>NC_060125.1:393329068-394579068 GCF_021461395.2 Schistocerca americana | reverse complement strand
AGACAACACCGTAAGTAAGTGAAATGAAATGAAATGAAATGTCGTGTGGCTAGGGCCTCCCGTCGGGTAGACCGATCGCCTGGTGCAGGTCTTTCGAGTTGATGCCACTTCGGCGACCTGCGCGTCGATGAGGATGAAATGATGATGATTTGGACAACACAACACCCAGTCCCTGAGCGGAGAAAATCTCCGACCCAGCAGGGAATCGAACCCGGGCCCTTAGGATTGACAGTCTGTCACGCTGACCACTCAGCTACCGGGGGCGGACAGTAAGTAAGTGAAGAAAGTAAAAAAGAAAATGGCCCACAAATTAATGTAACCCACTTCTTTTCATTTCTTTTATTTCTCCTTGTACTATCAAAATGTAGACAATCAATAAATGACAAATTTAGAATAGGCATAATTTTAACATTTCAAGTGTGTACTTTATGTCAATAAACAGTTTGTAATTTTGATTATTCAGAATATGTTAAAAATAAATTTTTCTAAGGAGGATATTAAAAAAAAAAAAAAAAAAAAAAAAAAAGGGGGGGGGGGGGGCGGTGGGGGTTGTCTTACAATAAGGGTCATCTTATAATCGGGTAAAAACGGTATATTGCCAATTTCTTCAGGCACTCCCCTTGTTACATCAACAAATGCATAATATTACTGAAACAAAGAACACACTACACTTGCTATAATACATGCAAATATGTTGGCACACGAAATCAACATCTGTCTACATACAGACTCTTCCAAGTGCTTCCGTTTCTTTATCTGGTCGTCTTCTTCCAATTTTTCGGCATTCTTCACTCTCTTGCTTTCCAGCTTATGGGTGTAGTCCAGTCAACAAAGAAAATTAGGGGGAAAAATTCATGTAGTCAC
Organism: Schistocerca americana; assembly: GCF_021461395.2. Taxonomy (NCBI): domain Eukaryota; kingdom Metazoa; phylum Arthropoda; class Insecta; order Orthoptera; family Acrididae; genus Schistocerca; species Schistocerca americana. The sequence goes on along the minus strand of NC_060125.1, from coordinate 394,578,204 downwards.
AAATTTTTGTACAGTGGTCCCATGAACAATGTACTAAAAATTGTAACTGGATGGGGTGTGAGGAAGGTGGAGTGGGGATGGGGGAAATTTAAAGCTAGTGCTCCCCCCTGCACTCTCTCTCTCTCTCTTCCTCTAAGTAACATCAAAAGCTGTGACCTCTAGTGAAAATGGTTCCCAGTACAAAATTAAATTACTTCAATTTCTGAGGAGAAAGTGCCCATTAATTTTTTATCCTCTCGTGGACTAACAGTTTGTGCGTTGGAGGTGTTGGCAAAATTGCCAGATACTAAAAATATTATTTTAAGGCTATATAAACTGCATTATGGGGATGCGATGGGCTGAAAGAGGGGAAGGGGGGAGATGATGGGTATGTGCATGAGATAAGGCATGTCGCTGGATTTTGGTCATGCTCTTTCCTCCTTCAAATTTGTGAAATCACAGTGAATACAATGGCTAGGACACATGGGGAGTGTGGCAGAGGATAGAACTGCAAAGAAAAAGTGATGAAAGGTGTGATACATTCAGCTAGGCAAAAAGGGAAACCTGGAAGAAGATGGATTGATGACGTAATATTGGATCTCCCCAGTATCGGAGTACAGGGGTTGAAAAGAGCAGCAAACAACCGAGAAATGTGGAGGAAGATCACTGAAGAAGCCAAGCCTCACCCAGGGTTGTAGCGATGAAGAACACACAAGGGATGACCTATACTGTGTTATGGGGGTTGATTTGGAGAGGCACAATAGCATTGTCAGGTTCATAAGGGACTGAGGAATATCTTCCTACCAAAGAAGGTGTTTTAACAGTAGCAGTAGTGAATTTTGTTTCCCATTTGTGAAAAATTCTCCAATCTAGTAAACTACAGGGTGACTTACTTTGATTGTGCTGGATACTGATAGAGGCCTGTCAATACATGTCCAAATGTAAAAGCAGATGTTATAACTTTGTGACTGAAGATATAGGGTTGTGATTACCTCGCAGCATGTAGCTCTGCAGATATGATGAAGCAATGTTCATTTAAATAAACTATAAATGGTCTATGTACAAGGTAGGGTAAATCACAGCAACTAGTCAGTGATTACCTCATTAAACCTAAAGAGGCAATAAATTTTAATATAATATGGAAAACCAAAACAAATATAATTTAATTTTTCCTGTACAAGTACTCATGTATTACAATGTTAGTGATGTAACAATTAACAATTCAAAGTGGTACCAACTGACTGTTTAAATACATGGCAGCAAACTATTCATCTTACTATACGCTGCAAAGCGGAGATGTTCTGCAGATAATCAATAACTTATAAAAGGAGCACTGAGAAAAAAACAGTAAATTAATAGAAGTTAAAATGAAGTTAACAACGAATACGCATTCTATAGCACCAATCATAAAACTACAGAGATGAAACGAGATTAGTGAACATAACTAGCAAAAAGGAGAGCTATGACCTAGGTTTTAAGAATATTGTAATAAAAGTTTTTCATTGAAAATATGTTTATGAGAAATGACAAAGTGCTAACACTTATTTGTTACACCAAATACATAACAAGAATTATAAGATGTGTTAGTTATTTTAAGAATGTGTCTTTCACATCATTCATTTCAGTGAGTTGATCAGCTTTGGTTAAACTATAAGCTGTAGGGGTGGGTAAAGAAATACCTATCTGTTATTAATCATAGTGAATGAGAATTCACAGTTTTCACAATAGCAGCTTTACAGTATCTGACTGCGATTACTGTCACAACTAAACATAGCATTTAACATTAATACTATGTGCTGTATGTTGGCTGTAGTTAATGCTTCTTTTTGAGAGCCTAGTGCCACACTATCAAGTCTGGCTGTGTTTTCACTAACCAGTCGCAAGTAGCAATTAAAAGCAGCATTTAAAATTCAAAGCCATGTGACTTCTGTTGACTGATGTTTGTACTTCATTCCAAGAACCTTGCATCTCATGCATGGATGTGTCACTTACCTAGGGTCAAAGAAATTAACTAAGAAGATAATATGCTATGAGAAAAGGGTAACATTTGGTGTTTTACCTGGTAGCAGGCACTCTCATGTTTGGCTAGAGAGTGATACTGGATGCTTCATCCCCCCCCCCTCCCCCTCCAGAATATTGGTTGCGTAGCATAGCCCGAGGTCTAGGTTAGGTTGAATAGTGATAATTTGTTTGAGAGTTGGAGAAGCAAATGGATGTGAACGCCAAATAGAGGCTGTGGTTAACTGACTAACCTATAGTGTGGCCTAATGTTACATGCATAAACAAGTCTCTATCAACTACTACTTGGCAGAAAATTTAGGGACATGAGCTTTTAAAAAAAGGGAGAATGAAATATTCATTATTCACTGAAATGCATTTCATGTATATTTATCATCCCTTTCAAACTGCATAATGCTTCACCAACACATTCTTGAAATACTCAGTTTGCACACCTTACAGGCTAGAAAATACCATTCCCATTGCACTGACACACTTCACCAAGACAGAAATAACACTCAGCAAACTTACTTGCCAATATCTATTAGTTGCTACTTGCAATGAATCAAAAGTGTAATGGTTAGGGAGTTAAATCACAGAAACTGCTATAAATGTTGTTGTGAATTTGTAAATTGTGATTATAATTGTGACAAACTGAAACCAAAAACTGCAGTTACCAAAAAGTAGCCTTCACAGAAATCATTGATATCAAGAGGTCACAGTTTAGTCTAGTCCTCGTAAGCTTTCGTCATTCACAGGCCATAATCCCACAAAAGTAAAATGTATACCTTTCAGACTTCAATAAACAGACAACTATCCTATTCTCACTTTGTAGACTCAGTGACTTCAGATTATGTGACCTAAGTCACATATTAGGCAGGGCAGAAATCTATTTCAAATTCGTTCAGCTCATCTTCTGCATCCCTACAAGGGAAGTCGAGTTATTGACTACAACCTAGGAATATGTCGACTGATTGAACTGCTTATCATTTACTGCATCACATGATACAAAGAACGGCCTGTGTGAAGCTGAAAGAAATCTTAAACTCACTCAGACTTGTTACAAATTGTGTAAAAACTGGATTTTTTAATTTGCATAATATATCCAGTTTATTCTTTAAAAGCTCACCTTTCCTAGAAAGGGGGCTTACTACAAGTGGTGAGGAACAACACTGTTCTTATGGGAGTTTTGGCAGGACCGACAGATATATTTGTTAAAGCAGGATTTTCTTAAAAGAGAATTCTTTAGTTCGGGGTTTCACTGTAAGTGTTGAAGTGTACCCATCTATCAGCCATGTTTTATGTTTGTTTTGTCATTTGCTATTTACACACTCCTCTTCTGACACAAATGTTGCATACATTTTACTAATATCTGCTCCACAGACGTAGCAACCAGTTTTCAAAATCAGTCTCTTTCAAAAAACCAGTCAAACAATGCAAAATACTCATTATAACAAGAAGCGGCTTCTTTACATAAGCTATTTATATCCTTCACATCCCATTTTTGTTGATAAGCCACTCAGCACAAAACTTAATCCATTGAATATGACAAAATACGTCATACAACTGCAGTAAATTAAGGCAGCAATCTCTCTTAAAATATTACATACAATGTATTCAAATTTGAGCAGTAAGTTTCGTCTCACCTCCTAACCGTGTCAGCATTCTCAAGATGCACAAGCAACTCTGGTTCCTGTAGAATGGAAATTGCTATAGGATCATCCAGCAATCCAGGTGTGGCCTGTATGATATTCTCTACTACTTCTGCTCGATTCAGTCTCTGTGAGAAAATACACAATATCAGAGTCATGATTTTGTGCAATACACACACACACACACACACACACACACACACACACACACACACACACACACACACACACGAGAGAGAGAGAGAGAGAGAGAGAGAGAGAGAGAGAGAGAGAGAGAGAGAGGGGGGGGGTCGAGAAGGCAAATGGAGAATAGAGTGTTTGTGGTAGGAGCAAAGAACAAGAATGGCCAGAGACAGTGAGGGTGGGGTGGGGTGGGGTGGAAGGGGGGGGGAGAGAGGGGGAGAGAGAGAGAGAGAGAAAGAGAGAGAGAGAGAGAGAGAGAGAGGAGAGAGAGAGAGAGAGAGAGAGGGGGGGGGGGGGGGGGGGGGGGTCAAGAAGGCAAATGGAGAATAGAGTGTTTGTGGTAGGAGGAAAGAACAAGAATGGCCAGAGACAGTGAGAGTGGGGTGGGGTGGGGTGGGCTGGGGTGGGGTGGGCTGGGGTGGGGTGGGGTGGGGTGGGGTGTGGGGTGGGGTGGGGGAATGAGAGTAGACAGAGTGAGTGGCAGTAGGAGGGAGGTGAAACGAAAATGGGCAATTGAGGGCCAAGAAGAAATGAGAGTGGGTACAGTGTGGGGGGTGGCGGGTGGGGAGAAACAAGAGTGGGCAGAGTGTAGGGGAGGGAGGAGGAAAAACAATGAGAGTGGGCGGAGTGTAGCAGAGGGGGGAGGAAAAAATGAGAGTGGGAAGAGAGGGGAGGGGGTGAGGGCAGAGATAAGGAAAGTGGGCAGAATTTGTAGAGGGTGAGAAGAAACGAGAGTGGGAGTAGTTACTAGAGGATAAGAAGAAACAAGACTGAGCAAAGTTTGTATGAGCAGTGACCAGAGTTTGTAGGGGGTGAGAAGAAATGAGAGTGAGCACAGTTTGTGGGGAGAGGGTGGGAAATAATGAGAGTGAGATGAATGGGGAGGGGAAAGGAAGAGCGAGTTGGGGGGAGTAGGTTAGTGGTGGAGCTACCTGAGGAAAGTGGATTGGGGGGAGCTACTGTGGAAGTGTGGTGTGAGGGGGAGCTACCGTGGAATTGTGGGGTAAGAGGAGCTACCAGGTAAGCAGGGAAGCATAGGTTCAGAGGAAGTACTAGGGAAGGATGGGTGAGGGAGGTGGGGCACTACCAGAGGAGAACTGCTTGAAGGGGAGCCACCAGGGAAGGACGGCTGGGGGGGGGGGAGGGGGGGGGTGCTGGAGCTGCGGAAAAGATGGGTTGGGAGGTGGTACTCAGAAAAAATGGGTTGGGGGGTGCTGCTGGAAGAGTGTGGGATTGAGGGAGCCGCCGGGAAAGGGTGGGATCGGGGGAGCTGCCGGGAAATGGTGGGATTGGGGGAGCCGCCGGGAAAGGGTAGTGAAACCCCACAGAGCACAAAGTGCACTGTATAGTTTTGTATTACTAAAGTTTAAATACAAATTCCATCAAGTGCAGCATTCTAGCTTCTGCAGTAGGTGGTGTGGGAGCAACAGGGAGGGAAGTGCCCCCATCAAGGGGGCAGGTGTAGTCTCCCAGCTCTGAGAGGTGACAGAAATTCGAGGAACTGATGGGGTGAGAACTGTTCTCGTAGTGGTGGCTTATGAGGTGGTCTGAATCGAGATTGGAGTGTGTGTTATCAGTCAATCATAAATTATGTCGCGTGATCTCATCAGCCTATGACAGCAAATATTCAGAGCATAGGACATGTTACGTAATAGCCTGCACATTTTTACTTGTTCCTCTCTGATTGGTGGAAGTCAGCTGTGTTTGTGCCACTCCGGAATATTTACGCCCATTGCTAGTGTTAGCTACTGTACGCAACAGTACTGTACGCAACAGTACTGGACCCACAGGGGGAGGGGGGGGGGGGCAAATATCCTGACAGTGCAGTTATTTATCTGTATTAATTTGATAAAATCAATTCACACAAAGACTAATCTGAAACAGAGCTCTCACGCAGCTGAAAGAGCAAATCATATTTCAAGAACTTTGTTCTACTGTATTGTTTTTGGAGAATTCATTTGAATGAGAGAGACTGAGAGCCACATAACTGAAAACATGGAGAAAAGACTATCCACAAGATTATGAACAGTCCACTGTGACGATCAGTCTTCTGTAATGCTACCAACAGGGAATTCTTATTTCGCATGACATACACTGGCTGTAAATATTTGTCAAGCTTTAATGATGAGATTTTGTGTGTGGTGTTAATTCTAACACATGCAATCATTTCTTGTTTTCACTAAATACTGTTGCATCTAGTAATATAAAATAAGAAAAACACAGAAGACCCATAAAACTGCAGTTAGGATGTGCTGTGCTTTGATAAATAGTGTTCAGCAGCGGCACTCTTAAAATAAGTTCGAGACATGGTTAGACTAATGTGAATACAAAAAAATCTGGGCTTCATGGATATGCTTCTGTTTCATGTATTCGGTGCACCCCTAACAATTTTGAACCGTAAGGTTACAGACAGGTGATAAGCAGAAATTGCTATCTTGAGCCCAATAACATACTGAACACTTTATCTGACTCAACATTGTGGTCAAACGAGCTACGCATTGATTTAAATGTGATTCAATGACATTCAGTTTCAAGTTGACTTCTTGATTTATGAAGAGGCTCTTAAAGGTCATGCTAGGACACAATGGTTCAAAGTTGTGTTATTCTCATCATTCAAAGTTCTGTTGAGTTTGAAAACCAGGTATTTGACTCTGAACTACTCAGAGTCATATTGTAACACATGGCATGTAGATGACATTTGTTGAGTGAAGTATTGGTTTTGTATTAATGCCAGAGTGCAGTTCTTGATGGTAGGACAATCTGCTGTCCTTATTTGATGCACTAATCCAGAGCACTGATGAACTCTTCTACACACAGTATATCAACTAATTCTGCATAAACTATTGATAATTCATTCATATCACTGAACTAGGCTTTATCTATACAACTATAATATATTAATTTAAATGACATGCATAATTAAGAATGTTTTCTTAGACACAGTACACACACCAAAGAACATGAGAATTGTAGGAGGGGAGATCTAGAATAGAGACATTGAGTGTTACAAATAAAATATCTTCCCATTGCACTACACATATAAAAAAGGTATATATTTCTATACTTGAAACAAATACAAAAGTCAAAAAAAGTTTTGCATCATCTCTGTTCCAAGAGTTGTGGAACCTGCACAGAAAATTGGAACAGAGATCAATGTAAGCATTTCTGCCCTTTATATTGCTCATGAAAACCACACATCGTATGTTGTACGACCATACAGCAAGACCTTCAGAGGTGGTAGTCCAGATTGCTTTACACGCGGCAGCTCTAATACCCAGTAGCACGTCCTCTTGCATTGATGCGTGCCTGTGTTCGTTGTGGCATACTATCCACAAGTTCATCAAGGCACTGTTGGTGATTGTCCCACTCCTCAACAGAAATTCGGTGTAGATCCCCCACGTCATCCATAAAGAGCCCTTTTCAATCTATCCCACGCATGTTAGATAGGGTTCATGTCTGAAGAAAATGCTGGCCACTCTAGTCGAGCGATGTCATCATCCTGAAGGAAGTCATTCACAAGATGTGCACAATGGGGGCGCAAATTGTCGTCCATGAAGACAAATGCCTCAGCAATATGTCACCGATATGGTTGCACTATCAGCTGGAGGATGGCATTCACATATCATACAGCCATTATGGTGCCTTCCAAGACCACCAGGGCGTATGTCGGTTCCACATAATGCCACCCCAAAACAGCAGGAAACCTCCACCTTGCTGCACTCGCTGGACAGTGTGTCTAAGGCGTTCAGCCTGACCAGGTTGCCTCCAAACACGTCTCCAACAATTGTCTGGTTGAAGGCATATGCAACACTCATTGGTGAAGAGCATGTGATGTCGATCCTGAGCGGTCCATTCAGCATGTTGTTGGGCCCATCTGTACTGCACTGCATGGTGTCATGGTTGCAAAGATAGACCTCACCATCGACGATGGGAGTGAAGTTGCGCATCATGCAGCCTGTTGCGCACAGTTTGAGTTGTAACACAATGTCCCGTAGTTGCACGAAAAGCATTATTCAACACGGTGGCATTCCTGTCAGGGTTCCTCCAAGGCATAATCCATAGTTAGGGGCCATAGACTGCAATAGTAGCCCTTGGACAGTCTGAGCGAGGCATGTCATCAACAGTTCCCTTCTCTCTGAATCTCCTCCATGTCCGAACAACATCGCTTTGGTTCACTCCGAGATGCCTGGACACTTCCCTTGTTTAGAGCCCTTCCTGGCACAAAGTAACAATGCGGACGCGATCGAACTGCAGTACTGATCGTCTAGGCATGGTTGAACTACAGACAACACGAGCCGTGAACCTCCTTTCTGGTGGAATGACTGCAACTGATTGGCTGTCAGACCCCCTCTGTCTAATAGGCGCTGCTCACGCATTGTTGTTTCCATCTTTGAGTGGGTTTAGTGACATCTCTGAACAGTCAAAGGGGCTGTGTCTGTGATACAATATCCACAGCCAACGTCTATCTTCAGGAGCTCCGGGAACCGGTATGATGCAAAACTTTTTTTGATGTGTGTAAATTTACCGAGTTATAATTGACATTGTATTTTGTTTTATATTTCATGACATACATTATGCCTGGTTTCATTCTATAAATTTTATTAAACATCACTACACAGTGAATGGTGGTCTAGCTCAAATGCATACTAAACACACTGGACTGATTGAGAGTCGTGTAGCTAGATGTGTTACCAGTAAGTTCGATCAACACTTATCACAGAAATGCTCCATGAATTGAAATGAAAATTCCTGGAGGGAAAAGTTTAGAAAGCTGGTGTTTGCAACAGATGGCAGAACTACCTTATTGCTGCCAACATAAATCTTTCATATGTACTGCAAAGACAAGTTAAGAGAAATCAGGGCTCATATGGAAGCTTTAAGACAGTTATTTTTCCCTTGCTACAATTATGAGAGGAGCAGGAAAGGGAATGACCTCCACCATGCACTGTATGGTGGCTTGTGTAGTATTTGTGTATGTAAATGTAGAGAACTATACTGGAAAAACAAACAAAACAAATTAAAATATACATACATGTAGGGCACTACGGTAGCTTGGATGCTTAAGAAATGTCTTGAATGCCATCACCAACTCTTGAATGTCCATTTCAGACAGGGGTCTTGATGGAACAGGTGCTTCTGTAGAAGAGAATGCCCTAACACTGTAAGATTGTTATTCCATACTCAAATATATTGGCTGTTGTTACAATACCATATTTTACTCCGAGAGGTATACATCTAACAAACAATTTTAGACTGTGACTAATTTCAATCTCATACTTGAGATTTAAGAATTACAAGCTTTATATTATTGTGTATTTAACTGTGACCTTCAGTTCCAATAACTAGGGGACACATATTTATTCTGTGAACACCTCCCTTCACCTGTTAAGTTGTACTGTATTGAGTAGCTATTTAATTTAAGTGCAGGTAGCTGTGTACACAAGTTGGTTTGAGTTTGTAATTTAGTTCCCTAGCAGTTTCTCTTTTTTCTTTGTTTCAACAATTCATCTGGGTACAACTTCCAAGAAGTCAAATAGGGTTATGATATTGTTTGTGTAACTTAAGGTTGAAAAACACAATAAAAGATCTTTATTTATAAGACAGTCACACACACACATAAAACCACGAAGAAGAAAAACAAAAAGATATATTTTCATGAAAAATGTCATATTACCAACTTGAACTGCAGGTAAAATACTTTATCTACACAACTAGTTTCAATCATCTGATCATCAACAGGTTCAGAAAAGTATTCACAGAATCAAGTTAAGTGTTCATAAAATCACTGTCATCAGGTGATACAAATGTAAATTACATTGACAATCCATAAAAAGAGTGATACGTAGTGTGCTCATTCACATTAAACTATAATTTCACTATACTACGATATACCATATGATAACAGTGTGTAGCTCATGGTTTCATCACATGATGTTAAAGATTTTATAATTCACATAAGATGATGTGAATACTTTTGTGAACCTGGGGTCAAATGACAAACCGGTTGTCTAAATAAAGTACTTTACCAGCAGCTCAAGGGAATAACACCAAGTTTTTTCAAATATAGAAGAGCTGTGCGGCACCACATCCTGAAAATATATTCGGATACTTTCATGTTTACTGCTAAGCAAAAGAAGGACCACAGTATATCAAGTACATCAGAACAGCAGTAGTTCACTTTGAAAAACTGGATTTTCGTTTTGCCAGAAGCCAGAAAGGTGTAAGTCAACTGACTGGCATATGAGCACAAGAAAATTATTTTGTCTTCTATAAGCAAATAACCCAACTGCTGATTTTACAGATGTACATAGTGGGAATAGCATCTTGTCATCACTATATTTTGGCGGTGTATATAGTAAACTGGTGTTTGACATATTGACCGTGGCCTTTAGAGCCTATACAGAGTGTTACAAAAAGGTACGGCCAAACTTTCAGGACACATTCCTCACACACAAAGAAAGAAAATATGTTATGTGGACATGGGTCTGGAAACGCTTACTTTCCATGTTAGAGCTCATTTTATTACTTCTCTTCAAATCACATTAATCATGGAATGGAAACACACAGCAACAGAACGTACCAGCGTGACTTAAAACACTTTGTAACAGAAAATGATGAAAATGTCCTCCGTTAGCGAGGATACATGCATCCACCCTCCATCGCATGGAATCCCTGATGCGCTGATGCAGCCCCGGAGGATGGCGTATTGTATCACAGCCGTCCACAATATGAGCACGAAGAGTCTCTACATTTGGTACCAGGGTTGCGTAGACAAGAGCTTTCAACTGCCTCCATACATGAAAGTAAAGAGGGTTGAGGTCAGGAGAGCGTGGAGGCCACGGAATTGGTCAGCCTCTACCAATCCATCGCTCACCGAATCTGCTGTTGAGAAGCATACGAACACTTCGACTGAAATGTGCAGGAGCTCCATCGTGCATGAACCACATGTGTCGTACTTGTAAAGGTACATGTTCTTGCAGCACAGGTAGAGTATCCCGTATGAAATCATGATAACGTGTTCCATTGAGCGTAGGTGGAAGAACATGGGGCCCAATCAAGACATCACCAACAATGCCTGCCCAAACGTTCACAGAAAATCTGTGTTGATGACGTGATTGCACAATTGCGTGCGGATTCTCGTCAGCCCACACATCCTGATTGTGAAAATTTACAATTTGATCACCTTGGAATGAAGCCTCATCCGTAAAGAGAACATTTGCACTGAAATGAGGATTGGCACATTGTTGGATGAACCATTCGCAGAAGTGTACCCGTGGAGGCCAATCAGCTGCTGATAGTGCCTGCACACGCCGTACATCGTATGGAAACAACTGGTTCTCCCGTAGCACTCTCCATACAGTGACGTGGTCAATGTTACCTTGTACAGCAGCAACTTCTCTGACGCTGACATTAGGGTTATCGTCAACTGCACGAAGAATTGCCTCATCCATTGCAGGTGTCCTCGTCGTTCTAGGTCTTCCCCAGTCGCGAGTCATAGGCTGGAATGTTCTGTGCCCCCTAAGACGCCAATCAATTGCTTCGAACGTCTTCCTGTCGGGACACCTTCGTTCTGGAAATCTGTCTCGATACAAACGTACCACGCCATGGCTATTGCCCCGTACTAATCCATACATCAAATGGGCATCTGCCGACTCCGCATTTGTAAACACTGCACTGACTGCTAAACCACGTTCGTGATGAACACTAACCTGTTGATGCTACGTACTGATGTGCTTGATGCTAGTACTGTAGAGCAATGAGTCGCATGTCAACACAAGCACCGAAGTCAACATTAACTTCCTTCAACTGGGCCAACTGGCGGTGAATCGAGGAAAAACAGTACATACTGACGAAACTAAAATGAGCTCTAACATGGAAATTAAGCGTTTCCAGACACATGTCCACATAACATCTTTTCTTTATTTGTGTGTGAGGAATGTTTCCTGGAAGTTTGGCTGTATCTTTTTGTAACAACCTGTATATTTCCATTATCTTATAATAGTTTGGACAAGAGTAACATTCTATTATATACTAAAATGAAGATGTTCAAGACATTTTCCTTTTGCTCAGGTCACAGTACGTGGCTTCATGCACAGTATTCTACCTATTTTCCATGTCCCCAGAGTATACCACTGCATCTTGCACACTGTATTACATCTCCTCTTGCTTTTTAGGAACCTATCAGTATTCTATTTGCAGCCCAAAACTTCAAGAGAGGCAAAAAAGTTGGGCCTCTTGTTGTTTGTTTGATCCTACAGCATTGAATTTCTAACACTACCTAAAATACTGTACTACTTCAAACCCCATTTCTCCTGTCAACAGTACTCATGTAGAGGCTTAAATGCTCTTTCAATAACTTCAAGGCCAGACCACAAGCTGTGTTAAAATGGTAGCCTATACACAGATATTACAGTGTCCACTGCTTCCATTTGAACTGACTCTGCATGGGTACAATACCCTTTTTAATTTCACAGTAACATCTGAACTGTCATTTTAAAGCAGTGAATCACACATCAGCACCATTTACAGAGGTCAGAAATGAAAGAACCAGATTGTCTGGTACTGGTGTTCAATATAGTGAACCTCCACCATCTTTATAATTTGGCTATCTGTGTGACATTCCAAGTTAACATGGAATTCTGCAAAAACTCAAAACTGTCTTTGTCACTACCTTAAGGGCCTCTAGCATGGGCAACAGGCAAACCATACACTTGATCCTACAATGCTGTAGGCTTCTGTCAATTTTCATACAGACTATGCAGTGAAATAAAATGTGTTAACTGCAAAGCAATTTCTATACTAATGACCCATATTGGGTGAGCTCATGAATGTAAACAGAACTGTCCATCTTGGGGACAACAAGAATTCAGTTTCTGAACACATTCTGAGGTACGTCTCTAAGGACTTGAGTGTGTGCTACACTCCAAAGCTATTTGGATCCTCACACTCACAAGGAGAGGTCCCCAGCAGTGGGATCAACTTTAAGAAACCATCTTTATGGTTATGGAGGTTAAGAGCCTAGGTATCACACACTGCAGCCATTCACTCTGGTGGGCCCTCGTTTGCGACTAAGTGATGAAAAAATATTTCAGAATCTTGTGCGACACTCAATAGCAATAAAAAATTTGGATGACATAGTCGTGTTGCATGGTATAATAGATAGGATAATAGCTTCACATGCAAGAGGTTGTGGGTTCAAACCTCATCAGGGGCAGTAATTTTTTTGTTTTGCTTTTAAATCATTATTGAAATGACTTTCATCACTATTCTTATTCTCTTAATTGGTTTAAATGTATTTTTTTTTGTTCCAATTCCTCTGTCATTTTAACACAATAACCTCCTCATTTTTCTTCCTATCACTCTTTTTCCACTTGAAATCTTTGTTCATGTGTTTTTAATTAAGTTTATATATTAATTTTGGTTTAATTTCTTTTGTTTTATCACCCCCCCACACACACACACACACATTACCGCGGTCTTCTCATTCTGCTTTAATTTCATTTTACTTATAAACAATTCTTTCATTTAAATCTTCACCTGCGTTATTTTGTCCATACTGATATAGGTTTTTAGGTTAAGTTTTATATGTTTTTATGACAATTACCATGTGAAAAAAATTGCGCATCTGGTAAACAATTTTCACAGCATTGCACAGTCAATATGAATAGATTATTTCATCTTTCATTTGGAAAAAGAATAAAATGAAGAAAAAATGAAACAAAGAAAAAGTTCATACAGAACTAGGAGGAAATGAGGAATAACCAAAAAGATGGGGAGGGGGTGCACATCTGGCAAACATTTTTCACAGCATTGCACAGTCAATACGAATAGATCACTTCATCTTTCATTTGGAAAAAGAATAATATGAAGAAAAAATGAAAAAAAGAAAAAGTTCATACAGTGATTAAAATGATGTGACAAAGGAATAGAAATAAAAAAATTACATTTACCAATTGCTTGAATAAAAATAATAATCAAAGTCATTTTGACAAAGATTTAAAAATAATGAAAAATTTACTGAGATTCAAATTCACAATCTCATGCATGCATAGCTATTATCTTATCCATTACACCATACAACCCGTCTGTGTAGTATGACTTTTTTTTAACATTACTGAGTATCAAGCAAAATTCCGAAATTTATTTTTGTCAATTATTTGCAAACAAGGCCCCATCAGGGTGCATGGCTGCAGGGTGGGATCTGAACCTGGATCACCGTATATCGGGTTTCAAAAATATCTAATGCACCGCTGGGGAACTCTCCTTGTCAGTACTAGTTTCTCTGAATGCCAGAATGGGGATTTGCTCTCCAAAATATTTTCCCAGCCTACAACCCTCCTGGATTTACCTTCTGTTATACAACCGCCCCATTTATTTATTTACTCAATTATATTCTTTGTTTTTTTTGTCTTCATTCAACTACTTGCAGACACCCCTCCCCATCTTTTTGGTTATTCCTCATTTCCTCCTAGTTCTTAATCGCAATTGTTCATTTCATTTGCCATTTCTGATCCTCTTAATCCATTTATACTTCTTACACTGTCCTATCTTCTCTACACTGAAGCTGTCAAGAGGGCTTAACAATTTACAATCTTTGAACTCTGACACCTCCCCCTACATCTTTGTCTCCTCCAAACATGTGAGCCCCTTTCACAATGTGGGCTTGAATGGCCTGTAACTTCTTCCTAACCTTCCCAGCTATCCATCTCCCCTCCCTGCACAAGGAATGAATTGTTCTAAAAGCTTGGTTAGTTTAATATTTATTATTATTATTATTTAATATTCTGAACTTCACCTTCTGAAGGTAAGTATTAGCCGGAAATTGTGTCTCCTTGCAATGTAACAGCCTTCTCAAGTGAATTTTCCTTTTGATACAGTACATATCTGACTGGACCATTATCTCCAATACACTATTCTTCTGTGTTGTATGACAACAGATGTCTAAATATGTCACAAAGCATTGGCTGCTGATGTGTGCAGTCACCCATCCACCCCTCACTTGACAACAGTTTCTTGAAATTGTATATTCCCACCTTTTGCAAATTCCATGGTGAGTTTTATATTACAGTAGGATGAGCTGATTTAGTGCAAGATCACTCTGTGTGTCATATGGACCACAAATGGGACACTACAACTACACAGGAGTTAATTTAAAAATTAGAGCACAATTTATAACACAACATGCTATGGGAGCAGAATAAAATTCACATACAAACTGTTAGCAGTGTAACAGGACATGGATTAATGATACATCCTCAACACTAGTGTTTTGACAAGGGCAGCGGCAACCGACCGAACCAGAGCAGCCTCAGGGAAGTAAACTATTTTGTGACTTTTAGGAGTTCCTAACCAGGAGCGAATTGTACAATTTCATCTGTGTGCTTTGATAGTTTAGGTCCCCGAGTTTCTGCATGTTAACTTAATATCTAATCGACGCAGTCCTTGAGTTTTCATTTGCTTTGGAAAGTAAACCAATTCTGTGACATATTACAAGTGCCAAATCAGGAGCGAATTATTCAGTCTTGCTTTGGTAGTTTGGTTTCCGAATCTCTGTGTATTAATCTAATTTATTAGACACAGTCCTTCTGTTTTCGTCAGGGTCTACAATAGAGTTCTGCAGCACATGTCAATAGTCCAGCTGTATGAGTAGAGCAGCTTTCCGTGGTCTTTAGCATGGATAGGGACTGTGATTGTTGCGTGCGAATGTGGGCCGAGTTGGTAACACTTCACTCTCAGCTTCGGACTGTGATGGCTCCTGTTACACAGCTTGAAGCTGTAGTGGATGGCCATCACTGTTGTGGGCCGGCTGTGAGGATCCAATGAATGTCCAGCAAGTTTGAGACCTCCAATCAGTCATCACCTGTGGCCAGCTCAGTTACTGCTCGCACTGAGTTTGATTCCTCATCCGTGGTCGAGTGGGAGGTCGCTCGGGATGTGGCAGGCGGTGAAAGACTTCCCTGAGAGCCGTAAGTAAGGCCTCCCCAGTTAGTCTGACAAACATGTTCCAGGCACTATCTATAGCTGACGCTGTTGCTCAGCTAGATGCAACAGCCTGTCCTGTTTCAGAGGAAACCTCTCAGTCTGCAAGATCCAGGGAATCACAGAGGGTGGGATTACTGGTACTTGGGAGCTCCAACGTTAGGCATATTCTGTGGCCCCTTAGGGACATGGATGCCAAGAAGGGGAAGAAAGCCAATGTGCACTCTGTGAGGAGTCATTCCAGATGTGGAACGAGTCCTTCTGGATGCTATGAAGAGCACAGGGTGCAGCCAACAGCAGGCGGTGGTTCATGTCAGTACCAATGATGTGTGTCACTTTGGATTGGAAGAGATTCTCTCTGGTTTTGAGTGGCTAACAGAAGTGGTAAAGGCTGCAAGTCTTCCTTGTGAGATGAAAGCAGAGCTCACCATTTGCAGCAGTCGACAGGGCCAATTGCATACCTCTAATACAGAGCTGAGTGGAGGGTCTGAATCAGAGGCTCAGATGGTTCTGCAACAGTGTAGGCTGCAGATTCCTTGACTTGAACCATAGAGTGGTTGGCTATTGGATTCCGCTGAATGGGTCAGGAGTCCACTGCATGCAGGAAGTGGCTACATGGCTAGCAGGTGCTGTGTGGTGTGGCGTGGCGTGGCGTGTGCAGTTTTTTTAGGTTAGAGGCTCTCGAGGAAATTCAAGAAGGGCTTCAGTCTCAACGGGTGCATGCAGAACACAGGAAGAACACAGATACAGAAACCACTGGTATAACAGCTGTAAACTGCCGTAGAGCTCCAAGATCTAATAGAAACCACTGATGCTCAAATCGTTACAGGCACTGAAAGCCGGCTAAAGCTGGAGATAAGTTCAACCGAAATTTTTGTGAAGAAGTTAACGGCGTTCCGAAAGGGCAGGCTAAACACAGTTGGCAGTGGCATGTTTGTTGCTGTTAGAAGAAGTTTACCTTGTCACGAAATTGAAGCAGATAGTTCCTGTGAGTTAGTATGGGCAGAGGTCATTCTTGGCAACCAGAATAAAATAATAATTGCATCGTTTTACCAACTTCCCAATTCAGATGATACAGTGGCTAAAAGGTTCAAAGAAAACTTGAGTTCAATTTCAAACACGTATCCAATTCATTTAGTTGGTGGTGACTTTAATGTACCCTCGATATGTGGGCAAAAATACATGTTTAAATATAGAAGTATGCATAAAAAATCATTCAAAATTGTGCTAAATGCAGTCCCTGAAAATTATTTTAAGCAGTTTATACATGAGCACATGCGAATAGTAAACGTCTGTGAAAGCACACTTGACATCGTGGCAAAAAATAATCCTGAGCTAATTACAAGCATCAAATCAGATACGGGGATTATGAAACACAGGGATGTCATAGTGAGATTGAATCCTCTAAATATATACCTATTCAAAAAAGCAGATAAAAATGCACTTAAGACCTTCCTGACAATCTCCACTCCTTCCAAATTAACAATATAAGTGTAGACTAAATGTGGCTTGAATTCAAAGATGAAACTTTGTCCCAAAACCTAGCAGAAAATCCACAGAGATTCTCGTCATATGTGAAGAATGCTAGCGGCAAGACATAATCAATGCCTTCTCTGCACGACAGCAATGGAAATACTATCGATGACAGTGCTGCCAAAGAAGAAGTACCAACACGGAATTCTGAAATTCCTACATCACAGAAGACAAAGTAAATATTCCTGAATCTGAATCAAGAACAACTGCCAACATGAGTAAGTTGAGGTAGATACCCTCTGAGTAGTGAACCAACTTAAATCACTTAACAAAAGCAAGTCTTCCTGTCCAGGCTGTACACGGTTAGGTTCCTTACAGAGTATGCTGATGCAGTAACTCCATATTTAACAATCCTTTCAGAGTATGCTGATGCAATAACTCCATATTTCATGATCATATACAGTCGTTTGTTTGACGAAAGCTCCATACCCAAAGACTAGAAAGCTGCACAGGTCACACATATATTCAAGAAAGGTAGAAGGAGTAATCCACTAAATTACAGGCCTGTATCATTAATGTTGATATGCAGTAGGATTTTGGAACATATATTGTGTTTGAACATTATGAATTACCTAAAAGAGAACGGTCTACTGGCACACAGCCAACACGGATTTAGAAAACATCATTCTTGTGAAAAACAACTAGCTCTTTACACACATGAAGTGTTAAGTGCTACTGACATGAGATTTTAAACTGATTCTGTATTTCTAGATTTCCAGAAGGATTTTGGCACAGTACCACACAAGTGGCTCATAGTGAAATTGCGTGCTTATGGAATATCGTCTCAGTTATGTCACAGCTCTTAGTAATTCACAGAAAGCCATCGAGTACAACACAAGTGATTTCTGGCGTTCCCCAAGATAGTGTTAACGGCCCTTTGCTGTTTCTTATCTATATAAACGATTTAGGAGACAACCTGAGCAGTCGTCTTAGACTGTTTGCACATGATGCTGTCGTTTATCAACCAATGAAGTCATCAGATGATCAAAATAATTGCAACACAATTTAGAAAAGATACCTGTATGGTGCAAAAATTGGCAACTGAACCTAAATAAGGAAAAGTGTGAGCTCATCCACACAAGTGTTCAACGGAATCAAAATCAATGAACAACTTAAATTGGAATGAACACACAGAAAATGTTGTGGGGAAGGCAAATCAAAGACAGCATTTTATTGACAGGACACTTAGAAACTGTAACAGATCTACTAAAGAGACTGCGTACACTACACTTGTCTGTACTCTGTTTTAGAATACTGCTGCATGGTGTGGGATCCTTACCACGTAGGATTGACAGAGTATATCAAAAAAAGTTCAAAGAAAGGCAGCACGTTTTATATTATCGCAAAATAGTGGAGAGAGTGTCACTGAAATGACACAAAATTTGGGATGGACATCATTAAAACAAAGGTATTTTTCGCTGTGGTGGAATCTTCTCACAAAATTTCAGTCACCAATTTTCTCCTCCAGAAGCAAAAATATTTCGTTGATGCCAACCTACATAGGGAGACATGATCATCATAATAAAATAAGAGAAACCAGAGCTCACATGAAAATATGTAGATGTTCATTTTTTCTGGGTGCTGTACGAGATTGGAATAACAGAGAATTATTGTGAAGGTGGTTTGATGTAATTTGCAGAGTGTCCATGTAGATATAGATGGGCAATGGATTAGAAAAATAGCGCTGGGGGTGGTGAGAGGGGTCCCAGGTAACTATCAGCAATTTTGACAGCATTTTGTGATGGAAACATATGCTTCTGAAATATCGTGTCAGTCAGACACTATTATCCAGATACCAAATAAGGAAATGCATACCAGAAAAATTTCAGAAATTAGAGGGAGTAATAACTCATACTGCTACAGTGGTTCAACCAAAGTTTGTGGTACCAACTGTCTGCTTTGACCCATGAAGTAACTTTGTGGTGGTAGGTGACATTATGGTGACAACATAATTGAAGCAGATCATTTTTGCAGAGGGCTTGGAGTATGCAGTGATGGTCTCTAGTGAGGGACGCTTATGTTTCTAAATTGTTTGTGAGTGATGTTGGTGATTTACTGAACTTCTTTAGTGCTGCTTCTAAGAATAATATTTGAAATGTTTGTAGCTGTTAGTGAGTTATTTTGATGTTGTCAGTAATGGGCAATACATTTGCTTTCCCTTTCAATATTACTAATGTGGTTTGTAGTTTGTAGTTGATGATTTAGTTTTGTGTTTCATTTTTTGTTTAGTTATAGATACGACAACAAAGTTTGAGAGACGACTGCTGCATGTCACAAGTGGGGGATGACATGTTGACTATGATTAAATTTCTTCAATTGTTCAGTGTAATTGTCATGTATGAGAAGTGTCATATTTGTGGAGAAGGTATGAGGTGGTCAAAGTTGTTTCATTTCAGGCCAAGGACTAGTATTTACTATCTACATCTATGTGATTACTCTGCTATTTCCAATAAAGTGCCTGGCAGAGGGTTCAATGAACCACCTTCATGCTGTCTCTCTACCGTTCCACTCTCAAACAGCACACGGGAAAAATGAGCACTTAAATTTTTCTGTGTGAGCCCTGATTTCTCTATTTTATCATGATGATCATTTCTCCCTATGTTGGTGGGTGCCAACAGAATGTTTACGCAACTGGAGGAGAAAACTGGTGATTGAAATTTCATGAGAAGATCCTGTCACAACGAAAAATGCATGATGATCATTTCTCCCTATGTTGGTGGGTGCCAACAGAATGTTTACGCAATTGGAGGAGAAAACTGGTGATTGAAATTTCATGAGAAGATCCTGTCACAACGAAAAATGCCTTTGTTTTAATGATTGGCACACCAATTCATGTATCATGTCTGTGACACTATTTCCCCTATTTCGTGTTAATACAAAACAAGCTGCCCTTCTTTGTACTTCTTCAATGTCATCCGTCAGTCCCACCTGATGCGGATCCCACACCGCACAGCAATACTCCAGAATAGGGTGGACAAGCGTAGTGTAAGCAGTCTCTTTGGTAGACCTGTTGCACCTTCTAAGTGTTCTGCCAATGAATCGCAGTCTTTGGTTTGCTCTACCCACAATATTATCTATGTGATCGTTCCAATTTAGGTTATTTGTAATTGTAATCCCTAAGTATTTAGTTGAATTTACAGCCCTCAGGTTTGTGTGACTTATCGCATAATCTAAATCTAGCCGATTTCTTTTAGTACTCATATGAATAACTTCACACTTTTCTTTATTCAGGGTCAATTGCCACTTTTCGCACCATACAATTATCTTATCTAAATCATTTTGCAAGTCGTTTTGATCATCTGATGACTTTATAAGACGGTAAATGACAGCATCATCTGCAAACAATCTAAGACGGCTACTCAGATTGTCTCCTATGTTGTTAATATAGATCAGGAACAGTAAGGGGCCTATAACACTTCCCTGGGGAACGCCGGATATTTCTTCTGTTTTACTCTATGACTTTCATCTATTACTACAAAATGTGACCTTTATGGCAGGAAATCACGAATCCAGTCGCACAACTGAGGCGATATTCCGTGGGCAAGCAGTTTGGTTAGAAGACGCTTGTGAGGAATGGTGTCGAAAGCCTTCAGGAAATCTAAAAATATGGGATCAATTTGACATCTCCTGTTGATAGCACTTATTACTTCATGAGTATAAAGAGCTAGTTGTGTTTCACAAGAACAATATTTTCTGAATCCATTCTGACTATATGTCAATAAATCATCATCTTTGAGGTACTTCATAATGTTTGAATACAGTATATGTTCTAAAACCCTACTGCAAATCGACGTTAGTGATATAGGCCTGTAATTCAGCAGATTACTCCTACTTCCCTTTTTGAGTATTGGTGTGACTTGAGCCATTTTCCAGTCTTTAGGTACGGATCTTTCTGTGTGCGAGTGGTTGCATATAGTTGCTGAATATGGGGCTATTTTATCAGCATACTCCGAGAGGAACATGACTGGTATACAATCTGGACTGGAGGCCTTGTCTTTATTATGTGATTTAAGCTGCTTTTTTACACCAAGGATATCTACTTCTATGTTTCTCATCTTGGCAGTTGTTCTTGATTGGAATTCAGGAACATTTACTTTGTCTTCTTTGGTGAAGGAGTTTCGGAAAACCATGTTTAATAACTCTGCTTTAGTGGCACTGTCATCAGTCACTTCTCCGTTGTTATCGTGCAGTGAGGGTATTGATTGCATCTTGCCACTGGTGTGCTTTATGTATGACCAGAATCTCTTTGGGTTTTCTGCCAGATTTCGAGACAGAATTTCGTTGTGAAAATTATTAAAAGCATCTCGCATTGAAGTAAGAGTTATATTTCGAACTTCTGATTAATTTATGCGGTATGTATCTCTCAATTGCTGTTGATACTATCTCTTTGAAAACATTCCACAACTTTTCTACACTTACATGATCAGATCGGAAGGAGTGAAGACTGTCTCTTAAAAAGGCGTTAAGAGCATTTTTATCAGCTTTTTTTTAAATAGATATACTTTGTGTTTCTTTTTGATGGTTGTAGGTGTTACGGTATTCAGCCTAGCAGCAACTGCCTTGTGATCGCTAAACCCTGTATTTGTCACAGCATTCACTATTTGTCCAGGATTATTTGTTGCTAAAAGGTCAAGTATGCTTCCGCAACCATTTACGCTTCGAGTGGGCTCATGAACTAATTGTTCAAAATAATTTTCTGAGAAAGCATTCAATACAATTTCAGATGATGTTTTATGCCTGCCACTGGCTTTAAACGTATAATTTTTCCAGCATATCGAGGGTAGATTGAAGTCACCACCGACTATAATTGTTTGAGCGGGGTACTTATTTGAAATGAGACTCAAGTTTTCTTCGAACTGTTCAGCAACTATGTCTTCTGAGTCGGAGGTCGGTAAAACGATTCAATTAATAGTTTACTCCGATTGTCAGGTATAACCTCTACCCATACTATTTCACATGAACTATCTACTTCAATTTTGCTACAAGGCGAACTACTCTGACAGCAATAAATACTCCACCACCAACTGCATTTAATCTATCCTTTCTGAACACTGTTAGAAAGTTTGAAAAAATTTTGGCTGAACTTATTTCCAGCTTTAGCCAGCTCTCTGTACCAACAACTATTTTAGCTTCTGTGATTTCTATTAGGGCTTGGAGCTCTGGTTCCTTCCCAACACCGCTACAACAATTAATAACTACAATACCAATTGTTTATACAACTACCTTACTGTGTTTTACCTGTCCACTTTCTGATGGACGCCTGTTCTGTGGTTCCCTGAGACCCTCTAACCTAAAAAACCGCCCAGTCCCTTCCACACAGACCCCGCTACATGTGTAGCCGCCTCCTATTTGCAGTGGACTCCTGACCTATTAAGCTGAACCCGGAAACCCACCACCCGAGGGTGCAAGTTAAGGAATTGCAGCCTACACACAGAACCGCCTGAGCCTCTGATTCAGACCTTCAACTCGGCTCTGCACCAAAGGACCACAGTCGGTTCTATCTACGATGCTGCAGATGGTGAGCTCCACCTTAATCTCGGAAGCAAGACTGGCAGTCTTTACCATTTCTGCTAACTGCCCAAAACCAGACAAAATCTGTTCCGATCCAAAGTGACACACATCATTGGTACTGACATGAACCACCACCTGCAGTTGGCTGCACCCTGTACTCTTCATGGCATCCGGAAGTCACCCTTTCCACATCCGGAATGACTCCCCCCCGAATGCACACTGAGTGCACACTGGCTTCCTTCCCCTCCTTGGCAGCCATGTTCCTAAGGGGCGGGCCCCATTACGCACCTAACATTGGAGTTCCCAACTACCAGCAAACCCACCCTCCGTGAATGCCCAGACCTTGTGGGCCGAGAATCTTCCTCTGGAACAGGGAGGACGACTGCATCTGGCTCAGAGACATCGTCAGCCACAGATAATGCTCGAAACCTGTTGTTCGTCAAACGAACCGGGGAAGCCCTACAATCAGCCCCTCGGAAAGTTTTCTGCTGCCTGCCAGACTTTGGAATGATCTCCCACTCGACCACAGGTGAGGGGTCAACCTCAGTGCAGGCAGTACACGGGGAGGTCACAGCAGTGGACCGATTGGAGGACGTGTTCGACGTTCCTCACATCCCCGCGTCCGATCCCCCACAGTGACGCCCCTTGGCAGCAGCCTGAAGCTGTGTGACGAAAGCCAACGCAGCCTGAAGCTGTGAGCGAAGGGTCACCAGCTCAGCTCGCACCTGCACACAACAATCACAGTTTCTATCCATTACTGCAGTCGCTCCTGTTTGAAGCTCGTAAAAATATGTAACGAGCGAATGGTGTACTCGCCTTATTAGTAGCAGGAACTGGCGGTTTGCTCTCGCCGACGGTCTGACAGACACTGCGTGTTATTTGTATTTCGAAATTAGTGTTTACGCAGTTTTTTTTATGAATTTTTGGGTTGCGATGTTAGTTGAAGATAATTATGTTGGATTGTGGTTGGCTGGTATCATGGAGCTTATTTCATCTACATTGGTGAGGTTAGGTTTTAAACATTAGACATGTGTGCAAGTTTTGGTGCTGTGGTAGTGTGGACTTCAGTTTGGCTATACAGGTGAAGTGAAGTGTTTAATACTGGATTTGTTGAGCTGTGTGTGGTTTTGTGATGCTGTAGATTTCACTTGAGCTATATAAGTCAACTGAAATTTCTGGTACCAGTTTTAGGAGCTATGTATGGGTTCGTAGTATGGCAGTGAGCTATCTAGGTTAAGTAATACTTGCAATACCAGATTTCCCCCCCCCCCCTCCCCCCCTTTTTGTTGATGATTTCATTCAAATGATTTTTGTGTAAGTGTTGTTTTCGGTATGTGTTCATTATTGGGAATGTCCACATATATAGTTTGTCCCCACCCAAGAACCCGTAATTCCCACATTTGTCCTGTTAGTTTCCTGTTATTTCACCAATCAAATGCTTTTCATATTATTTGTGCCTGTTTGCATTCCTTATGTGTGACATAGTCACAATATTGTATGACCCGAAATAGGCATGTGTGTCATCTTGATGACATCATGGATCACAGCCGACAGATGGTGTGGCACACACAAAAGTTGTACAAGGATTCCTTCTGTATTGCGAATCCCATACTCATCAGAAACTTGAATATAGTGACTCTTTTTTCACTAATGATAATACATATTCAACTGAAAAACAAAGATAAAACTCCTGAGAAGACCTAGTAGCAACATACCTTTTTCTCTCTTCTTCAAAACATGGACTGTACTATCAGATTTAAGTCCAGAAGCTCGAAGGGTAGCTTCATCTTCAAGGATATTCCCACAGTAAACAAGTTCTGGAACAGCAAGCAGTTATATTACAGTCAATTCTAACGTAAAACTGCAAAATTACAACTCATATCATCTGTTGAAAGCAATTAAGTAAATCAATACATAACCAGTATTTTCGAACCTATTCCACAGAAACACTGATACTGAATTTCCCCCACCAAATCTGAGGCTTCATTTAGTCTTATCAGGGCAATTTATTTACGTTTCTTTAGTGGTCATCAGCCACTAAATAGCTTGCAAATGTGATGGGATTGCCCTCTCAATGCATCCAAAACCTTAACGGTTTTGTGTGGATGGTCTTCCTTGACGATAAAGGCTGATTTTAGGTACCTGAGCTTCCCAGACAACCTAGTGCAAGTTTAAAAGCCTATACAAATACACCACAAATTTCTTCAACAATTCCAATGGTGTATTTATAAGACCTATAATAACTGATCAAAGATTTGGATAAGGTTGTTGCCTGTTCTCATTGTTATTCATCCTGTACTATAATACCGTGCAGCCAGACACACAGGACTGCCACCCCTGGGCACAGTGAGACCCACCCAAAGGCCAGCTCTGAAAGGGGTGTCTCGCTTAAAGACTGACTGATATTTGTCTGCCAAACAGCTGACACTTAATTAAGGGGAGTACATATGGCGGAATTGGTCAAAAAGTGACATTTTCGGATTATTATCTCTTATTAATATTTGATCTCTCCTGAATAATTTGATGCATTATTTGTCAAAAAATTCCAATTGGAAGTGTAGTTTTTATCATTTCACAGTTAACAGTGTGTCTGTAAAATTATCCAGTCATTCTGCACTGACTTGCCTAAGTATCTCTATCTCTTGAACTATTCAATCTAGAAGGCCGTGGTTTTCAGCTATTTATTCCTTGAAATCATGTTAATGTTCATGTTAAGAGGTTGTGTAAACAGAAATGGCGGTGTAGCACATGCATTTTGTTTATTTACTTTGTGGTTGTTGTGTTTCATTAGTTTTGAACTGAAAACATAGTGGTTTGGTGTGTTATTATACGCTCTTATACCTCTTTTCAACATGACGAAAAGAAAGGGTTGTTTTAAGAAGTGACGTTTCCATAGAAATCAGCCTATCACAAAATATGAATCCAGTGTTGATCCTGAAATACACTTTCCATAGACCCATGATAAGGACACGCCTACTAGTGCTTTGAAGAGGAAACTTGGAGACCATGAGGATTTATTTATTGGCAAAGATCAAAATAGTTTAGGTTATGTTCTTTTAGATTTGAGTGTGTTAGGACAGGTTTTGCAAGATGCTGTGACATGTAAGGTTTGTGGTGGGCAAATTAGCATCTCTGAGGACTCATCTGCAAGGACTGGACTGGCTAACAAACTTGATATTCAGTGCAAAGTTTGCAGGCTCTCGACATCATTTTGGACTTCTGAAAAGTGCAAGAATGACTTGTTTGAGAGCAATGTTATATTCCTGTATGGAATGAGGTGCATTGGGAAAGGATTGACTGCAGCTGAAGTATTATGTGCAACACTGAACTTGCCAAACCCACAAACCAGATCAAGTAAGTACACAGAAGTAATTGGTGAATGTGGCAAATCTGTTGCTGTTGCTTCTATGAAAGCTGCTGCTAAAGAAGCAGCAGAATTAAATAACACAACAGACTTATCTGTGGCAGTTGATGGCACATGGCAGAAGAGAGGTCACATATAAAAAAAATGCAGTTGCAACTGTCGGACTAGTGTTGACACAGGTAAAGTTTTAGACATTGAAGTGCTAACTAAATACTGTCATCAATGTAAATCAGTTGATGAAACAAGTGAAACCATAAAACAAATTGTTCTAAGAATTATGAGGGAACTAGTGGGGGTGTGGAGGCTACTGCAGTCGTTTCTATGTTCAGACGTTCACTACAGGAGAGAGGTGTGTGTTACACTGAGTACTTGGGGGATGGTGATTCAAAAGCTTACAAATCAGTAGTGGAAAGCCAACCTTATGGTAATAAGCACATTGTTAAGATTGAATGTGTGGGCCATGTTCAAAAATGGAAGGGAACACGTCTCTGAAAACTGAAGCAGACAAAAGGAAAAGAGAAGTTATCAGATGGAAAGACTTTAAATGGTAAAGGAAGACTTACAGACCGAAACATTGATGAACTCCAGTATTATTATGGAATGGCAATAAGAAACAATACACATGACCTACAAGGGATGAAGCAAGCAGTGTGGGCTACTTTCTTCCACTGATGATACACTTATACATGGTCTTTGTCCACTGGTGCTGATTCATGGTACAAGTACCGCAAAGCTCAGGCAGCGGGTAGCGAGGAACAATTTAGGCACAAAAATAGCATACCATCCGCAGTGATGGAAGCTATTAAACCAATATACAGAGAATTAGCTCATCCTGACCCCCTTTCCAAATGTCTCCTTGGTCGAACACAAAACCCGAATGAGTCTTTCAATAATGTAATTTGGACCCGCATACCAAAAAATGTCTTAGTAGGAAGGAAAACTCTATGCTTGGGTGTTTGTGATGCTGTGATAACATTTAAAGGGAAGTATTGGTGTACTAGAGGAACTTGGTATCACTCCAGGTGCCAACACACTGCAAGCCTCTCAGCGAATGGGTCGACTTAGGATCATGAAAGACCAACGTGCAGCAGAGGAAATGACTAAAGAAGCAAGAGGCAGGAAAAGAAGCAAGCTTCTTGGTTTGCAGGATAGTCAAGAACAGGATCCAGATAATGCTAATTACAGGCCTGGCTGTTACTAGAAGCTGGCATGCCTCCATGTGTAAGTTAATATCAAATAAAATGTTTGAACTTGATTTGCCGGAAATGACATTTTTAAAATTATTTGACCCATTATCTCAGGAACTATTACAGATACATATCTCTAATTTTACACTATGTTACCACTTAGTATACTGCAGCTACTGAACCTCCCAAAACATCTCTACCTCTAACCGTTTTTTACTTAGAGAACTGAACCTCCCAAAACATCTCTACCTCTAACCGTTTTTTACTTAGAGAAGAAAAAGTGGACTTTTAAAAGAAAATATTGAACAACATTTTAAAAAAATCATAACTAGCTAATTATTTCTCTGTACATTTTGATTATGGTTCAGTAATCAGAAAAGGAGGGATACTATACCTCCCAAAAATTTCAAATCTCTATCTGTCACAGGCTCCAAGATAATGCGTCATCAATATTGCAAATTTAACACTGTGGGTATAGGACGTACGTACTCCCCTTAAGGGCTTAAAATCATTTCCATTGAAAGCAAAAAGTTTCCTTCTCAATGCTCAGGAATAAAGAAAAATACCTGCTGGAATTCTCAGTAGTCTTCACAACAAAATCAAGCACGTAAGCTGGTAGGAAATCTGCAGCCAATGAAGGTAGGTGCCACAATGGGACACAGGATAGGAAGGATGTTGAAGTTCTCAAGGTTTTGGGCTAGCTGCTGCCCAAGGACTTCCCACTATAATGTTGTGAAGTTGGGACCCTGTATGGAGACTGGCAGGAGAGGTTACCCAGCAGCAATTGTTGTTTATGTGACATTGCAAATTGAGCCTATTAATGACAAAGACAACATGATGGAAAACTCAGTGCCCTGAAGGACAGAGTGGGGGAAAATGAACAAAACCACCAAGGAGTGGAAACCTAGAGATCAATTATTGACTCAGATCCATCAGTCAGTTGGAGAGCAATCAGATCTATCTGGGACTCTTTTGAATAAAAAGTCAAAGATGACTCTCACACTGCTACTCATAAAGAGTAGAAACTTTACCTTGTGTCAGAATATTTTCTACTCCGCTTTTAGACTGTGTCTGATCATAACATTCATTCTAATATCTAATGGCAATTAGCGATCTCCTTATTTTTCACTCCATGTTGGACCGTCTTTCTTGCGGTCTGGGTCATTCCATGTCAAGTCACCCAGGCCTTGACACCAACCATGTCAGATTTTGATGAAACTTGGTACAATTACTTCTTTTATCATCCTGAAAGCACTTGTAAAATTTTTTTGCTCTATCTCTTATAGTTTCTTTTTTAATAAATTTTTAAAGTTTTTAGATTTGGCTTTGTTTCAGCAGTCGGAAATTGTAACTTAAACGTGTCCTCACAACTAAAAAAATTTGTATATTAAAGAATACTCAAGATATCAGTATGAAATTTTGGAATAAGTTTGTGTATTATATCTAAATGTTAAAAAAAATTACCATAAAGATATATCAAAATCTTCCAAATGAAAAAAAATTTACAAGTTTTTTATTTTTTTTTAGCTAACGGATGTTTAGTTTTACAAAAACTGCAATATCTAGAGTCTCAGACCTGATAGAAAGCTCAAATTTGTTTTAAAATACTCTTAATTGTATAGGCTATTAGATAAAAGAAAAATTATGTTGGCTTTTTAACCTGTTTAATAGTTATCTAATTTTTAAAATAATATTAATTATATTTTAAAAATAAAAAATACCAAGTGACTTAGACACCGAAAATAAGTTTTTAACTTCTTGGAGTAACAATGTACACTTGGATTTTGTATTGTTACTCCTGTGTTTTGAAGTAAAAAATTATTACAGTGTTAAATAGTGCTTGGATTGTATTTTATTAAGTTTATTCGAACTCTCAGTAAGTACTGTTGCTTAGTTTACAGAGATTCTTTTCCAATATCCTACAAAAGTAACCAGAACAGTAATCAGACCAAAAGTGAAATCAGTATGTCAGATATTCAAACCTGTAGTGTAGGGTTATTTAAAAAATCTGACTGTTTCCAAACAACCTACACACCTTCAAAAAAGTTACAACCGGTATCAGAATTGAGTGAGGAAGAAAAAGATTTGATCCACTTACGATCTGGAATTAATCTGTGTGAATTTAAGAATATATGTTCACACCACAGCTACTACTTTTTAAATGTTTTTGAAAAGTATCAAACAACATGTGTAGACCCACTAAAAAAACACAAAAAGCCCATCAAAAAATCGTTGAGAAGTGTAGGCTTGGATCTTTCTAAACAATTACTGACAAAAAATATTAGCATAAAACCTGGACAAAAGCTTTGCTCAACATGCCGTAACTTTTGTGAGGAAAAATAAAGAGTTGAAGTCAATGAAAGTGAAACAGATGATGAAGTCATGGTTGAATTAGAATCACTGGAATCCCGAAATGAATCCCTCGTACAAACAAACATTGCTCTTGATTATTTAGGTTTAACACCGATAAAGCTTCATGGCCTGTCAGAACAAAGTAAAGGGTCTTATTTTAAAAGGAAGATTAGCAGTATTGAAAAGACTGCAAAAAAAGACGGTTTCAAAAGCATTAAAATATGATGCACCAAGTTCTGATGATGACGAAGAAGATAAAAGTGTGGTTGAGAAAGCAAAGGATTTTGATGTAATGATTTCTCTTATGAAAGAGAAGATTTCATCTGTTGGGAGGTCTAGAAAAATCCAGATTCTGACCTTGGCTCCAGATTCTTGGACTCGAAATAAAGTGATGAAAGAATTTAATGTAAGTGAGTACATGGTGCGACAAGCTAGAAAGCTAAAATCTGAAAAGGGTATTTTGGAAACTCCTGGTCCAAAAAAAAGGTAAAACTCTTTCTGAAAATACAGTAAGACTTGTAACAGATTTTTATGAAAAGGATGAAAGTTCCAGAGTGCTACCTGGAACAAAAGACAAAGTAAGTGTTCAAAAAAATGTGTACATGCAAAAAAGACTCATTTTGTGTAACTTGAGAGAACTCTATTATTCTTTCAAATGGGAGAATCCCGAGGTAGAAGTAGGATTTTCAAAATTTTGTTTCTTGAGACCTAAATGGTGTATCCTTGCTGGTGCTGCAGGCACACACACTGTATGTGTATGCAGTATCCACCAGAATGTTAAACTATTACTGGATGCTGTGAAAACTGAAGAATCTTATAAAGACCTAATTAAGATGCTTGTGTGCAACACAGAAAACCAAAACTGCATGCTACATCATCGCAACAGCTGTCCTGCAAATACTGCACTAACAGAGCGCTTAACTGAAAAACTAAGTGAAGATTATGATTTAGAAGAAGAAATTGTAGTCAGTCAGTGGGTTAACACAGACAGGGCAGAAATGATCAAACAGTCTATCAGTGTTGAAGACTACATTTCTTTATTGGTTAGGTCATTGGAAAAGCTCACCCCACACTCGTTTATAGCAAAATCCCAATCAGCAGCCTTTAAAAGATTGAAAGAAGACCCACCACCCAAAACAGCAATTATTGTGATGGATTTCAGTGAAAATTATTCCTTTGTTATACAAAATGAGATCCAAAGTTACCACTGGAATAGAGGTGGTTGTACTCTACACCCAGTTGGAGTTTTTCTAAGAAATGAGGAAAACAATGTTTTTGTTTCCAACCACTGTTTTATTAGTGATGACCAAGAACATGACACTGGTTTTGTTAACTTTGTACAAAAAGAAATTACAAAGTGGCTGTCATTACATCATACTGACATTGACTCAGTTCACTACTTTACAGATGGTTGTGCTGGGCAGTACAAAAATAGAAACAGTTTTAAAAATTTGACTGAACACTTCAGAGACTTTAATTTGAAGGCCCAACACACTTTTTTTGCAACAAGTCATGGGAAGTCAATTTGTGATGGCCTAGGAGGAACTATTAAAAGAATTTTAAGGAAAGCCAGTCTACAGCTTTCAGACAAAGAACAAATAATGACAGCAATCGATGTGTATAAGTTTTGTGAAAAAAATATTGAAAACATTCATTTTCACTTTATTGACAAAAAAGAAGCTGATTTGCTACAATTAAAACTAGAAAAACGTTTTTCAGCAACCCGAACCATTCCTGGAACTAGAAGTTTTCATAACTTCAAACCACTTCCAACAAACAACCTTGAAATTAGAAGGACTACAGATAGTGTAAAACCCTCCATAGTCTTTTCTTTTTATTCTTCTTCTGATTGGGTTCGTGTTGAACCATCCATATATTGCTATGTGGCTGCAAATTATGATGGTAACTGGTACTTTGGACTGGTAAAAACAATATTCAATGATGAAGAAGATGCAGAAATTCTATTTCTACATCCTTCAGGACCCGCTGCATCATTTTATTGGCCTGAAAGAGAAGATTCCTGCATAGTGCCTTTGGAGCACATAGTCTGTGTAGTAGACGCACCTCAATCAAGCGGCACTGGGAGAATGTATTACTTCAAAAAAGACTGTATCAAAAAGAACTGAAAGCTCTTGGATGAAGTGGAAAAACAGTTTGAATCAGCATTAATGTTTATTAAAAAGACAAAATTACTCAAAAAATTCAATGTTTCAAGCAATCAGTTGGGTTATACATAAGTGCTGTAAGTAAACTATCTTTGTACATAATTCTAATGTAATCTACTATAATTAATAAACATGTTAAAAAGCCATCATTATTTTTGTTTTATCCAGTAGCCTATATGTTTAAGAGTAAATTAAAACAAATTTGAGCATTCTATCAGGTCTGAGACTCGAGATATTGCAATTCTTATAAAACAAAACATCCGTAAAAAAAAAAAAAAATTACATACATATATATATTTTTTTCATAGAAAATATTAATATATTTTAATAGCATCATTTTTATCTTCAAATATGTATAATAAATAAACTTCCTGCAAAAATTCATGATGTTATCTAAAAGAGTTTTTAAGATAAGCAAATTTAAAGTTTTGAATACAAATTAAACTGACCATTTCCGAAGGTTCAGAAAACGCAAAAAAAAAAATTTGCAAGTGTTGTCAGGATGGTTTTAGAACCATTTGAGCCAAATTTCATGAAAATCTAAGGAGGTGGGTGTAAAATTTATTTTTTATTGGGTGATTTGATATGGAATGACCCGTCTAATACTTGAATCTTAAAATCTGATTGTGTTTTTGTTGTCCTAAATAAGCTTTAATATATGAAATGGCCACGGCCTCTGTGAGCCAGTTACCGCTGGCATTAAATGCTAGAAAAATTATGGGTCTAGCAAGTAACCTCTCAGTTGTTCAAGGACAATAGCACCACATTGGTCTTCTACCTGTAGAGTCATTACACAAGAATTGCAGATGGAGTTAAGTTGCTTAGGGTGGTGCAACCAAAGTTGTGGCACATGAAGATGAAAGCTGCTGGCTCTCAACCAATGGTCACATGACACTGCAAGAAATCCAGTAGGAGACAGACACATGGTGCCAAGATCACACAAATGAGCTGCAGAAGCATATAACACTGTCTGTAATGTGTTGAGATAAAGTGGTTAGTTCTCCCCTCCCTCCCTTCCCCCCCTCCTACAAGCAAAATTACAGAATTACGCCCACTTCTTGATAAATTGCCAACTTTTACTTTTGTATTGATGTTTTAAGAGAGATTATAAGAATAAATGTAAATGTTTCCTTGCTTTGTCATTAATTTGAATTTTTACTACATTTTTGGTACCCAATGTGGGGCAAATTCATTTCAGTTCCTTAACTTATTTCATTTTAGTGCTCAACAAGAAAGCATGCCAATAATAAATTCCATTTAATTATATTTTAGAGTGCAGCATGAAGCCTTATTATTAATTTGAAGTTTATGACATTTTGCCTCTCAATGTGGCGCCATGTCATTATTAATTTTGAATTTATTTACAGTACATAGGAAATACAGGGTGAGCACAAAGTCTTGTCCTAATTATAAAAATTTATAACAGAACAACCATTTGACATAATAAGTTACATTCTATGCCATTACATAGGTTAGTGTTACTAGTTTTCTTTTTAAGACCACTTACGTTAGTAAACCTCAACGTGTGCTCCCTTGGTAACTCTGAGAAAGTCGAGGTGGTATTCCAGTTCCTGCCAGGTGTTTTGTAACATGTGTTTTGTCACAGTACCCACTGCAGCTTGTATCCTAGCCTTCAGTTCGTCGACATCAGCAACTGGGGTGACAAAGACTCTGTCTTTGATATAGCTCCAGAAAAAAAAGTCAAGGGGCGTAATGTCTGGAGCGTGGGGTGGCCACAGTGTTGGACTGTTCCTTCCAATCCACCGATACGGACATTACTCCCCTCTACAGACATTATGCCCCTTGACTTCTTTTTCTGGGGCTATATCAAGGACAGATTATCCGTCACACCAGTTGCTGACGTCGACAAACTGAAGGCTGAGATACAAACTGCTGTGGTTAATGTGACAGAACACGTTAGAAACATCTGGCAGGGACTGGAATACTGCCTCGACATTCTCCGAGCTACCAAGGGAGCACACGTTGAGGTTTACTAACTTAAGATGCCTTAAAAAAAATCATCTAGTAACACTAACCTATGTAGCCTAATGGTATCAAATGCAAATTATTATGTCAAACAATTACTTTGTAATAAACTGTGGGCCGACACAAGCGTACGATCCCACGCGTCGGCTTTGACCCGTGACATAAGGGTGTTGTCGTGTCTGACGTCATGATGGCGCAGAGTTTGGTTTGTGAGTGTGGCGTGTTTGTAGATGTGGTCGTGTTGTGGTTTGTTGTGCTCTCTGGTGGTATGTTCAGGATTTTCGTTTGTGTAGTGTAATGGGCTCACTTTGCTTTTGCTCATTATCCAGAATTGTTCGAGTGTCGGCTGTGTTTTACAGTGGAATTCGTTTCAGTGAGTTAACGATTTTGTGTGAAGGTTAATTTAGTGTTGTTCGCTGTACATCGTGTGGTAATTTTAGTAAACTTAATCGGTTGTTGTTTTTGTTCAGGAATGGATATGATGGCTAAAATTAACAGTGCGCAGGTCAAGGGAAGTGTTCGATCCCAAAATGTGTGGCTGTGTATGTTGATATTGGTATCGGGAGATGTTTATGAGCTATAGAGGTCAAGGGAAGTGTTTGACCCTAATTTATGGGAACGGGAGCTGATGTTGAGCTATATAGGTCAAGGGAAGTGTCCGATTCCAGATGATATTGTGTTTAGTGACATTTGGGGAGTTTTGCGATGTCTGTTTTTTTCTTCGTTTTGTGTGGTTTTGTATGGGGGTGGGTGTCTAAATTTGTTTATATTTAGTTTGCCGCCACCCAAAAACACCCCATTTCCCGCGCTTGTCCCGTTAGTGTCATTAGGCTTTTTGTGGAAAGTGTGTGTGTGTTTGTTTCTTGATGTATTTTCATCCTCATAATGTGTACGTACTGACTTTATATGCACCATATCGGAATCGTGGTTTATGGTCGTCTCAGCCATATTTGTGACATCATGGGTCAAAGCAGACGGGCGGGATCGGACGCTTCCGCATTTCCTAAACTGTCACAATCAGGGCAAGGCTTTGTGCTCACTCTGTATTATGGTACAATGAAACATAGTATTACCAGTGGTTTTTAAGGTACAAAAACGGAAAACTTTTAACATATTACTCTTTGCGTATGGCCAGAATGCTGTCCATCTAGTACACAACACAGCCAAAACAAACAGCTTTGTAATCCCAGATAATATGCTTGCATGTCATCTACCTTGAGCTAATAGCAAATATTAATTATGTGAACTGCAAAACACACACACACACACACACACACACACACACACACAAACTAAACTACTGTATTAAGAAAAACAGTCTAGACCCAAATCATATGTATTGGTGACTGGTTTTAGTCCAAAAGCAAACCATCTTCAGACAATTCTCTTAAAGTGCAGATGGATGCAAGGAGCAGGAATCGCAAACATCTCTAGATTCTGTCAACTGTTGATAGCATCTGGAGACTTCTGCATCTCCTGCTCCGTGGACCCGTCTGCACAAATCAGGCTTTGGAGTGCAGTTGAAGCTTGTCCACCACTGGACTGGAACCAGTCACTAATAATTATGTGATTTGTGCAATCTAGACTGCTTTCCTAAGTACAAAAGTAGAACTGATTACCGTTCCTCGCAAAATGTTTTCGAAAATACGTACAAAACTACGACACACATTGGCAGTAAAATGTAGATCTCTTATGCTAACAGTAAGACCAATATTCAAGCCACAGAAAAAGGGGTTTGGGGAGTCAAACCTGTAACACACTGGAAGGCATTAATGTAAAAAGATCAGAAAATTCACGAATGTCTCAATAGCAGAAAAAATTACTTAATCACCTTATTAAAACGGGAAATGCCTGCCTATTTTACTAATACTTGCTATTGAGTACCAACAGGCAAAATATGTTTGTGAACGCCATGGAAGACGTTCTACATAACAAACACTTACCGGTACCTACACAGCTTCTACACAAATTTGTCAATCTTCAAGATTCTTGTTTCAGTTGTAACACATTACATTCAGTGTCAATACACGTAACATCCCAACGTTTATGTTATCGCATATGTATTTAGAGTTACGAAAAGTCATCTTTTTAATCATTTCTTCTGTGCAAATCTAAATTACCTTAACAATGGATGCTACAACGTCATGATAGGTTACAGTACTTTCCGTTTGGACATAACGCTGAAGCTCACCTCTGATAACTAGATGTCTGGCATACATCACAACAGAGAGATTTGAGAAACATTCCCTCCCTAATGTGACAATTTAACAATCCTGACTTTGTTGCGATTTCTGCCAGTCTCTTAACACAATGCTGAACAGTCCAGTGCAAATTTCTGCATTCTATGATGATGACAGATTGAATTATGGGAACCGTTTTTGAGCGCCGAATTAACAAGTTTCTCACACAAAAGACAATGAACCATCATCTCCAGTGTGACTACATTACGAAGGCATTACCCATAACGGACAATTATTATTAAAATACTCTACTGCCTCAATACAAACACTTACCTAGAAAGCTTTTCGGCAAATTTGTCACTCTTGAAGCTTCTTGTTTCAAGTGGTCCACAGTACACTCCAAATCAATCCCTTCAATTTTAACGCGCTGATACGTATTGGGTGAAAGTCTGATACCAAACACTATTCTTGACATTTCTAGAAACTGCTGTAGTATTCAGTACGAGAACTATCGTTGTAACACCTCAATTTGGATATTCAAACTATATCTCTCATACACAAACATTAAACTACTACACTTTCTGTCATCTTCCAATCTATGAAGTATGAATCTGAAGTTCTGTAGTGTGTTTGACTGTTTGTGTTTATGACGATGTCCAAAGATCTTATTACTGACGCCACTAAACTGGCGTCAACCTTCCTATATTTTAAAATAAAAAAATGTATTGATAATTATTCGACTTGGAAACTCTTTTGTTACTCCAGTTGACCAATTCGTAGCGAATCTAGCAAGACACAAGAAACCGCGTTGCATTAACGAGTTTCTCTGCGCGGTCGTCTTCCTCAGAAAGCGCAAAAATGTTTGTTTTGTAGGCCGGCCGAAGTGACGGTGCGGTTAAAGGCGCTGCAGTCTGGAACCGCAAGACCGCTACGGTCGCAGGTTCGAATCCTGCCTCGGGCATGGGTGTTTGTGATGTCCTTAGGTTAGTTAAGTTTAACTAGTTCTAAGTTCTAGGGGACTAATGACCTCAGCAGTTGAGTCCCATAGTGCTCAGAGCCATTTGAACCATTTTTTTTGTTTGTTTTGTAAATAAAAACGCATTCTCTTGCTGCACAGTGTTCTATTTTACTAGCTGCCTTTTGCCTTTTTTCACTTTAAAGGCCCGTCCACACGCAACGATCCGTCTGCGCAAATGTCTGCGCACATCACATCTGCGCAGACAGATCGTTGCGTGTGAACAGAAGATTTGCACCAACCTGAGGTGTGTGCAAACCTGGAAGTTGGAGTTGGAGGTTTGAGCGAAACCTCTCAAGTCTGTCGGTTCAAACCACATCTGCGCAGACAAGTTGGAGCGTGTGGACAGGAGATCGTCGCAAATCTGGCGCGAAACAGCTGTTTGCTCAGTCTAGTGTTTGTATTTGTGTGCACAGGGCATTAAAATGGCTGATACTCGTCAGTGTTCTCGAAAGTTTGTAAGTGAATTCATTTAAATATATATAGAAACCACCCATGTTTGTGGAAGATTAAAAGTAAAGAATATAGTGACCGAGACAAAAAGACAGCAGCATACAATGCTCTAATTGAAAAATTGCGGGCAGTTGGCGCCTTGGCAAACAGAGAAACGGTAATAAAAAAAATAATTTCGTTGCGAACTGGCGAATTTATTTGCGGATGGATGTCGAAACTTATAATTATCTCTTAAAGCATGTAACCCCTCATATTATGAGAAAAAGACTTGTATGAGAAGGGAAATTTCTCCTCATGAACGCCTGGCAGTAACATTAAGATTCCTAGCAACAGGAAGGAGCTACAATGATTTGGAATTTTCATCTGCAATATCGAAACAAGCATTGAGTGAAATAATACCCAACACATGTGAAGCTATTTACGCTTTCCTGAAAGATGAGTTCATGAAGGCAAGTCATGTAAATTAGTCTATCAGCGAACTGTTTACCGAAAAGAGTTATCCAAAGTTCAGAAATCCAGAAGATCTGGTGTAGGAGAAGATCAAGTATACCAGCCAACGTTATGGTATTTTGATCTACTTGGCTTTCTTAGTGATCAAGAAACGCCAAGACCAAGCAGGAGTACAATTGAAGATGAAATTGGAGTGCCAATGTGCGAGGAAATGGAACACGAGGTTATGTAAAACAAAACAGGTTCGCCCTGCAACTCTCGCAGTAAATTTACGTGACAAAACTGCTTTCGCTTTAGCAGCCACTGTCTGCACCATTTTGACCGCTTTCTCTGTTTCCTCCGGTTGGTCTGTATGTTTTTTGCAACACAAGTTGCGAACACAGACCACAACAGAACTTCCTCCATTTCCATTTTTCAAAATAACTGAATTAAATTTTGACGTTTTCGGGGAGCGTAGTCGCTTGCCACTGATATTTCTTTTCTACACCGACAGATGGCGGGCGAGTAGTAGATTGGGGTTTGTGTCGTGTGAACACACCACATTTGCAGCGATCTTTTGCATGTACAGACATCTGCGCCGATGTCTGCGCAGACAGATCGTTGCGTGTGGACCGGGCTTAAGGCGTCATCAGTGCGATCTATAATGCTACGGTTATGATACACTTTTGCTGTGACAAGTGTTATTCGTAGATTATAAAACAGTTCATTGCTTCCTTTTTATGTAAATATTACAAGGTAAAGAGAGTCCTATCAGATAACAAAATAGAGACAATATGGGATATAGTGAAGGAGGAGACTGGTAGAACCAGACATGAAGAGGGACAAATAGCATTAAGAGTAAATGATACTTTGGTGACAGATGTGTATAGTGTTGCAGAACTTTTTAACAAACATTTTATAACTGTTACTGAAAAGATGGGGTTGTCAGGTTCTGTAGATGCTGCTATGGAATACCTCAGACCAGATATTTCAAATAACTTCCATAATATGAATATAACCCTCACTACCCCAACAGAAATAATTTCCATCATAAAATCTTTAAAATCAAAAACATCTAGTGGGTATGATGAAAAAAAAGTTAGTTAAAGTATGTGTTTCTGAGGTAAGTAACATATTAAGCTATCTGTGTAACCAGTCGTTTATCAGTGGAATATTTCCTGAATGTCTGAAATATGCTGGAGCTAAGCCACTGTTTAAGAAGGGAGATAAAGAAATAGCATCAAATTTCCGTCCAATTTCACTTTTTCCAGCATTCTCAAAAATTTTAGAAAAAGTGATGTACAATTGGCTTTATACCCATCTTATCTCAAATAACATACTGTCAAAGTCGCAGTTCGGATTTCTAAAGGGTTCTGATATTGGAAAGGCTATCTACACTTACAGTGAAAATGTGCTTAATTCATTAGCCAAAAACTTTAGGCAACTGGTATATTTTGTGATCTGTCAAAGGCATTTAACTGTGTAAATCACAATATCCTTTTAAGTAAATTAGAATATTATAGTGTAACAGGAAATGGTGCAAAATGGTTCAAATCTTATATCTCTGGCAGGAAACAAAAGGTGTTATTAGGAAAGAGACGTGTATTAAGCTACCAGGCCTCATCCAACTGGGAACTAGGTACCACAAGGTTCCATTTTAGGGCCGTTACTTTTTCTTGTGTACATCAACGATCTTTCATCAGTAACATTACCAGATGCCAAGTTCGTTTAGTTTGGCGATGATATAAACATTGCAATAAATAGCAAATCAAGTGTAGTCTTAGAAAGATCGGCTATTAAAATATCTGTGGACATTAATCAATTGTTCCTAGACAATTTTTTGTCACTAAACATTGAAAAAACACACTACATGCAGTTCAGAAATTGCAAGGGGTGTCCCACGCGTATATGCCCAACATATGATGACAAGCAGATAGAAGAAGTGGACAGTGTTAAATTCTTGGGATTACAGCTTGATAATAAATTTTACTGGGAGGAGCACACTGCACAACTGCTGAAGCATCTTAACAAATTTCTATTTGCAATGCAAATTGTGTCAGACATAGGGGATATAAAAATGAAAAAACTGGCATACTATGCTTACTTTCATTCCATAATGTCACATGTCACATGGGGTTCATCAAGCCAAGCAAAAGTTTTCTGGGCACAAAAACGTACAGTAAGAGTTATATGTAGTGTGAACTCAAGAACATCCTGCAGAAGCCTGTTTAGGGAACTAGGGGTACTAACTACTGCTTCCCAATATATTTATTCCTTAATGAAATTCGTGCAAAAAATATATCACTTTTTCAAACCATCAGCTCAGTTCATGGAATCAATACTAGAAATAAGAATAATCATCACAAGGATTTAAAGTCACTTACTCTTGTACAAAAAGGTGTGCGTTATTCAGGAACACACATTTTCAATAAATTGCCAGCAGTCATAAAAAGCTTAACAACCAATGAAATTCAGGTTAAAGGATTTATTGGTGGCCAACTCCTTTCATTACCTTATAAATAAAAAAAACTTTTTTAATTTTAAATTCATTGCATTAGTGTTTGTAAAATGATTCTTTCATATAGTGTTCATTAAAATAACGACGATCATTCCACTTGGGACCTGTGGAAGGTATATTAGCTTATTTGTTTCAGTTGTAAATATTTGTGATGTATTATTGTTTTTATGACACGTTCTACATCCTGGAGATCCTCCTCACTACGGATCAATTGGAATGAAAGTTATTCTAGTCTAGTGATAACTTATGGTTCATTCTGTTTTCAGTTGATATTGGTGTCTCCTATCGTTGCTCACATGGACGTCATAATATTGCTCTGTTTATGAAACAAAAGCATGTTTTTTGTGTTAGAAACATTTTTCTTCTCACTTATTGTTTGCACTTGCTGTTTTGATGCGTTCTCAGTCTTCTGCCACAAGTACAGATAAATCACTAATATAGACATAACTACTTGACATCCATACTAGTGGCAGAAGACAGAGAATACATCAAAACAACAAGTGCAAACAAAATGATAAGTGGGAATGAAAATATTAGAAACGCAAAAACCATGTGTATGGTTCGTAAATAGGGCAGTAGTGCGACCACCATATGACCAGATAAGAGGAAACACCGGTGCCAACTAAAAACAGAAATAACGCATTACATTAATACTTATTCCATGCATCATGAATACAAGATTCTGTAATGATGTGAATTTTTTCTTTTTTTAGAGTTACTACTTCATCCCTAAAAATTCATCTACTGAGTAGAAGAAATTGTCATTCAGAAATTCTTTTAGATTTTTTAAAATGTTAGTTAGCAATGCTAATTGGCAAATGACAAAAGATTCTTGTAGCAACATAATTCACCCTTTTTTGTGCCAAAGTCAGATTTAACAAGAAATAGTGAGGATCATCCTTTCTTCTAGTGCTGTAACAATGCACTTTGCTATTATTTTTGAATTGGGATGGGTTATTAATAACAGCTTTCATAAATAAATATTTTTATTGTGAAGGTACTGTGAATATCCCAAATTTCTTAAATATATGTCTGCAAAGTGATCTTAGGTGGGTTCCAGTTATTATTCTGATTACATGCTTTTGTGCACTGAATACTTTTTCTATTAATGATCAATTACCCCAAAATTTGATTCCATATGAAAGCGGTGAATGAAAACAGGCGGATTAGGCTGATTTACTGACATATTTATCATCAAAATTTGCAATAACTCTCATAGCATAAGTAGCTAAACCTAACCATTTCAACAGATCATCAGTGCATTTCTTCCAATTCAATTTCTCATCAAAGCACAGACACAGCAGTTTTGAATATTCTGCCTTGGCAACAGACTTCTGTTCGAAGTCTATATTTATCAATGGTGTTATGCCATTTACTATACAGAACTGAAATACTGTGTTTTCTCAAAATTTAGTGAGAGTCTATTTGCAGAGAATGTAACGTCCCTTAGCAAAAGACATATTTTGTAGTAAAGAGAAAATATTGTGCATCGTATTCTGTTATTGTATGGAATTATGTATTTTTTTTATTATTATTTATTTTAGATAATATCTGTGTCGGCGAGGACTGAAACCGCACAGACGATAAATATCATACAGAGATGAAAATTATCCCTAGTATAAATAATACAGAACGAACAGTAATTTCTTTGTCTTCCTCTTGGAGTTACGGGAGTAAGATAGCCTGTGTCGCAGTTGTACATGCTAATGTAGTCTTCTTTTGTCATGGTTAATCGATGTACACCATTATGTACTCATTTTTAAAAAAGGTGTGTATTGTAGATAAGTTAACATATTTGAATGTTTTGAATAGAGTTATTTAATGAAACCATGCATCATTATTTGTAGTAGCTTGCTTAAATTATTATCCCATCCTTTTAAGACACTTTCAGTTATTTAAATATTATCCGTGGTGCAGAGCTGCGCTACGAACGAACAAGCCGCTGCCGCGGCGCATTCAAACTGCATTAAAAGAAATCGATCATACCGCAAAGAAGCGGGAAGGTAATAGTGAAATAAAATCATCTCTTTCAGCTTCCGGACGTGCAGAGCAGAGCAGCAGATTTTATGATGTGTTTTGCAGGTTGACACGGGCTGCTGATAATATATTGCTAACAGTACAAAAGAGATAATTTACCTTCGTAACATAATAGGAATTTTGTTGTGCTTAGTTCTGGTCTGGCAAACCTTATAGTGAAGACGTATTTTTCTCCGACAATAGTCTCATGTTCTTGTGCTAGTCGTGGTAATTATTGGTGTTTTACGCTTAACAAAAATCCACTGCAAAATGTTGAACAATCTTTGCGAACTGTAACATCAGTATTTCACAACAAAGTAATTTTCATTTTCAATAACTATAAAGTAGGGAAGATATGTTGATTTCTTATAGTGAGTTACAGTAACCAAAAATGTTCCTTTAATAGAAAGCCAGATACAGAACAATAAGAACCCAATATATTCTGTTTTGTTGAAAATTAATGATTATAAAGAAATTCTGTGCACAGCATTACTAAAAGGTATTTCGCGGCTCTTTTCGTATATGCGTTATTACGTGAGCAATAACAAAAACAAAACCAAAATAAATAGAAAAGAGTATATATATATATATATATATATATATATATATATATATATATATTTACGACCAAAAACGCGTAATTGTCGCCCAAAAACGCGGGGCCCGAATTTGCAGTGGCCACGAAAATAAAAATATTTTATGTACTTTCTTTCAGTGTTTATTGTTATATATATGTATGTATATAGTGATAAATGTATGTATGTGTATCATGATTAATGCTATGTATTAATGAATGTACAAAAATTTTTCATGAAAAACCGCACCACTGCAAGCAAGTTAGAGGAAACCATCCTGATAGTACTGAGAAACTGTAACGACTACATAATCCGGGGGCAGCCGACCCCGAGATCAGATAAATAAAAGGTAAGACTACAGTGTAGTTGTCCTGTTTGTAGAAGCTTAACTCCAGTGAAGTGATCTCATATCGCTAGTGGTGTGTAGTTTGATGTTAGTGTTTAAGACAGGACAAAGTTGATTGTAGATAGTAATTTTTAGTGTGCAGTGTATTGTAGATAAACTAACATATTTTGTGTGCAAGTGAAAAAACTGTCAGGTCTTGTGTTCGAGTAGGTAATTTATGAATATGGTTAAATTGCGTAGTCAACGTCCGAGCAATATGGATACTGAGGAACAGCCATTAGTTAGTGCAGGAAATGTAGAAACGGGTGCATTAAGCAGTACAAGTACTCTCTTTGTGGATATACCATGCGAAAATGTGGGGGCAGGGGCACAGGAAGTGGTGCCACCGCCCACCAGTGCTCAAGGAGAGGTAGATAAAGAAATTGCACCACCTCCAGAAGAGCAGCAACCAGAGAGTGGTAATCTGCCTGGTGGATATTCACTTCAGGCGATATTAGAGCGCGTGCTGGATTACCAGGCAAAATTCGCGCAACAACAAGCTGAAAAAGACGAAAAAATTGAAATCTTTCTTGCACAGCAAGCTGAGCGAGATCGCCAGTTAACAGAAAATTTACTTGCCCAGCAAGCTGAGCGAGATCGCCAGCAGGCTGAGAGAGATCGCCAGAAAGCTGA
Source organism: Schistocerca americana (assembly GCF_021461395.2). Lineage (NCBI taxonomy): Eukaryota > Metazoa > Arthropoda > Insecta > Orthoptera > Acrididae > Schistocerca > Schistocerca americana. The sequence goes on along the minus strand of NC_060125.1, from coordinate 394,534,111 downwards.
GCGGGACCAGCAACTTGTGCAATCGTTAGAAAATATGAAAAAAGAGATTGCCTGTACGAAACAGAACTATGAGTCGATACCTAAGGCCGTGCAGGAGTTGACTGTACAGGTCAACAACCTGCAAGTAGCAAACACTAACAGGGTAGACGAAATAGGTGTCTTAGCCAACCGAGTAGAAAAGCTAGAAATATATTCCGCACAGCTTGTAGAGCAGAAGTGGAACGAACAAGCGACTAAAATTGAAACCGAATTCAACTCATGGCTAGAAGCGAAGGAGAGTGAGATTGACAAAAATATTAATTCTAAGGTACAAGCAGCCATAGCGGATAGAGATTCCGAATCGTTCAGTACCGCAGTAAATAGTCAGGTACAGAACGACGTCCAAACCATCAAACAAATACTCAGTGAGGATATTCCGCAGTGGCAAGTGAATATTAACAAACGGATATCCGACTTAGAAAAGGGTTTAACACAAAGTAGCAAACATCTTGAACATGAAACTATGTCGCCAACAGCCAATGTTTTTGGCAACGCACAAACTTATACGCGACGCAACAATGGTGAATCTTTAGGCGATAATGCGAAGAGCTGTAGCTTCGGTTCGGAGCACACAGCCTATGTCCCAGGAGCAAACCAGTATAGCCCAAAAATATTAGTTGAAGAAAGTTTGATAAAATATAGGCAGTTTCAAACGTTTACTACTGAACGGAAGTCAGTACACCCAGTAGTATTCATAAAAAGCTTTAAAAATATCTTGCCTAGTGTGTGGAACGAAGCACAGAAAATTCAGTACGTAATGTCATACATTCAGGGTGATGCAGCGTTGTGGGCTACGGAAGTAGCAGACAGCTGCATGACGTACGAACAATTCGAGAGGGCGTTTTTGTCGAAATACTGATCGCCTTGTATACAAGAGCGGCTAAGAAAAGAAGTATACAATCCCGAACCGTACTCACCCCGTCTTGGGAATCTGAGACGGTATTTCGAGAAGTACATAAACAAAACGCGTTACTGGGACGAGCCGATCTCACCAAGAGACACAATAAGACTTCTAAAATCACATTTACCCATTCATATCAAAGAGAAATTAATACACGTACTAGAAAGCGACATGGAACGTTTCCTGTCTGTTCTAGATTCAATAGACTTAATCCAGGAAGACGCAAAAGCAGCGTGTGATCACTCGCGGAATAATGGATCAGGGTGTAAACATGACAGAAATAATAGTGCACAAAACCACAACCATGGAAATGGTGGGGGTGGTAACAAGCGGCAAGAGCATTCGCAAAATTGTAATAATGGTAGAAGTCAGAAGGGGTATGGGCAGCCGTCCCATAACAAAAAGCGTCGATTTGACGACCGGTACGATTCCGGATTGCCAGGGACCAACCGCTGGAAAAATGCGCGAGGTCAGTGGCATAGCAATTACAATGACGGTAATCGTAATTGGAATCAGAATCAGCGACCAAGCCCAGAGCGGCAGGGTAATGACCGGTACGATAACAACAGACCACCACTGCAGAACGCGCCTATTGCGCAGTCGTGGCGGCCCACAAACCAAAGCGTAAACATAGTAGAGGTCGCGGATAATAGCCGTCCGAGTACCTCGCAAGCAAGCCACCCAACAAACTAGAATCGGCCTCGATATGCTCTCCATCGCTGGCCGAGGGGTGGAGTGAGAGCAACACGAATAACAATAGTATCCCTGGAATACATATGCTGCGATACAACGACGGTATCAGTATGGATAAAGATCTACTGACCGAACCGCATGAATGTAAGAAAGATAGCAACGAAAATGTGCAAGCCATAATAGAAGCGAAAATCAATGATGTTGCAGTGAATATAATCATTGACACAGGTGCCTCAGTGTGTGTAATGAGTACAGAGTTGTTTAAAGCGCTAGGGAAGGGACGTAGTATACCGACTTTCCCGGTTAATAATTGCAAGGTGTCTGGAGCTATAAGTGCACAGAGCCAGTTAGTTAAGTACCAGGTGCAGGTGGAGATTTGTAAGGAGGGCGAAGCCATAGTGAGCTCGTTCCTCATTGTTAAAGGGTTAAAGGTGGCCTGCATTCTGGGAGTAGATTTTCTCCGTGAGAGGGATGCAGTGATCGACCTCTCCTCGGGAAAACTAAGTATAGTTAATAAAGGTAGGAGGATTGAGTTGTCTATGATGAAATCGAAGGAGGTACTTGTGCCATGTTGCAATCGAATTAATATCAAAGGTAGGAACCCCTGGGTACTACACTTTAATGATTATTCACCTGTAACGGATCTCTATTATCCGAATATAGGAGATAGAAATTTTGAACCAAATGTTGATGAATTACGAACCAAAGTACAGGAATCTGAAAGTTTAAGCAACATACAAAAGCAACAGTTGACGCAGCTGTTATCAGAATATAACATGGTATTTACCGACCGACCAGGAATAGTCAATGGGTACCACTATCACATAGAGGTGATGCCTCACAAAACATACTGTCGCGCATCTTACTCCATCCCTTGGTTGAGGAGGGAAGTAGTGGCGAAAGAGATTCGGAAGATGTTGCCACACGAATGTAGCTATTTGTTAGCACATCCCCAGACAGGGAAAATAAAAGGACTGTATCCACGTAAAGATGTAAAGTTATTTATTCAGTGACATGTCTGATGTAAATAGTAGTGGTAAGAAGATTTCAATTGTGTTTTAGAGTATAAGTATGTTAGTTTTAAGAAAGAATTTATGTATAGTTACAATTTTGAGGAAGTAGAATCAGTAAACTGAGCAATAATATGCAAATGGAAGACTTTGTTTACAGACAGTTAGTGTCATTAAAATACTACATGCTCTTCAAGCAATGAATAATCTTTTGTTGATAAAATAATGATTAATTTCTTGAATCATTTTGTAGTAAGTAAGTACAATTAATGATGAAATCTCATATAAATATGTAGCAGATGTAATTGTGTTAGAATTAAGGAACCCTGAGAGAGAGTCTATACTAGCCAAAAATTGACTTTGTAGTACGAAATAATTATGTGATGTAATGTTTACTGCCAATAGTGATCTGAGAACGACACTGGAGCAGAATCCAATAAAAAACAAAACCGTTCCGTGTAACCTATGCTTTGTATGTATTAATGCTTCAATTGAAGCCTGTGTACTTGGTACACGTTCTTGAATATTAATTACGCGGTACGCGAATCAAGTTACGCGGAAACTACACTGTAGTCCTGTAGGACGGACCGTTAAAAATAATACTAGTACTAAATGAAGTATTTATTGAACAATATGCCCAAGTCAAGCTGTCATGCACATGGTAAAATCTGTTTGCTAGATGGGTGATAACCTGGCAAGCTACACTAAAAGAGGAAAAGAAAGCTATGTAAAAAAAAAGAAAACACACACCTTTAAATAATTACAAAAAAGCAATATATGCCTAGTAATAGTATTAAAAGTGTGTAATGAGAAGGTAACACAATGGACTCAATGTAGATGAGAGTGATTATGCTAAGAACAGTTGTTATGCATTAAAAATGAACTGTGTGCATAAACAATCTAGGAAAGGACGGAATATTGTGTGTAGTAGGGACAGAAAATGACTGTTGTATCTGCACCAATATATACGTCGGTATAAGTTAAGTGTTGAGTGACTAACTGTCGTAGTGCAGTGCTCAACGAACAGTACACTGTGAGTAAAAACGGTAGTTAGTGATCCGTTCGGAGTCGATTCAAACAAACATCGCTCGACGGAGACATTTAGTATGTGTGTACCGAAATATTTTCGCGTGTTGAAAGACGCTCTGGCAGTGTATCAACCGTGAGAACAAGTGAAAGTGTGTAGGACAATGTGCGTGGGACGAACCCTGAATAACAGTGTCACAATGCCACAAGAAACCTGTTATCACGCCAAAACGTCCTGTGCATACCAGCGAAGCGACGGCGTAATGAACAATAAACGCTTTTAACCAAAGTGCATTTTCTTCCACAGCTAATAAGTTGTATCCTTAAAGACAGTACACCGTTGTGGAATATTTGTTTCATGCGTTACGACGGGGAGCCATGCGGAGAAGCAGAGACGGGTGCCGTGCCGCCAGCCAGCCGGTCGCAGGAAACCACTGCAACACGCCGACATTGGTGAATGGTTCGGCGCGGTTCGCGACTGCTCGGGCGCCACCGCAGCACGCCGTCGATGTTGCTGCTAGCAGGTCGTCGACCTCAGCGGTTGTTGGCACGCCGCGCTCCAGACGACGCTACGCAACAATTGCTTCGCGCCGCCCGCTCCATACGACATTGTTGACGTTCAACCGAACATTACCAACTACGTTGTTCATGTACTAATATGAAAATGATTTATTGAACACGAAATTACGTGACAAACATTTTTTTTTGTTGAGTATAACTCAAAACATTCACTTGTTCGATGATATATGTCATATGTTTTCGTCATATTAGTGACACAAACTGACACGAATGCCATACAACGGTAGAACATTTGTCGTGAGTAAGTGTAGAGACAATCCATTACATTGCTATCGAACTGTTTAATGATTGACCTTAATTGTAACACAGAACACAAATGTGAAAAAGTGTAGAAGGTACATTTTTAATAGAGAGACTAAAAGGTTTAACATTTTGACATAAATAATCATTGTTATCTGTGAACATTGGATAAAGTCCACCCTTGTTTCATGAACAAAACCGTGTGTTAAGACAAACCAGGCGAGATGACCATGGCTCCGGCGCAGTTTTCCCAGGTTTTGTGATCGCACGTAGCCCAAATGGGGGAGCCAGAAAACTGTAATGACCCTGGGACTAGGTTTACGGTCACCTCGCAAAGAGTGAAAAAACTATAAGAAGTGTAATTAAAACTATAATGTAAAAGAGCAAAGAAGTGAACAGTGAATATTCCAAACAAGGTGATAGACAATGACAAAACGGACATTAGTGGCAGCATATTGCCGAACATTCTTAACGTTAGTCAATTGCTGCCAGGGGGCATTGTAACGTCCCTTAGCAAAAGACATATTTTGTAGTAAAGAGAAAATATTGTGCATCGTATTCTGTTATTGTATGGAATTATGTATTTTTTTATTATTATTTATTTTAGATAATATCTGTGTCGGCGAGGACTGAAACCGCACAGACGATAAATATCATACAGAGATGAAAATTATCCCTAGTATAAATAATACAGAATGAACAGTAATTTCTTTGTCTTCGTCTTGGAGTTACGGGAGTAAGATAGCCTGTGTCGCAGTTGTACATGCTAACGTAGTCTTCTTTTGTCATGGTTAATCGATGTACGCCATTACGTACTCATTTTTAAAAAAGGTGTGTATTGTAGATAAGTTAACATATTTGAATGTTTTGAATAGAGTTATTTAATGAAACCTTGCATCATTATTTGTAGTAGCTTGCTTAAATTATTATCCCATCCTTTTAAGACATTTTCAGTTATTTAAATATTATCCGTGGTGCAGAGCTGCACTACGAACGAACAAGCCGCTGCCGCGGCGCATTCAAACTGCATTAAAAGAAATCGATCATACTGCAAAGAAGCGGGAAGGTAATAGTGAAATAAAATCATCTCTTTCAGCTTTCGGACGTGCAGAGCAGAGCAGCAGATTTTATGATGTGTTTTGCAGGTTGACACGGTCTGCTGATAATATATTGCTAACAGTACAAAAGAGATAATTTACCTTTGTAACATAATAGGAATTTTGTTGTGCTTAGTTCTGGTCTGGCAAACCTTATAGTGAAGACGTATTTTTCTCTGACAATAGTCTCATGTTCTTGTGCTAGTCGTGGTAATTATTGGTGTTTTACGCTTAACAAAAATCCACTGCAAAATGTTGAACAATCTTTGCGAACTGTAACATCAGTATTTCACAACAAAGTAATTTTCATTTTCAATAACTATAAAGTAGGGAAGATATGTTGATTTTTTATAGTGAGTTACAGTAACCAAAAATGTTCCTTTAATAGAAAGCCAGATACAGAACAATAAGAACCCAATATATTCTGTTTTGTTGAAAATTAATGATTATAAAGAAATTCTTGGCACAGCATTACTAAAAGGTATTTCGCGGCTCTTTTCGTATATGCGTTATTACGTGAGCAATAACACAAACAAAACCAAAATAAACAGAAAAGAGTATATATATATATATATATGTATATATATATATATATATATATATATATATATTTTACGACCAAAAACGCGAAAAGAACCACTTAGCAAATTTCTGAAAGGCATTATTTACAATTTCCTCAGCTAATTCTTGTTCATTGGATGCGGTTACTATACTTGTATCATCAGCCAAAAGAATTAGCTTTGCTTCTTTATGATTACAAAGTGGCAAGCCATTAATATTAAGAAGAATAAGTAACCCAAGACTGAACCCTATGGGACATAATTCTTCATACCGCCCCAGTCATAGGAGTCCACTGATTATTGCAGACTGACTGTACTGTTAATTTCAACTTTATGCATTCTTTCGGTTAAATATGAATTAAACCATTCATGCACTGTCCCACTCATACCTAAATACTTAAGTTTATCTAGAAGAATTTCATGACTCACATAGTCAAGAGCCATTGAGAGATCGCAAAATATCTCAATGGGTGATGTTCAGATGTTCATAGCATTTAATATTAGATTAGTGAAAGTATATACATCATTTTCTGTTGAAAAGCCTCTCTGAAAACCTAACTGACATTTCGATAGTGCTTAATTTTTACAAATATTTGACGCTATTCTTGAATGTATTAATTTTTCAAGAATTTTGGATAAAACTGTCAGAAGTGAGACTGGGCAGTAGTTGTTAGCATTAGACCTATCCCCTTTTTTTATGCAGTCGTTTAACAATGGCATATTTCAGTCTATCTGAGAAAATGCACTGTTTCAGTGAGCTACTACATTTGAGACTGAGAATCTTACTTTTCCATTGGGAACAAGGTTTTAGTAATGTATTGAAAACGCTGTAAATTCCATGTGAGATTTTACTTTTTAGTGAATTTATTATTTTCCTAATTTCAGTAGGAGAGGTGGGCTGAACTTCAGTTTTATCAAATTGCATAGTTTTTGCCAATTCCGTATACAACCTTGTATTTTCTAATGAACACCTGGATCCTATTTTTCTACAACACTTAAATATGATTATTAAAAATATTTCCTACTTCTGACTTTTTGTTAACAAGCTTTTCCTTGAGTCTGATAGAAACACACTCTTCCTATGCTCTCACTTGCCCTGTTTCCCTTTTAATAATATTTTCCCTTTTAACAGTTATTTGGTTTGAACAGCCAGTGTCAATAAGACAGCTGAATAAGGCGCTGCCTCCGGCTCCAGCAACATCGTAGAGTCTGGCACACACTGAGCTTGAAACATGTTTTCGAAACATATTTGCAGGTACTTGATGTGAATGCCATTTGGAAATATTTTTCGAAACACAGAAGACCGTTCCAAGATGGCGCCGGATTTAGAGTGCAGACCCACATCGCTCCTGACAAAGAATAAAATAAACAGTGCATTGTGAAAGAGGCACCAAAAACGTGTAGTTAAAAGAACTCTGTGAGTCGGAGTGGTCGTGTTCTGACTGTTTATAACAAGAAAACGCTCGTTTAGCATCAGCAGTGAAGTCGAAAGACGAAATTATTGAATCGCTGTTAAGTGATGAAGACGTTTTGAAAACTGAGATATGATTATTGATGGAAGAAAGTAAAGACCTGAAGCGTCAAGAGAACTTTAGTCGTGTGAAAACATCAGCTGTTGAGGACAATAAACATGAAAATGAGAAAAACATTAACATCGGTCAAATACGCGAAAAACGCTGGAGTGATACAATTTGTTGTTCCTCAGAAGAATGTGTAAGAGTTTTGGAATCAACTGAAGACTGTAAATCCGTGAATAAATGTAATTGGACATAAGTTACATACAACAAAAGAGTAAATAAGCAACACAGTAGTGAAATTATATTGTCAAACACAACGTCCTCTTTGTTGGCTACAGTATACTGAAAAAATCGAAGTACCAAATGCAAAAATAGATGTATTCCCAGGAAACAACTCTCAACAAATGAGTAAACATCTCAATAACGAATTATGGTCGAAAGAAACTTCAAGAGACGAATCCAGCAGGAACTACAAAGCTGTATTCTTATAGATGGGGACAAATTCTCTTCAGAGTAGCAGCGAGGAAGAAATCGTCAGTGAGACAAGAAACATAATTCGAACGTCAAGACACCTCTACAAAGCTTCTAGGATTGTAATAAGAGGCATAATACATGGAAGATCAGTGAGGTAAATGTACAAACGAGAATAAAATCTATTATCAAGCAGCACTGCAACAACTTAGGAGGTGTATTTATTGTTCCTAATAAATTCTTAAACAATAAATGTCTGGAGTAAAATGGTTTATATTTTAATAGATTGGGTTCCAAAACACTTAGTAAATATTCACTGATACTTGTTATACATAAGAAAGAGGGAAACATGTAAGTGCTGAAGGGGATGTTAAAGAATCTTGACGATTTCCAATAGTAAATAAAAAAATTATAAATAAAACTGAGAGTATGTATGTCATACACTGGAATGTAAATGGATTAAATGCTGAATACTCATGTGACGAAAGCTCTAAAAGAGATGAGCTTCAATTTTCTTGTCTGATTTTAAAAATATTAATGCAATTTGTTTACATGAATGTTGACTTGGTGAAGGTACAATAAATATCTTCAACGAAATTGGATCTTTAAGTTTGCTACCAGGTTTTGTAGCAAGTGCAAGTCTTGAGGAGGTTCATGCATACTTATTCTTTCAGGTTTAGGTTGTGTAATATTATTGGATTTTTGATACTTTGCATACGAAGTATTTGTCATAAACGAAAGGACAGCCAACGAGCTGTAGTTCGTAAAGATGCCAAGCATCACAAAGTGAGAGTAAAGAGACGTAATTTTTTTTAAAAGTGCGCCTATTTCAAGACGCACGTCCAGCATTTAAATACTCTAAATAAACACTATGACACAGCAAGAAGCTGTGAAACAGTAGAAAGAACAATCTATTATTTGTTAAGAAATATGCTAGAGATTTTATTATCCCCTGTACTTTCGGTCGCCGACATGTTAAGAGGTATTACAAAGCTTTGCCACAATTTGTATTTTTTATTTTGTGTAAAAATTGTGTGAAACGATGTACAAACGATTCGATAACTCGGGTGAAGATAAAATCAATCCGTATGTCTCCTGAACACAATCGAGAACTGATGCTTTGGTGATCAGATAATAGTCTCTGTCTACTGAAAAACGGCCATACAGGATAGCCGTAAGTATGCAATCTAATGTTAGGTTGCACATTTCCAGTAAATATTACCAACCAACAGTGACAGCATCGCTATTATTATTTACTATTATTTCTTATACAGAATAAGCAAGTTCCTAACGCCAGATGTGGCGCCTGAACTAAAAACTAATCTGTTCTTTTTATTTTTCATGCTACCATCTGGAAGAAATTTGGAAACACACGCAAAAGAACCAGTAAAAAAGGACGTATGTGCAGAAAACCACAGTATAAATCCACAACAGCAGTAAATAGCAGCACACAACACAACTAAAGTGAGCACAACCTTTCATTACGTTTGAACTTTGCACACCTAGCATTCAATCGGCTAGTGAACATTCACTCTCTATGCTTCATTCCTTTTCCTCTCTACGCTCCTTTCTTTTCCTCACGCTATTTAATTTCCAAATTTCTGCTTCCTTTTGTTATTAGATCGGCCAAAATTTCCATTGTTGTAAATTTTAATGAGTCAAAATGACCGCTATCTGCACCAGTTTCAGTGCTGTATAAGTATTTTTCATTTATTTTATCTCTCCAGTTGCCATATTGGCGTCTTCGTGTGCTAGAATTTCAATTGTTCATAATGCGCAAGCAATATCTGAGAAATCAGGACGCGAAATCATTGGCGCGTCTGACAAGTGAAAATCAGAATTATAAATTATCTTTTCTGACTCATGTGTTGTAACTAAGCTAAATTTAAGATGACAGATGAGCAACCCAGACAACGTAGACCGCTCGCAGGTGTAAAGAATCTTGAATCTCGTAGTGAAAGAACAACAGACGACGAAGCGACACGCAAGGTGTTAGCGCCGCAGTCCGCGTCGCAACAGCGTGAATGCTCGTTGTCAGATGTACTAAAATTTTTTGCTGATATGAAAACCAGTTTTGAAGCACACCTGGGACAGTTAGCAAACAAAAGTGACAACATCGAAGTTCACAAGGATAATCTTAGAAGCCAAATAGCGGATGTTGATGCCAGATTACAGGATGTTGATGCCAGACTACAGCAACAGAACAAAGCTGTAGATAGAAGGTTCAACAGTTTAGAACTGAGGCTAGAGGACACTCAAGTGCGAATGACCAATATAAATTCTGTTATTACCGTCATCTAAACACAAATCAGAAGTTCGAACGACACCATGGAGGAAAAAATTAAAGCTATTACCACTGCTTATGCAAACGAGCTAAACGCAAGCGTACATACAACAATAGGCAGTGTTCTTTCCATGGTGGAATCCGCTGATGCCAACATTGGTAGGAAGTTAACAGATTTGCAGACCCAAGTCGATGTGTGTAAATCAACAGTGAGTGACTCTTTGAAACATTACAATGATGTTTCAGAAAGAGTAGGCCAATTGACGGAAGGTGTCAGCCACATTGGCGAGCGAGTAGAAGATCTTGCTCAACGAATATCCGTTGTCAATATTGACAAAAGGATCGAAGATGTCACTGCAAGAATAAGCACTACGCTTAATACGGAATTTGAAGAGTGGATACAATCCAAGGAACAGTACATTGAAAGTAAGTTAAACTCTGATCTAAAAGGTGCAGTTAAATCCGCCACAGTAGAAATTATAACCGATCCCGTTAATTCGGGTGACACTTTAACCAGTGAATTAGGCGAAATTAGACGAGCCTTCAGCCACGATCTTCCGGAATAGAAGCAATGGTTGACCAATGACATAGAACAGCTGAAAAGGCAAGTTATAGAATTGCAAGGTGACAATCAAAGCGATTATTCGCTACCGCCAGAACAAGATACTCACCAATCTCCCGAGTATCACGTACAATTTTCACCAACTGTAAATAAAACGTGAGACAAAGCCTCAACGTCACGTAGTCATACCGATCAACTGACAGTCGTTGAAATAATGCACGATGAGAGTCTGCTGAAACACAGAGTTTTCCAGCCTCTTACGCCTGAAAAACGAAATATACATCCCACAGTATTTCTAAAATCATTCACAGGTGCTTTTCCAGAATCATGGAACGACAGACAGCGAATGCAGTTCATGTTAGGATATGTACACGGTGAAGGATCAATTTGGGGTACTGAAATAATAGACAAATTTCGAAAGGCATTTTTTGAATAAATTCTGAAGTTCTGGTATACAAGAAAGACTCTGAAAGGAGGTCTACAACGCCGAAACTTTCAACACCAAAGGAGGAGGTTTGAGGCGTTATTTCGAAAAATATCTACGTAAAATTCAGAATTGGGCCATGCCCATTTCAACCAAAGATGCCATCATGATCTTAAAGCCAAAACTTCCTGTGTCAGTAAGGGAAAAATTAGTTAATGTGTGTGAAGAGGACCAAGAAGCCGTTCTTTCTATTCTTGACAGTGTGCGAGTGCACAGAATAATTAAAATAATGGACGGCCTGTTTTGCAACAGCACATAGCAAACTGAGTCAACAGAATGTCGCACCAACATAACATGGAACAACAAAATGCTCAGCCTTACAGAAATCATAATTATTTCAACGACCACAATGGAAAACCATATAGTAAATATCCAAGCCAAAATAGATACAACCTGATTTATCAAAACACACAGCGATAATTGGAAACTCACCAATAAATCACAACTGTAATTACCAGTATCCGAATAACAGGAAATATAATGGAAATCGTCACAAGGGAAAGAAATGGAACAATTATGATGGGCCACAAGAGTACAGTCAGCCAAGTCACTTCACTCCCTAACACCAAATGAATTCTTTACAGCCTCAAAATGCGACATTTTCTCACCAAGTCAACCAACAGTTCATGAATAATAATCAGGTCAAAACGTTGCATGCTTTTCTTAACACTGCCAGTATAATAGCCAAGGAAACCCGACCATTTTTTGCACACAGGCGAACCACACATCAAATGCAATGTCAAATAACACACAGTTAAGTGAGGCACAGTTCTTATGGGATACGAACACAAGTTTTCAGCCTGGTATCACACAAAATACTAATCAAGTAAAAATAACTGACATTTCAACTCTATGAAGTAACATTAAACGACAAGTTAAGACAAGCTCTCATTTCTTTAACCACTCATGCCAACCTAAGAAAAAAGGCACATGACAAACACATTAGCAACGTCTTATCGTATCGTATAAATGTATGAGTGCTATTGAAGACCCACTTCAAACCATCTTTGATTCATCATAGGAATAGCAAGTGGCAGCACTTGTATGAAAGACCATTTATTATACTAAGAAAACCGAACATTGGTTGCTATCTATTAGCTGACCCTGAATCTGGACGAATAAAAGGATTGTTTCATCACACAGAATTAAAGAAATATCGAGTTAACCATTGAAGATATCTGCTAATATATATATATATATATATATATATATATATATATATATATATATATATATATATATAATTACAAGTTGTCATACTACGTGTGATGTACAAGCACACATAGGACTAATACCCTGTCGACCTGCCTCAACAAGAGAAGTAATTTATGTGAGCACCTGAAATAAAATACATTTATTGTAGGAGAGCAAGATTTGCCTTAGATGTAAGTTAGTTTTAAGTTAATTGAGCTATGAATGGCTACAGCCAAAGAGCTGACAAATAAATAATATATTAGGGTCATCCTAAGTGCCACCTGCTACCACTAGTTTTAAATATAGCAAAGCTCTCTCCTCTTGAATGAAATAAATTAAAATGATCATTCGGACCAGAATGATTGCTCATAAATAAAAGTTGATTAAGGTCACTTACTATAATGAGGTAAATGTTATGTGTAAGGAGTGTTTGACAACAATTTTTATGAGACCACCTGTGAAAAGCAGCAGACAAAGGCAGCAGCTTTGCATATAAGAATCAAGTAAATCAATAATGATCCAGGTACCAGGAAAGATGTGTGCAACTCATTTATTTTTATTACAACATGGAGAAAACCGTATGAATTCGTAAGAATTCTGTGGTACAGTGCAGCTGAAATTCTTACAAAGATCATTTATAAGTAAACTAATTTAGTACCAGAAGTATCTGTTACAGGTCCTCGAAATACGACAACTGTTTCTTTTTTTTTGGGAAAACAAATTTTACAATACCCAGAACAGAAAACAGCTAACAGACTCTCTTCACTGCTAATGCATGGTATGAGTAATTTTAGATATGCATAGAGAAATGCTTGGAGAGCTGGATCAGACGATACTACTGTATCGATTTAATTACGCTAACTACTTGTCATGAAAAACTAGGATGATAATGCACAATTTATGTTAGGCTCATCATTTCATACGTCATTAACATTATGTCTTCAGATCTCTTCACTCCATAAAAGTGTATTGTGTTTTCCTCTAATCAGTATGCTTACCTTCCTACCTTACCCAGTAGAGAAGTGAATTTTACGGACTGATTACATGCTTGAAACATACAGACTGTGCATATGGATGGGCGTGACACATTGGTTGTCGACAGGCTATGCGTATTATCTGCAAACCGCTAATTCAATTAAAGTTTGTTATGTGCAATTGCTCGACAGAGAACGCCACGCTTCCCAATTTCCCTAATGGAAACTTGAACATTAACTGTTCATCAGGTAAACGAAGCCACATTGATTATGTCTTCAACCTAATGACGTAACTAACAGAGAGAAGATAAAAGAGCTGAACTTGAGAAAAGAGTAATTATTGTTAAAAGAAAAGAATAACAAGATTTTGAACAAGGTGTAAATCTAAAGCGCATTGGAAGCACAAACTATGAATAAGAGACACGTTTTTTCGTCAGGCCTTGTAGTCACAGAGACTAATTTTTCTTTGTAAATAATTTTTAGACGCAATATGTATACCGAATGTTAACTGTACTTTGTAGTAATAATGCAGTCATCAATTTATGGACACGTATATGCTGCTACATGTGAACCAACTATAGACAAGCAATAAACGGACACATATAAAAGTGGTGTTTGTGAACTTCAACATGACAACAAAATACATGTGGACACGAAATAATAATAACTTGTGAACTGAAGAGGTGATAACTCCATGGATAGGTGCGAAATTCAGCGTGTGAACTAATGTTATAAGTATTTGTACCAAGAAACCACACTGTATAAAGCCGAACTGTGCAAGTGAATAAGTGTTGTACTTACCACAACCTGTACTGAACGCCTTTCCATGGACACATTCTTCGACACAGCTACGGAAGTCGCCGAGTCTGGCTGCTTCCGTAATTCCGAGTCGATGAAAAACTGTAAAAACTCACAACACGGCTAGTAGACACGAAATGTTCTGCATCTCGTAGAACACTGCTGCTAGCGTTGTGAAGCCGGCAAGTTACTATCACGTGACTATGACAAACAGACATAACACGGAATATGCTGTGTGCTCAACAATCTAGTTTCCTTTGCACAACGAGCGCGGGCGCCAAATGTATTTGAAATACTTTCAATATAAAATCTGATAAACCATGAGTTAAGCGCTTATGTACCTTATAAAATCACCAAGGCACTAATCTGAAAAGTCTTAAACTCAACTTTGACAATTGCTACCAAATTTATAGACCAGGCCAAGTAATGACGAAAACATGTTGACCCAAATACAACCAGAAAAGTAAATAAATACGAGAACTAAGCACTTCTGAGAGAATGAGACCTTATGTACATAAACAATTGTTATCCTTACCTAATCCAATTTTCTTTTAGACTAAGTTATTAGTAAGTTAGCACATTCTAATACAGATTTTCCCTGTATTTTTCATGTACGAGAACATGGATGGAAGCTTGAACATGTGTCAAGTGAGATAGAGACCGCCACCAAATGGCTCAACACGTCACACAACCAGTCTTCCATTTCCTGCTCCATGACGTATTCCCAACGGGCCATCACATCCAGACAACCACTTCAACTTTCACAGTGAAAGTGATGCCCTACTTTCCTCCACTTGTGAAAGTGCAATCAATTTCCCCACTCATGTGCAGTGCTACCATTTATAACCAAAGTTCCACCACTCTCAGTGAAAGTCATACCTACGCAAGTATAGTGAAAGATTTTTTTTGTGTAGGTCATGAAAGCTATAAATCGGTAAAATGCTATGTGTTTACCACAAGAAATCTTCATCGAGACCACGACAAAAATGTTTCTGTAAATGTCACTGTAGAACAAGAATGTCCATTCCTTGTAATATATTTTTCCAAGAGTGCACAATGTACCAGGACTTCCTGTGAATCAATGTATTTCTTTATTATTTTTTAATATTTATGATGCCATGTATCATGTATCTATGAACGTGTATCTTTACCCTAATTTTACTGTCTCTTACAGAGAAATGAGCATTTGTTATCCTTGTGTAATACATTAGAAAGAGGACGGCTCAATTGTCATGTAATTACCCTATGAACAAGTTATCATCAATTTCAGTTGCACGAATATATTTACCTGTTGTTCTTTATGCCATCCACTTTGTCTAATGTCATATATGAAATCTATTGTAAATAATTTTAGCAAGTAACACCAACTTTATTCACGAAAGCAATAATATTACGACTACGAGTGAGTCCCGATGATCCTGATGGAGTCAGTGCTCCTCACACGGGAAGCAATGTAATATTATTGGATTTCAGATACTTTGCATATGAGGTATTTGTCATAAAAGAAAAGGACAGCCAATGAGCTGTATTTCGTAAAAATGCTAAGCATCACAGTGCGAGAGTAAAGAGGCGAAATGTTTTTTTTTTTTTTTAATGTGCGCCTATACCAAGACGCGAGTCCAGCGTTTAAATACTTTAAATAAACACTATGACCCGCTGGGTGCAGATATTTAAAACCATTGCCACAGTGCTTGATAGCAAGAAGCTGCAAAACAGAAGAAAGAACAATCTATCTTTTGTTAAGAAATATTCTAGAGACTTCTTTATCCCTTGTACTTTTGGTCGCCGACGTGTAAAGACGTACTACATAGCATTGCTACAAGTTGTATTCTTATTTTGTGTAAAACTATGTGAACAAATGCTTCGGTAACTCGGGTGAAGATATAATGTACTTACATGCATGCAAGGACATTTAATTTTAAGAAGGAACGGTCTGACAGAGCAGCTATTATTGGACTGCGCCATGTGCCAAAGAAATATCAGATGTAAGTTATGTATTTATTTTGTATTTGTCAATGTCTTGAAGTTTAAAGCCATTTTGTTCAAAATATATCAATATTTTAGGATGCAATAATTTTCTTCTTATTTTTTCTTTTACTAACCAAAAATGATCTTCAAATGTCTATGAGCTTTGTTACAGTGAAGGCAATGTGGGTCTAAAGAAAACCCCTTCGTGTAATCAATCTGTATGCCTACTGAAGACAATCGAGAACTGATGCATCGATGATCAATTAATAATCTCTCTCTCTTTTCAAGTTGTACTGAAAAACAGCCACACAGGATTGTAGTAAGTACGCAATCTAGGGTTAGGTTGCATTTTGCCATGTAAGAAGTGACTGATCGTTTAAATGAAGAGTGTATTTTTGAGGGTTGCTGTACGAAATTAAGCAACCTAAATATTGGTATAATGTCAATTTATAGAATCCCAGGGAAGGTCACAACTGAGTATAACCTACATAAATTTCAATTTTTGCTAGAACACCTCAGTAAAGAGAAAAAGGAAAAACGTAATTTCTGTTGATTTCAACAAAATGGTTCAAATGGCTCTGAGCACTATGGGACTTAATTTCTGAGGTCATCAGTCCCCTTGATTTCAACCTTAATGTGTTGAAAGAAAAGGGTGAATCATCAAAATTCGTGCAGTTAGTGAAAAAATATGGTTTCAATTTAAATTTTTCTGAATCAATGAGAAAAAATGCTCAGTTATCTGCATGTACTGACAATATTTTAACTAATAATATTTTTTAAGATGCACATAAATTTGGTTTTGATTTAGAAGTTCCTGATAATGCAGCATTATTTATTGAGCTGAGATCAAGTAAGGAAGTCTTTTGTAAAAATGTCTACATGAAAATGAACTTCAGTCAGGAAGACATGGTTTTATTGCATGATAAGAAGAATGAGACTTAATAGCACTTTGACCAAAATATTTCAAGTAGTGTAAATTCTGGAGCATTCTTAAGTAGTTTTTAAAATGTTTTCAGAGAAACGTTTCCCACCTAAAACTGATTTGAATAATATGGCAAAAAACTGAAATGGACCAATAAAGATATAAAAACCTCTAGCTCAAAGAGAAGATATCTACATAATCAAATAAGAAATAACAAAAATGCTGACTTTGTCGAACATCTTAGACAATACAAAATTACGTTTAAAAAGTTGTCAATGCAGCAAAGCAAATGGTAAATAATAGTTTAATTTTAAGACATGAGAATAAATGAAAGGCGGTGTGGTCATTTGCGAAATCTGAGTGAGGTATTAAAGTCTCTAATCATGAAATTTGTTAATCAGATTGAAGACAAGTTTATTGTTAAACCTGCCCAAATTTCAGAGCACTTCAATGAATTCTTGATTAATGTAGCATAGTCAGATATCAGTGTTGTACATTATGACAACAAAGTATGTCCCTCCAGACTAGATCAAATGCCTGAATACCTCACAAAATTTCAAATGGTGTCAGCAACAGAAGTATAAAATATTATATTTACACTGAAAAGCAAAAATTCTGTAGGTTGGGATGGGATGCACATGAAAGTTCTCAAATTTGTGGGTAAAATAATAGGACACTCATTATCCACAATAAGAAACCAACCTTTTGAACATGGATGTTTCTTAGAGCTGGTAAAGTATGCAAAAGTAAAACCGCTATTCAAAATATGGTCAAGAGAGTACATTTCTTCTTCTAGTCCTTTCTAAAGTATCCGAAAAAGCTGCTGCCATGCAGATTCGAAATTTCATTGAAAAATATGAGATTATGTTGAAAAATCACTTTGGTTCCCAGTGTGGAAAACGAACTACAGATGTAATTAGTAAGTTTGTTGACAAGATTAGCGCATCATTAGACAATAAAAATAAAATTGCAGGGATCTTTTGTGATCTCACAAAATCCTAACTTGACAGTTATGGAATTAAGGTTAATGTTCTACATTGACTTACTTCATACCTGTGCAATAGGAAATAAAGAGTGGTTGTCTCTATAAATGCAGCAAATTACTCTTCCAGATGGAAGACAATATCACAAGGTGTCCCTCAAGTTTCTATCCTAGGACATGTTTTGTTTCTGTTCTACATTAAAGACCTATCAATCAACATAAACGTTCCATCTGTTTCATTTACAGATGACATATCTCTTTTAATTGAAGAGCATGAGTCAGAAACTATCCCTGCCTGCGTCATCAACACAATAGATCATTTAGAAACATAGTTTCATCTCAATAGATTACCCCTGAACGTTCCAAAAAAAACCCATGTCATCCAGTTGAGAACTAAATAGTCCACATGCCAAGAAATTAAAGTAAATCAAAAAATCAAAATCCAGACGAGCAGATTCTATGAAATTTTTAGGATTAAACCCAGACAAGAATTTATATTTGAACAAATATGTGGAATATCTAGCAAAAAAACTATATAGCTTTTCGTTTGCATTACAAATATTGGTAATATTCGTAAATAGCTACTTCCAATCAGTTACAAGTTACAGGTTACAGTTTTGGGGAATTTTGAGCAACTTAATGTGCATACTGAAATTACAGAAAAGAATTATTAGAAAGATGTGTGCTGTGCATCGAAGTATGTTATATTGCTCGTTATTGAAAAACTTGAAATTATTAACAGGTTCTTCCCTATATGTCTTTGATATTGCCATTTTTTGCGTAGCAATTTAGAATTATGCAAGGAGAACACTTTGATCACAGTTATAACACAAAAAATAAAAAAATATGATCCCTGTCATGATTTAAAGTTGAATGCTCAGACTCCCCAGTTTATGGTGGTGAAAATTTGCAATAAACTAAAAGCCAAGAACATACAGAGTATGAACACAGATTCACTGAAAATAAACCTATATGATACTCTGCTTCAGAGATGCTACTACTCTATTGAAGATGAACTGAATATTTGAGCAGGATGTAGTTGTTCAGAAGTCTTGTTATATAAATATGTATAGGTATTGTTTCATAAAAAAGTTACATTAACTTTTTAATACAGCTCCACCTTATTAATTGTCGTGTAGTTTTATATAAGTGAAACTGTATTAACCATATTTTGATTTGTCTCCTGTACTCTGATCAAATGATTAGCATTTGTATGTTATGAGATGAATAAATCACAATTCATCTGTTGGTAGAAGTGTCAGTACATATAAAAGGAAACAATATTTCAGGCTAGCTACCACATGTTACTGAGGCATGGCGCTGGTGTATTTTTAGATGCCGCATTGTGTCGTCTGTTGTGAAGAGTAAGGGATTTTGTTTTCCCGTGCTGTATCATTTTTTTCCGAAAAAAATGCAGTGGTCGAGGAAGCAGAGTGTCGAGTTCCTATCGTTGCACAAGCCAGATGGCTGCTTGAGGAATATCTGAAGCAAGCAGTAAAAGAATAGCAATAAAACAAAACGCTCTGTGGTGAACTGGTGCTGCATTTGGTAGGGTACTGACAAAGACTCATAGAAAAGAAACTAAGATCGTTTGTCGTAGGTTGCTTCGAAACGTGAAATAAATGCTCAAGGTTTTGGAACGAATCTCCCATTACCAAAAAGCTAAGTCTAATAACATGGCTGACTGTAATTGATTTACAGAAATTTCTGTGTTTTTTTAGTAAACGGTGTTCCGTATTCGCTATAAGCTCAATATCATTAGATGATATCCGAGTGAAATTACAGAAACTAGAGCTGTCTTCGACATTCAGTTCTCATAGCAAGTTACTCCCACCAGTTCTTCTATAGTGTTTTCGTTCGCCATCGACGATGACTGTATGGAAACCAGCATATCAGTCACAAAACAACTAATCAATTTTATCAACCATTACCAACTGCTATACAAACTCTACTTCATCAAAATAATACAGAAGTTTCAAAACAAGTCATGAAAGCCTTTTATAAGCGCAACCTTCTTCTGTAAAACTCTGAAGCACTGAGTGATAGCTGTATGGCCTTCAGGCCAAAAGTCACGATAAATAAGAAAAGAAAAAACGTCGACGATGAGCCTTTCATTTTGTTCGCATGAACCTTCGAGTATTAATAATGCTGCAGTGCATATTACAGGTAACATACAATAAGAAAACAATACAACAAATAGCTTAAGAATGAACATGAACAGTCACAACCGCGAGAAACTTCTTATTTTATGAGGTTACCTGTTTCGGTCTGTTTTAGACCATCTTCAGACCTACCACCATAATGGTAGATGGTGGCGGTGAAAGGATCAGGCACTATGTCTCCACAAACGCTAGGGCAGTTAGTGGAGGCATAGCGCCTGCTCGTTTCACCGCCACTGTGCATCATGGTGGTAGGTCTGAAGAGTATCTAAAACAGACCAAAACCGGTAACCTCATAAAAAAAGGAGTTTCTTGCGGTTGTGACTGTTCATGTTCATTCTTAAGTAATAAAAAAACCGCTGGTTTCCAAGAGGCATGTTCCCAAAAATTACAACAAATAGTGTTGGAGGCGATGTGAATGTTGAGAAACGTTTGCTGCCAATGTGTACAAAAACTAAGACAAAGTCGGAAACATAGCCGGAACACTGCAGGGAACAATGTTTCCAATTGAAACATGTTTCCAGTGGCAGTATGGACGAGTCTTAAGAGAATGCAGCGTTATTTTGTGAATTATTTTTACGAGGTTCTAACTAGAAGCGATTATTTTTGAATTACTTTTGTGCTTAGTAGTTTTAATGTTTAAATTTCTTACATGTTTATGTACTTACTAGGCACATGCTCACGTTTTAGTAGGTGTGTAGTGCATATTTGCCAATGGCTTTGTTGCAATAGTAACACCGCTTCCTATCTATCACTGAAGTTAAGCACATTCAGACTTGACTGGTATTTGGATGGGTGACTGTCCGGGTCTGTCCCATGTTGACAAGTAGGATGCACTCAGCCCATGTGAGGCCACCTGAGGAATTAATTGATGGAGAAGTAGTGGTTCAAATAATGAAAACTGGCAATGTCTGGGAGAGTTGTTTGCTGATAACATGCCTCTCCATATACACATCCAGTATATGGCCTGTCAGTATTATTTGGCCATCTGTCGCCTGTTCACATGATGTTTGTGTCTGAGAGCAATGTGCCTTGCTTGAACTGTCAGTGTTGGTCAGACAGCTCAATAAGACGGCAGTTCCTGCTCCACCATCACAACAAGAGAGTTGGCCACTATTTGTGAACTGTTTTTCAAACTTCTAACCAGAAGAAACTTATTTTCATTTACCTATATGGTTAGTAGATTAATTCTTCAATTTATTGCATGTTTATGTACCTACTAGACACAGTCTCACATCTTAGTAGCTGTGTGGAGTTCTGCCGTCTTCAATATGGATAGGGCTACTACTGTGGCTGCTCCAGTTACTGCCTACAATAAGGTTCACCCTTCACACTTGGTCGATTGGCAGCTCGTTTCAAGGTATGGCAGGCAACAAAAGGCTTTCTAGGGGGTCGATCAAAAGGCCTACCCGGTTTGTCTGACAAACAGGCTTCAGATGCTATCTGTGGCTAATATATATTCTGAGCCAGATGCACTTGCTTTTCATGTTTCTGGGGAAGCCTTTCAGCATACAAGACCCGGGCATTCACAGAGGGTAGGATTACTAGTAATTGGGAGCTCCAATATTAGGTGCTTTTGCGATATGGTCCCAAAAAAGGAGAAGAAGCTCATTGTGCACTCTGTGTGATACTGAAGGAGTCACCTGAGATGTTGTTCTCAATGGAGAGACGTCTACAGACGTTAAAGTAACCTCTGGCGTGCCACAGGGGAGTGTTATGGGACCATTGCTTTTCACAATATATATAAATGACCTAGTAGATAGTGTCGGAAGTTCCATGCGGCTTTTCGCGGATGATGCTGCAGTATACAGAGAAGTTGCAGCATTAGAAAATTGCAGCAAAATGCAGGAAGATCTGCAGCAGATAGGCACATGGTGCAGGGAGTGGCAACTGACCCTTAACATAGATAAATGTAATGTACTGAGAATATATAGAAAGAAGGATCCTTTATTGTATGATTATACGATAGCGGAACTAACACTGGTAGCAGTTACTTCTGTAAAATATCTGGGAGTATGCGTATGGAACAATTTGAAGTGGAATGATCATATAAAATTAATTATTGGTAAGGTGGGTGCCAGATTGAGATTCATTGGGAGAGTCCTTAGAAAATGTAGTCCATCAACAAAGGAGGTGGCTTACAAAACACTCATTCGACCTATACTTGAGTATTGCTCATCAGTGTGGGATCTGTACCAGGTCGGGTTGACAGAGGAAATAGAGAAGATTCAAAGAAGAGCGATGCGTTTCGTCACAGGGTTATTTGGTAAGCATGATAGCGTTATGGAGATGTTTAGCAAACTCAAGTGGCAGACTCTGCAAGAGAGGCTCTCTGCATCGCGGTGTAGCTTGCTGTCCAGGTTTTGAGAGGGTGCGTTTCTGGATGAGGTATCGAATATATTGCTTCCCCCTACTTATACCTCCCGAGGGGATCACGAATGTAAAATTAGAGAGATTCGAATGCACACGGAGGCTTTCCGCCAGTTGTTCTTCCTGCGAACCATACGCGACTGGAACAGGAAAGGGAGGCAATAACAGTGGCCCTAAAGTGCCCTCCGCCACACACCGTTGGGTGGCTTGCGGAGTATAAATGTAGATGTAGATGCAGATGTGGGACAGGTCCTTCGAGAAGAGGACGAGGTGCGTCCGACTGCAGGTGGCGGATCATGTCTGTGCACATGCGATGTGTGTCGTTTTGGATCAGAAGAGACTCTGTCTGGTTTCAGGTGACTAGGTGAAGTGTAAAGACTAACAGTCTTGCTTGAGAGATGAAGACTCGCCATCTGTAGCATTATTGACAGGAACGACTGCTGACCTTCGGTACAGAGCTGAGTGGAGGGTCTGAATTAGAGGCTCAGACGGTCTTGCGACTGGGTATTCTGCAGATTCCTAGACTTGCAACATTGGTTAATGGGGTATTGGGTTCTGCTTAGTAGGTCAGGATGTAGCTGCATGGGTAGTGGGGGCTGTGTGGAGTGGACTGGGCGGTTTTTTAAGTTGGCGGTCTTGCGAAAAAACAAAAAGGGATTCAGTCTCAAAGGGTGCTGTTCAAACTCAGGATGAGGGTAGAACTAGGAACCATAGTACATTGGAAAAGAACCATAGCTCGAAGCGCTAATAGGAAGCAGTGATGCTAAAATCATTACAGACACCAAAAGCTGGCTAAAGGTGGAGATAAGTTCATCTGAAATTTTTATAAACGACCTATCAGTGTTCAGAAAGGATAAATTAAATACATTTTTTAGTGGCATTTTTGTTACTATTAGAAGTAGTTTATCTTGTAGCGAAATTGAAGTAGATAGTTCCTGTGAATTATGATGGATACAGATTATACTTAATAATTGGTTCCTTTTACTGACACTCTGACGCAGATGGTAGAGATACTGAAAGGTCCAAAGTAAACATCAGTAATATTTCAAATAAGTACCCTATCCACAGAGTTAAAGTTGGTCGTGACTTCAATCTACACTCAAGATGTTGGCGAAAATACGTATTCAAAGCCTGTGGTAGGCATAACATGTTGCTTGAAATTATTCCTTCACCTAAAGCTACTTTGAACAATTAGTTCAAGGGCCTCATGAAGTGTAATCGGTTTCGATTAATAGGATCATCTTCACAGGAGAAAAACAGAATACACCAATCGATCAAAGATACACTTTGGTCATATATGAGCCAACAAAACGTAGAACATATACAAAGTGAACATTAATGAAACAGACGAACTGCAGGGATGGATTCCTGACTGGAAATGGAGGAAAAGAGGTCCTATGAACATGTGTCCAGAAATGTATCATTGCCATGATGATTGGCACTGACGAATGAGAGTTCCTCTGACCATATGCCGTGTGTTCCTTGAGTGTGCAGGTTGTATGATTGAAGCAACCTGCTGTAAGTAGTAGACTCGTCCAGTATGCATGTCAGGAACAAGCCGGTATGGTGTTTACGTATGGCCAAGATGAAAACAGCCGAGAGGCAGCACAGCTATACAAAAACAAGTACCATCAAAGACACCAATCACATCATACAACATTTCACGCCATTGTGGGCGCTTGTGTGATCGTGGGTTCTTTCAAACAGAAAAATATGTAGGGAGGCAGCGGACTTAACATTTAGTGTGGACTTCAATTCGAGATGCTCTTAATAATTTCCACAACGAAATTCTGTCCCAAAATCTGCCAGAAAACCCAAAGAGATTCTGGTTGTATGTAAAGTATACCAACAGCAAGGCACAATCAATACATTCACTGCACAGTAGCAATGATAATGTTATTGATAATCGTATCACTGAATTGGAATTACTAAATTTAGTTTCTGAAATTCCTTCACCAAAGAAGACAAAGCACATATTCCAAAATTCGAATCAAGAAATGCTGCCAACATGAGTAACTTAGAAGCAGATATCCCTAGCGTAGTGATGCAACTCAAATCACTTAATAAAGGAAAGCTTTCCAGTTCAAATTGTGTATCAAGTAGAATCCCATCAGAGTATGCTGATAAAATACGTCTATACTTAGCAGTCATATGCAACTGGTCACATGATAAAAGATCTGTACCTAAAGACTGGGAAGTTGCACAGGTCACATCAATGCTCAAGAACGGAAATAGGAGTAATATGTTGAACTACAGATCCATATCATGGATGTGGATCTGCAGCAGGATTTTGGAACTTGTACTGTGTTCAAACATTATGAATTACCTTGAAGAAAACGATCTTTTGAGACATAGTCACCATGGATTCAACATACACAACTGGCCATTAAAATTGCTACACCAAGAAGAAACGCAGATGATAGACGGGTATCCATTGGACAAATATATTATACTAGAACTGACATGTGATTACATTTTCACCCAATTTGGGTGCACAGATCCTGAGAAATCAGTACCCAGAACGACCACCTCTGGCCGTAATAATGGCCTTGATATGCCTGGGAATTGAGTCAAACAAAGTTTGGATGGCGTGTACAGGTACAGCTGCCCGTGCAGCTTCAACACAATACCACAGTTCATCAAGAGTAGTGACTGGCGTATTGTGACGAGCCAGTTGCTCGGCCACCATTGACCAGACGTTTTCAATTGCTGAGAGGTCTGGAGAATGTGCTGGCCAGGGCAGCAGTCGAACATTTTCTGTATCCAGAAAGGCCTGCAACATGCGGTTGGGCACTATCCTGCTGAAATGTAGGGTTTCGTGGGGATCGAATGAAGGGTAGAGCCATGGGTCAATGCGATCAAGAGGTGACCGAGACGTGTAACCAATGGCACCCAATACCATCACGCCAGGTGATACACCAGTATGGTGATGACGAATACACGCTTCCAATGTGCGTTCACCACTATGTCGCCAAACAGGGATGTCACTATCATGATGCTATAAACAGAACCTGGATTCATCCGAAAAAATGACGTTTTGATATTCGTGCACCCAAGTTCGTCGTTGAGTACACCATCGCAGGCGCTCCTGTCTGTGATGCAGCATCAAGGGTAACTGCAGCCATGGTCTCCAAGCTGATAGTCCATGCTGCTACAAACGTAGTCGAACTTTTCGTGCAGATGGTTGTTGTCTGGCAAACGCCCCCATCTGTTGACTCAGGGATCGAGACGTGGCTGCACGATCCACTACAACCATGCGGATAAGATGCCTGTAATCTCGACTGCTAGTGATACGAGGCCATTGGGATCCAGCACGGCATTCCGTATTACCCTACTGAATCCACCGATTCCAAATTCTGCTAACAGTCATTGAATCTCGACCAACGCGAGCGGCAATGTCGCGATACGATAAACTGCAATCGCGATAGGCCACAATCCGACCTTTATCAAAGTCGGAAACGTGATGGTACGCATTTCTCCTCCTTACACGAGGTATCACAACAACGTTTCACCAGGCAACGCCGGTCAACTGCTATTTGTAGGTGTCGCCACAGGCGCCAACCTTGTGTGAATGCTCTGAAAAGCTAGTGATTTGCATATCACAGCATCTTCTTCCTGCTGGTTAAATTTCGCGTCTGTAGCATGTCATCTTCGTGGTGTAGCAGTTTTAATGGCCAGTTGTGTACATCACTCTTGAGCAACACAATTAGCTCTTTAGTCTCATGAAGTAATGAGTGCTATAGTCAGCACAGATTCAAAATACATCACTCTTGTGCAACTCAGTTAGCTCTCTATTCACCTGAAGTTATGAGTGCTATCGACTGGGGATCTCAAATTGATTCCATACTTTTGAACCGATCCTTATAAGCAGCTTCTAATCAAATTGCCTGCTTGTTAAGTACTCTGTCAGTTGTGTGACTGGATCCATAATGTCCTGTCACTTGGGCACAGTTCATAGTGATCGATGAGAAGTTATCAGCCAAAACAGATGTGATATTTGGCGTTCACCAGGGAAGTGTTGTAGGCCCTCATCTGTTCCTAATCTGTTTAAAAGATTTAAGAGATAATCTGAGCAGTTATCACAGATTATTTGCACTTGTTGCTGTCATTTACTATCTAGTAAAATCATCAGAGGATCAAAACCAACTGCAAAATGATTTAGACAAGATATTTGTATGTGCAAAAAGTGGTAATTGACTCTAAGGAATGAAAAGTAAGACTCATCTAAACATTTCTATCACTTGATAAATCATACATTCTAAAAGCTGACAAGCCAAAAACATACCTAGGGATAACAATTATGAACAACATAAATTGGGATGATCACATAGATGATGTAGTGGGGGAAAATGAACCAAAGACTGTGTTTTCTTATCAGAACACATAGTCTATTAAAGAGACTGCCTACGCTACACCTGTCTGTTCTCTGCTAGAATACTGCTTTGGGCTACAGGATCCTTGCGAGATAAGATGGAGAGAAGATATCAAAAAAGTTCAAAGAAGGGCAGCTCATTTTGTATTATCGCGAAATAGGGGAGGAAGTGTCATATGATATGTGACATGGGTTAGTGATCATTGAAACAATGGCATTCCTCGTTGCAGTGAAATCCTTTCACAAAATTTAGTCTCTTTCTATTATATTTGTAAAAATATTTTGTTGACGCCCACCTACACAGGGAGAAACCATCATTGAATCAAAATAAGAGAAATCAGAGCTTGCACAGAAAGATCAAAGTGTTTGTTTTCCAATCACACTGTTTGAGAGGCAACAGTAGAAAGATAGTGTGAAAATGGTTTGATGAACCTCTGTCAGGCACTTAAATGTGAATTGGTGAATTGCAGAGTAGTTATATAGATGTAGAGATAGACTGAATTCTTAATGCTAAAAGATAGATATTGAACATATAAATTCCAATTGCTTTGAAGCTGCTTTAATCTATATTTGGCCACCAGCAAATATTTGCAACTATTATCAGTGTTGTAGACTAGTGTATTAAGAAGGGAAGTATAAGATTAGAGCTAGTTGTCTCCAGTGCAGTGTTTTGACTGTAGTTAATCAGATTCCTTGGGACCAAGTGAGTCAAAGCTACGTGGTTTTGTAAAGAGTCACTACATAAGCCCTTTTTACAGTTATTTGTTTAGACAGTTACAAACATCATCTTATGTACAATGTTAATACATATCATATTTTGTGTACAAGGTTTCACATTTTCATGTTTTCATATTGTTCATATTTATTATCAACCACTGATCATGTGTATGATGTGGTTTTAATCAGTTAATATAGCAACATGTGTATAAATATATAACACAATCAACAATATTAATAACAAGGTAGAGGAATCAAGGGAATAAATATATGTGAAACAATGTATTACCTACATTACATTTAGTTAATTAAAAAAGTTAGTTAGCTAAAAAAGTTGTCAGTTATTAATTTTGCACACTTTATTAATTACTAGCTGAGTTACATTTCATTCAAATAATCTTTAAGAGTGTAAATTTTTTTGAGGGGCTACTTTAATAGATTTCTTTGAAGCTGTTTAATTAAGATTTTTCTGTAATATCTTGAAGTAGTTTATTATATAATTTTAACCCCTGGTGTACAGTTTCGAGTTCTTGCTTTTTGTTTTCCTTTCAGATGCAGGAATTCACTAGTTTTTGTGTTGTGTTTGTTTGTACAGCTGCATATGGCATTTTTGACACGCATTTTTCCTAATATACCATAATGTTTGGAAAAGATATTCACAGGGAACAGTCAAGATTCCTAGCTCTTTAAATAATTCCAGGCAGTGAGCCAATTCATTCTTATTCATATTATTCTTAGAGTCCTCTTTTGAAATTTGAGTTTCTTCTTATCTTCTGTCTGCAGACCCCTGCAAACTAAACTGTATCTAGTGACTGAGTGATCATATGCATAGTAAGTTTCTTTGATACAATTAACGTTACAAGCAGATGCCAGTATCCTTAGAGCTCAGTACTCAGTTCAAATGAAAGATTACAGGATTAGCAGTAAATCACAGATTCTTTAAAGAATCGAATTCAAACATATGAAGCAGATTCAGACATCTGATTACTTTACTAATGAATTAACAAGTTAAATGTTGTTGTTGTTGTGGTCGTCAGTCCTGAGACTGATCTGATGCAGCTCTCCATGCTACTCCATCCTGTGCAAGATGCTTCATCTCACAGTACATACTGCAGCCTATATCCTTCTGAACCTGCTTAGTGTATTCATCTCTTGGTCTCCCTCTACGATTTTTACCCTCCACGCTTAATTATATGACGTTAATCATGTAAGATAGAAAGAATTTAGAAACACATTGAAATTACATTTAAGGTCGCTAAGTGCTCTTAATATTAAGCACTGGATGAATGTAATTTGCGCTCTGTTTTCAGAAAAAGTTGGTTTTCTACACACCCCAATATGTTTGAACTCATATTTTGTAAACTGTGTGTCGTAAAATGATTTAGTCCTAATTTTGCAGTTACAGTCAGTGGCACATTTAGATACTGTCTGCAAAATATCTTCTAAATCGAGTTAGTAATAAAGAAGTAATCAACCGCCAGGTCTGGTGAGGAGTTTTTACTGCATGAACAGCGAAAATGTAGCACAAGATTATCATTTTTCATTTCATCATTTTATGTGGGTGTCAGCGAGAAAAAGTTTCGTAATGATTGGAAATTATGTGTCAAGTTTGTTGAAATCACTAAGTGCCCTGTTCTCACATACTTGAAGCACACAATCTGCTTTGTTGCACATGGTGAGTTACATGCCACAAGTCATATACACAGTTTCCATCCATTTTATTTGTATTAAACGTTTAATGTAAGATTATACATTAAAATGAATAGATTATGAGAGCACTTTAAATTCTTAAAATCAATCAATAACTACCCAACATATTTTTTTGTCGTTAAAGTCGTTAAATAGGCATCCTGCAACTGAGACAGTGATCCACGAACAAAGAACTGGGTTCGGCATTTAGTAAAGTAGATTTATTAGTCTCCAAATCGGTTTAAAAAACGAAGTTACAAAACCGCTGACAAAACTGTGGAGTGTGTGGAAAGTGATTCTACCAGACAAATAGACTAAATTCATGAGCAAATCAATGACATGAGGTCTTACAACCAAAATGTGAACAGTAAAGCAGATGCAAAGGGAAAAATTACGCGAAGCGAAATGTAGTGTGAGGAGGGCTATGCGAGACACGTTCAGTGAATTCGAAAGTAATGTTCTGTGTACTGACTTGGCAGAAAATCCTAAGAAATTTTGGTCTTATGTCAAAGCGGTAGGTGGATCAAAACAAAATGTCCAGACACTCTGTGGCCAAAATGGTACTGAAACAGAGGATGACAGACTAAAGGCCGAAATACTAAATGTCTTTTTCCAAAGCTGCTTCACAGAGGAAGACTGCACTGTAGTTCCTTCTCTAGATTGTCGCACAGATGACAAAATGGTAGATATCGAAATAGACGACAGAGGGATAGAGAAAGAATTAAAATCGCTCAAAAGAGGAAAGGCCGGTGGACCTGATGGGATACCAGTTCGATTTTACACAGAGTACGCGAAGGAACTTGACCCCCCCTTCTTCTGGCGGTGTACCGTAGGTCTCCACCTCCTCCCCCTCATGCTCACACCCCACTGATATAATCAAACTTTTAGAATTTCGTATGCTTTTGAAAACGGTTTCTGGTGCTATTTCACGTCCCTCCTTAACGTATTGTTCTGTTCCATTTCACCAATTTTGATAACAAATTGACTAACTATTTAAATTAATCGAAAAAATGGCGTAAAATAGCTCAATAGAGGTACCTCCTTTTAAACTATTGTGCCACTTTCAGTATTCTGCAGTTGAACATGACCTGTTTCAGGTCAGGCCTGAGTTATTGGTGTAGCTCACTTCCCAATCTATCAAATTAATTTACTAATTAATTAAATCGATATCTTCTTTATGTGAAAGTTTTCCTTGGTGGATACTGCCCCCTTCTGGAAATATTGATTTATTGACCAGAAATGGATTGCAGTGTGTGGAATATTGTTTATTTAAACAATTGGGTACAAGGCAGTGTGTGTGGAATTATGGCACCTTTTTATCCCAGTCATGAAAGAAATATCGTTAACATAAAGCACTCAGCCACATGTAATTACACTGTTACAGATCGCGTTAAACATATGAAATGAAAAAACATCTTTCCAATTGCACACACTTACTTCGTTGCACACACCATCTGCAGAGTAATGGGCAGTGATCGGGTCATGACCACATGCACATTGAACACCCAGTAGTGATGCAGCAGTGATGGGGCCCACATCAGTAGCAGCACCTAGTCGCCTGCTACTTAATCCCTGAACAAAGCTCAGGTGCTGGCCCCCTCTTGATACCAGACTCCCCCCCTGTTTTGCTCCCATACACACACCTTCCATACCAGGTCAGTGGAGGCAGCTGTTCTATATGCTCGTCCTACTGTGCAGATACTGACTGAGTTAGCTCACAATACCACCAGCAGAGTATGCTGGGAGAAGCAACCTCCCCATCCCTCCTCCCTCCAACTCCCACTTTTCCTCCCCCTTTCCCCTCCAATTAATTACTGTCGGGCAAAGCTTCATGGAGTGGCAAATCTTTTGTATTGATACCTGAGAAAGTTCTGTCGAAACACACGTTCTCACTCTCTCTCTCTCCCTCCCTCCCTCAGGCGCTCTCTCTCTCTCTCAAGCGGCTACTTCCTGTCTAGGGATGTGTCTGGGATGTGTCACCAGAAACTACACTAATCCCTCTTTTGTCCTAAACAAGTTAGTGGATAGTTGGTAAATCCCCAATGCTCCTCAAAACGCTGGGCTATGGATCTTTTGGAAATAGTCTACTTGCACCACCCATGCACAATCAAATTGATTGACTAATAAATTAAATCCATACCTTCTATATGGAACAGTTCTCCCTTGCTTCCCATTGGTGGATAGGAATATTTGGTAGAAAGTTTCAGGATTCGATTATGCAACTGTCTGATTTCCAAACTCTAGTCTTCTCCTTTCCAAATATTTTTCTTTCATTCTATTGGTTTATGCTGGCACAAAAAGGTCGTTTGGCAAGAAAGCCATTATATTGGAGATAGCTGAAACAGTATTGAGAGTTTCAAATTTCAGTTCAATTGGGTTATGTCCTTAAACGATTTACGGGAGACTAGGTGGAGGTTAGACTGCAGTGTGCTCCCAATACCTCTACTGTAAACAATAAATTGATCAATCAGAAATTTGAGACTGTGATTGGAATCAGTGCTGTATAAAATTATAGTTATCATTTAATATTTCAGCATGACTTCACACTATCATTGTTGTATAATTCCTGGCCACCTACAGGTCTATTAAGTGTATTTTTAAAAGTCTATAGAATTCTCATCTTGGTGCTCTCTACTACACCAGGAAGGAGAGGGAGAGGAAAGGCCTACCATGTGATAGAATAGTAACAACACCAAATCTACATATATTTAAACAAATACAATTACACCTGTCCACTTGGATGTACTGAGAAGCACTCATCTCCACACACAGCAGCAGTCAGCACATGTACAGGCCATTTTGTAAAAACTTAGGCTTAAACCACAGTCGATTCCGTAGTAGTTGCCATAATTAGATGCTGGAGAAACTTCCATAGGCCACGCTGTCAGCTGCATGAACATCCCATAGCATCCACACACTGGCCCTGTCAAATGCTCAGATGTCAGTGAGACTATCACCAAGCAGTCAACTGATCAATTTACATGAGGGGCAATAATCGTGCAGCGTAAACACCCATCATATTGAATCTTTTCACACAACACAAACATCTGCTTCTGTCGCTGCTCACCCAGCATACTGGTTACTTATTTCTTTCGACAGTGATCCAGAGAGTGCTGTCACTGGAACTTGTCCCCACCGCCACAGGCAAGAGCCGACGTGTCGGGGGATTCTTTGTAACTAATCTGCAGCTCCCTGTTGACCGAAGCTTGGTGCCCGCTCATACCACTGGCCACGACGCGCTGCGAGACAAGCAGGAATGGCTCGGACATTTAGTTCTAATTGCAAATCCACGCTGACATAGACTCTCCTCAGTTTACCCAATTCGAGACAGGGATGTAGTTGTCTGCACACCTCGAATTCCTCATATAAAATTAAGATTTCTCCCTTTTATACGTGTTATTTTCGATGACAGAAGAAATCGATTCATACACTCGTTTCCACATCGCTAAATTATCGTTTCTTGTTGTGAAATTTGTCTAACAGTATGGCATAGGGTATATTTCCTCTACCGAATTAGCGCTTGTAAGGATACATATAGGCAGTTTTTTCCTCGCTCTGTTTCCGAGTGGAATAGGAAAGGAAATCACTACTGTCGCTGAAACTTGTCCCCACCACACACTGTACAATAGCTTGCAAAATGTTTATAGGCACGCAAATCTCATGGAAGACTATCTCTTACTTATGGAGAAAACGTTAGATGGAACGTCCATTTGCTAATTGTTTCTCTTTAAAAGTCTCTGTATTAGCCCCTAATTTTGTCACTGCTGCCACTTCACGAGACATATGTGAGAGGTTGTAACGTTTTTGCCCACAACACTTACAAGAAGCGATATACGGCTTACCTCTCATCTACACTTTCATCAGAATATCGCTTATCTACCGTGTTTCCATGAATCTTACAGCCTCTGATATATAGAATTTGAATCCATATCATTTCCAATGGTAAAAAATGTCCCCAGCGTCAGAGACCCCTGCTAACTCTCTTGATATCCCATCACATTTCAGCAGCACTGTTCCATTAGTTAGAAGTCTGTCTAGTTCTCCTACCATTACTGGTTAGGCAGAGAACTGTCACAACGAGAAAAATAGGACACTAACATTTAGAAGGAAATTTACAATTATGCAGAATATAAGTGGACTGCACACTGAAATTGAGACACATAGCACTTACAATTTATCAATATCGACTGATGGTCTATAAATATCATTCTCTACATGTGCTGATATGCTTTATCGTATTTCTATTATCACTATGTTAGAAATTCGGCAGAGTAATGTAGTGTCAGAGACATTGTTGACAGCACAGTCTCTCTCTCTGTCTCTCTACCTCCCCCTTCTCTCTCTCCTCATTATTTTTTTAAATGTCCAATAGAGTGAAACTATGAACTATAGAAATTTTGCTAATGTCACCTGGTAGAGAAGTTAATAAGATATGACTGTGTCCCTCTCTTCTGACATATCAGAAACAAACACTGTCTGTGTGTCAACATGGATCCTGATCCTATTAAATATACATGTATTGGTCCATTGGACCAGGTGGCCAGTGATTGAAGTCGCTTGCACAGACCTGTGTAAAGTATTGCCGCCCATAGTGTAGGAGGAGAATATCCTAAAAACTGTCAATCACAAGAAAGTTTTCCTTTGTTGTTCCTTAATAAGCAGTCTGATATATTGCTTTTCTGCTGTAATACAGCTAAACAGTGTATGACTACAGCTTTGTACATCGCCATACATTTCGTTTTTCCACCATGACTTTGAGGTCTCTGTCAAGCGTTAAACCGACATTAACACGTTTCGGTCCATTGGCTCTCACAGAAAGTTGCTTTTTCCATCAATTTATGCTCATTCCGATAGCAAAATATCGAAGTATATTGGTTACATGGAACTCTGCTCATCCTGTTCTTTAACAAGTCATCGAATGTAGTGGGAATAGCGTTCTCCTACTTCTGGTCAGTTCCAAATTAATTCAGAGACAATGTTGAAAGGAGGGTTGGTTAAAGACAGAGTAACAGTTACAAGATGCATTGAAGAGGCAAGGAATAAAACTAGTTTTCCGACCACCTAGAAAAATTAAGGAAATGTTGAGACCAGTCAATGATAGTCTCGGCTTAGGAGTGCCGGGAATTTATACTATTCCTTGCGAATGCGGCAAGAATTACGTGGGCCAGTCTGTAAGAACCGTTGCCGACCGCTGCATCGAGCACCAATGCCACCTGAAATACAGGTATTTGGAAAAATCAGCGGTGGCTGAACATAGCCTGCTTAACAAGCATAAGATTTTATTTGAAGAAACCAGAGTAATAGCCCACACATCGAAATACTGGGACTCTGTGATCCGGGAAGCAGTCGAAATTAGACTATAGCGATAATAACTTTAATAGAGACAACGGCTATGCACTTAGCAACACTTGGAAGAGTGCACTGGATAAAGAAAAATTGCGGAGAAAAACTTCTCGGACTTTACCTCCTGATTCAAGGGATGGCGCTGCAAGCAACGCGGGATAGCAACTACATCTATGGAAGTAGAGGGCACCACTTCGCTACGCGCCATATCGCTGACGTATTCCAGCCAATCAGAAGGCGTCCTTTGCATATAAAAGTGGGAACCTCGCTAGTTCACGACAGTCAGTTTTAGCCCTGACGACGACCATGGAGGTAGTGGTTGAAAGCTTGGAGATTTATCCTGATTTGACGTGGCATGTATACCGAGAAATTTTTACTCAAGAAATACGTCGCGAAAGACTTCGTAGCCATATTAGTTTCCTCTACGGGGAGGACATAGCGCGCAGCGTTCGTCACCTGGAGAAGCTGCGCCTGAAACAGTCTCAGTTGCTGAGCAATCTGGCTTTTTTACAACGCTGTCGTGACGAGGAGGTAGTACCGAAGTTTGCAGTCGTCAAACACCACATCAGAAGCGCTGCAGTAAACAGAATTTTACGAAAGACCAGCCATGCTATTGTGAAGGAGAGGATACGTCATACCAGGTATGAACTAGACATGAACGCTCGCCTGTTATTTAGTTGCCATTTATTTCTGGCCGAAGTCCTCTCACCATTGGACTGGGAATGGGTGGATATGACTTTGGCGGCACACCAACGAGCCAATTTAAGCAGGACTACGGCGAAACAGGCCGATAAATTTGAGCGGCTTAACCGTGATCAAGGAACTACTGGGTCCAACGGCATTCACCGTACTGTTATCAACTTCTCTGACAAGGAACTTGATGAAGCTACCATCTCGGCTCTCAGTAAAGGATTGAACTTTGCTCCAGCTCCACGTAAGTTACCGGTGGTTGAGATCATTAGTGGAGTGGAACAAGCAGTTCGTCATCTTCCTCAAGAAGCAGCAGATGACGTAAGGCTTGCTACTAGCCGGATTTTAGCGACATCCAAGCCGCCTAAGTCAAACATCAGCAGAGAGGAGAGACAAGGACTGAAATTGTTGCAGAAGGATGAAGATCTAGTTGTTTTACCTGCTGACAAGGGGAACGCCACGGTAATCCTCAATGCTACAGATTACCATAAGAAAGTTGGATTATTACTGGAGGACAGCACATACCGGGTTCTCAGACGGGATCCCACATCGGCGCTCAGCAGGAAGACAAGGGAGCTACTAAAAAACTCTGGCCTCTCCGACGAACTGGTGAAGAACTTATGGCCGAGAGCACCTAGGCCACCAAGACTGTACGGTTTGCCAAAGGTTCATAAGGAGAACGTCCCGTTGAGACCGATTGTTAGCGCTATTGGCTCTCCTACGTACAAGCTTGCAAAGCACTTAACTAAATTTTTGGCGCCTATAGTTGGTCACTGCCCACATCATATTAAAAATTCAAAAATGTTTGTTGATATCATAAAACAGATGAAGATAGGCCCAAGTGATATCATGGTCAGCCTCAACATGGTTTCTCTGTTCACCAAAGTACCTGTGGATGACACAACTGTTGGCTGCTCATTTCTCCTCAGAAATTTTGAAGTTGTTCCGGCATACCTTGACGACCACTTATTTTATACAGTGGAAATTATTATGAAATGACGGATGGAACAGCCATGGGTTCGCCACTGTCACCAGCAATAGCGAATTTTTTCATGGAGGACTTCGAAGAACGAGCCCTGAGCAGTGCTCACCTCCGCCCATCATACTTCTACAGATACGTCGACGATACTTTTTTAATCTGGCCACACGGCAGCGACACGCTGCAGCAGTTCGTCGAACATCTGAATGGTGTACATCCAAACATAAAATTTACATTGGAGGTAGAGAAGGAAGGGAAGTTACCTTTTTTAGATGTGTTGGTAGAGCGAAAGCCGGATGGACGACTGGGCCATTCTGTGTACAGGAAGCCAACCCATACAGACTTATATCTGCATAGCCATAGCTTCCATCATCCGTCTCAGAAGAGAGCTATGCTGAATACTGTAGTACACAGAGCCAGGACTATTTCCGACAAGGACCACCTCGGTCCCGAGATTAACCATTTGACGACTGTTTTCAAGAGGAATGGTTATTCTGCCAGTGAAATTAAATCAGTATTGTCCAAGAAAGTAAGACACGATGCTGGCCACATAGAAGAAGAGGACCAACACATAGCGCGGCTTCCTTTTTGCGGTGCTACAACGAGCAAGATAGCCAGAGTCCTGAAGAGGCAAGGAATAAAACCAGTTTTTCGACCACCTAGGAAAATTAAGGAAATGTTGAGACCAGTCAAAGATAGTCTCGGCTTAAGAGTGCCGGGAATTTATACTATTCCTTGCGAATGCGGCAAGAATTACGTGGGCCAGTCTGTAAGAACCGTTGCCGACCGTTGCATCGAGCACCAACGCCACCTGAAATACAGGTATTTGGAAAAATCAGCGATGGCTGAACATAGCCTGCTCAACAAGCATAAGATTTTAATTGAAGAAACCAGAGTAATAGCCCACACATCGATTTACTGGGACTCTGTGATCCGGGAAGCAGTCGAAATTAGACTTAGCGATAATAACTTTAATAGAGACAACGGCTATGCACTTAGCAACACTTGGAAGAGTGCACTGGATAAAGAAAAATTGCAGAGAAAAACTTCTCGAACTTTACCTCCTGATTCAAGGGATGGCGCTGCAAGCAACGCGGGATAGCAACTAAATCTATGGAAGTAGAGGGCACCACTTCGCTACGCGCCATATCGCTGACGTATTCCAGCCAATCAGAAGGCGTCCTTTGCATATAAAAGTGGGAACCTCGCTAGTTCACGACAGTCAGTTTTAGCCCTGACGACGACCATGGAGGTA
The DNA here is from genome assembly GCF_021461395.2 of Schistocerca americana. Taxonomy (NCBI): domain Eukaryota; kingdom Metazoa; phylum Arthropoda; class Insecta; order Orthoptera; family Acrididae; genus Schistocerca; species Schistocerca americana. The sequence continues at coordinate 394,496,236 of NC_060125.1, read as the reverse complement.
GTGGTCGAAAGCTTGGAGATTTATCCTGATTTGACGCGGCATGTATACCGAGAAATTTTTACTCAAGAAATACGTCGCGAAAGACTTGAAACGTCCCCTTAGAACAATTATACACGACTGTCCTTAAGCTGAAACACAATATTTTTTTAGCGCAACGCAATCTGACTTTCAATAATCCCTACAAAAGAATGGGCCTTGACTAACATTAAACTATACCTTTCACAAATCACTTACCTCACAAGAATCTTCGCTACTCAAGCTACTGCAATACAGCGGGCGCCACTACTGCCAGCTAAATAAAAGATTCAAAGTACTGAAGGCACTAACTACTGATAGGCATAGTTAGCAAATGAAAGATTTTAGTAGAGAACAAACAATGTATTTACCTTAATGTAGTTCAAAAGTCATATTATATATATCAGTTCATGACATCCAGTCTTACAAATGTCCAAACTCCGCCATCTCTCTCCCCACAGCCACCACTGCTGGGGGCTCACCTCCAACTGCGCAACGCTGCAGGCTGTTAACGTCCATCTGCCCAACACTACAATGGAAGACAACAATGCAAACTAGCCACAGACTGCACACAGCACAGCCAGTGATTTTTCATACAGAGCGCTGCGTGGCGTTACCAATAAGAAAACCTAAACAGCCTACTTACATAGCCCCCATGCTCCCCACAAAAAATTTTACAAATTGTTTTGGGCAGTCGCCAATAATGATTTGATAAAATTTTTCATAATTACAATGACAAAGACATCAATTGCACACACTTATTGATACAATGTCGGTCAAAAGCTAAACTTTCTCACAGTCCATAAAGACAGTCCTAATCGTTCATCACAGTAGAATAGCAGTGTTTTTCTCAAAGTCTGAGCAGTAAAAGAAAATGCACACGGAATTAGTGGATTTCCATGCAGTCTTGAAGAAGTAGTGTTGTCCTTCCAACGGAAAGACAGTGCTGACTCTTGACATGCAGACAGGTATTGGTCCACAACAGAGCAAACCCACAGGAGAGTCAGTCGAAATTTTGAAGAGTATTGATAGGTAGGTCATCACAGAGTAGACCCACTGTAGTCCTGGTAGAGATTACGGTATTGGTGGGCCACCAGAGGTGCAGATCCACTGCAGTCCTTGTAGAAATAATGATATTGTTGGGTCATCAAAGATGCAGACCCACTGTAGTCCCTGTAGAGATGGCCAGCAGCCATCTGTTGCGATCTGTTGCGACTGTGCAGGTGCACAATCACCATCGAAGAGTCTTGCGGATAATATAGCAAGTCCATAACCATCACTTGTGCACTCACAAAGTTTTTGGGATTGTCTTTAGAACCAGCAATGCTGTTATCCAGTCCCTTGCTGAATTATTAACACACGTGCAAACACTATCAATCCCTACTTCTCACATATTGTCCATATACTATGACCAACAGAAACGTGTGCAGTGAAATGTAACTTAATTTGAAGAACTGGTGTCTATACAATTATAAATTTACAACATGAAAATACAATTACAAAGGTACAAAATACATCATTAAAGAACATAACAATACAGATAACATTTGCAGTAACACAGGCTTTACAACAGAATAGAAATAAACATACATCAGTGTTACAGGAATTATGACGTAAGTACACACATAAAAGATCAGAATAACTTTCTAAACATCAATTTCACACATGAGCATTAAAACAAAACAGAATAAATAATGTCTAAGCATATTTACAAGGTAAATAACATATTATTAATGCCAATTATATTTGAGGATAACAGTATTCCTCATCATAGTGAATGTAGCTTAGTATTAGAAAAATTCTACAACATAAATCTTATCAGATACACATATAAATACAGGAAGAACATAAATACACAAGGGTACACAAACATATAGCGGAATAATACAAGGAAAGGACAGGGTTTGTTTTACTGCAGTATTTTGCAAACAAAACTTTCTTTACTTCTCGGAGATCTCCCTTTGTTCTTCATTATTTCCAAAAATTCATCGCAACTCATTCTCTTATATAGTCTACCCCTGTTAAGCTAACTTAAATCTACTGAGCTCAGATGCTAAACTAAGGGACGAGGCAATGCAGCAGCACAAAACAAGTAACACAAACAACAAGGACAAAAAATACAAAAGGCAAAGCAAGCAGCATAAATTACAACTCATATATAAGGCAATGAGCAGAAAACAAGAAAAATAAATCAGTAGTAAACTGATAAACACAAATTAAAATTCAGTAGCACTATGCCTGGCAAACAGCAGCTTATATCTAAACATGACAAAGCTCAAGCAGAAAAAATAGTACACTAAAAATGGCCATGTCTAATACCTGTGTCACATCTTAACACTAGAGTGATGCATCACAAAAACTTACTCTGCAAGAAAGTTACCAAGTCAATAAAAAAATTATTAATGCAATTCCTGTGAAAGGAAATGTCTATTTGTGCTCTCTTTTCTAAGAAAGTATATCATAAACGTATTCTTTACTGGGTCTGTAGACGAAAATAGTGATATTAGTGCATATATTAAATTTTATAATAACCAATGCTGCAGTGCAGCTGGGAACTAGATATTAAACGAAATGAGCAAATATATACATAAAGCAAGCCATAAGGCATTTCTCTCAACTAGCAAGACAATAGATGTAAAAATGTTCCTCCTCATTTCATTAGGCAATTTAGTAAATATCATAAATTAAGAGCTCCATAGTGTAATCATATGTTTTCAAGTTCGACCGTGTCGTTTTTGCGATGCTTTCAACACAGGAACGTCAATAGCAAGGATAATGGCCTCCCTTTTTTTTTCTACCTGTGCCGCTGAAAGGAACACGCTAATGGCTTTTTTTCAGGCGACTGTCGCCCAGCTGGGTGCCCAAAACGCATTATGCCAAGGTCACTTACCTTTCTTGCTGAAATATTTACGACGGCAGTTTCCGCCACAGTGACAGTCTCATATAAAAATATTTCACAGGTCAAGAATTTGCGTTACAAATCTTAATAGTCATAATATATATAACAGTTCATGACAAATTACAAAACTCCGCCATCTCTCTCCCCACATCCACCACTGCTGGCGGCTCACCTCCAACTGCGCAACGCTACGCACTGTTAACGTCCATCTGCCCAACACTACAATGGAAGACAACAATGCAAACTAGCCACAGACTGCACACAGCACAGCCAGTGATTTTTCATACAGAGCGCTACGTGGCGTTACCAATAAGAAAACCTAAACAGCCTACTTACAGACTTCGTAGCCAACATTCCATTAGAACTACTGACAGCCTTGGGAGAGCCACTCCTGACAAAACTCTAGCATCTGGTGAGCAAGATGTATGAGACAGGCGAAATTCCCTCGGACTTCAAGAAGAATATAATAATTCCAATCCCAAAGAAAGCAGATGTTGACAGATGTGAAAATTACCGAACTATCAGTTTAATAAGTCACAGGTGCAAATTACTAATGCGAATTCTTTACAGACGAATGGAAAAACTGGTAGAAGCCGACCTCGGGGAAGATCAGTTTGGATTCCGGAGAAATGTTGGAACACGTGAGGCAATACTGACCCTACGACTTATCTTAGAAGAAAGATTAAGGAAAGACAAACCTACGTTTCTAGCATTTGTAGACTTAGAGAAAGCTTTTGACAATGTTGACTGGAATACTCTCTTTCAAATTCTGAAGGTGGCAGGGGTAAAATACAGGGAACGAAAGGCTATTTACAATTTGTACAGATACCAGACGGCAGTTATAAGAGTCGAGGGACATGAAAGGGAAGCAGAGGTTCGGAAGGGAGTGAGGCAGGGTTGTAGCCTCTCCCTGATGCTTTTCAATCTGTATATTGAGCAAGCAGTAAAGGAAACAAAAGAAAGATTCGGAGTAGGTATTAAAATCCATGGAGAAGAAATGAAAAATTTGAAGTTCGCTGATGACATTGTAATTCTGTCAGAGACAGCAAAGGACTTGGAAGAGCAGTTGAACTGAATGGATAGTGTCTTGAAAGGAGGGTATAAGATGAACATCAACAAAAGCAAAATGAGGATAATGGAATTTAGTCGAATTAAGTCGGGTGATGCTGAGGGAATTAGATTAGGAAAGGAGACACTTAAAGTAGTAAAGGAGTTTTACTATTTGGGGAACAAAATAACTGATGATGGTCGAAGTAGAGAGGATATAAAACGTAGACTGGCAATGGCTAGGAAAGCGTTTCTGAAGAAGACAAATTTGTTAACATCGAGTATTGATTTCAGTGTCAGGAAGTCGTTTCTGAAAGTATTTGTATGGAGTGTAGCCATGTATGGAAGTGAAACACGGACGATAAATAGTTTAGACAAGAAGAGAATAGAAGCTTTCGAAATGTGGTGCTACAGAAGAACGCTGAAGATTAGATTGGTAGATCACATAACTAATGAGGAGGTAATGAACAGAACTGGGGAGAAGAGGAGTTTGTGGCACAACTTGACTAGAAGAAGGGATCGGTTGGTAGGAGATGTTCTGAGGCATCAAGGGAACACCAATTTAGTACTGGGGGGCAGCGTGAAGGGTAAAAATCGTAGAGGGAGACCAAGAGATGAATACACTTAGCAGATTCAGAAGGATGTAGGCTGCAGTAGGTACTGAGAGATGAAGAAGCTTGCACAGAATAGAGTAGCATGGAGAGCTGCAGCAAACCAGTCTCAGGACTGAAGACCACAACAACAACAACAACAACAACAACAACCCGCCCAAGAACCCACGCGGTCTAACGCACTGCTTTCTGGACTGGAGGGCATGCTGGTCCCTGACACGAATCCGCCCGATGGATTAGAGACCAAGTTCGGTGTGCCAGCCAGTCTGTGGATGGTTTTTAAGGCGGTTTTGCATCTTCCTCGGCGAATGTGGTCTGGTTCCCCTTATTCCACCTCACTTACACTACGTCAGCGGTTGCTGCACAAACACTTCCTCCACGTATGCATACATCGTAATTACTCTAAAATGCAGACATTGGAGCTATACTCAACTGGTGTGAGACGTTCCTGGGGGTCCACTGGGGGCCGAACTGCGCAATAATCCTGGGTTCGGTGGGGACGGCGGTGGGATAAATGGACTGCTGTAGCCTGTTTTTGGGTTGTGAACCACTGAGGGCTATTGCAGGGACGAAGTGTCTCTTGCGTTTCTATGTCCCCAGTTCCATACAATACAATACGATACAATATATGAAGATGGACATCATAGAGAATCTGCTCCTCCATGAGTAACTGCTCCACAAATTAATATGTATGTAATGTGTCATGTGCATAACATTGTAGCTAGTTGTAATATTTACATAATCCAATTTGATGTAAATGTTAAATCTGTTCATCTGTACTTAGTATTGAGTGTATGGATGGTGTAGCCCATTATACCAAAAATTTTTTTCTTTACATCTTCATCGACCAAATTGTACCATCTCATATGTCAGAGCATACAACACTATGTGTCTAAGTACCACCATGCAACAACAATACTCCAATAGTTTTTGAGTACTTGTGCATGGGGGCTTAATTAAAATGCAATAATTTTAGTAGCTGTGTATCGGGTCATGAAGTCTCGTAACCAGTTGGCGCTGAGTAGTATTAGTACGCAATCTGACTGCATAAAATAACAATAAAGAATGAAGGGAAATTTCCGTTAACACAATTGATTAATTAAGTCCCCTGCAACTATAAAAGCTACGAAACAACAAAGCACAAGTGTAACTGTTCTGTGTGTGGTAGCGTGATTCAACGTACATGTATCTGGCACGGTTCTTCTTCAATACGACAAGAAATTTTAAACACCATTTACAATGAACTAATTGAAATACCAGAAATACTATAATTGCATATAGAAACCAAAATTACAAGTCTAATACATGAACACGAGCCAGATGCTTTGTTGACTAAACCTGTGACCAAGAGGCATTGTCATTAAGGAAATGTGAAATAATTTTCTTTTTGTTACCTCCATATATATTGACGAAAAATACACTGTGACCATTGCAACATCTTCCATCTATAAATTACACCAACCGAACAGCATCTACTGTCTCGCCCAACAGAACACCAACTGCATACGACATCCTCTGAACTAGTACTGCTCTCGACATCCTCTCAACAAGTACTGCCCACGGCAACCTCTGAATTACTACTGAACAAGTGGAGGCGGCGGAATCATAATCTTTGGCGCAATCTCTGGCGCTGTGACTCAGTGTAGCCACTTTTCACTTGTTGTTCATCATGTTTTGAAACCCCTGCTAAAACATATCATTAAAATGAATATCACACTAGACAAAACTGAGTCCACTGTATGAAAATTTTACATTAAAACATTCTGTTTATAACAGCAAATTAAGTGTATCACATGTAATATGCGACGAAAAACATTATTTTGTTTGTGGTGTTTCGATCTGCACATGGAAAAGTGGACTTGCAGATACACATTAAATAAAAATATGCCTGGTTACTCCTAGGAGTTACACCTAATATGCAACGAAATGTGTGAATCTCTTGTTCATTTAACTCTTTCCCACATAATAATTTGCATCATGACTATAATTTACAGAGCATTTAATCTTGTCCTTAACAAGTAAGTGAGGGAAAATTATTACTTCAAAATTAGCTTTGAGTCCGCCACCATGGATGTAATTAACTGATTAGGTTCCAGGAGATAAGTCATTATAATGGGAAAACAAATATACATAATAAATAAATATACATAGTGTGTTGTGGAATGGTGTCCAAGGCTTTCAATCTGACACCTCTTTAGAGAATTATGTCCTGATTTCACTGCTTATTCATTCAAGAAACTTCTCATTTGGTGTCACGAGGCCGAGTGGATCCTGTTTCAGGTGGGCACTTGTTGTCGAACATGAGGTTTTCATGTCAGTCATCAGCAGTGCTAGACCACAGAGGTGTCCTAATAAAATAAAAGCGTTTAAATGGTTTCAAATATAATAGAATCTAGAGCCTGTGGCAAATATTAACACTGTATTGAAACATTTTCATTGACTATGATCGTTAAAAGAGGGAAATGTAAAGATAAATAGTGAGCATGTAAGGTATCCTTTATTTCAAACTACATTTTATTTCCTTATTTTCTAGATTTACATTTTATATCGTGTATATATGGTTCTCGGGCGAGACGTCGGATGTCATAGTGTAAACTCCACAATATTTCGTCAGCGCAACTGGTCGACATCTTCAGGTGCGACGAACACACTGCTAAGGCAGGACCAGAGCCCCCTATTTATGCCAGTCCTAGGCAGGAAGTGCGCATGCGTGGAGGCGCCAAATTCGATGGCCAATATCGACGATATCAACCGATAGCTGGAAGGACAGCAACGCCACCTACAGGATGAAGAACCAAAGACTTCGGCGCACGTGCGGAGTCTGCAGATAACAGTAGCATTCAGTGCGCTCAGGCAGTACTACAGAACGCATAGCAGGGTGTAAGAATCAGTTCCAATGCTGGATGAACTGGCTGTTGGCCATCTGGCTTTGCCCGTAGACAGTGGAGCGAGGCGCTGTGACTGTTAGAAGGACAGCTACATTAGTGCACGACATATAAGGGAACCACACTCATTCTGGTGTGAAACAAGTGATTTTGTTTAATAAATACTTACTAACAAAAGCCACTTTAGTCAGTACAAGTGCTAGGTGAAGTCTACTGGACAAAAAATCCTCTCACAAGAATATTATAACACAAGAAAGCAATCGTTTCAATAAAAAAAAAACGAACAATGTTTAAGTTGCATGAAGAGCTACGATGTTCCACGATTGTAAGTATGAGATCTAGACTGCTCACAATAGTCACCAGTTGCGGATATAAATATGGTGATCATAAATGAGGAAAAATATGTCGTGCAAATTGACACGCACTGAGCTACAAATATAAATTCGTTTTTCGCATGTTCCTATGTCAATAAACGACAATGCAATTGAGCGGTAAAAATCTGGAAATATGGACTTTTGGGTGTTACTGTGCATAGACATTGGCCAAGGGGACAGATCGGCAACATGGCACAACATGCAAGTGTTGTGGGTAATCTAACCGCTCACGAGAGGGCGCGGCATGCGACGTCAAGCGACACTGCGAGCAATGACAGCGCCCACATCTATCTCGTACCGGTTACGCTGACCGGTATTATGTATCGTGGCTAGCTGGCATAGGGAAAGGAACGTGAGGAGGGGCTGGACTACTGTACATGCATGTTTTATAATTTGGTTTTTGTGTCCCAGACTTAGCATTAAGAAACGAGTACATAGATGCAGAATACAAAATACAACTACACAGGTATGTGGCAGTTAATACAAACGAATACAATACAGCTGTACAAAACGAAACTAACATAGAAACACATGACCAGAAGCTGCAGTGGCGGCTTATAAGTACTGTTCGAAATGATGGCCACGATGTGTGTTGCAAAGTTGAACTTTTCGCAGGAAGGATTGATGAACACGATCCAACATGTCTGTATCTCTTTGCGTAATATCACAGGCGTGTTGTATTCTGTGTTGAAGGGTGTTGACATCAACAACATCTCCTTCATAAATCACAGATTTCAGACGGCCCCACAAAAAGAAATCCAGCGAATTCAGGTCTGGCGATCTTGCTGGCCGTGCTACAGGGCCTCCACGACCGATCCATTTCGAAGGGAAGGCATTGTCCAGGTGGCGTCACACTGTGCCGCTGAAGTGAGGAGGGGCACCCTCATGCATGTAGCACAGGTTCATACGAGAGGCCAAACTAACATCTTCCAACAATTCCGGTAATGTAGCAGCCAGGAAACGCAGATACCGCTCTCCTGTAAGCCCTTCTTGTAGCACATGTGGCCCTACGAGATGGTGATCAATAATACCACAACAATGTTGAGTGTTTATGGAAAAAGTTCAAGGCAATCGTAAAAAGCGTTTTAGACATGTACGTGCCGAGTAAAACTGTGAGGGACGGGAAAAACCCACCGTGGTTCAACAACAAAGTTAGGAAACTACTGCGAAAGCAAAGAGAGCTTCACTCCAAGTGTAAACGCAGCCAAAACCTCTCAGACAAACAGTAGCTAAACGATGTCAAAGTTAGCGTAAGGAGGGCTATGCGTGAAGCGTTCAGTGAATTCTAAAGTAAAATTCTATGTACCGACTTGACAGAAAATCCTACGAAGTTCTGGTCTTACGTTAAATCAGTAAGTGGCTCGAAACAGCATATCCAGACACTCCGGGATGATGATGGCATTGAAACAGAGGATGACACGCGTAAAGCTGAAATACTAAACACCTTTTTCCAAAGCTGATCCACAGAGGAAGACCGCACTGCAGTTTCTTCTCTAAATCCTCGCACAAACGAAAAAATGGCTGACATCGAAATAAGTGTCCAAGGAATAGAAAAGCAACTGGAATCACTCAACAGAGGAAAGTCCACTGGACCTGACGGGATACCAATTCGATTATACACAGAGTACGCGAAAGAACTTGCCCCTCTTCTAACAGCCGTGTAACGCAAGTCTCTAGAGGAATGGAAGGTTACAAATAATTGGAAAACAGCACAGGTAGTCCCAGTCTTCAAGAAGGGTCGTCGAGCAGATGCGCGAAACTATAGACCTATATTTCTGACGTCGTCTTTTGTAGAATTTTAGAACATGTTTTTTGCTCGCGTATCATGTCATTTTTGGAAACCCAGAATCTACTCTGTAGGAATCAACATGGATTCCGGAAACAGCGATAGTGTGAGACCCAAATCGCTTTATTTGTTCATGAGACCCAGAAAATATTAGATACAGGCTCCCAGGTAGATGCTATTTTCCTTGACTTCCGGAAGGCGTTCGATACAGTTCCGCACTGTCGCCTGTTAAACAAAGTAAGAGCCTACGGAATATCAGACCAGCTGTGTGGCTGGATTGAAGAGTTTTTAGCAAACAGAACACGGCATGTTGTTATTAATGGGGAGACGTCTACAGACGTTAAGGTAGCCTCTGGCGTGCCACAGGGGAGTGTTATGGGACCACTGCTTTTCATAATATATATAAATGACCTAGTAGATAGTGTCGGAAGTTCCATGCGGCTTTTCGCGGATGATGCTGTAGTATACAGAGAAGTTGCAGCATTAGAAAATTGTAGCGAAATGCAGGAAGATCTGCAGCGGATAGGCACTTGGTGCAGGGAGTGGCAACTGACCCTTAACATAGATAAATGTAACGTATTGCGAATACATAGAATGAAGGATCCTTTATTGTATGATTATATGATAGTGGAACAAACACTGGTAGCAGTTACTTCTGTAAAATATCTGGGAGTATGCGTGCGGAAAGATTTGAAGTGGAATGGTCACATAAAATTAATTGTTGGTAAGGCGGGTGCCAGGTTGAGATTCATTGGGAGAGTCCTTAGAAAATGTAGTCCATCAACAAAGGAGATGGCTTACAAAACACTCGTTCGACCTATACTTGAGTATTGCTCATCAGTGTGGAATCCGTACCAGATCAGGTTGACGGAGGAGATAGAGAAGATCCAAAGAAGAGCGGCGCGTTTCGTCACAGGGTTATTTGGTAACCATCATAGCGTTACGGAGATGTTTAGGAAACTCAAGTGGCAGACTCTGCAAGAGAGGCGCTCTGCATCGCGGTGTAGCTTGATCGCCAGGTTTCGAGAGGGTGCGTTTCTGGATGAGGTATCGAATATATTGCTTCCCCCTACTCATACCTCCCGAGGAGATCACGAATGTAAAATTAGAGAGATTCGAGCGCGTACGGAGGCTTTCAGACAGTCGTTCTTCCCGCGAACCATACGCGACTGGAACAGAAAAGGGAGATAATGACCGTGGCACGTAAAGTGCCCTCCGCCACACACCGTTGGGTGGCTTGCGGAGTATAAATGTAGATGTAGATGTAGATGTAGACCGCATCGTTGTTGGTACCCTCGTATCACTGTGCTGTGGGGATTTTCTTCCGTTCACTCGTGCCAATTATGCGAATTCACTATACACTCCTTCGTGAAATATGCTTCGTCGATGAACAGTATTGTTCGTGAAAAATGCTGGTCGTGGGTCTGACGCCGTAGGGTAAGATTGCAGAAGTCCAGCCTCCTCTCGTAGTCTTCCGGCAATAATGCCTGTACCTTCTGCATGCGAATGGGATGGTGATGGTTTCTATGGAGTACTCGCATAACAGTAGATTGTGACATTCCGACCTCAGTGGCGAAGGACCTGGTGCTCATTGTTCGGTCCTCCGCAACAGTTTGTAACACTTTTATTCGTCATCCCTATTGTATGTCGACGATCGGCCACGACCACTAAATCCTCGGGGTGCTACACATGCACCATACTCCCTCAAGCGCCTGTCCACAGCCGGCCGCGGTGGCCGTGCGGTTCTAGGCGCTTCAGTCCGGAACCGCGGGACTGCTGCGGTCGTAGGTTCGAATCCTGCCTCGGGCATGGGTGTGTGTGATGTCCTTAGGTTAGTTAGGTTTAAGTAGTTCTAAGTTCTAGGGGACTGATGACCTAAGATGTTAAGTCCCATAGTGCACAGAGCCATTTGAGCCTGTCCACAGAGTAAAACATTTTTGCGGATGGAAGGCGCCGACTAGGAAACCTCTCGTGATACAGTTGCCTTGCAACGTCAGCTCTTCCATCTGCAAGCCCGTAGGTGAGGTGGATGTCGGCGTATTCCTCGTTTGTGGAACTTGCCGCGGTACTATAGTAACACTGCGACGCGGCCGTTAGCAGCTGTCGACACGGCGAGTATCGGGGCAGAGTGAGCAGCGCAGAGGTGTTGTAAACACGTCATGCACGCCGCGGTTTTACTTCCACCGTTGACCATTCTTTCCGGTTTCAGGACACACATTCCCTAACATGGAACTGTACACTCCGTTACCGCCGGCAACGTGTGATTCACAAGTTCTGATACAATTTCACGTATATTACGATGTGATTTGTTCTTTGTCGTATCTTTCAAACGCAGCTCATTGGTGTATAATGTGTTGTATCTGTGGGTGAATGGCATGTCGTGATCGTGAGACTCGTCGGTATCTCGTTCAATGCTTAACAGGTGTCTTTGTTTTACGTACACAGTACACCGATGAGAACAAAATTAACAACGGTGCGTCACATGTGACGCATAGCAGCGTGCGGTACTCGACATTTTTTTCTTCATTTATGACTCACCCTGTATATATTCCATACTCACTCAAGACTATCGTTATGGCATTATATTGCCAAGTTATGGTGCTAGCACCAGACGGAATTCATGTCAATCATCCGTCACAAACGTAGGGCTCTTGGAGCCACAACGCATGGAATCTCAGCTCCTCTAACACACTCATCTCTGCACCTACCAGTGTGCTTCTCATCATATTTGAATGTAACAACAACATGATTCATAAACAGGTAACATTTTACAGATGCCTGGAAGGGAGCAAAGTACATCCTTTCATGGGGTCTAACTGGAATTTTTTGGATTATATTGCAACCTAGTTCATCCAGTCGCCGTATGCATGTGTACTGTGCTGTGGTAAGCCCTGGCACAATTGTTATCCTTTTCTACATTCAACAATAGTAAACAACAGTAGTAAAGAAATCTAGACTTAGCATCAACAAAATTATCCCACGAAGTGAATGATTCATGCTGATGCGTTAGAATGCTTAGAAGACTAAGAACTGGAATTGAGTTGTCTCCTTGTGGTGTACTAATACCCTTTATTTGTTTAGCTCAAGCAAAAGTAACTAATAGGTACCATGTAAAGATCACATATTCTATTTTAAATGCTTGTTGCACAACTAATGTAAATACTCTAGTTATTAGAAAATGTAGACATTCCAATTATAAAATAATCTTACCATTATACGAGTAAGTGCTGTACCGGTTGATACTGTGATATTAACTTTTCCTCAGAGTATAAAGTTCGCAAAATCTGGTCAATTGTCCTCTCTTTCGTTACTCACGAATTAGGACAGTAAAGATCTGCTTGTAAGAGATACTGTAAACAAGAAATTGGTCAACCTCAGAAATAGCATTGATATACTGTAAATTTTTTATTTTTCAATTTATTTTGATTTTTATTATTTATTATTTATATAGTCCTATACGTTTTGTTTCATTAAAATATTTTCAGTCTTTGTAGGGTAATGTTTACTTAGAATGTGCCTGTGATAGAAGTTCTGTAACAAAGGGAACCTAATTTTGAGTCTTTCATATCTTAGTAAATGAAATACTTATTTTTCTTTCTCTTTCTTTAAGCTTTGATCTCGGTAAAATAATAAATTATGTAATTTTCCTTTGAAGTTAAAGCTTTATCTTTCTTTAAAATACACTCAGTAGGTTTACTAAAGGCTACTGAATAATTAGGTCAGAACAAAGGCGGTCATACTACTGCCCATTAAAATTGCTACACCAAGAAGAAATGCAGATGATAAACAGGTATTCATTGGACAAATATATTATACTAGAACTGACATGTTATTACATTTTCACGCAATTTGGGTGCATAGATCCTGAGAAATCAGTACCCAGAACAACCACCTTTGGCCGTAATAACGGCCTTGATACACCTGGGCATTGAGTCAAACAGAGCTTGGATGGCGTGTACAGGTACAGCTGCCCTTGCAGCTTCAACACGATACCACAGTTCATCAAGAGTAGTGACTGGCGTATTGTGACGAGCCAGTTGCTCGGCCACCATTGACCAGACGTTTTCAGTTGGTGAGAGATCTGGAGAACATGCTGGCCAGGGCAGCAGTCGAACATTTTCTGTATCCAGAAAGGCCTGTACAGGACCTGCAACATACGGTCGTGCATTATCCAGCTGAAATGTTGGGCTTCGCAGGGATCGAATGAAGGGTAGAGTCAAGGGTCGTAACACATCTAAAACGTAACGTCCACTGTTCAAAGTGCCGTCAATGTGAACAAGAGGTGACCGAGACATGCCACCAATGGCACCCCATACCATCACGCCATGTGATACGCCAGTATGGCGATGACGAATACACGCTTCCAATGTGCGTTCACCGCGATGTCGCCAAACACGGATGCTACATCATGATGCTGTGAACAGAACCTGGATTCATCTGAAAAAATGACATTTTGCCATTCGTGCATCCAGGTTCGTCGTTGAGTACGGCGCTCCTGTCTGTGATGCAGCGTCAAGGGTAACTGCAGCCATGTTCTCCGAGCTGATAGTCCATGCTGCTGCAAACGTCGTCGAACTGTTCGTCCCGATGGTTGTTGTCTTGCAAACGTCCCCATCTGTTGACTCAGGGATTGAGACGTGGCTGCACGATCCGTTACAGCCATGCGGATAAGATGCCTGTCATCTCGACTGCTAGTGATACGAGGCCGTTGGGATCCAGCACGGCGTTCCGTATTACCCTCCTGAACTCACAGATTCCATATTCTGCTAACAGTCATTGGATCTCGACCAACACGAGCAGCAATGTCGCGATACGATAAACCGCAATCGCGATTGGCCACAATCCGACCTTTATCAAAGTCGGAAACGTGATGGCACGCATTTCTCTTCCTCACACGAGGCATCACAGCAACATTTCGCCAGGCAACGCCGGTCAATTGCTGTTTGTGTATGAGAAATCGGTTGGAAACTTTCCTCATGTCAGCACGTTGTAGGTGTCGCCACCGGCGCCAACCTTGTGTGAATAGTCTGAAAAGCTAATGATTTGCATATCACAGCATCTTCTTCCTGTCGGTTAAATTTCGCGTCTGTAGCACGTCATCCTTGTGGTGTAGCAACTTTAAAGGCCAGTAGTGTAGTTTGTATCAGGGTGTAGGGGCTAGACCTTGGGGTATGGAGTGTTTTTAATTTTTTGGAAGAGGAATGGTGACTTGTAAGTAGTGATACAAGAGTTCCAATTCTGACGCTGTTAAAAACCTGTGACCTTTTGACAATTTTCTTGAAGCAAAAACACCTGACAATGCTATATCTTTTTCCTATCCCTGAGAGCTAGGGAGGGCATAGCTCCCATGTGTGTTCTGAGTAACAGCACCCCTGGGTCAGAAGTTTATTCTTTTAAAGCTCTCAGACAAAATTGACTTTATTGTCTCTTATGGTCAGTAACATGTGCTGAAATTGAGCTCCAGTGTAATGAGCTCCTAATTTAACTTTGCCTGCAAAAAAAAAAAAAAAAAAAAAAAAAAAAAAAAAATTAGTACCAGTACCAACTGATCCATAACAAATTAAAGATCAAGCAAATCTCGACTACTTCAGGTGTTGGTGGCTAACTAATGTTAATTGGCAATATTTGTAGCAGTATTTGTTGGATACTTGATTCAGCCAAACTGCAAGTGACTGCTAGCACTGTATGCTGTCTCGTTTACCGGTTCCTTGAAACTTAAAAATGAAAAATCCTATTTGATTTGCTAAGCCTTGTCACGTTAAGGACAAAGTATCTCACTAACAACTCGAATTTCCTGGTTATGTGAACATAGACCCTGCTACATCAACAAAATTTGCTCTCAAGCATATTACATGCACTCAAGATAAATCCACAAATCCTTCACACGGGATGAAACTGCAGCCACTCTCACTGGAAGTTGACACATTCAGGATGTACACCAATCACAATAGTTTACTCTACACTGCGTTCGGGTTGTTATCGATAAATGATCTGTTTGCTGCCTTGAAATTTTACCAACCTAATGTCTTGCCAAGTGACTCGAATTCCTTTCATTTACCTACTTGTAAATCACATGAACTCACTATACACAGATACTTTTAAATTAACCTGACATCCCTTCAGTAGCAACCCAAAGCCAAGTTGTCAAGCTGACTTGCACAACCTTGTACTTACAGCTTAACTACGCCAAGATCAATACTGCAGTCCCATAAGTATGATACTATAGATCAGTAACCACCAAAAATTTGACAAACAGTAGTGCTACTAGTAGCCTTATTCAGTGTTTTCATTGTATTCGTTGGCAATCTGCAAAGTGAGTAGCAGTTCACTATGTATTTAGACTATACTCTTTGCTTCAGTGTTTCAGCACACCTGGCTACTCTAGGCAACCCCAGCGTACAGCCTCGTCCTCCTTCCTTTTATCAACAACACATTTTCCACAAATTTTTGCATCTAGAAAAATAAAAATGCAATAAAAAATGTCACTAATTCATATAAATACTCATTTTCTATTTACCATTCATCAATAAATTAGTTTGACCAATGGTTTTCTTTCCATGAACATTGCCACCAAATTTAGCCAAGCTACCAAATGTCCAATGAAGACGTTAACAAAGTTCTGTGTGATTTATTGTCTTGTTATCAGACTGAAAAAAGCACTAGATTTATGACCATTTGAGTTATCTCTATTGGTCTCATATTAAAAAACGTGACGTTAGGATTTTCACTGAAGCAAGTGAAAACAGTAACTCAAATCACCAATATAGTCCAAACCATCACATTTCCAATGGGGTTGTGTGGAAACAGGACCTTATAGTGACTGCTTGTAAGATTACCTCACTTAAGTAAACCTCCTGAAATGTATCAGCTTAGCTATTGAGTCCATAGCAGTTGCCAAAAGAGACACACAGTATGACTGACCATGCCTTTCCACCCAAGATTTACAGATATGAAAACAATCTGTCCTTGGGTTATCTTCGTAAATCATCACTTATCATTTCCTCCAACCTGTTTTGCCGCAAATCTTTCATAGCTGATGTCTCTCACAGAAGTGGTAAGAGCGCCATCATATTCTCTGGAAAGTGGAATTCTATAACCTGTAATCCTAAGTGATGATGCAGGAAGCTACATTACATGAAATACTGTTTATGGATGCTCTTATGATTTTATTTCCGAAAACACCGTAATCTGATAATAATGGAACTATATATATATATATATATATATATATATATATATATATATATATATATATATACATACAGGATGAGTCACCTAACATTACCGCTGGATATATTTCGTAAACCACATCAAATACTGACGAATCGATTCCACAGACCGAACGTGAGGAGAGGGGCTAGTGTAATTGGTTAATACAAACCATACAAAAATGCTCGGAAGTATGTTTTTTAACACAAACCTACGTTTTTTAAAATGGAACGACGTTAGTTTTGTTAGCACATCTGAACATATAAACAAATACGTAATCAGTGCCGTTTGTTGCATTGTAAAATGTTAATTACATCCGGAGATATTGTAACCTAAAGTTGACGCTTGAAACCTCCGACGTTCAGTTGCGTTTTGTAACAAACACTGGCCACGGTCGGCGAGCAGCATCTGCAGGGACATGTTTACGATGACGACTGTGTTTACGAGTGTGGCTGTAGTACACTGTTGTGGTTTGGTCTAGCTGTCGCAGTGTCCGCATGTAGCGCTTGCTGCTATTGTTATTCTGCATTCGTCTCCGCACGCAGCCCAACTGTAGTACACTGTGTTACCAGACGTCTGTGATAGTGTAGTGTTGTAGGAACTGTGACCATGGTGTATTCGAACTCTGAAAACGCGGAGATGATACTCATCTATGGCGAGTGTCGACGAAATGCAGCTGAAGCCTGCAGGGTGTATGCAGAACAGTACCCGGACAGAGAGCATCCAACGTGCCTCACATTGCAAAACATCTACCGCCAACTGTATGCAACAGGTATGGTCGTAGCACGCAAACGGGTCCGTAACAGGCCCGTCACAGGAGAAGCGGGTGCAGTTGGTGTGTTAGCTGCTGTTACCATGAACCCACACATGAGTACACGGGACATTGCGAGAGCCGGTGGACTGAGTCAAAGTAGTGTCATGTGCATACTGCATCGTCACCTCTTTCACCCGTTTCACGTGTCGCTACATCAGCAATTACATGGTGATGACTTTAATCATCGAATGCAATTCTGTCAATGGGCATTAACAGAGAATGCGTTGCAGTTCTACCTGTTTACCGATGAAGCGGGTTTCACAAACCACGGTGCAGTGAATCTACGGAACATGCATTACTGGTCCGTGGACAGTAGTCGCTGGCTCAGACAGGTAGAGCGACAGCGACCGTGGACTGTAAATGTATGGTGCGGAAACATTGGCGACCACCTCATTGGTCCTCACTTCATTGCAGGGGCCCAAACAGCTGCAACATACATCGCGTTTCTACAGAATGATCTACCAACGTTGCTCGAAAATGTCCCACTGGAAACGCGTCGACGTATGTGGTATCAGCATGATGGTGCGCCTGCACATTCCGCAATTAACACTAGGCTGACCCTTGACAGGATGTTCGACGAGCGTTTCATAGGACATGGAGGACGCATAAATTGGCCAGCCCGTTCTCCTGATCTTACACCTCTGGACTTCTTTCTGTGGGGTACGTTAAAGGAGAATGTGTACCGTGATGTGCCTACAACGCCAGAGGATATGAAACAACGTATTGTGGCAGCCTGCGGCGACATTACACCAGATGTACTGCGGCGTGTACGACATTCATTACGCCAGAGATTGCAATTGTGTGCAGCAAATGATGGCCACCACATTGAACATCTATTGGCCTGACATGTCGGGACACACGCTATTCCACTCCGTAATTGAAAACGGAAACCACGTGTGTACGTGTACCTCACCCCTCATGGTAATGTACATGTGCGTCAGTGAAAAAGACCAATAAAAAGGTGTTAGCATGTGGACGTAATGTGCTGTTCCAGTCTCTTCTGTACCTAAGGTCCATCACCGTTCCCTTTGGATCCCTACGTAATTCGGTGCTCTCCGATACACACGATCGAACAGCGGAGCAGTGGTACTCAAGCGTCAACTTTAGGTTACAATATCTCCGGATGTAATTAACATTTTACAATGCAACAAACGGCACTAGTTACCTATGTGTTTATATGTTCAGATGTGCTAACAAAACTAACGGGGTTCCATTTAAAAAAACGTAGGTTTGTGTTAAAAGACATACTTCCGTGCATTTTTTTATGGTTTGTATTAACCAATTACACTAGCCCCTCTCCTCACGTTCGGTCTGTGGAATCGATTCGTCAGTATTTGATGTGGTTTACGAAATATATCCAGCGGTAATGTTAGCTGACTCACCATATATATATATATATATATATATATATATATATATATATATATATATATATATGCGCCAGTATAAAAAGAGGCAGGGAGTATTGTCTTGTCAACAGACAAGCGAATAGACATAGACTAGCGAAATTGTCGGTCAGGAGAGCTCAGAGACTTCAAATGTCTAGTAATCATTAGATGCTCCCTGAGTAACAAATTCATCAGGGACACTTCAACCTGTCTAAAGCTGCTCAGTTCGACTGTTGATAATGGGACTGTGAAGTGAGAACACGAAAGAACAATCACAACGAAACTATGAGTAGGGAGATATCATGTACATACAGATAGGGATCATCGAGCATTGCGTTAGGTGGTTGTAAGAAATCGGATGAAATTAGCAGAAGGAATCACTCATAAGAGCAACCAGTAGTCGAACTACCACAATGGCTGTACCTTATGAGTTAAATAGAATGTGCTATAATGGTCGAACAGCTCCTCATATATCACAAATTTCTGTAGTCAGCGCTACATGATGCTTGATGTGATGTAAAGATCAACGCCACTGCAGAGTGGATGATTGGATATGATTGACTTGGAGTAATGAATCACGCTATACTCTTTGGTAATCTAATAGAAGGGTTTGAATTTGATGAATACCTGTAGAACGTTTTGCCCATCATACATAGTGCCAACAGTGAAGTACAGAAGAGGTCGTGTTATAGTATGGTGGCGTTTTTCGTGATTAAGTTGTGGTCCCCCTTATTGAACTTAAGAAAAATTAGTTGCTGAAGAATGTGAACATATTTCACGGTATTGCATACTGCATACAATAGAGGAACAGCTCGGAGATGATGATTTTTTGTATCAGCATCACAATGCATCCTGTTATAAAGTAGGGTCTGTGTGGTAATGGATTATGGACAAGAAAATTCCTGAAATGAACTGGTCTCCGCAGAGTCCCTACCTGAACCCAATGCAACATCTCTGAGATGAGTTGGAACGTGAACTTCTTTCCAGACACCAGCATCTGGAGTCACTGTCTTTCCTCCACAGACATTCAGACACCTCACTGAAAGCGTTCCCAGCAGAGTTCAAGCTGCAATAAAGGCAAAGAGTGGGCACACCCTATTTTAATGTCCACTAGTAGGTTTCCAGATACTTTTGATCAGATGATGTACCACACGCATCTACTCACTCTGTAGACTACACCTTAGTCTCACACGCTTCAAGGAGTGATGGAAGCAACTACGATGGGCCTTCTGACTATCTGAAGGTTGCTTCCCCACGGTCAGTACCAACACATGCCGCTGAAAAATTTTCTGCCGAGAGACACAGCAAATGGTAATATGGTCTATGTGCAGACGAGGATGTCTAGCATGCACATGTGATGTAAGGTCTCGGCAACCAATGTGCCCTGGCTGTTTCCTGCCAGCCAGCCCCTGCAGCAATGGACACAGCGTCACGAAAAGACCGACCACAGTCTCACACACTCCTCAATCTGTCGTTCGGTAATCGTGCAACTAATTCGTTTTGATGGCTGTTGCTGGCGACGACTCAGACGTTACCCCACCTATTCCTGTGCCAAATACAGTGACAGCGAATCCTGCCACTTTAACACTCGTTGACAGATGCAAACCTGGCCCAGCTGATGGGGCTCATTCTCGACAGCTGGCCAGCAGAAGAGACTGTTGAGTGTAACTTAATTCGTGAAAGTCACCAGCTGATTTGATCGAAGCTTTGAAGGTCTGCAAAAGACCGGAGAACTATACTAGTGCCTCCGGAGTCCACACACGACTTAAGGCGCCTCAGAAGGGCTCCACAGCCCAACAAATCCCTGTGACTGTCCAAGATAATAACTTCGTTAAGCCAAATTGGAAGTATATTGCCAAGACCGTTGCTCCATCCTCACCCAGTGGTGTAGATATCGGCAACTGTTGCTCTAGCTTTAACGACTTCAGAGAGGATAACTCTTATCGACGAGGATGGGAAGGCATCAGGAGAACAAGGAAAAAGGATTACATTTCTTCCACCTGTAGTCAATAGTGAAAAGGTGAATTTCCATCCTTCCAGAACAAGAGCGAAGCGATAGTGTCGTCAAACTTCTCGATAAGCGTGTCTGGTCGTGATCTGTATTGCGCAACTGTCCGAATCACTGAAGACTTCTGCAGGGTATTGGACCTCCTCAGTATAGAGCAGATGCATAGCTTCCCCCACTCTTCTGAGCCCCTGAAGTCAATGCACGCCGTATTCCGAAAACTGCTTTATACTCGTAACATGAACCTGAATCACCCAAGAGAGGAAATCGATGAAACGGATTCGTTCCGTGACCGAAATGAGATCCCCCAAAAGTCACCGGTAAACGCCTCCCTGTCTGGCAGAACTTCTTCACAATGGCGAAACAGGAAGAATTTCCGCATTAGTAGAGTAGCCAATTTATTCTTCGCGGTCGAGAAACTAAGCGCAGAATGCAAGAGACCGCGCAATGTTATTCATGTCAAGGTATCAACAATATAGTGCGATTTTGCACGATGCCAGTCCGCTGTCTCTGATGTATTGAAAAACACCACAGCAAAGATTGTCCTAAAAGCTAAGACCGAAGAGCTAAAATGCTGCGACTGCCGCGAGAATTACATAGATAAACACAGAGGCCGCTCTGTTTGCAAATATGCAGCTGCAAAACGGCAAACAAGTGCTGCAACTTCCAAGCTTGAGGCTGGAAAAGTTAATACTAATGCTGTAAGAGAGATTAACTAAACTACAACTGATGTACCAGTGCCTCTCTGCAGCCGTGTACAAACATTCATTATGAAGATTATCTGGTTTCGAAAAACAGCAGCACACCAAGATTATTATCGCAACGAACAGATATTGCAAGAAAATAAAAAAAATCTCATTATTGCGAACAGGATGGTAAGAACAGAGCAGACATCGACATAGAATGTGTTTTAGGATTTTGATACATTTTTGAGACTGGAGTCTTGCGCCATGAGTAGGCCTACTCGTATAAACATAGTTAAAAAAATTATGAATTCGCATGTCCAGGAGAGATAAAACTTGTATGTACTTGTTGCTTTGTAAATTTGTAAGTTTTGCGTTACTGCTATTAATTATGCATGTACATTATAAATTGCATTTATTGATGTTAATCAACAATCTTAAAACATAATTAATGCTAAGTAGTGAATAAATAGTAGTATAAAGCTTGGTGCATCCAATTACTTGTCGAGTTATGGAGCAATATTGGCATCTCTGATACGTTGACATAGTGATCAAGTCGATATTCATTATATGTCTGGAATGTTTAAGGCTTCCGTCGTAGTTTCTTTGGCCTATTCAGTCCACAATTAAGAACAGAGTAAACATAACAGTCTCTGATGTTGTCAGGGCATAACTGTTACTCATAGGCAGTTAATAATAGTAATGGAATGTTCTATAAGTTATGTATGGCATTGCAACTATGTCTATGCATAGCTGAGTCGCTCTTTATAAGTACCTTCTTGTAACAATTAATGATTGTCTACATGTAACGTACAAATACATGATGCCTGTATATTATAATTGTACTCACTTGTTGTTTGGTTCTCTGCTTATGGTGCAGGAGTCTTGAAGGTAGTCTAATGTTGGACTGAAATCGATTGTCTTCAATAAGAATAGCATTGCAGCTGCCTATCTTGCAGTTCAATTATTAACCTTCCTAAAAGTTGTTCATCCTTGCCTACACAGAATATTTCATGTGTTTCTTTATTGCATGTCTCTGTAATATAATTGATAGTGCTGGTAATCATGAGAAAATTCAACCCATAATAACCAAATGACCAAAACTGAAAGCTAAGATAAAAAAGTGTAGCATGGTAAGTTCGATTGTGGATTTATAGAGTTGGAATTTAGTTCTTGTGTTCAGTTCTCTCTTTGCAAATAAAGGTATCAGTGCATTCATCATCTTATTGTATACTGTTTACTTTCGTTCTACTGTGTTCCATTTGAAGTTAAGTGATTTCTCTAAATGGATGCCTAATCTGTTTGCTCACTCCATCAGATGTTTTGATCTAGCATTTGAAGTTGCATCTGCAATGTGAGTTTTATCTTTTTGGTAGAAAGCATTTCTGCAGTTTTGTTAAATTGAGTATTATCTTCTATTTTTGTGCCCAGTTAATTCTAGTTTCTGTGTTGCTTCCTGCTATTAAGAATGCAATATCATCTGCAAAAAAGAGTTGTTGTAATTTGAGTAGTCAATTACTGACATAATTGTTCCAGGATACGGATTGCGGAGGGAATGGTGAGGCTCTACGTGGGGTTTGAATTATGAAGCATCAGACTTACGAATGCACTGTGTGGCCTAGAAAATAAGGGTTTGGGGAACATATTTTTGTCTAAATGTTTGTGTTTCATGTTTCTCTATGCCTCTAATATAAGTTTTGGGCGTTTATGTGAAGGTTTAGGGGGTTAGTCGTCTAAATTTTGAAAGAGAATGTGGTGCTTTTTTCGTGTTTCTTCACAAAATTTTACATTTTTCTTTTTTTCCCTGTTTGGACGAGGGAGTAAATTGGGATGACCTAAAAGATGTGCGTTTGGGGTGCATCTGCCAATAACTGAGATAAACTAATGGTAAGTTTGGACTAAGAATTCGATGGCTGAATGCAGGCTTGATCCTTGGCGAGAGCCACGCAGAGGCTCATTCGCGCTGCTGCTGCTGCACAGGCAACTGCATTGGACGCCGCCACGATGCCTTACAGGAGAATTCGTCGCCGTTCTAAACAGACAGTCTATAAAAGCATCGAGAACATCGAGTTCGCTACAACAGCTGGAGACAAGAAGAACCGCATACCAGTTAAGAGTGTTGCTGCTACTGCACTTGTCGTCAGGAGCGAATTTTTGCCTTTGGAACGCAAATGGCATTAAAACTCAGGACAGTGAATTAACCAGTTTGTTCGTGACGACGCAGTTGACATTTGTCTCGTATTCTGGTATTTCAGAAAGCAGCTTTGTTACACATGAATGTATATAGCTTGAAAGCTTCTGTAATTTACATTGTAACAAAAGCTTTCATTTTCCAAAATTTATTAATGATTGTGGGGTGTTTTGTAGAATTTCTAATTATTACAAAAATTGATTGTACAGTTTTCAAGAATGTTAATTAATTATCAACTTTAACATGAAAACAATTTTTATGTATCAACGTTTCAAATACGTTCCCTCTTGACCAAAATATGCAGATTACGTTTGGAGTGTGTTTTAACCATTAAAAATGAAGTTGGTCACAAGCAAAAATGTATATATTGCATTATTTTGTCCCTTCTACACATCCATCAAATTTCTTCAAGATAGTTTATTGATGCCTGGAAATGTTCAATTGTAAGAGGCGCGAGTTTAGTTGTTGGGCAAAACTGAAGGCCCTATGCCTACTGTGGACGTGCATGGGACATGATCACATAGGAAATGTCCTGTGCCTATCAATGTAGATTTTCGCAGGCGCGAACAGCGTTTGGAAAACTACCCATCACTGACGCACAAGCAAAAGCTGGCTGAGCTAGCTCCTGACCAAAACAAAGCTACTGAAAACCACAGTGCTTCTCTCAGAAGCTCTTCCAACGAAAACGTTAGGAACAGCACCTCAGATGAGCTAAAGTCACTGTTTCAGTCAGTCAAGCAGTTCAAAACCGAACTTCCGCTGATCATAGTGTCCGTGCTGAAGTTCGGCATCCAGGCCAATGCAACACTATCAACCTACAAACATCCTGTATGACACACCAGTTCAGGAGCGAACGTTTGCCTTTGGAACGCAAATGGCATTAAAACTCAGGACAGTGAATTAACCAGTTTCTTCGTGACGACGCAGTTGACATTTGTCTCGTCAGCGAAATTCATCTGTAACCTGTTGCGAACGTGTAGGCAACAAACTTTCGCTGTTACCACACTGTCAGAAAAACGGTGAGAGGTAGCACTGCTGTCTACATATAAACATTACTGCGACACCAACCCATGTAACTGACTGACTTGTACAACAGGGAAGAAACTAGTGTTGCTGTTCTTCTATGGAACAAATAACCTTGATACTAGACCATCGACAACCTTGTGGAAATCTGTTTTCAGGTGACACCAATAAGGTGCTATCCTTCTGTGAGAAATTTTAGATTGGAGGTGATTTTAACAACAAGAACTTTACATGGGACTTGCACCTAACTAAGGTCAGTGGATGTGGTTTCCTATAAATATGCAAAGGCATGATGCCACAGTTGTTGTGCCCTTTGACAACGTACCCTGCTCATGGTCGCTCTCGCTCTTTTGTCCTAGACATCGCTGTTCTTAATGAAGCTGACCACCAGGCCTTGCGTCGACTCACTGCATACTTTCCTCCACGTGCCAGTAGTCTATCATCTTGGCCTGGATGATGCTGTGTCTCCTAACTGCCGTGGCTAGCTGCGAGACGTAGAGTGGGAATACTTGAAGAGTGTACCTACCCGACACACTCATCGCCACGCCTAATCCAGACGTAGAAGGTGAGGATGAAACTCTTTCAGTTTTTGTACATCTCACTCTGCAATCTGTTGATGCAGCCATTCCGTGAACACCGCAGAAACGCAGAGATTTCTCTTGGCAACTTCCGCCCATCAGGCTACTGCAGAAAAGAATCGTATATTTCGAGAATGGCAGCTTTTGCATAACCTCCCAACGAAGCATCACCTGAAGTTACTCCGTCTCGAGTTCCAGATGACAGTCGATAAATATTGTAATAGAGACTAGGCTGGCAAGATTATTACGTCGAGGGTCGATGGTAACAGCGCGTTGAGAGCAACTAAACAATATCTGCGGCGGAGCTAACGCGACCCACGAGTACAAGCTGGACGAGAAAACTGTCTGCGAACCAAAAGCGAGAGTAAGTGCCTTGGTATACACGTTCGGGGACAATTTCACTCCTATAAACTTCACACTTGATGACAGTCACATCTGATAGTGGTGGAGAGCCTGCTTGGGTTCCTTGCAGCCAGAGCTACCCCTGCAACTCTTTCGTCTACACCCTCGTAATGCAGGGGAGCTGGCAACTTAGATAAAGTACTCCTGAAGCGTTGTTGCCTGATACAGTAAGCTATAGAGCAATAATTTTTAACAAGATCCTGAAGACCAGTAGATTTCCTTCTGTGAGGAAACGTGAAGAGGTGGCTGTGATCCCCACGTCAGATAAAGATCTCCAATTGGCACAAAATGTCGGCCCATGAAACTACACCTCCAGTGTGTTCCAGAACACATACGCAATGAGTAACGTAGGCATCTTAAGGGGTATTGTCTTATCCCATATGAGCAATTCAGTTTTCGAGAGGGCATTCTAGATCAGTGAATCCCAAACTTTTCCTCAGATGAGACACTCTCAGAATCCTGGAACTTTTCTGGAACATCTTGTTTGCTTTAAAGGTTCATTACCTTTTAAAAAATGAGGAAAACTTGTTTTATTCTGTGGTTAATTCAATTTTAAATCAAACTAATAACATAGAAATCACAATAAAATTAAAAAAATATGTATCTAGTGTCGTCAGAATTTTCAAAAAGAAAACTCACCATTGCATTAATAGTTTTTCCCAGAGCAATTATTTACTTGCCATGGCACACCATTATTCCGCAGAACACAGTCTGGGAAACCTCGCTCTAGAGCACAGCATCCATGTGGAAATGCCGTGTGAGTGGCACTTGTCCCCCAGCAATCGCTAATCACACGATACGGCGCTACTCGCTTTTAACGGGCAAATACGTGCCGAGATCAATCAAACAGTTAGGTGCCCAATTCCAAGCAGCTCGCCTCTCTCATACATGGCTCTCGTGCTATTATCCTTGTGACCCCTAGCAAGATTCCCTGAATAACACATGTGCTGGGCAATTAGGACTCATGTTTGCTATCTGTCACAGGCTACAGAACAGGAACTGTCAGACAATGCTATTTAAGCCTCGCGACCAAACAGAATATCATATGCCCACCAGTCGATCTGTGATCATTCTGGTAAAAAAAATTGATTGCCTTACATCTTATAGCTTCATAATGGACTTCCTATCATTCGTGAATGGTCATAGTTACTGTGATGTTTCAATGTCAGGTAAATTCCTGCAAGAAATTCTTAAAGTTTGCAGTGAAAAACAGAGGTCTCTATGAATTTGTGTTTGGTGCATATTAGGGCATAAGTCACTGCATAGGAAATGTAGTTAACATATTGAATTATTCTTTAAACGTGGAAGGATATTGCTATTTATTACCAGCCTTGACAAATGGATTGTATGTAAAGTGCTTTGTCCCGAACTCGCACGCCAAAGACACAATGAAATATGCACAACATTCCTCGTACCTCGAAAGTGGTTTCAGATGCCAAAACAAGATTTTGACAAATGATACTTCGCAAAGAGGAGAGTATTTCGCTATATGATTCATATGCGAAACTTTCATATTTACCGTGATATTCAAGGGACTACAGATTTTCATTGAAATAATGTAATATTTAAGCTTTTGAACTTGGCTGGACTACAGCAACAGTTACGGAAAAGCGGGTAGATTAGATTAGTACTTGTTCCATAGATCATGAATATGACACTACGTAATGATGTGGAACGTCTCAGGTTAATATAAGGTGTCTATACAAGATATTACATTACACAAAATATTACATGACACTTAATATTTTTTTTTTTTTTTTTTTTTTTTTTTTTAGTGGGCAGTGGGGAAATTACCCACTTTACTATATCCAAAAATTAATCTAATGAGTAGGAGTTGCCATTCAGCAATTCTTTTAATTTCCTTTTAAATGCTATATGGCTATCTGTCAGACTTTTCATGCTATTAGGTAAGTGACCAAAGACTTTTGTGGCAGCATAATTTGCCCCCTTCTGAGTCAAAGTTAGATTTAACCTTGAGAAGTGAAGATCATCCTTTCTCCTAGTATTGTAGCCATGTACACTGCTATTACGTTTGAATTCGTTCGGATTGTTAATAACAAATTTCATCAGTGAACATATATAGGGTGGTCCATTGATAGTGACCCGGCCAAATATCTCACGAAATAAGCATCAAACGAAAAAACTACAAAGAACGAAACTCGTCCAGCTTGAAGGGGGAAACCAGATGACGCTGTGGTTGGCTCGCTAGATGGCGCTGCCATAGGTCAAACGGATATCAACTGCGTTTTTTTTTTTTTTTTTTTTTTTTAGATAGGAACCCCCAGTTTTTATTACATATTCGTGCAGTACGTAAAGATATATGAATGTTTTAGTTGGACCACTTTTTTCGCTTTGTGATAGATGGCGGTGTAATAGTCACAAACGTATAAGCACGTGGTATCACGTATCATTCCGCCAGTGCTGACGGTATTTGCTTTGTGATACATTACCCGTGTTAAAATGGACCGTTTACCGATTGCGGAAAAGGTCGATATCGTGTTGATACATGGCTATTGTGATCAAAATGCCCAACGGGCATGTAGTATGTACGCAGCTCGGAATCCTGGACGCCATCATCCAAGTGTCCGGACCGTTCGCCGGATAGTTACGTTATTTAGGGAAACAGGAAGTGTTCAGTCACATGTGAAATGTCAACCACGACCTGCAACAAATGACGATGCCCAAGTAGGTGTTTTAGCTGCTGTCGTGGCTAATTCGCACATCAGTAGCAGACAAATTGCACGAGATCGGGAATCTCAAAAACGTCGGTGTTGAGAATGCTACATCAACATCTACTGCACCCATACCATATTCCTATGCACCAGGAATTACATGAAGACGACTTTGAACGTCGTGTACAGTTCTGCCACTGGGCACAAGAGAAATTATGGGACGATGACAGATTTCTTGCACGCGTTCTATTTAGCGACGAAGCGTCATTCACCAATAGCGGTAACGTAAACTGGCATAATATGCACTATTGGGCAACGTAAAATCCAAGATGGCTGCGACAAGTGGAACATCAGCGACCTTGGCGGGTTAATGTATGGTGCGGCATTATGGGAGGAAGGATAATTGGCCCCCATTTTATCAATGGCAGTCTAAATGGAGCAATGTATGCTGATTTCCTATGTAATGTTCTACCGATGTTACTACAAGATGTTTCACTGCATGACATAAATGGCAATGTACTTCCAACATGATGGATGTGCGGCACATAGCTCGCGTGCAGTTGAAGCGGTATTGAATAGCATATTTCATGACAGTGGATAGGTCGTCGAAGTACCATACCATGGCCCGCACGTTCACCGGATCTGACGTCCCCGGATTTCTTTCTGTGGGGAAAGTTGAAGGATATTTGCCATCATGATCCACCGACAAGGCCTGACAACATGCGTCAGCGCATTGTCAATGTATGTGCAAACATTACGGAAAGGGAACTACTCGCTGTTGAGTGGAATGTCGTTACGCGTATTGCCAAATGCATTGAGGTTGACGGACATCATTTTGAACATTTATTGCATTAATGTGGTATATACAGATAATCACGCTGTAACAGCATGCATTCTCAGAAATGAAAAGTTCACAAAGGTACATGTATCACATTGGAACAACCGAAATAAAATGTTCAAACGTACCTATGTTCTGTATTCTAATTTTAAAAAACTACCTGTTACCAACTGTTCGTCTAAAATTGTGAGCCATATGTTTGTGACTATTACAGCGCCATCTATCACAAAGCGAAAAAAGTGGTCCAACTAAAACATTCATATTTCTTTACGTACTACACGAATATGTAATAAAATGGGCGTTCCTATTTTTAAAAAAACGCAGTTAATATCCGCTTGACCTTGAAAGGTGGCTACACTGAGTCACAACGCCAAAGATTGCGCCAAAGAGTATTATTCAGCCGCCTCCAATGGCAGTGCTTGTTGAGATGTGGTAGTGGAGAGTGCTTGTCGAGAAGTCGTCGTGGAGAGTGCTTATTGAGAAGTGGGCAGTAGGAGTTCCGATGTAGCCGTGACTAGTTGTGAGCATGTTGTATGCAGTTGTTCTGATGGGTTAGACAGCCGATGCTGTTCGATTGCGGATGTTGTAACGATCAGAGTGTATGTTTCGTCAATATATATGAAGGTAATAATTTTTTTTTTATTTTTATTTCAAATGTCTTACACAATAATGCCTCTTGGTCACAGGTTCAGTCAACAAAGCATCTGGCTTGTGTTCATGTATTAGAGTGTAATTCTGGTTTCTATGTGCAAGTATAGTATTTCAGTTTTATTTAATTAATTCAGTGTAAATGGTATTTAAAATATCTTGTCTTTTTGAGGAAGAACCGTGCCAGATGTGTACGTTGAATCACACTTCCACACACAGAACAGCTACACTTGTGCCTTGTTGTTTCGTAGCTTTCATAGTTGCTGGGGACTTAGTTAATTAATTGTGTTAACGGAAATTTTCTTTCATTCTTTGTTGTTATTCTATGCAGTCAGATTGCGTACTAATACCAGTCAGGGCCAACTGGTTACGAGACTGCATAACCGGACAGACAGCTACTAAAATTAAAATTATTTGCATATTATAAATAATTAATCCCCCATGCACGTGGCGACCGCTGCTTCGGGTAGTCCCTTGGAATTCTTCTGATAGTAAAAATAGCAGACAGTAGTATTGTTGAAGTAATTTGTAGTTTAGTAATTGTAGTCTATATTGCATGTGTAGATTTGGTAATTGAACATTTGTAGTTGTCTTATCAATCTTCTAATGGTATTTTTGCAGATTTTAATTTTTGATGTCTTGTATACACGTTTGACTATTTTGTGCAATTATGAAGATTTCAATTGTTCGCTAATCGTGTTTGAGGGAAGCATTTCGTGTGAATGGTATTGTTGGTGATAAAGTGTCATATTGTGTGTAATTTTCGTATAGTGACGAGTTTCGTATGTTTTGTAAATGATTACGCGATCGATGAGAAAGGCAAAAATGATGGATAGTCAGAATGACGAAATTCTTAACATGGCGAACTCGCAAACACAGAAAAATAGTATGGTGAATAATGAAGTAGAAATCAGTTTAGTGAGTCGGGAAAATAGTCTGGAACCAGTTCAAAATTTTTCACAATCAAAAAATTTTCAGAATTCGAGATTAACGACAGAAGATTCTGGAATGGTATCGAACACAGATAGCTTTACGGCTATGTCGAAGGAAGTTAGTTTTACGGGAAATGTTAGGGGGGAAAAGAATTTCGAACAAGTTAACATGGAACAGTTGATGAGTGCAATATTAAATTTGGGATCTCGGTTAGACTCACAAATAGGAACAATTAAAACAGATATGGGAACAATGGAAACACGGTTAGACTCACAAATAGGAACAATTAAAACAGATATGGGAACAATGGAAACACGGTTAGACTCACTGGGATCACAGATGGGAACTTTGGCAACACGGTTAGAAACTGATATGGGAACAATGGAAACACGGTTAGACTCACTGGGATCACAGTTAGGATCTGAATTAAAAACAGAGATGGGAACTTTGGCAACACGGCTAGAAACTGATATGAGAACAATGGAAACACGGTTAGACTCACGAATAGGGACATGTTTCAAAAACATGAAAGATGAATTAAAGAAAGAAATTAGAGACGAAGTACAACCGATCTTGAATTCTCACAATAATAGATTAATTTCAATAGAAATCAGACAAAAGGAACAGGATAGAGAACAGGAAGAAAGAGATCGCGTGATAGTACAAAAATTTTCAGAGTTAAATTTACAACGTGCACACAATAAGGAAGAAATATTTGAAAGAATCAAGGAATCCGTACCAAATGACAGAATAAATAACCTAACACAACAGTATGAACAGTTAATTACTAAATGTGTCAATACTGAAACCTGAGTCGCGACACTTACGGAAGACATAAATAAACAGAAAGAACAAATAGGTGACTTATCGGAAAGAGTTGAGGAGATTGCAGATAAATTGACAAGTCTTAGTTTAAATGGGGACAGAGACTCAGATGATACAGCTCCATTGCCATTTGCAGAAATAGAAGAGTACCAGAACATAAATAAGCATGTTGAAAATCAGGGAAAATTTAATGAACGCGTTAAAAGGGAATTTGAGTTATTACGAAAGCAAGCCAAACAAATTGAAGGTGAAATCGTAGAAAAAGACAGCAGAAGAAATTTAGAATCACAGATAGCAGAGGGGTTTGAAGAAAATAATTTGTTTCATTTACGAGATGCAACAAGAGAGCGCCAGGCGCGCGAATTTGGCAATAATCGACATTGGGACTGGGACAGACGCGGTAGGTCTTTGTCGCCACGTGGAGAAAACTTTGACTATAAACACTTCTTAACTGTTCGGAAATTTAAGATCTTTCGCAATTCTAAGAATGACATACATCCATGTTCATGGTTAGATCAATTTATGCACGCACTTCCGCCAAATTGGCCACTAAGTCACAAACTGGAATTTATGCGTGGATATTTAGAAAACGAAACGGCGACGCGCATGCGCGCACTTATTAGAGATTTTAATAATCTAAATGATTTTTATCATGCATTTCTATCGGCATATTGGTCCGAAAACACGCAAGACAGAGTCAAACATAGTCTTATTATGCAGCGTAATTTTAAACAGTCTGAGTTCCGCACGCCGGCAGAATACTTTGAAGACATGATTCGAATGAATCAATTCCTGTCCAATTCTTATAGCCCGACTGAATTAATTCGCATTTGTTTAACTAAGCTGCCACAATCGATAAGACAAATTGCTTTCGCCGGAAGATGTAAAGACGACATTGAGACTTTTAAGACGTTGCTACAAGAACTTGAGTATGACAACGACGACGGGACTTCTTGCAATTTTTTCAGTAACAGTAATTACAATAGATTTTCAGAGAAAAAGGATAATGATCGAAACGGACGTTATATGGGTAATTTTGAGAATGACAGACGAAACAGACAGGATAATAGATACCAGCCTTATGACAATAACAGACGGTCTAACAGAAATTACACAGACAATTATAATAACGGAAATTCCTACCGGAATGATCAATCATACGGAAACAGTAATCGGTATCATCAAGACAGAAATTATTCATACAATAATAGGAATTCTTACTACAGAAATAACCGGGGTAGTAGATATAACAATAATTTCAGAAGTGACAGTCGAAATTACACAAGAAGTAGTCGTGCAGATAGCCAGGAAAACAGAAATTTTAATAAGAGACACAACCAAGAATTTACATGTAACAGACAGGAGGGACCTAATTGGCATCCTCCACATGACAGAAATTCAGAGAGACAAGTGCAAATAGTAAAAATTGATCCGCGAAATGACGGGAATAATCAAAGACGTGACGCGAACAATCGACAATGACTTGTAGCTTCGGCTTCTGGCAGCAATATAGACGGTTCAGAAAGTAATGACACTACGACTTTACACTACGTACGCCTGGAAGACATGAGAGACATTTTGCTAGACGAAAAGGAAAATAATGTAGACGCATTTTTACATCCTGTTATTGAAGTATGTGTGGGTAAGAATAAGTTCACTGCAGTTTTAGATTCTGGGAGCCCATTGGATGTCATTAGTGAATCAATTTTTCGTATATGTGTAAGAACTATTGCTTGTCCTGTGTCACCTGTTTCTAAAACTACAATTCGAGGAGCTATTTCTGGAAAAAGTGTGGAAGTCAAACAACAGACCAACCTAAATTTCATTTGTCAAGGATATGAATTTTCTGCTAATTTTATTATTGTTCCATTACTCAGTACACAAATTATATCAGGTATGGAGTTTCTTAACACACATAACGCAATTTTGAACTTTAAAGAAGGAAGTGTGAATTTGGCTGTTGCCGGAATGCCGAAATGTTTGAAATTTTTCGAGTGTTTAACAAGAGCTGAATCAGATACAAAATGTTTAAGGTTTCTTACTTCTGATGTTTTCGCTGAGCATTATGACGACAGTGTGTTCATTCATGACAATGACAATAGATACAGAGACGCGATGGATGATATAATTAACAGCGAAGAATTAATTAATGAAAAGGTTAAGAAAGCTGAAGTGCCAGATGATGTTGCGAGAGAACTGCACCAAATTTTGACTTCACATGCTACAGTATTTAGTCATCACACAGGAACTATACAAGGCTTACAATATTTATTTAAAGTAAAAGAACACACACCATTTCGGGGGAAAACGTACGCCATTCCTTTGGCTTACAGAGACATTATTGAGCCAGCAGTCAGTCCTTATACCAGCCTATTACACGTCGTTCTTAAAAAGGATTGGTCAGTTCGTTTGGTTCTGGACTCCAGACAGATAAATAGTATCATCATTCCTGAAACTGACCGTCCACAAAATTTAGATGAACTTCTTCAACATTTCCATGGAATTAAAGTTTTATCCACGCTTGATATGCGCGCAAGTTTTTGGCAAATAGAACTCCACCCTGATTGTAGAAAATACACTGCCTTTTTAGCCTTTGGTAACTGTTATCAATTTCGGAAATTACCGTTTGGACTTACCGTATCATCAGCAGCATTCATTCGTAGTTTAAACGAAATTTTACCTGTTTATCTTCGTGACAATATTACTTCATATGTTGACGATATTCTTATTGCTAAATGTTCTTGGAGTGAGCATAACAAAATTTTGGATTCATTATTACGTATTTTTGCAAGAGTTGGCATTACAGTGAACTTGGAAAAATCTGAATTTGGTCGTTCTCAGGTGAAATTTCTTGGTCATATTATTTCTACAGAAGGTATTGTTCCTGATCCAGAGAAACTAGACGCTATTCGTAATTATGCTGTTCCTACTACAAAAAGTGATGTTCGTAGTTTCCTTGGTGTCTGTAATTTTCTTAGACGCTTTGTTAGATTGGACAATTTGGCCACACCTCGTTTATGTGAACTGTCTGGAAAGAATTCGAATTGGTGTTGGGATGAGGAAGCTCAATCAGAATTTGAACAGCTTCGTGATGCTTTAGTTGCTGCTCCACTTCTTTCACATCGGGATTTATCTAAAGATTTTTGTTTGGCGACAGACTCATCATACAAAGGCATAGGTGCACATTTATTTCAAGAGATAGAAGAAAACGGCGTTGTAGTACAGAAAACTATTGCATTTGGAAGTCGTGTTCTCTCTAAATCAGAAAAGAATTATTCCATTACGGAACTTGAAGCCTTGGCTGTTGCATGGGCTTTCACAAAATTTCGCATATTTTTGTATGGCAGACATACTAAGGTTTACACCGATCATCGAGCTCTGGAATTTCTTATGTCAGCAAAATTAACACATGAAAGATTGTCACGATGGGCGCTGTATCTGCAGGAATTTGATTTTAGTATTGTTTACATACAGGGTTCTTCAAATATTATTGCTCATGCTTTATCACGTGCACCTATGGGTTTGAAACAAAATGCTGAAGAGGACTGCAAAGAAAACAATTATTGTTTGATGTATATTCAAGGTGTTGCGTTTGAGAATTTTATTTCGTCTTCGCTCCAGGACATCGCTAAGGAACAAAATAAGGATCCAATCTGGAAGGACATTAAGGAGAAGTGGAGGAGAAAGGAAAGTGTAGCGATTAGACAGTATTATTTAGTTCGCAATGATATTCTTTTTAAACGAAAATCGGTCAACAACTCTGTTTGGTTAGTTTGTATTCCTGATGAGTGGGTCAATAAATTGATTTGGTACACACATTTCAGTTATGCACACTTTGGTCCCAGAAAATGCTTTCATAAATTACGAGAAAATTGCTACTTCAGTAATATGGAAAAACGTATTCGATCTGTTCTTGCCAAATGCAAATTATGTCAAAAGGCTAAGCCGCCAACTATTTCTCACAGAGCACCGTTGTTTCCTATCATTCCAGCGATATTAAAGGAGATGGCTGCAGTCGATTTGTTCGGTCCAGTGGTTCGTTCTACTAATGGTTTTGCGTACATTTTGGTAGCAGTGGAATTGACATCAAAATATGTGTGTTTTACACCTTTACGCAAAGCAACAGCTCGTTCAGTATCTAATGCTTTCATCAAACATTTTCT
Source organism: Schistocerca americana (assembly GCF_021461395.2). Taxonomy (NCBI): domain Eukaryota; kingdom Metazoa; phylum Arthropoda; class Insecta; order Orthoptera; family Acrididae; genus Schistocerca; species Schistocerca americana. The sequence continues at coordinate 394,460,247 of NC_060125.1, read as the reverse complement.
TAAAGAAGTGGGTCATGTTGATAAGGTTATATCAGATAATGGATCACAGTTTCGTTCTAAAATTTGGCTTCGTACTCTATGGCGTCGTAAGGTTAAACCAGTTTTCGTTTCACTTTTTCACCCTCAATCTAACGCTTCTGAGAGATGGATGAAGGAAATTAATAAATTGTGTCGTCTTTATTGCCATCAGAATCACAGAACGTGGGATCAGTATCTTCATATTTTTCAAAACATTCTGAATGAACATCCTAATGATTCAACTTCTTTACCGCCTATATTGATATTAAAAAATAAAGCACCGACAAATCGCACTTCTGAAATCGTTCCTTTTCCGCCTACACGGAAACTGCGGCATTCTGAAGTTGTGAATCTGGCTCTGCAAAATATTGCATCTGCGGCTGCTAGAAGAGAGAAATCAGCTAAACGTCCTGGTAGTTTAAAAACCTTATCAGTTGGTCAAAAGGTGTTAATTAAGTCTCATCGTTTGTCTCACAAAGGAAAAGGCTTGTGTCGCAAATTTTTCCCCCTTTATAACGGTCCACATAGAGTCCGCAAAATTATTCATGATAACACTGTTGAAGTAGAAACTCTTTAATCTCGACGCTCTAAGGGAATACATCATATATCGAACGTTAAAATTTTTGTGGAATGACATACTTTTGAGAGACTAACAGTTACACGTAAACACGCAGAGAATACAAGGATACCGCGCTGTGATCCGGCGGCGGCACATACTCAAAGCAACAGTCAAGTCTGCGCGGCGCACAAGGCAGTCGTTGACAGCAAACAACTACTTCCTACGTCACGCGTACCTACAGCTGACCGAGCGCTCAGTGCGAATGCACTGACAGCCGTAAACAAATACACAGTCTAATTTCTCCGAATAAAATCAGTATAAAGCTATAGTGACCTGATTAATTATGTTATTAACGTTCAGCATTTTTCAGGATACGCTTGTATAAAATATTTAAGAACTTCAGGTAAATTCTGTGTGTGTCCGACGTTAAGAGGACTTGCCATCGAGAAAATTTCAGGAAGAATGTCATTTCGAAGAAGAAAGTAATAAACTAAAAAGGTAACTACTAATTGAGTTTATTTTTCAGGTAACATATTTCCACTTAGGTACGTACTTTAGACGTAATTTGCTGCTCGCGATTACGTGATTTATACTTTGTGTTATCTGATTTTGACAATGATTGATTAATGAACAGAGTTGTTAATTATGTATATTATGCATCGCTTGGCTGCACTGCTTTTTTACTGATGTCATATTTTTTTATGAGCCTGCTGTGCTTATTTATTTAAATTATAATTGTCACCTGATTAATTGTGCTGATATGGTTATGTATGTAGGTTATACTTTGTGATTTATCTGCTTGCGCCTTCATGTTTACTTATAAAGATTACATATGAACATTTATTTGCTTATGCTGATATGATGCTAATGACCTGTTTATTATGTAAGATATATATTTGCTGCTTTGCGTATGGATTGCATATTTACACATTTCTGTTTTGTTGTCATAACTACTCTTTAATTTGGTGTATAGAAATGCTGATATGCGGTGTATGAACATGGAGTTTAGGTCATACTATGGTATTAATTATAGGTTGTTTGCTTGGCAGAGCCTCGTTGTAGGGACTGTGCTTGACATTCTGTTCTCTACTGGTATATTTACTCGCTATTGCATGTTTTGCTTACGCTTAGTGCCTTATATTTTAAGATAAGAAAATGAACTGCTATAATTCTACGAACGACATTGGTACAAGAAACTTCATTGAAGTCACATGAGCTGGAGGTTTTATGGAAGCTGTATAAATTTATGCTAATAGGAAGGAAGCTAACGACATGACATACCAACACTAGGTTTAGACCATTGACAGTCATTCTTCGTGAGCAATTGAAATAGTAAGTGACACTTGACACAAGAAATACTCCACATGTTTGCTTCTGTTTTGCCATCATTCTTGAAGTGGTGTACACACTGTGAAATATTACGATTTATTCACTCAAAGTCTTATGTGATCTTTCATACTACGTACTCGCACCTACTTACTGAAAATTATTCAAACTGAAGGCTGTTAGAGGTCATGTATGCACTTCTTTTATGTTATGATGGACAAGGTAACCAAAATGTATTTTATAATTCATAATGAGTAGAAGATTTGGCTCAGGTGGACCACACAGAGGTTGTGTGTGGACATTGTGTCTTTGGATTGCATGGGATGATAGATTGAAGTTTGCACTAGGATTTTGTCTGTACTTGTTCGAGGAGACTGACTAGAGGAAAGAGTTGTTATGGAAGTGAAATGTTATTGGTAATAAGGTTTATATGTATCGACGTATTGAAGAGGTATTATTGAGGTATTGAGATTGTGTGAAGTTGATGATTATTGGAGTTTTGGTGGACAAGAGGTAAGGTAAATGATATTGATGATAAGGTTTATATGTATTGATGTAAGAGGCATTATTGAAGTATTAAGATTATGTGATGATAATGATTATTGGAGTTTTGGTGGATAAGAGGTAAAGTAAGTGAGGAGCATATTTTTTTTGTTGGTTTATATGGAACAAGGAGGATGAAGTTGGCAGACTAGAACACTCAAGTGGAAAGAAGATAGTCTACACACACACTTTGTTAAATCACTAAGCAGTATATTCTTTTTTTGTGGAGAGAGGAAGCATTTGCATATCTTGGCACACTGACAGTTGTTCAGCAACCGTACATTTTGGTTTGGCTTGGCAAACATTGGTCTTGACATGATGACTATGATGTTGACTAACTATTATTAACTGATATACATTGCTGCCACTACTACTTGATACACAAGTTGAACATAAAATTTTGGACAGAATTGCATTTACACATTTAACACTATTCAGTTACACAGTAGTACTTACATGTGGATAAAAGATGAGTGAGTGTGTTTTGTGTGTTTTCCTTTCCTAATCCCAAACAATTGGTACCGACCTATCTCCGAAATATTATTTTACTTGTTTGTTGTGGCTTGCACTGACACCCATAAATATTATAGGTTTACTGATATTTGTGTATTTGTAATATTTAATATGACAATTATCTGATATCATTTGTGTGTTTATTATTATTTGTATGTCTAGTGTAAGAGCATTGATAATAATTTTATAAAAGCAATTGTGTGTGCATTCAAACTGTTGTTCGTGCTTGCACCTATCATCATTCATGGGTGCCACTTGGAGATGTTTAATTTCTGCTGAGAAACTCTGATGAACTGTCTAATTAGTGATAGTGAATATTATGGACTGTTACGTGCACTTGTTCAACATGATGGGTGCCACTAGGAGATGTTTAATTTGTGCTAAGAACTCTGATGAACTGTCTGATTAGTGATAGTGAATATTATGGTCTGTTACGTGCACTTGTTCAACATGATGGGTGCCACTAGGAGATGTTTAATTTGTGCTAGTGAACTCTGACGAACTGTCTAATTAGTGATAGTGAATATTATAGACTGTTACCTGCACTTGTTCAACATGATGGGTGCCACTTGGGAATGTTTAATTTCTGCTAATGAACTCTGATGAACTGTCTGATTAGTGATAGTGAATATTATGGACTGTTACCTGCACTTGTTCAACATTAATAGGTGCCACTTAGAAATGTTTAATTTCTGCTGATGAACTCTGATGAACTGTCTAGTTAGTGATAGTGAATATTATGGACTGTTACTTGCACATGCTCAACATTACTGGGTGCACTGATGGACTGCTTCTACTGAAATGATGTCACTTGTTGGTGTCTGCACCTGCTCAACATTACTGGGTGCCACTGATGGACTGCTTCTACTGAAATGATGTCACTTGTTGGTGTCTGCGCCTGCTCGCCATTTTTGGTTGCCACTGTTGAAGCTGTTTAAATACTCTGATAAAATGTTATGAGACTGCTATTTGCACCTGTTGATCATTGCTGGGTGCTGCTGTTGAAACTGTCAACTACTCTGAGGAGTTCTACTTGTTTATTGAACTATTGAAAGGATTTTATGTGAATATTTGTATAAACTGATTTTTTGTGTGTTTACTGTTTATGAGATGTTATGAGACTCTTACCTGCACCTATTCGTTATTGCTGACGCTATTGATTGAATTGTTTAACCACATGATACTTTTGTAAACTATTATGTAAAATCATACGTATGCAAGCATTTGTAATCCTTACTGTATTTCATATATTAGGTTATTGAAGGGTCAGTGCAAAGCCAAAATTTGTCTAGTTATGTGATATTTACTTAATAATATTATCTTTTATTTTTGTCTGTAATTTTTTTTCCTTCTTTGGACGAATTTGGTGGTATTTTCACCACCAATGCTGGCAAAAATACCATCAAATTCTAGCCCGTGGAGGAGGGGCATATGAAAGGTGGCTACAATGAGTCACAGCGCCAGAGATTGCGCCAAAGAGATGGCGCTAGAGATGTGGTAGTGGAGAGTGCTTGTCGAGAAGTCGTCGTGGAGAGTGCTTATTGAGAAGTGGGCAGTAGGAGTTCCGATGTAGTCGTGACTAGTTGTGAGCATGTTGTATGCAGTTGTTCTGATGGGTTAGACAGCCGATGCTGTTCGATTGCGGATGTTGTAGCGATCAGAGTGTATGTTTCGTCAATATATATGAAGGTAATAAATTGTTTTTATTTTTATTTCAAATGTCTTAAACAATAATGCCTCTTGGTCACAGGTTCAGTCAACAAAGCATCTGGCTTGTGTTCATGTATTAGAGTGTAATTCTGGTTTCTATGTGCAAGTATAGTATTTCAGTTTTATTTAATTAATTCAGTGTAAATGGTATTTAAAATATCTTGTCTTTTTGAGGAAGAACCGTGCCAGATGTGTACGTTGAATCACACTACCACACACAGAACAGCTACACTTGTGCCTTGTTGTTTCGTAGCTTTCATAGTTGCTGGGGACTTAGTTAATTAATTGTGTTAACGGAAATTTTCTTTCATTCTTTGTTGTTATCCTATGCAGTCAGATTGCGTACTAATACAAGTCAGGGCCAACCGGTTACGAGACTGCGTAACCGGACAGACAGCTACTAAAATTAAAATTATTTGCGTATTATAAATAATTAAGCCCCCATGCAACCTATGGCAGCGCCATCTAGCGGGCCAACCATAGCGCCATCTGGTTTCCCCCTTCAAGCTAGACAAGTTTCGTTCTTTGTAGTTTTTTCGTTTGAGGCTTATTTCGTGAGATATTTGGCCCGGTCACGATCAGTGGACCACTCTGTATATTGTGAGGTTACCGTGAAGTACCCTAGCTCTTTAAATAAGTGTCTGCAGGACGATCTTGGATGAGCTCTAGCAATTATTCTGATTACACACTTTTGTGCAATGAACAGTCTTTTACTCAATGATGCTTTACCCCAGAATATGATGCCATACGAAAGCAGAGAATGAAAATAGGCTTGGTAAGCTAATTTACTGAGATGTATATCGCCAAAATTTGCAATGACCCTAATAGCATAAGTAGCTCAACTCAAATGTTTCAGCAGATCTTCAGTGTGTTTTTTCCGGTTCAACCTCTCATCAGTGCATACACCTAAAATTGTTGAATATTCTACCTTAGCTACCGATTTCTGATCGAAGACTATATTTATTAATGGTGTTATTCAATTTACTGTGTGGAACTGTATATACTGTGTTTTGTCAAAGTTTAATGAGAGCTCATTTGCAGAGAACCAATTAATGATTTTCTGAAAAACATCATTTACAATTTCATCAGTTATTTATTGTCTGTTGGGTGTGATAGCTATACTTGTATCATTGGCAAAAAGTACCACCATTGCATCTTCGTGAATGGCAAGTCATTCACATATATTAAGAACAGCAGAGGACCCGAGAGCGAACCTTGCGGCATCCCATTCTTGATTGTTCACCAGTTTGAGAAATTACCAGTTTTTTGCATATTATGCGAACTGCTTATTCCAACTTTCTGCACTCTTCCAGTTAGGTATGATTTAAACCATTTGAGCGCTTTTCCATTCATACCAGAGTACTTGAGCTTATCTAAAAGTATTCCATGATTTACACAATCAATAGCCTTTGAGAGATCACAAAAAATCTGATCAGGTGACTTCCAGTTAATCAGAGCAATTTATATTTCATTAGTGAAAGTATATATAGCATTTTCCGTTGAAAAATCTTTCTGGAAACCAAACTGACATTTTGTTAAAACTTTATTTTTACGAAGGTGTGAAGCTACTGTACAATACATTACTTTTTCAAGAATTTTGGATAAGGTAGTCAGAAGAAGGATTGGGTGGTAGTTGTTGACATATACATCTACATCTACATCTACATTTATACTCCGCAAGCCACCCAACGGTGTGTGGCGGAGGACACTTTACGTGCCACTGTCATTACCTCCCTTTTCTGTTCCAGTCGCGTATGGTTCGTGGGAGGTATAAGTAGGGGGAAGCAATATATTCGATGCCTCATCCAGAAACGCACCCTCTCGAAACCTGGCGATCAAGCTACACCGCGATGCAGAGCGCCTCTCTTGCAGAGTCTGCCACTTGAGTTTCCTAAACATCTCCGTAACGCTATGATGATTACCAAATATCCCTGTGACGAAACGCGCCGCTCTTCTTTGGATCTTCTCCATCTCCTCCGTCAACCTGATCTGGTACGGATCCCACACTGATGAGCAATACTCAAGTATAGGTCGAACGAGTGTTTTGTAAGCCACCTCCTTTGTTGATGGACTACATTTTCTAAGGACTCTCTCAATGAATCTCAACCTGGCACCCGCCTTACCAACAATTAATTTTATGTGACCATTCCACTTCAAATCTTTCCGCACGCATAGGTGGTGGTGGTTGGTGGGATGTTTAAGGGGGACTAAACAGCGAAGGTCATCAGTCCCCCACCGCACGCATACTCCCAGATATTTTACAGAAGTAACTGCTACCAGTGTTTGTTCCACTATCATATAGTCATACAATAAAGGATCCTTCTTTCTATGTATTCGCAATACGTTACATTTATCTATGTTAAGGGTCAGTTGCCACTCCCTGCACCAAGTGCCTATCCGCTGCAGATCTTCCTGCATTTCGCTACAATTTTCTAATGCTGCAACTTCTCTGTATACTACAGCATCATCCGCGAAAAGCCGCATGGAACTTCCGACACTTTCCACTAGGTCATTTATATATATTGTGAAAAGCAATGGTCCCATAACACTCCCCTGCGGCACGCCAGAGGTTACCTTAACGTCTGTAGACGTCTTTCCATTGAAAACAACATGCTGTGTACTGTTTGCTAAAAACTCTTCAATCCAGCCACACAGCTGGTCTGATATTCCGTAGGCTCTTACTTTGTTTATCAGGTGACAGTGCGGAACTGTATCGAACGCCTTCCGGAAGTCAAGGAAAATAGCATCTACCTGGGAGCCTGTATCTAATATTTTCTGGGTCTCATGAACAAATAAAGCGAATTGGGTCTCACACGATCGCTGTTTCCGGAATCCATGTTGATTCCTACATAGTAGATTCTGGGTTTCCAAAAACGACATGATACGCGAGCAAAAAACGTGTTCTAAAATACTACAACAGATCGACGTCAGAGATATAGGTCTATAGTTTTGCACATCTGCTCGACGACCCTTCTTGAAGACTGGGACTACCTGTGCTCTTTTCCAATCATTTGGAAACTTCCGTTCCTCTAGAGACTTGCGGTACACGGCTGTTAGAAGGGGGGCAAGTTCTTTCGCGTACTCTGTGTAGAATCGAATTGGTATCCCGTCAGGTCCAGTGGACTTTCCTCTGTTGAGTGATTCCAGTTGCTTTTCTATTCCTTGGACACTTATTTCGATGTCAGCCATTTTTTCGTTTGTGTGAGGATTTAGAGAAGGAACTGCAGTGCGGTCTTCCTGTGTGAAACAGCTTAGGAAAAAGGTGTTTAGTATTTCAGCTTTACACATGTCATTCTCTGTTTCAATGCCATCATCATCCCGGAGTGTCTGGATATGCTATTTCGAGCCACTTACTGATTTAACGTAAGACCAGAACTTCCTAGGATTTTCTGTCAAGTCGGTACATAGAATTTTACTTTCGAATTCACTGAACGCTTCACGCATAGCCCTCCTTACGCTAACTTTGACATCGTTTAGCTTCTGTTTGTCTGAGAGGTTTTGGCTGCGTTTAAACTTGCAGTGAAGCTCTCTTTGCTTTCGCAGTAGTTTCCTAACTTTGTTGTTGAACCACGGTGGGTTTTTCCCGTCCCTCACAGTTTTACTCGGCACGTACCTGTCTAAAACGCATTTTACGATTGCCTTGAACTTTTTCCATAAACACTCAACATTGTCAGTGTCGGAACAGAAATTTTCGTTTTGATCTATTACTCTTGCTAAACAGGTAAACCTTCCTCCCTTTTTTATATTCCTATTAACTTCCATATTCAGGGATGCTGCAACAGCCTTATGATCACTGATTCCCTGTTCTGCACTTACAGAGCCGAAAAGTTCGGGTCTGTTTGTTATCAGTAGGTCCAAGATGTTATCTCCACGAGTCGGTTCTCTGTTTAATTGCTCGAGGTAATTTCGGATAGTGCACTCAGCGTAATGTCACTCAATGCTCTGTCCCTAGCACCCATCCTAAACATCTGAGTGTCTCAGTCTATATCTGGTAAATTGAAATCTCCACCTAAGACTATAATATGCTGAGAAAATTTATGTGAAATGTATTCCAAATTTTCTCTCAGTTGTTCTGCCACTAATGCTGCTGAGTCGGGAGGTCGGTAAAAGGAGCCAACTATTAACCTAGCTCGGTTGTTGAGTGTAACCTCCACCCATAATAATTCACAGGAACTATCTACTTCTACTTCAGGATAAACTACTACCAACAGTGACATACACACCATCACCGGTTGCATACAATCTATCCTTTCTAAACACCGTCTGTGCCTTTGTAAAAATTTCGGCAGAATTTGTCTCTGGCTTCAGCCAGCTTTCTGTACCTATAGCGATTTCAGCTTCGGTGCTTTCTATCAGCGCTTGAAGTTCCGGTACTTAACCAATGCAGCTTCGACAGTTTACAATTACAATACCGATTGCTGCTTGGTCCCCGCATGTCCTGACTTTGCCCCACACCCTTTGAGGCTGTTGCCCTTTCTGTACTTGCCCGAGGCCTTCTAACCTAAAAAACCGCCCAGTCCACGCCACACAACCCCTGCTACCCATGTAGCCACTTGCTGCGTGTAGTGGACTCCTGACCTATCCAGCAGAACCCGAAACCCCACCACCCTATGGCGCAAGTCGAGGAATCTGCAGCCCACACGGTCGCAGAACCGTCTCAGCCTCTGATTCAGACCCTCCACTCGGCTCTGTACCAAAGGTCCGCAGTCAGTCCTGTCGACGATGCTGCAGATGGTGAGCTCTGCTTTCATCCCGCTAGCGAGACTGGCAGTCTTCACCAAATCAGATAGCCGCCGGAAGCCAGAGAGGATTTCCTCCAATCCATAGCGACTCACATCATTGGTGCCGACATGAGCGACTACCTGCAGATGCGTGCACCCTGTACCCTTCATGGCATCTGGAAGGACCCTTTCCACATCTGGAATGACTCCCCCCGGTATGCACACGGAGTGCACATTGGTTTTCTTCCCCTCTCTTGCTGCCATATCCCTAAGGGGCCCCATTACGTGCCCGACGTCGGAGCTCCCAACTACCAGTAAGCCCACCCTCTGCGACCGCCCAGATCTTGCAGACTGAGGGGCAAGCACCCATGTCCGGCCAAAGATCAATATCAGCCTGAGACAGAGCCTGAAACCGGTTCGTCAGACAAACTAGAGAGGCCTTCCATTCAGCCCTCCAGAATGTCTTTCGCCCCCTGCCACACCTCGAGACGACCTCCCACTCTACCATAGGTGAGGGATCAGCCTCCATGTGGGCAGTATCCCGGGCATCAACAGTCGTAGTCCGATTGGGGGATGCGTGGGACGAGCTGGCAGTCCCTGACAAACCCCCATCTGGACTCCCACAGTGATGCCCATTGACAACAGACTCAAGCTGTGTGACCAAAGCCAACACTGCCCCAAGCTGGGACAGACATATCCCCTTTTTTATGCAGTAGTTTAACAATGGCATACTTCACTCTATCTGGAAAAATACCCTGCTTCAGAGAGCTATTACATATGTGGCTAAGAATCACACTTATCTCTTGGGAACAAGCTTTTATTATCCTGCTGGAAATGCCATCAATTCTGTGTGAGCTTTTATTCTTGAGGGAGTTTATTATCTTCCTAATTTCAGAAGGAGAGGTGGGTGGAATTTCAATTGTATCAAATTGTATGGGTAAGGCCTCTTACATTAACTGCCTTGCTTCTTCTAATGAAGATTTAGATCCTATTTTCTCTATAACATTTAAAAAATGATTATTCAAAATGTTTTCGACTTCTGGCTTGTTGTTTGTCAAGTTTCCATTTGCTCTGATGGTAATGCTGTCATCTTTTACTCTTGGATGCCCTGTCTGCCTTGTAATAATATTCCAAATTGTTTTGATTTTGTTATCGCAGGTATTAATCTCAGACATGATACATATGCTTCTGGACTTTTTAATAACCTTTCCTAATGTAGCACAGTAGTTTTTATAATATTTGGCTGTTTCTGGGTCATTACTCTTTCTTGATGTTAGATGTAGTTCCATTTTGTGGCTACAAGATATTTTTATTCCTTTAGTATGCCAACGTTTTTTGCATGGTTTCTTATAATTAGATTTAACTACTTTCTTGGGGATGCAGTTTTCAAATTCTCTTACAAGTGTATCTTGAAATAAGTTATTTTTTAAATTAGCGTCGGTTTCCTTGTACACCTCATCCCAGTCTAACTGCTGAAATTTCTAATTGTTGAGTCATCAATTGAATGCAAAACTTTGGAGGGTAGTTTTGAATTACTGAATGGAGCTATGTCATATACTGTAACTAGCTGAGCACCATGATCAGAAAGGCCATCCTCAACAGGACAAGAATTTATGTTTTTAAACTTATCTTGGTCTATAAAAGTGTTATCTATCAATGTGCTGCTGTCCTTTACTACCAGAGTAGGAAATTTAATGACAGATGTCAAATTGAAAGAACCGAGCAAGACTTTCAGGTCAGTCTTCCTATTACACTCTTTCAGTGAATCAACACTGAAGTCCCCACAAATAATAATTTGGTTTCCCCTATCTGACAGATAGCACAACAAGGCATCCAAGTTTTTCAGGAATAAATGAAAGTTTCCTGAAGGGGACCTATATACCGTTACAATTATAAAAGAGCCCTCCTTCAGTTTAAGTTGACAGGCACATGCTTCTGTATGTTGCTCCAGACAAAACTTTTTTGTATCTAAGCTTTTTACACAGTAATAACTTTTGACATATATGGCAACTCCTCCTCTCACCTTATTCTCTCTACTCATATGTGCAGCTAGTTTATAACCACTGATATTTACCTATTCCATATCAGACACTATGTGATCCTCAGACAGGCATAGTTTATCTACACTCCTGGAAATTGAAATAAGAACACCGTGAATTCATTGTCCCAGGAAGGGGAAACTTTATTGACACATTCCTGGGGTCAGATACATCACATGATCACACTGACAGAACCACAGGCACACAGACACAGGCAACAGAGCATGCACAATGTCGGCACTAGTACAGTGTATATCCACCTTTCGCAGCAATGCAGGCTGCTATTCTCCCATGGAGACGATCGTAGAGATGCTGGATGTAGTCCTGTGGAACGGCTTGCCATGCCGTTTCCACCTGGCGCCTCAGTTGGACCAGCGTTCGTGCTGGACGTGCAGACCGCGTGAGACGACGCATCATCCAGTCCCAAACATGCTCAATGGGGGACAGATCCGGAGATCTTGCTGGCCAGGGTAGTTGACTTACACCTTCTAGAGCACGTTGGGTGGCACGGGATACATGCGGACGTGCATTGTCCTGTTGGAACAGCAAGTTCCCTTGCCGGTCTAGGAATGGTAGAACGATGGGTTCGATGACGGTTTGGATGTACCGTGCACTATTCAGTGTCCCCTCGACGATCACCAGTGGTGTACGGCCAGTGTAGGAGATCGCTCCCCACATCATGATGCCGGGTGTTGGCCCTGTGTGCCTCGGTCGTATGCAGTCCTGATTGTGGCGCTCACCTGCACGGCGCCAAACACGCATACGACCATCATTGGCACCAAGGCAGAAGCGACTCTCATCGCTGAAGACGACACGTCTCCATTCGTCCCTCCATTCACGCCTGTCGCGACACCACTGGAGGCGGGCTGCACGACGTTGGGGCGTGAGCGGAAGACGGCCTAACGGTGTGCGGGACCGTAGCCCAGCTTCATGGAGACGGTTGCGAATGGTCCTCGCCGATACCCCAGGAGCAACAGTGTCCCTAATTTGCTGGGAAGTGGCGGTGCGGTCCCCTACGGCACTGCGTAGGATCCTACGGTCTTGGTGTGCATCCGTGCGTCGCTGCGGTCCGGTCCCAGGTCGACGGGCACGTGCACCTTCCGCCGACCACTGGCGACAACATCGATGTACTGTGGAGACCTCACGCCCCACGTGTTGAGCAATTCGGCGGTACGTTCACCCGGCCTCCCGCATGCCCACTATACGCCCTCGCTCAAAGTCCGTCAACTGCACATACGGTTCACGTCCACGCTGTCGCGGCATGCTACCAGTGTTAAAGACTGCGATGGAGCTCCGTATGCCACGGCAAACTGGCTGACACTGACGGCGGCGGTGCACAAATGCTGCGCAGCTAGCGCCATTCGACGGCCAACACCGCGGTTCCTGGTGTGTCCGCTGTGCCGTGCGTGTGATCATTGCTTGTACAGCCCTCTCGCAGTGTCCGGAGCAAGTATGGCGGGTCTGACACACCGGTGTCAATGTGTTCTTTTTTCCATTTCCAGGAGTGTATTACATTATCAGATTCAATCTAAACAAACCACGAGCTCATCTACTTTATTCTTCAGTCCCAGAATATTTTGGTGAAAAATGGTAGCATTATTTTTTACTTTTGTGAGAATCTACTTTTTTCTTCAATCTAGCAATATTTTGGTTAAATATGGTAACATTATTATTTATTTTACTGTTGTGAGAATCTTGTGAGTTTTGGACCTCCTTAGCAGCTGCCTGCCTGAACTGCTCATTGGGCACTGATATTAGCCTAAAAAAGAGGTACATCCATGAGTACTAGTGTCCCCCCCCTGCCAGTTTACCCTTCCCTTTCCTATTGAGATGTAGGCCATGCCTTGTGAAATCCCCCCTATCAACAGCCTCGACAGGGACCAATCCAATGTCTGAAAGAGTGGCTGCCCTTCGCAACTGATCCAACTCCATATTTCCCTCCTGACAGAGCGGTTCAACTGGGGCTGATCATGCCGCACGAACGCAGGTACCAGCCCAACATTAGTAAGGATCGTTGCAGAGGCTATTAGTATAGTAGACAACCAACCAGTTGCAGTAAACAGCGGTTATCAATTAAACTTTACCATGGTTTCTACAGATTTAGACCCTTCTTGCTCAGAAAGACAAACTTCACATTTGCCACCAGTCACTAAAGCCATCTTCACATGAAATGTGTCAGCTGCAGTCTGTACATTCGTACTTAGAACTGGAGGTAGCTTTACTGACTGATTGCTAATACTGACTGATTGCTAATGTGAATTTTGTTTGTACTTCTGAGGAAGATGGGTTTAAATCCGTTGAAACCATGGTAAAGGTTAACTGAAAAGCACCATTTATTGCAACTGGTTACCTGTCTATTACACCTGCTGCTCTAATATTTAAGCATATTGGATAACATGTGAAACGAGAATTGCTATGAGTTTGTAACAATGTATGTGAAAAAATTACAGTTTACTTTTATACTGAGAATGGGAATTTTCATAAACTGTTGACTTATCTTTCCCTCAGCTGCTAGATTAATAATATGCTTTTCCAGCATCTGTCGAAATTTCAAATACGTTAAGGGTTAGTGAGATGAGTATTTACAACTCCTATTGTATCTTGGTGAAAGAGATGTCAACATGGTAACAAGTGGAAGACACTGGTAAGATTTCTCTGAAAAAGAAATAAATGTTATGATAAGTCTAGGGAAACTAAGTTGGTACTTCTGTTGAAATTTCAGCAGAGTCCTACACCACAGTGTATTTTTAAAAACTAATGATGTGAATTGAAACTGTCCAATGGATTTTGTTTCTGTATCTCAATAACATAGGATATATGAAAACAATTATCAGTATGTAGTATGCCACTTTTCTTTCCCATCCCTATGCAGAACGAAGGCTTATACTTTTTCACCACAAATTTCTTCTAGTTCATCAAAGAGTTTGGTAATCTGTTTACACTTTGATGGGCAGTTGACAGGATTTTACTAATTTACCTGTTTTTTTTTTTAAATCTATAGCATGCATTATTAAAAACACACTGGGTTATAAGATTCCACTGACATTTCAACAGAAGTAGCTATTCATTTTCGCCAGTCTTATTACTCCCTTTATTTTTATTCAGAGAGACGTTATCGGAGACGACTTTGAGTAATACATAAGTTCCTTTGTTGCCATGTTCGAATCTGTCTTTGTCACCAAAACACAGCAGAGTTTTTAAATATGTATCTCATTAACATTCTAATGCAGCTGAAACTGCAACGGAATCATGAAACATAATTTGATCGAAAGAAAAGTCAATAGTTTATGAAAATGTTCATTCTCAGTATAAAAATGAACTTCAGTTTCCTCCCTATTTGTTCAAAACCCACAGCAGTTCTCGCTTCACCAGCTATTGATGGCACTTAAATAGTATATTATTTCATCGAAAAAATCTGTAGTCGCTTCAGTATCGATTTAGACATGAAGTTTCACATATTAATCATATAGATAAATGCTCCCCTCTTTCCATACTATCAGCTGATAAAATTTTGCTTCAGTACCTGAAACTGTTAACAAGATACGACGAATTCTGTGAACACGTGATTACAGCTTTTTCGTTGGCACGCGAGTTCAGGCTGAAGCACTTTACATAAATCCATTTTCTCGAGATTAGTGGTAGAGCGCAATATCCTTTCAAGTTTAAAGAATAATTCAATATGTTAGCTACATTTTATATGCAGTGACATACGATCTAACATGCACCAAACGCAAGTTCATAACGACCTCCATTTATCGATGGATACATTCCAAAATTCTTGCAGTAGTTTAATTAATCCTAAAATATCGCGATAAATATGACCATTAACGAAAGACAGTTCGTCAAGAAGCTAATGAATTAAGCTATGAGATGTATCACAATCAAATTTTTTATCGAATAGTTTCTTTACAATTCGTTGCGAAAGACTGCAGTTTGACCAGCTTGCGCGTCTTGCCGTTCATGAAGTGAAGCCAGCTAGTTAGCTTCCACGTTGAGTGTGAGAGATTCCGCATATGAGGTAGCTGTCACCCCCATCTGCTGGTCAGATGTTATGTAAGCCATCTAACAAATTTATGGCGAACCTTACTCCGTGTGAGGAAGGTTTAAGGGAACAGAGTGATTAACTATGTCACTTTAGGCCTATGATAGTGCATCAAGGCAGTGGTGGACAAAGCCTGCAGAGGCCTGGGATGGTGAAACTAAGTGAGGCTCCTTGTCTGGTAAGAAAATGACCTGTCTGTAGAGTACATTTTGTAAAAAACGGTTAATATAGGTGTAATGTCTGATGAAAAACCAGCTATTTGTAATGTGAGTAATCTACACAGTAGTAACTTTAATATTCACATTTAAAGATATAAGTGAGAATACCATTCATCATTTAGCACAACAACCATCAACAAGAGCACAAAGAAATAAGAGAGAAACAGAATAAGAAAGTTACCTTTTATTTTACATGTCTGGAACAAAGTTTCCACGATTACAATACCAACTACTTGATCATTAATATTCTTTTAGTACATGCTTTTGTGCCTTTATGTTACTGAAATTCACAATAACATCATGGAATCTACTTCACTTGAAACTTTTCTTACAGTTGAAAAAAAATTGATCATAGACTGAGGATAAATTTATATTGGTTTCAGTTTAGAAAAACTTTTGCATGATGCGACTGGAGCCAAATGGTCAGGAATATTGGATTGTAAATGGTGTACAGTGTAATGTTTCACTGACATCCCATTTAATTATAAATTGGAGCATTTCTTGGGCTCGCCATCTAGGAGCAATGTCCACACTTGTATCATTTGCGTGTAGATGCCTATGATACGCCTTCATTTCTTGCAGCGCCTGATGCTTATCAAACTCATCGTATATTTGTACCAGATTCTCTACTGCTTTAGACAGAGCATTTTATGTAGAATAATTGCGTCTAGCAGAGAACTGCTGGCTCAAAAATGGCTCTGAGCACTATGGGACTCAACTGCTGTGGTCATAAGTCCCCTAGAACTTAGAACTACTTAAACCTAACTAACCTAAGGACATCACACACATCCACGCCCGAGGCAGGATTCGAACCTGCGACCGTAGTGGTCGTGCGGTTCCAGACTGTAGCGCCTTTAACCGGTCGAGAGAACTGCTGATCATTCTACAGTTTTTAAGTTCCATCAACGTTTTAGAAAAATTCTAAAAAAAATAAACACATTCACTGACAACTGATTTGGTAAGTAGGTACGTAAGATTATACTTTGCATACTTACAAGGCCTCAAACAGCAAACTGTCTCTAATTTATTGAACATATTCTGGCCTTGTTTGGGGCTTGATTAACAATCAGGACCAGAGGCCCAGGGCCTGCTGCCCCTCCATTCCTCTGGTCGGTTTAAATTGTGCACCACACGGACTTACTGGGAGCTGTGCCACTCTTGTACAGATTTGCACTACTATGTAACTGCAGCATCTGAGTGTACTGATCAGTATGTTTTAATTAAATTATGGGTGTAGATAGGTGGAACAGTTCATTGATTATAATGTAATGTAATGTTTCTTCTTCACTTAGCCTAAATTCTTTTGCTCTTTCATCCAAGTAAACTCATCTTCCGCTGAACCCACCTTTCTCCTACTATGAGTACACGGAGTTAAAGACGTATCACTGGTACAACATGATCTACTGAAGTCCATATTAGAAATCTCCAACATATGAAAATGGACATGAAGCCCCCGCCTGCTACAGTAGTACAAGTTTATATGCCAACTAGCTCTGCAGATGACAAAGAAAATGATGAAATGTATGATGAGATAAAAGAAATTATTCAGATAGTGAAGGGAGACGAAAATTTAATAATCATGGGTGACTGGAATTCACTAGTTGGAAAAGGGAGAGAAGGAAACGTAGTAGGTGAATATGGATTGGGGATAAAAAATGAAAGAGGAAGTCGCCTGGTAGAACTTTGCACAGAGCAAAACTTAATCATAGCTAACACTTGGTTCAAGGATCATAAACGAAGGTTGTATACATGGAAGAAGCCTGGAGATACTAGAAGATATCAGATAGATTATATAATGGTAAGACAGAGATTTAGGAACCAGGTTTTAAACTGTAAGGCATTTCCAGGGGCAGATGTGGACTCTGATCATAATCTATTCGTTATGAACTGTACATTAAAATTGAAGAAACTGTAAGAAGGTGGGAATTTAAGGAGATGGGACCTGGATAAACTGAAAGAACCAGAGGTTGTCCAGAGTTTCAGAGAGAGCATAAGGAAACAATTGATAGGAATGAGGGAAAGAAATATAGTATAAGAAGAGTGGGTAGCTTTGAGAAATGAAGTAGTGAAGGCAGCGGAGGATCAAGTAGGTAAAAGACGAAGGCTAGTAGAAATCCTTGGGTAACAGAAGATATACTTAATGTAATTGATGAAGGGAGAAAATATAAAAATGCAGTAAATGAAACAGGCAAAAAGGAATACAAACGTCTCAAAAATCATATCGACAGGCAGTGCAAAATGGCTAAGCAAGGATGGCTGGAGGACAAATGTAAGGATGTAGAGGTTTACCTCACTATGGATAAGATAGATACTGCCACAAGGAAAATAAAAGAGACGTTTGGAGAATAGAGAACCATTTGTATGAATGTCAAGAGCTCAGATGGAAACCCAGTTCTAAGCAAAGAAGGGAAAGCAGAAAGGAGGAAGGAGTATAAAGAGGGTCTATACAAGGGAAGTGTACTTGAGGACAATATTATGGGAATGGAAGAGGATGTAGATGAAGATGAAATAGAAGATACGATACTGCGTGAAGAGTTTGACAGAGCACTGAAAGATCTGAGTCGAAACAAGGCCCCAGGGGTAGACAACATTCCATTAAAAAAATGGTTCAAATGGCTCTGAGCACTATGGGACTTAGCATCTATGGTCATCAGTCCCCTAGAACTTAGAACTAAGTAAACCTAACTAACCTAAGGACAGCACACAACACCCAGCCATCACGAGGCAGAGAAAATCCCTGACCCCGCCGGGAATCGAACCCGGGAACCCGGGCGCGGGAACATTCCATTAAAACTACTGACAGTTTTGGGAGAGCCAGTCCTGACAAAACTCTACCATCTAGTGAGCAAGATGTATGAGACAGGCGAAATATCCTCAGACTTCAAGAAGAATATAATAATTCCAATCGGAAAGTGAGCAGGTGTTGACAGATGTGAAAATTACAGAACTATCAGTTTAATAAGTCACGGCTCCTAAACACTAACGCGAATTCTTTACAGACGAATGGAAAAACTGGTAGAAGCCGACCTCGGACAAGATCAGTTTGGATTCCGGAGAAATGTTTGAACACGTGAGGCAATACTGACACTATAACTTATCTTAGAAAATAGATTAAGGAAAGGCAAACCTACATTTCTAGCATTTGTAGACTTAGAGAAAGCTTTTGACAATGTTGACTGGAATACTCTCTTTCAAATTCTGAAGGTGGCAGGGGTAAAATACAGGGAGCGAAAGGCTATTTACAATTTGTACAGAAACCAGATGGCAGTTATAAGAGTCGAGGGACATGAAAGGGAAGCAGTGGTTGGGAAGGGAATGAGATAGTGTTGTAGTCGCTCCCCGATGTTATTCAATCTGTATATTGAGCAAGCAGTAAAGGAAACAAAAGTAAAATTCGGAGTAGGAGAAGAAATAAAAATTTTGAGGTTCGCCGATGACATTGTAATACTGTCAGAGACAGCAAAGGACTTGGAAGAGCAGTTGAACGGAATGGACAGTGTCTTGAAAGGAGGATACAAGATGAACATCAACAAAAGCAAAACAAGGATAATGGAATGTAGTCGAATTAAGTCGGGTGATGCTGAGGGAATTAGATTAGAAAATGAGACACTTAATGTAGTAACAGAGTTTTGCTATTTGGGGAGCAAAATAACTCATGATGGTCGAAGTAGAGAGGATATAAAATGTAGACTGACAATGGCTAGGAAAGCGTTTCTGAAGAAGAGAAATTTGTTAATATCGAGTATAGATTTAAGTGTCAGGAAGTCGTTTCTGAGAGTGTTTGTATGGAGTGTAGCCATGTATGGAAGTGAAACATGGACGATAAATAGTTTGGACCAGAAGAGAACAGAAGCTTCCGAAATGTGGTGCTACAGAATAATGCTGAAGATTAGATGGGTAGATCACATAACTAATGAGGAGGTATTGAATTGAATTGGGGAGAAGAGGAGTTTGTGGCACAACTTGACTAGAAGAAGGGATCGGTTGGTTGGACATGTTCTGAGGCATCAAGGGATCACCAATTTAGTATTGGAGGGCATCGTGGAGGGTAAAAATCGTAGAGGGAGACCAAGAGATGAATACACTAAACAAATTCAGAAGGATGTAGGTTGCAGCAGGTACTGGGAGATGAAGAAGCTTGCTCAGGATTGAGTAGCATGGAGAGCTGCATGAAACCAGTCTCAGGACTGAAGACCACCACCACCACAACAACAACAACATGAAATTTTTCAGACACTACAACATATATCTCATTAAAACTCTCAAGTCTAGCCTATGTAGCCAAAATACGTCTCATCACATCCACAGTAATTTACATAGAGTGATTCTTGAAGATATGCAAATATTTTAATATGTTATTCTACAAGTAAAACTAAAGAAAAATGTTCATATAAACATAGGTCCGCAAATGTTTAGTTATGGAGTTATGGCTAATAAAACATTTTGCCTCAAGTTTAGCAACTTCACTAATATGAAGCCATCGCAAAATTGTACGAGGTTAAAGTAAAGCACGGTTTCCATTTATTTTGTTGTTATTGGTCTGGTGAATCTAATAAAACATGTCCCAGTCGTAGTTTACGAGGACAAAGTCAATACACATGAGGCATTACTAGCATTATGAATGCAGTGGACGAAATTAAGAACAATCTTGTGAAAGTGAAACGAGTAACAAAATCTCTTCATACACATGTAGCTGAATGCATTGAATTCGGTGGAGACATTTTTGAACATTTATTGTGAATGTATTGTGAAATTTATGTACACTGTACAGCTTCCTTAACACTGAGCTTTGTTTTTTTCCGGTTTAACACGAATTCACCTGTGCTATGGTATTAATAAAGGCAGATTATCTGACACATTCATAGAGTTTCAGGTAACGTTATTAACATCATTTTCCCAAAATTAAATTCTCTACAACTTCTGTTGACAACTTTGTGCAGTTGTCTGGAATTTAAAAAACAAATTGAGCCAAGTAGTTAATAAATCAAAAATTTTAGGAAATTACGTCTTTGATTCTCTGCATGTTCTGATAAACTACTGCAGATATACATTTGGGACATGTTTTATTAGATTCACCAGATCAGTACCAACAAAATAAATGGAAATCGTGCTTTACTTTAACCTCGTACAATTTTGCGATGGCTTCATATTATTGAAGTTGCTAAACTTGAGGCAAAATGTTTTATTAGCCATAACTCCATAACTAAACATTTGCGGACCTATGTTTATATGAACATTTTTCTTTAGTTTTACTTGTAGAATAACATATTAAAATATTTGCATATCTTCAAGAATCACTCTATGTAAATTACTGTGGCTGTGATGAGACATTTGTCCCACAAACTTTTCAGCTACTATCATACTTTCGGAGTTATTCTAGGTGGCAATAGTTAGTGACCCACCTTGTATAAACGTCCATTGTACATCTCCACCTGATTTAAACTGTTCTGTTGTACCACATCTTTTCATCCAAATAAACACACTTTCTGCTGGAACCAATTTTCTTCAGAAGAAAACTATTAGAGAACGAATTTGGTAAAGAGCTATTGGAATGAAAATCAAATGATAAAGGAACAGTGCAAGATATCGTGGTTCGAAAGGATTTCTGTATTGTAAGAGATCATGAACTGGTAGGTTGCACGGTAATAACAGGGACAAAGTTTTGAAGCGATTTCTTCAGATCGGAAATAAGTGTAGGGGTGTGTTCCAAATTAAGTTAAGCAACACTTTCTGCATATTAGGCAGTAAAGGTCGTACAGGAGTAGACAAACTGGCAGTTATTTTAATGTATTTCTCAGCTTCAGGACACACAAATCATTTCATGAATGGTTTAGACTTCTTAGTAAGGCATCACCAGACGTTTTTAATCCATTGCACAGTAACTCGTCGACTGAACAGGCTAACAGAGGTGCTCGCAATGTCATGGTGAGCAGCTCTCATGGTCTAGTCACTTGAAGAGTTATTGTGTAACGGATTCAAAACATCTAGAGATGTCTTATTACGAAGTTGAATATGATCTTGATTCTATTAGTTTTACCCATGTTTGAAAAATGCAAGAAAAGAATTTTGTTGCATGCGGTCACTTTCTTCCCCTTCGACAGCACGCCTAACATATATATTGATAAGCTGGGGAATCGTTTCAAGAGTTTTCGAATGCCAGTAAAAAGAGTTTATCATTCCATCAAAACCATATTTTCTTCAGTATATCGACTGAATAAAAGTTTACAATAATTCGTTGGCTGGTTTCGGAGAGGAGACCAAACAGCGAGGTCATCGATCCCATTGGATTAGGGAAAGATGGGCAAGCAATTTGGTTCCCTTTCAAAGGAACCATCCCGGCATTTGCCTGTAGCGATTTAGCGAAACCACGGAAAACTTAAATCAGGATGGCCGGATGTCGGTTTTGAACCGTCGTCCTCCCGAATGCGAGTCCAGTGTGCTTACCAGTATTAACTGTTTCAATATCTTGAACTATTCACAAAATAAAATAAAATTAAAGTCGATTTATTTAGCATCCTTGGAGCTCATCATATAAAGTAATACACACAGATGAGCCAAAACATTATGACCACTGCCCATCGCGACGCTGGATGCAGCCTAGTGGCGTAGCGAGCACGTGACGCGGTAACAAATGTATGCAAGCGGAGGAGACACGGACGGGGAATCACCCGAGCCAAGATATGGACTTCAGATGGGGAAATCCATTGAGATAAGCGGCTTTGACAAAGGGCAAGTTATTATTACGCAGAGCCTGTGAACGAATATCTCGAAAACGGGGAAGCTGGTTGAATGTTCACTTGCTACTCTCGTGAGCATCCACGGAGAGAGGTAGGACAGTGAAGCCTCTAGGCGCTAAATAATTGCACGTCCACGGCTCTTCACTGAACGTGAGGTCGGAGGCTTGTCTGCTCTCTAAAGTAGGGCATATGGTGACCTGTGGCTTCTCTTCCGAAAGAACAAAATGCTGGTGTACGCACAAGTGTTTCGGAGCACACCGTTCATCATACATTGTTGAACACGGAGTTGCGTAGCACACCACCCTTTAAGTGTTCACAAGTTGATCCAACGACATCGTCGATTACGATTGCAGTGGACACGGGACAATCGGTCAATAGAAACGTGTCGGCTCTTCGGGTGAATCACAGTTTTGCTACATAGGTCGATGGCCGTCTCCACAAACGTCGTCATCGAAGTGAACAGCTGCTAGATACGTGCAGCGCGCCACGGACGCAGGCTGGTTAAAGTAATAGTATGCTATGGGAAACTTCTCCTGCGCTTGCACGGGAAGTATGGTAGTAATCGAAAACACACTGACAGATGCGAACCACCGGCACCCCTTCATGCTTGATGTCTTCCCCGACGGCGATCTCATTTTTCAGTAGTATAACTGTCCGTGTCTCGGAGGCAGAACCGTGCTATAGTGGTTTGAGGAGCATTATAGTGAACTCACGTTGCAGTCTTCGCGACCAAATCCGCCTGATGTAAATCCTACGAAACCCATCTGGGTCACTATAGGGCGCCATCATCGCGTTCGCAAATCAGTGGCCCGTTATTTACGCGAATTACATGATCTGTGCGTAGACGTCTAATGACACATACCTCCACAAAGGCACTAACAAACTGTCGGATCCCTGATACGCAGAATCAGTGATATATTTCGTTCCAAAGGCGGACAAACAAGCTATTAAGCACGTGGTCATAATCTTTTAGCATCAGCGTAGAAAGTAGTACATTAAAAAAGGCTTAATATTATACAGGGCGTTTGTGTTAACTTGAAACGACTAAATATCTCGTAAACGACGCATCGTACCGACAGGGTGTTCTAGGTGAAACGTTAATATTAGCCCAGAACACAAAATTGTCTAATGTGATCCGGGATATTAATAGAGGTTTCATCTATCTGCGTTGCAACTAGCCACATCCTTGCCACCCCGTCTGTATCAACGTAGTCAAATTTGTATTTTCAAATGGGAACACCCCCCCCCCCCCCATTTTGATTGCATATTCGGATTCTACATCAGAAAGCACGTGCAATTTACTCAAACCACTGTTTTCCATTTGTGGTAGATGGCGCAGTAGTCGACAAATAATATGAAGTGTGCCTGTTTTTCCCAATCAGGGATCCACGCATTTGATTCTACATTTCATTTACGATGTAAATGTAAACCTTCGTGTTCTAATGGTTGATCTTTATATTTGAAAGTTACCTTATTGTTGCAAAATTGATTTACAATACTATATGGTTAACTCTGTCAATGTCTAATTAAAAAGTAAGTTTAGAGTGGTCCAGGAACTACAAGGTGGATATCAACAGTTACAACACAAAGGTTTACATTACATCATAATTCAAATGTAGACCTAAATGTGTTGGTTCTTAATTGCAAAAACAGGCACACTTGATATTTTTCAATTACAGCGCCATCTACCACGAATGGAAAACAATGGTCTGAGTAAACTACACATATTTTTTGACGTGGAATCCGAATATGAAATAAAAATTGGAGATTCCTATTCGAAAATACAAAGTTGAACCTGCCTACACAGGACATGATTGGGATATGATCATTTGCATCACAGACAAACGTCCCATTTACTAATATTAACTTTTCACCTTGAACATTTCTGGAGTATAATGTGAGATATTTGTCTCAAGTTAAAAAAATACCATGTTTATTGGCAAATAAAATATTCTTATAACATGAAACAAGGCACAACACAACAGTCAGAATATGCTAAAAGAGAATAATAAAAGGATTTTTATTGTATATGTGCAAATCCATTTTTTTTTTTTTTCAAATGAGCAGTTCACAGTAATGAAGAAAATAAGCTGTTCTGCTATGAATAATGATGATTCACCTGCTCATTGAAACTAAAAAATTTCTTGCTAATTCGATTTTTCACTTCTTTTTTAAAGATGTGGACACCTGTATTCTTTTTACTCCTTTGGAGTAAACTAAACATGATTTTTGGCTAATAAAGGTCGCTTTTTATACATAGCTTTTGTATTTATTTCTATGTGAAAATTTTATCTATTTATTGTTTTGTAACTATGTACTAGACTGTTGTACACAGAAAGTTCCTGACATGCCTTCAGAATACATATAATTTCAAAAATATAAATACATGGTAGGGTCATGATTTTCAGTTCCTTGAAAAAATTCTTACATGTTTCTCTGTATGTCACCTCTTTGATTGTTTTATTACTCTCTTTTGCAGCAGAAACGAGTGTTTAGCCAGACTAGTATTTCCTCAAAGTATGATTCCATGTCTTGATGCGCTATGCATGAGAGCAAAGTAGGAGCGTAACACTGTGTCATTAATAAGAGAATTTTTAAGCATTCTAAGAACAAAACAATAGTGACTTAATTTTTTGTTCAGCAATTCTGTAAAGGAGTGTTACACCTCAAGCAACTGAATCTGTACACGTAGTTTGAAAAGCGAAAGGAAATAAATGTTT
Organism: Schistocerca americana; assembly: GCF_021461395.2. Classification (NCBI taxonomy): domain Eukaryota; kingdom Metazoa; phylum Arthropoda; class Insecta; order Orthoptera; family Acrididae; genus Schistocerca; species Schistocerca americana. The sequence continues at coordinate 394,435,101 of NC_060125.1, read as the reverse complement.
ATTCTTTTGAAAATTTGCAGTGCAGCACTTTTCTGTAATTCGAATTGACTTCACATCTTGCTTAGTAAGAGAGACTACGTAAATAATTTTGAAAAGACCGGCTTTGTTTTCATGACATATATGAAGAATAGCTGAAAACATTGGTAGTTTCGCAGCTAACGGGCAGATGCATGTTGGAGGCGGTGGACAATGACCTCGATGGAGAAGACAAGAACAGCAATTGTAGAACCAACGGCGAGAGTGAGAAAGGCGCCTGTGAGGTGGTCCACCCGCAGCACAGTGGCGCCGCTGGGCGCCGCACTGTGTGTTGGACGCCTTCTCAGGGACACAGCGTTCTCCCATCTGGAGCGGAGGCCTGACTGCGCAACGCGGCCCAGCAGCGTGTTCCAGCGCTCCAGGAACGGACAACCCGGCGTCATCTGCAACACACACAGCAGTTACCTGGGAATCTGTACAGCTTTCTTATTCCTTACAGAACTCTTATGCATTTCTAGCAATGATTGTCTGCGAATCTACTGAACTGAGGGTTTAAAAATGTCGAGGCCGACGTGGTATACTGTGACTTTAGCCGTCGCTACGTAACTTGAATGTTTGTTGTTGTCGTTCTGTTCATGGAATATTATGCAGATCCCTAGATGCGGAGGTGGTTTCGGTGCTGTTCTTCAGTCAACATGAATGTGAATTTTTACAAAACTGAACTGAAACAGTGTCCTCAATCCTCCCTCTGTCACTTCCTCACTCAGCCCTTACCGAACCACAGATTCACTGGTGTAGGAATTTCGAGGTCAAATCCCAGAAAAACTTAATTGTGGCAGGAGTACACGTGCCTGCCATCCATACCAGACACCCATGAGGACGCTCTCTAGTTTTTCCGCACAATAGAATAACAAAAGTACACTCCTGGAAATGGAAAAAAGAACACATTGACACCGGTGTGTCAGACCCACCATACTTGCTCCGGACACTGCGAGAGGGCTATACAAGCAATGATCACACCCACGGCGCAGCAGACACACCAGGAACCGCGGTGTTGGCCGTCGAATGGCGCTAGCTGCGCAGCATTTGTGCACCGCCGCCGTCAGTGGCAGCCAGTTTGCCGTGGCATACGGAGCTCCATCGCAGTCTTTAACACTGGTAGCATGCCGCGACAGCGTGGACGTGAACCATATGTGCAGTTGACGGACTTTGAGCGAGGGCGTATAGTGGGCATGCGGGAGGCCGGGTGGACGTACCGCCGAATTGCTCAACACGTGGGGCGTGAGGTCTCCACAGTACATCGATGTTGTCGCCAGCGGTCAGCGGAAGGTGCACGTGCCCGTCGACCTGGGACCGGACCGCAGCGATGCACGGATGCACCCCAAGACCGTAGGATCCTACACAGTGCCGTAGGGGACCGCACCGCCACTTCCCAGCAAATTAGGGACACTGTTGCTCCTGGGGTATCGGCGAGGACCATTCGCAACCGTCTCCATGAAGCTGGGCTACGGTCCCGCACACCGTTAGGCCGTCTTCCGCTCACGCCCCAACATTGTGCAGCCCGCCTCCAGTGGTGTCGCGACAGGCGTGAATGGAGGGACGAATGGAGACGTGTCGTCTTCAGCGATGAGAGTCGCTTCTGCCTTGGTGCCAATGATGGTCGTATGCGTGTTTGGCGCCGTGCAGGTGAGCGCCACAATCAGGACTGCATACGACCGAGGCACACAGGGCCAACACCCTGCATCATGGTGTGGGGAGCGATCTCCTACACTGGCCGTACACCACTGGTGATCGTCGAGGGGACACTGAATAGTGCACGGTACATCCAAACCGTCACCGAACCCATCGTTCTATCATTCCTAGACCGGCAAGGGAACTTGCTGTTGCAACAGGACAATGCACGTCCGCATGTATCCCGTGCCACCCAACGTGCTCTAGAAGGTGTAAGTCAACTACCCTGGCCAGCAAGATCTCCGGATCTGTCCCCCATTGAGCATGTTTGGGACTGGATGAAGCGTCGTCTCACGCGGTCTGCACGTCCAGCACGAACGCTGGTCCAACTGAGGCGCCAGGTGGAAATGGCATGGCAAGCCGTTCCACAGGACTACATCCAGCATCTCTACGATCGTCTCCATGGGAGAATAGCAGCCTGCATTGCTGCGAAAGGTGGATATACACTGTACTAGTGCCGACATTGTGGATGCTCTGTTGCCTGTGTCTATGTGCCTGTGGTTCTGTCAGTGTGATCATGTGATGTATCTGACCCCAGGAATGTGTCAATAAAGTTTCCCCTTCCTGGGACAACGAATTCACGGTGTTCTTATTTCAATTTCCAGGAGTGTAGTTTACTGTTTGTCTGTGGTCGAGAAAGACCCATGATGGCTTTTGAATACACATTCAGTTTCACATGGCAGAACTACTGCAGTGCTCTCTGAGGAATACGACCATGCTATACTGCTGGTGAGCATATATTTTGTATCAGGTTTTGAGAGCTGAATAATAAAAAAAGATAATACCATTTTCTGCGCTAGCAGAGAGGGAAAAAAATTAAATGTCGAGGATGTAAAGATCTCCTCTCCAGGGATCGGAACCTTCTGAACTCTATGGGATACAATACAACGCAAAATGCAGTTATAGAGCTATGAATTTGCATTCCATTTATTTTTATTTATTTATTTAATTTGATGTTCATTAGTCTCTCTCTTACATTGGACCAGGCTGTCGCATATACAGTGCCTTTTTTTCACCATACTGATTTTAATATGTCAAATAGTATTAAAATGATCCAAGTGTCTGAAGTGGCAGTGTGAGTAAATAATATTGACTATCGAGTAATACAGTTAACGCTGGCAGTACTTGTACTACTGCAACTGCTGCCACTGATAGTTATAATAATAATAATAATAATAATAATAATAATAATAATAATAATAATGACAATAATAACTATAATGATAGTGGCAGATACAAAAACAATTTATAGATGTACAAAATATATGTTTTCTGGGGGAAAGGAAATTTAAGGAGGCTGCATTGGCAAAGAATGCTGGGAAATAAGGCAGATCTGGTTAGAAAGACGGATGTACAATGGTAATGAGTGGATACAGGGACAATGGTAATCGTTTTTGCTGCTTTAGTACCTGTGTCATTGACTGTCTTTTGAAGCTGGAGGTGTTACTCAGTTCTCTAATATGATGCGGGAGGTTAGTCCTAAGTCAGGTTCCTGCTACTGAGAAAAACTTCGAGAAAGTGGCTGAACGGTGGAGTAGGACAGAAAGGATATTACTCTGATGGGAGCGTTAAGGTCGAGGAGAGATAAGAGGTGCAGTGTTCGTTGATAAGACAGTAGAGAAGACAGGGGGTATGCTTGTCTGCACCTAGCCAGAATAGCAGTGCATATGATGGCGAAATGTGATCAAAGGATCGAGCATCAGAGGTACAACGAACACAGTCATTCATAATCAGTTCTAGGCACTGTCAACTTTCCTGAGAATTGCATTGCAGGATAACATCGCTATAATCAATAATTGGAAGTATAGGTCTTTGTCAAAGTTCCTCTTTCACATCAAGAGGGAAGAGATGACTGCACAATAACGTGGCAAACTGAAGAGATGAGCGCTGTGTTGGCTCACTCCTAGGCTGTTGAAAATCGGCTCTACCGCCTTATTTGAAGGTGGGTTTTGGCTATTTCCCACATTTAACCAGCCGAACGTTGGCCCTGGATTTCGGCTTCCAATCAAGTCAAGTAATGTAGCTTTCAAAACACATTTTACTCAGCTTTAGTTATGTCAGTCTACATTAAAAACTGAAAGTAAAAACTTCCTAAAGCCAAGATCGCATAAGTATTTGTTTATTTACAAACAAATGGTTTCGACAGATTTTGCTTTAAAAAGTTTTTTACCACATACAACAGATCGCTTCTTCTGATTTCTCGACATGAGAAAATTCAGTCACAAATAGGAAGCAAGGAAATAACGAAATAAAGCCATTACCATTATCAGATGTGAAGTTTCGTAAGTAAACGATGTGTTATAAAAGTCATTAAACTTGAGTAAGTGTTTTTTATTCGCTCTTTCTCCGCTTCAAGGAATTTTAAAGTGGAATTTTTGGTCGTTTATTATTGTCGGTATCCAACAGTATTTCTACAAGTTTTAGTGAATATTTTCTACTTATATTTTATAGCTCATTGGTTACCTTATAAGTAATCATATGATGATACTATTTCAGACTGCTTACAGAAAAAGACTAGTTTCATTGCGCATATTAGTAATATCAAAAAATTGAACACACTATTGAAATATGCATACTTTTTAGGTATCAAACTAATCTGCCTTTAAAGTACTAAGTCGATGATTATGAATTGTTTGAGGTATCACTGGTTTTCTACACTTCCCATCAAAATAGTGCTTGGGGCACGATACATTTTCCAGCTAGCCCAAACATATCTAAAATTGCAATTTTAGAATTTTGACACCTGTTGAGTAGATTTCTGTAGACATCTATGAGCCACTCAATCTATATGTGGTGCACAACATATGTGCACAGAGAAGTACATAGCTTATACGCTAAGCACAAGTATTTTTTTAAAAAAACTGTTGCTTAGTTCATATTACGCTTTATTTCATTGCAGTGTGAGTGATGATATTCTTTCTCGGGTTAATTCTCCTGGTGCCAGAATTTTTTTTATCTAGCAGAAGAAAACCTTCAGGCAGATGTCTGGAACTTCAGTACATGACACACCTTGTACCGGGTCCTGAGAAGCCTCTGCACCCCTCCTGACTTTGTACCATACGGGAACTACACAATTATTTATTGATATACTTGCTTTGAAGCTGATGAGAAGCATTGTTCTCAGTACTGTATTGTTTTATTACAGAATTGGATTGTTTCAGTTGTCAAGCCACAGCTGACGTGTTTTAATACAGTTACACTATACCCTCATTGTGATTACACTGCTGTAAAGCGATTATCGATGTGTGTGTGTGTGTGCAGTTGCACCCATGTTCACAGAAAGTACAAACAATCGTAGTGGACGTAAGAAAACTTAGAGGAAATGCATATTACTGTCAATCAGTTGAGCATCCTGCAATGAAATCCATTCGCAAAAGAACAGCTGAACTTCAAGTATCGCCATCAACAATACACCACATTAGAAGTGATTTGACAATGAAAGGATTTAGACTGATGTTTGTGGGCCAAAGACCAACGACTTTCAGCCTGCCACACTTAGTTTGTACGTTTCCAAATTAATATCTCGCTCAAGAATGTTATTTTGTAATGAAAATGCAGTGCATTGGAATTCACGGAGGAGGAATGAGGTTTTTCGGACTAAGGAAAGATCTCTGTCATGTGCGAGACGTTGGAAAGTAGTCTGCCTCATATTATAATAAGGGTTGGGATGTCATCACTATAACTGTTCTGGCCATATTTTAAGGGGGGGGGGGTACTTGCCTCCTGTTTTGTGATCTGTTAGTGAGACGCGTTTTTATGGTTAGGTTTCCTACAAAATGGTGAAGTTCCTGAAAATTTTGCGGCTGAGAAAGTGCTCGTGAGGTATCCAGTTTGCCAAGTAATGGTGCGATGCCTTGTGCTGACTTTTTGTAGCTCAGGAAGGTAACGACAGGTTCATCAATGATGCACTTGTTCTCGTTGAGTGTAGTTCTATGGTTAGTCACTTTGTCGCACTGCCTGTAGATGCTGTTCATACAATAGCATGTTTTCAGAAAATACGAGAATGTCATCAAGGCAAGCGTAACAAATTGTTAGGCCCCTTAAATACCATCTAAGAAACGTTGCTACCTTTGGGCTGTATTGTTAAGCTCAAAAGCCATAACCAAACACTCAAAAAGTTCGAACAGTGTTGTTATTGCAATTTTAGGTACATATTTCTGTGGCACTGGAAAGCCTTTTGCAATCTAACACATTGAAAATGTTTGCACCAGTTAGCGAACTTATGAAATCGTTTTTAATGTCTTGGATGGTGCTGGCAATGGCATGCAGGAGCTTATGTGTAGTAATCGTGACAATATGTATCTATGTGAATCGTGGCAAATGAATCTATTCACGAAAGCACAGTTTCTTCTTTGGGGTCATCCGTTATGTGGGGACACTATCCTCTACATATAAAGCACGTACATTGAGTAATGGTGTAATCAACTCCACTTTATTTTGCATTGATGCAAAAGACACAGGCATAAACAGTAGCAAACAAAGGAGGACAGGAAGCAAACAAGAACATGAGAACTTACAGACACTCTGCACTTGTCATGTATCGATGTGTCAATTATGTCACATCCTTATACTAAGGTAGTTTGTACATTAAAAAGTAACAAAGACAGATATACCTGTAAACAGATTGAGAAAAAAAACATTGTTGTTATAAGTATTTTGGTACGAAGCTAATTAGTTCATTATATTAAAAAGCACATCATGATCACAGAATGTCTTTAAAAATAAAATAACAGAATGCTTCAAAGAAAAGATGCTCAAAGAGTTTAGAAACAATTCAAAAGGTAAATCAAATTACGAAAAGTTAAATATACCTTCATCCAATACATTATGTATTTGTCCTTCAATAATGTAGTTTCTACTATATATATATATTCGCATTTGTGTTTATGACGCGTTTCTTACTAAAATGTACAATCCCATATTATCCAGTTTATTAATAATTAAGTAACTATTATTAGTGCACCTTTGTGTATGCTTTTTGTAATTTAATTCTGTGTATTTATCTTATTTGTCTTTCTGCTGACCAAATATTCATCACCAGGAATTGAACCTGCTATGTCCTCCATGTCTAGCTCCCCTGCATAGGCAGATGTTAATACTGATTAACTTACTCATTGGCTGCATGACAAAGGAACAACTTCAAAATATAAAGAGCAACTAGAAACTTGTGCCTGTGGAGGAGACAAAGACCTGAAATATATGAAAGATAAATGTATTTCACGAAATCGCACTATAACGTTTTTTTCTGGAAAACTTGATAGATGTCATGTATAATTTTAATATCTGAATCCATTGTGAGCGAACAATGATGTTGTAAAGCTGCATTGCAGAAGCACAGGTACATAGGCCTAGTGCACTATACAAACTTTCCTTTTTCTCCTCATGTTCTATTTGTTCCCAAAGTTAGTGGAGCTCCTGTTTCCCCTTGTGTATGTTTACTTTGCAGAGATAGTTTGCCTAGATATTAGTATAAAAAATTTTATGTTAACATAGAGCTGTTCTTGAAATCATTTGGAAAGTGTCTTGTCATTAAAGCAACTATGTTTACACACTTTTCTGAATGTATACAACAACTATTTTATAGAACTGTATTCCCATGCCATTTGTATGTACTATGACATATGGGACGCTATGTATTCTCTTTTCTTGCTGATATTGATTCCCTAATTATTTGCTTGATTTTAAGCCATTTCGTTGGTGTTGAAATGTGCTGTATTCTGGTATTTTATTTGCTCTTTAAGGTAATATCTTTCTCATTTTGATTCTCGATGTAATAAGTATACCTGTTCACCGTTGTATTTCATTGCCTGGACATACCCTCTTGTTTTGTGTGAAGTATTGTACTTTATTTGCACTCTGCACGGATATTAGAATATTTTCATTGGGAGCATCTGTTAACTCTCACATTTTATTTGATCAGACACTGTAGACTAGTATACCCTGGCTTGCGATTAGCCTGTACTGCACTTAAGGTTATACACACTGTGAATGTTCTCATGGAGGAGTGTTTGTAATGAGTAGTTAGGTTCTTGCTACAGTGTGGATTGACTATTTTTAGCACATTCTGAGATTGCTACCTCCTCATTACTACGAATACCAAATTTTCCTGATGTCTGTGCCAGTGGGACTGCAAGATTTTCCTGCACTGGTCGATTATACCAAATATTTCTGGTGACAGTGCCAGTGAGTCTGCAAAACTGTCTCACTGTGCTTTTCTAATAATATTTATACTGTTATTGTCTGTGGAACTGCAACATTTTCCCTCAGTGTGTCATATACTTTGCCTGTGCACTTATGGTTGGCAGTTTTACTGCACTGAGGACATTTTTTGTGCCATTTAGTTCATATGTGTGTTGCAACCTATGGTGGTGATAAACACTTTCTTTGTGCTTAAGACACTACTATGTGCAGTACACATATGTAGTCTACCACTTCTATTTTTCTCTCTGCACTAAAAGTCTACACACGTAATGCAGTGTGCACTACTGTGAGTGTATCCTAAAAGTTAGCAAATACGATACTTGTAGCGATATGTTTATATCGAGCAATGATTTGTACTTATTTCCAATTATGGAGCTGTTTACTTCCAGCAATAATTTGTACTTATTTTCTTTCATGTATATTTTTATTATTACCTGTGTACTCGTATTGTATCTTTAAACTTTTGTACTCAACTTTCTACATATTTCTATCAGAGTATTGTTTTTGTAAAGTAAAATTTCCGAGTTTCAGCAATGACATCACCTCGCCTGTGAAACTTTGGTCCACCGGATCGTTGGGTAATGATAGGTGTCATGTATGATTTTGGTATCTGAATCGATTGTAAGCGAGCAGCGATGTTGTAAAGCTCAGTCGCAGAAGTTAGGTTATTAACTTTTTTGGTATGTGCCCGAAGTGAGCAGATAATATTAAGCTGTGTTAGAGTGAGTGAGCAATGGTAATGTCATGTTTCAAATGTGAAGTCTCAATTTATCAATATATTTAACGAAGATGATTATATCAAGACTGTAAAGGAAACTGCTTTGTGAAGGAGGAAGTTTAATGGAGCTAAGTGTACATCAGAAGTGGAATGTCAGAGGTAAATATTATATTGATGTTGCTTTTTTTTCACTATTGCTGCTCCAGTGGACTAAGTTGGTTATTGTACTGAGAGGTGCTATTTTGAAGGACAGTAAAGTGTATTGTTTGGATGTTAAGACGTTTATTAAATTTAAAATCAGCCTTGAGCAGTTTTTCACAGTATACAAAAGAACTTAGTGTTGTCGCTGATGCCCATATTTCTTTTTTCAGTTATGTTTGTCTTACAATTTTTAATCGATCATTTTTTTTTCCAGAAGTAAACTTCGATTTGCAACTAACAGAGAACTCATGGCACCTCACGAGTGTCTCTGTGCAGGTACAGCAATTTACAGCTTTGGCATAATGGCACACAAGACAGAGCAGTACTGCAACGCATTATCCACTTTTATTCAATCAGTTCCAACTAATGACATTCAGAGACAGTTAGATTTTCTGCGTTGCGTATCACTTTTAGTTCTGGTATCTGTGATCAGTTTTGCAAAACTAATTACCATAGGTTTTAAGTCAAAAATCATTATTCACGCAGTTTATACTGTTCCAAATTCTTGCAGTCAGACTGTTAACTTTTAGAGTATGAAAGACTTCCCTGTATATTACAACAATTAATTATTATTACAATGCAGCTCTGTTTTCACATTACAACAGTTCAAGTCACATTATGACAGTACAATTTTCTATTATGAAGCATTATTACTTCTGCATGGCTCTTATTGTTCAAAATGGAGTAAATCAGTCATATTTTATTTATTTAGACACTCTCAAACTTTACAACAAAGTCTGCAATGGGTAACACTTACTTCTTATCCTGCTTCTTAGCTCAATATTCATTCATTATACAGGGATGCTACGTTTTCCAAAAAAGCAAATAGAATATTACAGCTCACAAAACAGAAAACAAACATCATAATTCTGGTCTTGATCTTACCTGATAATGTGTGCAGTGATTGCTGTTGAGAAATGAATAGTCAGTTTAGTCCCTAGCTTTTTACTTTATAGAATACATTCTTTTACTTTATAGAATACCTTCTTTGCAAGATGTATAATAGAAAAGGAAACATTGTACTCCATGGAGACACCAACTGAAGTTGTGCTGTTGTAAATAGACTGTCCTTATATTCCGGAGGATGGAGTCTCCAGTTCAAGCCCACCATCCTGATTTATGTTTGCTACAGTTTCTTTAAATTATTTCAGGCATCTCCTGGATTGGATCCTATCTTAAGGACATGGGCATCTTCTTGTCCCATCCTTGTCAATCTAGAACTGGAAATACATAAATTTCTGTATTCCGGGTGAACCCAGTACTCCATCAACATAATTTTGGAGGTGTTTTGGGATATTTTCTGAATATCTAGGTACAATGGACTCGTGGTCCCCATTGATTCGTTACATAGTATTAATACAATTATGTTTTGTTTGGTTTGTTATCACAACTACCTTTGTTTCTGTGAAAATGCTTTCAGAACAGGGAAAAAGGCTGTCATACGTAATCACCAAAACCTACAATGCACGAAACAGGGCAATGCAGTAACCCACGAACGAAGCATGTACACTTTTATCACAATGTATTCAATCTGTTCTGTCAGTATACGGTACAGCACATAGCAAATGCAGAATAGTTTCCTTACAAGTATCGTTCAGAATGTCTACCATCATAACAACGAGAGAGTGTACAATGACGCACCATCGTCTGTCTTACAGTCCCAAGAATCCCAGGAGTTGGGCATACTACTTCCTAGGCTGTGACAATTGCAAAAACCATGTCCAATTGCGTGTTGACTGGAATTTCTTAACCTAGTCTCTTCATATGCGCTCAGAATACGAAGTCTATCTGATGACTTAGCTGGCCAAGGAACAGGACCACTGTGAGCAACACATTGTTATCCACACTGTACGTCAAAGTGCTTCCTAACATTGCATGCAAAGTGTGATGGTACTCTATCAGGCTGAAGCCACAATATCTAACAAAACGATCTGTGCACGACTCTGTTCATTCCATCAGAAAGTGTGTAAGATCCAATCACAGATTCATTGACAACATCATACCATACATTCAAAGAGAAACTGAGTCGATAGGATCGACTTATCAGCGCATTTGTGTTTTTGTCAGCCCATAAACGGGCATTCCTACACTTTGTAAACTTCTCCTACACTTCGTCTGTAAGGAACATGAAAACAGGAACATTTTGGTTTTCTGCACATGGCTATAGAAACAAAATTTTCAAGTTCCATTGGGTATGGGAAGACTGGTAACTGCAGTGCTGCACCTTCTTTGAATCATACAGATAATATTGTTGTTCATATAAGATTCTCAGAACACTTGTTTGGTTTACGCTCAGAGCTTGTGCAATGCACCAGCTACTGAAAGCACATTTGTCATCAATCACGTGTAACACATAATCTTCCACATATGGTGTCCTGCTATATCTTGCACGGGTAGTATCTTTCAAAATCAGGAACATCTAGTTTCTCGTAGGTGCCTATGTGCAGATGTAAAAATAATGTGATATGGTTGTGGTCACTGGGGGAATAGCTCAGTGTAGTACTGTTGTACCACTCTTCCATTGCATTTAGTGAAATCACACACAAAATTCTTTTCGGTCAGATCTTCATCACTAAACCTAAGTGGTAACATGCAACTAACACTGTTAGAAAAACAAATCTGGAAAAATAATCAGCACTGAATACAATCTTGAAGACAAACGTAAAGCGAGCATTACTGTTCTCAACAGTAAGTACTGTGTGCGAATGGTGCAGGTTTATCTTCAAATGAGACACGCAGCATGTACTGTTAACATCTTCTCGGGAGAACTGTGTTCAAGCTGTATATGTACTTTAAGAGAGTAAAAGGCACAGCGCAAAAGAATTATCTAAGAGGGACGGAAATCGGTAGATGTGATGTGCATGTACATACAAACAAATGATTGCAATTTCAGAAAACGTGGATAATTTATTGAAGAGAACGAGCTCCGCGAATTGAGCAAGTCAGTAACGCATTGGTCCGCCTCTGGCCGTTATGCAAGCTGATATTCAGCTTAACGTTGATTGATAGATTTTCTGGGCGTTCTTATGAGGGATACTGTGCCAGATTCGGTCCAATTGGCCAGTTAAATCGCAAAAATCCCTGGCTGGTTCGAGAGCCCTCCCGATAATGTTCCAAACATTCTCAGTTGGGGTGAGATCCGGCGACTTTGCTGGGCAAGGTAGAGTTTGACAGACAGATAGAGTTTGACAGGCAGACAAGAGCAGAAACTCTTGGCATGTGTAGGCCGGAATTATCTTGCTGAAATGTAAGCCCAGAGTGGTCTGCCATGTAGGGTAACAGAACAGGGCATAGAATATAGTCGAAGTACCGCTGAGCTGTAAGTGTGCCGAGGATGACAACCAAAGGGGTCCTGCCACGAAAAAAAAATAGCACCCCAGATCATCACCATAAGGCGGGCAACATTCAGGTTGGTTTCTTACCACTGTCTGGAGTATTCCCAGACATGTCATCGGCCTGGAATGTCCTTTACTCGAGTAGAAGTGTCTTCAGAGACAAGTCCCACTTCAAACAAACTTCAAAGACCCTTTTAGCAAGGTAATGCCTGACTGTGTGTAGCGAGAGTCTCTACTTTTTGTCTTTGTTCTTGCCAAACTTGCCAAACCCTAACTTGGCGAGCAAGATCGCCAGCCCTGAAAAAAATCGGTTCAAATGGCTCTGAGCAGTATGGGACTTAACATCTCAGGTCATCAGTCCCCTAGAACGTAGAACTACTTAAACCTAACTAACCTAAGGACATCACACACATCCATGCCCGAGGCAGGATTCGAAATTGCGACCATATCGGTCTCGCGGTTCCAGACCGTAGCGCCTAGAACCGCTCGGCCACTCCGACCGGCGTCAGATCTGACCCCAGATTAGAACGTTTAGAGCATTATGGGCAGGGCCTTTCCACTAGCTCGGGATTTTGACTATCTAACGCGCCAATCGAACCGAATTTGGCACTATATCCGTCAGAAGGGTGTCGTCTTACTGTATCGAATATGCATTTAAAACGTTTGAAATTGCGTTCCTTATGCTATGTTGTTCACTAAAACAGTGTAATGTTTACTATAAAAAATAAATATCACGAGCACAAGACAGAAATAAAGAACAAGAAGCAACTGTAAACACTCGTCTGCTAATGTTATGGGGGATCCAAGATGGCGGCAGGCCCCGCCCACTGGCTTCAAAACAACGTACAGCGTAAGTCTGCAGCGCCATCTCCCCTTATTCTACCTCCATGATTGTTACTGCTGCTGCTGTTGTTGTTACCGGTGCAGTTACTCACTCTGTGTACGACAGGCACAGCACTGAGAACACACTCGCGCATTATGTGCACGAGCGGCCGACCGTCAGATCGTGTGTACTCGGGGAGCGCCGCCAAGTAATGCCCGATGGCCGCGGTGCTCATGGCCGCCACCTTATCGCGAATGACGCGCTCCATAACGGGCCCGTAGTGCTCCAGCTCCACCAGGCGGTCAGCGAGCCCGAACAGAGGGTCGTCCGGGTCGAGGTGGCGGTAAGCGTCTGCCGTGCCGGGGAAGAAAACGACTCGCAGGCCGGACAGTCGCAGCTGGCGCAGCGTGTCTATGTCGGGCAGCTGGGCGGGCAGCGCCAGGTGGCCAGTCAGCGAGCCCTGGAAGGCGCCGCACACCAGCAGGCACAGCGCCGCCAGCGTCAGCTGCAGCACTCGCTGCCCCAGCCCAGCTGCGCCGTGGCGCGCCGGCAGAGCGCCACACAGCAGGCCGCGCACCGCGTCCAGCGCACACTCCGCCACCAGCAGCGCCCAGCCCTGACCGACAACGTCTAACTTTTAGAGCTGACACAGTCATAGCCTTTAAGTGCTCCCTAGACAGCCAATAATATTGCACAGCCATGTGCTGAAATATTATTGTTTCGCTAGACTTATCAACTTATAATGTTGTGATTCAGAATGCTGAACGATAAAGACGCTAAGTTGCATCAAAGATCATTCATGAAAAATTGTTGAGAGAATTCAAGTTGAACAATAAAAAAAATTATCATAACTTTTTACATGTTGTTGGCCTGACATATAAGACATTACTAGAAATAATTATCCCAGCACGTAGTCACGCCCCCCGCCCCTCCTTTCACTCATTGCAAAGTTCTTATACACCTATAGTAGAGGTGATTTTTCATTTCTTTTTCTCTATTTTCTGTAAAATTTATTTTTTGAGTCATGAAACATCACAAAATAGACCAATTCATTTCTATAAAAATGGCAGTTTTAGAGTCTCATCCCTCCCCACTGGAATAATTTCTGTTCATCTACATGATGAAAATGCAAAGTATTGTAATGAAAGATCTGTAGTGGCACTACCATTTGGGATAGGAAAAGTCAGTTTTGGTGTAATATTTCGGAGTGCACAAGTTACAGTCAGGTGCGGGCCTGTTGACAGTAAGTCACGCTGACCAGTGGTTGCGAAGTAGAATGGAGGCCACAGGGCTGTTGAACCACTAAAAAGAGTAAATGCAGTGATTTGCATGGTGCAAGTTACAGGCAGAAGGGGCACCCTGGCCAACCTAAGTGTTATGAGTACGTGACACCGAGCAGTGCATTTAGCAAAACAGAGGTGCACAACCGCATATAAATAGGTGACGGTTCACTGACAAAGCATTCAAGTGTGGCAGCTCTCCTGGACGGCAGGGCGTGTCACACCACCGGCTACACACAGCAGCAGATGGAGTGCCAGTGCGCCTGTCCATGGCGGGTCGCTGGTTTGATCCTCTGAGACCGACATGGGGTCCACATCCAGCCAGCAGTGGGCCACGCATGGGCAGACTTGTTGGTTCCCAACACACGCTGGAGGCATCCCGAGGTGAGGGCCACAGATTTGGCCGTCGGATCGCAGGTGCTTGCTGTCACCTGCGATCTGAACCAAGACAGTGAAGAAGTATGCAGCCCGCGGCTCCTGATGAGCGATGCTGTGATGGCAGAAGCGAAGTCCACTGAGTTGACTCTTGGCACATCCCGACATCACGGCCATACAAGGCCGACACACAGCAGTGCGGGCACAGGTCACTGAGGCAGCCATTCTGCGTCAAGGCGTTTTGCAGTTAGTTAAGTGGTGTCCTCAGCATTGTGGGACTCAGTGACACAGACTGAGAGGAATGGGGGCACTGTAGTTGGAAACTATAAATCAGTTGGGAAGCTCGGACAAGTCTTAATACAGTATCTTCTACCCCTTCCCGCTACATTTTGTGTTGCTGTTACATTCGCTGAAAGAAGTTCTCACTACAGATCCAATCCCATCAGGTCAGTGCTTATCGTAGACTATGATACCTTACTACTGGCAAGACTTGACATTTACAAGTGCAGTTTCACCTAAAAGTATTTGAGAAATGGTTATAGAATCATGTCATGCAATAATAAGTGAAAAAAAGAGTATATTCGGGTACACAAGGAGTTAAATATCCATATACACTGAAGCGCCAAAGAAACTGGTATAGGCATGTGTATTCAAAGAAAGAGATACGTAAACAGGTAGAATATGGGGCTGCGGTCGGTAATGCCTATATAAGACAACAAGTGTCTGTCGCAGTTGTTAGATCGGTTACTGCTGCTACAATGGCGGGTTATAAAGATTTAAGTGAATCTGAACGTAGTGTTACAGTCGGCGCATGAGCGATGGGACACGTCAAAAAATGGTTCAAATGGCTCTGAGCACTATGGGACTTAACATCTGTGGTCATCAGTCCCCTAGAACTTAGAACTACTTAAACCTAACCAACCTAAGGACATCACATCCATCCATGCCCGAGGCAGGATTCGAACCTGCGACCGTAGCAGTGGCGCGGTTCCGGACTGCGCGCCTAGAACCGCTAGACCACCGCGGCCGGCGGGACACGTCATCTCCGATGTAGAGATGAAGTGCGGATTTTCCCGTACGACCATTTCACGAGTGTCCCGTAAATATCAGGAATCCGGTGAAACATCAAATGTCTGACATCGTTGCGGCTGGAAAAAGATCCTGCAAAAACGGGACCAACAACGACTGAAGAGAATCGTTCAACGTGACAGAAGTGCAACCCTTCCGCAAATTGCTGCAGATTTCAGTGCTGGGCCACCAACAAGTAACAGTGTGTGAACCATTCAACAAAACATCATCGATACGGGCTTTCTGAGCCGAAGGCCCACTCGTGTTACCTTTGCACAACACAAAGTTTTACATCTCGCCTGGGCCCATCAACACCGACATTGAGCTGTTGATGACTGGAAACATATTGCCTGGTAGGACGAGTCTCATTTCAAATTGTATCGAGCGGGTGGACGTGGATGGAATGACATCTTAATAGTTAGACTACATTTACATTGTGGACTTGTAGTAGATAACGTTCTGTGAATAAAATTATAGCACTGCTCTGCAACTCAAAAAGTTTGATCGACACACAGACATTCTTACCAAACGCCAGAATCGCCCAAATGAATGTTCCAGCAACGAAAGCTGGGACTAAAGTATTTCTGTTATGTTTAAAGCCTGTTAAATGATGATTATGTAATAAATGACGCTGTACAAATAGTCTGAAGCACTTTGCAGCACCAAGCTAAACAGACAAAGGTTTCCAATGTTCTTCTTTTCGATGGTTTGTGCAAGAAATTGTTAAACCTCGCCAACACGGAGTTGACATGTAATTTAGCGTATTCTCTCAATTGCTTGGTTATCGAATATAATTACGTTATTTCTACAATTATTATTAGTCCTCTGCTAAGTTTTAGTAGAGACTTCGTGAGGGACCGAGGAGACAGAGTGACTACTGCACATTCTTCCATGAGTTTTGTCGTCTATAAATGGATAGCCTGGGTTCTTAATAGGCAAACTAAATTTACATTGTGGTCTCGTAGATTAAATGCAGTGAATAAAGTTATGGAATTACACTGCACCAAAAAAATTCTGCCCGACAGACATTCGTTCCGCGCGCCATTCACGAATGTTATTAACGAAAAAAAAGTACACTTGACATCTCCTGGGAGTCACGTGTATATCTGATCGCTACGATGGTGAAACTCAAAACTAGGGGAGAGCCACCTTCCGCATTTTCCCGTCAATTCGTGTGTGATACATTCATCAACGATCACTCTTTCGGAATGACGGAAAAATACTACAATTGCCAAGTCACAACTGAATGTGAATTTTAGTGAAATAAATGAAGTCCCCTAGCTATGGAAAATTATACAATATTTCAGGATACATGCAAATTCGTGCACATGGCCTACTCAGATATGTAGGGCTAGTGGAAAGGAGATGCATTACTGTAGTTTTAATCGAGATATGCTTATCGCTCATAGAGGCTGGCTGATACGGCAGACACCTCGCTTCTCTTTTCTCCCTGAGCACTGGGCTAGTGAGATGGAATGGGGAGGAACAAGTTGGGTGATGGGCAGCCGGTGGCCACTTTCATACAGGGGACCGTTGTCACAGGTGCTGACAAGCGCTTGCGTCCAGCGTTGTCTGAGGCACAGAGGTGGACTGTTCGGACATACACCAGAAGCTGTTAAGAGCACATCACGACAGTACTCTGTGGTGAGTTTGGAGGGTACTACACTGTATGGTATTTGTTCAAATATACCCATTGCAATTATTTGTCTACTATCCCAGCAGTTTGCATCCCCAAAAATGCAAGGCAACGGCAACGATGGCCTGTAGATGCCCAGAATATGGGTCGTTTACCAACCTCACTGTCCCCTCTCGTACAGCGTGACAACCAGAATAATGATCTACAACTACATCTACATCTACATGACTACTCCGCAATTCACATTTAAGTGCTTGGCAGAGGGTTCATCTAACCACAATCATACTATCTCTCTACCGTTCCACTCCCGAACAGCGCGCGGGAAAAACGAACACCTAAACCTTTCTGTTCGAGCTCTGATTTCTCTTATTTTATTTTGATGATCATTCCTACCTATGTAGGTTGGGCTCAACAAAATTTTTTCGCATTCGGAAGAGAAAGTTGGTGACTGAAATTTCGTAAATAGATCTCGCCGCGGCGAAAAACGTCTTTGCTTTAATGACTTCCATCCCAACTCGCGTATCATATCTGCCACACTCTCTCCCCTATTACGTGATAATACAAAACGAGCTGCCCTTTTTTGCACCCTTTCGATGTCCTCCGTCAATCCCACCTGGTAAGGATCCCGCACCGCGCAGCAATATTCTAACAGAGGACGAACGAGTGTAGTGTAAGCTGTCTCTTTAGTAGACTTTTGCATCTTCTAAGTGTCCTGCCAATGAAACGCAACCTTTGGCTCGCCTTCCCCACAATATTATCTATGTGGTCTTTTGTTCGTAATTTTAACACCCAGGTATTTAGTTGAATTGACAGCCTTGAGAATTGTACTATTTATCGAGTAATAGAATTCCAACGGATTTCTTTTGGAACTCATGTGGATCACCTCACACTTTTCGTTATTTAGCATCAACTGCCACCTGCCACACCATACATGAATCTTTTCTAAATCGCTTTGCAACTGATACTTGGGTGTTCTTATCCGATCTATGATAGGAAACAAAGAAACGAATGAAGTATCGAAAAATTTCCATTCTGTCTCGAGACATCGTCTTATAATTTGCTTCACCAATTGAAGCAAGTGCCTAGTGAAACGAGGGATAATGTGAATCCACTTCACGAAAACCCAATCACCATGAACTTAGGCTTACGCAAGAAAAGCGTTTAGTATGATCACTAGTAACTTCAGGAGCGGCAACACCACTTGGACCGTTAGCAGATTTACTTACTAATTTATTAATGAATCCTATTTTCAGCTTGCATGTCTTTGTGATGTGAGAAATCACAATGAAGTGCTTCAGTACTAGGGACATTCGGAAAGTAGATGCACGTCAATAGTTGCGCAATCGGTTGTGTGGATTTGTAAGTGACCTGAACGAATACAGGTACAGTGCACCATTGGACATTTCATTAGTTTCATTTTAATGGTTTTTAACACCTGTATTAGAAAAAAAACTGTGAAGTGTCAAGTAATCCTGTACGACAAATGTCAAGCTGGAGCGGCGACTACGTAGAGATGTATCTGCTATTGTAAATAAAATATTTTTAATTTTCACAGTTCTGGGGTGTCATAGCAGGACCCTTTGGCTTGTCATCTACTGCACACATATAGCTCAGCGCTACGTTGGCGATGTTGTGCACCCCGTTTTATTGCCTTCGTGTCAAACCATCCTGAGCTTACGCTTCAGCAAGATAATGCCCGCCTGCACACGACGAGAGTTTGTAATGCTTGTCTTTGTGCTTGCCAAAACCTTCCTTGGCCAGCAAGATCGCCGGATCTCTCCCCAAATGAGAACTTTTGGAGGATTATGAGCAGGCCTCTCCAGCCATGTCGGGATTTTGACGATCTAACGCTACAGTTGGACAGAATTTGTCACGATATATCTCAGGAGAGATCCAATTACTTTGTCAATCAATGATAAGCTGAAATACCGCTTGCATAAGAGCCAGAGGCGGCCCAATGCTTTATTGCCTTGTTCAATTTGTGGAGCTCTTACTCTTGGACAAATCATCTAATTTTTCTGAAACTGTAATCATTAGTTTGTCTGTACATGTGCAGCACTTCTACCAATTTCCGTACCATGCGGATAACTCCGTCATGGTGGGACTTGTTTTGTCTTACAATAAATACACTGAACCAAAGAAACTGGTACACCGATCTAATATTGTGATCCCAGTTAATTCTCTCGAAATCGCATCGTGGTGCAACAGTACTGCTGCAGTAGTTAGAAGGCTGTCTGGCCCTCAGTAGGGGAACAAGGGCAGCATCAGCACACACTGCAGGTTGCCTACATTGGTGGTAAGTATAAATTCAGGGGGAAAACTATGGTTTTCTTTTGATTCACAGGTCCTGAACGTATTGTTCTGCTAGGAGGATTAAGACCCCCAGGTATAATCCTTCCTTTTGATTGACAAGTCATTAACTTATTGCTCCCCCACCTCTCTCCCTCCCTCTCTTCCCCCTCCACCTCCTCCTTCCCCATCCCTCTGGGAATTCCCCTTGCCAATACAAGCACAATTTTGATATCAAGTAGATTGACTAATTAATTAAATCGATCAATTAATTAAATACACCCTCTGGGAAACCTCCAGCCGTTCTCCACCCCTCCACCTTCCGGAAATTGGCGGGAAAAAGACTCAGTTCATCGGCCATTTAGAAAAAAAATTGGAAATTTGTGGTAAGGTCTTATGGGACCAAACTGCTGAGGTCATCGGTCCCTAAGCTTACACACTACTTAATCTAACTTAAACTACCTTACGTTAACGACGACACACACACCCATGCCCGAGAGAGGACTCGAACCTCCAACGGGGGAAGCTGCACGGACCGTGACAAGACTCCCAACACCGCGCAGCTACCCCGAGCGACGGCCACTTGGAGTAAAATCGATTGCAGTGTATAAGACATTGTTTAAACAATGTAGGCAGTATAGTTTTTTATTTATTTTTAAAGGATTTGGTGGGAAATCGATTGCAGTGTATGGAATATTGTTTAAACAGTTTATACAATGTGTGGAATATTGTTTATTTAAACAGTGTATGGCTTCAAAGTGGTCTGTGGAATATAGTTTATTTATTTATTCAAAGAATTTGTCAGGAAATCAATTGTAGTGCATGGAATAATGTTTAAACAATTTGCACAATGTGTGGAATATTGTTTATTTAAACAATTTTTGGGATACAAGGCACTGTTTGGAATATATTTTATTTAGTTAGTTAAAGAATTTGTCAGGAAATTTACTGCACTGTATGCAATAGTTTATTTAAACAATTGATAGCATACAAGATGACGTATGGAATATAGTTTATTTAAAGAATTTGTCAGGAACTCGATCGCAGTATGGAATATTTAAACAACTGCGGCGCTTTTTTTTATCCCGATCGCGCTTGAAAACGCTGAGTAGGCTTAGTTGCTGCCAGAGTCAGGTATGTTAACGCTCTTATTACTAAATTTTCCTCACTTTTCGAAGCACACTGGTGTCTAAGCACAGACGGAAAAACTAGAACTATTACATATCTAAAAGTCCTTGACATATTTCGAAACACACCGTCACTTTCTGCAGATAGACAAATTACTAGAATCTCAGCAGCAAATAATTTTGTACAGCTCGAGAAACATACAGCAGTTATATTGCACTGACAGTTAAACCCTGTGAAAGTGGTCTACAGATCACGAATGAAAGTAAGGGTATAGTAGCCGCCATTTGCGGTCTCCCTTACGTGTCTCTATCGTCAGAGCGCCTCCATTGACCTCGTGGCCCCAAACAAAGCATCAAGTGGCGGCATTCCGGTGATCGGGAAAGTCGAGACCCACATTCTGTCTCTAGAGTTCTCAAGAGGCCACTCCCTGATGGTATGTGTGAACCAATGTCCCAAAACATGAAGACGGAGGTTTGCATCTCTCCTCGAAAAACCGTGTTCCTATTGGCTAATGCTGGAGACAAAGGGAGAGCTGATGTAATTTCGATATCAAAAATACAGTGAAATAAGCCATTTGTACTACACTTTCAAAATAATTCTTTAATAATTTGCAGCAGTCAAAGAGATTGCATAAAAGACTCACCTCCACCTTACGATGATGAACGTTTGAGTATCACACACAAACATTATGCAAATCAAATAATGTAATTTGTACCACAACTGGATCGTAGCGCTAAATATATCCGAGGTCTTGGAGGGACCAACATTTGAGAGCGCAAACACACTCCTCCACCACAGCATTCCACTAAACATACCTAATGAAAAGAAAAAAAAAAAACCTATCGATCACACAAACTAGCGATCGCGAGGTGCGGGCCGTTCGCTGTATAGGATGTTACAAAAAGGTACGGCCAAACTTCCAGGAAACATTCCTCACACACAAATAAAGAAAAGATGTTATGTGGACATGTGTCCGGAAACACTTAATTTCCATGTTAGAGCTCATTTTAGTTTCGTCAGTATGTACTGTACTTCCTCGATTCACCACCAGTTGGCCCAATTGAAGGAAGGTAATGTTGACTTCGGTGCTTTTGTTGACATGCGACTCGTTGCTCTACAGTACTAGCATCATGCACATCAGTACGTAGCATCAACAGGTCAGTGTCCATTACGAACATGGTTTTGCAGTCAGTGCAATGTATACAAATGCGGAGTTGGCAGACGCCCATTTGATGTATGGTTTAGCACGGGGCAATAGCCGTGGCGCGGTACGTTTGTATCGAGACAGATTTCCAGAGCGAAGGCGTCCCGATAGGAAGACGTTCGAAGCAATTGATTGGCTTCTTAGGGAGCACGGCACATTCCAGCCTATGACTCGCGACTGGGGAAGACCTAGAACGACGAAGGACACCTGCAGTGGACGAGGCAATTCTTCGTGCAGTTGACGGTAATCCTAATGTCAGCGTCAGAGAAGTAGCTGCTGTACAAGGTAACGTTGAGCTGCTGTATAAGGTAACGTTGACCACGTCACTGTATGGAGAGTGCTATGGGAGAACCAGTTGTTTCCGTACCATGTACAGCGTGTGCAGGCACTACCAGCAGCTGATTGGCCTCCACGGGTACACTTCTGCGAATGGTTCATCCAACAATGTGTCAGTCCTCATTTCAGTGCAAATGTTCTCTTTACGGATGAAGCTTCATTCCAATGTGATCAAATTGTAAATTTTCACAATCAACATGTGTGGGCTGACGAGAATCAGCACGCAATTGTGCAATCACGTCATCAACACAGATTTTGTGTGAACGTTTGGGCAGGCATTGTTGGTGATGTCTCGATTGGGCCCCATGTTCTTCCACCTACGCTTAATGGAGCACGTTATCATGATTTCGTACGGGATACTCTACCTGTGCTGCTAGAACATGTGTCTTTACAAGTACGACACAACATGTGGTTCATGCACGATGGAGCTCCTGCACATTTCAGTCGAAGTGTTCGTACGCTTCTCAACAACAGATTCGGTGACTGATGGATTGGTAGAGGCGGCCCAATTCCATGGCCTCCACGCTCTCCTGACCTCAACCCTCTTGACTTTCATTTATGGGGGCATTTGAAAGCTCTTGTCTACGCAACCCCGGTACCAAATGTAGAGACTCTTCGTGTTCGTATTGTGGACGGCTGTGATACAATACGCCATTCTCCAGGGCTGCATCAGCGCATCAGGGATTCCATGCGACGGAGCGTCGATGCATGTATCCTCGCTAACGGAGGACATTTTGAACATTTCCTGTAACAAAGTGTTTGAAGTCACGCTGGTACGTTCTGTTTCTGTGTGTTTCCATTCCATGATTAATGTGATTTGAAGAGAAGTAATAAAATGAGCTCTAACATGGAAAGTAAGCGTTTCCGCACACGTGTCCACATAACATATTTTCTTTCTTTGTGTGTGAGGAATGTTTCCTGAAAGTTTGGCCGTACCTTTTCGTAAAACCCTGTATAGCATAGCCCCCGTCTGCACTGGGCAGGAGAGAGACCCATACCTGAACGCAAGTATGCACATAGTACAACTACTGGAAACAATAAATTGATCAATCGGGAATTTGACATCGAGATTGGTTTTTAAAAGTACTGTAGAATTCGAAAATTGGTTCTCTCCGCTACATTCGGAAGGATAAAGATGCATGGTACAATAGAGGCAACAGCTAATATCACTGCAAGACAGAGCCCACTGCAATATATTGAGAAGCACTGAACACGACACATTTAGAACCGTGATCCAGTTCGTAGCAGTAGTTTCACGTCTACATGTCAGAGATAGCTGAAGGC
Source organism: Schistocerca americana (assembly GCF_021461395.2). Classification (NCBI taxonomy): domain Eukaryota; kingdom Metazoa; phylum Arthropoda; class Insecta; order Orthoptera; family Acrididae; genus Schistocerca; species Schistocerca americana. The sequence continues at coordinate 394,411,516 of NC_060125.1, read as the reverse complement.
ATTGGCAGAGACCGCGCTATCGTGTCCCGAAGTCGACACGCTGCACACCCGCCTCCATATACACCGCCAGCGCCGAGTAAAGAGGTCGATGAAAACTAGCGCCGCGGCTGCAGCCGCAGTCATGGACGCACTTGTGTGCCAGATTGCACCACCCACGGCCACGAAGGCCATCCGGGGATGATTGGAGTGGTAGGAATTCGGACGTTATCAATACCTCCAGCGCAAAGACCATCATTTGAACCTTCTCTCACGTGACACGCACAAGTCCGCTTCTGTCGCGCTCAGGCAGTCCACTGGTCACTTCGGCAGCCCCCGCTGTCGCGGGCAAGATCAGACAGGTAGGCGCATTCTTTGTACATGTCAAAGACTGAGCTAATCCGTTAATGCGGTTACCAACTCCTCAAAATGTTCAAATGTGTGTGGATTCCTAAGGGACCAAGCTGCTGAGGTCATCGGTCCCTAGACTTACATGCTATTTAAACTAATATATGCTAACAACAAGACACAGACCGATGCCCAAGGGAGGACTACGACCTCCGACAGGAGACGCCGCGCAAACTATGACATGGCGCCTCAAACCACGCGGCCACTCCGCGCGGATAAAACACAGAATTCGAAACAATATGAGCATTGTGCAACGTCAGGTTTGCCATAGCGCGGCGGTGACTCCTCGTGACTGCCCTTGCAGGCATCCGCTGTGTACTGTGAAACAAGCAGCTGCACCCTGGACGTAACAGTAGTTCTAAACAATTCCACCCAGACACACACCAATCAGTGTAAAAAGTCTACTTTACCCAATCCAAGGCAACGATGTTATTGACCACACACCTCGAATTTCTCACGCTAAATGTAGATTCCTCCCGTTTCTACGTGTTATTTTCGAAGATAGAAGTAATCAGACAATATACGCATTTTCACGTCGCTAAAGTATCGTTACTTGTTGTGAAAATCCTTCACAACACTATGGAGTAGGCTATATTCCCTCTAAGTATTCTTTCATCACGTAGAATAATGTCTTTCCTCATCTGTCACATCCTGCATCACAGGACTAGAATATTAAACTCATTATTGGCTCATTATGGAGTGCTAAGATCTATTACTGTCACAGGACGCCTCCTCATTTTCGGACTCTCCCTTAAGGTAACCAAATATCTCGCCACTTACGAAGTCTCTTAAGGTAACAGCACAGAGAAGTTGTAAGTATAAGTTTTATACTACGTATCACTTTATAAATTCGGTAACACATCTGATTTTATTACGATGGTTGTATGTCCCTACATAGGTGGACGATTGAAATATCGTTAAATAATATCGCCGCAACGAAAAAAGCGCCAGGAGAATAATCATATCCGTGACGCCCTAGTTAGGCTGCATGTCATTGATATCAGATTGATAGGCTAACGAATTAAATAGATTATGAGAGTCACTTCGCATGGCGAGTAATTTTTCTTTTTCATTAGTCGGATTACACTCACCAGGTAGTTCAAATGGGAATCCCTGGAGGGAAGACGATGTTCTTTACGAGGAACACTATTGAGAACCGATATTTGAAGCTCACTACGGGAGGATTCTACTGCCGGCAACATACATTACGCGTAAGGACCGTGCTTGTAATAACACGATCACAACGACTATTTTATCGTCACTCTCCATAAAAAACGGCCGTGGTTCTACAAGTACACTCAAGAATCGCTGCTAGTGTTACGCTTTCTGTCAGAACTGCTGTCAGTCATTTGGAATCAAGTTTCTCCATTCAACACAAACTTGCGTTGGATACTATTAAGAGGTCATTTAATGATTACAGCCACTGGTAAATAATATCCGTGACATTCTCATATCTCGAAACGAGTCATCTTTTTCGAACGTATCTGCTATAGCAAACCTCCAACGTGATTTTAGACAATTCATCTACATCTTGCAACTGTTCCCCAGTCTCCGCTCGCCTCCCAGCAGCTTCGTCTATGTGATCGTCCCAATTTAAGTCGGAAGTGAACGGAAGTTGGGGAGCGCTACATCCTGCACCTTCTGAAAGCCTTGTAGAAACAGGTTGAGCTGAGTGAATGCTACAAGACCGTCTTTTGACCAGTCGGAGGAAACAGGATCATGTTGTTGTAGCTCCACCAACAAAGCTGACTACGAAAGTTTTCTACCGCTGGCAACATACCTGACGCATAAGAACAGCGCTGTTAAAAACACGGTCACAACGACTATGTTACCGTCACCCTGCAGAGAAAAACGGTCTTGGTTCTAGAGCTACTCACAAGAGTCGCTCATAGTATTGCACTTTCTGGTAGAAATGCTGTATGCGATTTGGAATCAAGTCTTTCCATTAAACCACATACCTGGGTTGGATCCCATGGAGAGGCCGGACGGATTGGCCGAGCTGTTCTAAGCGCTTCAGTCTGGAACCGCGCGACCGCTACGGACGCAGGTTCAAATCCTGCCTCGGGCATGGATGTGTGTGATGTCCTTAGTTTAGTTAGGTTTATGTAGTTCTAACTTCTAGGTGACTGATGACCTCAGATGTTAAGTCCTTTAGTGCTAAGAACCATTTTGAAACGAGTCACCTTTTTCGAACTTACCTTTTACAGTAAAATTCCAACGGCGTTTTAGATAGTCTCTATGCATCTTGTAACTGCTCCTCAGCCTCTTCCCGCCATCCCTACAGTTTTGCGCATGTGATCGTTCCAATTTAAGTCGGAACTGAGCAGATGTTGGAGAGCGTTATATCTACCACTGTGTGCATCCCATGAAGAAGCACGGTAAGCTGAGTTAATGCGACAGGACCGTATTTCCATCACTTGGTGGAAATGGGAACATGTTATCGTAGATCCGCCAATGGTGTACGATGTGTAAGGTCAGCGCCAAAACGAAGCTTTCTCCTGCAAAATGAGGTACTATGAACGTCAGTACGACAGTTACAGTGGTGCTTCTCGTCGGGAAAATTAGGAAGACTCCACGTCATACAGGAACTGGAAGGAAGGCAAGGTTTTGCTACTGCACTGCGATGCGTTTCTAAACTTAACAGGTACTACACTCTGACGGAGATCTGCGTCCCTCAGGGTGCATTCACATTTGTCACCCAAAGATATTGTCATCGTTATTTTATGCCACCAAACAGAGAAAAACTGCGAACTATAAAAGCTCTGATAACTTCATGCGACAGAGAACTCAATAACATTTTTGTTGAAACTCTCTCTTCAGATAAATCGAAAACAAATACCGTCAGAGTGTCAACATCGAGCATATGTGGTGATCCTATTAAATACGCAGGTACTGATCCATTTGAATGAGTGACCAGTGATCGAAGTCGTTTGCACAGACCGGTGAAAAGTTTCATTGCCTGTAATGTAGGAGGGCCATATCCCACAGACTATCTGTCGCACTGTCGCTAGAGAGGGTGCATGTTTTGTTGTTTGATACATTGTTTCTTCTCTGCTGTAACACGCTTTTTACACCGCCATAGATTTTGTTTTTTCCGCCACGACTTTGAGGTCTGTGCCTGGCTCTAAACTGACATTGACAAGTTTCGATCCATTGGCTCTCACAGAAAACTGGACATCGCACATTGTAAGTCATGTTGCTGCTGCTCCCACAACACACACAGTGGATAATTGAAATAAAAGACAGTCAGAACGTAGGGAAAGTGGAAGAGTTTCACGGCATCGTGGAGCGTTTCCAGACTGCTGTCCGAAGGTGATTGACGATCTCTACATTTAGACTCATCTTTCACAGTGACAGGATAGCTGATGGCCCAGTGTACCATTTCGATTAATTCCTCATATTGCAGTCATGTATGCGATCACTGTTTCGGTGATAGTTGTCCCCGGAATGTATTGCTCCTCCACCAAGACTCTTTCTTCATCTCAATCAAGCGATATCAGTCAATCATTATGTGGTAATCAACAGTTTACCAGTGAAGAGATGCGATGGAAAAGACACCACCGATGTACTGTAATAATCATTACACTTGATAGTGCGATCAGTTTTAGCAGTTTTTTACAACGCTGGCCAGTGACACTGCAGCATGCTTCCCAATTGCTGTAACATCACTAAACCCTCTCTCCTCTATTTTGCGAGTACCATTGCGAATGTATATAGATGATTGTGCAGTACGTTCATTAATTGTTAATTCTATACACCAAACTATGCCAGACAGCAAGCTACATATTTCTAGCACTTCGATCATAGTACGTAAATGATGATTACAGTTGCCCTATACGGATGGGAGTCACAGAGCATTCTCGCATTCTTAAGATAAAGTTAGAGATTGAAAGATCTCCTCACATTGTCTTTGACCAACGGTCCTAAACACTGTCACCGATTTAATCTGCAGCTGACCAGAAGTAGACCGCCACATTCCACGTCTCGTGAAGGAACAGAGCGAAACGAGTTCGTAACTGCTGTCCCGCACCCATCCAGAAGTAGTTTATAGTAGATATGAAAGTGTTGTGATGCTATAATAGACGGTTAAGAACTAGAAACGGGTGGTTTTTATGCGTGATAGCTCCAGACGGACGGAGTTCGAAGCGCTTTACGTAAATCAACTGCGCTATCCTTTCTATAGTATTGTTCTAGTGTCTGGAGTCAGTACCAAGAAGGCATTGGTAAGAGAGAACATCAACGCATGCACTCCTGAGGCTACATGGTTCTGCTCTTAAAACACGCTATTACGTTAGATCGTTGCGGTTTCCGACCTATTAGTCACATGGAGTGTACCGCTGTCACTATCCTTGTTGTGGACTGGCAAGACAGCCAATCCACAGTGACGGGTAGCCGAAAGGCACGCGTTTAAGCTCACGCAGGCTGGCGTGAGGTCTGGAACAGTTAAAGGATATGAGACTAGCAAAAATAGTACGTATCTGTTGGAATACTTAACTTTAATCCATAATTGGTGAACATCGGTCTGACGGCACATGCATCACAAGATAAATAGCAAATGATAATGGCGCCTTGCTAGGTCGTAGCAAATGACGTAGCTGAAGGCTATGCTAACTATCGTCTCGGCAAATGAGAGCGTAATTTGTCAGTGAACCATCGCTAGCAAAGTCGGCTGTACAACTGGGGCGAGTGCTAGGAAGTCTCTCTAGACCTGCCGTGTGGCGGCGCTCGGTCTGCAATCACTGACAGTGGCGACACGCGGGTCCGACCGCGGCCGATTTAAAGGCTACCACCTAGCAAGTGTGGTGTCTGGCGGTGACACCACAATCCTAGTGTAAGAAACATGTTTTCAGAGCGTGCCATACACTCTCCTTGAGGGTTTCTCTACGATAAACTATGGTGACAAACTACACAATGAAGAAACTACTTCCTTAAGACACCGATTCTTCGTGGTACACGCACAATATAACTTTCGAGTGGTGTATAGCGCCCACTGTTCACATCCGATCACGGTTCAGAAATTATATTATGCTCGTGCCAGTTCTATATAAAATTATCGTTAGTAAAGGAGAATGGCTCTGACAAAAAAAAAAAAAAAAAAAAAAAAAAAAAAAAAAAAAAAAAAAAAAAAAAAAAAAAAGAGAGACTAACGCATGCAGTGGTTTTTGACATGTGGAATTACACTCACACCGCCACTAACTCCGTAAACAGGACATCTGTCAAGCTGATGTATACACAGGGATTGCAGTACCTCACAAACATCTGTCGCTAGCTTAGAATCATCGTAGTTATGTAACTGATGACTCGATTTTATCCCCAAGATGAGGCAGGGTAATTAAGTACGTCGCATAATTCTTCGTTCGCCTAGAGTAATGTGTCGAAACAGGATGGATATGTTTCCTCACCATAAGTTGGAAGTCGTCTGCTGGCTGAGAGATTTGCTGTTAGCGATCGCAATTAGACAGTGCTCTAAGTCACACACAGAACACGCAGTTGTATACGAGTCGAACGCGATTTATGTCACACAACTGATGCATCGTGACAGAATAACGGAAAAAATGCTCAAATGACCTGCAGTACCATCTCCCTCTCTCTTTCTAGAATGCATCATCAGTCTACCGTTAAATCATGTCTCGTTGTAACACCATCTCAACCGAACAGTCCATACACTCACTGTCATCCTTTAATTCAGCTGCAAGTAAGGTTAGAGGCAAATGGTTCTCTTTTTTCCAGGAAAGCATCAAAGACAGCAGTCAACTCGCGTGTATCACTATTACCTCAACAGACATACAGTAGAATGTTGCCTCGATTAAAAAAAAAGACTGTTTCCCTGGTTCCAGTACTTCCATGTCAACGTTTTCGCGCATTCCTCTTGCTGTCGCATACTCGTTCCCATGTACTCAAAAAAAAAAAAAAATAAGAAAAAGAAGCACTCCGTCTTCAGGCCACGAGTGGCCTAGCAGGACCATCCGACCGCCGTGTCATCCTCAGTAGAGGATGCGGAGAGGAGGGGCGTGGGGTGAGCACACCACTCTCCCGGCCGTTATGATGGTATTCTTGACCGAATCCACTACTATTCGGTCGAGTAGCTCCTCAATTGGCATCACGAGGCTGAGTGCACCCCTAAAAATGGCAACAGCGCATGGCGGCCCGGATGGTCACCCATCCAAGTGCCGACCACGCCCGACAGCGCTTAACTTCGGTGATCTCACGCGTTCCCATGTACAGGTACAAGAATTGTTCTGCACCAAACAGAAGACATACAAGTACTCCCTGGATTTCCCCGCATTTCGGCGTAATTTCCCTAAATTTATACGTATTTTTCGTCATTTTTCGTAATTTTATCGATTTTATGTCACTTCTACCCATGCGATCATGACATCACTTCTCGTTCTGCATTCTAAAATTGCTTGTAAATGTAGTACAGCTGCCAACACCTAGCGCAAATGCACTACGTTTCTGGTCGGGCGATACACTAGACTAGAGCACTGTACTCGAATACATCAAGTCACCTACAACCACATATTCTACAGTTGCACCGTATATGCTCTGTTTTCTGTATGTCTGTGTCTGTGCATGTGTCGCAGATGGCGGTGATATAGTCGTGCTGATCATGTTTTTAATAGCACGGTCCTTACACGTAATGTATGTTGCCGGCGATAGAATCCTTTCATGGCCAGCTTCAAATATCGGTTCTCAATAGTATTCCTCGAAAAGAACATCGTCTTCCCTCCAGGGATTCTCATTTGAACTACCTAGTGAATGTAATGCGACTGCTGAAAAAGAAAACTTACTCGCCATGCAAAGTGACTCTCGTGATCCATTTAATTGATTAGCCTATCACTTGATGCCAGTGGCATGCCATCTAACGGGTGTAAGCGATTGCTAGGGCACCACGGATATGATTATTCACCTGGTGTTTTCTTCGTTGCGGCGATATCTTTTAATGATATTTCAATCCTCCACCTAGGTAAGGAGAGACAACCATCATCGTAAAATCAGATGTGTTACGGAATTTATAAAGTGATACATAGTATAAAACTTACATTTACAACTTCTCTGTGCTGTTACCTTAAGAGACTTCGTATGTGGCGAGACATTTGGTTACTTTAAGAGAGAGCCCGATGTTATGTTATGTTATGCTATGGTGATCTAGGACCTAGAAACGACAGAGAGGCTCCATCCCCGCCGAGCCGCAGTGGTCCGCAACCCCACGACGACTATCGCAGTCTACTTCACCCCTCCGCCGCCCCACACCGAACCCAGGGTTATGAGAGCCCGATAGTGAGGAGGTGTCCTGTGACAGTGGTAGATCTTAGCCTCCATTATGAGCCAAAAATGAGTTTAATATTCTAGTCCTGTGATGCAGCACGTGACAGATAAGGAAAGATAGTTGTCTACTTGACGATAGAATACTTAGAGGGAATATAGCTTATTCCATACTGCTGTACAGGATTTTCACAACAAGTAACGATACTTTAGCGACGTGAAAACGTGTTTATTGTCTAATTACTTCTATCTTCGAAAATAACTCGTATAGACGGGAGGAATCTACATTTAGCGTGAGAAATTCGAGGTGTGTGGTCATTAACATCGTTGCCTCGGATTGGGTAAAGTGGACTTTTTACACTGATGGGTCTATGTGTGGGTGGAACTGTTTAGAACCACTGTATATGCCCAAGCTGCAGCTGCTTGTTCGCAGTACACAGCGGCTGCCTGCAAGGGCAGTCACGAGGGGTCGGCAACCGGATTAACGAATTAGCCCAGTCTTTGACGCGTACAAAGAATGCGCCTACCTGTCTGATCTTGCCCGCGACAGTGAGGGCTGCCGAAGTGACCAGTGTACTGGTTAGCGCGACAGAAGCGGACTTGTGCGTGTCACGTGAGAGAAAATTCAAATGATGGACTTTGCGCTGGTGGTATTGATAACGTCCGAATTCCTACCACTCCAATCATCCCCGGATGCCCTTTTTGGCCGGGGGTGGTGCACTTTGGCACACACGCGCGTCCATGACTGCGGCTGCAGCCGCGGCGCTAGTTTTCACCGACCTCTTTACTCGGTGCTGGCGGTGTACATGGAGGCGGGTGTGCAGCGTGTCGACCTCGGGACACGATAACGCAGGCTCTGCCAATGCTTTCAGCTATCTCTGACATGTAGACGTGACAACTACTGCTACGGACTGGATCATGGTTTAAGTGTGTCGTGTTTACTGCTTCTCAACATATTGCAGTGGGCTCAGTCTTGCAGTGGTATTTGCTGTTGTCTCTATTGTATCATGCACCTTCCCCCTTCCTTCCGAATGTAGCGGAGAGAACCAATTTACGAATTCTACAGTACTTTTAAAAACCAATCTCGATGTCAAATTCCCGATTGATCAATTTATTGTTTCCAATAGTTGTATTGTGTGCAAGCATGAGTTCAGGTGTGGGTCTCTCCCCTGGCCGGTGCGGACGTGTTCTATGCTGTATACAGCGAACAGCCCGCACCTCGCGATCTCTATTTTGTGTGATCGGGGGGATTTTTTTTTTTTTTTTTGTCAGATATGCTTAGTGGAATGTTGTGGTGGGGGAGTGTGTTTGTGCTCCCAAATGTTGGTGCGTACAAGACCCCGGGTATATTTACCGCTACGATCCCGTTGTGGTGGAAATTTCAATACTTGATTTACATAATGTTTGTGAGTGATACTCAAACGTTCAAAATATGTTATATCACGAAGACGGATCATCGTAAGGTGGGGGTGTGTCTTTCAAGCGATCTCTTTGACTGCTGCAAATTATTAAACAAATAAATTTAAAGGGTAGTGCAAATGGCTTATTTCACTGTATTTTTGATATCGAAATTACATCAGCTCTCCTTTTGTCTCCAGCATTAGCCAATGGGAACACTGTTTTCTGAGGAGAGATTCAAACCTACGTCTTCGTGTTTTGGGGTATTGGTTCACACAGACAATCAGGGAGCGGCCTCTAGCGAACGACAGAGACAGAATGTGGGTCTGGACTTTCCCGATCAACGGAATGCCGCCACTTGATGGTTTGGGGGCCGCGAGATCAAAGATGGTGCCCTGACGATAGAGACTCGCAAGGGAGGCCCCAAATGGCGGCTACTATATAAATATAATATTTCGAACGAGTAGAAAATCTAGAGAGTGATCGATGAGAGGATACAGAACAAAAAAGGTCTAATGAAGTTATGTCTGGAAATGCATGTTCTCCATGCCTGAACCATTTATTCAGTCATACTTCGTTACAGAGACTGCGATCTAATACACGCTGTACCATGCACCCGCAGTTACAGTATGTGTTGAAAACGATTTACGTGTGCCCCAGCGTATGCATGTACGCGCCGTAGGATTTTCTGTCTCACACGTTCACATCTGTCGGGCTGCATTCGAACAGTGTCAAACGTAGCACGAATACACTGCTCCAGTGTCTCCACATCTGGAATGGTTCTGCATACACGATACTTCTGAGATGGTCCCATAACCAGAAACTAGAAATCACGCGGGTTGAGATCCAGTGAACGAGCAGGCCATACAGCTGGACCCCCTTCTCCGATCCATCGACCAGGAAAGACGCGACAGAGATGCATCCTGATGTTAACGGCGAAGTGGGATGGAGCACTATCATGTAGTAGCCACAGAATCCTTCGAATCATCAATGGCACTTCTTCCAGAAGGGAAGGCAGGTGACTAGAGATAAGAAGATGTGGGTTGAAAGAAGCGAAGGAATGTTGTTTTTGGCTATAAATACGAATCGCTTTGGTGCAGGAATCATCCCAGTCTGAGACTTGCTAGCAGCAACATCAACAGCGCAAACAGAATCAGCAGAGATGAAAAGCCATAATGGAAATGATAGTTCTTCAGGACCCAATAAGCGACCCCAATTTGCCCCATTGATCATACAGGAAAGCACTTAAGATGATTTTTTTCCGTTTTTGTGTGTGCTCGTTATAGCTGTATTCTGATTATTAATTTCTTCTTCTTATTCTTCTGTTGCAGGTGTGATGGACGTGTACAGGCTCAGGATTGGGCCTGCAACAAGTACTCCACGACCTTAGAAAATGACGCATTCATCGTCCCAGCTCAATTAATCTGTACTGTATTCACTGTGCCTGCTAGCATCACCACCGCCCAGTCTATCATCATTGCCATGGTATCGGCTGATGAGAACAGCTCGTTTGTGAATGCAGCCATGCCATGGACCATCTTGCAATCATCATGGACAATCATTTCTAGATGCACTCTATGATAATATTGCAATGTGTTAAGCAGATATGATATTACAAGCCATCGCTGCAAATAACAATGTGACAAGGGGTTTCTGAACTACTCGGACGCCACTAATTTAAAACATGAGTAGAACTGCTGTAGGTGCTTGCACATACCATTTTTAAATTATGCATGATACCCACCAAATTTTTTCTTTCTTTGCAAGTGAGATGAAGGCCATACCCGGATCTCTGCTTGAACCTTCAACTGGTCCACCACCTGACAAATTAAGTGTTCGTTGCCCCAGTCTGTTTTGTTGACAACGTATTCACTGTGCCCATGAATACCACAGCAGCTGCGCCCATTGTCATTATTGTGGTACAGGTTGATATCACCAGCTCGTTTGCCGATGTGGCCATGTCCTGGACGAGTTCACAATCGTCATGGACCTGCTCAGCATCAGACATCGTTTCAACACAACTCTGGGCCTAGCAGCAGCAGTATCCCTGCTCGCTCTGTTACTGATCAGCAATATGTTCTGCAGTCGCACTGGACTACTCTGTGGCTGCTGACAGAATCTCAAAAGCCTTTATTGGTAATTTGAATGTGGGCTACTGAGAGCCTGCCACTTTTCTCCATTCCTGGTAATGCAGTTTGGAAAGGATGCTTTCTGAAATCGTCAAAGACCAGTGCCATTCCGTCATTAAGTGTAACATAGCTCTATACTGTGAACTCATGCATCCTGCTGAAGAGGTCAGTGATGCTGGCCGGTAGAAGAGCATTGTCCAAATTTGGGGGAGATCTGGCGTGCTGTCATGGAACGACTGAATCGCAGAGTAGTTCCGAAATGTTGTCAAGAGTGTCATACTTGGCCGTTTCTCCGAAACGCAGGAAAGGGGGTCGGGTAAGGCAGTCAGATGTGTTCTCCATATTGATGTGTACTTGCATATCTTTAAGCCTCTTAATGAGGGGTCCAGTTTCATCTCTCTTTCGAAAGTTACTGCTGCTGAACAAGCCTGCATTAATGTCCATAATCTTGGTGAGCAGGATGCATATTGCTTCACACAGTCGCTTCTGAGTAGCGATAGAAATTAGCCAAGATATACCCAGTGTACAATTAAATATGAAACATCTGATGTCCTCATGCATTACAGTTTCGAAGGCATCTCATTCCCCATAAAACTCTAGAACTTAACAAGATTCGAGAAGCAGAAATTTGATTATTCAGTTCACATATACTCACTAGATGGTAAAGACAGCAATCCAGATGAAGATGACCGTGAGCAAACTGAGCAGAAGATTTGTCTCTATACTACAAGGGAGATCCAATACTATGTGTGGATAAAAAGCACATCCCACCTACTTTCTACCTAACTGAAAACAAGATAATATGCAAAGTAGTTTTGAAGTAGATATCTCAGCACTTTCATCAAGAGTGAGGATCTAGAAGGGCACACCATTAAGAGCTGGAGCCAGGAGCTGGTACTCGTGGATAAGCCTACCAAGGATAAAATTTCTTAAAGTTCAAGAATGCCCACCACCATGAGCAATGTCCCGTTATCAAATATGCAGACATTGAATGCCTCCTAATTCCTAAGGCACATTGTGACAGTGACCCCACTGCCTCCCATACTACCTTCACAGAATGGTACATACAGTATACTGCATTGTACCAAGTTGTACGCTGGTATAACTCCACTTGCAACAAATTCAAATCATATGTCGGGGATAATCGTACAAGATGGTTGCTTACTGAGCTTGAAAAACATGCATGGGAGGTGTATCGGATTTATCACAACAACGTTCCAATGACTGAGTCGCAGGAGAATGAGCTTATAAGCGTAGGCAACTGACTGTCATATTTGTGGGCTACCATTGGATAGAGAAGCGGAAACTCGACGTAGAGACTAAGTTCCACAGCACAGCTCACAACGCATGCAACTTGAAGTACCGCCGTCATGGAACATACCTGTCACCTTTCACAATTTGAGTGGCTATGATGCCCACTTTCTCGTTCAGCACTTGGGTGATATCGGTTTGAAGGATGATGAGGTCAGTATCACAACCCAATACTGTTGAAAGGTACATTTCTTTTTTCAATAGAATCACGCAAAAAAATTAAGTGCCCACTTTCTGAGTTTGCTTCGCATCATGTATGCTTCTCTTCAGAAACTTACTGAGACAATGTGTCAAGAGGATAAGCATATCACCAGAGCTGCAAGTTTCAGCTTGTAACAAAGAAGGAGGTCGTTCCACATGAATAGTCTTCCCATACGAATACTTGAATTTTATAGAGAGACTCCACGAAACTACATTGCCTCACATAACGACATTCTCCAGTAAACTAACAGGCATTACAATAATGGATTCAGTATATGAGTACATGGTGAATGTTTGGCAGGCGTCTGACATCTCTGATATAGGAGAAGATGGAAGATTGTACATGAATACCAACGTACACTTGCTTGTGGGTATTTTCGAGAAATTACAATCCATAGAACATGTGTTGACATCCAATTGTTGGCCAATACTGAGATGCTGCTGTACTTTCAAAGCGGAATTCATGTGGAACTTCGCCAGTGTGTGTACAGGTTCACGAAGGCAAGTAACCAGTGAATGAGTGACGAGTACAGGCCGTCTGAAATATAAGCTACATCTTGTAGTTGGATGTAAACAACCTCTATAGCTACTCCACGCAAATAAGTAATCGTGAAAGCGTTACGGAGATGATAGATAAACTCCAGTGGAAGACTCTGCAGGAGAGACGCTCAGTAGCTCGTTACGGGCTTTTGTTGAAGTTTCGAGAACATACCTTCACCGAGGAGTCAAGCAGTATATAGCTCCCTCCAACGTATATCTCGTGAAGAGACCCTGAGGATAAAATCAGAGAGATTAGAGCCCACACAGAGGCATATCGACAGTCCTTCTTTCCACGAACAATACGAGATTGGAATAGAAGGGAGAACCGATAGAGGTACTCAAGGTACCCTCCGCCACACACCGTCAGGTGGCTTGCGGAGTATGGATGTAGATGTAAATCTACCATTTGGAAGGTCCCAATGGATGTCCTACGGTGAAATTGCCAGACTGAAGGAAAACATCCAAGATGTAGCTGCAGATGCTGATGAGTGATATGTTCTGGAAGAAGAACTGGCATATTTCAGTCATTTGCATGACAAGCACTGCGCCTTGAACTGTGTATGGAGTGCCTTTTCTCGTGAAATGTTTACATCCTGAAGTTGTTGATAATGCTTGGAATAAGCAGCGATATATTCTGCACTACAGAAACCTTCAGGGATTTCTCAGGATGGGTATGGAAACTGTTAGTATCACTTGCATCTCCTTCAGCCAGCATTGCTGGTTGAAGGTGTACACTGATGGAAACACCAAACAGGGCTCTCGTAATGTGTGACTTTGGAAAACGTATCTACGAAATAATTCACTTTTCGAAAAAACCATGGAAAATATTAGAGAATATGCGATATTAATATATTTTACCTGTGGGATAGACATTATGGAGCAAGAGATTACACCGCCAGATCAGATCAAATTGTACGCAGGTCATAATCTTCAAATGAAGGATTAATTGCTGAGGAGATGGTCAAGGTTTTAGTGCAGTTCATAAAGCGTGTCTATGTTGGCATGTGTGTTCTGGACCCGTCCAAAATTCACATGTATAGATTCTGCTACAACTCTGTGAAGCCAAACTTCGTCGATCCCAGGTTACTTTCTTTGGATGCACACAGTCGCATCTACTGAGCGAAAGGCTGCAATCCATATGAAGCAATTAGGTAAAATCATTAAAAATTCGACACGTTTGAATATGCAGCCGACAATTCTTTTGGAATAAAGCCTCAAAACAAGGAGATTATCAGCTGATGAAAGACGAGGCGAATGGTTCACAGATTGGGAATTTGTAGGCCCCATATCAAAAATGCATGCATAACACATAGATGCTGGGGTCACCTGGACATGGTTAAAGGTGTGCATCACACAGCCTCATAGGCTCTCACGATTGAAGATTACAAGAGGTGCCTCCTCGAGGGCATTGACTCAGCTCTAGATGTGGTGCCCCAGGCAATCTTTCGAGAGCCTATGCAAATTAGTTGGATGAACCACTTGTCATAGTTGTGCGTATCTGAGTATGTAAGCCTGATTGAGTATCAGACCTTACCGTTTACTCTTGAAACCAGTAGTGGTATCAAGTCGTGCGTGCTCTCTACATTTGTAGGAAAATTGGAAATTTGTGGTAAGGTCTTATGGGACCAAACTCTGAGGTCATCGCTCCCTAAGCCTACATACTACTTAAACTAACTTACACTATGGACAACACACACACCCATGCCCGAGGGATGACTCGAACCTCCCACGTGGGGAGCCGCGCGGACCGTGACAAGGCGCCCTAGACCGGGCGGCTACCCCGTGCGGCACATCTGTAGGCATTCGTAGTACATATGCCTAATTTTTTTCCTTACTGTGGAAACAACTAGTCGCTGGCTAGTCACTGACAAGTGAACATGCGTTAGTGGTAGTTGTCGGATTTCGTGTCGTGGGAAAAATGACAGAAAAACTGGAACAAAGTCATTTCATCAAATTTTGTTTTATTCTTGGCGATTCTCAAGTTGAAACAATCCTTACGATTCAACAAGTGTTTAGGGACGAAGCAATAGGTTCTACTTAGACAAAGGAGTGGTAGAAGCGCTTCATAAATGGGCGCTCATCAGCGAAGAGTGAAGCACGTTCAGGTAGGCCCTCAATCTCTGCAAATGATGTTGTTATTGATCATGTAAGGGACCTCGTAACGCAGGATAGACGAATCACGATCAGAGAACTTATAGGCGACGTTAAAATTAATATTGGGTTCATTCATTCCATTTTAAGGGAACATTTGGGCCTCACGAGGATCGCAGCAAATTTTGTGCCAAGTTTCTAACAACTGAGCAGACGCAATTTTGTTGGGAGATCCCGCAAGACATGCTGGACACTGTGAACAGTAATCCCAACTTTCTTAACACAATGATCACTGATGATGAGTCCTGGGTTTATGGGTATAGCCCAGAAACAGTGTTCCAGTCATCACAGCGGAAGCATCCATCATCCCCAAGACCCAAAAAGCAAGGCAGGTCTGCAGCAATGTTAAAGTCATGATGACTGTCTTTTTTGATTCCAGTGGCGTGGTCCGTCACGAACATACCACAGAAGGTACCAATGTCAATAACGAGTACTACCGACAGTGTCTGCATCGCCTTCATGATGCTGTGAGATGCAAACGGACAGACTTCTGGGTAATGGACAGTTGTCCTTTCACTATCGAATTATTGCTAGTAACAAACTTGAACCTCTTCTCATGATACACAAACTTCGAAAGAAGAAGGCTACGCAACTGAACTAATTATGAAGGATGATAAGGGTGATGAGGAGCTCGAATCTTATTGGTCCAGGTGTTTCTCGGCATTTTAATGTGGTCCTATTCGCCCAGAGGATTCAAACCAATTTCATATAAAATGGTCAGTATCGAGTTACGTCATGACCTTGAATATAAATAAGACACTTGCCTAATGTGTGTGGGTTGATCTTTATCAGTTACTGGTAGTAGCCCTGGTGGAGGAGAATTCGGGTGGCTTTGATTATGTCACCGAAGTGAGTAACCTGAGACCGAAAGTCCTAACCCGTGACCTTGTCTTACATCTATTCTGCCTTGAAGTGGCCCTTGATAACTTCTACTTATCATTATGTCGTTATCATATCACTGTAAGTAATGTGTCATGAGATTTTTACCTGTGCTCGTATCCGTCCTAGATAACTTCTACTCAAACTGAAAAAGATACAGCTCTATACTTTGTATCAGTGTGCTCCAAGAACTAATAAAGAAGGCTGCTTACAAAACATTAATGTGTCCTAGTTTACGATATTGCTGAAATAAGTGGGACCCATATTAAAAATTACTAATGGGGGATATTAAATGTATCCAAATAACGACATCACGAATGGTCACAGATTTGTATGACTTGTGGAAGAGCATCACCAAATTGCTGAAAAACCTGAATTGGCAGATATTTGATGAGAGATGCCAATTACCCAACAAAATCCTAATTATAACAAAAAGTTTCGAGAACCAGTATTAAGTGAAGGACATAAAGATATTCTTCGGCCCTCAGTGTATAACTGCCACAGAGATTTTAAAGTCAATATTAGACTGATTACCCAATACATGAAGACGTTTAAGCAGTCATTCCACCTGTGCTGTGTATGTGAGTGAATGAAGATATAATGAGCTGCTGATTTACAGGCTGGCCAAAATAAAAGAGGCCCCATGTCCTATAAACTACATACAGACAATTCACTCTTTTATTCGAAATACAGAGTAATAAATTATTAATATGAAAAACGACATACTGAACACTCAATAATGCAATAGTCCATAGGAGATGCTGAAAATGTCCACAATAAACATGGGTAAGCAACTTAGCACGTCTCAACACGTTTCTGGAAACTTTTGGCAATTCATATGTTATGATTTCCACAGTCGCATTGCGAATGTTCGCTTTCAACTCTCCAATTGTATGTGAGTCGTTACTGCAGAATTTAATCTTTAAACTACCCCACAAATAAAAACAACAGGTAGACAGGTCGAGGGATCTGGTTGGCCATAAACCTGCGGAAACTATACGTTCCTCTCTAAAGGCTTCACGGACATATAACATTGAAAACCGTGGATTATGCGCCGTAGCGCCACCTTGCTGGAAAAATGCATACTCTCGTTCTTCCTCCGTTAGCTGCGCTGTGAATGGTTTCAACAGTTCCGTTACATACAGTTGAGAGTTCACAGTGTTGTTAAGGAAAATGGTGCCTACAATTCACTGGCCTTACACTGCACACCAAAAGCGTACTTTGAAAGCATGCTGAGGCACCTCAAAGAGTTCTCTGGGATTGTTTCTGGACTAATAGCGTGTGTTCTGAGAGTTCGGGCACGGGCTAAGGTGAAACCATGCTTCGTCTGAGCTGATGTAAAGATTTGAATCCAGATAACCATCAGCGGCATGTGTGAGTAACCATTCGAAGTGGTGTTGTCATTGTGCATAATCCGTAAGTTTTAATGCTTGCATCAATTTTACTTTGTATTCTCGATTATGTAACAGCTTCAGCATGTCCTGGCATGACATTCATTTGATGTTTAGTTGGGAGCATAGCCGTCTAGTTCATTTCGGTGGACTTCTTACCATAGTCAGTGAACATGTTCAATATTTTTGGCGAATAAACTTTCTTTACGTGGTCACGTTTGGCGTTAGCGACTGAAACCGTTGCTCTAGACTTAATGATAAATTTTTGTACAACACTTTTTGCAGAAGCAGCTGTCTCTGAATATTTTATCGTGAACCTTTCATTTAACGTTTTAAACAATTTAAACTCTAAAAGAGTTTCAGCAACAAACACTCTTTGTTCGATTGAAACAGGCATTCTGCAGAGCTGTATTTACAACAAGCTTCAAAATGACTACTGACAACACAGCACTGATCACTAAATCGCCGCATGACATCACGTGACACCGCTCGAGCGCCGTCCTAGCATTAAGAAATAACAACACTCAGACAGCTTCAAATACCACGATAACATGGGTCTTCTTTTATCTTGGCCACCCCGAACTCGTCTGCCAGAATGGCTACCACACTTTAGGATCACAATTTTAAGTGTATGATCAAGCTACCATGAATACAGAGATATCTGTCCGAGTCTTCGAGAAAGTCAGAGTTAACCTTTCAAAGGAGCAGAGTCACTCGTACAATACATACAAATAAGGACACACGTGTGTAGTGTCTTGTACCGCAAGGAAGCAAGGGAGAGGATGTTGTTACGGGTAGCCGGCGTCCTCTTTCTACAGCACAAATGCACAAGTGGATTAATACGGTTCTGTACTTACATGAACTGGAAACTTCACTTATTTTGGATGGAGTACACGTGTTGTGGTAAAAGCTCATCAGTAATAACCTCCTTGCAGACTGATGTAAAGTATAATATTCACTGCTAGTAAAATACAACTCTGGTTGAGATAAGCTAGTGCCATTATAGACACTAATTAAGTTAATTTTGATGACTTGGGCAACGACTGATACAGCCTGGGCTTTTTTATTGTATTTTGCTTGTATCGTGGCAACGGATAAAGTTCTCAAAAAACAACAGGACGACCACTAATGATATGTATTTGGTTATCTTTTTACAAAAATTTGAAGTGATTCGCACAAATCTGAAACATAGAAGTGGCATGCGTTTAAAAAAACCTCACAAAAAACGTACGAATGAAGGTACATTTTGAAAGCGAGTATTCAATTTTACCGTAAGAAAGCATTTTTTATTTATTTGAATCACTTTAATCGTTTTCCGTGCCCTCAATTCACATAAGAACGAATTTTACGTGCTTTATTTAACTTGACTTTAAACCATAGTATCTCGACAACGGATAAAGATTATTGGATAAAAAATTTCGTTTCGACTTTATACATTTATCTACTTTCTTGCAAAGTTTGAACCAATTCGTGTAAGTTTAGGGTATAGAAGTGCCACACTTCAAAAACCTCCCAGAAAAATGTATTTTTTCCAAATGGTTAAAATTTGTCTTAGCTCATGGTCCGATACACCAGTGAACCAAGTTTGGACCATCAATCTCGCTCCAGTTCGGAGATATTTAACAGTGACTTTTTGCACACAAAATCCGACCAAGGGCGACTATTTTTGCACTTAAAATCGGAATGGTACACATTCAAACGGTGCCATTAGCTCAGCATTAATTTCAGCCCAATAAAAGTCGTACGCAAAAGGAATTAACTGATCCACACAATCCGTCACCAGCTCTGGTTTGTCTTTAAAACATTGTTTAATTCACTGAAACCTAGCTACAGTCAGACAGATGTTCGAATTTCTATACAAGCGCCCATTGGTACTGGCTAAAAGAAAAACAATTCACCCTATGTACCTAGCTCAAATAGGAATTGAGCATCAAGTCCCCCCCCCCCCCCCCTCCCCCAAACCGCGAATCTGCGCGTGGCCTTTTCAGACACATTTGTTACAGCGCTTCTTCACTGTAACAATTAGCGTATACCAGGACACGAACCTGCCGTCCTTCTAACCTATTAACTGCACGTCTCTGACCACAACCATCGTATACAATTTTGTGCATTATTCCGCCTATCTTAAAATCTTCTTAGAACTTCTACAGTCGATGTGCCATTAACTGTCATTTAATTATAACAGACTGTATGTAGAGTGATGTATGTCTGAAAAATCTTCGATGCGGCGTTGCTCTGAAACGGAATAGTAGTAGTAGTAGTAGAGGGTTTTTGGGGGCACGGCAGCAAGTTCTTCAGCGCCGAAACGGAATACTATCATACGGCGCAAGTTACGAGGGTAGTTAGAAAATTTCTCGGAATCACGGCGAGGGACCAGCGCTAGCACAAAGAGTTGTTCACTTGATATTCATTGGACTGTTGCCTGTAAACACATGCCACGTCAGTGCTCTTGGAAGAGAACTGTGGCGGTGACGTGGCTTTGTTGTTGTTCCCGCGTAGTGATTTTCGAAGACGGAAAAAATCGAGATTCGAGCACTGATTAAATACTTCGTAAAGAAAGATATGAAAGCAAAGGACATTCACACCGATTTCCAGAATACACTGGGGGACTCCGCTCTCTCATATTCAAGTGTTGCCAAGTGGACAAATGAATTTCAGTTTGGTTGGGAGACCTTAGATCCGGTCTGATGACATACGGCCGGGAGAGCGGTGTGATGACCACGTGCCCCTCCATACCCGCATCCAGTGACGCCTGTGATCTGAGGATGACACGGCGGCCGGTCGGTTCCGTTGGGCCTTCATGGTCTGTTCGGGAGGAGCTTTAGTTTTTTGGGAGAGCTTAGATGATGATCCGCGCATTGGTCGGCCAAGATGTGTCACTACTCCAGAAATCATTGCAAAAGTGCACAAAATGGTCATGGAGGATCGCCGATTGAAAGTGCGTGAAATTGCTCACGCTTGCCAGATGTCAGCTGAAAGGGTATATCACATTTTAACTGAAGAATTAGAAATGAAAAATTATCTGCAAGATGGATGCCGGGACTCTAGACGTTGGATCAAAAACATGTGCCTTCACCACGGCAAAATTACACGAACTAAGGTATGAATTGTTGCCACACCCGCCTTAATCACCTGACATGGCTCCGTCAGGCCTTCATATCGTCCCAAAACTGAAAATTTTTCTAGGTGGGCGAAGATTCACTTCAAACGAAAAATTGATAGCCGGAGTTGACAACTATTTTGCAGGCCTGAAGGAAACTCATTTTCGAGATGGTATCAAGGCACTGGAATATCGTTGGACCAAGTGCATTAATCTATAAGCAGACTACATTGAAAAATAAAAAAAAGTTTCAGTGATGTAAGTACTTTTTTTCTATTCCGTTCCGACAGGAATAGCCCAAATACCATCAATCAATTTGGCGTTTCAAGAGCAGTGAGCGAGGAACGTCACGTGACCGATTTCCATTTTCGGCCGAACGCCAACCGCCGATTTCAGATTTCAGCCGAACGCCAGCCGCACACCTGCCGGTGTGGCCGAGCGGTTCTAGGCGCTAAAGTCTGGCACCGCGCGACCACTACGGTCGCAGGCTCGAATCCTTCCTCGTACAAGGATGTGTGTGATGTCCTTAGGTTAGTTAGGTTTAAGTAGTTCTAAGTTCTAGGCGACTGATGACCTCATAATTTAAGTCCCATAGTGCTCAGAGCCATTTGAACCAACCAGCCGCACGCTGTGGCACTTCCTAGTTTTAGCCACTCGTGTGACGAACAAAGGAATAGATGTAGTACTCGCAATCGATCTTTGACTTGCGAAAAGAGCGAAGAATGATATTACATGTTGAACATGAGAAAGCGCACCTGCACGTCTGGCGGTGGAGAGGCGGCGGCGAGCAAGAGGAGCCTGCAGGCAGCGGCGGCGGCAGCGGCGGCGGCGACGGCGGCCCACACTGGCGGGGAGAAGGGCCGCAGCAGGTGGAGGGCGGCGGGGGCGTCACCGGCCGCCGGCACGGCGGGGCACACCGAGCTGAAGCGCCTCGGCGCGCCCGCCTCCACCTCGACGTCCGTGGATGGCGTCGTCCCCAGCTGCGCCCCGTTGGCGCCCACGTGCGCTCGCCCTGTGGTCAGCTCCTCCGACATCCCCACGAATTCCTCCTCCCACCTCCTCGGCAGTAGGAACACGGTCCTGCCCCCCATAGCGCTCACCACCGTCTCTACTTCCCACGCGTCCGGCCCCGCGAACGTATCCGCACCACTCCTAACAACTTTGTCGTGGAATGGAAAGATGCTCGTTCTGACCCCGTGCCCGTGCAGGTCCTGCAGTTTGTCCGGAAACAGTTCACCTCCTTCGAGCCACCCCGTGCCAGTTTGCTCCTCCAAGAATCCGTTATATGTCAGGACCCTAGGGCTGTACCTGTCAGACAGTATAACTGACGCAGCATTTAGAATGTAGTTGCTCCAGAGCAAACGTAGATCTCTCCTTGCAGCTCCGAAGTTGGTCGATCTGTCGGTGCGTAACAGAACTAGCCGTCCTCTATTATTCCAGCAATAGTGGCCAATTAGTCTTTGCAAGCTTCCACGCAAAGACGACTCTGACACAATATCTATGAAGAACACAAGATAATTAATGCTAACTCTTTCGCACACTCTTTTGAACCTTCTCACTACATTGAAATCGTCCGATAATTCAAAGGAATTTTTTGAATCACTTGCCAACATCACAGTCACTGGCAGAAGCGACAGTGCTTTCAGGCATATAGACTTCAGAGCTCCAGTAGTCTCATTTGCTGTCAACACGAGTACACGATCGCCTTCTCTGACTGCCTTGTCCAATATGAGTTCGACGCCTTTCACCACACCGAACGCTTCGTCAGGTATTTCCAGAGCTCTCTTCCGTGCTGTATGTGGCGTCCCAGTAGTTTGGGAGCATATCCACACGAGAAAGGTGACACGGCTCAACACTCGCATGTTAACTACTCGATTTTACTTGGCAACGCTACCTACCTAACTTTGTAGCCGAGGTCTTAAGCGCAAACTAAAATGGCAGTTCTCGATTCTCTGGCAATTAGTTTCACTTCTGGTGATAGCAGAAATTTTCAGCACCAGAATTGTGATGATGAGGTGGCATACTGTTCCTGGACTTCAGTCTGGACAATGATATGCTAGTTTAAATTGCAAATCTCTCTGCTGTTACTTGTGGAATGAGATCTTGCGGCAGGTTGATAATGATCGTAGCTCAAACGAGGAACTTAAGCTTGGCGATATCCTTGGTTTTGTTCGACAACATCAGGATACATTCTAGTTCCGGGTGTCACCCTATCCCTTCCCACAGTTGCTTCTATACCACAAAGACAAACACGCCTTCACCAGCCATCTACTCTCAACTAACGTACTTGACACCCAAAGATCATTTTATGCGAACAGAAACTGCCAACTTCATCCTAATAGACAAACCCTTTGTGATTTTATTGGCTGAACTCCATAACGGCTTCCGAGATGACATCCGTTGCTTTTTGTCTCGTTATGAAGTATACTCTGGCACTGTTGGATGTACGTGGTCTGGATGTTTTGATAACAATTTTTACTAAAGCTCACTATCACTCGTTCGATAGCATCTAAAATAGCCAATCTCTCGGCCCCCAAAGTACATATCCGTTAACACATCCCTTAAATCAGCTTTACGCTTTCTCTTTTGTTACTCCAAGACCACAACAGATCGTAATTGGCTGGCATCTTCTAAAAGAATGTGCGGAAAGTTGATACATCATGTTCTCAACTGCGCCGACATATTATTTATCAGATTAGTTGCGCGATGCATCTGTGCCTACATTTGTGCTCTATTCCAAGACGTACGTGCTTGTATATTTTGGAAAATTGCTTGCGTTTGGCTTTTCACTGAGTCAGAATTATTTGTCTGTTTATATTGATGTTGCCATGAACGTTAATTATAAGTCGCTATTCTTATTCACTTTACGTATATGCACAATGCGATACTATTTTCTTCTGACAACTTGCAGTAAAGTAGTCGTCTTTAGCCCCGAAACTCATTACAGCTAATCATCCTTGCAGGCGTGGTAAGTCTTTGCTGCCTTCTGACTTGAGAACTAGCTCAATCCAGGCAGTATTAAAGCGGAGAGAAAAGTGGGGTGAAAGTGGAAGTGTGTGGCTTGAGGTGGAACACAAAGCACCTTGCAATGCAGTATTTTTCGTGTATACAATGTCTGCAGCTGAAAGCAAGGTGTTGAACTAATAGACTGCCACTTAACCATCTCTGCTACTTGGCCACGACGAAGCAAAAAGCATAAGTCTTTATCATTTCAAGAACGTTCAAAGTGGACCCCAACTTGTAAATATGAAAATTAGCCGAACATGTATGAAATCATCACAAGAATTCATAGCGAGTATAATCCCAAATGTACCCATTTTATATAGCTTTTTAATCGAATTTCTGATGCGTAAATAATAGCTTTACGTCTATGACATAACAGAGGAGCGTGTGAATGTATTCAGTAAGTAAACACATAACTGTTACTATCACAGTCGTGCTGCGTGTGCCGGTAACGACAAATCGACAAAGTCTCCCCATTCCATGCTCGACTATGCGCTATTGTCAATCATTTCGTTATTCTGCCCGCGGTTTAATTACACAGTTGCCGTTCTGCGTTATGTTAGCGTGTTCCATGTTGTGTTGCCTTTACTGCTATTGTTCATACCAAGCTCACCGATCATACCATTAGCTGAAACATTAGCCGACGTCACGATCGTGATTGATAGCTTCTCGCGCCAGTGAGCATATTGATGCTTACGTTCTTGCAGCAGTACAGATTAAGCATTTTGCTTGCCACAAATGTTTGTTCACTCGTTTGGCTCACGCTAGCTCGATCCTACGAAGTGACAGTCTCTAGTTACGAATGTACACAACACAGGAAAGAAACTATCATTATTTACTGTGCAGCGAGGGCGCTAGTGTCTATCGACAACGTAATAACGCCACCACCGAGAAAGGTACATTCATTTGAACATCCAAAAAAAACAAAAAAATTGAGACTGAAGAAATATTAGCGTAATGTCTTATGCTTGGAAGTCCTATACATATCACTTAGCAACTATGATTTTTTGAGTGCCGTAGACCGAACTGTACTCTGTATAAATCTGTAGTCTTTGAATTATGGTTTCATCTGTAGTGCGTGTAGATTCTGTTGCCTTGTCGGAAGAACTACCTTCCGATCATCTGAATGGGACCGTCTGTATCACGGTCACTTTATTCATTAGTACTTGTAAGTCCAAACTGTATTACAACCTTTTCGAGTACATACTACATTAAAGCCTCACAACGCCTTTGTTACTTTTACAAATTTTTAACGTGCACTTACTACGTCTCACATATTCGTCACGAGAAAAACATAAACTGTAATGATGTTTAAAACAGTTTTAATACACCCTATTTTTCAGTCCCAGTTACACGTTTTTTTATGCAGTATGGCAAGTTTCTGTCTCCCTCGATCATCTTCAGGTCTATGTAATTGCGTGAGCAGCCCGTCATGTTTGTATTCTGATGTGTAGTTCCGATACAAACATAACAGGCTACTCAAACGACTACAGAGATTTGAAGATGATCCACGGAGATCAAAAATGTACTCTGTTAATTATAAGAGTGATCCTGATGTAAACAAATACATGCGCGGCATTTTGTCAGCGGTCCAGCATACGTTCACGGGTGTTGTTACACCATTGGAAATAGACCCATACTTCGTGTTATACTACCACTACTGAACCTTTAAGACGTTCTAAATCATTAAGAGACAGCAATGGTTTTACTGATCAGTAAGCTAAATGCTTACGCCATGTATTTCTTATTTCAAATCACAGTGTACAAACACTTTCCTTAGACAATTTTGTGCACGAAAATATGGTTAGTTACGATCGGTACATGCCGGCTTGGTTTGTAAATACTCTCTCAATTCCTTCTTGCAACATGAAATGCCGAAACGCTTAAGTTTTCATCTTCTTTTTAATACATTTGAGAAATACGGTACAGTTATGTTAGAAAAATATAATTAGAAGCATATAGCTGTAGTAGCGTAGTGGATATAGTAACAGACGCAAGTATACGCAAGGTTGTGGGTTAGATTGCACTTTGTGTTATTTTTTTAATGTTCATCGAAATGACACCGTGTGTTGTACACTTGAGATTAAATGGAGTGTGTGTCACCATTCGTCAGTTTGTAAGTGGTATATGTGTCATTCTGAAGAAACATCCGGAGGATAGGAGTGTGCAAAGATCCTCTCCCATTGTGAATACTCAAGACACAACCACGTGGGCAGTCGTTGTGGTGCTTTTCACTCGTTCGTGGTTCCCATGTGTACGGTGAAAATGGCTGAAACTGCACTGTGTTCACCGTTAAAAACCGCTGAAAAACTGATGGTTATCAATGTTTTTGAGAAGTTTCTGTAAAACGTCCATCGCTACCGTTAAAAGAACTTCCAGCAATGACATCCGAGTTTAACGGTGTTTCTGTGACAAGTGTACTGTGTGCGTGTAAAGAAAGACACACTACTGGTAAGCTGTCAATTCCATGAAAGATAAGAAAACTTCAATCGTGTTTTAGGAAAATTTTTACGATTTTGTTAAAAATGCTGTGCGCTCAAAAGTGCACTCATTTTTCTTCAGGAGCGAAGCGCCTGCAATAAACAAGGTACTTCAAGCAGTAAATAATGACGGTGCCTTGCCTACTTTTAGATGAACAACATTTTATTAAATGATAAAGGATATTGGTTTTGAATTCGAAAGTAAAAAACGAAGTAGCGTTATTACAGATAGGGAGGATACTGCTTTGTAGAGGAGGCCTTACCTCCGGCAGATTTAACTGTTCAGATGCAAGAAGCGGGCGATTCATTACCTTGACGTAGCTGGACATGTTATACAAAAAATGTGGACTGATTAAAACAGTGACTGATGAGAGACAAGCATTTCTTGCAGTTCTACCCCGGGGTTTACAAAATCAGAAGGGAATAGGAAAGAGGCTAAATATACGAAGCAAATGTGGTTTTGTGGAAGGTGCTGAATTGATTTTCAAGTAAAAAAAAGACCGGAAATTATCATGAAGATATGAATGATGGAGTGTTACTAAAATGATTCAGAGCTATTCATCCACATTAGAGCCCAACAGTGCTATAATTATGGACAACGCTTCACATCGGATTGTTGAGGCTGAACGTAAGTGACAATAATCTTGGAGGAAGGAACACATTGTAAATAGACTAACGGAAAAGGGAGCACATGTCGGTCCTACTGCAGTTAAGCTTCCATTACTGGGACAGGTTGAACCTTGACGTTGTAGATCAGCACATTTGATGAAACGGCGCAGTCTGCGGGTCACAGTGTCTTTAGGTTACCGCCGTACCACTGCAATTTGAACCCCATAGAACTTAATTGGAAGCCAAGTTAACGGATACGTCGCAAGAAATAATACGACGTTTAAACTACTAGACATGCTAAAATTAATGCACGAAGTTCAGTCACACGACACTGCTGAATGCAGGTGGGATGCAGAACAACATGTAGGAAAAGTAGAAGACAAACTATGGCACTTTGATGGTTTCGTAGATTGTGTTGTTGATGGGCTATTGGTCAATATTGAATATGGCAGTTCCACTGATGAAATTACCGGAGTATAACTGCATATTAGTTTATCCCTCTTAAAATTTAAATATTTCAAGTTTTTTTATTTGGCTTACTGTTTGTTTATTTTGTTAATTATCTCCAGGTGTAATGTTTGGTCTAATCTGGTTCCGAATTGTTATTTTAATAATTTTGACGAAAATGATTTCAGTGTTCCAGAATTTTCAAATGTCTATCTGTGAGAAGTGTTAAAACAATTGAAAGCAGATTAAATGAAACATTATTAACATTCAGCTGTGAAACATCGTTCAGGAACAAATAAGCTTCCATATGATTATCTGTATGAATATCAAGAGCTCAGACCCAGTTCTAAGCAAAGAAGGGAAAGCAGAAAGTTGGAAGGAGTATATAGAGGGTCTATACAACGGCGATGTACTTGAGGACAATATTATGGAAATGGAAGAGGATGTAGAGGAAGATGAAATGGGAGATACGATACTGCGTGAATAGTTTGATAGAGCACTGAAAGACCTGAGTCGAAACAAGGCCCCGGGAGTAGACAACATTCCATTAGAACTACTAACGACCTTGGGAGAGCCAGTCCTGACAAAACTCTACCATCTGGTGAGAAAGATGTATGAGACAGGCGAAAAACCCTCAGACTTCAAGAAGAATATAATAATTCCAATCCCAAAGAAAGCAAGTGTTGACAGATGTGAAATCAGTTTAATAAGTCACAGCTGCAAAATACTAACGTGAATTCTTTACAGACGAATGGAAAAACTGGTAGAAGCCGACCTCGGGGAAGATCAGTTTGGATTCCGTAGAAATGTTGGAACACGTGAGGCAATACTGACCTTACGCCTTATCTTAGAAGAAGGATTAAGGAAAGGCAAACCTACGTTTCTAGCATTTGTAGACTTAGAGAAAGCTTTTGACAATGTTGACTGGAATACTCTCTTTCAAATTCTGAAGGTGGCAGGGGCAAAATACAGGGAGCGGAAGGCTATTTACAATTTGTACAGAAACCAAATGGCAGTTATAAGAGTCGAGGGGCATGAAAGGGAAGCAGTGGTTGGGAAGGGAGTGAGACAGGGTTGTAGCCTCTCCCCGATGTTATTCAATCTGTTTATTGAGCAAGCAGTAAAGGAAACAAAAGAAAAGTTCGGAGTAGGTATTAAAATCTATGGAGAAGAAATAAAAACTTTGAGATTCGCCGATGACATTGTAATTCTGTCAGAGACAGCAAAGGACTTGGATGAGCAGTTGAACGGAATGGACAGTGTCTTGAAAGGAGGATATAAGATGAACATTAACAAAAGCAAAACGAGGATAATGGAATGTAGTCGAATTAAGTCGGGTGATGCTGAGGGAATTAAATTAGGAAATGAGACACTTAAAATAGTAAAGGAGTTTTGCTATTTGGGGAGCAAAATAACTGATGATGGTCGAAGTAGAGAGGATATAAAATGTAGACTGGCAATGGCAAGGAAAGCGTTTCTGAAGAAGAGAAAATTGTTAACATCGAGTATAGATTTAAGTATCAGGAAGTCGTTTCTGAAAGTATTTGTATGGAGTGTGGACGTGTATGGAAGTGAAACACGGACGATAAATAGTTTAGACAAGAAGAGAATAGAAGCTTTCGAAATGTGGTGCTACAGAAGAATGCTGAAGATTAGATGGGTAGATTACATAAGTAATGAGGAGGTATTGAATAGAATTGGGGAGAAGAGGAGTTTGTGGCACAACTTGACAAGAAGAAGGGACCGGTTGGTAGGACATGTTCTGAGGCATCGAGGGACCACATGTTTAGCATTGGAGGGCAGCGTGGAGGGTAAAAATTGTAGAGGGAGACCAAGACATGAATGCACTAAGCAGATTCAGAAGGATGTAGGTTGCAGTAAATACTGGGAGATGAAGGCCACAACAACAACAACATGATTATCTGCAGTCGTTAACATCGCTGCGGGCTTAATGGACCAGCTTCCCTGTTTAAATGTATCAGCAAAGCGTTCGGTTATCTTCATTGAACAGTGCGGCTGAGTTATGCTGTCGCATAAAATTTTTATTGTACCCGACTATTGACGGCGAAGCTCCATGAGAAATAAAATCCAGTAAGGTAACAGCAAACGCTGAAGAATACGCAGCGTAATATTTACGTTTCGATTGTTCTTACGAGGAACAGCCTATGATCATACCTATAAAAAATATGCAACTGGAGCTGGGAATGAACTATACATCACAATTGTTTTAAATGTGGACATGCCTTCACCCAGTCTTCTTTAGTTTCTTCTTCTATACAGCTCCGTATCAGACGCTTCGAGTTTACAATGAATGGCTTGAAGATGTCTTCCAAATCAGTTCGAATAGGTTCAGGTTGCTGTGACAGAGGGTCATTAAGAATATGAAGCCTGTTTTATTATAAAATCTGTCCACAGTTTAAACAAGATTAGGTTTATTTTCCTTGACAATATCAGACAGTATTCGCCTCGTCATATCTTCTGCTGACTAACGTAACTGTTTTTCTCAGCAATGATAATGTACAGTATTTTCTCCTTCGAAAGAAAGTCTGCAAGTTTTATTTTCTTGAGTTGCGCCATATTGAGCATTGTCAAGTACAACAAAGCAAGCTATATGAGAGATTTGAGGTATGTCCTTTCTTCAGTAGTGCTGTAAAAGTGACGAGTTAATTGTGTACCGTGTGTTTTGGGCATTGTCGAGAAATTTACCAATTACAAAGTACTCATTACCGAACATCATTTTTTGTGTATCAGTTAGGCACACTGAGAATCTTTTGAAAACTTGTCGCTGTTGGTACAATGGCACTGCTGTAAGATTAAGCTTCAAGACTATTCTGAAACAGCGGAAGCAGTAGAAATGGGGTACGTAGGTTTCGTATACAGTGAGGGCGCGAAGTGGCATATCCTGATGCTCGGAAGGAAAGACAACACTATATCTAAGCTCAATTTAGCTAATGGACAAAACATCCTAGTTAAAACGCGTTATTTGTAAAGGAAATATCAGTTTACTTGTAATATAATTTTTTAGTGTTTATGGAAAAACTTACGTGAAAAGAACTGTTGAGGTTGAGCCCTTGAAAACCAAACACTCTAAAGGTGTACAACATGTTAATAATTTTAAAAAATTCCAAGAATGAGGTAAGGGACTGAAGCGAGAGACGAGCGGTTACCAACTTGTTGACAGCATCGAGATCTTGCCCGTGTCACAGAATATGTTGTATCTGATGTACTCCAGCAATCTGTTCGTAGTTAACTCGTACTGTAAATGTTAACGTTCAGTTAAGCAAAATTTTGGTTGTTGTTGTGGGTCTTATTCACACCATTGACATTCATTCTTTAGTTGGAATCCTTATCTTAACATCCTCACGAATGTTTGCAAGTTAAATTTTGCCTTGGAAAGTTAAGATGTAGAGGTAACGTTATTTTTAGGTGAGACGTTTCATCGGTTCTTCAGATTTCGCAGGAGAAACTCCTACCAGCATCTGATAGCTTTCTTTCTGCACAAGGACCCCAAAAGGGTTATTCCTACCCACTCTGCTCAAGATCTAATTAGACTACACCATCACATCGTAAAACGTAATATGGAATTGGTCAGTTAATACTGCCAAAAATGCAGGCATGGAGCCTTCTTTTCCGCTGCCTAGAAGACAGACGGCTTTGGGATCAGTTCAGATAGCCATGGGGTCTTGTGTGCAGTCAGATAGCTGTGTTATTATATATGGTGGCACACGATAAGTCACCCGATTGTATTTTGATCCTACAAGTATACTATGGGGGCAATAGCTTTCAAATTGTGCGCTCAACTTCGTGCAGTTCATGGAACTTACGCCAGACGTCGTTGAGAGTTCATCGCTTCCGTTGTGAGTCCACCATTTCAGTTTGCCGCGATGGCGGATAAAGGACGGTTGACTGTCGCACAAAAGACGAAAATTCTGTTACTGTTCTCGGCGACGAACAGCGTTTCATTGACACAGAGAAGGTTTCGTGCTCGTTTGGGCACACGGCGGGCTCCCAGCTTACAGACAATACACAGATTAAATCAAAAATTTGAATGTACTGGATCTCTTTTCGAGTGACAGCAGCCACATGCACGTACCGTGCGTTCGCCGCAAAACATTTAAACAGTTCGAGTTGCTTTGGCTCATAGTCCGAGTAAATCAACAAAAAGAGCCAGTGCCGAGTTGGGAATTTCACGCCGATCTGTACAAAGAATTAGTCAATCCAGCCTTCGCTTGTGTCCATACAAGATGACTGAGGCGCCTAAGCTTACTGCGAGAGATAAGGAGCTGAGACTGCAGTTTGCAAGGTGGGCAATCGAGCAAGACCAAGAGGCAGTGCTACACAACACACAGTTTTCTGACGAAGCTTATTTTTACGGGAACGGTGTTGTGAACTAACGGAACGTTCAATTCTGGGCATGTGAACCTCGGTGAGTAATCCACATGAAAGAAACCTACGAGGATAAAGTGTGCATGTGGGTCACGACGTCAAGCCACGGAATCATCAGTCTGTTCCTCTTCGATGCTACAGTAACTGCGTGGACGCTATTTACACATGCTGCGAAACCAGTTCTTTCCTCAACTCATGGCCTCATGTCTTTCATTAAAGACACAATAGTTCATTCAGGATGGAGCACGCTCCCATACTGCCAACGTTGTGCTTGATTTCCTACACGAAAGACTTGGCCTTAGGGTATTGTCAAACAGATTTCCAAGACGTTATGCTGGAGGAGGAATGTGGCCGCCCCACAGCCTGGCCATTAACCCATGTGACTTCATCCTTTGGGGTTCCTTAAAGAGAAGATGTACCACAGAAAACCTGAAAATGCAGTGCAACTCAGGGCCATCATTGTGGAGTTATGCCACTCCATTCCAGCAGATTTGTCTCGGAGAGTCGTCGCAAATGCACGTGTGCGACTTGAAGAAGTTGTAAACCAAAACAGTAGTCATATTGACCATGTGATTCATTAGGTTGTATTTCTAGGCCGTATTTTTTACTTCTACACAAATAAATTACATATCTTGTCAAAAACAAATGTGTTATTCATGAAACAAATCAGGTGACTTATCGTACGCCACCTTGTATAAGGGTCATCCACGTGCTATTAGGGGAGTAATGGAGATTATGAAGAATTACTTTGAAGCAAAATACACTCAGACAATAGAGGGAATCAGCATGGGGTAAATACGATGATGAGAGTACCACGTAGATATTGGGCGCTGCATAAATCATATCTTTGTTGGATCCAACAGATAGCTGATGGAAGACAACAGAGGTTGCTGCTGTACGAAACTGCTTTAGTCTGTAAGCCGAAATGGTAAGAAACATGTAACTGTAAACGTGGTTAGCAATGAATTTTAGGCCAAATGGCTCTGAGCAGTATGGGACTTAACTTCTGAGGTGATCAGGCCCTAGAACTTAGAACTACTTAAACCTAACTAACCTAAGGACATCACACGCATCCATGCCCGAGGCAGGATTCGAACCTGCGATTGTAGCGGTCACGTGGTTCCAGACTGTAGCGAATTTTAGGCCATGGTGTAATTAATGTAAATAATGAGCAAATTTTGAGGAATTATTTCAGTTTGCATAAGAAAGCCGTTTACTTTTCAAAAAAGTGAGGTCCTGGAATGGTCCATCCTGCAACTGACTACCAAAGCTTTAATTAGCGGCTCTCTAACTAGCCATTCCACTAATGTATCTTCTATGCACTGTAGTATTTTCCGATAAAGTATTAGTGCTCTGTCAGTTTCGATAAGTCATTTTGACTGAGCATGCCTCCTGCTTACATGGCTAACATTCCACTCAAATGTAGTGTTCCTTTCCTTACGGCACAGAGTCCGCCCTACATGATCAGTCTTCCCTTCGGTTTTCACTCTGATACGAATTCGTACAGGGCAATAATGTGCAGTAATTTTCCGTAATCCTGTAATCCAATCCAACACCAATCGTTCTGGAGTATGTTAATAAATGTCATCGTTTACAATGCGCCTTTCTAAATTATCAGTTTCCTAATCCCAACATCATCATAATCAGTAGTGTGAATCAGAAAGATACAAATTACATTCAGTGATCAAGTGGGCATCTCCATATTGCTGTACCGAGTTAGAGTTACTGTCTGCAGGTTTGCACTAAGAACTCTTTCTTCTTAAATGCAGGGATTATACGATTCATTCTGGACAAAACACAGTATGGGCCACTTCACGTATGGTCAATGACCAATGAAATTGAGAAAGGTGGAATATCTGGTGAGAGAAGTCGCTAATCTGTCCGACTACTACAAGAACAACCAGCTGTTAGAAATTCGAAAGTCTTTATCAACTATAAGCCCCAGATATTTCCGTAGATTTATATCAGATTAGCTCAACAAGTACTTTTCGCAACTTTGACTCAAAAACGATTATCAATGAGAGGGAGACTTGGGTATCGTTTAAGGGAACATTAAGAACCCATACTGTAATTTTATTTTTTGCCAAAATGCTGGAAAAGTTCAAGAAGTTAGAGTATTTGATGAGCATCAAGATCCACTTTTCGAACGGTCACATTATTTTTCAGTGATAATCTGGCTGGTATCAGTGGACACCTAGGTGAGTGCTTTCCTCAAGACATCGAAGTGATGGAAAAACGATATTGGACCTCTGGTGTACCAATATAACGGCAGACTACTGTTGGTCACTTTACTAAGACGTGCAACAGGCAGTTCATAGGAAAAGAGCTACTGTATTTTAGATACTTTAAGCAGAAGATAGAAGAAATGTTAGCCAATGGGTACACAATTTGTATATACGAGGGTGAGTCAAATGAAAACCTTAAATTTGTAATAACAAATCGAAATTTCGCGCCGTTATCCTGTAAATTGATAAGCGTGCTACTAACAGCGTGCAGAATGGCCTGTAGGTGGCAGCATAGTGCAGATGCACGCATACCGTCGCAGTATCAGTATAAAGATGGCCGCACCACTTGCGACTTGCACCAGGGAAGAACAGCGTTCTGTTATTCGGTTTTTGCGTAGTGAAGGTGTGAAACCTATTGAAATTCATCGACGAATGAAGGTTCAATACGGTGATGCACGTTTGTCACAGCAGCAAGTCTACGAATGGAGGAGGAAGATAGCAGATGGTGTGACTTCAGTGGAAGATGCTCCTTGTCCATGTCAGGCACAACGAGTGATGACTCCACAGAACATTGCAGCAGTTGAAGCCACAGTGAAGGAAAACCACCGAGTGACAATGAATGACAAGGCAGCGTATTTACAGATTAGTCATGGGTCAGCACACCACATTGTGCATGATGTGCTCCAGTTTCACAAAGTGTCTGCAAGATTGGTGCCACGGCAGCTGACTCCTGAAATGAGAGAACGACATGTTAATGCTTGTAAAGAACTTCTTCGGCTCTTTGAACGAGAAGTTGATGGCTTCCTTGCAAGAATCGTTACTGGGGACGAAACCTGGCTTCACTTCCACCAACCAGAAACAAAGAGAGCGAGCAAGGAATGGCGCCATTCCTCATCACCAAAACCAAAGACGTTTCTAACAGAACCATCAGTAGGGAAGGTTATGCTGACTCTCTTTTGGGACAAAAAAAGCGTCATTTTGGAGCATTACATGCCCAGAGGGACCACTGTCACCAGTACATCATACACAGATCTTCTAAAAAATCATCTGCGGCCTGCAATCAAATCAAAGCTACCTGCTGTCAGCAGGTGTCCTTTTGCATCACGACAATGCAAAGCTCCACACTGCCCATACAGCAGTTGAACAATCACAGACCTGCATTCTGAGTGTCTTCCACCATATTCACCCGACCTTGCCGAAGCGATTTCCATATGTTTGGACCGCTCAAATACGCAATGCGAGGAAAGAAGTTCCGTTATGATGAAGAGGTACGCCACGCGGTGTATGAGTGGTTGTGCGGACTACCAAAAGAATTTTTTTCTAAAGGAATTGATGCACTTTGTAAGAGCTGGAGGGCTTGCATTGAGCGTGGGGGAGATTTTGTTGAAAAGTGATACAGCTTTGTACCACTTCTGCACGATAAATAATATTTTAAAAAATATTTAAGGTTTTCATTTGACTCACCCTCGTAATAAAGAAGTGTCTTGATGTTCCTGATTCAGTTAAACTTTTGCTTACACTGAAGAAGTGAGTTACCGTTTCAATTATTATGTATTGCTAACTTTCTATTTTTGTTGGCCGCATTGTGATAAAACTGTACGTGAAAGAAAAAAAGGTTAGATACGGATTCAAAAATGGTTCAAATGGCTCTGAGCACTATGGGACTTAACTTTTGAGGACATCAGTCGCCTAGAACTTAGAACTACTTAAACCTAACTAACCTAAGGACATCACACACATCCGTGCCCGAGGCAGGATTCGAACCTGCAACCGTAGCGGTCGCTCGGCTCCAGACTGAAGCGCCTAGAACCGTACGGCCACTCCGGCTGGCTTAGATACGGATTCAGTGCCCAAAAAACCGTAAGATTAAGTGTCGTCTCACCTAACAAAAGGTAATGAAAGA
The DNA here is from genome assembly GCF_021461395.2 of Schistocerca americana. Taxonomy (NCBI): domain Eukaryota; kingdom Metazoa; phylum Arthropoda; class Insecta; order Orthoptera; family Acrididae; genus Schistocerca; species Schistocerca americana. Next base: position 394,375,713 of record NC_060125.1, on the reverse strand, counting down.
TATTTTTATTGGCCTGTGCAATTGACGTTATTCTGTAACATGTACCGACACAAAGGAAACTACATTCCATTGATATCAGTGCCATCTTTGTGCCAGGCAGAGACATTGTCTGTTGCTAATACTATAACTACAAGTAGTCGATGAAATTGCTTGCGGTGATATGTTGAGGGGTATGTGCCGTACGTCAAGAGATCGGCGAGGACGTGACAGCAGAGGAGGAGGAGAAGCTTCGGAATTGGCCCGCTGCGAGCAGCTTACTTGCTGCAATCCTGACCCACTAGCCCGAGGGACGGCAGTCCACGGACGCCAGAGCGGCGCTGTGGCAGCCACTACGGGGGCGGCGGCTTTCCGCACAACGACTGGCGACGCTCTTGCTGGCGAAGCACACCGTACTGGACCTCGTTTACATGTTATGGTCTTCACCACCCCCGGTACCCAAGCCACGGCATATTGTGGGAATCGTCCCCCAGCCACAGCCGCTGTAGAATACTCAAAAAAAATTAAGTACAACGATCTAGACATCGCCTGCTGTCGCTGCTGCTGCAGGGAAAGAAAGAATACCGATTATTCGTAAGCAGAGTGAGTATGTATTACCTGTTTTGCTCAGGTTCCTTGGCATCTCCCTCATCTTCTCACGACGATGAAGGTCTTCTCCATCTCTTCCACCCACTGTGGCACTTCGCCCTCGCCCGAATTGGGGAGGGCCATAGATTCATTTCCCCTATATCGCCTGCAACATAATGATCTAATAATAAAAAAGCATACATACACAAAAACTACAGGAAACAATATATATATATATATATATATATATATATATATATATATATATATATATATACTGGGTGATCAAAAAGTCAGTATAAATTTGAAAACTTAATAAACCACGGAATACTGTAGATAGAGAGGTAAAAATTGACACACATGCTTGGAATGATATGGGGTTTTATTAGAACCACCCCATATTACTAGACGCGTGAAAGATCTCTTGCGCGCGTCGTTTGGTGATGATCGTGTGCTCAGCCGCCACTTTCGTCATGCTTGGCCTCCCAGGTCCTCAGACCTCAATCCGTGCGACTATTGGCTTTGGGGTTACCTGAAGTCGCAAGTGTATCGTGATCGATCGACATCTCTAGGGATGCTGAAAGACAACGTCCGACGCCAATGCCTCACCATAAGTCCGGACATGCTTTACAGTGCTGTTCACAACATTATTCCTCGACTACAGCTATTGTAGAGGAATGATGGTGGACATATTGAGCATTTCCTGTAAAGAACATCATCTTTGCTTTGTCTTACTTTGTTATGCTAATTATTGCTATTCTGATCAGATGAAGCGCCATCTGTCGGATATTTCTTGAACTTTTTTTTTTTTTTGTTCTAATAAATCCCCATGTCATTCCAAGTATGTGAGTCAATTTGTACCTCTCTATCTACATTATTCCGTGATTTATTCAGTTTTCAAATTTATGCAGACTTTTTGATCACCCGGTATTTTAGAATATACACTCACATGAGTTCTGCGATGGCTTTGCATATCTCCAGCACATACCCCTCCCTGACCCCCTTCTCCATCTGCCAGGAATCATCTGCAGCAACAAAGAATATATACACCATTTACATATATGATGAAATTTAATTACACATACACAGCACTATGGATGTATACAGGGCGGTCCATTGATAGTGACCGGGCCAAATATCTCACGAAATAAGCGTCAAACGAAAAAACTAGGCGCTTCAGTCCGGAACCGCGCAGCTGCTACGGTCGCAGGTTCGAATCCTGCCTCGGGCATGGATGTGTGTGATGTCCTTAGGTTAGTTAGGTTTAAGTAGTTCTAAGTCTAAGGGGCTGATGACCTCAGTGCTTAAAGCCATTTTTTACAAAGAACGAAACTCATCTAGCTTGAAGGGGGAAGCCAGATGGCGCTATGGTTGACCCGCTGGCGCTGCCGTAGGTCAAGTGGATATCAACTGCGTTTTTTTAAAAATAGGAACCTCCATTTTTTATTACATATTCGTGTAGTACGTAAAGAAATGTGAATGTTTTAGTTGGACCTCTATTTTCGCTTTGTTATAGATGGTGCTGTAATAGTCACAAACGTATAAGTACGTGGTATCACGTAACATTCCGCCACTGCGGACGGTATTTGCTTCGTGATACATTACCCGTGTTAAAATGGACCGTTTACCAGTTGTGGGAAAGGTCGATATCGTGTTGATGTATGGCTATTGTGATCAAAATGCCCAACGGGCGTGTGCTATGTATGCTGCTCGGTATCCTGGACGACATCATCCAGGTGTCCGGACCGTTCGCCGGATAGTTACGTTATTTAAGGAAACAGGAAGTGTTCAGCCACATGTGAAACGTCAACCACGACCTGCAACAAGTAAATGATGATGCCCAAGCTGCTGTCTTGGCTAATCCGCACATCAGTAGCAGACAAATTGCGCGAGAATCTGGAATCTCAGAAACGTCGGTGTTGAGAATGCTACATAAACATCGATTGCACCCGTACCATATTTCTACGCACCAGGAATTGCATGTCAACGACTTTGAACGTCGTGTACATTTCTGCCACTGGGCACAAGAGAAATTACGGGACGTTGACAGATTTTTTTGCACGCGTTCTATTTAGCGACGAAGCGTCATTCACGAACAGCGGTGACGTAAACCGGCATAATATGCACTATTGGGCAACAGAAAGTCCACGACAAGTGGATCATCAGCGACCTTGGCGGGTTAATGTATGGTGCGGCATTATGGGAGGAAGGTCTGTCCTTGGTTGCTGAGTGGTCAGCGTGACAGAATGTCTATCCTAACGGCCCGGGTTCGATTCCCGGCTGGGTCCGCTGAGGGACTGGATGTTGTGTTGTCCTGGTCATCATCATTTCATCCCCATCGACGCGCAAGTCGCCGATGTGGCGTCAAATCGAAAGACTTGCACCAGGCGAAAGGTCTACTGCGCGGGAGACCCTATTCACACGACATTTTTTTATGGGAGGATGGATAATTGGCCCCCATTATATTGATGGCAATCAAAATGGTGCAATGTATGCTGATTTCCTACGTAATGTTCTACCGATGTTACCACAAGATGTTTCACTGCATGACAGAATGGTGATGTACTTCCAACATGATGGATGTCCGGCAGATAGCTCGCGTGCGGTTGAAGCGGTATTGAATGGCATATTTCATGACAGGTGGATTGGTCGTCGAAACACCATACCGCACGTTCACCGGATATGACGTCCCCGGATTTCTTTCTGTGGGGAAAGCTGAAGGATATTTGCTATCGAGATCAACTGACAACGCCTGATAACATGCGCCAACGCATTGTCAATGCATGTGCGAACATTACGGAAGGCGAACTACTCGCTGTTGAGAGGAATGTCGTTAGACGTATTGCCAAATGCATTGAGGTTGACGGACATCATTTTGAGCATTTATTGCATTAATGTGATATTTACAGGTAATCACGCTGTAACAGCATGCGTTCTCAGAAATGATAAGTTCACAAAGGTACATGTATAACATTGGAACAACCGAAATAAAACGTTCAAACGTACTTACGTTCTGTATTTCAATTTTAAAAACCTACCTGTTACCAACTGTTTGTCTAAAATTGTGAGCCATATGTTTGAGACTATTACAGCGCCATCTATCACAAAGCGAAAAAAGTGGTCCAACTAAAACATTCATATTTCTTTATGTACTACGCGAATATGTAATAAAAAATGGGGGTTCCTATTTGAAAAACGCAGTTGATATCCGTTTGACCTATGGCAGCGCCATCTAGCGGGCCGACCATAGCGCCATCTGGTTTCCCCCTTCAAGCTAGACGAGCTTCATTCTTTGTAGTTTTTTCGTTTGACGCTTATTTCGTGAGATATTTGCTCCATTCACGACCAATGCACCACCCTGTATACTCAAACAATACAAAATTCTTATTGAAATGAAAGAAGTAACGTTCATCGATTTTGATCTTCGAAATCTACAGAAACAACAACATATTACGTAAACCATGAAAAATATATATACTACTTACGATGACGCTGCTGCCACTGTTGGACCTCCGCCTCCAGGTCTTCCACGATTTGATGGATGTATGCTGAAACGACAAGAAGAAAAATTAACACCTAAAACTGAACTTGATACTGCAAAACTTTTTATGAAAATGTACATTTCGAAATCCGACCTCAAGTTATGAAGTTAAATATATGCTTATCTGGTAATTCCCATAGCCTCGGGCGTTTGCCGCCACTGGCATTGCCACTGCCGCTCGTTGTCGCTTATCGGTTTTTATTATTTGTTTTTTTTTCTAATAAATCGGTCGTGCGCGCGCGCGCACACAAACACACACACACACACACACACACACACACACACACACACACAAACACACACACACACACACACACACACACGAGCGAGAACAACACAGTCGAGCTGACCCCACCGCGGACGATAGCAGAAAGAGAGTGACTGCCCTATGAAGAAGGTTTATACAGGGTGTTACAAAAAGGTACTGCCAAACTTTCAGGAAACATTCGTCACACACAAAGAAAGAAAATATGTTACGTGGACATGTGTCCGGAAACGCTTACTTTCCATGTTAGAGCTCATTTTATTACTTCTCTTCAAATCACATTAATCATGGAATGGAAAGACAGCAACAGAACGTACCAGCGTGACTTCAAACACTTTGTTACAGGAAATGTTCAAAATGTCCTCCGTTAGCGAGGATACATGCATCCACCCTCCGTCGCATGGAATCCCTGATGCGCTGATGCAGCCCTGGAGAATGGCGTATTGTATCACAGCCGTCCACAATACGAGCACGAAGAGTCTCTACATTTGGTACCGGTGTTGCGTAGAAAAGAGCTTTCAAATGCTCCCATAAATGAAAGTCAAGAGAGTTGAGGTCAGGAGAGCGTGGAGGCCATGGAATTGGTCCGCCTCTACCAATCCATCGGTCACCGAATCTGTTGTTGAGAAGCGTACAAATACTTCGACTGAAATGTGCAGGAGCTCCATCGTGCATGAACCACATGTTGTGTCGTACTTGTAAAGGCACATGGTCTAGCAGCACAGGTAGAGTATCCCGTATGAAATCATGATAAAGTGCTCCATTAAGCGTAGGTGGAAGAACATGGGGCCCAATCAAGACATCACCAACAATGCCTGCCCAAACGTTTACAGAAAATCTATGTTGATGACGTGATTGCACAATTCCGTGCGGATTCTCGTTAGCCCATACATGTTGATTGTGAAAATTTACAATTTGATCACGTTGGAATGAAGCCTCAACCGTAACGAGAACATTTGCACTGAAATGAGGATTGACACATTGTTGGATGAACCATTCGCAGAAGTGTACCCGTGGAGGCCAATTGGAGGCCAATCAGCTGCTGATAGTGCCTGCACAAGCTTTACATGGTATGGAAACAACTGGTTCTCCCGTAGTACTCTCCATACAGTGACGTGGTCAACGTTACCTTGTACAGCAGCAACTTCTCTGACGCTGACATTAGGGTTATCGTCAACTGCACGAAGAATTGCCTCGTCCATTGCAGGTGTCCTCGTCGTTCTAGGTCTTCCCCAGTCGCGAGTCGTAGGCTGGAATGTTCCGTGCTCCCTAAGACGCCGATCAGTTGCTTCGAACGTCTTCCTGTCGGGACACCTTCGTTCTGGAAATCTGTCTCGATACAAACGTACTGCGCCACGGCTATTGCTCCCTGCTAATCCATACATCAAATGGTCATCTGCCAACTCCGCATTTGTAAACATTGCACTGACTGCAAAACCACGTTCGTGATGAACACTATCCTGTTGATACTACGTACTGATGTGCTTGATGCTAGTACTGTAGTGCAATGAGTCGCATGTCAACACAAGCACCGAAGTCAACATTACCTTCCTTCAATTGGGCCAACTGGCGGTGAATCGAGGAAGTACAGCGAAACTAAAATGAGCTCTAACATGGAAATTAAACGTTTCCGGACACTTGTCCACATAACATCTTTTCCTTATTTGTGTGTGAGGAATGTTTCCTGAAAGTTTGGGCGTACCTTTTTGTAACACCCTGTATAATCTCTGACCTCTCCACCTGCCATTTTACGCGCAGGGAGCCAACAGGAGTGCGACGTTCTACCCCCACCCCCCCCACCCCCCTGCAGATGAATGCTGGTCTGAGCTCGAAAGACAAGTTGGTGCTGGTCTGGCCGGCTGCAATTTTCGCGAACTCGTGGATCCGGTCGGGAAAACCTTGGCTTCCGCGGACGATAGCAGAAAGAGAGTGACTGCACCATGAAGAGGGTTTATATAACCTCTGTCCCCTCCACCTGCCATTTTACCCAGGGAGCCAAAAGGAGTGCGACGTTCTACCCCATCTGCAGATGAATTCTGGTCTGAGCTCGCATGACAGGTTGGTGCCGGTCTGGCCGCCTGCAGTTTTCGGGAACTCGTAGATCCGGTCGGGAAAACCCTGACTTCCGGTCTGCACAACACTCTGTGATGAGATGTGGCTGTGGCTGGACATGCCGCCGCTTTGCAGGTCACCAGTTACTACCGTGTCTCATGTAGCAAACTTCTGTGATAGTATATTAACAATATTTTGCAAGTTTTGAAGTGGTGTATTTGCGCTCATTTATTTTAGCGATGATTTTTTTTTTTTCGAGTGTATTTTGCCATAGTGTATTTCAGCGTCCGTCCCTGATAGCTAAGTAGTCAGCGAGACAGAAAGTCAAACCTAAGGGCCCGGGTTCGAGTCCCGGCTGCATCAGAAATTTTCTTCGCTCAGAGACTGCATGTTGTGTTGTCCTAATCATCATCATTTCATCCCCACCGACGCACAAGTCGCCGAAGTGGGGTCAAATCGAAAGACTTGCACCCAGCGAATGGTCTATCCGATGGGAGGCCCTAGTCACACGATATTTGTTTATTTATGTATTTACCTTCCACATGCACCTGGGAAAACAGTTTAATGTTTTGTGTGAGGGTGCATTTGAAGCAAATTGTTTAAAGCAACACTTGCAAATGTATTGAGGCGTTAAATACTTTACATCATTTGTTATGGATGGAAATGTTTTGCAGTAGTGGAGGAAGAGGTTTCACAAGTGTGCCGCAGTCTTTTTTTAGAGTCAGTGGCGGTATACATCTCAAAATTGATGCAAGTTACTGTGCAGCAATCTTTATGAAAGTGCGTTTAGAGCCATATTCAATTGGATTTAGAAGCTCGTGAAGCAGTTCGTGCTCAAAGACCAGTGTATTTCCTGCAAAAGCGCGCAAAGCGCTTCAGGACTAGTTTCACAAGTGTGTTCAAGTGTGTCGGTGGAGGTATTCCTCGGAATAAAACGTGAAATCGTTTGAATGTTCTTGTGTCATCCGTAAAGTGTTATCTCTTTGTGCAGTGGTACATTTAGTTCCTGTGATATCTTCAAGTTATGTTTGTGACAATATTCCCCAACTCCTGAAGTAATTCGTGTTCAACGACAAAGAGTATATGTGCACCGGGGGTATTTCCAATGCGACAGGAAGTGCTTACCAGCTACCCCATGACCATGCCATAAGCGGGTCGGAGGCTTGGGGAAGGTAGCCTGGCACGTTGCCTGAGCGAGTCCCTCAGCCCGTCAGAAGAGGTTGCATTCCGGAGTGGGTGGTGTTCTGTGCATTCCGGTCGACAGCGCACGTTTCGCGATTGAACGATTTTTAACTGCATAATTACATGTGATGGGTTGTCCACCTGCTTAGCTTTGTGTTAACGTGCTTGCCTCCCATGCTGCGGGCCTGGGTTCGATTTCTGGGTGGGTTGGAGATTTTCTCCGCTCGTGCCCTGGGTGTTGTGTTGTTCTCGTCGTCGTTTCATCCTCATCACCGGCACACGTGTCGCCCAATGTGTCGTCAACTGAAACAAGACTCGCACTCAGTGGCCCTACTTTCCCGGATGAGGCCTCCTGGCCTGCAATGCCATATGCTCATTTTATTTTCACATGTGATGGGAGTTTCATGACAGCACTCCTTGCGCGTTAAGAATAAAAAAAGTGATTGATGTAATTACTTCTTACAAGACCTGCATCTTCCCAAACAGCAGACAATCATGAGAAAGAGGAATCCAACCCCTGAAAACTGAATTTTTTACAAATAGACAATATACCCTTGAATTCCCTGTCATTAGAGCATTCCTCTCCAGCACAGAGCCGCCAGTTTCCAGGTAGTGAAGGTGCGTTAGGTCTGTAAGTTGATGTTAGAATGACCGTTCTTGGAGGCAGCCCAACAGCTAACACAAAGAGCATCAATTGGCATGAAATTTTCGTAATGAGAGATAATTACCACTTGCAGTACTGAAATTAATGCATGAATTCTTGTTGTAACTAAATTTGTGCCATCAACAGTCTTCCCTGCAGTGTAAGAAAAATGCAATGCAGTGTACCAATACTGAAGTCACACAAAACGTATTTTGCAGCAAACTTGGAGCTTAACAAAAAGTCAATTGTTCGATTATTACACTTATATGTACTAGTACTGGGACAACCTACATTCTGGTGCACTGTTGCCAGATGTATCCAAGATGGCGGCGATGACGTCATCCAAGATGGCGACGTGTAGACTTGGCAACAGTGCATGACATCAACCAAGATGGCTGCCATGACGTCATTTAAGATGGCGGCTTTTGGCGAGAAGTTTGAATTTTGACAGGAAGATAGGCCACTTGGGCTAACCTAAGTCACCCAACCGCCACTTCTTCCTATGAACTGGCGCCAAGTTTGAATTTTGGTGGCAAACGAAGGTCTGTACTAAGCTAAGAAAATGTCGCTAAAGAAAGGACGTACTAACCTCAGTCACCTGACCGCCACCTCCTCCTCAGAATTCGTTGAGAAAAGGACTTAGACATAAGTCTTTATTTAAACAATTTCGTGCAATACGGCCATCTGGTGTGTTCACCACAAGGTCCAGCTGACTTAGTAGACAGCGTCACCACCAGAGGATGCTCTCATCTGTGATGTAATCTAACATGGCGGCAACCAGTGTGTTCACCATGCAGTCAGGACTCCACCTGACTTAGTACACAGCGCCACCACCAGAGGGCGCTGTTGTCCAAGATGGCGGTCATGACATCAGGTGATGACGCAAGTACCGTTATGCCAAAATAGCATCAAACAGTATGTTCGCCACATGGCCTAGTACCCAGTACCGGCACCAGAGGGCGCTACCATGACGTCAGATGATGATGCGAGTACCGTTATCCAAGATGGTGCCAAACATTTTGTTCGTCATGTGGTCTAGGACATAGCCAGACCACGATTTCAATATGTTATCCATGATCGTCGCTCACAGTACCTTAAACACTCGTCAACCCTCTAGTCAGGTGCTGAGAGAGAGAAATGCTGCAATGCTTTCTCTCTCACGTGTTTATAACGGGACATGCACCGCGTCTATAGCCCGCGAGCGCGCGAATGCTGACATCATAGCCTCTAGCCCGCACTTTCATACTGGCGCCATAGATCATCTTCTGCAGATATGGTAACTATTTATAACTGAACATATGTAGCACCCACGTCGCGCATCTAACTTACGAATTAGCTAAGTGCTTAATTCCAATCCAGTTTTAATCATATTCCATAACTGAATGTACCACTTAGATATTCAATGATCAAATGAGAGGTTTGGGGTTTACCCACTACGAGTGCAGTGATCATTCATCTCGACGTGGCCCCCTCCACCCCTAGAATACTGAACTCCTATTGGCTACTGCATTAGTGACATGATTCAATGTCGTAGAACCTTTATAAACCAAACCACAACCGAACTCGCCCTCAGTCTGCTTCTGTACTTGGTTCAGTGTTCAATAGCTGTACTTTCGATTGCATAATAAAGCGTACAGGCAACACCAACAGTGGCAGCAGCAGCAACGCCAAGCGTCGCCGAGTAGATGAAGATCAATTACCTGGTAAGTAATTTTTCATTGTTCAAAAAACGGTTTGAGCCACAGTCCATAGACTTCTGCGTCCTTTAACTGATTTTGTGTGTGTGTCTTATATTTGTTTTGGACCACACTCTACACAGAAATTAAATCGGTAAACTTGTTCGACAAGATCGCCGTTTAACAATCAGAGCAGTGTCTGAGTTAACAGGAGCTGACAAGGAAACTTGTCGAACAAGTTTACCGATTTTTTCAATGTTTGCATCAGTTTTTGCTGACAATGGTCTGCCAGTGCGAGTGTCATCACTGGTGTCTTCGCGGCCATCTTTAAATCGTTTAAACCACTCAAACACTTGTGTTCGCGATAAACAATCATCGCCGTACACTTGTTGTAACATTACAAACGTTTCACTTGCAGATTTTCCTAGTTTGAAACAAAATTTGATGTTAACACGCTGTTCTTTCTGTACACTCAACATTTTCCGACGCACAGACAAAACGTCAACTACTTAAAACAGACGCCACGGGCAGACTGAGTGCAGGAGGCAGATGAAACTCGAGCAGTAGGCGGAGCGAGAGTCACGTGACAGGCCACGCGACTTTCAGCCTTATTGCATTCGTTTTATTGTTTCACCAGTACTAGTCCGCTTTTTTCTAGCCACACCTCGTATGCAGAATGTAAGAAATGAACGCGACATTTTGATTAGGACCAAATGGGAAGGTCGTTATGCTGTGAGAAAGTGTATCGCCAGGCCAAATTTTAAATGTGCCACCATCTTCAATGAAAACTTTGTTGCTGTGGAGATGTCGAAGACTGTAGTAGAATTAATGAAGCCTATTTATTTGTGGATGTGCATAATGGATATCTCCAAATCCTACATGTACCGCTTCCACTACGAGTTTGCGAAACCACATTTCATAGAACCAAAGTTGCTTTATATGGGTACAGACAGCTTTACCTACTGGATCAAGAACAGTGATCCATATGAAGTAATTAGGTCCAATGGTAAAGAATTCGACACATCTTCTTATGAGGGCAATAATCCTTACGGTATTGTTCCTTAGAACATAGGTTACCGGTCTCATGAAAGACGAGGCAAATGGTTTACCGATTGTAGAGTTTGTGAGATGGAAGTCCAAAATGTATGCATATTGAACAATAGACAGGGGGACCCAGAGGTGGGCAAAGGGTGTTAGACGTGCGGCATCTTGAGCGAGGTCATGAGGTGTACACTGTGCTGCAATCTGAAGGATTGTCTCCTCGTGACGATAAAAGAGTCATTTGTGAGGAGGGGGTGGAAACCCTCCCATACTCACACTATTTACTAGAAGTGAAAGTAGGGGTTGGGGACTCTGGTTGATAGACAGAGAAGGAGTGTGTGATTGGGATGATGGGGGTTTATGCATCGAATAGTATGGCTCTTTTATCATAATGTAAATAATGGATGTGTGTGTTGTGTGGTGTGTATCAGTCTGTGTGCTTCTGTGTATGTCTGAGTGTGCGAATGAGTGTGGGAGCCTGTGTGTAGGAAATAAGTGTTATGTCTGTGTAAACATATCCTCATAAGTAGAAATTAATATACTAAGGAAAAAATCATGAAAACAAAAAAAAATTAAAAACTGAAAAACTATCAAGGAAAAAAGTCTGTATGTAAATATATTTGATCTTTATTATTAATTAATATGTCAAGAAAAAGGAATAACCAAGTTTTCGCACTTATATATATATATATATATATATATATATATATATATATATATATATATATATATGTGTGTGTGTGTGTGTGTGTGTGTGTGTGTGTGTGTGTGTGTGTGCGTGTGTGTGCGCTTGCGTGTGTGTGTGTGTGATATGAATGAACAGTTCAATGTATACGCTGTAGCAAGGAGTCCGGTAAATGATATAATGACATAGGTTTGACGCTACCGAACATGTAAGGGGCTGACCTACACACAGGGTACAATCACTGCTTCAGAAAATCCACACACCCATCTTTCTCTTTACAATGATATACGTGATCATTACATTATAAACAGGATTATTATTTCTACCACTGAATGACAACAACATTTATGGCAATTAGAAACATGTCATCATAGTTAAATTACACATCGTCTGAAGTAAACAATGTCTATTTCACGTAGTAGGAACATAACAAGAATCTACCGTGAACAGTGCTGATTGAGAGTCTTCTTGTAATACGATATGTGAACTATACGTCTTTTCCTTAGTAATCCGATGGGCCTGTAGTCAAATAGATTCTTTCTTTCATTCGCAAAGGTGATGCTAAGCGTAGTTAGACAAGCAGCACATAGTGTATTGAAGTAAATGCCGATGCTGTCCCAGCTGCTCCATAAATAAATAACAAGCTCCCATGAATAATGTGAAAGGAATTATGTATAATGTTTCTTATGTAAAGATTTATGATACCCTAACATTCAGATGTATATGTGTATATAATGATGATCGATGTAACTGAGGTTATGCATATTTATTCTATAATATGAATGTAAATGAATCTGTTATTTACAAACTAAACTTGTGCGGCTGCCTATGAAGTAAATGTGTGTGGAATGTCAGCAATAAAATGTAATATATGAATGTATTAAAATTGTAACTATGTAAATAACAATTTGTTTAAAGATTAACAGCACACAAAAGGAGACACTTTAGGCAAAATAAGTGATTAATAGAGATGGACGGCAATTCGGCAAGGAACCTGTGTAAAAGTGATTTTTTTTTCAAAAGTGAAGTGCATTGACGCTTAGTACGGTTGTGCAAACCTACAAAATTTTTTATTAAACTACACTCAACTCCGAATAAATGGAGAAGTGTTTTTATAAAGAACTTACCTTATCGTCGGGTGCTGATCGACGGATTTGTTGTTCGCTGAATAAGCGCGTTACGACAGGTAAACTATGAGTCCCGGACCGTAAAATTGGATGTCTTCTGTCACAGCATCGAAACTAGCACGAGCACGCACACCGCTTCCAAGAAATGGACAAATATTTGTGGAGGAATCCACGGTGTAACACACGACGACTTCAATGTTTTACTCCGCGTGAAATAGACACGCACGAGTTAAAAGTACTCAGCGAGGACTCAACCGTTGAAGTCCCGGTGCCAGGCCGCCAACTACTTGCCACGAACGTGGGCGCAATAATGAAAGAGACTTAATTGATGGAACTATAGTGGCTACACATACTATTATTATTCTTTCAAGTGTATTTTTCTATGTATGTCAACTACTTCTCTGTACCTGACGCAGTTAGTATCATGGCTGGCTGGGTGAAGCACCCTCGCCACAAAGACTTTGTTGTCGGTGACTGGTCCTGTGAAGATGCAAATGAAAACCTAAAGAAGAACAAGAAGAATGGAATTCTCCTTCCTGATAATATACAAGCAATTATTGTAGAGCCGGCCGGAATGGCCGAGCGGTTCTAGGCGCTTCAGTCTGGAACCGCGCGACCGCTACGGTCGCAGGTTCGAATCCTGCCTCGGGCATTGTCGTGTCTGATGTCCTTCGGTTAGTTAAGTTTAAGTGGTTCTAAGTTCTAGGAGACTGATGACCTCAGAAGTTAAGTCCCATAGTGGTCGGAGCCATTTTTGAATTATTGTAGGTCCATCCAATTGTGGGAAGACTAATGTCGTCATGACTCTGCTAACACATGTAGATGGGTCCGATTTGAACATGTTTGCGTATTCTCAAAAACACTTTTTCAACCAAAGTATCAGCTATTGCAGGAGATATTGCGCAGTGTAGATGGTGTTACATACACGACATTCAGTGAAAGTGGTGATATCCCTCCACCTGAAAAAGCAAAGCCAAACACAGTCTTCTTATTTGATGATGTTGCTGTGGAAAACCAAGACCAAATTCGAAAATATTTCTGTTTCGGCCGTCATATGGGTGGTGATGTATTTTATCTAAGTCAGACATATTCCAGAATCCCAAAACAGTTGGTTAGGGATATATATATATATATATATATATATATATATATATATATGTGTGTGTGTGTGTGTGTGTGTGTGTGTGTGTGTGTGTGTGATATGAATGAATACACTATGTGCTGCTTGTCTAACTACGCTTAGCATCACCTTTGCGAATGAAAGAAGGAATCTATTTGAGTACAGGCCCATAAAATTTTATTCGTTTGAGGTGCGGCCCATTAAACTTGTATGGTACCATGCCACACCGAAGATTATCATATCTTCTTTCACGCCGTGTCGATGCACTGGCTGCTGAGCAGAAAAAAACTTAAGACTAAATGTGTAGTAGCTCAGTGACCACTGATTTAGTCATTCGTTTACGTCAGTATGCAGCCGTTTTATTCGCCTTTTCTGCCCAGTACATCACCAGCTTCAGTTACCTTTACCCTGCAAAGAAAAGTATCTACAAAATTCTATAAAGTGTGAGATACTTGTGCTCCTCAACTCTGTATCCTGCTTTCACTTAGCTGTCATTGTTCATATCCTTAAATGTATGTTACACGTGCCCTAGTTCACTTTCTGTAAACGCCTGTACATATCTATATATGGTATGTTAACATTATCATTTTATGTAGATATTACTCGTAGTCTCTTGCACATTTCCTTAGTTCAACGTTGAATATATGTATGATGTAGTCCACCTTAGGTTTGCAGTCATAATATAGCTATTCCTTCTTTCTTCTATAATGCATATAATTCTTATAAATATGAATGTGGGGGACTTGCGTTTAACTGCGTTAGCTGGCTGTCGTTTATCATGCCAGCAGTCTAATAACTAAATTTCCTGTGGTCGTGTTTACATGCGCATGCGCGCGAGTCTTACTTTCAGCACGTCTGCTGACGTGAGTGCCGAGAGTTCTGTTGTGATTCGCCGCTCTTCGCGTCAAGCGAAGCGCTGTCTCGTTTGATAGCCCTCTCAATTTCACTTACCTCCTATTTTATATATCAAAATACAAATTAAATCTCTTATATCTCTTATATCTAAACATATTTCCTTAACACTAGAATCCAAGAGAAAGCAGAAATTAAATTACTGTTTTGTACACTACGTACAGTCATTTTCAGTAAAAATGCTTGTGTTAAAAATGTTAATTTCACAAATTTCTTTAAGTCACTGTCGGGTAGAGATATTTGTCTCGACCAGTCCTCTCGTAAATCAGTTCCAGGATATGGGTATTGGAAATTGTGTACGGTCCTTTTTAAAGTAATTGCCACATCTTGTTTAACTTTCCTAGTTTTGTTGACTTGGGATGGGTTCGTAACAGAACTCGTTAGCCTTCACTAAACTGTGTAAAACGCTTCATTTTCCGATCATAGATTTTCTTCCTATATTCAGTCCTGTTTTCCATTGTGGTTACTGCTTCTTTAATTTTCTCCTCCAATGTCATTTCCACTGCTACATTTTGGTAGGGGTGACTCTCATTCGTCTTTTTGTCTGGTTCATTAATTCATGTGGTGTGGTGTGAAAGCAGTCGGAGACTTTGTAAGATTATTAACAGCCTGCATGAAAGGTGTGACATATTCTACCCACTTTTTGTGTGTGTGGGGTGTGTATGTTCTTACGGACCGATTAAATTCCTTTTATACTCTTTCTATGGGCGATGCTTCGGAGTGGACTCTTGATACTAAGATGTGTTTTATACCCTGTGATGTCATAAATTGCTTCCATTTCTGTCCTATGAAAATGAGGCATTATCAGTAAGTATTACTCATGGTTTTCCTAGCCTCCCCGGCCAGTGTGGCCGAGCGGTTCTAGGCGCTACAATCTGGAACCGCGCTACCGCTACGGTCGCTGGCTCAAATCCTGCCTCGGGCATGGATGTGTGTGATGTCCTTAGGTTAGTTAGGTTTAAGTAGTTCTAAGTTCTAGGGGACTGATGACCTCAGAAGTTAAGTCCCATAGTGTTCAGAGCCATTTGAACCATTTTTTCCTATGCTCCTCGAGTAATCTTCTTTGAACCTTTTCCTTATGGAAGTCGCTCTTACACTACGTACAGAGTACATCTTAATATGCTTCGTAAAAACATCCTATAGTACTACTACGTATCTCACTCCACCCTTGCCTCTTGGCTAGGGGCCAGCCACATCCAGAGACACTAAATCTAGAGGTTTCTTACTTAAAATCGGATGAAACTCGATATGTTTAGAGGAGTTAGAATGTTTTGCCTTCTGACACACTATACATTTTCGTAGTACTCGAAGTACTCGTCATCTCAAATGTGGAAAATAACAATGTTCACTTATCTTACGGTATCTTTACTTACCTCATTGTGTCCCCACACTTCATGAGTGAACACTATAAATATCTCAAAGTACATCTCAGGAAGACAAGCGCACCATTGTTCTGAGACAGGATGTTTGCGATGGAATGAAACACCTTTATATTCCTTGTAAAACATTTTTACCTGTTCATTGCCTTCCTATGTTAGTTTTTGTTTGACCTTGCTCCACCTTAGGTCCTGTTGTTGCATGGTTTTCAATTGTATACAAAACTTACTGTAGTCAAATTGCGGTATTTTACTTTGCATAAGTTCTTGTCTCGGAATCCTGTTCCAGAAATTCACTAAATTCGTCTAGACCTTGAGGTAACCTTGATAGAGCATCAACAATGAGGTTCTGACTGCCCTTGGTATAAATAATATCGAAGTTAAATTCTTGCACATATAGACACCACATTGCCAATCTCCTGTGCAGTAATCTACATGTCAACAAAAATGAAAGGGATTGGTGATCACAATATACTTTTTTACTCTTGTCCCATAAAAGGTACTCAAATTTTTTGAATGCCCAGACTACTGCCAAACTTTCTAATTCTGATACAGAGTATGATCTTTCTGCCTCAGTTGACGTGCAGCTAGTAAACTAATTACCTCTGGCAATATCTTACCGTCTTTCTCTCTCATCTGGTACAGAAATGCCCCCCAGACCCTGCGAGGAGGCGTCCGTGCACAGACAGAAGTCCTTCTCCATATCGGGGTGACTAAGTATATTTCTATTCACTAATACCTCTTTAATATCATTGAAATCCTCTTGGCACTTGTCATCCCGCAGCTAAGGTTTGTTTTTCCTTAATAAATTAAGCGGGGCGTCACTGTTCATTAGTTGTTTGGGTATGAACTTACGTAAGAATGATGTTAATCCTAAATAAGCTTTAAGTTGTTTCTTGTTCCTAGATGCAGGACAATTGCGTATGGCATCGAGTTTCTTAGGATCAGGGAGAATACCTTGTTCGGAGATAATGTGATCAAGAAATGTTATCTTCTCTCTGCCAAATTCAGACTTTTTTAAAATTTGCTATCACCCATTATTCTGAAAAGTGTCGTAAAACTCTCTCAATCAGCTGAATGTATTCTGACCGAGTGGGGGTGGTGATTAACAAATCGTCAACATAGACCGGAACCTTGCTAAGTAGCTCTGGTTCTAATACTTCATCTAACGTTGTGATGAATACACCCGCACTTGTATTCAGGCCAAATGGTAGGACGCAGAATTCAAAGCCCCTAACACCAAATAAAAAGCTCTGTACTGTCTACCTTCTGGATGGAGTTTGATTTACCTGTAGGGCGATCGGAGGTCCAATATGGTAAAGTACTGGGTATTATGGAACTTCAACAGTTGTTCATCCAGGTTGTCAGGCCTGACTTGAACTGGTACTAGGATCTTGTTAATACCTCGAGCATCCAGAACAAATCTTACTGATTTGTCTTGATTGCTTACAGGCAACATGGGGCTACAATAATTTGAAAAGGAAGGTTGAATGGTCGCCCATTGAATCATTCAATTGATTTCTTCTTGTACTGCCTCTCTTTTCGTCCGCGGAATAGGATATGAAGATACACAAAAAGTTTCATGTAGGCAAACATCCATTTGGTACTGATAATCCTTGATGATTTCAGGTTGTTTTCCAAATACATGTGCATACTTAAATAATAAATATGTAAGTTCCTGTTGCTCCTGTGCATATAAGGTGCTGGTCTCACTTACCTTTTGCTCTAGCATTTCATAGTTTACATCTGATTCTGACACTTGTTCATTGTAGTGAGTTTTTACAAATAATGCAGTAGGAAATACAAATCGATCTGTCACATCAGAATCCTCCCTCTGCTTGACCTTCTTGTCTGACGTTCTTATTAAATCGACAGAAAATACTTGTTTGTTTACATTGAAGTAGCATTTACCACTTCTTATGACAATTTGCATAAGTTCTAAACATGTCCATCCCACTCAAACAGTTTACTATTAATTTGTCAATGATGAGGAAATTATATTTGACAGTAAAGTGTCCTGTTGTAAATGGAATAAGTGCTTGTAGCTTCATTACTTTTGATTTGTTTCCAGTGGCTGTCTGCATTCTACAATTCTGCACTGGGAACTTGGGAATTGTATCTCTTTTCTGTAACTCTTGGAAAAATTCAGTTGACATGAAGTTAGTCGTTGCACCTTTGTCAAGAACTAAGTATACCTCCTTGTCAAATATCATTGTCTTTATAACTGTCTGTACCTGCTCTTTGTACAAGTTTTCTTCAACTTGCTCCTCAGGTCGGTATAAATCATCTTTCATGTCACCTTGTTCATCGTATCTCACAAAAATGTTTTTATAAGTGTATTGCCCCACTCTCTACCTGGTCAGCAGTGTGGGGCCTCTGCGACCAGTTGGAGTTTTCCGCCTGTGCAGGAGCACTGACTTCGGTGACAGGAGTAATTTTAGTGAGCTGTACAATGCGTGCTGTGTTACGCCAATTCGTGTCATTGGCTGCGCGTGTCCCATCTCCGCTCGAATTCGTGTTGGTAGCTGTGAAATTATAGTTGGCGCTATTATGTTGTCCAAATGTTGGCTGCGGCACAGCGGGCGGCATTTGATTCTTGCCGACCGCTTGCCACTGCATCGGCTGGCTGTTACCACTTACGGGCGGCGGATAGCCTTATACTGGCGGACTGTAGTTCGCTTGTCCGTTGTAATTGTTCCCGTTGTTCTGATAACCTCGCTTGTATCTTTTGTGTGTCCCTTTTCCATTATCAAATCCATTCCCCTTTTGTATGTACTGTGTCGGATATCGTTGCCATGCTTGTTGTGTAGTAACATTATTATTTACAGGTTAGTTTCCTAAGACGGGTTGAGGTGTTTGTTTATCTGCTGCTTTATGTTGCCTTGGTGCCTCTTCATAAATTAGGTCAATGGAATCCAAAACTGACAAAAATTACTCAGTGTCGTGTTCTGGTGTGGTTACTAATCTTTCCCTTATGTGTGGCTGAAGTCGGCTCTTTAATTTCTTCAATACATCCACCTGTGATATGAGATTGGTCCAGTATCTGGTCTTATTTAAATACTTATCGAAATAACCCCTGAACCTTCCATGCATGCTATTAAATGCAGCCGAATTAAAGATTTCACGTTTTAATCTCTCTTGAATGGCTTCTGATCAGTACTCGTCTAAGAAAGCGCGTTCAGAATGCTCGTAACTTTGACAACGTTCCGCCATTTCAGTGGTCCACAAAAGAACGTCACCTTGGCTGTAACCAATAACAGAAATAACAGATCTTATCTTTTGAGCCTCTGTACAGTTAGGGGGAAATACACTACTTGCCATTAAAATTGGTACACCAAGAAGAAATGCAGATGATAAACGGGTATTCATTGGACAAATATATTATACTAGAACTGACATGTGATCACATTTTCACGCAATTTGGGTGCATAGATCCTGAGAAATCAGTACCCAGAACAACCACCTCTGGCCGTAATAACGGCCTTGATACGCCTGGGCATTGAGTCAAACAGAACTTGGATGGCGTGTACAGGTACAGCTGCCCTTGCAGCTTCAACACGATACTACAGTTCATCAAGAGTAGTGGCTGGCATATTGTGATGAGCCAGTTGCTCGGCCACCATTGACCAGACATTTTCAATTGGTGAGAGATCTGGAGAATGTGTTGGCCAGGGCAGCAGTAGAACATTTTCTGTATCCAGGAAGGCCCGCACAGGACCTGCAACATGCGGTCGTGCATTATCCTGGTGAAATGTAGGGTTTCGCAGGGATCGAATGAAAGGTAGAGCCACTGGTAGTAACACATCTGAAATGTAACGCCCACTGTTCAAAATGCCGTCAATGCGAACAAGAGGTGACCGAGACGTGTAACCAATGGCACCCCATACCATCAAGCCGAGTATACGCCAGTATGGCGATCACGAATACACGCTTCCAATGTGCGTTCACCGCGATATCACCAAACACGGATGCGACCATCATGATACTGTAAACAGAACCTGGATTCATCCGAAAAAAAACGACGTTTTGCCATTCATGCACCCAGGTTCGTCGTTGAGTACACCATCGCAGGCGCTCCTGTCTGTGATGCAGTGTCAAGAGTAACCGCAGCCATGGCCTCCGAGCTGATAGTCCATGCTGCTGCAAATGTCGTCGAACTGTTCGTGCAGATGGTTGTTGTCTTGCAAACGTCCCCATCTGTTGACTCAGGGATCGAGACGTGGCTGCACGCTCCGTTACAGCCATGCGGATAAGATGCCTGTCATCTCGACTGCTAGTAATACGAGGCCATTGGGATCCAGCACGGGGTCCTGTATTACACTCCTGAACCCACCGGTTCCATATTCTGCTAACAGTCATTGGATCTCGACCAACGCGAGCAGCAATGTCGTGATACGATAAACCGCAATCGCGATAGGCTACAATCCGACCTTTATCAAAGTCGAAAACGTGATAGTATGCATTTCTCCTCCTTACACGAGGCATCACAACAACGTTTCTCCAGGTAACGCCGGTCAACTGCTGTTTGTGTATGAGAAATCGGTTGGAAACTTTCCTCATGTCAGCACGTTGTAGGTGTCGCCACCGGCGCCAGCCTTGTGTGAATGCTCTGAAAAGCTAATCATTTGCATATCACAGCACCTTCTTCCTGTCGGTCAAATTTCGCGTCTGTAGCACGCCATCTTCGTGGTGTACCAATTTTAATGGCCAGTAGTGTACGTTGCGGAAGGCATTGATAAAGACAACCTGGTTCACTCGCTTTCCATTTGTCGAATACGTGGGAAACTGCCTATGTCTAAGCAACCCATCATTAGCGAAGATGGATGTTAAACATGCGGCATTATCTGACATTGGTGTGTTGTTACAAGTGTGTGGAGCACAGTGTGGCAACTGCGCATATGCTGTAGGTACTACTGTAGGTAAATTACGAGTCTTACGATCTTCACTTGTGCTCGCTATAGGACTTGTCACAAGATCTGGATAACTATTACACTCATCCATCTTGGGCACAGGTAGCTGAATATTAGCAACCTCACTTACTTCATTTGGTGATTCAGTTTCCCTTTTCTTCGTGGCCTCTTCTACCTCGTCTACATACACTTTGCATTCAGATACTACATTCTGCACTAATGTACTACTTTGATCTAAGGTACCTGCTTCTGCTCTTTTGTTTATGTCGTCTAAATTTTTACTTATCTGAGTTCTTTCTCTTTTGGCACATTCCAAGCTTTCTACTATTAATGTTAAGCCGGCCGAAGTGGCCGTGCGGTTAAAGGCGCTGCAGTCTGGAACCACAAGACCGCTACGGTCGCAGGTTCGAATCCTGCCTCGGGCATGGATGTTTGTGATGTCCTTAGGTTAGTTAGGTTTAAGTAGTTCTAAGTTCTAGGGGACTAATAACCTCAGCAGTTGAGTCCCATAGTGCTCAGAGCCATTTGAACCATTAATGTTAGCTCCTTTACCGAAAAAGCTAAACCTTCATAGTGCCTGTGTAGCTTGTTGACAGTAGTGGCCACTTTCTTTACAGTATTACACATTTGGTTTTGATTTGCTGTTATACTATTATTCGTGTCCGTGATTTTCTTTAATTCACTTTCTACGTGTTATTGATTGTCACAAGCCCGCATCTCGTGGTCGTGCGGTAGCGTTCTCGCTTCCCACGCCCGGGTTCCCGGGTTCGATTCCCGGCGGGGTCAGGGATTTTCTCTGCCTTGTGATTGCTGGGTGTTGTGTGCTGTCCTTAGGTTAGTTAGGTTTAAGTAGTTCTAAGTTCTAGGGGACTGATGACCATAGATGTTAAGTCCCATAGCGCTCAGAAT
The DNA here is from genome assembly GCF_021461395.2 of Schistocerca americana. NCBI lineage: Eukaryota > Metazoa > Arthropoda > Insecta > Orthoptera > Acrididae > Schistocerca > Schistocerca americana. Next base: position 394,353,710 of record NC_060125.1, on the reverse strand, counting down.
CATTTGATTGTCACTAACTGCCTACCTTTCCGTTCGAAACATCAAGACTTCCTTTAACGTCAGAAATAACCTTCTGTTTTAGTTGTTGTTTCATATCTTTTGAATTTTCAGATATCTCTGTGTGTGGACTTCTTGTTAGGTCGCTGAATTTTTGTGACACTGTTTTGGAAATATTCCAACACCTGTTTTTGTTCTGTTTTTAAATCTGAGAAATCATGTGACAAATCGCTACATTTTGTGTTCAAGTTACTAAGCTGTTGTGTAACTGTATATAATTTCGTGTTCATAGTTGTCAGGAATTCCTGGAACAGCACATTTGTGGTACTATTATCGTTTTTATAAGCTGTACTTTGCATGCCAATATTCGGATTACCGGTAATCGGTGTCCGTTCTATGTTGTCAAAAAATGCTGCTGCTTCACGTTCCTCTGTTTCGTTCAGCAGAGACATATCGCTTCGGGAGATGGGTGAAACAGTCTCATCGATAGTCATCATGGTATCGTCATAGTTTATCTGTGTATCCGTACTGTCGTTGGTTACATCTGTGATAAAAGCACCCCGTCTTCAGGCCACAAGTGGCCCATCGGGACCATCAGACCGCCGTGTCATCCTCTCCCGGTCGTTATGATGGTTTTCTTTGACCGGAGCCGCTACTATTCAGTCGAGTAGCTCCTCAATTGGCATCACGAGGCTGAGTGCACCCTGAAAATGGCAACAGTGCATGGCGGCAGGATGGTCACCCATCCAAGCGCCGGCCACGCCCGACAGTGCTTAACTTCGGCGATCTGACGGGAACCGGTGTATCCACTGTGGCAAGGCCGTTGCCACATCTGTGATACCTATCTCTGATTTATGTCGACTTTCTGCTAGATGCGATTTTGGCGCTCCGTTTTCATTTTCTGTTTGTGCACATCGCCGCCATCTTTGCCTATGGCACCTTCTGTATTACGATCAAGAATGGGTAGTTTCTGGTCAGCCACTTTGATCGTGCTGACAATCACCAAAAAATTAATAACAATCAGTAGAAAAAATTTTATGTACGTAAATCTTGCACCTGAAACGTGCAATTTCATATGAAATCATGTTTCCAAACATTCCTGCCAAAAAGTATTGCGAAAAGTATTACGACAGAAATGATTGAAATTTTCGTAATAATTTACACTCTACTGATGAGTCAAAGTTTGGTATGGTTTTTGAGTCCTTTCGATTGATAAATTTTCGACTAGGGAAACGGTGGGGAAAAGAGAAAGGAAGCTAACTACGACAAGATAGGCTCCACTAAGCATAAACATGCAAGCTATTGCGCAAATTTCCTACCTTCTCTGCGTAGTAAAGTAGCTCACTTACGCCTTCCGTTAGTGAATAAATTGGTCTTTTAAATTTTCTGCTCCTCGTTTTTTTTATGTTATGCTCCTCGTTTTCATATAATATGGCTTTTGTTCCTCTCGTATTCAAGTAATAAGAAAATAGACAAAAAATAGTTTTTATTTTACACAATAATGACAAAATTTTTGCTTTTGTTCATTTACATACGCCAGAGAAAGTCTGTTTATGTTTAGCAACGACTTTGTCCTGGAAAGTCGGTCGCCAATTGTGTTAGTTCTCTTGGTCAATGTTGAAACAACTGTGCAGGGAGGCAGCCCAACAGCTAACACACAAGAGTATGAATCGGCAGGAAACATACGTAATAAGAGATAATTATTACTTGCAGTACTGGAATTGCTCAGTCTAGCTGCACACTATCCCCACGAACACGACACACCCTCTGGATATGAGAGGAGGGAAACTGCGACTGTACGCATTTAAATGGCAATGCAGCCATACTGCATACCATTTGGTTTTATGTTTCACATTTCTTAACAACATAGATCATGAACAAAACAAGTTTCATGAATTATTTATTTTTGACACATTCAGGACGTAATTTAATTTTTATCTGGTACAGATTGTCGACATACGAATAGACCCGGACAATTTCACAAATTTTCGGGCTCAGGTTGCCACTCAATCGTGACTTATTTAGTTTCATAATCGAAAAAACCTTTCACATACGTATGTTAATCGAAATATATTATTACATTTGCTACCTCACTGTGGAGACGTGGAAACTCTTTACGAGGATAACAACGTAGGCCTCCTGGACTGTTTTAACGTAAAATGATTTATCTCTTAAATGGGAATTATATCGCAGATCAATAATTTACATCTGCAAAGGTACAAAGCCGCTCTCAACTGAAACGAAAAACAGTCTCGAAAATAGGTGTAAGATTGGTAGTGTCCTCAAAACTTTTAGAAAACTATCCTTGTAATTCTTTCAAGGACAAGATGAATTCTTCAGACCTCACATTTTCGCTATCGGCAGTGAGCGTAGGTAAATGTACGGTGTTTTTTGTCAGATTTTGTCCCTTCCACGACGCGAGTTCATTTTTAAATGCATCACCATCAAATCAGAAATTAATTGTTTCTCACTTTGCAGTGTCTTACTGTGGGCAGTGTGCAGACAAGTCACTTAAAACCCGAGGTCTGCAATCCGTTCTAATTTTCGTTTCCACACTCCTTTTTCCTTCACAAATTCAACAATAGCGGGTTTTAAATCGAAAATTCGTTCCAGGCGTAAGCAACGTACTATGGTGTATTACATGCAAGGTGTGAATCTTCAGGTTTTGGCGGCGCAAAGACTGTTCCATTAAGTTTCAGGTGTGCAGCCGCAAGAAATCTCCTTCTTCTTCTAATATTTCGGCCACATAACGTTCAACCATCTTCAGAGTGAGCCGCAAGACTGCCGCTCCAGTGCTCGCTTCGTCCCTTTATACTCGTGTACCGCGCGACTGCGCATGCGGCCACAGATGCAAATGCGCCAGAGACGTTGGTCGGCGGGAAAAAAGGGCACTTTGGCTACCTACACTAACATTAGTCATCTGACCGCCACCTCTTCCTAGGAACTGGTGGGAAAAGACTCAGTTGGTCGATCATTTGGAGGGAATTCGGTTGTAGCTTATGGAATATTGTTTAAACAATTTAGACATTGAGTGGAATGTAGTTAATTTAAACGATTTAGAGGATTAAAGGCAATGTGTGCGGTCTTGGTTCTACATGTGCACACAAGTATCCTTGTTAAAAGCTGCACCGGCTTTATAAATCGAGGTATGACATTACTTACGAACGAATTAGTTCCATATAAATACCATGAGACTGAATATAGATGGTGCACCATCGTAATAAAATTGCCGAATCTTGAAAGTGATTCGGCTAAGAAGCGTGGTATGAAACAGGTATTTGCAACCCCCTCACACCACCGCCACTAGATATTTCCCCAGTATTTGTAACGCATTCTGCCTTGATGCCATGTCATAATTCTGTCTCACTCATATCTCTAAACGAGTCACCTTTCTCGAATCTGTCTGCTACAGAAAACTTCCAATGTGGTTTTAGTCAGTACCTATGCATCTTGCGAATTCTACCATTTCTGCAGCTTTGCGCATGTGATCGTTCCAATTTAAGTCGGAACCGAGCAGAAGTCAGAGAAAGCAATATCCACCACCTTCTACAACCCGTGTAGAAACAGAGCGACCTGAGTTAGTGCGACAGGACCGCGTTTTGACTATTCGGTGGAATTGGGCGCATTGTGGTGCGTTCCCAAACTACATACAGATACCACAATCCAAAGCAGATCTGCATCCCTCAGGCCCCATTCACGTCTATCAACCCAACATGCTATCATTGTTATTCTGTACCATCCAACAGGGAAAAATTACGAACTATAAAAGCTCCACTAACTTCATCTGATAGAGAACTCGATAAGATTTTTACTGCATCTCTCTCTTCCCATATATCGAAAACAAATGCCACATGCATTCCAGCATCGAACACATCTGACGATCCTATTAAATATACAGGTGTCCATCCACTGCACTGACCAGTTTAAAGTTTCATTACCTGTACTGTAGGAGGATGACCGTATCCCACAGACCATACTGTAAGTCGCAAGAGACACTCCCTGTGACCCTGTGTCATTGTTTGAAACATTGTTTTTTTCTGCTGTAACACACTTTCTATACTGCCATACATTTTGTTTTTCCACCACGACTTCGAGGTCCATGTCAGGTTCTAAACTGACATTAACACATTCTCGCAGAATACTAGATGTCGCATGGTGTAAATCATCTTGTTACTCCGGCTACCATAACACGCCCCACGCACTGGATGATTTAAAAAAAAAAAAAAAAACTGGAAGAGTTTGTGCGGCGTTTGCAAACTGCTGTCCGAAAGTGATTGACGACCTCTACATTTAAATCATCTGTCACAGTGACAGAATAGCTGATGGCTCTGCGATCCATTTCGACTGATTCCTCATATTGCAGTGATTTACGCGATCGCTGTTTCGGTGCTATCCATCCCCAGAAAGTGTTGCCCCTCAAGCAAAGCTCTTTCTCCAACTCAAACAAGCGATGTCAGTCAATCATTATGTGGTAACCAACAGCGCACCAGTGGGCAGATGGAGTGGAAAAGACACCATCAATGTACTCTAATAATAAGCATCACAACTGATGGTGTGAACAATTTTAGCAATTTTACAGTAATTTCAACACCGAACAATGCTGCGATAGCATGTTTCCCAATTTCAGTATCATAGCTAAACCGACCCCCGTCTCAACTTTGCGAGTTTCAATGCGAATGTATATTGATGACTGTGCAGTACGTCCATTCATGCAGACAGGTTCCCGAAAGGTGACTCGTTTTGGGATATGAAAATGCCAAAAATATGATATGGCATCGAGGCAGAAAGTGTACAAATACTGGGGAAATATCTAGTGGCAGCGGCGTGAGGGGGTTCACCTTGAGCATCAGGTTTATAAAGTATGTGTTTGTGTTCCGACATGCGCAAAGGAAATGACTATGTCCAGTCGTAAGGAAGGTATGGATTTGATGTGGAGTACTGTGATAGCAAAGGGAAGAGCATGTCAAGTCATAAGAATTGTACTGATATTTCTATTTACAGAGCCACAGCCGTCAGCAGGGTGTATTTCCAATACTTTGCTCATTGCCGAATGTCATTCAGTAACATTTAGTTGTAAGTACAGGGACAGAATACATATGAGGTCGGCTTTTTTCCTAGGACGATTCTGTCTATGCTTGCTTGGCGTGGAGCGCTACTTGTGGCAGGAACGATTCACGTTTCCTGTTAACTGTAGGAGCCGTCCGAATGCAGAGGCCTGTTGGAGTGTAGGAATGTGCTGACTTAACTGTTGTCCTCTAGACGCCCATATAGCGAACTAATACTTAGTATGTGTTGGATAGCTATCGTGATCGCATGGAAATTTGAGAAGATTCAATATGGACATGTCTTTGCACTGGACCGTTATTCCCTCCACATAAATTGTCAGGTTGTCTACTTCTGCACATTTCGTACCTTTATTTAGTTGAGGGAAAATCGATTGTAGTGTGTGCATCTAGCATGCAGAAGACGCGTTTACCAGTTCTCTAGACATGAGAAACACCTTAGTTGACCTTGTAAAATATATTGATGACTTGGAATCTGTTACCTCACCGGCATCAGTATTCGCGAGTGGATATATCAGTTCTCTCTATTTTTCTCGAGTTTCCACGTGAATGTCTTCGCAGACGTGACAAGTTTCTAGTTAGTCAATGGTTTACAGCATGCCCCACCTAGCTAAAGTTTCAGGTTTGTAGAGAAATAATTTCCAGTCCATATCTTTGGAATTATGTTGCGGGAGCGATCGGTAGGATACCGCTGGGTGCTTGACATCGAGAAGTACCGCGAAAATGGTATAATATTATGGCAAACCATGCGAAAATACGTATGTTCTTGTAAACCCAGAGTCTGGAGATGGGTGTAGGAAAGCAAGCAGGCAAGCAGGTCTGGACCAGAAACAGTAACGCGTTTGTGTCGAGGGGAAATGAGCCCGAAACTGTAGAACAGTTCTGAGAGTGACTTTGGCCCATTGAGGGCGCTCCGTTCACCCATCAGGAGTGGATGACCACCGACCTCACAGGGAAATATCTAGTGCCACGAGTATATCTATGGTGCTGTCTGTCTCTACGGTATGTGTGTGAATGATGTAAAAGGGGCGATTTGTATGTTTACTACATCAACACAGTATGCGGTAATATATTACTGTGTTGGAGATCAGTTTCACGCTCTAATATTTAATCCCCTGTCCTCAGTGGGTGAGCAGTGTTCAAATGTTCAAATGTGTATGAATTCCTAAGGGACCAAACTGCTGAGGTCATTGGTCCCTAGACTTACACACTACTTAAATAAACATGTGCTAAGAACAGCACACACACACCCATGCCAGAGGGAGGACTCGAACCTCCTGTGGGAGGTGCCGCACAGCCCGTGATATGGCGCCTCAAACCGTGTGGCCACTCCACGTGGCAGCGAGCAGTGTAATTGAGTAAGAGTTTTTCAGTATTTGACGATAAGTAGGGGCACTTTGCAAAGATTAAATGTTGGTGTAATATGGCCATCTGTGTACAATAGGTTTTTTTCTGCTGAAAGCCTCTTCTGCAGAAAGAAAAAAAAAGGCGGATGGTGCTTCCACACTGGCAGCATAAGTAATTCGGTGAGTAAATACGAAAAGAGCCAATCATAATGCCCAATTCATTCACAGGAGTTCCTTTGTGCTGGGATATAGGAGTCTCTACATAGCGGTGAGAACGTTTGCTTATGTTGAAAGCAGGAAGGGTAATACGTGATGGACGGGCGGCCACGTTAGGACCGCGTGGAAGAATGCATTCGACGTTATTCTGCGCTATTTTCGTAAACAGGTTCTGTTAGGGCAAGAGTTTCCGTGCATACAAGCCGAGACATCACGAGAACTCCTACAAAAGCACACGTTAAGTATTTCTGGGACACTATGCAATTTTCAAGAGTTTGCTATAGATACTGAGATTCGTTCCGGAACCACAGCTGTCAAGAGAAGACACTACCTGTACATCGATCGGTATAGACTGTAGCAGCAATCGTAATATTTAATTGTAGTTACACTGGTAAATATGTTCCTGGCTTCCAGTACTCTTGTGAGTGTTGTGTGTATTTGATGATCTATAGACAACTTTCGCTGGGTTTAACTGTCAGTGCAATTCAGCAATCTGTGCAAAATAATTTTACTGCTGAAAGTCTCGCCCGCAGAAAACAATGGCGAAAGGATCGCTAGGAACAATACACTCTGTGCTATTCTGGAACATCTCTCTCGGCAGTGGACCATACCACATCTATGCATCTTCGTGTATGGGACCAGTGTGAACGCACCTTGGAGGTCTGTGACGTCAGTATAACACTCAAATAATTCTAACTGTATGCACGGAAATAGACCCCAACTTTCACCTGTTCGCTGTAGGTAGCAGCGGCGTAGGAGCGATGGCTCACGCTGCCTCGTGCTGGCTTGTATCCGGCGGTGGCTTGAGGTTTGAGCACTCTCGGAGCGTCTGCGCTCTGCAAATAGGTCTTCGCTTCTGTCCAATCGCGTCAGCAATGGTACCTAGGTGATCACGTATTTTGAGAGGAATTTCTCAGGTGTCAAGTATGAAAGGGATGCCACGCCTCATACTTGAGGGCACCTGTGCATCGCTGGGCAGCTGACGGCCGGCCGCACTCGCCAGTGCATCCAACTCTGGCGTCAGCATCGGGCGTTGAGTGGCCAGATGTGCTTTTTATTAGCAATCTTTTGTTTAAACTATATTCCATCGATTTCACTGACCAGTAGGATGCTGGGAATTAAGAAAAACTACTCCATACATGTGAAGAATACCGATTTAATTAATTTGTATAAACTTTTTATATCAATGTGGTGTTAGCGGTACAGTAGTTAATGGGAGGGTGTGCGCGAGTGGGTGAAGTGGAGCAGAACAGCAGTTTATGTGCTGAAAACTAAGTTAATTTGCGTAATTTTTATGTAAAACGCAGTACAATAGTTTAAGGGGGTGGGTGACAAAGAAGAATGCCCAAGAAATGGCGTTGAAAAGCATGTGAAATTCGAAAAGTGTACCAGAAAATGGTGGGAGGACACAACTGATTACTTAATTTGGTATCAAAGGCTTACAGTAGTTTAAGGAAATGGGGGTGACATGGAAAACCAGTTAACAGACCAATAGGTTAAGTCCCATCAAAGGCCCAAACATTATGTTAAGATACCCAAAGTACAGTGCCGAACATTAGGTTATGCAGCATGTTTGTCCAATGTAATTGCTTCTTGCAAGACCTTCATGTTTCCAAATAGCAGAGAATGATGAACAAGAGAAATCCAACCCCAAAAATATTTTTTTAATAAATAAACAATGTACCCTTGAATTTCCTGTCATGAGATCCTCCCTCTTCACCAATTTCCATATATTCCACACATTGCCTTGAATCCCCTAAGAGTAAGTGCCTGTCAATCAAAAGGAAATGGGGGTGACATGGAAAACCATGTAACAGAACAATAGGTTAAGGACCTGTCAATCAAAGAAGAACAATAGATTAGGTACCTGTCAATCAAAGGAGAACAATAGGTTTGCCCCTGAGTGCATACCTGCCCGTGATGTAGACAACCCGCACTAACAAAATGGGCTCGCACCAGCCCAGCCAGCATCATCAGAGGCCGTGGTGATATCGTATGGATGTGTTTTTGACAGAGGGGACTTGCGCCCATTGTTGTTTGGCGTGGCAATATCACAGCACAGGACCACATTTTAAGCACCTTCTTGCTTCCCACTGTTGAAGAGCAATTTAGGGATAGTGACTGCATCTTTCAACATGATCGAGCATCTGTTCATAAAGTGCGGTCTGTGGCGGAGAGGTTGCACGACAATAACATCCCTGTAATGGACTGGCCTGCACAGAGTCCTGACCTGAATACTCTAGAACACCTCCAGGATGTTTTGGAACACCAAGTTCGTGCCAGGCCTCACCGAGAGACATCGATACCGCTCTTCAGTGCAGCACTTCATGAAGAATGGGCTGCCATTCGCCAAGAAACCTTCCAGCACCTGATTGAACGTATGCCTGCGAGAGTGGAAGCTGTCATCAAGACTAAGGGCGGGCAACACCATATTGAATTACCGATGAAGGGCGCCACGAACTTGTAAGTCATTTTCAGCCAGGTGTCAGAAACTTTTGATAACATTGTGTACCTATGGACTAAGACAGCACTGAAATTGAAGGTAGCAAATCAAAAGACGAAATGCTTAACTTCGTTTTCAAATGTTCGTTTACAAAGGAAAACCCAACAGAATTGCCCCAATTGAGTTCTCATACTACACTAAGGATGAGTGAAATAGATATTTGTGTCAGTGGCGTTGAAAAATAGCTGAAATAGTTGATACTGAACAAATCCCCAGGACATGATGGAATCCCTGTGAGATTCAACAGTCAATTTGTGGCTGAGTTAGCCCTCTGTTAATTACATCGATATCCACCGCAGTACTCAGCAATCTATCTGACATTGTGTGGCAGAGAGCACTTCTGGTACCACTAACTGGTCCCCCCCTTTCCTCTTCCACTTGCGAGTGACAAGTGGGAAGAGTGATTGCCAGTAAACCTCGGTATTAGCTCTAAATTCTCGAATTTTCTCATTGTGATCATTTCATGAGACGTACATGGGAGGAAGTAATATGTTGTACTACTCTTCCACAGGCAGGTACTCTGTTGGAATTTCAATAATAAACCTTTCTGTGATTATTCCTCCAAACATTTCATAACAGGTGAGCATAAAACAAGTTCCATAATTCTAAAATAGCCTGACATCATCGATAGAAGCCCATCTGCAAGAAGGGCAGTAGAAGTGACCCACAACCTACAGTGCATTATACTTGACGCCCATTTGTTGCAGAATCTTAGAACATATTCTGAACTCAAACATTAGGAGTTGTATTGAACAGAATGAACTCCTGCGTGCCAACCTGCACGGATTTCGATAACATCGATCTTGTGAAACACAACTCGAATTTTTCTCGCATGATGCACTGAAAATCATGGATCAAGGCAGTCGGTTAGATGCAGTATTTCTCCATTTCCGAACCCATTTGACTCAGTTCCAAGCCTAAGCTTATCATCATAAGTCCGATTTTATGGGGTATCAAGGGAAGTTTGTGACTGGTTTGAGCATTTTTTGGTGGGCAGGGCGATGAATCATCGAAAAATGTAGATGCAACGTCGGGTGTACCCAAAGGAAGAGTGTTGGGTGCACTGTTGTTCATGCTGTGTATTGATACCCTTGTGGACAGTTTTAATAATAATCTCAGACATTTTGTGGATGATGCAGTTCATCTACAGTGAAGTACAGTCTGAAAGAAGCTTCACGGATATTCAGTCAGATCTTGATAGGATATCAAAGTAGTGTAAAGAATTACAAGTTGCTTTAAATGTTCAGAAATGTAAAATGATGCACTTCAAAAAAGAAGAAACGTGGTATCCTGTGACTACGGTATCAACGGGTCACAGTTGGATCAAGAAAACTCTTAAAAATACCTGGGTGTAACACTTTGTAGGGACATGAAGCGGAACGATGACATAGGCTCACTCATGAGTAATACAAGTAGCAGACTTAAGTTTATTGGTATTATACTAGGAAAATGTAATTAGTCTAGAAAGTAGATCACTTACAAATCACTCATGTGACCTATCCTAGAGTACTGTATTAGTGTTTGGGACCCCTACCAAATAGAACTACTGTATTAGAGGATAGGGAAGGTATACAGATAAAGCCAGCATGAAGGATTATAGGTTTGTCTGATCTGTGGAAGAGTGTCACAGAGATGTTGAAAGAACGGAACTGGCGTACCCTTCAAGATGTTTATAAACTATCCTGAGAAAGCCTACCTACAAAGTATCAAGAACCAGCTTTAAATGAGGATGCTAGGAATTTATGAAGACCCCCCCCCCCCCCCCCCAAATATTACTTCCATAGGAATTGTGGGGACAAGACTACATTAATCACAGTACACATAGTCATTTAAACAATCACTCTTCCCTACAGTGCATACATGAACGGAACAGTAAAAACCTTTATAACTGGTACAATGGCACGTACTCTCTGCCATGCATCTGACAGTGGTTTGTATAGTAGAGATGTAGATTCACATACAAACAAACTATTCAAGATCTATGAGACAGCATAGTGAGAATAGGTCTACCTAGCAGTAGTTGCTGAAGCTCATGGGTGATGGTGTTGGAGGCAGCATTGTGTAAGAAAACCTTTTAATTTTTTGCAACTTACATACAAGTTGGCATACCAGCTTGGACGTAGAGTCATTCCACACGTAAGCTGACTTATGAGAGTGCTGGTGGAGTCATGACAGTCTAAGCTGACTTCCCACTGGCATCAATTTCGTTCGTAACCCCCCCTCCCCTTTTATCCTTTCATGCAAGTTAGCTTTTCCAGTCACCGAAGCTAGAAACCCTACTTACACGACTTTCAAGATGGTGCCAAGTGAAGTTATTTGCATGGAAATTGTGCATCTTTTAACGAAGAGCTTATAGTGACAACGACAACGAAAAAAATGGACCCACAAATGATGGTCACAGAAATCTTTTGGAGACATTCAATACACTGAAAAGGGAGCTACCTGCTGAGGACTGATTTTCGTTTGAATATCATTCCCATATGAGTAATAGCAACTTTGAAATATTTTTGAGTCACTTTTCTGGCTGTATACAAGTGTTTAATACCCATATAAGAAATGTCATGCCAGCTCACATTAAATTACAGGTAACATCATAATATCTGGGCACTGGGGACCCTGCATTCAAAAGAGACTATTTCTAAATTTTTGGGGGGGGGGGGGGGAATACTACATGATATCTACAGTACATTGAATATAAATTGGATAGTAAGAATTTTGTTTTTTGTTATAGTTAGGAAAGGTGGACAGATTGCTGGTGTAGTAAATATAAGAATACTTAATGTTTTAATCAAGCTCATTACTCATTACTACTGTGCAGAATAGTCATTATTCAACAGTAGTGCCAATGCAAACACTGTTGTGTTGATATACAATTTTAATGAGGGTCAAGTATAGCAGTAAATATCTAAAGCTACAAATAATTTCTGTTTCACAGTAATATTTCCACTCAGTGATTAAAGCAAAAAAATTATTGTCATTATACTGAAATGAAAAATACCTTTACAATATTATCTTCTCTGCAGTGTGGTATTATGAACCTCAGAATACTCACATTTTCAGTCATAACACATTTAGAGCCCTTTTGATCACTTCAAGCAATGGTATGTTAATGTACTTTATTGCAAAAAACTGATACGTAACAATAAATAATTGCTGAATGTTAGAATGAGGCCTTGTCACACGGTTTAAGAACATTTTTCCACTTTACAAAGTATTTTTTTTTACTTCATTGAATATTAAACTCAAAATTTTGGCATCATGCTAACTTTTCACATCCATAGATAAACATATATTAACAAACTAGGGCTGTCACATGAACCACAGCAAAATACGAGCAAATCCATCTAGTGGCAATTGCTGAAGCACATAGGTGATGGTGGGGGAAGCAGCTTTTAGTTGGATTTCCATAGGCATACATGTGCATAGCCCCATCAAGTCTCACGAAATTCAGCTTACGTAACTTGTTCACTGTCATGTCAACTTACATGTAAGTTAAGAAAGTTAAAAGGCCTTCTACTTTCTTGCATGATGTTGCTTTCCCCATCATCGCCTACAAGCTTCAGCAGCTGCATTAGCTAGGTATTCTGTTCTCAATCTGATGCCAGCACAGATCTAGAATAATTTCTTTATGTATGTGAAAAGTTAGCGTCATACCAAAATAATTGACTTGGTTCTCAACTAAGTAAAAAAACACTTTCTGAAGGGGCAAATTTTTTTTAAACAGTGCAATAGAATATAATTTTCACATACAGCAGCCCATTATGATCAGTTATTTGTAATAAAGTAACACGCTATCTTCTGAAATGACAAAATGGATTAAGAGCATTGTAACTAAGATTGTGAGCTTGATGAGGTTGATATTTCTGCAGAAGAGTCAACAGTTGTATTTTAGTATAATGATCATAATTTTTTGCTGTAGTTCTTAAGTGCAAATATCACAGTAAAATGTAAATTTATTGTGGCTCTAGATATTTAAAACTACTCTTAACCTTCATTAAAATCCTATGAAAATATAACAATGTTCGAAATGGAACTATCATGGAATAATAACTGTTCTGCACAGTAACATGTTGTTTGGTAACAAAATTAAGTACCATACCAGTAAGTAGTAGTAGTAGTATGGTACTCTGCCTTACGGCAGGTCTTGTCTTGGGATAAGCCTCTTCCACTTTTGTCTGTCCATAGCCAGTCTTTTCATTTCTGAATATTTGTCTCCTCTGATATTGTCCAGCATTTGATATTTTCTTTTTGCTCTACCCCTTTTTCCCTCCCCCATTCCTTCTATTCCTTCCTCCTCATACCATGTCCAATACAGTTTCGTTTTCTCTTTCTGATGACTTTCAGCAAGTTTCTTTCTTCTCCAACTCTTCTGAATACTTCTTCATTCCTTGCTCGGTCTTCCCATTTCTACTTATCCATTCTTCTTCATATCCCATCTCTAGTGCCTCCAATCTTTTTTCATTTCCTTTCCTCAATGTCCAGGTCTCTGCACCATGCAGTGCACAGTGCAATGCTCCAAATGTAACATTTGCCAAGTGTTTTCCTCAGATCTTTGTTTAGTGGCCTGCAAAGTAATTTCTGTTTCCTCTTGAATCCTTCTTTTGCCATTGCAATTCTTTTCCTAATTTCTGTTGAGCAATACATATCATCCATTATTACACTTTCAAAGTAATTGAAATTATTCACTTGCTCCACTCGCCCTATTTTCATATGGCATTTTCTCCCCTTTCTTCCAATTACCATGCTTTTCGTTTTCTTCTTGTTAATCTTCATTCCATAATCTTCTAATTTTATGTTTAGGTCATCTACACTCCACTCTCTGACCCCCTATACAAACTCCTCTCCTTACATCAAAAAGTTCATTAATAATTTCCTCCAGATAGATATTGAACAGTGTTGATGATAAACAACAAACTTGTCTTACACCTCTTCCCAATTCAATTTCTTCACTCATTACACCTCCTATTCTTGCTCTTGCTCTCTGGTTCAAATATAAATTTCTAATTAGCCGTCTATCCCTCCAGTCAGCTCCATGTTTCCTTAGGATTTCCATCAGTTTTTTCCATCTGACACAGTCAAAAGCCTTCTCAAGACCAATGAACACAACATACACCTTCCTTTTATTCTCCATGTGCCTCTCCACTATCAGTCTCAGTAGCCCAATGGCATCTCTAGTTCCCACTCCTCGCCTGAAACCAAATTCTTTATCTCCTATTACGCAATTCAACTTTCCGTATAGCCTTCTGTTGAGCGTCCTCAGTATGGCTTTAGCTGCATGCAATATCAGGCTCACAGTTCTATGTTCCTCACACTTTTTGCTGTTTTTTTCTATAGGTATTAAGATACTTTCTGTAAAGTCATTTGGCTATTTTCCTGCCATGTATATTTGATCACACAATTCAATCAAGTTCGTTTTCCCTTCTTTCTCCAATGGCTTTGACATTTCCACAGGAATCTCAGCAATTCCCATTGCCTTTCCATTTTTCATCTGCTTCATAAATGCTTCAGTCTCACTAGTTAGTAATGCATTTCCTTTGTCATCATCAACAACTTTATCATCTTCTTCTATCCCAAGTTCTTCTTCACTTGTACGACTGTCTGCAGTGTATAGCAATTCTATACATTCTTCCCATCGTCTCATTATTTCTTGGGGGCCACTCACCATTTTACCATCTGCTGCCTCTACTTCCTTCAGTCCATTGTTGTTTTTCTTTTCCCTATATATTGCTTCTCTGTACATCAAATCATATTTTCCTTCTTTCTCTAATTTCTCTATCTTGTCACACTTTTCTGTCAGCCATTTCTCCTTTGCTTTTTCTGTGTCCCTTCTTAATTCATTATTTAACCTCATGTAGTTGCACTTCCCTTCTTCTGTGTTTACCATTTTCCTGTGGTCATCCATCTTGGTTATCATATCTGGTGTTACCCATTCTTTCTTTATTTTTTTCCTCTCCTTGACTTCAAGTGTTTCCTTAGCTGCCTTTTTGATCATTATTTCACAATATGCATTCTCTAATTTTTCACAATTGCCTTTGTCTTTCAGTTTCTCAAAGTTAATGTGCTCTCTCTTCTGTCCTTTCCAGGTCCTTTTCAATTTAACTAGAACCTCAGCTATGACTAATATATGATCTGAATAAATATCTGCCCCTAGATAACTTCTGACACTCTTTAGGCAATTCGGGTACCTTTGTTGTATCATTACATAACCAGTTTAATATCTTTTGTTGTCAAATCGAAATATCCAAGTATACTGTCATCTTTTGTGATTATCAAACAGAGTATTTCCAACTACCATGAAATTTTCATTGCAGTATTGTTGTCAAATCGAAATATCCAAGTATACTGTCATCTTTTGTGGTTATCAAACAGAGTATTTCCAACTACCATGAAATTTTCATTGCACTATTACAACAATCTCTGCCCTCTCTCATTCGTTTCTCCCAGTCCAAATTTTTCCAGAGCTTTTCCTTCTGGTCCTTCACCAATTACCGCATTCCAATCAACCATTATAATAATACATGCATTTCTTTTCTCTTTTTCTGATAAGTTTTCTATCTTCTCATAACATTCTTCTACCTCTTCATCTGGATGATTACTTGTTGGCATATAGACCTGGATGATAACTAAGGCTTTCTTTTTCTCTTTCAGTCTCATCATCATTATTCTTCCACCAACATAGTCAACCTTGATAAACTTGTGCTTCAGTCTTTTACCAATCAAAATTCCAACCCCATACATTCCATTTTTATCTTCACCTGAATAGTACAATCGGAAGTCAGCACTTTCTAATTTTCCACAATTACCCCATCTCACCTCACACGTTTCGAGTACATCAGTATGTCTCTTGTCATTTCATGTTTGTCGTTTTCTAATTTCCCTTCCTGGAGAAGGGTTAAAATATTCCAAGTCCCAATCCTTAATAAGTCTTCATTTTTCTTCTCCTTCCATCCTTTTCCATTTTCTCTAATCTCTGAAGTCTCGGTGTGTTCCCCTCCCAGAGATCCAATAGAGGGGACGTTTTACCTCCAGAAAATTGTACGAAGAGGTCCATCCCATGAACGGCGAGGGAAGTAATTCCAGTGGTGATTTCCTGTTGCCTTCCATTGTCCTCCACATCCTGTCGAGTCGCTGACACAGTTTCCCACTGGGGCTGGTTACCCAACCTTCCAGAGGGTTACTCTGCTTAACAGAGGCCCCATGTGTAGGTAGGATTGTGGAAAATTGAGGTGAGAGGGGCTAAGAGAACTCTCTTGTTGAGTTCTTATATTCGCTTCTCACCCCATTTTATAGCCAGAGTCGCAAGGTTGTAGCAGCGACTCCCCCAGCTCATCTCCTGGGTCCCAGTAAATCAAATGTGTAATTACAGCACCTGTGATTTATCGTAAGCTTGAATAACTCTAAAAGTATAAACAAAGCTGAACTCTTTAGACAAAAATCTTACTTTCCAATACAGGTATCAGCAGCACTAAATTATTGGGTGGTCAACTCAATAGATAGGGTATAAGTCACTAGGTGGTCTAAATGGGACATCCCCTGAAAAAACTTGAAAAAAATAAGACATAAGACCACTTTTGGAAGCATTCTAGGTGCCTCTGATCGTATGTTTCAAAGACACTTAAAATTCCTAAAGCAAGCCAATGTAAGCCTAGATTAGATTAGATTAATACTAGTTCCATGCATCATGAATACGATATTTCGTAATGATGTGGAACGAGTCGAATTTTCCAATACATGACATAATTAGGTTAATTTAACAACATACTTAAGTTAATATAACAACTTTATTTTTTTGTGTTTTTTTGTTTTTCTTTATTTTTTATTTTTATTTTTATTTTTTTAAAATATTTTTTTAATATTTTTGTTTTGTTTTTTTTCTTTTTTTTCTTAATTTATATCTAAAAATTTGTCATTCAGAAATCCTTTTAATTTCTTCTTAAATACTTGTTGGTTATCTGTCAGACTTTTGATACTATTTGGTAAGTGACCAAAGACTTTAGTGCCAATATAATTCACCCATTTCTGTGCCAAAGTTAGATTTAATCTTGAATAGTGAAGATCGTCCTTTCTCCTAGTATTGTAGTTATGCACACTGCTATTACTTTTGAATTGGCTTTGGTTGTTAATAACAAATTTCATAAGAGAGTATATATACTGAGAAGCTACTGTGAATATCCCTAGATCCTTAAATAAATGTCTGCAGAATGATCTTGAGTGGACTCCAGCTATTATTCTGATTACACGCTTTTGTGCAATAAATACTTTATTCCTCAGTGATGAATTACCCCAAAATATGATGCCATATGAAAGCAATGAGTGAAAATAGGCGTAGTAAGCTAATTTACTAAGATGTTTATCACCAAAATTTGCAATGACCCTTATTGCATAAGTAGCTGAACTCAAACGTTTCAGCAGATCATCAATGTGTTTCTTCCAATTTAATCTCTCGTCAATGGACATACCTAAAAATTTGGAATATTCTACCTTAGCTATATGCTTCTGATTAAGGTCTATATTTATTACTGGCGTCATACCATTCAGTGTACGGAGCTGTATGTACTGTGTCTTATCAAAATTCAGTGAGAGTCCGTTTACAAGGAACCACTTAGTAATTTTCTGAAAGACAGTATTGACAATTTCATCAGTTAATTCTTGTTTCTCAGGTGTGATTACTATACTTGTATCATCAGCAAAGAGAACTAACTTTGCCTCTTCATGAATATAGAATGGCAAGTCATTAATATATAATAAGAACAACAAAGGACCCAAGACTGACCCTTATGGAACCCCATTCTTGATAGTTCCCCAGTTTGAGGAATGTGCTGATCTTTGCATGTTACGAGAACTACTTATTTCAACTTTCTGCGCTCTTCCAGTTAGGTACAAATTAAACCATTTGTGCACTGTCCCACTCATGCCACAATACTTGAGCTTGTCTAGCAGAATTTCATGATTTACACAATCAAAAGCCTTTGATAGATCACAAAAAATCCTAATGGGTAGTGTTCGGTTATTCAGATCATTCAAAATTTGACTGGTGAAAACATATATGGCATTAAGCCTGCACTAGAAACACATTTTGCAATTACCAAGAATAAAAAAGTTACTTTTAAATTGTCAGCAATGTATGTATGATTATTATTTGTTATGTCCTAAAGAAAAATCCAATAGTTCTAAGTTCTTTCTGAGTATAAGAGCTTCATTCATGCAAAATCTCAGTTCAGTCGATTGAGTGAAAAAGTAGAAAGGAAGACCTCTACAATTTTAAATACTATATTAGTTTGATTATTAAAATCAGTTTTGGAAGGTGAAAATAATCTACCATAAAACACGATGTATTTAGTAGTTTAAAGTATAGGTATATCCTTTTAAAACACAGAAAATGTTGGAAGCCTATTGCTTCACAAGAATACCCTTCAAAATTCACAATGTATAATTTTCACTTACTGAATAATGTGGAAAAGCCACAATGTTAAATTGCTACTTTATCTGAATACGTTTTTGGGCTAGAATCAAGTAAAAATAATATGTACAGTACATAATAAATTGTATGCTATCTTTAGATCAACTTAAAAACAGTTGATAAACTCCTATAAACAAGGTGTTCTACTATACTGTTGTGGTAAAAGTGAGTAAACTGGAGTACACTTTGCAATAAATATTTACTTACTATCATTCCTTGGTATTAAAAGAAGACAACATTGATGAACTGCCTTGAACACTCTTCATAGCAATTGCTCTTGACACATGTACTGACTATAACTCCTCCTTAACAAGAGACGATTGGGATTGGGTAGACAGTGCCTCCTGGTCTTTAGCTGAGTGGGCTAGAAGGAATGCCTCATCTTGCCAATCTGCAAAGTTTGACCACATGAGTAAGAAAGCACAGCAGATGGAAGAGACACGCACTGTGACGAATCTGAGTGGCAAAGAGTTTGATGATACAACCTTAAAGGTACTTAGCAAGGGTCTCAACTTTGCTACGACCCCTAGAAACGTACCCATTTCAGGTTTCGTCAGTGCAGTAGAGCAAGTTGCAGCCACACTTCCACCTAATGTGGCAGAGGAAGTCCGCCGAGAGACCTGCAGGGCCCTCACCAAGGCCAGGCCGCCGAAATCGAACATCACAGCCGAGGAGAGGCTTGCACTCAAGAAACTCCGGGAAGACAACAGCATTGTGGTACTGCCAGCAGACAAAGAGAACTCCACTGTCATCTTGTAGCGGGTGGATTATGATGAGAAAGTACACCAACTTCTGGAGGACCCTGCATACAGAATTCTGGAGTGTGACCCCACGGACAAGGTGGCCAAGAAGACTAGTGCTCTCTTGAAGAAAACAGGGATGCCCGATAAGATCATCAGACAAGTACAGGAAAAAGCGCCAGTGCCACCTAGACTGTATGGTCTGCCTAAAATACACAAGGAGGGCGTGCCCCTACGTCCAATTGTCAGTAATATTGGGGCACCTACGTACACAACAGCCAAGCACTTGAAAGGTCTCCTGTCTCCATATGTGGGCAAATGTATTCAGCACATCCGCAACTCAGAAGATTTCCTGCAACGCCACAAGCAACTGCACATAACAGATTCGGACATCATGGTTAGTTTTGATGTGGTATCGCTGTTTACCAGGGCCCACTGAAGGACTCGCTAGAACTGATTGCAGAGAAATTTGACGGTGCTCTGTTGGACCTGTTCAGTCATACACTGACATCCACGTATTTCCTGTACAGAAACCAATATTACGAGCAAACTGAAGGTGTAGCTATTGGGAGCTCACTGTCCCCTGTGGTTGCCAACATGTTTATGGAGAGTTTTGAGAAGAGGGCATTGGAGACAGCCACATTTAAACCCACATGCAGGAAAAGAAGAGGTCACATTTCTCATCGTTGAGGAACCCCATACTTGGTTGGGCATTGTTCTGACAGGTGTTCTGAGACTATTTGTGCTTTATCATCTACATGTCTAATACACAATTCCTGCTTGTGGGCACTGAGAAATGAACAAACACATTCATTTGCTAATCCCCTAATGCAATAGTACTCAAGTTTGTTTTGAAGAGTTCTGTGGTTTACCATGTCGAAAGCTTTAGATAAGTCTTAAAATATACCTGCTGTTTCCCATTTTGCATCAATGGCGTTTAAAGCAGTGACTATCCATTCATAGATCTCCATCTCAGTTGATTTCTTACTGCAGAAAACATGTTCAGGACTGGCTGATACTCCATTTTTGTTATTAAATTTTATTAGCTAACTGTATATTATTTTTCCAATAATTCTGAAAAACAGCATGTATTTTGTAATAGGGTGATAGTTTATCACTTTCTCTTTGT
The DNA here is from genome assembly GCF_021461395.2 of Schistocerca americana. Lineage (NCBI taxonomy): Eukaryota > Metazoa > Arthropoda > Insecta > Orthoptera > Acrididae > Schistocerca > Schistocerca americana. The sequence continues at coordinate 394,333,256 of NC_060125.1, read as the reverse complement.
CACCAGCTTTGAATTCTTGAATAACTTAAGATGTTTTTAGCTGATCAGGAAGGATGCCCATCCCTGCTAGGCAGTTGCAAAGATGAGTGTGGGGGTCAATAATATTTGGCAGGTGTAGCTGTAAGATCCTGCTGTATATGCCATCAACTCCTGTTGGGTATGTTGTTTTTAGGTCTGTAACAGTCCTGACTGTTTCCTCCCAGCTTGTTTACTGCTAGCTACTGATTTTCAACAAAATTAGTTATTATTAAATTTTCAACTATTCCAGTGAAGTAGCTGTTGAATTTATATTTGCTGTTTCACTTGGTTCTGTAATCTTCTCAATGACATATACCAAGATAATATTCTCAATGGTTTTCTTACTCACGTCTGTTTCCTTTTTTACAATGTTTCACATAGCTTTTACTTTACTTGTAGAATTTCTAAATACGTATCATTGTGAATTACACTCCTGGAAATTGAAATAAGAACACCGTGAATTCATTGTCCCAGGAAGGGGAAACTTTATTGACACATTCCTGGGGTCAGATACATCACATGATCACACTGACAGAACCACAGGCACATAGACACAGGCAACAGAGCATGCACAATGTCGGCACTAGTACAGTGTATATCCACCTTTCGCAGCAATGCAGGCTGCTATTCTCCCATGGAGACAATCGTAGAGATGCTGGATGCAGTCCTGTGGAACGGCTTGCCATGCCATTTCCACCTGGCGCCTCAGTTGGACCAGCGTTCGTGCTGGACGTGCAGACCGCGTGAGACGACGCTTCATCCAGTCCCAAACATGCTCAATGGGGGACAGATCCGGAGATCTTGCTGGCCAGGGTAGTTGACTTACACCTTCTAGAGCACGTTGGGTGGCACGAGATACATGCGGACGTGCATTGTCCTGTTGGAACAGCAAGTTACCTTGCCGGTCTAGGAATGGTAGAACGATGGGTTCGATGACGGTTTGGATGTACCGTGCACTATTCAGTGTCCCCTCGACGATCACCAGTGGTGTATAGCCAGTGTAGGAGATCGCTCCCCACACCATGATGCCGGGTGTTGGCCCTGTGTGCCTCGGTCGTATGCAGTCCTGATTGTGGCGCTCACCTGCACGGCGCCAAACACGCATACGACCATCATTGGCACCAAGGCAGAAGCGACTCTCATCGCTGAAGACGACACGTCTCCATTCGTCCCTCCATTCACTCCTGTCGCGACACCACTGGAGGCGGGCTGCACGATGTTGGGGCGTGAGCGGAAGACGGCCTAACGGTGTGCGGGACCATAGCCCAGCTTCATGGAGACGGTTGCGAATGGTCCTCGCCGATACCCCAGGAGCAACAGTGTCCCTAATTTGCTGGGAAGTGGCGGTGCGGTCCCCTACGGCACTGCGTAGGATCCTACGGTCTTGGTGTGCATCCGTGCGTCGCTGCGGTCCGGTCCCAGGTCGACGGGCACGTGCAGCTTCCGCCGACCACTGGCGACAACATCGATGTACTGTGGAGACCTCACGCCCCACGTGTTGAGCAATTCGGCGGTACGTCCACCCGGCCTCCCACATGCCCACTATACGCCCTCGCTCAAAGTCCGTCAACTGCACATACGGTTCACGTCCACACTGTCGCGGCATGCTACCAGTGTTAAAGACTGCGATGGAGCTCCGTATGCCACGGCAAACTGGCTGACACTGACGGCGGCGGTGCACAAATGCTGCGCAGCTAGCGCCATTCGACGGCCAACACCGCGGTTCCTGGTGTGTCCGCTGTGCCGTGCGTGTGATCATTGCTTGTACAGCCCTCTCGCAGTGTCCGGAGCAAGTATGGTGGGTCTGACACACCGGTATCAATGTGTTCTTTTTTCCATTTCCAGGAGTGTATTTTTGTTTGTTTTATGACCTTTTGCAAAATTTTTGTATATGTTTTGCAGTGAGTATACATACAAGCTGTGACATTATTTTCTTGAAGATCTGATGTAGTTTTCTGCTTTTTTGCAAAAAATTCTATTTCCTTTAGTAAGCCACCCATTGTCTCTTGCATTACTTCTGATATTTACAGTTTTTAGAGGGAAGGCTATATCAGAATGCTGTATCCGTTTTTCTAGAAATATGTTGAATTTAAGATCCAGACTCTGCATTTCATTCATGCTTTCCTGACAGAAGATCCTATGTTTAACACGAAATATGTTGTTGTTTGCCTGTCCTTCAGTGGTTATGGTCATTATTAAAGCTTTCTGATCGCCATATCCTATACTGAATACTATAACAGACCACTTAAATTTCTCCTCATCAATCAAAATTTGGAGCAGCTCTCTGTTTACATTTACTGAGAAAGTTTATTTTAAAGTCGCCACAAACTATGCTTACATCTTGTTGTATTTATTTTATTTCGGAACTATTACATTTTTTCTGATGATACCTCAAAGTTTCCCGATGAGGAACATTGCACTGTGGCTATTATCAAATTTACTTTTAATGCTGCAATCTTTTTAAATTTTATGGTGGGAAATATTAGCTATTTGAGAAACTTCTGTTAAAATTGCAAATAAAAATTACGAAGTTCAAGATATCTGTGATGCTTTATATCTTCGGTATATAAGACAAGTTGACTCTGTGCTGTGTAAAACTGTTTCTCCTCTCTGTCTTTGGTGTGTTGGTGTTCGATTATGTAATGAAACTGTTAGCTAGACGGAAATAAATAATCTTAACGGGTTATGGTCCCAGACCGCGCGTGAAAAGCCACGAAGTGTTTGTTTTCGCTCGCCCGTGAATTTATTACATACAACGTGAATTTGGCCGTTTTTTTTGTGTGTGTTCAACGGAAATGCAGCCAGCGTTGGTGACTATAAAATACATGTGGATAAGTTCGAAGCACCTGAAGACTGGGTGAAATGGAAGTGGCATATATTGATGCTGTTCGAGCATATGCACTTCAAGACATCATGTCATCTTGAAGACAGGTATGTACAAGCGTTCTGAAGTGGGAGAAGATGCGACCGCGGAAAAAAGGGCGGCACATCACCAGGTGATGAAAGAAGATGCTAAAGTGGCTAGTTTATTAGCAACTGCACTAGGGAAGTCAGTAGCCGAACTCGTCTTAACATGCACTCGTGCAAGTGAAATTTGGGACAATTTGAGTGCGCGGTTCAAGCGTAACAGTACACAATGACTGAACGTGTTGATATAGTCATTTTTTTGTGTTCAACGTGATGACAAAGAGGATATTAGCACTCACGTCGCGAAATTGCAGAAACTTTTTTTGGACTTGAACGACTAACTGCAGAAGCATGAAGAAAATGTTTTGTCTGAAGGAATCTTAAGTGGGCGAAATTTATCCACGCTACGCAAAGAATATGACAACTTAAGAGACTTGTGAGACACAATTCAGTCCGAAAATCAAAGTGCAAATCTTCTGATTGAAAAACTGTGCACCATTGAATTGCGTGATCAAAGTACAGTTGAATCACATGCGTTTGTTGTACAAAGTAGTCCTAGGTAGAAAATTCAGCGAAATAAATGTGACGATAGTGAAAAATCAAAACAGAATGTGGAACATGCAAAACAAAAATGGCTATGTCGTAAATGTGGGCAAGTAGGGCATTGGGCAGCAGAGTGTTCAGTGAAAAAGTCAGATAAAAACATGCACATCAGTCAGTCTGAAAAGAATGTCTCATTTTTGGCACATGTTTTTGGTGCCTCAGTCAATAACGGTTTTGAAGTCGACAGTTGGTATTGCGATAATGGTGCCACAAACCACATCGCTGCAAATAAACAATATTTTGTCTTATACAAAATTTGCCATTCCTGAAAAAATTTCAGTTGGGAAAAGAGGTGTAAGCATGTTGACTTATGGACAGAGAACTGAAAATTCAGATTCAGTTGAATAATTCCACAAAGAATGTTGAATTGTGCGAAGTGCTTTATGTTCCTGAAGCAAGTGCTCACTTGTTCTCTATAAAAGCAGCTTCACGAAAAGGTTTCTGCACAAGACTTGATGACAAAAGTGTCCACATTGAAGACAAAGTGACTGGTGAAACAATGATGACTGGTCATGTCAATAATAGTCTCTATGTTCTTGACATATGTGTATTTAAACAATTCCAATCAGTTCAAGTGAATTTGGTGACATCGTGAGATATGCTGCAAATTTATCGTAAGAGATTTGGCCACCAATACAAACATGTGAAAAGTGTTTTGAAGCAGATGAACATCAATGTGGCAGGGTGCAAAGAAGAATTTTGTGATGGATGTGCAGAGGGTAAAATGCATAATTGCCTTTCAGGACTCGAATGAATCGACCAATGGTTACTGGTGAACAAATCCATACCGATGTAAATGGACCTATGACTATAGAATCTCTTGGAAAAGCTCGTTACTATGTATGTTTTAAAGATGACTTTAGCAGATTTCGAAAAATTTTCTTCCTGAAGCAGAAGAGTGACGTCAGCAAAGTCTTGGAACAGTTCTTGAATCAAGCGAAGACGAATGGTCATATTGTTAAACAGTTCAGGTGTGATGAATGAAAAGAATTTGACAACAATAAGGACTCTGAATTGCTGGCAAACAGAAGCATCGAGCACTGCATCACCCCACCTTACACACCACAGCAAAATGGTGTTGCCAAAAGAGAAAACCGAACTATTGTGGAATGTGCATGTTTTATGCTGAACCCCAGTAAATCGTGAGAAGAACTGTGGGCAGAAGCATGCAATATTGCTACATACCTTTTGACTCACACTGGGAAGTCCTCTATTGAAAACAAACCTCCATATGAATTGTGGTATGGACGACCAGTAGGCACCATAAATTATCTGAGAATCATTGGAGCAGAGTGTTATGTGCATGTAAACAAGAATTTTCGCAAAAAGTTTGACGACAAGGCTGTGCATGGACATCTGGTTGGATATGTGAATGACAGAGCCGACTTTAGGGTTTGGATTCCATCTCAGGGCAAGGTCATGATGTGAAATTTAAGGCTGAAGTTATATGCAATCTGCAAACCAATGTTACTGAATTTGAAGTTGCTCAGGATGAAATCATTAGACAAAGTGAACGTATTGAGACTCCTGATGAGGAAAAGGAATCAGGCAATGTCACTCATCACAAAACACAGAAGGATTAAGTGAGGAGGAAGAAGATTTAGACACAACATCAAGTTCCAGAGGAAGTAAAAGTTTAAGTGAGAAACGAAGAAGCAAACATGAGAAGAAAAAAAAAAACAGAATGGATGACCAGTGGAGATTATGTGTACACGCTGACTGAACCCCTATAATCATGGATAAGAATCCCATGCTCTTACACTGAAGCTTTGCAGTCTAGCAGTAAAGTTCAGTGGCTGGAGGTTATTAATGAAGAATTGAAGTCCCTCAAAGAGAAGAAACGGTTCAAATGGCTCTGAGCACAATGGGACTTAACTTCTGAGGTCATCAGTCCTCTAGAACTTAGAACTACTTAAACCTAACTAACCTAAGGACATCACACACATCCATGCCCGAGGCAGGATTCGAACCTGCGACCGTAGCGGTCGCGCGGTTCCAGACTGTAGCGCCTAGAACCGCTCGGCCACAACGACTGACCCCTCAAAGAGAATGACACTTGGGTATTGGTTGAGTGACCAAGTGATGCACAGGTTTTGCGGAATAGTTGGGTCTTGTGCAAGAGAACTGCAGAAAATGGGAATGTACGTTTCAAGCGTCGACTTGTGGTCAAAGGACATGTACAAAGGCAGGGAATTGATTATGAAGAAACATTCAGGCCTGTTGCACACTATGATACGACTCGAACCTTGTTAGATTAGATTAGATTAGATTTACTTTCATTCCAATTGATCCGTAGTGAGGAGGTCCTCCAGGATGTGGAACATGTCAGAAAAACAACAATACATGACAAATATTTAAACTAAAACAAATAAGCTAATGTACCATTCCACAGGTCCCAAGTGGAATGATCGTCATTTTTTAATGAACACTAAGAGTCATTTTACAAATACTATTGCACTGAATTTAAAATAAAAAAGTTTTTTATTTATTTATAAGGTAAGAAACATGTAATACAACTACTGTAATACTTATTTACTATGAACACATTACTGCACTGAAATGGTGCAGAAGTTAGATTATACTTACACACACACACACACACACACACACACACACACACAAATTTTCAGTGAACACATTACTGCACTGAAATTGTGCAGAAGTTATGTTGTACTTATATACAAATCAGTTGGTTTTCCTCAGAAATTCATCAATGGAGTAGAAGGAGTTGGCCACCAATAAATCCTTTAGGCTTCTCTTAAACTGAATTTCATTGGTTGTTAAGCTTTTTATGGCTGCTGGCAAGTTATTGAAAATGTGTGTTCCTGAATAATGCACACCTTTTTGTACAAGACTAAGTGACTTTAAATCCTTGTGAAGATTATTCTTATTTCTAGTATTGATTCCATGAATTGAGCTGTTGGTTTGAAAAAGTGATATATTTTTAATGACAAATTTCATTAAGGAATAAATATATTGGGAAGCTGTAGTTAGTATCCCTAGTTCCCTAAACAGGCTTCTGCAGGATGTTCTTGAGTTCACACCACATATAATTCTTACTGCACGTTTTTGTGCCCGGAAAACTTTAGCTTGGCTTGATGAATTACCCCAGAAAATAATCCCATATGACATTATGGAATGAAAGTAAGCATAGTATGCCAGCTTTTTCATTTTTATATCCCCTATGTCTGACAAAATTCGCATTGCAAACAGAGATTTGTTAAGACGCTTCAGCAGTTCTGTGGTGTGCTCCTCCCAGTTGAATTTATTATCAAGCTGTAATCCCAAGAATTTAACACCGTCCACTTCTTCTATCTTCTTGTCATCATATGTTAGACATATATCTTGGGACACCCCTTACAAGTTCTGAACTGCATGTAGTGTGTTTTTTCAAAGTTTAGTGACAAAGAATTGGCTAGGAACCAGTGATTAATGTCTACAAATATTTTATTGGCTGATCTTTCTAAGACTACACTTGATTTGCTATTTATTGCAATGTTTGTATCATCAGCAAACAAAACAAACTTGGCATCTGGTAATGTTACTGATGAAAGGTCATTGATATACACAAGAAAAAGTAAGGGCCCCAAAATGGAACCTTGTGGGACCCCACATGTAATTAGTTCCCAGTTGGATGATGCCTGATAGCTTGATACATGTCTCTTTCCTAATAACACCCTTTGTTTCCTGCCAGAGATATAAGATTTGAACCATTTTGCAGCATTTCCTGTTACACTATAATATTCTAGTTTACTTAAAAGGATATTGTGATTTACACAGTCAAATGCCTTTGACAGATCACAAAATATACCAGTTGCCTGCAATTTTTTGTCTAATGAATTAAGTACATTTTCACTGTAAGTGTAGATAGCCTTCTCAATATCAGAACCTTTTAGAAATCCAAACTGTGACTTTGATAGTATGTTATTTGAGATAAGATGGTTATAAAGACGACTGTACATTACTTTTTCGAAAATTTTTGAGAATGCTGGCAACAGTGAAATTGGACGGAAATTTGATGCTATTTCTTTATCTCCCTTCTTAAACAGTGGCTTAATTTCAGCATATTTCAGCCATTCGGGAAATATTCCACTGATAAACGACTGGTTACACAGATAGCTTAATATGTTACTTAGCTCAGAATCACATTCTTTAATTAACTTTGTTGATATTTCATCATACCCACTAGATGTTTTTGATTTCAAAGATTTTATGATGGACATTATTTCTGTTGGGGTAGCGAGGGTCAAATTCATATTATGGAAGTTACTTGAAATGTCTGGTCTAAGGTAATCCATAGCAGCATCTACCGAACCTGACAACCCCATCTTTTCAGTAACAGTTATAAAATGTTTGTTAAAAAGTTCTGCAACACTATACACATCTGTCACCAATGCATCATTTACTCTTAATGCTATTTGTTCCTCTTCATGTCTGGTTCTACCGGTCTCCTCCTTCACTATATCCCATATTGTCTTTATTTTGTTATCTGATATGACTATCTTTTCCTTGTAATATATTTGCTTTGACATCCGTATTACAGTCTTTAATATTTTGCAGTATTTCTTATAATGTGCTATAGCATCAACATTGGAAATGTTTCGGATTGACAGATACAGTTTTCTTTTTGTTTTACAAGATACCCCTATTCCTCGAGTAATCCATGGCTTCTTTGTAGACTTTGCTCTAACCTTGGTAAGTTTTGGGGGAAAGCAGTGTTCAAATAAGGTAAGCACTTTATTAGCAAAACTGTTATATTTTTCATTCATGCCATGAGCACTGTAAACATCAGTCCAGTGAATGTCTCTGAGGAGTGTCCTAAAATAATCAATTTTTGGCTTACTGATTACCCTCGTGAGCTCAGATTTAACAGATTTTATATCCTGTTCAGTATTAACATTTAACAGAAGGAACTGCATGTCATGGTCTGAGAGGCCATTGACTATTGGTTTTGTAATATAATTTTGTTCATTTGACTTTTCTATAAAGATATTATCAATGGCTGTTTGTGAGCAAGTGGTTATCCTAGTGGGGAACTTTACTGTGGGAATTAAGTTGAATGATAGTGTTACTAACTCAAATAGGTTCTTATTGGGAGAGTCTTTAAGGAAATCTACATTGAAATCACCAGCAACCACTATTTCTTTGTTTTTGGTTGTTAAATGGGCCAGTACAGCTTCAAGGTGGTTTACAAACAGATTAAAGTTACCTGCAGGTGCTCGATATACACTTAATATTATGAAAGATTTTTTGTGAAAATCTAATTCTGTTGCACATGCTTCCATATGCTGTTCTAGGCAAAATTTATGAATGTCTATGTTCTTAAATTTATGACAGTTCCTGATGAATGTGGCAACTCCTCCTTTCTCCATTTCTGATCTACAATAGTGAGATGCTAACCTAAACCCTGTAACACTTAAAAGTTCTATACCAGTGGTCACATGATGTTCAGAGAGGCTTTTTTTTTTTTTTTTTTTTTTTTTTTTATGGTCTGTACGAGCCTTATTTCTATAACATGTTAGGATGTACAGCGTTAACAGAGCAATAAAATTAGCCCATTTCGCACCTCCAGTAGCTGCTGCACTGAGAATGAAACTCGACCTCATTTGACGTCAAAACATCTTTTCTCAATGGTATACTAGAAGAAGATGTAAACATGGAACAACCTGAAGGTTTTGAATATGATACTGGACGTGTATGTACTGAAGGAAAGTCTTGATGGTCTCAAGTAGGCACCACATTGTTGGAACAAGCGTTTCATAGACTTCATGAACAAAGTTGGATTTGAAAACAGTAGGACTGATCTGTGTCTCTTCTACCATTGGAGCAACAAAAACTGTTTATATGTTGCAATCTATGTTGATGACAGTTTAGTTGTGGGCAGCAATAAAGCAGATATTGAAGAGTTCATGAAAATGTTCATACAACTAGAGGATCTCTCAACAACTTTTTAGGTATGAAGAAACAGCAAAATGAAATGGGGTCAACAGCAATTAATCTAGAGGACTATACAATGGAAATTCTGAATAGATTTGGAATGGATGAAGCTAATGGAATTTCTACTCAAACTGGACATAAACAAAGTGATGTCAAGGAGAAGATCACAGCCAAAGTTTCTTATCGTGAAGCAGTGGGATATCTGATGTATTTGACTACAGTCTCCCACTCGGATATTGCTTTTGTAGTGAACAAAGCGGCTAGAGCCATGGAAGATCCTACAGTTGAAGACTGGAATCGAGTGAAAATAATTTTTACATAACTGAAGAATGCAATGACTTATAGAATTATTTACAAGAACAATGCACATTGTTTAAAAGTCTACAGTGATGCTGATTATGCTGGTGACAAGGACACAAGGCATTCAACAACAGGTATTGTCGCATTACTCTCCCATATGGCTGTATGATGGACCAGTAAATTACAAAAGACAGCAGTAACATCTATTGTGGAAGCAGAAATAATATCAGCCAGTGAAGGAGAAAAGGAGGGGCTCTGGCTGAAAAGGTTGTTGTGTGAACTGATTGGAACATCCAAACCAGTGACAACTACGACACTATGTGTTGACAATGCAAGTACAGTGAAGTTGTCTAAAAATCCAACATATCATCGAAAGTCGAAGCACATTGAAGTCCTTCACTTTTACGTCAGAGAGAGATTTTTAAATGGGGATCTTGGATTAGAACACATTGATGGGACATATCAACTAGCTGATCTATTAACCAAGCCATTGGAAATGGTCCGATATGAGATGCTGTGTGAAGGAATTGGAGTGCAGAAGATTAAATCCATGTGATATTTAGTGTTTCCTTTCACATATTTTATTTGCAGGAAGTGTTAAAATTGGAAGTAAAAATTACGAATTTCGTCATGTCTGTAATGCTTTATATCTTTGGCATGTAAGACAAGTTGAATCTGTGCTGTGTAAAACTCTGTTTTTCCTCTCTGTCTTTTATATGTTGGTGTTCAAATATGTAATGAAACTGTTAGCTAGTCAGAAATAAATAATCTTAACAACCTCAATATCATCCTTGGTGTATATGGTTACCCTCCCCCACCCCATAGTGACTCCCTGGACTACAATAGTGCCAACCAGAGAGAAATTTTTTATGGAGACAGATTCTAGTAAGGTACCATGAAGCTAGTGCTCAGAAGACTCATTACAGAAATATCTTTTAGTTCATGCACTATTAGTACATTTAAATCTTCAAGTTTGTTATACAGGGACTAACATTTTGGTGATAGATCTTCATTTCAGAACTTATGAGAATATCTTTGGTGCCACTTATATTCTGTTTAAATTCTGCTCATTTGCAACTGTTGTAGCTACTGCTTTTTGCAATAAGAAATAATTCAGATACCTTGGCTGCCTTACGTTTCTTCTAACTGGTTGTGCTGCTAGGGTGTTTGGTGTCGATGCTAAAGTGGTTGTAATTGTTGTTGGTGATCATTTCGATGTTGCTGCAGACCCTGTCGAATTTTCTTCTGATGCTTGAGTAGTACTTTCCATTGAAATTGAAGGTCTTGTAACTGTCTGTAATTTTTCCGCCACTGGAACAACATTTTTGACAAATGAGACAGGATCACAGTTGTACTGGTTGATATCTTGCTCTTTTCTTCGTTCTGTGTGGTTTGTTTGGTCCAGATCATTTTTAATTCATCAGATATGTTCTTTCGTCTTTCCTTTTACCCTGAACACTGGTCAATTCTAGTTTACACTCTTTTGATTACTTTTGTGGGGACATAAGTGCAAGGAATGCTGCCCCGAGGTAGTTCAACTAACCTCTCTGGACCTGCAGTTAGTTCACTCTGATTGATGTTTGTGACAACATTCTCTGTAATTTGTAGGACAATGAAATATATTTGCATGGGAATGTATGAGCTCTTAGTTATTATTCATAACTACTGTCCTGAGTACTGTACTTCATACATTTTCTTTCTTATGTTTTCTCCCTTCATTGGAAATGCACTGATTAATTGTAGCTTGTACTGTTTTAGTGATTGTCTTTCCTAGGCCTTCTGTTTTCTAATTTCTTATTTCCCTGTACATAGTATTCGGAGACTTAATATTAACACTTGGGATTTTTACTTTGTTCTTTCTTGCTAATAAGAAAAGCCAGTCATTCAAATACATGTTTCTTTTCTTCCCTGTTTAAAGGGAAACCTTGTACAGTAAATTTGTTTTTATCTTGTCTTCCTATTTCAGAGCTAACAACGATCCTTCTTTTACTCGCATTTCTTAATTCATTAATTGTCTGTACCATGTGGCGATTTTTTGCTTCTATCTTTGAATTTAGATGTTGTGCCTCAGGCCATTTTGGAATAGGATAAATATGTGTATTCATGTCGCAATTATGTTTCAGTATAGTCTCCACTGTTTCATGCAAATGGTTTTTAAACATTGGAATGAAATAATCAGTCTCATTTGTACTATACATACATACTTACATTAATCCTTGTTCCATAGATCATGAATGCGACATTTCATATTGATGTGGAACAAGTCACTTTAACATAAGTCTTCTTTACACAAAATAATCAATATTTTTTACAGTTACTACTTCATATCTAAGAATTCATCTACTGAGTAGAAGGAGTTGTCATTCAGAAATTATTTAATTTGCTTTTATATGTTGGTTGGCTATCTGTCAGACTTTTAATACTACTTGGCAAAGACCATAGATTTTTGTGGCAACATAATTCACCCCTTTCTATGCCAAAGTGAGATTTAATCCAGAATAGTGAAGATCATCCTTTCTTCTAGTGTTGTAGCTATGCACTACGCTGTTATTTTTGAACTGGGATGGGTTATTAATGACAAATTTCATAAGTGAATATATGTGTTACAAAGGTACTATGAATTTCCCAGTTGTTTAAATAAATGTGATCAAGTTGATCTTGGGTGGCTTCCAACTATTATTCTGATTACACGTATTTGTGCAATGAAAACTTTCTCACTTAATGATGAATTGCCCCAAAATATAATGGCATATGAAAGCAGTGAATGAAAATTGGCATAGTAGGCTAATTTACCAATATGTTTATCACCAAAATTTGCAATAACCATAATAGCATAAGTAGCTGAGACTAACTGTTTCAGCAGATCATCGATGTATTTCTTCCAATTCAATCTCTCATCAATGCACACGCCCAGCAATTTTGAGTATTCTGCCTTAGCAACAGACTTCTGTTTATAGTTTATATGTATCAATGGTGTTATGCTATTTACTGTACAGAATTACATAAACTGTGTTTTCTCAAAATTTAGTGAGAGTCCATTTGGAGAGAACCACTTAATAATTTTCTGAAAGACATTATTTGCAATTTCCTGAGCTGATTCTTGCTTGTTGGGTATAATTAATATACTTGTATCATCTGCAAAAAGAGTTAGCTTTACATCTTCATGAATATAGAGTGTCAAGTCGTTAGTATATATTAAGAATAATAAGAGACCAAAGACTGAATCCTGTGGGACACAGTTCTTGATACGTTCCCAGTTAGAGGACTCTGCTAGTTTTTGCGGACTATTTGTACCGTTAATTTCAACCTTCTGCTTTCTTCCAGTTAAGTATGAATTAAACCATTTGTGCACTGTCCCACTCATACCACAATACTTAAGCTTATCTAGAAGAATTTCATGATTCACATAATCAAAAGCCCTTGAGAGATCACAAAACATCTCAATGGGTAATGTTCGGCTAATCAGTGAATTTAATATTTGATCAGTGAAAGCATATATAGCATTTTCTGTTGAAAAGCTTTTCTGAAAACCAAATTGATATTTTGTTAGTACTTCATTTTACAAATATGTGATGCTACTCTTGAATACATTAATTTTTCAAGAATTTTGGATAAAGCTGTCACAAGAGAGATTGGGGTGCAGTTGTTAGCATCTGATAAATCCCCTTTTTTACACAATAGTTTAACAATAGCGTATTTCAGTCTACCTGGAAAAATGTCTTGTTTCAGTGAGCTACTATATATGTGGCTCAGAATCCTGCTTATTTGTAGAGAACAAGCTTTTAGTACTCTGTTGGAAATGCCATCAATTCCATGTGAGCTCTTACTTATGAGTGAATGTATTATTTTCCTAATTTCACCAGGAGAGGTGGGTTGAATTACAATTTTATCACATTGCATAGGTGCTGCCTCTTCCATATACTACCTTGCATTTTCTAATGAATAGCTGGATCCTATTTTCTCTACAACACTTAAAAAGTGATTATTAAAAATGTTTTCCACTTCTGACTTCTTGTTAACAAACTTTTCATTGTGTTTGGTAGAAATACAGTCTTCCTGTGCTCTCATTGCCCTGTTTCCCTTTTAACAGTATTTCAAATTGTTTTAATTTTATTATCAGATGTGCTAATCTCAGACATAATGCACATACTTCTGGACTTTTTAATAACTTTTCTTAATACAGTGCAGTAGTTTTCAGAATGTTTCACTGTTTTAGGATCATTACTTCTCCTAGCTATAAGATACATTACCCTTTTCTGTTTACAAGGTATTTTTATCCCTTTAGTAAGCCATGGCTTTTTACATAGTTTCTTACAATTATATTTCACTGTTTTCTTAGAGAAACTGTTTTCAAATATACTCATAAAGGTGTCATGAAGCAGATTAAATTTTAAATTACCATCACGTTCTCTGTACACCTCATCCCAGTGTAACTGTTGCAATCTTTCCCTAAATTTTTGAATTGTTAAATCGTTAATTCAACGCACGATTTTGGAGGATTGTTTTGCATTACTGTATGGACTTATATACTGTAACTAACTGTTCATCGTGATTATACAGACCATTCTTAACAGGAATAGTTTTTATTTGATTAAATTTATCTTGGTCTAGAAAACATTATCTATCAGTGTGCTGCTTTCCTGTACCACCTGAGTAGGAAAATCAATAACTGATATCAAATTCGAAGAACAAAGTAGTACTTCAAGGTCAAGCTTTCTATCGGACTCTTTCAGCAAATCTACATTGAAATCCCCACAAACAATAATGTGCTTTCCTCTATCTGACAGATAGCACAACAAAGAATCCAAGTTTTTCAAAAATAGTTGAAAATTTCCCACAGCTACAATTATCAAAGTGCCATTATTTAGTTTAAGCTCACATGCACATGCTTCTGTATATTGCTCTTTGCAAAAAATTTTAGTTTCCATATTTTTCATACTATGATTTTAACATATATGACAACTCCTCATCTCTCCATAGTGTCTCTACCTACATGCGCTGAAAGCTTATATCCACCTACATTTACCATTTCCATACCTATGACTATATGATGTTCAGACAGGCATAGTGCATCTGTTCCACCCTCAGATTCTAAATCTTCCAAACAAACAAGAAGCTCATCTACCTTGTTTATCCCCTGATATTCTCATGCAGTATATTAAGATTGTTTTTCACCTACTGTTACCTGCAGGCATCGTCTGTTGTGAACGTTTTTGTTAGGTTTACCTCCTTTTTTGTGATCTTTAAGCGTGCACCTGGTTCAATAATCGGTTCCTCCTGATAGGAAGAGGCTAACTTCTCCTGTAAAAGTGATACACACCCTCTTCCTTGGCTGTCCACTAAAATAAGCCACTTGTTTCTCTTGTGTTTCTCATTTCCTACCATTTCACTTTGGGTAAACGTATTTTTATCGGACAAGCTACTAGACATTTTCACTTCACTCACTTTTGTTGTCATTGATTTTTATAAATGATTTACCATTATGTACAAGTCTGCTGTGTAAATTTACTTTATTTGCTAATGATACCACAATTGTTATGAGCAATAGAACAGTTAGTAATCTTGAGGAATCCATTAATCACATACTCTCAGATGTGATTAATTGGTTCAGGGTCTCTCATGAAATTCCAATAAGATCAGTTTTATTCAGTTCTGTACAAAAACAGAAAACGAGAGAGAGAGACAAGTGTGACATGTGATAATAAGCCAATATAAAGAACATAAGCAACAAAATTTCTTTTAGTGCACATTGACAACCAAATGAACTGGTCTTCACTTGTTAGAGATCTCCATAAGAGGCTTAGCTCTGCTATGTATGCTTCACAGGTTGCCACCATGTGTGTTGAACTTAACACTGCAAAAGTGGCATACTATGGCTATTTTCACTCTCTCATTGAATACAACATTATTTGTGGGGCAACCAGCTATTAGCAAGGAAAATGTTCATTGCTCAGAAGCGAGCTTTAAGAGTTGTATGTGGATTGCGCCCAAGACACACATGTAGAAACAGCTTTCGAAAACTTAAAATATACACAACTACATGCCAATACATTTTTTCTCTCGTGTAAAAATGTAGAGCTGTTTCAATCAAACAGTAATTATCATGAGCATAACACATGGTGGAAGAATGACATACACATGGAAATCTAAGCTTGGGGCAAAAGGGTGTCCACTACACTGGAACAAAACTCTTCAATGCTCTTCCTCCTGAAATAAAGACACAGATTCATAACAAGAGTAAGTTTAAGAAAGCATTAAAATATTTCTGCTAGAAAAAGCTTTTTATAGTCTAGATAAATTTATGAATAAATAAATTGTAAGATTTTAATATTATGTAATGCAAGTTGACATAATGTCGCTAAGAATGTTATTTAAGTTGAGCCCTGTAAGCATTTGTGCTCGTTATCTGTTTTTCTGTAGTGCTTTAATGATTCTAAGAAAATTTGTATCGTCTTTTTCTGCATTGCTGTTCAAAGAAATTATTGTATACATTTTTATACAATTATGTACTCAAATGTCTGTGTAAGCTACAAGATTATCATATTGTATTTGTAAAAAAGTGACTGATTACACATCCTTGTGAACCAAACAAATTTGGATCTATGTAACATAAAATGAAATCAATCAATTAATTCTCTATCACTATTTGTTTTTGCATCTTGTCTATCATCCTTTCGGATGCTGTTGCATTCAAGGTCGTAAACAAAGTTCGATTTTCGTGGGTTTTTGTTTCGTTGATATGTTGTTTAGCGAAGAATGTTCAAAATGTCTTCTTTTCTGGATGATTCGCTCTCACAATTAACACCACGCTTTAAAGTTGATACTCCTGTTGTTGCACTGTCGCAGTTACCATGTCTGTTACTTCACTTGTAACACAACTATTTGTCGACCTTGTTACAGGACTCATAGCTTTTAGTTCTTTTTTCATATTCAGTACACACAAAACAATCTTGTACACTTATTTTGGGGCACTTTTTGTATAGAATACCAATAAATATGTTTTTTTTTCTAAGTGCCAGTTACAGAACTTCTGGGCCCCATCTTGTTCACTTGCATCCAAACCAGTCATATTCATGCTTATCTACCCTGCTCCTTCACCACTCGTAGTCATACCAGAACAATTCACTAAAGCTTGGTATATTTTTTTTAGTGGATGGTATAAGCGAATTTGATTCACTGATGTGTTAGTAAATCCTGCAAACCGATCATTCTTACTGTACATGAACGTTTTAGTACGTGCAGTTAGTTAAGCTTAGAGATATTTATTCAGTGGTGCAATTTTTTTGTCAAAAGACTCAAAAAATTGATTTTAATTTTCTTAAAGTGTTTTAAGGACATGTCCCCTGTTCCCCCATCCCCTCATCCCCAGCAGTAATGTGCATCTCACATACATGTATTAGACTTCTGCAAGGAGCTAGGAACATACCTCAAAAAGATTTAAAAATTGATTTTACCAATTCGGAAATGATTTCCAAATGAAACATTGTTCTAGTCAGGTAACACCCTTTTGTCATCAACATATGGGATGAGGCAGCTAACATAAATGTGCACGCAGATAGGATATCCCATCTCACAAGACTCAACCCTGTTGTCAAGTGGCATGAGCTGGTTGACGTGATTTTGCACTTTCCTGTGGCAGTTGTCGACTTTCTTTTGATCGCAAACCATACAGTTTCTTTACAAAAATGGACGTGCATAGAATTTCTATGTTAACTATATTGGATGAACAGTACCTTTCCTGACCAAATGCTAGTCATGTTCTTCTGCTTGTGGTCTACATAAATAAAAACTTAAATATTTTTGAATGTGTAATAAGACAAAAATGAAAGCTACATGTCCACTTCAGAAAGACATCAGCTAACAAAAGCTTACCAAATTAATTAAACGTACTCCTGATGGATACATTTATATTTATATAACATCAAATACTACAGTAATTAGAGTTATTAACTTCCCATGAAACTCCAACAACCTTTTGGAAAACGTGAAGGTGAAAAGAAAAATTGATACAGTGGAACATGAGCCCATATCTGATTACTCTTTGGTTCCGTGTACTGTTGCCTCAACCAACTACACTATGTTGAGACTTGGTTTCAGTTAGTGTCGTTTTCTGTACTAAATGTTACTGTCATTTAATTATAATAAATCCCAACAATAAGACACGTTTTGATGAGACTTATATGGCTCATTGCCTTAAAACGGCTTACTCTCATAACATGGGAGCTATAACGCGAAAAAACGTACAAAATTTTTTAACAACCAATATGACGTTTCACGTCATTTTAGTACAACAAATAGTACCAATAACGATTCGTTCGTGAGCCATTCAATGTGCTGTTGCTTAGAAACAGCATGTATTCATAGGGTGTAACGTATAACGTAAAACTAATGGAATATGGGCTTCTGCTGAACATGAGAAATACAGTATGGCGTCTTGCTTTCTGCTTGTGACACAGGGAGAGTTCTTGCTTCCTATTGGTTCTACTTTATGTGGTACGAGAAACAGGAGGGACCGATGACCTCAGCTGTTTGGTCCTGTAAGACCTTACCACAAATACCAGAAACAGCAGGAAGCGGCGTCACAAAACACGCACAGCGCTACGTCAACGTTAGTTAACTCGACCTGTATGTCAACCGATTTATTAGCATATTGTATGTTCTCAAACAATTCCTATGAGATGCTCATATCCATTCCCAGCATTTGTAGGTCTAATTTTCCACTGTAAACTTCAATACAAACTCTTCAGCTAAAAGCTGCGCGACTTCTGTATTATTAATTTCAGTTGCCGCTATCTTGAAAGTCATGTATGTAGCATTTACACCTTCGACGTTTGGAAACGCTAACCTGCATGTAAGGGCAATGGCGAGCGGATGCACACGTAAAAAATTTGCGCCTGTGGAAACCTGGCTTTTAATTTACGTGTAAGTTTGCATGGCTGTGAGCAAGTAGAATGTTTCCACATTTAAGATGACTTTAGGGAGTCACGGTGGCGGAATGCATGTGTAAGTAATTCTCGCTTGTGGAGGTCCAGCTTAGATGTTGTTGTCTTTCTTTGGAAGCTTTGGTTCAAGTCATAGAGTATAAATATCTATGGAGTGAACATCTGGCTGCACAGACAAAAATTCTGCCAGCAGCATCTCCTGCAGTTGAAGTCACGTGATTTTGGGACAGTGCATTTTAGTCTGTATAGCGATTAGTGTATTTTGGATGTTATTACTTCGCTGCTACAGATAAATCACCTTCAGAAGCACTGTGAAAATTTGTATAAGTTTTTTGTAGACATTTTAAGAATCTGATACCAGGAAATGAAGTTGTCTTAAATATGTGAAGACCAATGGTACAGTGCTTTTCGCCACAGTTTTATAGCTGAAATTCCATTTCATTAACGTTTTTTCACTAACAAGATAAGGAGTCACAGACAACAATATTTTTTTTACATTTTCTGTTGCACTTAATCATATTGTTGAATCTCTGTCCTAACTACTTGTTTTACAATCACACTGTAGGTCGTGCCAAAGTGTCACAAAAAATGCATTACGAACTATGTAATTGTTACTGTATATACGGCAAGCAATTTGCCCCACCTGCTTGTCCATTATTGTTTTCAATTTATCTTTACTTATCCTCCTGATTTTTATAGACAAATATAGTACTTATATCCAGCCGGTGTGGACGAGTGGTTCTAGGCGCTTCAGTCTGGAACCGCGCGAACGCAACAGTCGCAGGTTCGAATCCTCCCTCAGGCATGGATGTGTGTGATGTCCTTAGGTTAGTTAGGCTTCAGTAGTTCTAAGTTCTAGGGGACTGATGACTTCAGATGTTAAGTCCCATGGTGCTCAGAGCCATTTCAGCGATTTGAAAATACTTATATAATTTTTTGGTATCTCATTAGAAAAGTAAAACCATACACTATGCACAAAAAATTAAAAATTGCAAGGTCATTGTCCTAATTTCGGCATAATAAAATAAATGAAAGCCAAAAAATTTTTTTGTAGGTTTTCTGTTACACTGATTCGTATTGTTGCATCTGATCCAATCAATTATGTTACAATGATACTGCATAGGAAACTGTCTCATGTGGAAGTACTTAGATTCACACAAGGGTTTCTGAACATGCATAAATTGGGGGAAATTAACACAAACAGTTGCTCTGGGTGACCTTGCACCTCACAGAGGAATCCACTGCGTGCTAGTGAAATATTATCATATATCAACTGCTGTAAGCTAAATTATACTTTCTTATATAGATAGGAGGTTGTAAATGACTATATAGTTTTCTTAAATGCTTTTTTATTATTACAGTAATGAGTAACAAAGGGTATTCACAAAATGTGCGCAGTATTAATTATAAACAATATTTTCTATTTTTTAATGTTTAGTTTTCTTATATCTGAATGTGTATAGTGTAACTCAATGACTTATTTGACTTTATTTAGTTATCACAATGAGTAACACAGTGTGTTTACGAATTTGTTACAGGTCAAACTTCAACACTATACCAGAAATTAGTTTTTATATTTTTTTAATTACATGTTTGTACTCAACATGAATCTGTTCTTGAATATATAAGGTAATATAATATGATGGATTATGTGATTTTTACAGGTTGTTTTAGCATATGGTGTTTACAAAATTAGTTACTATCGTAATATATTTATGCAAAAATTCATAAAAAAATGAAACTCATGTGTATTAGAGTGAAGTGAGAAACTGTAACTAATATCAGCCACTGTGTGCTGTCGGTGAGCACTCTCAGTAGAAATTAGTACTCTACATTCATCACAGATCGCCCTTTCACAGCTATTTCAACACTTTTTGGTTTTTATAATTGTTTTTTTTTGAACATAGTGAGTATCTCACTTTACTGATTAGAGGTTCTCGTCTGTATGGAATCACAGTGTCTGTTTCCAACATTTCTTCCAGGGTTCTCGTTAAATTCCTTCATAGTGTAAGCACATTCAATCGAGCCCTTAGGTGTGGGGCAGTTAAGTTCCATGCCAGTTCATGAAGAAATTTTCTACATGGCCTCTTTACTTCAGTGTTGGAAAGGGTAAATTGAACTAGGGAACTTATACCACTTTGATCCAAAATGTCACAGAAAATCCTCATGGTACATATTGTTTTTGCATGTCAGTGGTGTAAGTTTTGCACAGTTGATCAAAGTGTCACTACCTCCTTTTACTTTATTGTATGAAATTATCATTTCAGGTTTTCCTGTTGTTTCATCGATATCATTTGAGTAGTGCATGATATACTGCAAGAGTACAACTTTATTCTTCTTTGGAATATATGATAATAGCATCTCATTGACATCAAAGGCAAATTGTGTTTTCCCAATATTGTGGGAACATAAAAATGATTGTGGTATTTCAGGCTTATTTTTTCTTACAGTTACCAACACTGTCAAACCAAAGTTTTTACTCATTGTATGATTAAGAGGCACTGATGAAAATCGTCAACAGTCAGGTTTCTATTAGTGCCATGAATGGGTTCTGATAACTTTCTCATAGAATAAGACAGAACAGTTTCATTTTTTTCTGTTATTACCTTGTCAATGTATGAGAAAATAGCGTTATGCATGAATAAGTCCTGAAATCGTTCAACATCAAAATCTTAATTCCATATTTGTCGGGTTTTGAAGACATATATATTCTCAAAGGGCAGTTCCACAGCAACCTATTAGCTGCCCATCTATCATACAGTATTTGAAAGGTGTGTATAGGGATTTGTAGTTATTAATAATAAATTTGGTCCAAAAGTTCCAAATGGGTCCAAATTTGTCTTTGTGTTCTCTTAGGATGCTGGTTGCTTTGCCATCAAATCTTAGACAACTAGTCAAAAACTCAAATTGCCTTTGTAGCATTGAAGCATGAAACAGGGCGTTGACAGATTTAGGAGACCAAAGTTCTTGTAAATTCTTCTCAGCAGCCCTGTGTACTCTGCAATCAAGAAACCAATGACAACTCTTATTTCTACAATATTTGTAGTATTTCTCCATCTGAAATTAAGAAAATTATACATTCTCTCAAAAATAAAAACTTATCTGGTTCTGATGATGTTTCCAATAGAATACTAAAAATTTTTTTCCCAAGTAATAATCCCAGTCATATCTGAAATATATAATGCATCATTAACTCAATGCGTTTCTTTCCAAAGAGACTTAAATATGCTGTTGTTAAACCCCTCTTTAAACTAGGTGATAAGCAGATGTCAATAATAACCGAGCTGTTTCACTACTTACATATTCCTCCAAAATTTTTGAGATGGTGATGTATTCTAGAATAGTATCTCATCTTAGCAATAACAGTATCCTTAGCAAATTACAGTTTGGTTTTCAGAAGGGTCACTCTACTGAGAACACAATTTGCATGTTCACTCACCAGATTTTACAAGTATTAAATAATAAAATAGCGCCAGTTGCTATTTTCTGCGACCTCACTAAGGCACTTCACTGTTTGAATCACAGTATTCTCCTAGATAAATTGACGTTTTATGGGATTTATATTGTAGCCAACCAATGGATAACATCGTGTCTAACCAAAAGAATGCAGCAAGTTGTACTTAGTAATTCAAGCAACATAGTACAAGAACATAATTCTGTCTGGTTAGAAATTATGTATGATATTCCACAAGATTCAATCTTAGGTCCACTACTGTTCTTCCACCTAGTATATAAAAAGCAGAATTAGTTCCTTTTGCAGATGACATTAGTAATGCAATCAGTCCAAGCCTACATATAAAAACAGAAGAAATGCAAAACAAACTTCTTACAAGTCTCACTGACTAGCTTTCTGCAAATGATTTTTGAAAAGACACAGCATATTCAGTTTGCACATTTAGAGGTACTACTCAATGATAAGTGTGACAAATGCTGAGGGAGTAATAAATAAGAGAGAAACTTCAAAATTTTTGGGGTCCATATAGATGAGAATTTAAATTGGAAGAACATGTTAATGAGCACCAAAAACAGCTTAGTTGAGGCACATATGCTCTTGGAATCACTGCAAATCTTGGAGAGAGACAAATCAATACGTATTTTCATTCAATAATGTCATATGGAATAATGTTCTGAGGTAATTCATCTGTAACCCTCCCAGCAGACACCACCTCGCAATAAGCAGCTCAGTGCCAGGTTGGAGGGTTTGCTTACTTTGTTGTACTCAAGAGCTGTGCCACTGATAGTATAGCTAGCGGCAGGGTCTCCCAAGGTGGATTGATCTCGACGGAGGAGCCAGACAGAGTGTGTCCCGCAACATATGGCAGGGAGGGCATAGTGAAGCCAGGTTCCCTAGACGAGTAAATTTCACACAAATCCTGGTCCACCATGTTGGGGGTTGGGCATGGTGGTAATAACCCCATATTGTGAAGAAAAAATATTAGGGAAATTCGACAGAAGCCTCAGAAACTGGATGGAAAACATGTATCACAACCTTTGCAAAGAAAATGGATAAACGATCTGACAGTAGCTTCATGGAATATGAGGGCTATGCTTCAACCTGGAAAAATGAAAGAAATAGCAAATGAAATTTTAAAATTTAAATATGACGTCGTGGGGTTACAGAAAATAAGATGGCAAGGAAATGAGCAAACAGGAAAACCAGAGTGCTCATGGGTATACAGGGTGGTCCATTGATTGTGACTGGGCCAAATATCTCTCGAAATAAGCGTCAAACGAAAAAACTACAAAGAACAAAACTTGTCTTGGTTGAATGGGGAAACCAGATGGAGCTATGGTTGCCCGCTACATGGCGCTGCTATAGGTCAAACGGATATCAACCGCGTTTTTTTTAAATAGGAACCCCCATTTTTTATTACATATTCGTGCAATACGTAAAGATATATGAATGTTTTAGTATGACCACTTTTTTCGCTTTGTGATAGATGGTGCTGTAATAGTCACAAACATATGGTTCACAATTTTAGATGAACAGTTGGTAACAGGTAGGTTTTCTAAATTAAAATACAGAATGTAGGTGCATTTGAACATTTTATTTCGGTTGTTACAATGTGATACATGTGCCTTTGTGAACTTATCATTTCTGAGAATGCATGCTGTTACAGCGTGATTACCTGTAAATATCACATTAATGCAATAAATGCTAAAAATTTTGTCCGTCAACCTCAATGCATTTGGCAATACGTGTAACGAGATTCCTCTCAACAGCGAGTAGTTCGCCTTCTGTAATATTCGCACATGCATTGACAATGAGCTGATGCATGTTGTTGGGTGTTGTCGGTGGATCACGAAAGCTAATATCCTTCAACTTTCCCCACACAAAGAAATCCGGGGACGTCAGATCCAGTGAATGTCCTTCGACAACCAATCCACCTGTCATGAAATATGCTATTCAATACTGGTTCAACCGCACGCAAGCTAAGTGCCAGACATCCATCATGTTGGAAGTACATCACCATTCTGTCATGCAGTGAAACATCTTGTAGTAACATCAGTAGAACATTTAGTAGGAAATCAGCATACATTGCACCATTTAGATTGCCATCGATAAAATGGGTACCAATTATCCTTCCCCCCCCCCCCCCCCCCCATAATGCCGCACCATACATAAACCCGTCAAGGTCGCTGATGTTCCATTTGTCGCATCCATCGTGGATTTTCCGTTGCCCAATAGTGCATATTATCCCGGTTTACTTTACTGCTGTTGGTGAATGACGCTTCGTTGCTAAATAGAACGCGTGCGAAAAATCTGTCATCATCCCGTAACTTCTCTTGTGCCCAGTGGCAGAAGTGTACACGACGTTCAAAGTCGTCGCCATGCAATTCCTGGTGCATAGAAATATGGTACAGGTGCAATCGATGTTGATGTAGCATTCTCAACACCGACGTTTTTGAGATTCCCAATTCTCGTGCAATTTGTCTGCTACTGATGTACGGATTAACCACAACAGCAGCTAAAACACCTACTTGGGCATCATCATTTGTTGCAGGTCGTGGTTGACGTTTCACATGTGGATGAACACTTCCTGTGTCCTTAAATAACGTAAATATCAAGCGAACGATCCGGACACTTGGATGATGTCGTCCAGGATACCGAGCAGCATACGTAGCACACGCCCGTTGGGCATTTTGATCACAAGAGCCATACATCAACACGATATCGACCTTTTCCACAATTGATAAACGGTTCATTTTAACACTGGTAATGTATCATGAAGCAAATACCGTCCGCACTGGTGGAATGTTATGTGATACCACGTACTTATACTTGTGACTATTGAAGCACCATCTATCACAAAGCGAAAAAAGTGCTCCAACTAAAACATTCATATTTCTTTACGTACTACACGAATATGTAATAAAAAATGGGGGTTCCTATTTTTAAAAACCACAGTTGATATCCGTTTGACCTATGGCAGCGCCATCTAGTGGGCCAACCATAGCGCCATCAGGATTCCCCCTTCAAGCTATACGAGTTTCGTTCTTTGCAGTTTTTTCGTTTGATGCTTATTTCGTGAGATATTTGGCCCGATCACTATCAATGGACCTCCCTGTATAGTGGACTAGAAGAAAGAACAGGCTAATTTGGAACAGGGATTATAATAAGTAGGGAAGTTAGGGAAAGCATATTAGAATTTGAATCCTTAAATAAAAGGATGTACACACTCAGACTTGAGGGAAATTTAGGATTATATCAATAGTAAATGCACTTGCACCCACAGTGGAGAAAGAGAATGTAATTAAAGCACAGTTCTATGGTGAGTTGGAAAAAGTATGCTGTACAGTAGTTAAATGTGACCTGAAGCTAATAATAGGAGATTTTAATGCAAAGTATGGAGATAAACATCAATATAGAGTTTTTCAAAATGTTCACTACATGACGAATCGAGAATGGAGACTTTCTACGGCAATTCGCAGCAAGGAATAATATGACTATTATAAGTACGTGCTTCCCACACAAAAGGATCCATCTGAGTACTCAGAAGTCTGCAGCCAAAGGAGTACTCAGTCAGATTGACCGTATTTTAGTGATTCCACGCTATTCCGTCTCAATTACAGACTTACAGAGCTGCAGAGGACCAAACTGTGACTTAGATTACTAAATCTTGATGATTAGCACAAACATATTTTTAGATTTCTTGCAGGTAAATCTTGCTGGTAAATCTCATGCTTGTAAATAATACTATTCATGTGTCTATTATAACTTTTAACATATATGTATATATTCGCATGTTTATCACACATAGCATTTACTACTACATTGTTGACATGCGAGTAAAAATTACACGTCCTTTTTGTGTGAGATCTAAAAGATACTCTCAAACGAGACTGAAACAAAGGTTTTTAAAAAATTAAATATTCTCCAGACTTTTTCTTTTATTAACAGATAGTTTTAAAAGCCTATCTTTGCTGTGTTCTGTGGCAATGTATAAATTTCTTATTACTAATGAGCAAAAGAAAACATTCATATAAATTAATATTGGGAGCTAGTTGTTTATGCATTACACATACTGGCAAACTGAAAATCCCTGATGAAGTAAAAAAATACCAAGTAATACAAAGCAGAAAGTTGAGCAATGAAGAGACTGCAGTAGGAGTAGATGAAAGGTGGAGCAGGATTGAAAAAGCCATTAAAAATGCTGCAGAAGAAATAATAAGCATAAGAAGGAACATAAGAATGCAGGAATGGTTTGACGAAGACTGTAGGTGAGCGATTGATGAAAACAACAGGGCAAGAATAAAAATGCAGCAGAGTGAAACCAGAAATAATGTGGAACAATATAGATAATTAAGGAGAAAAGCTAACAGACTGTGCAAGAGAAAGAAAAGAGTATGGACTAAGAAGAAATTTCAAGAACTAGAAGAGTTAAAGGAACAGAATGAAATAAGAAAGTTCTGTCATGCTGTAGGGAAAATAAAGAGCCGATTTCAGCCAAAGTAATGGCATACTCCAGTAAAGATGGGAAATTGATAAGGGAGGAAGAACAGATAGTGGGAAGATGAGCAGAGTATTTCATAGACACACTAAATACCAGCTTATAAGATGAAGAGACAGCTGCACAGGAGGAAAGAGTGAAGCTGGAAGTAGATAATGATGCCAATGAGGCAAGAAAGCCAACACTACGAGACATGTCCCCGACTGTGCACAAGACGAAATACAACGGAGCCCCTGGGAAAGACAGCATAATCCCTGTATTACTAAAAACTGGTGGACATACTGTTATAAAGGTAATACACACATGAATATCGGATGTATGGAAAACACAAACTACGCTAGATAATTGGAAAACTGGAATAATAATCCCCATTTATGTGAAAGGGATAGAACAGCATATGAAAACTATAGAGGTATGACACTCCTAAGCACAGCTTATAAGATCTTCACAAGTATATTAAGCAAAAGAATACAGAAGTGCACAGAAGACATACTAGGTGAATATCAGCGTAGCTTTCGACCAGGCAGAGGAACAACGGACATTTGTCATAAAACAAAAGGAGGTAGAAGTTCTATGAATATGATACAGATCTACATTTCCTATTCATCGACTGCAAACAGGCCTTTTAGCATAAACCGGCAAGAACCACACAGAGTACTGGAAGAAGTTGGCATGTCTGCTAAACTGATAAGACTAATCAGAATGACAATGACAGGAACAAGGACAAAAGTAAAGGTCTTTAGCAGAGCAAGTGAAAGTGTTGACTTTAGTAAAGGCATGAAGGAAGGGGATAGTCTCTCCACTTTCCTATTCAATATAGCCCTGCACAGTGTAATAAATAAAGCCAACAAAAGAGGCACCACATTTATGAAAACTAGCTAGATATGTGCATACGCTGATGACACTGCTATAGCCGGAAGAAACCTCAATACACTCCAAGAAACATACTGGGCAATGGAAACATTAAAAATTGGCTCATAGTAAATGAAAATGGCAGTGTCACAACCAGGGGCCAGGAGGACCCTTAAAAGCGGTGGCTCGTTTTATTTTACAGGTTATTATTCCTTGCCGTAGGGGCTGTGATTTTTGATATTTTTGTCTGAACCAGCAAGGTACAACAGAGGCTACTACTTCCACCATATCAAGTGGATTTAGTGCTCACGTTCTCACACTGAGCCGTGAACACTTCCCAGTTTATCAATGGGGAATAATTGAACATGATTACTACTGTTATTGGTGCCATGCGTGCAATGGTCGTGCCAGGCACGCAATATTGAATCTTTATACTATCGTTAATGGCGCGAGACCTGCACGACCTTAAAGCAACCGTTATTGTTCTGCATTATTCTGTTACACTAGGGGTGAGTTCACGTAATGAAAGAGAGAGAATGTAGATTAATGGACTCATTAATCAAACAATTGAGAATCGAAAAATAATGCAATCAAATGGGGATGGAGGGAAGAAAAATACGAGTTCAGCAGCCTGCCCCAACGTACGTTCATAACAAGTCACGATAGCAGGAGGAAAGGAATTTCAGTAACGATCGCCGTATTATCAAATGGGGTACAATTTTCTAAAGGAAGGGGTTGCAGGCATCTAACGACGACCACCAGGAATCAGCCAAAGAATAAGAAGATGCTACTGTGCGTGAATCGCTAGGTAGCCTCCCATACTAAAGCAATAAAACCCGCAAGACGCGAAACTATTCACAATGACCTATGAGGTTCCCTCTGGAGCGCAGGGTTCGAATATACAGTGCACGTCGGCGCTCATGCTTACCGAACTTCATCTCCTGGATGCGGCACCTCCGGTCTCCAGCACGGTCACACTAGAACTGAGCTACTGCCCCTTTGTCAACCACCCATCCGCGGAGGGCGGTTGGCGCGTGTCCGCGAAAAACGGACGCGCATCTGAACTAGCCAATCATAGGACCGGAATTTCACAGGGAGGCGACCTCGCGACGTTAAAATTGAGCAGAAATAGTGTTCACAAGGTTGGTAAGGCAGGTTGGAGAATTGAGAAACAGGAGAAACTTTGGCCACTACTGAATGTTCAAACGATACCACCTGGCAATCGGGAAAAGGTTGGGAAACGGGAAGCCATCATGGCTGCTAGGAAGACTGCTGCCCTCGTCCATAAATAAAGAAAATTCCTGGCGCCAAGCTCCTCTCACAGGTCAGTGTGAGACAGCTGTAAAAATCGTCAAATAAATCAGGCAACCCATAGAAATTATTAATGTTGTCTGAATTATTATTTTACCGAATATCAGAATGCTGGGATTAGAAGTATGAAATACAAACACTGAATGGTGAATGAAGTGCACGTCTTTCATCCTTGAAGACCTAAACATCAATGGGAAATGCTTCAAAGGAATGTTCTCTTGTAAATACTTGTGGGACCTAATAACAAATGATAACTGTATTGGAAAGTCTATAAGGAAAGAATACAAGCAGCAAACAGAGCCTACTTTGCAAATATGCAGCTTTTCAGAAATAGCTTTGTTACAAGAAAAACAAAGCTACTAATATGTAACTCCATAGTCCGCCCAGACATCACATATGGGTCAGGAGTATGGGTGTTGATGGAACATGACAACTTTTGAGGGGAAAATGCTAACCAAAATCTATGGTCCAAAAAGGGAGGAAGAAGGCTGGAAAACACACTACAACGCCGAATTACAGGAATTGATATGATGGCTAGGACACGTGGAGAGAATAGCAGAGGATAAAATTCCAAAGGTGTGATCCATTCAGCTAGGCGAAAAGGGAGACCTAGGAGAAGACAGAATTACGTTGTAATAGTGCATCTCCCCAGTATGAGAGTCGTGACTGGAAAAGAACAGCAAACAACTGAGAAACGTGGAGGAAAACCGTTAAGGAAGGCAATATGAATGTAAGAGGATTCATTCCACATCATTACTAGCTTTGGTAACTCAGTGGTTTCTGACTGCAGAACATTTGCGAGTTCATGTAAGTGGCAATCAAGTCCAGCATTTCATCTGTCAATAGTAATTACCATGGTTCACTTAGACTGAAAACGTACCTTGTATGTATTTTTGCTGCTATGAGAAAAGAAACTAAATGTCTGAATTTCGTTCTTCCCTTCTTAGATGATACAGTTGCAGACCACTTACAGCCATTTTTACGTAGTAGGATATTTGAGTTGCAAGAACTACCATGTCTATCATCATCATCTTCTCAACTCTCTTTCATACCTGATGATTCCCTGTTTCGACAAAATAAGGATCTTCATCAGAATCGTTTTCCTGTCCAACTTGTCCATAAAGGCATTATATACATGGTGATTCACGAAGATATGCAAATATTTTAATATGTTATTCTAAAAGTAAAACTAAAGAAAGAGGTTCATATAAACTTAGGTAGACAAATGTTTAGTTACGGAGTTATAGCTAATAAGAGATTTTGCCTGAAATTTAGTGGCTTCGCTACTACGAAGCAACTGTGAAACTGTATGAGGTTAAAGTAAAGCACAATTTCCATTTATTTTGTTGTTATTTGTCTAATGTATGTCCCAGACGTCTATCTGTAGTAGTTTTCCAGAACATCCAGAGAAGCAAAGATTATTACACAAGTAAATTTGCTTACTTTCTATTAAGAATGTAGAAAGGTTTATGTCATTGTTGGCAACAGTTAGTGAGCTGTTTCAGTCATTTCCTAACCTTGAAATGTGTTAGTTTTCTGTATTGTTTAGTGAAATAACATAAAAACAACAGTGTATTTAAGTGAACCCACATAGTAAATGTTGTAGTTTGTAGATTATTTATGAAATAGGTATGCCTTACAAATTTTCAACAGAGGATTACGCCGATATGTTGTTTATTTATGGAAAATGTTATGGTAACGCTATGGCTGCAGTTAATGAATATTGCGTATGTTATCCAACTTGGAGGATTCCAATTGCACGAACCATTAGTGGAGTATTTCGAATGTTGTGGGAGACTGACTCTCTTCCTAGCATTCACAATCAGTACAAGAGCTCGTTATGTGTAGACGATGATGAGGATATTATGGATGCTGTTCAACGTAGCCCAGGTACCAGTACACGATGTATCTCTCAACAATGAGGCATTTCACAATCTATGGTATGGTGTACACCAAAGTACAATAATTTGTATCCTTACCATAAATAAAAGCTGCATCATTTACATCTGGGATATCCTGCCCTTCGCTTGGAGTTGTGCAACTGGTTAAATATTAATCTGCAGTTACACAAATACATTTTATTGACTGATGAGTCACAGTTTACTCGAGATGGATAAACAATTTACATAAAGAGTAAGTATGGTCTGAAGGAAACTCACATGCAACAGTGCAAAGCAAATTCCAGCAATGGTTTAGCATAAATGTGGGGTATGGTATAATCAAAACACACTTTATTGGACCATTTATTTTCCCAGGACATCTAACTGGCGAGAAGTACTTACAATTCCTTCAAGAAGAAATGCCCCATTTGCACAAAGATGTTCCACTTGCTATGCGATTGCAAATGTATTTTCAACATGATGGCGAGCCTCCACAATTTATCAACGCCGTTACTACACATTTAAATGAACATTTTCCCCAGAAATGGATTGCTCGTGATGCTACACGCCTGTGGCCAACCAGATCGCCCGATTTGACACCGATGGTGTATGGGGATGAGGCATTAGTCGCTCACATGAGGAATGCAATAGACGAAATTAAGAACAACACTGTGAAACTGAAATGTGCAACAAAATCTGTTCATATGTGCGCAGTAAATCATTAAACTCGGTGGAGACTTTTTTGAACATTTATTGTGGATGTATTGTGAAATTGTATGTACACTATACAACATCCTTAACACTGAACTTGTTTTTTTCCAGTTTAACATGAATTTACATATGCTATGATATTAATAAAAGCAGATTGTCGGACAAAACAGTTCAGTTAACGTTATTAGCATAATTTTTCAAAATTAAATTCTCTACAACTTCCGTTGAAAACTTTCTGCAATTGTTTGGAATTTAAAAAAGAAATTGGGCCAAGTAGTTAATAAATTACAAATTTTACGAAATTACTTCTTTACTTCTCTGGATGATCTGGAAAGCTACAGCAGATACACATCTGGGACATGTTGTATTAGATTAACTATATCAATAACAACAAAATAAATGGAAATCGCGCTTCACTTTAACTTCATACGGTTTTGCAATGGCTTCTGTTCGCGAATTTGCTAAATGTCAGGCAACATCTTTTATTAACTGTAACTCCATAACTAAACATTTGCTGACCTATGTTTATCGAACTTTTTTCTTGACTTTTACTTGTAGAATAACATATTAAATTATTTCCATACCTTTGTGAATCACCTGTATACCTTCGTTTGTTTTGAGTCGTTTACTCACTGTAGGCGCAAAATAAAAATATATAGGGATACAATTACAGGAAACAGTTACAACATAATTTACATACAATATATATTTCAATATTTTATACTTAACTAATCATGAATTTCCTAATCTGCACAAATCAGAAATGTGGGCTTCACATTGGACTACCACACTACAGCAGATTTTTTAGGCATAAATTGGGAAGATATGGCATATATTGTAATACATACCTAATGCACGAATTGTGAATGTATTTCAATGTTGTATTGCTTAAATATGTATAAATGAGCTACACAGAACTCCCACTGGCGATATCAAGACCCCACATACGCTCAACAATCTTTACAACATTACTGCTACCACAATGTAAATGTTTGAATTAACATTGTATACATGTAGGCACTATTAACAACTTAACAGATCCTAAGTTTCAATAATTTGTAGCCAGCATAGTCTTTGCAACATACAATAAAATATACTTCGATGTTCGTAGGACCTTGCTGTGAGGTGCAAGGGTTAATCAGACTGCTATATATAAATTTTATATATATACGAACTTAGCACCAATATGTATACACTGAGTGGCAATTTACTCATATGCTCTTGCAAATTCATCTAGCACTTGTCTCATAAACACATTGTCATAAAATCGCAGACATTAACTCTACAATACAAGACTTTGGGGTCTAGTGAAGCAGGGGATACAACCTGTCGGCTTTGACCAATGATGTCAGAATTGACCAGAGAGCATTTATTACACGGATGAAAGAGCTGATAAGAATGTTCAGAAACAAAGGAATACGAGAGACGAAAAATATAGTTGACATATATAAGGCCAATAGTATTTTCACATTAAGGATATCACTGGTTTGTATCGTATTATTTCTCTGGAAAATGAAAGATAAAAAATGGATGGAAAATATTGGTGGCATGGAATACATCACGTCACGTATACAGGGTGGTCCATTGATAGTGAGCAGGCCAAATATCTCACGAAATAAGCATCAAACGCAAAAACTACAAAGAATGGAACTCGTATAGCTTGAAGGGGGAAACCAGATGGCACTATCGTTGACCTACTAGATGGAACTGCCATAGGTCAAACGGATATCAACTGCGTTTCGTAATTAGGAACCCCCACTTTTTATTACATATTCGTGTAGTACGAAAAGAAATATGAATATTTTATTTCGACGACATTTTTCGATTTGTGATAGATGGCGCTGTAATAGTCACAAACGTATAAGTACATGGTATCACATAACATTCCGCCAGTGCGGACGGTATTTGCTTCGTGATACACTACCCATGTTAAAATGGACCGTTTACCAATTGCGGAATAGGTCGATATCGTGTTGATGTATGGCTCTTGTGATCAAAATGCCCAATGGGCGTGTGCTACGTATGCTGCTCGGTATCCTGGACGACGTCATCCAAGTGTCCGGACCGTTCGCCTAATATTTACGTTATTTAAGGACACAGGACGTGATCAGCCACATGTGAAACGTCAACCACGACCTGCAACAAATGATGATGCCCAAGTAGGTGTTTTAGCTGCTGTCGCGGTTAATCCGTACATCAGTAGCAGACAAACTGCACGAGAATTGGGAATCTCAAAAACGTCAGTGTTGAGAATGCTACATCAACATCGATTGCACCTGTACCATATTTCTATGCACCAGGAATTGCATGGCGACGACTTTGAACGTCGTGTACACTTCTGCCACTGGGCACAAGAGAAAGTATGGGATGATGACAGATTTTTCGCACGCGTTCTATTTAGCGACGAAGCGTCATTCACCAACAGCAGTAAAGTAAACCGGGATAATATGCACTATTGGGCAACGGAAAATCCACGATGGATGTGACAAGTGGAACATCAGCGACTGTAACGTCTCTTAGCAAAAGACATATTATGCAATAAAGAGAAAACATTGTGTATCATGTTTTGGTCTTGTATGGAATTATGTACTTTTTTTTATTATTTATTTTAGATAATATCTGTGTCGGCGAGTACTGAAACCGCCACAGACGATAAATATCAAACAAAGATGAGAATATGCAACTAATATAAATAATGCAGAACGAACATTAATTTTCTGTCTTCTTCTTGGAGTTATGCGAGTAGGATAGCCTGTGACGTTGTATTGTACGCTAGCGTAGCCT
Source organism: Schistocerca americana (assembly GCF_021461395.2). Taxonomy (NCBI): domain Eukaryota; kingdom Metazoa; phylum Arthropoda; class Insecta; order Orthoptera; family Acrididae; genus Schistocerca; species Schistocerca americana. The sequence continues at coordinate 394,299,059 of NC_060125.1, read as the reverse complement.
TCTTTTGTCCAGACTGAGAGATGTACACCATTACGTACTCATTTTAAAGGTGTGTAATAATTAACATATTTAAATGTTTTGAATAGAGTTATTTAATGAAACCTTGCATTATTATGTGTAATAGCTTGCTAGGCATATTATCCCATCCCTTCAAGACATTTTCAGTTCTTTAAATATTATCCGTGGTGCAGAGCTGCGCTACGAAGGAACGAGCTGCCGCGGCGCATTCAAACTGCATTAAGTGAAATATATCATACCGCAAGGAAGCGGGAAGGTAATAGTGAAATAAAATTATTTCTTTCAGCTTTCGGACATGCAGAGCAGAGCAGCATATTTTATGATGTGTTTTGCAGGTTGACGCGGGCTGCTGATAATATATTACTAACAGTACAAAAAAGATAATTTACCTTCGTAACATAATAGGAATCTTGCTGTGCTTAGTTCTGGTCTGGCAAACCTTATAGAAAAAACGTCTTTTTCTCCGATAATAGTCTCATGTTCTTGTGCTAGTCGTGGTACTTATTAGTGTTTTACTGTTAACAAAAAATCCACTGCAAAATTTTGACGTTGGACAATCATTGCGAACTGTAACATCAGTATTCATAACAAAGTAATTTTCATTTTCAATAACTATAAGTAGGGAAGATATGTTGAATTTTATCATGAGTTACAGTAAACGAAAAATGTTCCTTTAATAGAAAGCCAGATACAGAACAATAACAATACGATACATTCTGTTTTGTTGAAAATTAATGATTATAAAGAAATTCACGGCACAGCATTAATAAAAGGTATTTCGCGGCTCTTTTCGTATATGCGTTGTTACGCAAGTAATAATAATAATAAAACAAAACAAAGCAAACAGAAAAGAGACACGAAGCGAAACGACCTTGGCGGGTTAATGTATGTTGCGGCATTATGGGGGGGGGGGGGGGAGGATAATTGGCCCCCATTTTATCGATGGCAATCTAAATGGTGCAATGTATGCTGATTTCCTACTAAATGTTCTACCGATGTTACTACAAGATGTTTCACTGCATGACAGAATGGTGATGTACTTCCAACATGATGGATGTCCGGCACTTAGCTTGCGTGAGGTTGAACCAGTATCGAATAGCATATTTGATGACAGGTGGATTGGCAATCGAAGGACGTTCACTGGATCTGACGTCCCCGGATTTCTTTCTGTGGAGAAAGTTGAAGGATATTTGCTTTCATGATCCACTGACAACGCCTGACAACATGCGTCAGCTCATTGTCAATGCATGTGCTAACATTACGGAAGGCGAACTACTCGCTGTTGAGAGGAATCTCGTTACACGTATTGCCAAATGCATTGAGGTTGACGTACATCATTTTGAGCATTTGTTGCATTAATGTGGTATTTTACAGGTAATCACGCTGTAACAGCATGTGTTCTCAGAAATGATAAGTTCACAAAGGTACATGTATCACATTGTAACAAGGGAAATAAAATGTTCAAACATACCTAAGTTCTGTATTTTAATTTAAAAAACCTACCTGTTACCAACTGTTCGTCTAAAATTGTAAGCCATATGTTTGTGACTATTACAGCACCATCTATCACAAAGCGAAAAAAGTGGTCCACCTAAAACTTTCAAATATCTTTACGTACTACACGAATATGTAATAAAAATGAGGGTTCCTATTTTTAAAAAACGCAGTTGATATCCGTTTGACGTACGGCACCGCCATCTAGCGGGCCAACCATAGCGCCATCTGGTTTCCCCCTTCAAGCTAGACAAGTTTAGTTCTTTGTAGTTTTTTCGTTTGACGCTTATTTCGTGAGATATTTGTTCCCAGTCACGATCAATGGACCACCCTATATATGAGTTGTATCTCGAACCTTATGGAAACTGTATTGCTTAAGTGCAGTATGCTTGTTTTCACTAGCATTAGTGTCCTGTTGTTTAGTAGAACTACGCATTTCCTGCGTCACTAAATCCTAAATGAAGCACGGGATACAAATTCTACATGTGTTGTTTATTTCGCCTCTGCTATCCCTAACAGTCTGTATTTAAGTAGATATTAGAACTACCGATGGCACAACAAGCAATGTACATAATATTTGTATCCCATACTTCTGTTGACCTGTATATACGTACACACTAACGAAAACCCTGAAATGGATGTACATTACATTTGCAACCAGTACCTCAGTTGAACTACGCGAAGAGGCAATAAGACGACACATATAGAATTTGTATCCCTTACTTCACTACGGGGTACAGGGTTTTTTTTTCGTCTAATAGTATCCCATTCTTTACTTGAGCTACATATCTATACACAACATTTGTATTCTGCTCTCCAGTTGACATATATTGGTAAATCTCATCAATGTTAGATATGTTGTTCTTTTCGAATACGTAGTGTCAGTGTAAAGGTCAACTGATGGACAGGATACAAATTTCAGTTGTGTCGGCCGTTTCGTCTACAATATTGCTAGTACAGATTCGAAAAAATCGTACTGATACTAGTGCTGGGAAACGAAAGAAGAACGACAGCTGCGACATTTCTATTACATACTGGACTACACGACAACATACGTATTGATATAATACAACAATGATATATATCAAAATAGTCAAATGCAGTAAAAGAAGAAAATGGAAACGTGAACTTACCAGATGGGAACTTCCTAAAAGAACCGAAGCTCGCCTAGAAAGACATCAACAAAAATCACAAACCCACATACACAACAAACACAGCATTACGAAAAAACACACACACACACACACACACACATTCAGCCCCCACCCCCCATCCTAATGCGAAATTAGCTAAGATATTTCGGACAGTACATTTGCCCAACATGTTTAATGGGTAATATGTTTGGGGAATACTATGTCTCCATGAACATCCGTCTAGGTGACTGTGAAGTGTGGAAATCTGGCGTTTCCCTTTCCCTACAAGAGATTTCACATCTGACCAATAGCCCTCTATGTTATTTGTGCAAGCCCCTGTGGATAATGATCTGAACTCAATATTGTGATTTACTACGAGATGCTGAAACCCCTTTCCCCTAAATCCCTATATGAAGAAAACCCGTCTGAAATTACAGTGGAACCCTCTGAAACGTGATCTTCAATTAAGCTGACCAAAACTTCCTTCCTTCGATTGGGAACTACTTTGAACACTACATCGTCACACTCCTGACCTGAAACTACTGCCCCCCAAACCCACAATCCCACCGAACCGGAGGTCCCCCCTTGTACTTCCTTCTGCCAAAATGTGATTCGTTAATTTCGACCATAACACCTGTGCTCCCCCTCCCCCCCCCCCCCAACAGCCCCCTATATTTCATGTACTCCCCACACATTTCCCTATAAAAAGAAAATATGAATCCACAACTGTATGCTTACTAACACGACATTCATGCACACACAGCCACAGAGGATATCTCAAACACCAACAGTAAGTGATTTTCATAATGTCTTTCAAGGCGAGCTTAGATTTTTCGAACCACGTCTCTCTTCTAATGGATCGTCACAACCTATCTCTGCTGCAGCGCTATACGAATAAGTCGAGAGTACGGCGAGGAGATACACTTGTAAGGCGCATATGTTCGCTGCACTCATGACATCGAACATACTCAGCCATGAGACCACACATTTGCAAAAAACAAATCGTGGACAACATGTCTTCGCCCATAGCCTCTCGTAAATCATCAGGGTTCATCGGAACAGATAAATCCATACCTACAAACGAAAATGAGATTCTAAAAATTGTTCTGAAATAAGAAAGGCTTTGTAATACCGCGTCTCGATACTTTTCGACTTATACGGTATCTCATAATAATATGACATTTACAGCTATACAATTGATGTACATATATAGGAAAAGTAACTGGTCCTCTTGTGCATATACTTCGTTTTACATCCGTAGCAACGACTGTACTGCACCAGCTGTTACTAAAACTCAAACTGCAGAAACGTATATGAAACAAGGCGAATAAGTGCAATATTTCAGTTTCGCTATTACCGCAAATTTTAGACAACTAGCTCTGTTTGATATTGAGAATATGCGCAGCAGACTATTCTCACTCCATTGATATACATACTCTATGAGTGAAGTCAAGGAGGTTATTCCTCTAGGATAGAGTAAACATCGTTCAGCTGTGTGGTCCGTGGAGCATCTGTGGTAAAGGGTAGTAGATCTTTGCATGTGTAAGCGTTTGTTTTGATGCTCATGGCGGGTGAAAATTGAATGAGAGAGAAACGAGTTAACTTGATAGTGACATGGAGAACGAAAGTGCAGAGTTTGATTCCACTGCTGTTATCAGCATGCTGGATGAACTTAGAACATTGTCTTATGGCAGGAGGTATTCGACATCCATTCTTCTATCGCCTGGTGAGACATCGGAAAGTAGACAGATGACTTTGGATTTGACAACTGAATCTGAGCACGCTTTTAGTGACCCATCAACGGCATCCGACGTACAGAACACTCAGCGTGACCCTTCTGCAAGTAGTGTGTCTACCGGAAAAACATCAGTTCGTAAATCAGAACCGCTGTCTGTCACTAGAATGCTGAATGACTTCAGGCCTCTCTCAACAACCCAGAAAAAATATCCCCAGAAGTTAAATTTGAGGGACATGTCTCTTGCGAAAAGGAAGTTAATACCATGTGAAGAACTTTCACCATCACCAGGGAAGAAATACAGGGATGAAACCTCTCCGACTGTACCTAAAGGTCTGTCTGTGTTGCCTTAAACCAAGTAGAATTTAATGCAGATTTAAATTGTTTGTTTATGTAGTTAATTTTTTCCAAGATGTTATTTCAGTGTTAATAGTGTGTGTTGTTAAACAAGTGCTTTACATGTTTTGTTTACGTCCTGCTATTTAGAATGACATTCGCATGGTTCGCTTCACATGTGGCATTAATTGGGAGTATTTGTGTAATACATTACGTTCCATTAGAGCTGGCCCACGGAGAGCGCAATTTTTGATGCAGAAAACAGTTAAAGATGACCAGTTAGTTTAGTACACTGCTGTGAAATGATTTAACATTAGGGCCTATTTTAGTTCAGTGCTAAGTCTGACTACAAAATAACCTAAAACATTAAATTTAGGAGTTTCTGTCAAGATACTCTTCAGTGCGCAGGAGTAGTTGCTCAACAAAATGTTCTTTAATTCAGTCTTCAAGTCCACCGATGCATTTCTCTTTGGTCTGTACATCGGATTCTGTAATGAAAGTGCTTTCAGTGTTAAATGATATTATTTTTTCTGTTGATCCTGCTTTTGGATTTGGGCTTGAATGTAGTTACTATATGACACTGCATAGTGGAGATGCTGGATACTTTGAAACATTTACATTACCATGGCTCTAATTAGGCAACATAATAGCTGTTACGTCCAAGGGCAGGAACCACAATACAAGCTTACATCATTACCAAGGTTCATATATTTTAGAGACCAATGGGTTCCAAAATGGCAGTAAGTCAGTAGCACATCAAACATCCATCAGTGTTTATCAGACACACTGGTCAGAGTCTCACGAAATGTCTGAAAGGAATCGACCATGTTGCCAAATACGAGAGAGGAAATGATGTGATATGTGTGACAAATGTGTACTTTTATTTGGATGACAGCCCAGCAATGGTTCGAGAACAGTGAAGAGAAGCCAGATAGTGGAAGAACAATTGAAGAGCAGGGTGCAATGTCATCGGAAAATTCATGGTCTTGCATACAGAATGTTTTCTCTCTGAGCCTCATTGTGAATCCAAATGTGACAAAATCTCACACGTGATGAAAGAAGCCTCAGAAGGAAGATGTGCACACCAAGCCCTTCTGCTGAAGGATGTTAAGACAACAAAGTAATTCATTAAAGAGAAAGAAAGTGTTGTTGTTAGGTAGTTCCCATGGAAGAGGTGTTGGCCAACTTTTGCAGGATGAGCTAGGATCAGAATACCAGGTCACCGTTTTTTTTAAACCTAGTGCTGGTCTCGAGCAGGTGACAGAGGATTTAGGATCACTTTGCAAAGATTTCACTGAGGAAGACATCATGGCTATAGTGGATGGGTCAGGTAATAGTATTGACAGAGATCCTGGTTACGATACAGAGTGTGACCTGGCAAAGATTGCATCAGCATCAAAGCATACTAGTGTTGAGTTTGTATCTGTTCTTGGGCACCATGACCTACCTCATTTGAACTCTTCTGTCAAGAGAGTTAATTTGGAATTGGAACGGCTGCTTATGTCAGGTGCAGGGTCACACATTGCTGTGGTTCCTGTTGATTCTCTCAATAGATGGGATTATACTAGGCATGGCCTTCACATCAACAGGAAAGGGAAGGGTAAACTGGATAGGAAAATAGCAGGAAAGTTAAAGGGTGGGAGGCACTGTCATTAGTGATAAAATACAGTGATTATAGGGTTCAGAAAAGACACTTTTTTAGGGTAGGGAGGACAGAAAGAAAGCAAATTTTAAGAGAGGTTAGAACTGAGGCAAATTTTCAGTTTGAGAAAGAAACCAAAAAACATAATTCTAGCTTACCACATCAGCATAAACAGCTGTTGCCTAAGAATTTTCAAGTCGGCGGGTATTTCAACTCTACCCAATTTTAACTCAGCCAATGTGAAATGTCAACTAATTTTACTGCATCAAAATATTTGAGGACTGGGAAATAAAATTAATGAATTAATTATCTGCATAGATGAATTAGTACTCAAACCCAGCTGACATAATCTGCCTCTCTGAACATCATGTGACCACTGGTATAGTACTTTTAAGTGTTACAGGGTTTAGGTTAGCATCTCACTTTTGTAGTTGGACAAAGGAGGAGTTGCCACATTCATCAGGAACTGTCATAAATTTAAGAACAAAGACATTCATAAATTTTGCCTAGAACAGCATGTGCAACAAAAGTAGAATTTCACAAAAAATCCTTCATAATATTAAGTGTATATCGAGCACCTGCAGGTAACTTTAATCTGTTCGTAAACCACCTTGAAGCTGTACTGGCCCATTTAACAGCCAAAAACAAAGAAATAGTGGTTGCTGGTGATTTCAATGTACATTTCCTTAAAGACTCTCCCAATAAGAACTTATTTGAGTTAGTAACACTATCACTCAACTTAATTCCCACTAATGTTCACCTCTAGGATATCCAATTGCTCACAAACAGCCATTGATAATATCCTTATAGAAAAATCCAATGAACAAAATTATATTACAAAACCAACAGTCAATGGCCTCTCAGACCATGACATGCAGTTCCTTCTATTGAATGTTAATACTGAACAGGGTATAAAATCTGTTAAATCTGAGCTCAAGAGGGTAATCAATAAGCCAAAATTTGATTATTTTAGGACACTCCTCAGACACATTCACTGATCTGATGTTTACAGTGTTCATGGCATGAATGAAAAATGTAACTCTTTTGCTAATAAAGTGCTTACCTTATTTGTACATTGTTTTCCCCCAAAACTAACCAAGGTTAGAGCAAAGTCTACAAAGAAGCCATGGGTTACTCAAGGAATAGGGGTATCTTGTAAAACAAAAATAAAACTTTATCTGTCAAACTGAAACAGTTCTGATGTTGATGGTATATCACATTACAAGAAATACTGCAAAATATTAAAGATTGTAATGCGGACATCAAAGCAAATATAATACAACCGGGAAAGATAGTCGTACCAGATATCAAAATAAACACAATATGGGATGTGGAGGAGGAGACCGGTAGAACCAGACATGAAGAGGGACAAATAGCATTAAGACTAAATGATACATTGGTGACAGATGTGTATAGTGTTGCAGAACTTTTTAACAAACATTTTATAACTGTTACTGAAAAGATTGGGTTATCAGGTTCTGTAGATGCTGCTATGGAATACCTCAGACCAGAAATTTCAAGTAACTTCCATAATATGAATTTTGACCCTCACTACCCCAGCAGAAATAATGTTCATCATAAAATCTTTAAAATCAAAAACATCTAGTGGGTATGATGAAATATCAACAAAGTTAATTAAAGAATGTGATTCTGAGTTAAGTAACATATTAAGCTATCTGTGTAACCAGTCATTTATCAGTGGAATATTTCCGGAATGGTTGAAATATGCTGAAGTTAAGCTACTGTTTAAGAGGGGAGATAAAGAAATACGCCTAGCATCAAATTTCTGTCCAATTTCACTTTTGCCAGCATTCTTATCTCAAATAACATACTGTCGAAGTCGCTGTTCCGATTTCTAAAGGGTTCTGATACTGAGAAGGCTATCTACACTTACAGTGAAAATGTGCTGAATTCATTAGACAAAAAATTGCAGGCAACTGGTGTATTTTGTGATCTGTCAAAGGCATTTGACTGTGTAAATCACAATATCCGTTTAAGTAAATAGAATATTATGGTGTAACAGGAAATGCTGAAAAATTGTTCAAATCTTATATGTCTGGCAGGAAACAAAGGTTGTTAGTAGGAAAGAGACGTGTATTAAGCTATCGGGCATCATCCAACTGGGGACTAATTACATGTGGGGGTCCCACAAGGTTCCGTTCTAGGGCCCTTATTTATTATTGTGTATATCAATGACCTTTCATCAATAACATTACTAGATGCCAATTTTGTTTTGTTTGCCGAAGATACAAACATTGCAATAAATAGCAGATAAAGTGTAGTGTTAGAAAATCGGCTAATAAAATATTTGTGGACATTAATCACTGGTTCCTAGCCAATTCTTTGTCACTAAACTTTGAAAACACACACTACATGCAGTTCAGATGGGGTGTCCCATGAGTATATGCCTAACATATGACAGGCAGATAGAAGAAGTGGACAGTGTTAAATTCTTGGGATTACAGCTTGATAATAAATTCAACTGGGAGGAGCACACAACAGAACTGCTGAAGCGTCTTAACAAATCTCTATTTGAAATGCGAATTGTGTCAGACATAGGGGATATAGAAATAAAAAAGCTGGCATATTATGCTTACTATCATTCCATAATGTCATATGGAATTATTTTTTGGGGTAATTCATCAAGCCAAGCTAGAGTTTTCTGAGCACAAAAATGTGCAGTAAGAGTTATATGTGCTGTGAACTCAAGAACATCCAGCAGAAGCCTATTTAGGGAACTAGGGATAATAACTACTGCTTCCCAATATATTTATTCCTCAATTAAATTTGTCATTAAAAATGTATCACTTTTTCAAACCAACAGCTCAATTGGTGGAATCAATACTAGAAATAAGAGTAATTTTCACAAGGATTTAAAGTCACTAACTCCTGTACAAAAAGTTGTGCATTATTCAGGAACACACATTTTCAGTAACTTGCCAGCAGCCATAAAAAGCTAACAACCAATGAAATTCAGTTTAAGAGAAGCCAACTCCTTCTACCCCATTGATAAATTTCTCGGTAGAACCAACTGCTTTTTTGTGTGTGTGTGTGTGTGTGTGTGTGTGTGTGTGTGTGTGTGTGTTAGTACAATCTAACTTCTGCACCATTTCAGTCCAGTAATGTGTTCATTGTAAATAAGTATTATAGTAGTTCTAATACATGTTTATTACTTTATAAATAAAAAAAACTTTTTTATTTTAAATTCAGTGCATTAGTGTTTGTAAAATGATTTTTTCATGTAGTGTTCATTTAAAAAAATGATGATTATTCCACTTGGGACCTGTGGAAGGGACATAGCTTATTTGTTTCAGTTGTAAATATTTGTCATGTATTATTGTTTTTCTGACATGTTCTACATCCTGGAGTACCTCCTCACTACGGATCAATTGGAATGAAAGTAAATCTAATCTAATCAAATGGTGAAGAAGTGTGGCTAACTCTTGAATGTGGTCACTATGACAGTTATGGAAGACCAACACAACCTCGCCTCTCTCACATGTTATTTATAAGACAAGAGACACGGAAATATGGAAGCGTCCGATCCCGCCCGTCTGCTTTGACCCATGACGTCACAAATATGGCGGAAACAAAAACAAACATACACACTTTCCACAAGAAGCCTATTGACACTGACGGGACAAGCGCGGGAAATGGGGTGTTTTGGGTGGGGGGGAAACTAAATATAAACAAATTTAGACGCCTTGCGTAGCTAAAACGTGTAAGTGAAGACAGCCATGCATGAATACCCACCCACCTCCCCAGGGGTCGTAACCCCTGCAACCCATAGAAGATAAAGATGCTTCAGTAGCTGATTAGTGTTTTTTGTCTTTTTTAAAAAAAAATCTCACGGGATAGAACGAACAGATCAGAAAGATAAATATAATAAACTAAAACAGAAATTGGAGGAAACAGATAATTAAAATAAGTAATAAGTCTTTTTAAATTAAAAAAAAAAAAATCTCACAAGATAGAACGAACAGATGAGAAAAGTAAATAAAATAATATAAAACAGAACTGGAGACAGCCACACTCAAACCAAACTCCGCGCTGTCATGACGTCACACACGACAACACCCTTACGTCACGGGTCAAAGCAGACGCTTGGGATCGGACGCTTCTGTCGACCCAGAGACACAGCAGCTTATGGCACCGAGAATCATCAGATCAGGTACACTAGAGCAGCCATGAATTTTGGCCCCCTATCTCAGGAGGTAATTGAGGATGCCAAGTTTAACACTGCGCAGAAGAATAGACGTTTAAAAGATGGAGGACAACATACCAGTATGTCTCCACTGTGGATGCATTGGGCACTTTCTACACTACTGTTTAGAAAGAATACAATTATGCTGCAGGACTTCAGCCATCACTACAGTCTTGTTCGTACTGGCCAGCTGCAGACGATTATAGTCGACCTGTGGGGCAAAGCTCATCGCCATACCCTGGATAGTTCATTCCAGACCACAGCTCTTCTCTGTAGCCGTGTGAAGGTACCTGCTGCTTGACTTACTACCACAATCAGAAAAAGAAGCGAAGCAACTGTTTGTTGAGGAGAAACCACAACAGATGAAAATTCTCCACGAATGACAGTTACCAACATGTCAGAAATTTTCATTGATAACCAACTTGTCCAGGTGGTAGTCAACTCGGTGGCTTCTTTTACTGTAAATTCAAAAGCTTATCATGGCCCGTTAAAGCTAAAAGTGATTGTGCTGAAGGTCATAAAAGGGAAATGTGTCCACCTGACATGAACATGTTTTGCAAGAATAACTATCCGTGACAAAACATGGCCCATCAGATTTGTTGTTTTAGGAGAATGTGGCCATAATGTTATTCCAAATAGGACTTATTGTAGGTATCACAAGCAGTCATAGACTGTGGAAGATAAAGATTGCTCAGGGCAGTTGTTTGTCACCATCACCAGTAAGACCCAGGCTTCAGTATAGATGCTCAGTTAAACTTATTTTTTATTGATTGCAGAAACTTCACAAAATAAATCTACATACAAGCAATAATCATAAGCATTGTAGGTGGTCAGGGAGAACATTGGATCACTAACTGTTACGAGTGACCACAAATTACCCCAAAAGATATTTTCATAAGAACAGTCAAACCTGTCTAGCAGAAGAAGCTCAGTCCCGTCAATGAAGAAGCTCCACAACCACTACAGACAAAACATTGGAGGCAGCTACTATCAAACTGCCAATGTGATCTGGCCTGACCGTTGAACAATGTCAACGAGCGTTAGCTGTTCTGTGCCAATTTTTGGCTGCTTTCAGATCAGGAATAGAGAAAAAGACAGGTCAAGTGGTCCATAGTAAAACACTATATCAACACTGGGGATCATCCGCCAACTAACCAGTGCTTGTGTATGGTGTCATCAGTTTAGCAGCACATGCTGCAAGATGGTCATTGAACCTTCAGAGAGGTCTTGATCCTCCCTGTGGTCTTTGTGAAGAAGAAGAATGGCACTTGGCATTTCTGTGACAACTACTGATGACAGGACAGAATTGTGAAGAAAGATGTCTATCCATTGCTTCACACTCATGACAATGCAGACTGCTTGAAAGGAACCAGGTATTTCTCAGATACGAATGTGGAAACAGGCTGCTGGAAAATCATGGTTGACGAGGCTGAGTAGGAAAAAGACTGTCTTTATAACTCATTATGACCTCTGTGAGTTCAAATGTCTGCCTGTGGACATGTGGTGGTCTACCTACTTCTGTAACAGAGCAAGGTATAACCTTCCTGCTTGTTCTTGTACCACTCCTGGGATCTACAGAATTTTCTTTTACTTTATTTGATCCCATTTTGTTGATAGCACATATGACAGCTACACAAAGTAGCTACTGTACTATCTTATTCAAGCAGTAATTCTTAAAATTATATTAGTCACAGAGCAATTTCCTGAGCAATGATAATAGTACAGTTGGTTTAACTGGTACTAATTTTCCTAAAGAAATATGCGTAATTTAAGTTTCATCAAGTACACAAGAATATGAAATTTGCAGTGAGATAATAGGTATTTCTGACCCAGTAGATGTAGCTCATTTCAAAGCCCTCATATCCCTCTTCCCTGTAAGTATTTTGCTTTTTTCCCCTAAAACTTCCTATTTGAAAAATTATCGATTATCAACAGCCTTGTTGTGTTCTATAATGTTCGAATCTTAACTTGTGCTTATTTCTGAAATTTAGTCCTGTAGTTTTCTAGCCATGATTTTTCTCACTTCTACTAGAATAACTTGTTTTTGTGTTGTAATATTTTGATTTTTAATCTTACACGTGTTTATAAGTAAGTGTGCTTGGACAGTGGTCAAGTCAGTCAGCAGTATTCATCAGTAATGTCAACATCTCGCTATGTCATCATCAGTACGTCCATGAAATTTATACTTCCTTGGGAGTCAGTCTTAAGTTCACAGTACCATGTACTTAATCTGTAGGTATCAAACATTACGTTAACATCTTGCATTTGTGAATCAATGTGTGGTTGAAGTATACATGTATATGTTTCATCTAATCTGCCACTAATCAAGTGTGGTACTTTATTAGTGTGTGTAGTTTGCTGATCTGATTTAAATATTGAGACTACTGATTGTTAAAAAGCTGATCATAAAGTACGAGGGAATTGAAAACTAAGTGCTGCAGTGTGTTCTTTAACTTATGTCAGTCAGACTGATTAATAGTAGAACAGTGATTCAAGACAGCAAATTATGAGACAACCGAAAGTGAATTAGTAGATCCAAGTAAGTAATATTTTGATACCTTAAGTGGACAATGTGTCTTTCGTATTTGTATGACGGTGTCAGTTTTTTGAAGGCTTTTGAAGAACATCCAAGCCACCTGAAAACCATGCTGTACTGCATTCAGATTGCAGGCCTCCATTTGAATCCAAAAACCTGCCTCTTTGTTGCCCAAGAACAAAAACAAAAAGAGCAAAAAAAAAAAAAAAACAAAAAAAGTCTTGGGGTACCTCATGATTGGTGATGGAGTCTGCCCCAGTCCAGATAAAATAAGCAGTCACCGAGTTTTCAACTCCTTGGCAGATTCATGATGTGACAAGTTTCCTTGGGATGTACATGTACTACCGACAATTTGAAACTTAGGCTTTCTGTACCAAGGCCAGTCTTTTCCAGCTCTAGCATTGTATGATGTGTGTGCCAAGGCAGAATGTCACACTGACATCAGTAGTTTTGGAATATGGACAGTTCTAGCACAAGTTCAGGAAGGTGCTGAAAATGTGAGAGCTTATGCTTCCCGGGTACTCTGCAGCTGCTTCCACGGTATTCTTCAACTTCGTCATGAACTACTCTGCAACCAAGAAAGACAGTATTGCAGTTGTTTGAGCCATGTGTAAGTTCCGACAATATTTATTTGGCAAACCATTTGTGATTGTGATGGATCATCATTCTACTGTTAGGGGACTAGCCTGAAGGATCTGCCAGGTCTACTGGTGAGATGGGCACTGAGGGTTTGAGAGTACAATGTCATAGTGGTATACGAAAGTGGATGCAAACACATGAAGGAATCTGTTGATGGGACACTGTAATGTGGATGAGATTTCAGTCATTGCTGCCTTAAATGACATTGCTGCTGAACAGGGAAAGGTTGAACAGTGTTGAAATCCGTAGAAGCCTTGAAGGTCGAGGAACTTACCAAAGGAGAATTCCAGTTAATTAACAGAGCATTGTATAAGGGTAACGGTGTTTCAGTATGGTGGAAATGGTTGGTTGTCATCTCAGCTCACTTATGACCGGCTGTTCTGAAATATTTCCTCAGTGCTCCAACATGTGGTCACCTGGGATTTATAAAGACTCTAGACTGAATCAGAGGCGGGTATAATTGAACAGGTCTCTACTGATCCGTTAGACACTATGTGAGCCCCTTCAAAGAATGCCAGCAATAGACAAACATGCCACTGTTGCCTACAAGGCACCTGATACCAATAATTCCACATGCAGCAGTACCATTCCACTGAATTAGTGTCAACCTCTTGGGGATGGTCTCAAAGTCAACGAACAGGAATCAATGGTCAATATTTTGCACTGACTAACTCATACCGCTGTGCTGTCACCATAGCTGTGCCCACAGCCATAGCTCCAAACATTGCAAGGTTCCATGTAGAAGACATCATTTTGAAATATAGACACTCTGTGTGATGATCTCTGATTGTGAAAAAGTTTCATATTTGAGATGAATATCGGAGTTAATTTCATGTTGTGACATTATGCACAAAATGCCAATTGCCTACCAACCACAGATGAATTCTCGCACAGAAAGCTTTTGTAAAATTATGTTTGTTCAGAAACTTGTTTTCAGTGCTAAGTGTTGTACTTAATTGTTGAATCTGCAGTCATATTTTTGATTTGTTCTTGATTGTGTTTGTAAGATGACAATATATTTATGAATCCAAATTTTGTTTTTATTATAGTGGTTGTACGCTTTGTATGAAAGTAATTTTGATTTCTCTTGTGGAGAACATGCATACGCCTTACTCATAGTATGTCAACATTTAATTTTACTACCTTTCAGCAGAAAAGTGCACTGTGTTGCAAAATTACAAGTCTTATTTGTCCTTGAATTTATGCATTTGTTTTGCTAGTGTCATTATTATTGCAACTGGTACTGAATAAATAAATAAAGTTTCCTCAGTACCAAGATTATTAATACAGTAGTGACTTTGGCACCTGTTTAAAATACAACAAAAGGCACTGTTCTATATTTCTCTGTGAAATAAAAGAGCAGAAATGTACTTTAAAATCAGGAGACAGCGTTTCTAGCCCTCTTTACATTCAGGAGAAATGTCAGTATTGCCAATAGAAACACATTAAAAAGCATACACTATCCTAGCTTTTCGATCTGATAGTTCTTTCCTGAAGAAGGAGACAGGGATAGATTGGGGAACTTTAAAAGGTCACTCAGACCTCACTATAAGAGAAGCCTATTTGTTGTGATGATGAGTCAGTGACTGTGGAAAGAAATACAGTACTTCAATGTTTTTTTTTAATGCCATGTTGCATCCTCATGACTCTTAACATGAGCAAACTAAGCCAAATGGAATTACTATGTCAAATAAAACTACTTTAATTTTGAAATGAGTGTCATCATAATCATTTTCTTAATAGTTATAGCCAATTTATTTTTAAATTGAAATATTGTGTGCAGAGTCTCCTTGGGAAAGCAGACGCATCAGAGCAGATTTAGCAGTAGCGAAAGCTCAAATTACTGATTTAGAAACAACTATTAAAAGACTGCATGTTTTACGAAAGGAAATGGAAACAACATTTGAAAGTGAGAAACAGTTGTTGCAAACACAACAAGCAACTGATAGATGCAAGGTAACTGATCAATTTTCATTTTATTTTATTTTGGAGATTGTAGATTTGTTACTAGGTTTACTTACTAGTATTGATAATATTATTGGAAGTGTATTGTGGTTATTTTGCTTGAGGTAGTTTTGTTATCTGTATTATGGTATGCTGTAATCAACTTTTGTTTTTTAATTATCTGTCATAGCTGGCATAGAAAGAGAGAGCTACCTGTAAACTTCATATTAGGATACAAACACTTAGTCTCTAAATTTTCAAGGATATGTCTTACCTATTCTCTTGATGTAGGCACCGCATGTTGGTATCTTAATCTGAAGATGGCCATTAATGTTGTTGAAACTAGTAATCAATGTTTTCTACATTGCAGTCTTGGCAAAAAGAGGTTGTAATACAAAATCTACAGCATTCAACTTTTGTGTTCTTGTCTATGAGAGAGACAGAATATATTTATAGTAATCTGGCATTAACTATGAAGCCATATTGACAGATAATTGGCTGTAACTGTTTCAAAAATGTAGCAGTATTTGGAGAAGCTTTTCACCACTCACAGAATTTGTTGACTGCTTAAATCATTTAATTAGCAACATGTTTTGAGGTTAGATCTCATCATCAGGGTACAGTGGCAGTACAAAAAGCATTTAACGCAAATGCACATAGATATTAAAGTTTCTATGCAGAGTCTTGGCATGTGCTGTGGTCACCCTGCAGGGAAAGAGTTGGATAACCTGATAAGAGGTGATGTCTCTTTGTTGCTGTGCTGTTCACAAGAAAAATTTTCGATAATACCTCAATGTGTTCTTGTAATGTGTCTGTCTTCTTACGATGTGATCAGGTGCCTCTATTTCTTTGGCTCTTTTGACCTTATTAGCCATTGTTCACAGATTTCTAAAGACAATTTGAAACACAATATCAAAAACAATTCAACAATGCAGAAAAACAAGATGGCACTCAAAACAAAGCCCGTTTTGATGTAACTGTCAGTATGTCAATCTCGGTGTTGCCAGTCAGTTGCAGTGCCTTCTGCACGTCTTGCTGTCACATTACTGATGTTGTTTGTCGAAATATATAACAAAAAGAGTGACTGTGATGATTTTATGTTAAAAATGACAGACAAATTTATTTTAAAGATTTACAAAAAGGTTGCTGGGATCTATATTCATATAAAATCTTAATTTTATGTATTTTCTATTTTAGGGGTATTGAATTGAAGTTGATGATGAAATCTGAATTCCTAAGCTCTTTCACTTCATTTAGGTTCTTATTTTTCCACTTTAGGCCATGTATAAAAATTTCTAATACAATTTCAAACCTTCTTTTCAGTGAAAAATAGTTACCAAGCAATTTAAGGCATCAAAAAATTTCAGATCCCAGTCAATGCAAAGTTTATTTCCCTAGACATAGTAAACGTATACAGTGGCATACCCATCAAAGAATCCATAGATGTAAAATAAATATAACTTATTAAAATTTAAGACTGTGTCCACAGGTGGAATAGTTGGACTAATAGAATTACTAGATGTTGTCAAACTCCCACAACTATTTCACATTTAATGAAATAATGTAGGCCTAGCAATGGGTACTCGACTCAGTGAGATCATTGCAGACATTTTTGCTAATCATTTCAAAAGTAAGCTTCTGAACAACAAGGATATCTTCACCCAGAAGACTGTGTGCTACTGGAGATATGTAGATGACGTGTTCTTGATATATAATGGAATTGAAGAGAAAAATAAGCTTTTTAAAGTAGATTCAATAACTTACACAAAACATCCACTTTATCATAGAACACCAGAAACACAACAAAATAGATATTTTGTATGTGACAGTAACCAGACACTGAACGTTAGGGTGCACAAACACAGCCACACACCCCCAACTCACATATACAAACTGCATTCAGATCCTTTGTAAACAGAGCACAGAAATTCTCACTTAATGTTTCTGACCATGAGACATAAATACATACAATCGAGTACATTGTACATAAAAAAGTTCGGCATACTTTAGAAAACAGCTGGAAAATGGACATCTTGGGGGAAATGGGAATTTTCATGCATGCCCAAAAGTGGAAAAATGGGATCCTAAATCAAATGATGGAGTTTAAGAATTTACATTTCTTCATCATCTTCAATTCAGTACTCTGAAAACAGAAAATAAATAAAAATTGAGATAAAGTATGAATATAGTTTGGTGGCAGGAGGAACAGGACTTCTCATCAGGTGAATACGGGATTACAAATACAAAATCAGATAGGGGTGATTCAGAAGTAGATTTAATAATGGATAAAAAATAGGAATGTGGATAAACTGCTATTAACAGCATAATGAACACATTATTGTAGCCAAGATAGACGTGAAGCCTACACCCACCATGGTAGTACAACTTTATATGCAGGCTAGCTCTGCAGTTGATGAAAGGGTTGAAGAAATGTGTGATGATGTACAAGAAATTATTTAAAAACTTTAATAGTCAATTCAGTAGTAAGAAAAGGAAGAGAAGAAAAAATGGTACGTGAATATAGACTGGGGGAAAGGAATGAAAGAGGAAGCCGCCTGATAGAATTTTGCACAGAGCATAATTTAATCATAACTAACACTTGGTTTAAGAATTGTGAAAGAAGGTTGCATACATGGAAGAGACCAGAAGACATCGAAAGGTTTCAGATGATTACATAATGGTAAGACAGAGATTTCAAAGCCAGATTTTAAATTGTAAGACATTTCTAGGCACAGACATGGACTCTGACCACAATTTATTGGTTGTAAACTATAGATTAATACTAAAGAAACTGCAAAAAGGTAGGAATTTAAGGAGATGGGACCTGGATAAACTGAAAGAACCAGAGGTTGTACATAGCTTCACAGGGAGCTTTAGGGAATGATTTACAAGAACAGGGGAAAGGCATACAAACCATAGAGAAAGTCTTTCAAACATACATTAGTAAATGGCACAGGGTCATTGTGCCAAGCTATTCTTCCCTCTGGAGTACCAAAATTTAAAAGGTATAATAAATGGGTTTCTTGACTATGGTTCTACTAGTTAAAAACACAATACTGTGTTACTGTGTGTGTTATCACAAATGAAATGTTATGCCTCAGTGTTAAGGGCATGTGGACCAAAAAAATTCTGCCTTCTATTTTGTTGAAAACTGACATTTTTGAGAACATGGTTGAGTACAAAATACTGATTCTTGCAAAGAAGAAAACAGCAACCAGCCACTGTTAATAATGCTGTTTATTTACGAAGATAGCACCACTACCGGTTTCAAGCTGACATATTTCTCTTCAGACAGCTGTTCACATTTGTTAAATTCAGTGGTGGAAAAAACAATCAACAAGTAATGTAAACAGCAACAAATGTGATATAATCTTGAACAACCATCTGGAGATAAAAGTGTTGGGCCAAATCAGTACCGAGTTTGTTTGTGTGAATAAATAGCATTATTGATAGTGGATAGTTGCTGTTTTCTTCTTTCCAACAATCAGCTTGTAAACACTTTCTTATTGGCACTTAGGGCCAGTCAGTTTACTGGTCCCCCCTCCCCCCCCCCCCCTCCCCCAGGGGGTTCATCACTCTTTGGCAGGTTCATTCGTGGCTACCACAGGGTCCCAGCCTTTGCAGCATGCTGCATGTCTGTCTTTTTCATATTCTTTTTCCCTCCCTTAGGGTACACGTCTGGGATGTTTTTGGGAAAGTGTTCTGCGTTGTCAGTAGCTAATATCAGAACAGTCTCTCCATTGTTTTTCGTTCTTTTTTTCTCTTGTCATTCCCTTTCTCCTGTCCTTCCTCCGCTTTGGTGTTTGAAGTTCCTCTTTTTCTTCATCCTCCCTATGCGCTCCTGAAGGCTGGCACATGTGTCTGACACATAGCAGGTGACAAGGTAATGTGTAATTCTCAGCCCCGGGTCGATAGGTAGGGTTTGCATGTGTTTAGGAGGTGTGAACAATCACCTGAGGTGGTTGCACCCCCATTTGGAAGGAGCACACTATCGGAAATGGTGGCAATTATGGGGGAGTTTCTCACAGTGAGCCAATCATCATCTTTGCAGTCAACATCTACTAAACGTAAACGGAATGAAGCTAACGATTCAAAGACCCTCCCAGCTGCACCATTGTGATTTCATGTACTGAAGATGGTCAGTTCTTTGCTACGGTAAATCTGTTTTACTCAGAAAGGTGTTGGTGCAGTTGCCGGCCTTTGAACTCCTGCTCTCATTTACACAATGGCACTTTGCTTTTGGAGATTATTTCTGATTCTCTGTCACAACAACCACTTGCAGCATCACTCCTCTATACCTATCCTGTTTGTGTTGAAGCCCATCAAACTCTGAATCCTTCACATGTTACTTACACTAGGCTGCTTGATGGTCTGACTGAGCCAGAAATCCAAACGTACCTCTCTCATCAGGGTGTTATTGCAGTCCATCAGGTGATAAAAAAGGTAGATGGATCAGTAGTGTCCACACACATTTTTTTTCTCACTTTTGATAGAGGGGTGTTCCCGTCAGAGATCAAAGCTGGTTAAAAAGTTACCACAGTCTGACCGTACATTCCAAACCCATTGTGCTGCTGCCAATGTCATTGTTACAAACACACTTGAATGCCCTGTCAACACCCGGCCAAATATGCAACCGGTGACCTCAAATTCAGCACCGCAACTGTAAGATTGTCCAGTGTCATGGTAGCCTCCCTGTCTCCTCCTCCAGCTGTGCAACCAGCCACCAAACTTTCACCTTACGGGATGAAGTCATCTGCTACACAACTGGTAGGCTGGAAAGGGCAGGAGGAGTATGTCCCTCTAGTCAAACAAATCTGAGTCTTCCTCTGGCAACCATAAAGGCCCCAAGAAATCAAACAAAGGCAAACGGTCTTCTCCTTCACTGATTGCAGATCCTCTTCAGTGGTGTCACCACATGATATGCTTGACGGCCGACCTCCGTGTCACCAGTGCACACTGCCAACCATTTTGTGCCCTTGACTCCGCAGACTGACAGAAGGAGAATGCCGAGGCCTCTGTAGATCCCATGGAGCAGAATTCTCAGCCTCTGCACCCTGTAGCAGTGAGTCTTGGAAGGCTGGCACTCAACAGCCATGGAGGTGACACCCCTTAATTTTTTTCCTCCTCCCCTTTCCTCGTCATGGCTCTCCTCCAATGCAATGTTTGTGGCCTTCGATCCAACAAAGAGGACTTATGGCTGCCCTTGGAATTGCAGCATCTGCTTTGTCTCTGCCTCCAGGAAACAAACTTGCATCCTAGTGACAATTTTGTGCTCTCGGATTTCTTCCTGGTCTGCTTTGACCCCCCCCCCCCCCCCCCCCAGGACAGCGTTCCATCTAATGGGGGAGTCATGCTGCTCATCCAGGATGACATTTATAGTCAAACAGTCTCCCTGGCCACCTGGCTTGAAGATGTTGCAGTCCGAATTTTCCTTCCTCACTTCACCTTTTCCCTATGTACTGTTTACATCCCTTTGTCATTTAGTGTTACCAGGGCGGACCTCCTCCAGCTTTTTGGGCAACTCTGTCACCCCTTTCTGCTGCTCAGTGACTTTAATGCACACCATCCCCTTTGGGGCTCTCCTAGTATTTGTCAGAGAGGTGCTCTCTTGGCTGACCTCCTCAATCAACATAACCTCATCTGCCTTAACATGGGAGTACCCATGTTTCTTTTAGACTCCATGCACATCTATTCCCATTTGGACCTCTCCTTCTGCACTGCCCAGCTTGCCCATTGTCTCGAGTGGTTCGTTCTTTTGGACACGTACTCGAGCGACCATTTCCGGTCTGCTATCCAGTTGTTGACTCGTACTCCACCTATGTGCACACCTAAAAAGCAGCTTTTTAGGGCCAACTGGAAGCTTTACTCCTCCCTGGTGACCTTTGATGAACAACATTTTCCTAGTTGTGATGACCAACCAGAATATCTAACAAACATTATCTTCCCCACCACAAAATTTCCATTCCTTGCACTTCCTCTTTACCACCCCCTGTCCCGATCCCTTGGTGGACTGAGGTGCAATTTGCACTCGGAGACATTCTCTCCACATTTTTAACTGTCATACTACCAATGGCTAACTGTGTTTGTTATAAACAGTCGTGTGTACAGTGTTGTCACATTCTTTCAGATAGCAAAAAAGCTAGCTGGATTTCCTTTACTAGTTCTTTGAACCATTCCACTCCCTCTTCCATCATGTGGGCCAACCTCCAATGGTTCTCTGGGACTGAGATCCATTCTCCAATTTCCGGCCTGACAATAGCAGCTGATGTCATAGTGGACCTTACTACTATCTCAAACACCTTGGGCTGCTATTTTGTGGAGATATCGAGCTCCGCCCACTATCAACCTGCCTCACTCCATCAGAAATGAGTGGAGGAGGCTCAGGCAATACCCTTCTCTTCTCAGAATCATTAGTGCTACAATGCCGCCTTTACTATGAGGGACTTAGATCATGCTCTCACTTCAGCCCAACCCTCCGCCCCTGGACTGGACAATGTTCACATTCAGATTTTGCAGAACCTTTCTCTTGCAGGCAAACACTTTCTCCTAAAGGCAAACACTTTCTCCTAAGTACATACAATCACATCGGGGCAGAGGACATATTTCCCAGGCGCTGGCATGAAGACACTGTCATAGCCATACCTGAGTCAGGTAAGGACAAACACTTTCCTTCTACTTATCATCCCATTTCTCTCAACAGCTTTGTTTGCAAGGTGGTGGAACATATGATTCATGCCTGGCTGGTGTGGTGGCTCGAGTCTCACAATTTACTAATCACTGCACAGTGTGGATTTCGAGCGCACCATTCTGCAGTTGACCATCTTGTCGTTTTGTCAACCCATGTCACGAATGGTTTTCTGCATAAATACCAGGCTGTGTCCGTGTTTTCCGTTTTGGAGAAAGCCTGCGATACCTGTGAAGGACTGGTATCCTCCATAGTCTCTACACATGGGGCTTCCATGGTCGTATGCCCCATTTCTTTCAGGAATTTTCAAAAGACCGTGTTTTCAAGGTATTTGTGGGTTCTGCATTGGTGGACACCTTTATCCAGGAAAATGGTGTGTCTCAAGGTTCCGTCCTAAGCGTCAGCCTCCTTGTTATCACCATTAAGCATATTAAGGCCTGTCTCCCACTGGGCATCTCTGGCTCCCTTTTTTTTTGACAATTTTTGATCAGTTGCAGTTCTCCATGGACTTGTCTTCTTGAGCAGCATCTTCAACAATGTCTCGATTGGATTTACTCATGGAGCATTGACAATAGCTTTCATTTTTCCACTGACAAAACAGTTTGTATGAATTTCTGGCAGCACAATTGGTTTCTTCCACTGTCTTTACTTCTTGGGCCTGGAACTATGAAATTCCTGGGGCTCATGCTCGATAGGAAAGTTTCTTGGTCCTCCCATGTGTCTTACCTAGCTGCCTGCTGTACGCAGCCCTCAATTTCATACGTGTCCTCAGCAGTACTTTCTGGGGAACAGATTGGCTCACCCTCCTCTGTTTATACTGGTCCTTTGTCCATTTGAAACTAGACTATGGATGTTCCATGTATGCATCTGCACATTCGTCCCTCTTTATGCCGTCTCAATATTAACAACCATCGTGGCATCCACTTGGCCATTGTCTTCTTTTACACTAGCCCGGTTGAGAGTCTGTATTCAGAAGCTGCCAAACTATTGATGTTATACCACCATGACTTGCTCCTTAGCAGATACTCATGCTGTTTGTGTGTCATGCCTGGTCACCAATCCTACTCCTCCTTCTTCGATGTACTCCTTAGATCACCAGTATGGGGCATGTTCCTTTTCTCCGTTACCTCATGGAGTTTGCTTTCAGCTCTTGCTCTGGCAGCTTAACTTCATGCTTGCCACTTTCCCAGTGGATAAGAAACCCTCACCACCTTGGCTTCGTGCGGCAGCCCATGTTCACCTTGGCCTTATCCACTTACTAAGGACACTACTCCAACCTTGCTCCATCACTATAAGTTTCATGATAATTCCTTTCTGTACACTAATGGCTCTCGGACTGACTGTGGTGTCAGGTGTGCCTTCATCATTGGCACCTAAGATTTTCTGTATTGGCGTCTGGAACACTGCTCAGTATTTACATCAGAGCTCTTTGCCTTGTATCAGGCTATGCAGTAGATCTGGTGACACAGGCTTTCCAATTGCGTCATCGACTCAGACTCCGTCAGTGCCCTTCAGAGCCTCTGTGTTGTACACCGTCCATCCTTTAGTGCAACGTGTCCTGAAAAGCTGTCACTTGCTCATTGTTGATGGAGCCGCTGTGATGTTTGTCTCGGTTCATGGTCACGTTGGTATGATGGGAAATGAGGCCGTTGACACTGCTGCCAAGGCTGCAGTCCTCGTGCCTTGGCCCGTTAGTTCTTCCATTCTCTTCGATGATCTTTGTGTTGCCATTTGTCGGCAGGTTGTGTCACTTTGACATCACCACTGGTACTCCCTTCATGGAAAGAAGCTTCAGGGAATGAAGCCTATCACAGCGACTTAGACGACTTCCTTTCGGCCCTCTTGCTGTGAGGAGATTATTTTAGGTAGGTTGTGTATTGGGCACTGTCTTTTTATCCATTGCCACTTGTTAAGTGGTACTCCCTCACAACTTCGTGCTCATTGCCCACAACCTTTGACTGTTTGCTGTTTTCCTGACAGAATGCATTTTTTTTTTTTAATCACTTAACATTCTTATTTATGTTTGCCATCTGAGTGTATCTGTTGTAGCAATACGGTGAAGGACATTCCTTTATGGTGTATTTTATGGGCCTTTTTCCAAGTCCCTCTTTTTAGCTGTCTTTCCTTCCGTTGATTGGGCTTAATGCATAGTTGGTTTTATCTCCTTTTTTGTCTTCCTGTTCTATGGTTCTGAATGGGAGCATGTGACCCTAGCTGTTTTTGCACCCTAAAACAAAACAATTTCCTGGTATGGCATGTAGAATATTCTTAATAAAGTATTTATTACGTACTTTGCGTCATTGTTTTTGGAGTGATACAGTGAGCAGCAGAATCCTGTAGTAAACGAAAACAACTTCTTAATTTTTTTGGATACAAATCATTTATGTTCAAACAGAGCTACTTTGCTTTTTCATTCTCCTGACAAAAGTCAGATTTCACACTTGGAACACTTTTCATTTCCGGTTTTCATATTACAGCATGTAGAAACTTCTCTCTTGACTATTTTACATACGTCTATGCACTTGTGATTTTCGGGTTTTGTCTGTACTTCTTTTGGTACTTATAGTACATTACATTATGTAGACCAATGGCAGTTCTCTGTTTCATTAAATGTGTGGCATACGGCAAAGTTATTTGAATTTTCTCTGTCTTTTCCCTTTAATCCATCTTGGTAAGGATCTTAGTCTGATGAGCAATGACCATTCAACTGTAAACTGCATTCCGTGGGTACATCTAGATGTTTTACAGTTGTACCTAAATTTTGACAGCTGTAACTAATTTCAGTGATTGCCTACTTTCAAGCCCTTTGGTTATTTGCATACTTTGTTATACAGGGTGTCCCAAAAAGAATGGCCCAATTTTAACTTGTAATAATATTGAGACAAATGTCACTAGGTAACTGAAACAGCGTTAGATGTAATCGGCATGGTCTAGGGTTTCAGAAAAAATCCGCTAGATGTCGCTACGAGCGCTGACCTGGAGCGTGCAGCCAGTCTCGCACAATATGGCATCCACGCAACAGAAGGCATTTCTTGTTACTGAATTTAGTCATACTCAATCAGTGATCGCACTTCAGCAGGCGTTTCATATTCGATTTCTTGCTAAACCACCATCACCAGAGAACATTAAACAGTGGTATAAACAGTTTGAAGAAACAGGGTGCTTCTTTAATGGCAAAAGTCCTGGCCGGCCATGCGTTCCTGAACAAACCGTGGAACAAATCCGACAAGCATTTGAGTCTAAGTGTCGTGACTCTGACAATTTCATTTACCAGCAAGATGGACCACCACTGCACTTGCACTACAACGTGCGCAGTTTCCTCAGTGCCAACGTGCCTCAATATGTTGAATAGGGCGTACAGGACTGCGAGACCAGGCTTTACACTCTTGGCCTCCTAGGTCCCCTGACTTAATGCCATGTGTTTTCATCCTGTGGGGATACGTTAAACAATGTGTTTTACGTTCCTCCCTTACCTTGTGACATTGATGAGCTAAAAATCAGAATATCAGCTGCTGTAGCTTCAGTGACAGAAGACACCTGACACTCAGCCTGGGATGATTTCGGCTATTGGCTAGATCTTGTCCGTGCAGCCAATGGAGGACATATTGAGCATTTATGATGGGTTTTTATAAACTTCTGTCTTTTCTGGGTAATTTAATATGCAATTTGTTAGCGTGAAGCCCTTCTTCCTAATAAATAATTCTATTTAAAATTGGGTCATTCTTTCTGGGACACCCTGTATTTCATTATATTTATGGGCACCTGTCAGTGATTAATCCAAATTTTGACAATTTGATGGTCTTTCTACGATTTGCAGCAATTTTCTTATTGACACCTTGAAAGTGCCAGGTGTTCTACCGGCTATCAGTATTACCCACACATAATACAAGAAGAATTGGAAAGTAACGCACAATTATTTTATTACCAAAAATTGTAATAGGTAACAAAACAAAAAAAGAAAGTCACAAGTGAACTCTCATCCTTTACCTACTTTTGTCTACATGTACATCATCAACCACATTCTCAACACATTTCTCCCATTGTGATACCAATTTCAATACGCCATGTTCATAGAAGTCCATTGTTGGAGTATAGCCATCTGTGGACTACTGATTTCACTTCTGTATCTGTTGCAAAGTGTTGGCCGGCCAGGAATTTCTTCGTGGAACCAAAACATTTGTCAGTCCAACAGTGCAAGGACCGGACTGTATGGTGGATGCTGCAGATCTCCCACACAAATTTGACTATTTTCTCACAAACGGATGCAGCGGCATGAGGGATGAGCATTGTGAAGAAGTTTGACACCATCAGCATTAATGTTGTGGCATTTATTACAAAGGGCACGACATATCTGAACCAAAGTTTTATTGTAGGCTGCAGCATTCACAGTGATCCTGTGTTCATCAAAGCCCACCAATAACACAGCATGCATATCCCGTAACACTCTCAAGCACTTTCCTAGCAGGTTGAGTCACTTAGAATTTTCTTCCTATCGTGGAAGCAGCCTGTTTCCAACCCTTAAAGGTCTGCGTGGTTTCACGCATGTAGTGGTATGCCCATGACTCATCACCAGTGACAGTTCCTTTCAGGAAGTCGTGCCCTTCTGCGGCCTAATGCATTAAGTGATCCAAACTTGTCATCATTCGCTGGCCCTTTTGGTTATCTGTCAGTTTCTTAGGCACCCACCAAGCACTAACGTTACGAAATTTCAGTGAGTCTTGAACAATATCGTACGCTGCACCATAAGAAATGTTGAACTGCTGTGGTAAGGTTTGCAGTTGCACATGCTGGTCTTTCAAAATTGCTGCCTTAGTGGCTCTGACATTCTGTGAGGTTGCAGCTGTTACCAGCCACCTAGAGCATCATAAACCACTAAGGTTCATACGGCCCTTAGGGAAGAATGCACACCACCTGGTGTCATTGCTACAGTCCATACCGTCGTCCTCATACATGCCACACATTTCCATGTCAGTTTCACTCTGTTTATGCCCTTTGGTCCACAAATATCAAACTACACTTCGCTGCTCTTCACAAGTTGAGGACAGTGACATGCGTGCCATGTTTGTTTCATAGTTCAGGATTCTCTCATTAGAGATTAACATGAAAACAAAATACCCCCTGTAGTGCAAACATCAAACTATGTCATCATGAAATTTCAACATTCCAGCTGCAACACCACGTGAGAAAAAAGTTATTGTGAGTTACTTTCCGATCCTCCCTTGTATTTTGAAAGTATGACTCATCATCATCAGATGCTACCAGAGACTTTGGTTTGAGTCGAACAGTTCCATCATTTACTGAGAACAGTAAGGTGCAGCTGGTTTTCTGTTTGGGGTTCATTCTTTATGTCCACTTTCTCAGTTCTTCTTTGTGTTGAGTTCTACTGCTGCAACCATTGAAGGCAGTATATGCCTGAACAGGTCCATTTGGGAATCATCTAATTTCTCTGCAATAAGTTCCAGTGAATCTTTTGGTTGTACCATGTTACACATTGTGGAGACCACATTAAAACTAACCATTGTATCAGATTCCGTGATGTGTAGTTGCTTGAGGTGTATATGAAGTCCTATGAGTTGCGGATGTGGTGAATACATTTCCCCCATATATGGGCAGAGCAGTGTCTTCAAATAAATTGCGTGATGTGCCAATGTTGCTGACAATTGGGTGTAGTGGTGCAACCACTTTTGTGTACCTTAGGCAGTCCATACAGTCTTGGTGCAACTGGCACTCCTGATTGTTGTTTGATGACCCTTTCAAGCATGTCTGTTGTCTTCAAGAGAGCCCTGCTCGTGACACAATTCAGCAAGCCTGGGATCCTGCACTGGAGTTATTCAAAACACGATGGTCACAGCAGGAGAACTCAACAAAATAACTGAACATGTGGATATGGGGACCAAACCCCAGACAGAGCACCAGGTGCACCATTCTGACAACAGAAAATCGGATTTCTGCCAGACACGCTGGACTAAAAACGGAAAATGTCAGGATGATTCTAGTGTTAACAGACTGCACATGGAGCACATAGATCTGTCAGTGGAGGGGGAAGACAGTAGGTATAAATACTGGACCTGTTCCTCTCGACAGGTAGTCTCAGATAGTATCTGCACTTTTCTTCCGGGAGTGCAGTTCTGTCATGGCTGTATGTTAGTGTCAGTACTAAACATCCTTCCAGTTCTAAGTGTTGTACTACATTGATGATCCTGTCTTTGGTTTTTGACTTGATTGTGGTTTCGACATGAAATTGGTGGACACACTTGATACTTCAAAAATTCTGCTACACTGTGGCTCCAATTAGGCAATACAAGAGACGTCATCTACACGGACAGGAGTTGAAATACACGCATTACATCGTTCCTAAGATTCGTATATTCAGAAGGCATACTGATTTCAAAACAGTGATAAGTCAGCTACTAGTGTTTTCCTGAGGCATTGGTCGGGGCCTGACAAATGGCTTTAAGGATTTGACTGAGCCACCAAATACAATAAGTGGGATGACATGATGTGCTTGGCAAATGTGTACTTTTTCTTGGATGGTACAGCCCAGCAGTGGTTCATGAACATTGAAGAGAGGCTCAATAGCTGGAGCTAATTCCAGGCAGAATGCAACAATCAGCAGCAAGTCCACATAGCAGAAGAGCATTTGAAGAACAGGGTCTAATCTCATTGGGAAACAACACGTAGCTAAACTGAGTATGACAAAGGCCAACAAAATCTCACACTTATTGAAAGATGTCACAGAAGTAGTCTGGTGAAGGATGTCATGACAACAGAGGAATTAAAGTGGTGGTGTCAGTGAATTGAGGAGATGCAACAGAAAAGTGTCAGACAAGAGGTATGACTGAAAGCCAGATGTGGTTGTTACAGTAGTTGTGGAACATCGCTATGAACTCACCTCTCTCATATGCCAGGCAGTAATGGAAAAGATATAGCAATGTATGGCAGTCAGAAGTCTGGGGCCGAGCACACAAGAGATAACAGTCATAAATGTCAACCCATTTTTGAATGATACACAGAAAGAATGAGTTTGAGTTTCTTAGATTTTATAGTTACAGTTCTTTCAATAGATATATTTGGAATTAGGTAATATGTAGCTGGAATCTCAGAATTTTAGTAGTAAACATTTCCATAACCCACAACGCCTCTCTTGTAGCATCTACCCCTAGTGATGGATGAGTATCTCCTTGATATTCTCATACTTTCTAAATAAACATGTGATGAAACATGCTGCTCTTATTTGTGCCTTTTTCATTCTCTTCTATTCACCCTACCGTGCATGGTTCCATGACTGATAAACAGTGATCATTAATATGTCAAAGGAGGGTTTCATAAGCTACCTTCTTTGTAGGTGAGTCTCAGTTGCACGGAATTTTTCAGTGAATCCATCTGTCATCTGAATTACCAATGACTAGTTTTACTATTGTTGTTCAACTTCAAATTTATGTAGCAGCAGGTTCCTAGATGTTCGACAGGTGTGACTCTTTCCAGTACTTGGCTGCCAGTTGCGTAATCAAAGAACTGATGATAAATAACTTAAGACAAATGCTGGTAGTTTCTTTCCCATCCTTGTCGATTCCAAACTCCAGCTCTATCTCTAAATACCATGTTATTCATAGGATGTTAAACCCCATCCTTCCTTCCTTCGTTCCATTCCACAAGTAAGGCCAGTGGTCTCTTAAGTTGACAAAAAGAATTGTTGGTGATTTACGAACAAATGAACAGGCTTCATTATTGCTTACTTGACTCTACATGTGCAACCAGCAGTATCCTTTGCATTCGGTAGCTGCTGGAAATTCATGTCCAGCAAATGTATGGAATGCAAATGCGATTTCATCTCCAGTCTAATTTAATTTCTTGTAAGTGCTCTTCCACCCTTCTAACTTTGATGTTCCTGTAATCCAGTAGTCACACACTTCACACGTAGCCGGCTAAACCAACTTGGCATTGGGAAAACTAGTAGTTGGAAAATATTTAATAAGACAAGACAAAAATGGTATTGTGTACAACAGATTGAGGATGTTGAAGTAGAGATGAAAAGATTAGCACAACATAGGCCAGAATGAAATTAACCAATGGATGGAAGACTGAAAACAAGAAGGGACGTAAATGATGTAGAATTACACAGTGACAAAATTGAAATCCAGTAACATAAAATGATCTAGAATGTGCACTGTTGATTCAGCAGCATCAACACGGTTGTAAGTAAAGAGAAGTATATTTGTTGCTTGTCATGATGGAGTAGTATGAATATCACTACTACATATTTCAGAGTTTCTACATACCCTGCATGGTATAAATTCTTGTTAGTGTTAACGAAACAATATTCATCCTGATATTAGTCGTGGAAATTGCTGTTTGTGACTGAAAATGGATTTTTCTACACACTGTTTTTTGTAGGGGATTTCTTTATTGATTATTTGATGTATTTTTTCAGTTGTCTTCGAAATAATACCAATTCCCTCTACAACAATTTGTTTTAGATTCTAGAACTGGAAAATCACCTTGAAGCCATTCGAATGCGGGAAGAAGAAGCCATGGAAGAGTACTCAGAATATAAAAAGAGCATGAATACTAAGGTGAATAATTTAGAGAGAAGTAATAATTCACTGAAGAGTGAAAACAAAGAACTAAAGGATAAGATACAAGAGGTAAGTTCAGTGTTGTATCATGACTAATTAGAGAATAGGAAAATAAAAGAAGTTATTAAAAAATACTTGCAGCTCTTCAGTATTTAGGAGAATCGCCTGGTGTATCTTTTGGCAGTGGATAGTGAGGTGGTGGGAGGAATGAGAAACCACATTACATAAAATGCAGGAAATCATTAAGCCCATTAGTCAGACACAAGGCAGCAGAGTGTCCAGTATGTAAAAATATTGTCATTTGCAAAGGCATATGTGACTTTTCTTTTCAGTTTTCTGCTTATACATAAAATTGTACATGGGAATTACAATGATAGAAAATTTCTACATATTTTGTAAGAAATTCCTCAAATTTAGCATTAGCTTATTTCATGAGAATATCATGGAATTAAATAAGGTAAATCACATAAAGATCATGAATGCATAATAATATGTTGTCTGCCTGAACACTACATAACCACTGGGATAAGGAAATTAGGCGTAAGTTATTATATAGTAGAATATTAATTTTGTAGAGTAAATACAGAAAAGGAGTTATTACCACTTATATAAAGGCAGGTCAGCAATTTAGGAAAATTGAAATAAGTAAAATTTGCAAATATCAGGACACAGAAGCAAGCACTTGTGACAGTATATAGATACTTCCTGCAAGACTTTGATTGTGAGGCATCCTGATTATTTTTTATGCTATCTGTCAGACCAGATAAGCAAATAATGACTGTGGTGATTCAGTTGTAGATTTTCTAAAGTAATGTGAGAGAAAAAATACCTGGAAACTTGGTTTGAATCATACAGTTTAAGTATAATTAATTGCTTCAGTGCAAAAGATTTTAAATGTACCTGAGAAAAGATAGACAGAGCCCAATTTACAGGCAGGAAAAATCATTGTTGCCGGCCGGTGTGGGCGAGCGGTTCTAGGTGCTTCAGTCGGGAACCGGCGACCGCTATGGTCGCAGGTTCGAATCCTGCCTCGGGCGTGGATGTGTGTGATGTCCTTAGGTTAGTTAGGTTTAAGTAGTTCTAAGTTCTAGGGGACTGATGACCTCAGATGTTGAGTCCCATAGTGCTGAGAGCCATTTGAACCATAAATCATTGTCACATATAATGTATTCCATGTAAACTTGTGTCATTGTTGAAAAATAGCTTTCCTAGTAAACAAATCGGAAAGGACAGTAATAAGACGTGCAAAAAACACTGATCAGTAATGAGATTAGAGTATTTTGGGAATGGAAAAGGGAAGTTTATATGTTTACAACATCAAGTAAAGGTCTTTCATTAGTTGTATACTACAAAAACTACTTCATGTTACCAAGAAAATTTATTAACAAGTTTGTAAGTATACATATTACACACTGATCGTCGGAACATTTTGACCTCCTACCTTTATTATTATTATTATTATTATTATTATTATTATTATTTTGAGGTCTTCTTCACTACAGAATATTTTCTCCAACATAATAATTTACTCGGAAATTACTATACAAGGAATAAACATTCTTTAACTATATTTTCAAAATATTCTTCCAGGTGTTTCGAACTTGTCTCTCCTCTTCCTCTGCGCCCATTTGCCTCATTGTGTGCTGTACATTTTGGAGCCAGATGTTCGTAGGTCATCATCTTCTTCTTCTCCCCTCTGGTTCCCACTCCAGTATCAATTTTGATATTCTGGCTTCCTCCATTCATCGTACATGCTCGCAACACTGTAATTTCTTCCTATCCATCACGTTATATACTCTTTCTTTTATTTCCATTCTCCTTATTATTTCGGTGTTCCTTATCTTCTCTTTCCTGGAGATTCTTGCCAATCTTCTCCAGAAGTCCATCTCATACCTACTATCGATATAAACCCGTCCAGGCAACAGCAGCATCACCTGGCGAGGAATGACCACTAGTCACACACATGCATTGTGCACATAGTATCAGTGAGTTTGTTGTCCGTGTGTAGAATGAGGAAGGTGTACGATCTATGTGGGTTTGAGCGAGAGCAGATTGTAATGGCTCAGCACAAGCATTTTGGACTTGTTGGTTGTTCAAGCAGTGCTGTAGTGAGTGTCTTCAACTCGTGACAAAACCAAGGTGAAACCACATTGTGGGGTTGGGCGGCTAACCCTCATTACAGATGTCAAACATTGTAGGCTGGGCAGATGGTTAAAACAGGACAGGCGACAAACTGTTATGGAACTAACATCAGACTTAAGTGTTGAGCAGAATACAAGTGGTTCTGAACACAAAGTGCACTGAAAACTCCAGAAGATGGACCTCCGCAGCCAACGACCCTTGTGTGTGTCATTGTTAACGCCATGACATCGTCATCTATGATTGAAATGGGCATGTGACCATCGGCACTAGACATTGGCACAGTGGCAGAACATTGCATGGTGTTCTACGGGAACAGCTCCTTGACACCTATACTATGGGATGGAGACAAGCTGACAGTGGCTCCATTATGCTCTGGGGGACAGTTACGTGGGCATCCATGGGTCCAGTGGAGCTTGTGCAAGGCACTGTGATGGCCGAGGACTATCGTACACTGGTTGCAGTCCACATACGCCCCTTCGTGACGATCCTGTTTCCTGATGGCAGTGGCATTTTTCAGCAATATAGTGCACCAGGAGTGAGATGATGGAGTAGTTTGAGGAACACAGTGGCAAATTTCAGTTGATGTGCTGCCCCACCAATTCACCAGATCTGAACTTGATCGAATACAACTGGGATATGATTGAAAGTGGCATCAGAGCTCATGCCCCCCCCCCCCCCCTCCCCTGGAATTTATGGTAATTAGGTGAATTGTGTGTGCAGATATGGTGCCAAGTCCCTCCAGCGACCTACCAAGGCCTCATTGCTTCCATGCCACGACACTTCACACTTCACTGCTTTTATGCATGTCAGGGTGGGGACATTAGGTAAGCTGTCATGATGTTCTGGCTGGTCAGTGTATCTGAACAATGTTACGTAAAGATAGATTGCTACTCGCCATGAAGATAACACATTGAGTTGCAGACAGGCACAATGAAAAGACCCCCCCCCCCCCCTCCCCACACACACACACACACACACACACACACACACACACACACACACACACACACACACACACACACACACACTCTCACATATTCACACAAGCAAGCACATTTCATACACACTACTGCTATCTCTGACCAGAATGTGTGTTGTGTCAAATAGAAGCAGCAGTCCGGACTGGGGTGGGGAAGGGGGATGGGAGACGTCAGTGCTGCACAAGTCAGCACTGGCTGGTGGAGCATGCGAGAACCAGAGTTGACGGGACGAGGCAGCCAGGTACAGGCATCGGGAGGCCATGGATGAGGATGGGTGGGAAACGTAGAGCAGAAAAGGAGAGGAGCAGAGAAGGAGAAAAGACTGGTGTGTGCATTGGTATAGGGTGGCATACAACGATGGTGAGATGATATGAATTGCGAACAGGTGATCAGAGGGGGCAGAAGCTGCTCGGTGGAGGGTTTGGAGATGGAAGGTTACCGTTGGTTGATGCCAGTATGATTTCGGGAGCAGAGGAAGTGTTGTAAGGATAATCTCTGTCTGCATGGTTCAGAAAAGGCAGTAGCGGGGGGGGGGGGGGGGGGGGGGGAGGATCCAGGTGGCCCAGATTGTGAAGCAGCATGTTGTGTTAAGCTGCATGTTGTACCACAGGATGTTCCACGTTGCTCTCGGCCACAGTTTGGCAGTGGCCATTCGTCCTGGTGGATAGGTGGTTAGTAGTCATACCAATATAAAGCACTCCGTCTTCAGGCCACAAGTGGCCCATCAGGACCATCCGACCACCGTGTCATCCTCAGTTGAGGATGCGGATAGGAGGGGCGTGTGGTCAGCACACCGCTCTCCCGGTCGTTATGATGGTTTTCTTTGACCGGAGCCGCTACTATTTGGTCAAGTAGCTCCTCAATTGGCATCATGAGGCTTAGTGCACCCCGAAATACCAATATAGAAAGCTGTTTAACGATTACAGCAGAGCTAGTATACAACACGACAGCTTTCAAAGGTGGCCTGGCCTCCAAAAAGCTCAGTCTATATCTGAAATTAATAATTTAGATAACAGAATTGAATCTATATGGAACAAAAGACAAAACAGGTCACAGGACAAGGTAACATATCTGTTGATTAAAATTGAAGCATTATATATGGGAAGATGAAGATAGAAGCTGAAGAAATTAATTAAAACTTATGCCATGGCTGGGACTTTTAACCCAGGTCTCCAGCTGACTAGGCAGATATGTTACCCATTACAACACCGTAGCAGTATAGGTAACACAGCTGCAGCTGCACGGAGTACCCTGGGAGGGAGGGAGGGGGGGGGGGGTGAGGAGGCAGACATGAAATGGAAAGTGTCAGAGAGAGTATGTTGTTAAAGATAGTATAAAGGTAGGCAGCATGTCCATACTTAGTATAAGGACAGAATATAAAGGGAAGAGGGATAGAGGAAGAAAAACAGAAGTGAAATGAATATTGCAATGACAAACTTAAAAGGGGACATGAAAGAAAAAACAGAGAGAGAGAGAGAGAAGAGAGAGAGAGAAAGGTGGTGTGGGAAGGGATGAGGAAGATAAGGAGGAACAAAGAAAATGATTCAGTAAATAAATAAAATATATAATAATCTACCTACTCTCTTGTTTGTTTTTGTTATCTATTTAATTACATCTTATCTATTTACTCGGTCATTTTCTTTGTTCCTTCTTGTCTCCATTCCCAGTCCCCCCCCCCCCCCCTTCCCAAATCTAGCTTTGCTTTTTCCATGTTCCTTTTTGAGTTTTTCATTGCACTATCCGTTTCACTTTTGTCTTCCTCTGTCCATCTTTATTTTATACTCTGTTCTTTATTATCTTTGGCTGGCACAGTGTTTACCAATATACTGTCTTTGACAATCTACTTCTCTGACACTTCCACCCACATATTCGCTCCCTCTTATTCTCACAGTTGCCCCCCCCCCCCCCCCCCCCCCCATTCTAATGACATGAGTGACTGGATCCTCCTTTCTAAACTACCTCAACCTGTCCCTGTTTCCTCCATGGTAAGGAAATAATAGTTCTGCAGGTTTGGGTTAGTTTTCTTCAGTTACAAATGTGTGCCTTGACAATATTGTAATTTCACCACCAGAAGATAACACACCTTGCTTATTTTCATGCAGCAGTATCGTATAGAGTGATATGGTAACATAACACAGTGGCAGAGAGGATCAATCATGTTTGGATGTGGTCACGATTACAAAAAGAATGAAGTTGTGCGATTCGTTGGTGTATCAAAGCAGGCAGTTAAACATGTTCACAAAGAACACTGTACCACATGTGGCCATGTAACATAGTGTTAGAACATTGGTCATAAGAATAATATCCTAAGCCAGAGGGACCACAGACAATCGTCATGACTTGTCAGTGGCAGTCTGTTCAAATCCGACAAATTACTGCTATCAGGTTATGCAGATCAGTTTCAGCTAATTTCGTGAACACATGTGGATGCAATGAACTTTTGGAGTTGGGTACCTCACTAAAGGTCATTGCTAACAGTGGCGCTATAGCTGGACTTTTTCAGTGGGCCATACAGCACACAAACTGGACAGTAACTGACTGATTGTGCATAATGTGATCCTACTAGTTGCAATTTTGCCTTTTCTCAAATAATGCAGTGCATAAAGTGCACCATGGGTCTAAGGCCGGTATTACACTATCAAATATTCCGTCAAATATATTTGACAAAGATCTTTGACGTAGTGGTAGAAGGGGTATTACACTGTCATCATATTTTTCGTCAAAGTTCAAGATGGCTGACAACAACAACTTGTTATTAACCGCAGCAGTTGAATGTACCACAATTGCACTGTGTGCATATGCGAAAGTGAAGCAGGGGAAGAAAAAGGAAACATAGCTGGGTGAAGCCGTGGGTTTTACGACGACACAACAAAAGTATTCAACAAAACTTGTTATGTGAGCTTATAGTGAAGGACGTCAAGTCGCACATCAATTACTTAAGAATGGATAAGCATACATTTCTGTATGTGCTCAATGAAGTTTATCCTCATATCACAAAGCACAATATTCACTTAAGAACTCCTACATCTGCAGAAGACAGGCTCACTGTAACACTCCGATTCCTTGCTACAGGAGAGGGTTAGGTTAGGTTAGGTTAGGTCTCCAATCTTCGTAATCTATTTTTGTATTCAGCGTGCCTCATGTTGTAAAGCGCCTATCAGCTTCAAACATCTCTATTAATTTTGTAGTTGTTAGCACACACCAATTGTATTTACCCGCAATGTTTATAAAAACACTACAGACGACAGAATGCAGCGATGCTAGTGCTCCATGTGGTAACATGTCACATTGCAGTGAACAGAAGACAAGCGACTTCTTTGATCAAATCTACAGCGAGGCCCTAGATTTGATCAAATATTGGATGACATTTGACAAAGTTCCCTATTACACCATCAAATATCTTTGACAAAGACATTGGACAAAGATATTTGACGAAGAAATTTGATAGTGTAATACCGGCCTAATGAGCGGTTTAACCCATGAGGGTGCAGTCCAAGCCAGAGGTGGTTTAGTAATGTTTTGTGGATGCTTTTTGTACCGTGTCTTGGGCCCAGTCATTTAGTTTACTGTTAATGTAAACCGTGCTGTTTATTTTACCATCTTGGTGACAAAGTTTTGCCCTCTCTTCTGTATTTACATAATGAGTATTGTAAGATCCCCCCCCCCCTATTATTTTAATAATTTCTTTTACTTCATCCTAGGAAAAGTTGTCTGTCTCATGTTAGGCAGTCAGGGCAGTCAGACTAAACTTTAATACAACAGTTAAAAGAAGAATCTTATGCCTGAGAAACCTGTGCCTAACTAATCAGCCTTGACCATGTAATAAATTCCTGGACTGATGGACACTAAGGCACCTTAACGCATCTCATATAGCCAGCTAAATTATCCAATCCTAATCCTGTGGAAAAGTCTGAGACAGTTTGAAATAGTAGAGGAAACGTTGCCATCATCATCCCTATAGTTTGGTAGCTGTGTGGGATCTGATAATCTTCAGCAGGTTCGGGTGTATGTGAAGAAATTTTTAGGCTGTATTCATCATAACATTAATATAATTACAAAACAGTTATGCATTATTGGTGTGATTGCTTGTAGGGGTGACTAATTTTTTTGTCCGACATCTTATTTTCTCTCATGAAATTTGTCGTGAATAATCAATAGTTCATGGGGAATAATGACAGACATAATTACAGTATTAGAAGATAAATTATGTTCATTGTTCTTCATTTAATTTCACTTACATCAGTCAAGCATTTCAAATCCTTAAGTAAGTGATCATTCAATATCAATAATGATTACATATGGTTTCATGTAGAAACTTTCAGCTTATGTAGTGCAAAGGTGTTACATATGTACTCAAGTTACTAAATATTGTGTGGTATTCTGCAATCTCATCTGTAAATGGTCAAGATGCAGCCATTTTCAGATACAAATTAAGTTACTAATTCTGTTACCTGGCTCTATCCCAATCATTACAATATATTGTGCAAAGCGATCGCTGATACCTGTATTTAACTAGTGTTATACCTGTATCAGAACAACAAAGTGATTGGCAGCTAATTGTTTACATGACAGTTAGTGTAGCAACAACCAACCAGAGAATGAGCTTGATCCCACTTTCTATACTGTCCACCATTGTCACAATGCTCTTCTACCATAGTTGTCCAATCAGTTGCATACAATGCTTGCAGCTGGTAATGCAACAGTTGTGATTTGTTTTTATTGTTTGCATTGCTTCTCTCCACAGCTTATTTATTTTACATGACAGAATGTTCTTAACAAGCTGTCA
The DNA here is from genome assembly GCF_021461395.2 of Schistocerca americana. NCBI lineage: Eukaryota > Metazoa > Arthropoda > Insecta > Orthoptera > Acrididae > Schistocerca > Schistocerca americana. The sequence goes on along the minus strand of NC_060125.1, from coordinate 394,260,209 downwards.
CAGTGGACAGAAAAGTGATAAGTATTATTACCTCCCTCTTTAGCAAACAGACAGTGCGAATGTATCCAGAATGGAATTGCCCAGCTGTTGCTGCCACAGCCATAGTTTTTATGCAGATAAATGTGAATCGACGACTTGTTCCTTTACTCTTATCAGATATTAAAAAAATATAAGTAATTTGGGAAGTCCAGAAAAATTATTATTTGGTAACTCACCTAACTACTTACAACATACATTCACATGTCTGTCTGTTTAGAGCAGCAGAACGTATGGTAAGTGTAGTGTTTGATAGTTAATATCTTGAAGCATATCTTATTTCAATCTCCTGTGTTCACTATTGTAAAATTATTTATGATGTAGTGTTATCCTTGCACAAAAATTGTGTTAGGGGTTGTAGGCTTCAGCCATTCTTATTTAGATTTTCATTACTGGATGTGAATGATGGAATTGTTCTTCAAAGACCACAGCCAATTTCTTCTAGCACCTCACTCGATCAAACTACTGTTCTGAAGCTGGTGATCTTGATGTAGGTGGAGTGTGCATACCGGGGGGAGTCATTCCAGATGTGGAAAGGGTCCTTCCGGATGCCATGAAGGGTACAGGGTGCACTCATCTGCAGGTGGTCGCTCATGTCGGCACCAATGATGTGTGTCGCTGTGGATCGGAGGAAATCCTCTCTGGCTTCCGGCAGCTATCTGATTTGGTGAAGACTGCCAGTCTCGCTAGCGGGATGAAAGCAGAGCTCACCATCTGCAGCATCGTCGACAGGACTGACTGCGGACCTTTGGTACAGAGCCGAGTGGAGGGTCTGAATCAGAGGCTGAGACAGTTCTGCGATCGTGTGGGCTGCAGATTCCTCGACTTGCGCCATAGGGTGGTGGGGTTTCGGGTTCCGCTGGATAGGTCAGGAGTCAACTACACGCAACAAACGGCTACACGGGTAGCAGGGGTTGTGTGGCGTGGGCTGGGCGGTTTTTTAGGTTAGATGGCCTTGGGCAAGTACAGAAAGGGCAACAGCCTCAACGGGTGCGGGGCAAAGTCAGGACATGCGGGGACCAAGCAGCAATCGGTATTGTAATTGTCAACTGTCGAAGCTGCGTTGGTAAAGTACCAGAACTTCAAGCGCTGATAGAACGCACCGAAGCTGAAATCGTTATAGGTACAGAAAGCTGGCTTAAGCCAGAGATAAATTCTGCCGAAATTTTTACAAAGGTACAGACGGTGTTTAGAAAGGATAGATTGCATGCAACCGGTGGTGGAGTGTTCGTCGCTGTTAGTAGTAGTTTATCCTGTAGTGAAGTAGAAGTGGATAGTTCCTGTGAATTATTATGGGTGGAGGTTACACTAAACAACCGAACTAGGTTAATAATTGGCTCCTTTTACCGACCTCCCGACTCAGCAGCATTAGTGGCAGAACAACTGAGAGAAAACTTGGAATACATTTCACATAAATTTTCTCAGCATGTTATAGTCTTAGGTGGAGATTTCAATTTACCAGATATAGACTGGGACACTCAGATGTTTAGGACGGGTGGTAGGGACAGAGCATCGAGTGACATTATACTGAGTGCACTATCCGAAAATTACCTCGAGCAATTAAACAGAGAGACCGAGCGAGGTGGCGCAGTGGCTAGCACACTGGACTCGCATTCGGGAGGACGACGGTTCAATCCCACATCCGGCCATCCTGATTTAGGTTTTCCGTGATTTCCCTAAATCACTCCAGGCAAATGCCGGGATGGTTCCTTTGAAAGGGCACGGCCGACTTCCTTCTCCATCCTTCCCTTATCCGATGAGACCGATGACCTCGCTGTTTGGTCTCTTCCCCCAAACCAACCAACCAATTAAACAGAGAACCGACTCGTGGAGATAACATCTTGGACCTACTGATAACGAACAGACCCGAACTTTTCGACTCTGTATGTACAGAACAGGGAATCAGTGATCATAAGGCCGTTGCAGCATCCCTGAATATGGAAGTTAATAGGAATATAAAAAAAGGGAGGAAGGTTTATCTGTTTAGCAAGAGTAATAGAAGGCAGATTTCAGACTACCTAACAGATCATAACGAAAATTTCTGTTCCGACACTGACAATCTTGAGTGTTTATGGAAAAAGTTCAAGGCAATCGTAAAATGCGTTTTAGACAGGTACGTGCCGAGTAAAACTGTGAGGGACGGGAAAAACCCACCGTGGTACAACAACAAAGTTAGGAAACTACTGCGAAAGCAAAGAGAGCTCCACTCCAAGTTTAAACGCAGCCAAAACCTCTCAGACAAACAGAAGCTAAACGATGTCAAAGTTAGCGTAAGGAGGGCTATGCGTGAAGCGTTCATTGAATTCGAAAGTAAAATTCTATGTACCGACTTGACAGAAAATCCTAGGAAGTTCTGGTCTTACGTAAAATCAGTAAGTGGCTCGAAACAGCATATCCAGACACTACGGGATGATGATGGCATTGAAACAGAGGATGACACGCGTAAAGCTGAAATACTAAACACCTTTTTCCAAAGCTGTTTCACAGAGGAAGACCGCACTGCAGTTCCTTCTCTAAATCCTCGCACAAACGAAAAAATGGCTGACATCGAAATAAGTGTCCAAGGAATAGAAAAGCAACTGGAATCACTCAATAGAGGAAAGTCCACTGGACCTGATGGCATACCAATTCGATTCTACACTGAGTACGGAAAGAACTTGCCCCCCTTCTAACAGCCGTGTACCGCAAGTCTCTAGAGGAACGGACGGTTCCAAATGATTGGAAAAGAGCACAGATAGTCCCAGTCTTCAAGAAGGGTCGTCGAGCTGATGCGCAAAACTATAGACCTATATCTCTGACGTCGATCTGTTGTAGAATTTTAGAACATGTTTTTTGCTCCAGTATCATGTCGTTTTTGGAAACCCAGAATCTACTATGTAGGAATCAACATGGATTCCGGAAACAGTGATCGTGTGAGACCCAACTCGCTTTATTTGTTCATGAGACCCAGAAAATATTAGATACAGGCTCCCAGGTAGATGCTATTTTTCTTCACTTCCGGAAGGCGTTCGATACAGTTCCGCACTGTCGCCTGATAAACAAAGTAAGAGCCTACGGAATATCAGACCAGCTGTGTGGCTGGATTGAAGAGTTTTTAGCAAACAGAACACAGCATGTTGTTATCAATGGAGAGACGTCTACAGACGTTAAAGTAACCTCTGGCGTGCCACAGGGGAGTGTTATGGGACCATTGCTTTTCACAATATATATAAATGACCTAGTAGATAGTGACGGAAGTTCCATGCGGCTTTTCGCGGATGATGCTGTAGTATACAGAGAAGTCGCAGCATTAGAAAATTGTAGCGAAATGCAGGAAGATCTGCAGCGGATAGGCACTTGGTGCAGGGAGTGGCAACTGACCCTTAACATAGACAAATGTAATGTATTGCGAATACATAGAAAGAAGGATCCTTTATTGTATGATTATATGATAGCGGAACAAACACTGGTAGCAGTTACTACTGTAAAATATCTGGGAGTATGCGTGCGGAACGATTTGAAGTGGAATGATCATATAAAATTAATTGTTGGTAAGGCGGGTACCAGGTTGAGATTCATTGGGAGAGTGCTTAGAAAATGTAGTCCATCAACAAAGGAGGTGGCTTACAAAACACTCATTCGACCTATACTTGAGTATTGCTCATCAGTGTGGGATCCGTACCAGATCGGTCTGACGGAGGAGATAGAGAAGATCCAAATAAGAGCGGCGCGTTTCGTCACAGGGTTATTTGGTAACCGTGATAGCGTTACGGAGATGTTTAATAAACTCAAGTGGCAGACTGCAAGAGAGGCGCTCTGCATCGCGGTGTAGCTTGCTCGCCAGGTTTCGAGAGGGTGCATATCTGGATGAGGTATCGAATATATTGCTTCCCCCTACTTATACCTCCCAAGAAGATCACGAATGTAAAATTAGAGAGATTAGAGCGCGCACGGAGGCTTTCAGACAGTCGTTCTTCCCGCGAACCATACGCGACTGGAACAGGAAAGGGAGGTAATGACAGTGGCACGTAAAGTGCCCTCCACCACACACCGTTGGGTGGCTTGCGGAGTATAAATGTAGATGTAGATGTAGATGTATCTGTAATCTTTCTTCTGTTTGTCCAAAGCGATAATGCTGTAAGGGGAAGCTTATCACATGTGCAATGCAGTTTCATACACACTGTTGTGTATATATTTTTCATTATAAATGTAGTGGTTAGATGCTAAAGAATTGTTCTCTGCACTGGTACATTATTATTGTTCTCAATGTATTATATTAAGAAACAATATTTTTGTAAAGTTTAATGCCCAAACAACCTATCATGAAAGTGATACATGTGTATTGTTCACAGTTTGAATTTGATGTACAAGCCAATATTAAAGCTAATGAGCGACAAATGATGCAGCTGAAGCATGAACTGAAAAATACAAAACAGCAAATTGCTGATATGTCAGAGAGAAATACCAGTTTAGAGGAGAAACTGCAAGAGTTCAAAAATATGCAAAATAAACTAAAAAATGCAGAAGATAATTTGCAGCTTGCTAATAGTAAAATAAAGGTACTGTTGCAATTGTTCTGTTAATACGTATACCAACAAGATCCATCTATTTTTGGGTTTAATCATCCAGTTAATTTATGGACTTCAATTTTAGGATTTACAAAGGGAGCAGGAATCATATCAAGAGACACTAGCATATGCAAAGTCTCAAGAACAGAAACTACTTGCATTTCCAAGCTTAGAGAAAGAAGCTGCCTCGTTAAAGGAGGAAAACAAGCGACTGAGGTAGGTTGTCATTGTAAGATCATTGTTGCTTCTATTTTAAGGAAACTGTATGTAATGACATTACATGATGTGTGATTTGCAGTTTAGAAGCAGCTGATTTGTGGCAGTACCATTCCTAGTATCTTATTTAGGCACAATTATCCGCAGTTGTGTAAATGTCTATTTGAAGCAATTGTACAACCTCTTGTACCTCCATCTCCTTTAGTGGAGTCTAATCTCAGTGAAAACTTACATGTATTATTAAGTTGTATTTTGTTGTTCTCTTGTGTAAGGTTTGCTTTCAGGAAATTGTAAATGTATAGGCTTACTTGTTTCATTGCTACACTGCAACCATTATATGAATGAGATCAGTGCCCTGGTTAAAAGTTCAGTATTTGTCACTAAAAGTTAAATGAGGAAGCTTGCATGCTCTGTATAGGTGGAGGTACTTTCATGTCATCAAATAAAACAGACAGAAATGCTAATAGCTTTCAGCTCTCCTCCAAAAACTGCTCATGAGAATTGACTATTTAAAAATTATCTACAATTGTGAGGCAATAAGTACCACGTTCAGCAGTGTATGAACAACTTTCTCTTTGAGTATTGACATTTTGTGCTAATCATTTATTGAAAATTCTTCCATTTTTACTCATTATGAACTTTATCTCCTCTTTTTTTTATGTTTTAAAGAAATTGTCCTTTGTTGTGTTCAGTTTCTTTCAAAAGGTACAGAAATAACTGCAGATATCTTTATCATGTGTCTGTTTTATGGATTTTAAAAATAAATATTACAATCTGCATGCTGTCAAAAGCAGTTAAATGTTGTATCTACACACAGATGAAAATATTTTCAGGAATATTCATAATTTCGTTAGTCTCCAATAGCAGGTGCAGTAAACAATCTAAATTTGTGTGCAACAGTACAGAAACCAGTACTATACATAGACGAGTTTCTGTACCTAATTTAATTTGTAAATATGGTATCCTGCCTACGCGTCGAATATGGGGTGCCTAGGAAACCTGCTTTCTCGGATCGCTAGACAATAGTTCAAGCAAATCATATTAATGAAATATATTACAAAAGGAAATGATTGCAATTCTTAACTTTGTGAATTAGCGATGTGTCACAAGCGAAGGATGACAGTATAGAAAATGCTACATAGTAGAAGCGAAATGACTAATCTTGATGCTATTCTTGAACTCACTGGTGTAGAACTCACAGAACTGGGCTGCAGCCAGGTGGCGCGGCATTAATGTCCTTTTTGTGTAGAGGGTGCTGCCGTTGCGTTATTGTCCTGTAGAGGGGTCGGACAGCGTGCAATTGGCTGACATCATCTCACAGCCCCCTCTGCTCTAACGTTCCCACCTGGTGTGCTGGCACTTGACTTTACACCGGATCAGTAACCACATTTACATTCTCCATGATGTGTAGAATTAATTTCCATCGACAGATAAATACAGTCTCGAGAAGAAATTGCTCAGAAGTATAACGTACTAGTGTGAATGCATTGTAACACAAATATGAATTCTCACTAATGGAAAACATTTCAATATTTTATGTAGATTTAGAAAAGCAACTTTTTTTTGTAGTTATTGTTGCTACAGCGCTTCTGTCTACTTCTAGGTCGCTGTTGTTGGTACTTAATTTTTAGGTGTTAACAATTGAAGAAACACAACCGTTACTGTAAAAACAGTTTTGTACAGTTCTGCAGCATTATTCTTGCTGCAGTAGGATCAAAAGGAATAGCTCCTTTGAGATCACATTTGTAAAATAATTGCTCTTAGCCATGAAACGTCAGGTAATTCAAGATGATTCCTTGGAGAATTTTATACATATTCTACATGATTATTTGGCATATGTCCAGATTTGATACAACTGGGAGCAGTGTAGTTTGATTATATGTGTTAGGGATTTATAGATACAAGCAGTTGTGTCAAGTTCTAAAAGTAAATGTTCAGTTTTATGTGTTGTGAAACACAATTTCAAGCAAAGAAACACAGAATTGGAGGTCAGAATATGAACAAAAAATTCAGCCACTATGAAAAAAAGTGTCCATTAATAAGAATACTTTCAGCAGAATAGTGTCACAGTAGTTGTAAGATTATACCATGTGGGAATTTGGGAATTTAACAATGACTTTTCTGTCAGTTTTTTATATAACCATTGAAAATTCTGATTGCGGTAAAACTAATGGAGTGAATAAACACAACCACTATTCAACGCATGGTGGTGACAACATAAAGCAGACAGGCATTAAAACAAAATGTCGGAGATCATAACTCAGCATTCAGACAAGCATTCTTCTTGCACACATGTGCTTGCAGCTACATTCTCCTCTCACTACAGCTTGACTAAACCTGTCCATGGCCATTTGAAATAAAAAAAGTGTCAATGATTGTGCCTTCACAGAGATAAGTTCTGCTATCGGTTCAGTGGTTTCATTCAGAAATATATTCCCATATGGTGCTACGTGTGCAGTAAGCTCAGGCACTTCTCAGAAATCATATATCCTACAATGCTTTGCTATATTATAAACCTTGATACACTCAAATACTTTGTTTGATAAGTCTGTGTAAACTATATGCAGTTCTTATTGCCTCTCTGTTTTTCCTTGTCATTGTTCATTGTCTTTAACTCATAAAGTAGAAGTTTCAGCCTCTCTCATAAATCTTTACGGTTGTTCAGCATATGCTCTGTCGTGTTTATTTATTTATTTATAAGTTTCACACTGTTCTACAGATTCATTTCTTAATGCTTCAGTTAGGCTGTACATCTTCCTTTCAGACATTTCATGCAAGCCATTCTGATTTTTTTGGGGGGACCTCTAGTGTATATGTCACAGTGGAAGTGGAAGATTAGGGAAGGCAAACCTTCCCTAATGGATGTATACCATCACTAAAGTGATCAGTGACAGTGTACCATAAAGTGAAAAAAAATGCATGCACCAGTGAAGGTGAACCATCACTGTACTCAGCTAGGTAACGTGAACATAGCATATTATCCACTAGTGAAGGTGTACCACTGCTGCTCTCGGGTCATTAATGGTGTGTCCAACAATGTTACCACGCATCAGCATGAATGTAATTGTCATCAGCTGATTATTATGTTACACAGCAGTGTAGTTATGGTTGACAGTAGTGCAGTTATGGTTTACAGTAGTGCAGCTGTGGTTGACAGTACTGCAGTTACAGTTCACATCAGTGCAGCTGTGGTTGAATCAGTGAAGTTCTACAAACATCTTAGAGTGGAACGGGGAAATCTCAGTTATAATTCTGTCTTCATGGACAGAGAAAAGTAAGAGTCACTTATCAGCAAGGCTAAATCACTAAAACCTGGACGAAAGAGGAACAGCAACAACTACAAGTTTTTGAAGAGATAGGAAGTGCAGGAAGTGAATGGAGTAATCAAATTAATACCACCTGTAACTGAAGCAAGTAATATTAAATACAATGTTTATGATGAAGAACTGTATGATATTCTGCTTGAAGCTCATGTAATGACTGCCCATGGTGGACGCGACCGAATGATAAAATGCTTGAAGTCAAAGTTCTGTAATATAGCATACAGAGATGTCTAAATTTATATCAGTTTGTGTGAGCCTTGTTTACAAAACCAAAAAGGTGAGAACAAAGGAATAGTAGTGAAGCCAATGCTGTTCAAGGAGCTAAATTCCAGATGTCAAGTTGATCTCATTTACTTCCAATCGCAACCAGATGCAGATTACAAATTCGTTGTTCTCAGGCCACTGAAGTTCAAAACTCTCTTAAGGTAGCCAAATAGTGGCATATTGGTTACAGGCGGACTTTGTTTTTCAAAGCATAGTCTTCCTGCAGCCAGGCTGCTGCTGCGTGGCTCCTTCCTTGGGTTGTAGCTACAGGGTGAGTGATGCACAATACATGGGCCTAGCCCTCTTTGCCTATCCTCACCTGCGGTCTTCTCCCCTTCACGTGGGCCCACTGATTTCACCGAGTGGAAGACCGCACTGGGGGCCTGGGTGGAGTTACCAGCCCTTCCTCGCATTATACCCTTTCTTAGTTGGGGGCAGTTAAGTAGATAGCAGAGATATGCGATAACATTATTGATATTTTTACATTGTTAGGTGCTCCCTCAGTATATTGCAGTGTGACAGTGGTAGAGAGTTCATTAACAAAATAATGAGCAGCTCAACTAAACTATGGCTCAATTTTAAGATTGACCAAAGTAAACCTAGACACAGTCAGAGCCAAGGCAGCGTAGAGTGAGCAAATCAAGACGTAGAAAATATGCTAACTACATGGATGCATGAGCACAACACTTTGGAGTGGAGCCATGCATTAAGATTTGGGCAGCGAATGAAGAATGGCACTGTACATTTTGGAATTAAAAGATCTCTGTATAAAGTGATTACAAATTTATAATGGTTTATCAGGACCACCTCACTAAATTTGTTGGCTGCCCTCCTAAACATTGTTTGTCTTAAACAAGTGTATATCCTGGAGCATTGATGAATGTTCACTCTAAGGGTGACTGTGAAAATAGAATTAATCAAGTGAGTGTTAGCAGTGAGACAGGGATGAAACATTGCAGGATAATGATCATAGTAAATCTTCATTGCAAGAGGGTATCATTTCAACAGTAACAGAGGTTGAGAACACAGAGAAAGTATTCCTAACAATAATGACTACTGCCTGACTGATTTAGATGATTCAACTTTGCTATTAAAAACCACAGAAACGAAGCCTACAAGTGCTTAAAATAACAAGTGGAAAGAACGTGGCAGTGTCCAGATTGCTGCTTTCCAACAGTGGGAAGTTCCAGTTCCTGACATTGATAGAGGAAGAGGAGATGCTAGGTCAATCTTAGGTGTCATCCTCAAGACAACGGTCTATGGCTTCTACCGATTTGGGATGAGAGATGGTGTTCTCAGCAAACTAAATACACGGTAATAAATTGTTTGTTTTTAAATAATTATGAAAGGGATGATACAATATGCCACTGAAGCTATAACTACAACATTTCGCTTTAGTTCCCAGCTCAGTACTTGCTCTCTAAGAATAATCTCAGTGGAGGAAGTTCCAGCAGAAGAAACTATTGCCCTGAGGACAGTCGATGGGAAGTGGCCAGGGATTCTTCAAATGCAACTGCCAGCAAAAATGCCAGACTCTGCGATGCTTTTGCAAAAACAAAAATGTGTTGTACACCTCAAAGTGCCATGGTGCACATCCTTGCTGCAATAAATGAATTTTATATAATAAGACTATGTTTTCAAGCTATAGGTGATAAATGCAACTTTCAAAGTACAACTGTTTTGTTATTACAGCCATGGTTCACATTCCTTACCTCTTGACAGTGAAGGTATACATTCACTAGTGATAGTGCACTATCCCTAGTCAGTGTGTTGTGTGACAGAACTTGAATCAGTAATCCACTTTCACTAAATGGACCAGTGAAGGTGCACTATCACTGGTGATGGTATACTTTCCCTGAAACTTCCACTTCCACTGTAACATATACAATACATTTTTCATATCAGTTGAACCATTTTGGTTACAAGTACTTTGATAAGTGTTACTGCCAAATTAAATCTTTCAGTTAGCCTGTGAAGTGTCCATGGCTCATGCTGACAATAGACTCCCTGCCCCCTGGACAGTCACCATCATACACCAGAATGCTTTTGAGAAGAGTAGAAGTGACCTGTTAGTGGGTGGAGCAGAGAGGACAGACAGGATGTGAGGTGATAATGGAAAATAACATCATGCAATTTGCTAAGAGGAAGAATGCTTGCTGTTAATGCCCTTTAGCGTCTGCACATACCGTGACAAATGGGTAGACAATCACAGGATATTTATTCTTAGCTGCCGACATGGAGTTCGCCCAAGGAAGGAATTCCACCCACAATAAAATCTATATGTGGTCATCCAGCCATGATAATTGTGGCTGGCACAACATGTTTAACAATGATGCTGAACAACAGTTTGATTGGCCAGAAGAGAAACATAAAATAACCAGTTGAGCTCTTGGCCATGTTGAGAACCATGCCTCTGGAGAACACGAAGCGATCACCTTGAAGGGGTCACTTAATGGCGGATACTGGAAAGAGGGGGACTTGTCATCGAGACAGTGCTGCCTGTTACTTATGCACTGCCAGGAAATATGCCAGCCAATCACAGCACTTCTACCTGCTGCCCTCACAGTGCTGACCTGCAGCGTGTCTTACACCACACCAATAGCAGCCAGATCACTGTGTGGTAAAATGCACTACAGATCTCATTTATGTCTGCCTGCCAGTTCCATTTGACTCATAGCAATCACAATTTGAACACCCTGCTAATGACCCTGAGATTCTTGTAATTGATAATGGGCAAATCGTTATTTCCTTTTTCTTGAGTAAAAGTAACTTGTAAATTGGATTTGAATAACTGTGGTCCAAAGAGATTTATTTATGACTAATCTCCCTAAATTCTTGTTGCTGGCACTCCTAATCATTATTACTTAATAAGCAAATGCCACACTCAAGTGTAATTAAAGACATTGTGATTACTTTGATTTAAAATGCAAATCTTGTGCAGAAGTGCAGTTTAATAATATACGATAAAATTTTTTATCACCATAAGATCAAGCTTGCGTTGCATTTTTGCTTTACTAGCTGCCCCAATTTCAGCAGTCATCTCCTCAGAAAAAGTTAATAAATAAATAAAATAATAAAAAAGATGTTTACTTTGAATTTCAGTGTACACCTGCTTGTATAAACATATATTTTTGAGAATTTTTGGCTGTTACAAGTGTAGTGCATAACATAAGCTATCTGAGTAACAGCATCTGAAAATCCCTACATTCTGGGAATTGACCACTACACATCAAGAGAGGTTGACCCACCACAATAAGAAGAGGCATGGGAATTATTGTGTTGTCAGTAGAGAAGCTGTAACAACAGAATGGATCAGTCAGGAGAGCTCATGACTTCAGATGTGGACTAGTCATTGGATGTCATGTGTGTAACAAATCCATCAGTGACATTTACTCTCTTCTAAAGCAGCCATGATCAACTAATGGTGATGTGATTTTGAAGTGGGAACACAAAGGAAGAAACCTAGCTTCATCAATACTGACTTCATATACTGATGAACAGGGATCATCGAGCATTGCAGAGGGTGGTTGTAAAAAAACACATGAAATTTGCGGAAGGGCCACTCATGAATTCCAAGATGCTACCAGCAGTCCAACTCATATGATGACTGTGTAGGGAGTTAAAAAGAATGGGGTACAGTGCTCAAGGAGCTCCTCATGTGCCAAACATATTTGTACTCAGTACTAAGCAACGTTTGAGGTGATGCAAGGTGTGATGCTACTGGACAGTGGATAATTGAAAATGAGTGATTTGGAGTGATGATTCATGCTACATCAAGTTGCAATCTGATGGAAGGGTAAGGGTTTGGAAAATATTTGGAAAATGTTACAAATGTTACCTGCCGTCATGTGTAATGCCAATAGAGAAGTGTAGAGGAGGGGGTGTTGTGGTATTGGGTGATTTTTCTGGATAGGATGTGGTCCCCTTATTGTGCTTAAGAAAATGCGAAAAGCAGGAGTATGTGAACACATTTTATGGCACTGGAACAGCAGAGGAACAGTTTGAAGACGACTATATCAGTATGACAAAGTACCCTGCCATAAAGTAACATCTGTTAGGCAATGATTTGTGAACAATAACATTCCTGAGTTGGATTGGCTTGTCCAGAGTTTCAAACAAAACCCAATGGAATACCTTTGGGGTGAACTAGAAAGTCCACTTCACTCCAAACTGCAGCGTCCAACATCACCTTCATCCAATATCACTACCTTCTCTGATTCCGGCTCTTGAGGAAGAATGGGCTTCCATTCCTGTACAGACATTCAGACACCTCACTGAAAATCTCCCCACCAGAGTTCAAGCCATCGTAAAGGCAAATGGTGAACACACTCCATATCAGTTCCACTAATAGGTGTCAGGACACTTGTTGAAGTATCTGCACTAGCAGAATAGAAATGCAGAAAACACAAATCTGAAAACAACTTAATGGACTCACCAAAACGAAACAATTATACAATTTCCAAAAGAACAACCAACTCGATCTTTACTGCGGGTTGACGCAAATACAAAATAACAAACAATAATAATAGAAAAGACCTGACTCTTCATGGGGAGCGAACACAATAAACAATTCTACAATGTCAAGAGGTTCGTTGACTATACCAAGTCCATCTACAAGAGATCAGCCAGCTAGAAGAGGCGTTGGACCTTGGCTGCCGGGGCGGCAGCTCTGTATCCTTCCAAGCGCTGCATCAAACTCCCTTTTGCCAGCAGTGCACCGCCTTATAAAGCCCGTTGGCAGATGTATCTGCCAGAACTATTTGCAATCACGTGCCTGATGTATCAAAGTAGTTCCTGGGCTAGCTGCGACCTCTGGTGAAGCTGTTCTGCAGACTCTGCTAACGGGTAGTGGACCCTGGTGGCCATTGGTGAAGACCTTGTGTTGGGTTGTGGCCACTGCTAAGTATTTGTGTTGACAAAACAGATGACGTAGGTTTTCCTTGTGAATAAACGCCTCCTGATGCAGACATCCCATGTTGGCTGGACACGGAGTGGGATACCGATGCAGTAGGCGCTACAATGTCCGAAGTAGGCGCCCCCAGCGCTTTTGATCAGATAGTGTATTTTGTAATAAATCAGTGTTTGATTTAAAGTTGTAGCACACATTATAACTATTGTATCATATCATATTTAGTTTTCCCTTTCAACAGAATTGTATATTGTCTGCATTTATCATAAATTATTAATCTTTAAAAAGTTTCAACCTTTTTTTTCCCCCTCCAGAAATCTTGTTTTACGTGTTTACTTCTTCAGTTCTTATATAGAAACTGTAGTAATACCTTTAGGTTAACAGATCCAGAAATTAATAGATAATCAGCAGGTCTGTTTTAAAGTTGTTTGTTTACTCTTGTGCAAAACATGGCACCAGCCATAATGCAGCCCAACAGTGGGTATTGTTCTCAAACATGGGACGAGGTAGTTGATATTCATAAGCTGCTGTGAATGAGTTTGTTTAGAAGGCTCCTGAGATTTGTATGCCTTTGGTACCTCAAGTACTGTCCTCTCCTGTGAATCCTGTCTCCTGTACAGCAAGTACAGTATCTACCAGTACCTGCCCACTTGACTGTGAGTGGCATGCCAGTGGTAGGTTTAGGCATCCTTCACAGGTCAGACAGGGACCAGGGAGAACTCACAGTGTTACACCCATCCCCATAACCATAAGTTCAAGGTGCTGTCTTCCACCGAAACTGAAAGTGAGCCAATGAGGCTCATTTCATCTGTTGGAAAAGGTACTATGTGTAGTCTGTCAAGGCAAGGCACGGCACATGCAGTGATGTTGAGAAAGAGCTGAAATCACTAAAATCAAACAAAGCTACAGGTCCTGGTGGGCTCTTTATCAGGTTCTATACTGTATGAGCCCCTCTTTTAACTGATCCCCTGAACAAAAAATCATGCCCAGTAGTTGGAAGAAAGTGCAGATCACACCCATCTACAAGAGTAGCAGAACTGGTCTACAAGACTATCATCCAATATTGAGAATGAATGCAGGAAACAATCCGCCAGGTTGTGGCTGTGCCATGTCTCCGTAATATCCTTTCTTCCCGGAGTTCTAGTCCTGTAAGTTACGCAGGAGAAGTTCTGTTAAGTCCGGATGGCAGGAGATGATACACTGACAGAAGTGCAGCTGTCAAGATGGGTCATGAATTCTTCTCGGGTAGCTCAGTTGGTAGAGCACTTGCCTGTAAAAGGTGAATGTCCCAGGTTCAAGTCCCAGTACAGCATATTGTTTTAATCTGTCATTAAGTTTCATACCACACAATATTCTTGACATCCATTGACTGAAGAATCTTAGAACATGTTCTGAGCTCAAATATATTGAGATAAACTGAACAGAATGACCTTCTCCTTGCCAACCAGCATGGATTCTGAGAACAATGATTATATGAAACACAACTCTCTTTTTTTCTCACGATATCCTGAAAGCCGTGGATCCAGCAAGTCAGGTGGGTGCTGTACTTCCCGATTTCCAAAAAGCATTCGACTCAGTGCCATACCTACACTTACTATTGATAGTATGACCATATGTATGGGTATTGAGTAATATTTGTGACTGGATTGACATTTTCTTGTTAGGGAGAACACAGCATGTCAGGTGTAGAAGTAACTAAATGTGTGCCCAGGGAAGTGTGCTGGGACTAATTGCTCATGCTATACACTGAAGAGCCAAAGAAACTGGTACCCCTGCTTAGTATCTTGTAGGGCCCCCGTGAGCATGCAGAAGTGCTGCAACACAACGTAGCATGGATTTAGTAATGTCTGAAGTAGTGCTGCAGGGAACTGACACCATGAATCCTGCAGGGTGTGGAGATCTCTTCTGAACAGCACATTGCAAGGCACCCCAGATATGCTCAATAATGTTCATGTCTGGGGAGTTTAGTGGCCAGCGGAAGTGTGTAAACTAAGAAGAGTGTCAGTGGAACCACTCTGTAGTAATTCTGGGCGTGTGGGGTGTCGCATTGTCCTGCTGCAGTTGCCCAAGTCCTTCGGAATGTGCAATGGACATGAATGGATGCAGGTGATCAGACAGGATGCTTACATTTGTGTCACCTGTCAGTCATGTCTAGACGTATGGGGTCTCATATCACTGCAGCTGCACTCGCCCCACACCATTACAGAGCCTCCACCAGCTTGATGACATCTACATCTACATCTACATCTACATTGATACTCCGCAAGCCACCCAACGGTGTGTGGCGGAGGGCACTTTACGTGCCACTGTCATTACCTCCCTTTCCTGTTCCAGTCGCGTATGGTTCGCGGGAAGAACGACTGTCTGAAAGCCTCCGTGCGCGCTCTAATCTCTCTAATTTTACATTCGTGATCTCCTCGGGAAGTATAAGTAGGGGGAAGCAATATATTCGATACCTCATCCAGAAACGCACCCTCTCGAAACCTGGCGAGCAAGCTACACCGCGATGCAGAGCGCCTCTCTTGCAGAGTCTGCCACTTGAGTTTATTAAACATCTCCGTAACGCTATCACGGTTACCAAATAACCCAGTGACGAAACGCGCCGCTCTTCTTTGGATCTTCTCTATCTCCTCCGTCAACCCGACCTGGTACGGATCCCACACTGATGAGCAATACTCAAGTATAGGTCGAACGAGTGTTTTGTAAGCCACCTCCTTTGTTGATGGACTACATTTTCTAAGCACTCTCCCAATGAATCTCAACCTGGTACCCGCCTTACCAACAATTAGTTTTATATGATCATTCCACTTCAAATCGTTCCGTACGCATACTCCCAGATATTTTACAGAAGTAACTGCTACCAGTGTTTGTTCCGCTATCATATAATCATACAATAAAGGATCCTTCTTTCTATGTATTCGCAATACATTACATTTGTCTATGTTAAGGGTCAGTTGCCACTCCCTGCACCAAGTGCCTATCCGCTGCAGATCTTCCTGTATTTCGCTACAATTTTCTAATGCAGCAACTTCTCTGTATACTACAGCATCATCCGCGAAAAGCCGCATGGAACTTCCGACACTATCTACTAAGTCATTTATATATATTGTGAAAAGCAATGGTCCCATAACACTCCCCTGTGGCACGCCAGAGGTTACTTTAACGTCTGTAGACGTCTCTCCATTGATAACAACATGCTGTGTTCTGTTTGCCAAAAACTCCTCAATCCAGCCACATAGCTGGTCTGATATTCCGTAGGCTCTTACTTTGCTTATCAGGCGACAGTGCGGAACTGTATCGAACGCCTTCCGGAAGTCAAGAAAAATAGCATCTACCTGGGAGCCTGTATCTAATATTTTCTGGGTCTCATGAACAAATAAGGCGAGTTGGGTCTCACACGATCGCTGTTTCCGGAATCCATGTTGATTCCTACATAGTAGATTCTGGGTTTCCAGAAATGACATGATACGCGAGCAAAAAACATGTTCTAAAATTCTACAAGAGATCGACGTAAGAGATATAGGTCTATAGTTTTGCGCATCTGCTCGACGACCCTTCTTGAAGACTGGGACTATCTGTGCTCTTTTCCAATCATTTGGAACCCTCCGTTCCTCTAGAGACTTGCGGTACACGGCTGTTAGAAGGGGGGCAAGTTCTTTCGCGTACTCTGTGTAGAATCGAATTGGTATCCCGTCAGGTCCAGTGGACTTTCCTCTATTGAGTGATTCCAGTTGCTTTTCTATTCCTTGGACACTTATTTCGATGTCAGCCATTTTTTCGTTTGTGCGAGGATTTAGAGGAGGAACTGCAGTGCGGTCTTCCTCTGTGAAACAGCTTTGGAAAAAGGTGTTTAGTATTTCAGCTTTACGCGTGTCATCCTCTGTTTCAATGCCATCATCATCCCGTAGTGTCTGGATATGCTGTTTCGAGCCACTTACTGATTTAACGTAAGACCAGAACTTCCTAGGATTTTCTGTCAAGTCGGTACATAGAATTTTACTTTCGAATTCAATGAACGCTTCACGCATAGCCCTCCTTACGCTAACTTTGACATCGTTTAGCTTCTGTTTGTCTGAGAGGTTTTGGCTGCGTTTAAACTTGGAGTGGAGCTCTCTTTGCTTTCGCAGTAGTTTCCTAACTTTGTTGTTGTACCACGGTGGGTTTTTCCCGTCCATCACCGTTTTACTCGGCACGTACCTGTCTAAAACGCATTTTACGATTGCCTTGAACTTTTTCCATAAACACTCAACATTGTCAGTGTCGGAACAGAAATTTTCGTTTTGATCTGTTAGGTAGTCTGAAATCTGCCTTCTATTACTCTTGCTAAACAGATAAACCTTCCTCCCTTTTTTTATATTCCTATTAACTTCCATATTCAGGGATGCTGCAACGGCCTTATGATCACTGATTCCCTGTTCTGTACATACAGATTCGAAAAGCTCGGGTCTGTTTGTTATCAGTAGGTCCAATATGTTATCTCCACGAGTCGGTTCTCTGTTTAATTGCTCGAGGTAATTTTCGGATAGTGCACTCAGTATAATGTCACTCGATGCTCTGTCCCTACCACCCGTCCTAAACATCTGAGTGTCCCAGTCTATATCTGGTAAATTGAAATCTCCACCTAAGACTATAACATGCTGAGAAAATTTATGTGAAATGTATTCCAAATTTTCTCTCAGTTGTTCTGCCACTACTGCTGCTGAGTCGGGAGGTCGGTAAAAGGAGCCAATTATTAACCTAGTTCGGTTGTTTAGTGTAACCTCCACCCATAATAATTCACAGGAACTATCCACTTCTACTTCACTACAGGATAAACTACTACTAACAGCGATGAACACTCCACCACCGGTTGCATGCAATCTATCCTTTCTAAACACCGTCTGTACCTTTGTAAAAATTTCGGCAGAATTTATCTCTGGCTTAAGCCAGCTTTCTGTACCTATAACGATTTCAGCTTCGGTGCTTTCTATCAGCGCTTGAAGTTCCGGTACTTTACCAACGCAGCTTCGACAGTTGACAATTACAATACCGATTGCTGCTTGGTCCCCGCATGTCCTGACTTTGCCCCGCACCCGTTGAGGCTGTTGCCCTTTCTGTACTTGCCCAAGGCCATCTAACCTAAAAAACCGCCCAGCCCACGCCACACAACCCCTGCTACCCGTGTAGCCGCTTGTTGCGTGTAGTGGACTCCTGACCTATCCAGCGGAACCCGAAACCCCACCACCCTATGGCGCAAGTCGAGGAATCTGCAGCCCACACGGTCGCAGAACCGTCTCAGCCTCTGATTCAGACCCTCCACTCGGCTCTGTACCAAAGGTCCGCAGTCAGTCCTGTCGACGATGCTGCAGATGGTGAGCTCTGCTTTCATCCCGCTAGCGAGACTGGCAGTCTTCACCAAATCAGATAGCCGCCGGAAGCCAGAGAGGATTTCCTCCGATCCATAGCGACACACATCATTGGTGCCGACATGAGCGACCACCTGCAGATGGGTGCACCCTGTACCCTTCATGGCATCCGGAAGGACCCTTTCCACATCTGGAATGACTCCCCCCGGTATGCACACGGAGTGCACATTGGTTTTCTTCCCCTCTCTTGCTGCCATTTCCCTAAGGGGCCCCATTACGCGCCTAATGCAGGGTCCATGGATTCATGAGGTTGTCTCCATAACCATACACGTCCATCTACTCAATATAATTTGAAACGAGACTCATCCGACCAGGCAACACGTTTCCAGTCATCATCAGTCCAATGTTGGTGTTGACGGGCTCAGGTGAAGAGTAAAGCTTTGTGTCAAGTTGTCATCAAGGGTACATGAGTGGGCCGTCAGGTCCGAAAGCCCATATTGATGATGTTTCATTGAATGGTTCGCATGCTGACACTTGTTGGTGGCCCAGCATTGAAATCTGCAGCAATTTGCAGAAGGGTTGCATTTCTGTCGCATTGAACGATTCTCTTCAGTTGTAATTTGTCGTGTTCTTGCAGGATCTTTTTCTGGCTGCAGCGATATTGAAGACTTGATGTTTTACTGGATTCCTGATATTCATGGTACACTTGTGAAATGATCATAAGGGAAAATCCCCTCTGCATCACTACCTTGGAGGTGCTGTGTCCCATTGCTATGCGCCAACTACAACACCACGTTCAAACTCACTTAAATCTTGATAACCTGCCACTGTAGTAGCAGTAACCAATCTAACAACTGCTCCAGTCACTTGTTGTCCTATATAGGTGTTGCTGAGCGCAGCACCGTATTCTACCTGTTTTCGTATCTCTGTGTTACAATAACCATGCCTATACCAGTTTCTTTGGCAGTTCAGTGTATGTTAACAACCATGCAGACTAGACAATATTCCAAGACTCCTTGCAGGTTATGTAGTAATAATGAAGTACTGTCTGAAAAGAGCTGCACAAACATTTCACTCGTTCTTGATAAGATTTCAAAATAGTGTTAATATTGGAAAATTGCTTTAAATGTCCAGAACTGTAAATTATGCACTTCACAATACAAAAAAAATGTCATGTCCTATGACAACAATATCAATGAGTCAGAATTGGAATCGGTCAACTTACACGAATACTTGGTTGTAACAGTTTATAGGGATATGAAATGGGATGATCACTTTGACTCAGTCATAGGTCAAACAGGTGGCAGACTTTGGTTCATTGGTAGAATACTAGGCAAATGCAGTCAATCTGCAAAGAAGATTGCTTACGAAACCCTAATGTGACCCATCCTAGAATATTGCTCAAATGTATAGGACTCATTTCACATAGGAGCAACAGGGGACATTGAATGCATACAGAGGAAGACAGCATGAATGCGCACAGGTTTGTTTGACCCATTGGACAGTGTCATAGAGATGCTGAAGAAACTGAACCAGCAGAACTTTAATATAGTTGCAAATGATCCCAAGAAAGCCTACATACAAATTTTTGAGAACCAGCTTTAAAGAATGAATGTAAGAATACACTTTGACTCCTTACATATCACTGCCATAGGGATCATGAGAAAAAGATTAGATTGTTTAAAATATCTGCAAAGGCATTTAAACAGTCATTTTTCCCACACTCCGTATGTGAATGGAACAGAAAGAAGCCATAATAACTGATACAGTGGGAAGTACGCTCTGTCTTGCACTTTGCAGTGGTTTGCAGAATATAGATGAAGATGTAGATGTTTGTTGATTCAACTGCTAATGCAGTACACAGCATTAATCTGTCTGTGAGCTTACTAATAGTGTAAATTACATTTTCAGAGTGAAATATTCATTCTGGAAATAATTTATAGACCATGACTAAGCTATTCTTCACAATACCCTTGCTAGAACAAGGTATGCAGTGATGTTTCTGTAAAATTAGGAAAGTAGATTAGAGTTATTGCAGGGATGGAGCTTTGTATTGGTTTGCTACATCTACCTGGGTATCTGTCAGGGATAGAATCACATATGAAACACAAAGGTACACGTTGACTTCCAGTCTGGTGCACAATTTTAATATGTAGAACACTTCAGATGAAAATTCAACCTCACTCAAACTTTTTAGACCATTGTCTAGTTCAGAACATGCATTCCTTACAGTTGTGAAATGTGGTACTGAGATGTGAACTACTTTTGTTCAGCACATTATAAAACATCAAATAATAGCAACAACATTTTACAGGAACGCTGTGCAAAACAAGTTACTGCTGGAGGAGATGGTAGCAGATCTAAAGCAGCGACAAGAACGAGCAGATGAACGGGAGCGAGAGTTGGTTCGTGTTCAGGCCAGTTGTGAGACCCTGCAACACCGTCTTCAGGAGTGGGAGGCTCTAGGGCAAGAGGTCTGTGGGCCTGCAGAAAGTGAGTCATCTGCTTCTGCTACTACTCCAATGGCTGAGAAGGTTCGCTCTGTGGTTCGGGCCTTACAACAGCGGGAGCTGTCTTTGAAGTCAGAGAATGGATCACTGAGCACAGAGTCAGTATTATTGTAATTAATATAGAAATAGTTTATAGCATCAGTTATCACAATTTAGTTTTTGGTAGCTCATGCCAATAACACTACTCACCCAGTTCTCAAGTTAAACGGTTGCTCGCTACGTGATCTTTATTTTGTTCTTCCTGGATTTGTCTTGGCATCTGTCTGCCAGTCCTCCCCACCCCAATTTCATTTACATTCTTTTGCATCAGTTATGTTGTTCATTTATCTCATGCCAGCTTACAGGAACCTATTGCAGACACTAGTAGTGATACTTGGCCCATGTGTCCTTCATCTCTATAAGTTTTTTCTATTGGTTTAGATATTATCTGAAAAATGGCATGGAACTGGAAGAGAAAAAATGTGTTTATATGGGTGGTGGAATGGCTCTCACATTGTAAATAAAGTGAGGAAGAGGTGAAAAGACAGATTGAACAAAATAGGAGATGTACTTGAGTTTGCTGATTTGTTGGTCCATTCTTGAGAACTATAGTAGTATGTGAAACCACACGTATGTGCTTTTAACCTTCAAAAAATTTAATTTGGACATGCTACTCAATTTTTTGTAGTCTACTTGTTCCTGGGTGACGGTGACACATTATTAACATGAGTGAAGACATAATCTTAGAACTTAAATATATTATTTAATTTATTTTTTGTATGTGATGGTTTTAGTACAGTTTATATCAGTTTTGTAATGGTATATACAGGAACAAGCTTTAACATTCCCACTGTCTCCGAAATTGTCACAAATATTATTTAATTTTCTTTTCAGATTGAAGGCTTTACAACTGAAATTTGATTCTGTTGTATCGGAACTAGATAAGATAAAAGCAGATACCGCCAAGAATCAGACAGAAGCTGAACAACAAACGTTACTGATTCGAAGACTACAGAAGAAACTACTTCTTGTTTCTGGGGTTAGTTCTAAATTGAAAAAGATATTTTTATTCCCAACTCCATTCTTTTATGTATATCTAGCAGTTGTATATTTAGCAAACTGGGTTTGTTAAAAACACATCATCTTTGAATAGTAAAGATAATCCCATAAAACAATGTGGACACTTACCAAATTCAGAACTCTCCATATTATCTCCCACATTTCTCCTCATTCTTGTTATTTCCCGTATGTGTTAACCATGATATCACAAACGCATTTGCATTCACAACAGTTTGCTGTGTATTAATGTGGCCAAGTCACCCTCAGACATGGTGAGAACTCATTCAAGTACAGGCCACATACTATGTGTTTATGTGGTTGCATTCATAGTCCTTTTGGCTCACCTGAAAATGCAAAACGTTACCAATAGATTCCGGTGTACAGAAGCAAGGTTTATATTTTTTGAATATTGTTTGCTGAATGTATCAAAACAGGAATTTGTAGAATTATGGGCTACTTTTGAGCAGTTTTTGTATGATTCTAGAACATGCACTTGAATAATTGCATAATCAGTTAAATTAGGATTATTTATTTAGATCAGTCAAATGGAAATGAGAAATTCATTGCTGAAAATCAAATGACGTCCTGCCATTGGAAAGATTTAGGGAAGTAATTCTACTGGTTGAGTAGATTTATCAACTGAGATTGGCCAATTTGTGTGTACTGTGTGCTGGTGTATAATTGCAGAGCAGTGATGGGGTTTACAGTTACAAGTGCTCTCAACTTCTTGCAGTGTAGTTTGAGAAGTTTTTAGTTATTGAAGATGGGTCATCATCTTATGTCGATATCTGAAGAGGGTGTCAAATAATGAATATCACTCAAACAACGGAAAATCCAGAAGGGGATGCAACAATATTATGAAAAGATATTTGCTACTCACCACATAGCGGAGATGCTGATGTGCAGATAGACACAACAAAAAGATTGTCACAAAATAAGCTTTTGGCTAACACGGCCTTTGTCAAAGATAGACAACACACACACACACACACACACACACACACACACACACACACACACACAACTCACAGAGACAGAGGTGTGTGTGTGTGTGTGTGTTTTGTCTATTTTTAACAAAGGCCTTGTTGGCCAAAAACTTATTTGGTGACAGTCTTTATGTTGTGCCTATCTGCGATTTGTGAATAGCATGTCATTCAAAAGAATTTATAGAATGTCAGGAAAATACCAAAAAAGGTGAACCTCAGTGCAAGATAATCCATTTCCTGATAGTCCCTCTTTGGTACCAGACACATAACTCTGATGATATATCTTGTAATACTGATGTCAGTTATGGAACTATGCATAAAATATGCACAACCAGTTGTAGAATCAATAGGCGAGTACTATGAGTGGAAATATCATTGCAAGGTACTGGCAGTAAGTGGCTAGTATCTGATAGACAGTGAACAGGAGGAAGTATGGTTTCCTGTATCATATGACGTCAAGAGAATGAAATGTAGTGTAAACAGTATTTTTATCATTCTTAGGATATGCAGATGTTAAATATTAAAAGTCACTGACATTAAGAAACTTTCATCATCAGTAATGTGATATGTCCTTGTATTCACCAGACCTCCTGCTGACTTCTCAATGCATTCCACTCTTTTGCTACTGTAAATACATTCTTTTTACTAAAACAGTGTTACTGATGTCCTCTACCTACTTTCTGTTAGTTTTTTCTCTTTTCTTATCTCTTGGGGGGGGAAAAACCCTCCTTGTGTAGTTTACCACCCATTTGCTTGCCCACCTACGTTTTATTTTCATTCCAGCTATACTTAACATTTCACACTCCAATTTGTTCCCTGATCCACATTTTTTTATAATAACTCCCATTGTGCATCTGTCCATTGCTCACTGAGTATCTTTGTGTTTGATCTGTTTTCCCATTGAAAATCCATGTCTCATTGCTAAAAGTCAAAACAAACAGTATGTGTTGACATTACCAAACAAATGTTTGACCGTTGCATAAACCTGTAAATGAGATATATTCAAATAATTAGCCCTGTTATTGCAACACCTTTTAGATTTACTGACTCGTATTTCTTGAGAATGTATTGTGCTCCAAAATCCTCGTACGACTAATTATCCGCTGTGTGACAAAAAAAGTGCAACACCCTGAAGGGGAGGAGGAAACGAAATGAAACTTAACAAGTTGAGATGTCTGTGATGTTATTTTAGTGATTAAAAATTGAGTCATATTTACGTATAACTTGACATTACGAGCTCACTTATCAGTATGGTGTTCCATTCTCTCTGGCCTGGGTTTACCCACTGATTTGGTTGGGAAGGTTGTCGTAAAGCTGTTGTATCCTCTCCTATTGCAAGCTGGCCCACAACTGCTGTAACTGGTCCTTGATGTTCTGAATACCGACACTGGGACAGAGTTGAGATCTGAGCTGGTCCCACACATTGTCTATTGAGAAACGATCTGGGGATCTTTTTGGCCATCACACAGGCAGTTCATACAGTTACGTTCCATATGTGGACAAGTATTGCCCCCATATCATGACACCAGAAGAAACACCAAAACTTTGAAAGAGTGGGACCTCCTCTCTGGTTGCCATCATAACTCTGTCATGTGATGCTAACACTGTTTTATACGAATACGCAGCATCTTCATGTCCTTCAGTCATCACTCCACATTTGGCACTGTTCGTGCCCCTTATATACCCTACCAGGTCTGATAACAACATAACACATGAACAACACTAATTTACTCTGGTGGCCGTTTCATCGTTGCAGAAAACTGCATCTCTTAATTGTTTACATGTCCACCAATAGTGTATACATGTATGAAGTTACATTGATAGCTGGCTGTTCAACTTTTGTCAGGCAGAGTAAAAAACAGTAAAAGAACAGTGTGTCACTGACATCTGTCTGTGTTGTGAGCTGAACATTCTGATGTGTCTAGGAAAAAAAGCTTCTATCAGAGAATAAGCACAGTTTTAGGAAAAACAACTCATGTGAAACACAGCTTGCTTTATTTACCCACTGCATCTTCTAAATAATAGGGGCAGGTGAGGATATAGAGCCTATTTTCCTAGATTCCTGAAAGGTGTTTGACACTATACAGCATTATCGACGAATTACCAAACTCTGATCATATGCATTACCTTTACAGATATGATTGCCTTAAATAATTATAACTGACACATCCCAGTTTGTCATCAGAGTTGTTGGCAAATGTTCAACAGAAATAAAATTAATATTGAGTGTGCACCAACAATGCATTATAAGACCACTGATCTTCTTAATATAGGTAAACATTATCTTAAACAATGGAATAATGACAATATTATGAAAAATACCGAGTCCAACTCAACATATTGAGGAGATGTTGAATCGCAGATGTGCACAACAAGAGTCCAGTCTCGGTGACCAGAGATGGTGGCAATGTGTATG
Source organism: Schistocerca americana (assembly GCF_021461395.2). Lineage (NCBI taxonomy): Eukaryota > Metazoa > Arthropoda > Insecta > Orthoptera > Acrididae > Schistocerca > Schistocerca americana. The sequence goes on along the minus strand of NC_060125.1, from coordinate 394,234,619 downwards.
TGATTTGTGCTTGCATGAATGTGTGTGTGTGTATATGTTTTTTACTTTAGAAGAGGGTCTTTTGGCCAAAAGCTTAACCCTTAACTGGAATCGATATTTTGATGAACATAACTGGAATCGCAGGTTGAAATGGATCCTTGAATAAAAATTCAACATAATCCACATAAAAGATATAATTCATATGTAAGTATGTACTGATTGTATTAAAATAAGTTTTATTTCAAATATAAATCAACTTCTATTGAGCAAAAATTTTAGATTATGTTATTTTTTTAACTTTAAGTTCTTTGTCTCATATTTTACAAGAATTTTTAGTACCTTATGTTGTAATGCTATATGATTGCAAAAGAGGCTTAGATTAAAAAACCTAAATGTACTATGGAATTTCTCACAAATTCCCCTTGATTAATGAAAACAAAACGTGGAAGTGTCCAAATGTTATCTATATCAGTACCTGAACTAAGAATGGCACTTGGTACAGAACTCTCTCTCTCTCTCTCTCTCTCTCTCTCTCTCTCTCTCTCTCTCTCTTCCTACATGTCGTTCACAGATGAATTTAAAACATTTGTTGCATTTTTGTGATTGCTGTCAGTTTTAGGACCACATAAATAACATCTTCCTCTTTCTCGTGAGCTACTTTGATTACAAGTGAATTTTCTAGTCATAGGTCATTTTGCAGTTCATCAGCTTCCCCTAGAAAACTATCTATCCTACTCTTCAAATCTGCTGAAAATGAATAATACACCATCTTTCTTTCTGTGATAAATGGCCTTATCAAATTTAGTCCAATTTCTTTTATGTAATGATTAAGTTTTATACATTTTCCACCATTTGATGCCTTCCATAATACGAATCCATTTGTACTCGCAACATTCAGTATTGCTGAAAAAACTACACATTGCCTGCGATGAGTTTTTCGAGATGAATAAGTGGTGCATTTCTGATTTAGTGTATCAGTACCACCATTTTTTCTGTTGTAAAATTCAATTATCTCAGGTTTTCCACTGTTTTCATTGACTGGAATTGTCAACTTGCATTGATGAGATCACCACTATGCTTCAATTCTTTTTTGGGACATAAGATGCCAATGTTTCATTCTTCATGAAATTAAATAACGTAGAGACTACTACCCGTTGTTAATTGGCTAAAAATTCGGGTAGTATTTTCCTTTTATTTTTGTGCATCACTCCAACATAAGTCAAACCATTTTCCATCAGTTTGTCAACCAGGTCCACAGAAGAGAACCAGTTATCAGCAGTTATATTTCTGTTTGTTCCAAATAAAGGTTCTGCAAGCTGCAGTACATTCTGTGTTGGAACTGAAAGTTGGGTTGTTTTATTAGTGATTGCTTTGCCCATATAGATGAAAGCATTGTATAAATAGTGTGTTTAAGTGTCACAAAGGTACATAATCTTGATGCCATATTTAGCAGGCTTTGATTTTGTATGAACCCTGAAAAAACATTTCACTCTAAAAGGGCAAATCATTTCATCAACTGTAAAATATTCTGAGCAGCTATGGTTTTTTGGACAGTTCTGAATTAAATTTCCAAATATTTCTGAGATGAGAGCAGCGTGATCATAAGTTCTTCTTTCTTCCCTAGAATTCAGATCGTCAAATCTCAAAGCAAATAACAGGAACATAAATGGCTTTACTGACATCATTATTCTGAATATATCTTGGCCTGTTCCATCAGTTTCCCATAAACTTTCTATATCTTCATGTCCAGATTTGAATAAACCTGATAACAACAACCCAAAGAACGCTTTCATTTCCATAATTCTCACATGGTTAGTGTAAGTAGCATTAGTTGTATGCTTTTCTGAATATTTTGTAATTTTCTGATTAGTGTGAGTGCAAATATGTGTGATCATTTCATTGATATCAGCAACTGACATGATTCAGTTGGTGACCTGTTCTGTTTTTCATGAGCTGTACCGATGAGACCAGGAAGGTGAGTGATGATGTTGTGGCTTCTACTCTTTACCTAGCTGGTGGATGAGTAGACCACTTGAATCGATTTTTACCTCAAAAATATGCATTACGTGACAGCCGGCTATCTCTCTCTACTGAATCATCAGACGATGAATTGCTTGAATCAGAAGAAATTTTCTTTTTGTGTAATTTCGTCGTCACTTATGTCGTCACTTATGTTCTCTTCATCACAAGATTGAAAATCACTTAAAGATTCTGTGTCTGAATAATTTTCATCTAGTAATAGTTCACAGATTTCTTTTTCAGTTAGACCCCACTGCATTGTGGCAATAAAGTGCCTGAAACACCACAAAATAAGTCAGTATACACTGACTAAAAAAATCCTGTATTTGTAATCGCTGGTCAAATTGGACCCAGGAATGGCACTTACCTCCACTTCCAGTAAATTTCAAGCAGCGAGCTCCCAGTCCCTGGTGCACTTCACAATGTACTAAGATTATATTAACAGAATCTTCTGTCGGTTCTTGGTAGAACAGCATTATAATAATAAATGAAAAGCACCAGTTTGCTTTTTGGACAGAACAAAAGCAAACTGGTGCTTTTCATTTATTAGTACGAAGATTACATTGGCGCACCAAATTGAAACTTCAGCATTTCCGTTGTTAGGTGGTTTTATTGTTGTTGCCGGGTCCAAAATGACCCACGATTCCAGTTAAGGGTTAAATGTATAGCAGCCCTTTTGTTGTGCCTGTCTACAACTCAACATCTCCTCTATATGGTAAGTAGCTATCTATCAGTTCCATAATATTAACTTTTTATCAAATAGGCTCAGCATCACTATCAATTTGGTCACTGATCATGTTGTAGTCTACAGGACAGTATCATTGTTGGATGATCGTAGGGAATGAAGATTTTATGGTTGATGTTACTTCTTCCAGTAATATAAGTAAGTTTCATATCTGTGCTTCTGAAATTATCTGCAAAGGCAAGCCTGAGTTATTCCCCGGCATTATTTACCTAATTGAACTACTCCACTGTTATCAGTAACAGATGGAACTGGGCCATACCTCCACTTTGACAGCTGCCACCAGTTCCATACCAAGAAGTCTCTTCCATACAGCCTAGACACCCATGGCCGTCACATCTGCAATGACGAGCGGTCCCTCTCGAAATATACCAAGGGTCTCACTGACGCCTTCACAGATCGTAATTATCCTCCCAACCTTGTACAAAAACAAATCCCGCTTGCTTTATTTTTCCAGTCTCCCACCACCTCCCAAAGTCTCACCATCCAGCCACAGAGGAGCATTACCCTCATAACTCGGTACCGCATAGGACTGGAGCAGCTGAATTACATTCTCCTCCAGGGTTTTGAACTCTCATCATGCCCTGCAATGAGAAGTGTTCTGCCCACTATGGTATTCCCTGCTCCCATCCCCTTACCTCATGGCCCATATCCCTGTAATAGACCTAGATGCAAGACCTGTCCCATACATCCTCCCACCACCACCACCACCTACTCCAGTATGGTCACAAACATCACATGTCCCATCAAAGGCAGGGATACCTGTAAAAACAGTCGTGTGATCTACAAGCTAAGCTGCAACCACTTTGCTGCATTCTATGTGGGCATGACAATCAACAAGCTGTCTGTCCACATAAATGGCCACCGACAAACTGTGGCCAAGAAACAAGTGGGCCACCCTGTTTCTGAGCACGCGGCCCAACATGACATCTTTGATTTCAGTGATTGCCTCACAGCCTGTGCCATAAGAAACCTTCCAACCATCACCAGCATTTCTGAATTGCGCAGGTGGAAACTCTGCCTGCAATATATCCTATGTTCCCGCAACCCTCCTGGCCTCCACCTTCATTAGTCATTGTCCTCACCCATCCAGCTCCTTCCCTTTTCTCATTCTGGCACAACATAGTCCTCATTCCACCAACATACCCAGTCTTTTTACTTCTCTCCTTTTCTGCTACCCCCCCCCCCCCCACCTCCCCCACCTCTCCCTTGCCATCTGTCTAACCTCCCAACTGTACCTAACTGCCTTACCCTCTCTCCAGCTGCCCAGCACCACTTCACTGTACCCCGCCACTACCTTCTCCCCACGCCAGCCTCCTCCTTACTCCCACCCAGTTGGCACTCCATCACGCACTGCAACTGTTACTGCTGCTCGCAGTGTGGCTTCAGCTGCTAGAGACACTGCAATCTTTGAGTGAGCGAGTGAGTGAGTGCGCGCTTGCGTGGGCACATGCATGCCATCTATTTTCGATAAAAGCCTTGTTGGCCGAAAGCTTATTTGTGACAGTGTTTTTGTTGTGCCAAACTGTGACTCAGCATCTCCTCTATATGATGAGTAGTAACTATCCTTTTCGTAATATCGCTTAATACACTCCTGGAAATTGAAATAAGAACACCGTGAATTCATTGTCCCAGGAAGGGGAAACTTTATTAACACATTCGTGTGGTCAGATACATCACATGATCACACTGACAGAACCACAGGCACATAGACACAGGCAACAGAGCATGCACAATGTCGGCACTAGTACAGTGTATATCCACCTTTCGCAGCAATGCAGGCTGCTATTCTCCCATGGAGACGATCGTAGAGATGCTGGATGTAGTCCTGTGGAACGGCTTGCCATGCCATTTCCACCTGGCGCCTCAGTTGGACCAGCGTTCGTGCTGGACGTTCAGACCGCGTGAGACGACGCTTCATCCAGTCCCAAACATGATCAATGGGGGACAGATCCGGAGATCTTGCTGGCCAGGGTAGTTGACTTACACCTTCTAGAGCATGTTGGGTGGCACGGGATACATGCGGACGTGCATTGTCCTGTTGGAACAGCAAGTTCCCTTGCCGGTCTGGGCATGGTAGAACGATGGGTTCGATGACGGTTTGGATGTACCGTGCACTATTCAGTGTCCCCTCGACGATCACCAGTGGTGTACGGCCAGTGTAGGAGATCGCTCCCCACACCATGATGCCGGGTGTTGGCCCTGTGTGCCTCGGTCATATGCAGTCCTGATTGTGGCGCTCACCTGCACGGCGCCAAACACGCATACGACCATCATTGGCACCAAGGCAGAAGCGACTCTCATCGCTGAAGACGACACGTCTCCATTCGTCCCTCCATTCACGCCTGTCGCGACACCACTGGAGGCGGGCTGCACGATGTTGGGGCGTGAGCGGAAGACAGCCTAACGGTGTGCGGGACCGTAGCCCAGCTTCATGGAGACGGTTGCGAATGGTCCTCGCCGATACCCCAGGAGCAACAGTGTCCCTAATTTGCTGGGAAGTGGCGGTGCGGTCCCCTACGGCACTGCGTAGGATCCTACGGTCTTGGCGTGCATCCGTGCGCCGCTGCGGTCCGGTCCCAGGTCGACGGGCACGTGCATCTTCCGCCGACCACTGGTGACAACATCGATGTACTGTGGAGGCCTCACGCCCCACGTGTTGAGCAATTCGGCGGTACGTCCACCCGGCCTCCCGCATGCCCACTATACGCCCTCGCTCAAAGTCCGTCAACTGCACATACGGTTCACGTCCACACTGTCGCGGCATGCTACCAGTGTTAAAGACTGCGATGGAGCTCCGTATGCCACGGCAAACTGGCTGACACTGACGGCGGCGGTGCACAAATGCTGCGCAGCTAGCGCCATTCGACGGCCAACACCGCGGTTCCTGGTGTGTCCCCTGTGCCGTGCGTGTGATCATTGCTTGTACAGCCCTCTCGCAGTGTCCGGAGCAAGTATGGTGGGTCTGACACACCGGTGTCAATGTGTTCTTTTTTCCATTTCCAGGAGTGTACATTAGGTTAGATATTAGGATTATTTTCTTCACAGAAATGATACTCCTTTTAATGTGCTTCACTGACATCATAACTTTTCCAAAATTACAGAATGTTTCCTTTTTGTCCTACAAGATTCATTTATTCTTAAAGTAATCCAGGTGCTATTCCCTTTTCTTTCTTGTTGGTATCTACTTGATCCGAGTTACTTTTAGGGGAAAACGTTATTAGATTACAGTTTTACTAGTGAATGTATTGTATTTTCGTTCAAGCCATAAGTTCATGCTTTGAACAGTCTCCTGAAATACTCATAGTTCTTTATATTACTACATCCCCCACATTTAGTTTCAAGAAGTATTAGCCTTAATAAGTGTTAATAAACTTTATGAACTGCATGTCATGGTCTGAGAGACCATTTACAGTTGCTTTTGTGATATGAATTTATTCAGAAAACTTGTCTGTAAAGATACTACGAGGGCTATCCACCAAGTACATTACGTTTTAGAATTAAAAATAAATAAAGTATTGGAATTTTTTTTATTATATACAGGTGAAAGCCATACTTAAATACTACTTTTCTACATAGTTGCCATTTAAATTAAGGCACTTATCGTAGTGATGGACGAGCTTGGAAATTCCTTCGCCGTAAAATTCGCCCGCCTGCACCTTCAACCACATGTTACCTCTTCTTGAAGCTGTGTGTCGTCATCAAAACGCTGCATAGCCAACCACTTCTTCATTGCTGGGAATAAGTGGAAGTCGCTCGGTGCCAGGTCGGGACTGTACGGCGGATGAGGAAACAACTCCCACTTAAAAGATTCGAGAACTTCACGAGTGGCATTTGCCGTGTGGGCCCGGGCGTTGTCATGGATCAGCAAGATCTTTGAGCTCAACTTTCCCCTGCACTTGTTTTTTATTGCTCTTCTGAGGTTGTGCAGAGTTTGGCAATACCTTTGAGAGTTTATTGTAGTGCCTCTTTCCAGGAAATCCACAAAAATCACACCTTTTCTGTCCCAAAAGACAGTCGCCATCACCTTCCTTGCCGACATTGTCTGCATGCATTTCTTGGGTTTTTGGGGGGAATTTGTGTGCCCCCACTGCATTGACTGCAATTTTGTCTCGCAGTTCACATGCTTAACCCATGTTTCGTCACCAGTAATTATGCGATCGAGTAATGAGTCGCCATCTTTCTCGTAAGCGTCCAAAAACGTTAACGCTGCAGCCATTCGCTGATTTTTGTGAATCTCTGTCAAGATTTTTGGTATCCTCCTTGCACAAAACTTGTGGTGACCAAGCTTTTTGGTAATGATTTCATGCAACAAACTTTGTGAAATTTGTGGAAAACTCATAGAGAGTTCCATTATTGTGAAATTACGGTTTTCACGGACCGCGGCATCGACTTTTTCGACAAGTTCGGCAGTCACTATGCTGGGTCTTCCACTTTCGGCCATTTTTAAATTTTATGACTCATTGATGCACTCCACCTTCAGTGATTATGTTGTCCCCACACACTTCACAAAGCTGCCGATAGATTTCTATCGGTGTACAGTTTTTTGCAGTCAGAAACCTTATTACAGCACGCACTTCACACTTCGCAGCATTTTCAATCAACGCTGACATTTCAAACTGCCACAGTAACTCAACGGAGTACAGCACGAACGTCTCACTAGCACGGCAGGATGCCGACTGAGCGGCGGAATGCCATGACACCGAGATGGCCGCACTAGCCCCGCCCCTAACAGACACAAACGAAAACGTAATGTACTTTGTGGATAGGCCTCGTATAATAATTGCAACTAGGAGGAACAACTTGCCTACTTTCGGTGCAAACACAATAGAACTGATCGTAGTACTCTTAACTCCTACCAGTCTTTCCCTCTTCATGGAGGAATAAGGAAATGGTTAGGGAGCTTGGATATGAAAAAGGGATGGAACAGTATTGAAGGTAGGAGTTAGTGCATTACACCATCCACAGCTCAAAAGGTGATACAAGAGAGAGTGTGTGAAGTAATGATGGATTAAAGGGAATTGAAAATATGTGAAAATAATGGAGGTAGAGATGAAGAAGAAAGAAAAGAGAGAAAGAGGAAAAGGGGACACACACATGCGGAAGATGAAATAAATAAATGTATATTGGAATAAGATGAAATTCTGACAAACATAAATATGAGAAGGGGAGTGGGGTGAGACTAACAAAGGTTTAAGTCCAGGGTCCAGAATATGTTGGAGAGAGAATTTCCGTCCCTGAAATTCAGGGACACTGATATTCGAAGAAAATACATACTTCTCTAGATAATGAGTGTTTTATTACTAATTATTTTGCAACAATCAACTCGTCTTTCTATATTTCTTGCTTAGAGTATTAACAAATTTAATGCTACACAGTGCAAATTCCAATATTTTGCTTCTTGCTAACAATACATTTAAATAATGAAACCATTAACCAGAGTATTATGATAGGTATTATAACAAAAGCCCTTTTTAATGACCCTCAGAAGACCGAAATATTTTTCTTTCAACAGCAGTTTCCCTTAAATGTGGGTTTAAGCCAAGTGCATGGAAGGAATGACCCAAAATAATAATTCAAGGATGTTTAAGTGATATAAGTGTCATTTAATTTCAAACTTACCAATATCTTGTGCTACAACTTTAAATACAGTACATGCACGAAAAGAAACGTGCAACAGAAAACAGTCTTTACATTGGCTTTCAAGCACTTGCTTTTTGTCTAATAAAATTACACATATACACCTTTTGTGTGGTTGTGTGTGTGAATATGTGTAATATTACTGGAGAAGCAAACATTCCATGTGGTTGTGTGTACAAAAATGCGTAATTTTTCTAGAGAAGGAGCAAGAGCTCGAAAGCTAGTGTAAATACTGTTTTCTATTGTGTGGGTCTATGTGCCACACATCAGTCAGCTATAGGTGGGTTGTTGCAATTGTTGCAAAAATTATTTTATGTTTTGAAAGGTGGTAGAATGGATCAGAACAAGATAAAAATTTCAGTAAACATGGGCTCTAAAAGGGGAAATAAGCACTTGTTGTTCTGTGCTACTATAAAATGTATATTTTCTACTGAACAAGTGCACATAGCTCTTAAGGTACGGATTTTAGAGCCCATGTTTATTGGACATTTTTTCCTTGCTTTGGTCTGTTTTACCACCTCTCACATTTTTGGAAAACTTTTTTTTAAATATCCTGTGTGTATGTTTTCTTTTAAGTGTTGTCAGGTGCATTTTTCTGGTGTTTTGGCAGATATTTGCAATTTCATTTTTGCCAATATGTAGATGGACTCAGTCCAAGCAAATACTACCACCATGTCTTTCATGCGACATCCAGCACTGACAAAAGAAATTGGTTTATTTTCCATTAAACAAACTTATTTTTAAAGCAGAGTTTTATCTGTAGTGATCACAAATCAGTCTAGTGCGATATTTGTTTTACTAATATGTATTAACCACAATTATTGCACCTGGGAGTGAGGGCACTTCAGTCAGCTTATCGTGAGTTTTTATCATGGTAGTTCACAAGAGCACACTGAACCACTTGACGATAGTAATGCACAACTCTCCTGAAATCATTCACAATGTGATTTGTTTTCCTTTGTCACTACTGTACTTGTTTACTGCAATGTCACGATGGGTTTCTGATAACAGCCATGGGAGGCGAAGTGTAATAATGTAGTGGGTGGGTTATACTCATTACAAAAACAAAATTGGAAATATACGCCAATACACCAAAGTAAAGGTGTCTTATATATACCCTTTATCTAAAAATCAAAAATAGTTGATTGTTTTCTTCAGGGAAATTTCATGTGCTATTGCCATATATTCCCATTTATAAGAATGCTGCCACATCTCGTTCCTTGACACCGTAGAAAAAAAAATAAAATAAAAAATTCCACATCATTGAACATTGACATGTGAATGTTCTTCCTTTTGGATCCAAACAAAGCACTAGGATCGGCAAGTAAGATTGCTCCTTTCTTTTGAATATGCTGCACAGTGAAGACTGTGCCAAATCATGTTGAAAAGTTTTTTGTTACATTTATCTTCAACATTGTGGATGATGATCAGGTTTTGCTAAATTGTTAGCTTTCTATGTTTGCAGGTCATAACTCTACTGAAGTAAATTGATGAATTTGACATTAAACAACTACACTTCTCAGCTCGCACTTCATAGATTCAGTTACTGTGACATCAGATCATATGACCAAGGCCACATGATATGAAGGGCAGAAATTGCTTTCTGATCAATTTGACACATTTTCTGGCATCATTACAAGGGAAATGGAATTGTTGACGAAAAGACAATGATCTAGGTACAGGCTGACTCAAAGAATCAATTACCTTTTACTCTTATTGCATGACACTCCCTTGGACATGTTAGGAATTGCATAAAACTGGATTTTAATTTGCAGAATCTTTTCTGTTTATTCCTTAGAAGACCACTTTTTCTTAAAGTGGGGTTCATTAAATATAGGGAGGAATAAAATAGTTCATATGGGAGTTTCACCAGCACAGACAGGAATAGTTGTTAAAAGTAGGATTTCTTTAAAAGTGAGTTTTTAACTCTGAATGTTACTGTAATATTTTTATTGACTTTGTAACATTCACATAATTTACTGTTTTTACCAAAGCAGTGACTTTTTTTTTCTACAAGAGTATGTCAAAAACCATCTTGCTTGCCTCAGAGTTGTCAACTCAACTCTGAATCCCAGTAGGTGTTCCTCAGAAGTTAAGACATTTCCAGCCAGAGGCAAAGTGATGTTCTTCATATTCTCTAACAGTGGAAAATCCAGGATGGAATGTAACAATACTGTGAAGAGGGAAATTGCCACTCACCATACTGAGTCACAGATAGGCACTACACAAGGACTGTCACAAATATAGCTTTCAGCCACTAAGGCTTTTGTCAAAATTAGATGACAGACACCCACATATACACTCAGGCAAACACAACTCCCACACATGACTGCAGTCTCAGGCAACTGAGGCCACACTGCGAGTGGCAGCATCAGCACGTGATGGGAGTGGCGACTGGGTGGGGGTAAGGAGGAGTGATGGTATGGTAGGTGTGGCAGACAGTGACATGCTGTTGGGAGCACACAGGAATGAGGTGGAAAGAGGGTAGGGCATCTATGTGCAGTTGGGAGGTTAGGCAGAGGGCAGTGGAGAGGTGGGGTGGGGGTGGGAGTTAGCAAAAAAGGAGAGAAGTAAAAAAACTGGGTGTGATGGAGGAAAGAGGGCTGTGTAGTGCTGGAATGGGAACAGAGAAGGATCTGGATGGGAGAGGACAATGACTAATGAAGGTTGAGGCCAGGAGGGTTACGGGAACGTGGGGTATATTGCAGGAAAAGTTCCCACATGCACATTTCAGAAAAGCTGGTGATGGTTGGAAGGATGTCATGAAACTTCCTGGCAGATTAAAACTGTGTGCCGGACTGAGACTCGAACTCGGGACCTATGCCTTTCACAGGCAACTGCTCTACCATCTGAGCTGCCGAAGCACGACTCACAACCCATCCTCACAGCTTTACTTCTGCCAGTAGCTCATCTCCTATCTTCCAAACTTCACAGAAGCTCTTCTGCGAACCTATGGTAGAGCACTTGTCCACGAAAGGTGAAAGTCCTGAGTTCGAGTCTCGGTGTGGCACACAGTTCTAATCTGCCAGGAAGTTTCATATCAGTGGGCACTCCACTGCAGAGTGAAAATCTCATTCTGGAAGGATGTCATGTTTGGCAGCATGCACAGCAACAGGGTGGGCACTTGTTTCTTGGCCACAGTTCGTCGGTGACCATTCATGCAGACAGATAGCTTGCTGGTTGTCATGTCCACATAGGACGCAGCACAGTGGTTCATTCTCTGATTCATAGGATTCATTACAATGCCACTTCATGACAAATGGAAACTCTGCCCTCTTCACCCAATGCTCCGGTGTACCACCAACTACTCGTGACCTGGACGTTTGAGTGAAAGTATCTTTGGTTCCCCTCTGTCCTCTATATATCTCAGACTCGTAATTACTAGATTTTTGGGGATCCTGAGTGATCAGAAAATTTTGTTATTCGGGGCAGAGAGAAACATGACTAAGAAAATCAAGCAACACTCTTACCTTGCATCCGAACAGTTTTTAATTTGGTAAGCCAGCTAGTGACGATTTGACAGAAAGTCAAGGTCATTGTTTCATTCATTGAAAAAGACATTCCCTTCATCATTGACTATTGTCATTGACTCTATTTCTCTTTTTATTATGCTGTTCCTCATTTTTTTGTGTTTGATTGAATTGTGTAAATTTTGTTACTTAAAAGAATTTTAATTTTGAGTTATACATGTTTCTTCCTTTGTAATAAACACAAAAAGTTTATTTCAGGAAAGGGACAGTTACAGATCACAGCTGGATAGTTATGAAAATGAACTTACCTTTTGTGCATCTCCTTCAACGATGTCTCGGACCCAACAACAGGCAAACAGAATAGAAGTACTACAAAAGACTCTTGATGGCTACAAAGACCTTGTAGAAAGATTAGAAGCAGAAGTGGCAAATTTTCAGGATGGGGGAGGTATGCTTTTACTCTTCATGTCCAAAAGTCATGTATCCACTAATGATCAGTTTGGTGCTGTTCTTTAACTGCTTATTGGCACATTCTTCACTTTAACGTTGCATAATAATACTTATCTGTGTAAATGCAGTTGTTTTTGATGTTTTTATTGGTCATAATACCAGAGATTTATTTATTGTTATTTATATTGAAGTATAATTTAATTTAAAATACAGTTGTCAGTAGACCAGTATACACTGACCCAGACCAGGTGAATTAAATACTGAATGCAAGTTAATGGAAGGTATTGATATACTGTACTTGCAATTAGATTTAGATGAGTATAAATTCACCCGCAGTGAAGAGTCACAGTAGAAAACCATGAGAATTTGTTGTGTCTATTATACACCTTGTGCTAAACTGAGTTCCATCTGATTGCAGACTTGAATCACCTGCTGTTGAACATTTTCTTTATTACCTCATTACCTTAATTATTATTTTTGTCACTGATTATTTATTTCTTTTTTGAAAGAATTGCAGTTACATCGCTTTGCATCCTCGCATGTTAAACACTAATCTTACTTCTTACCTTCTTTCCTTCCGTCCTTCCTTCCTTCACTGAATCACTGATTTGTTATAGATCATCAAACTCATTATGGAAATACTTGTAGATAACTTCCTATGCCAATCTTAGTATTACTATCTGTTATGTTTTCCCAGAACTTACTTCCTCTGCTTCAGCTTTGATTTAAAAAATTTTGGGCTAGGCTCTCAGAGACGTGAAACTATTAAATTTATTACATTATTATCCAACAGGTTGGGGAACATTAGATGTAGAGAGGAAAAGACTATGGGTTAAGATTCATTATAACTACATGAATATAAGTTTCAAGGGAGCAGAATGGTTGACCAGTACTACTTTCATTAGATGGAATTCGAGGTATAGCTGACAGATACAGTTCAGGTAGAAAGAACAATACCTATTGGAAGACAACCTGGGGTGCAGTGGAGATAAATGCTTCCTATTTACACTATGTGTCAAAAGTATCCGGACACTCCTAATAACGTATGTTTTTCATATTAGGTGCATTGTGCTGCCACCTACTGCCAGGTACTCCATATCAGCGACCTTAGTAGTCATTAGACATTGTGAGAGAGTAGAATGGGGTGCTCCGCAGAACTCCAGACTTCAAACATGGTCAGGTGACTGGGTGTCACTTGTGTCATATGTCTGTACACAAGATTTCCACACTCCTAAACAAAGCTAGGTCCACTGTTTCCGATGTGATAGTGAAGTGGAAATGTGAAGGGATGAGTATAGCGCAAAAGTGTACAGGCCGACCTCATCTGTTGGCTGACAGAGACCGCTGACAATTGAAGAGGGTTCATACTATGTAATAGACAAACAGATATCCAAGCCATCACACAGGAATTCCAAACTGCATCAGGATCCACTGCAAGTGATATGACAGTTAGGTGGGAGGTGAGAAACCTTTGATTTCATGGTCGAGCGGCTGCTCACAAGCCACGCATCACATCGGTAAATGCCAAACGACGCCTCACTTAGTGTAAGAAGCGTAAACAGTGGACACTTGAAAAATGGAAAAAATATTGTGTGGAGTGATGAATCATGGTACACACATCCAGTAGCAGGGTGTGGGTATGGTGAATATCCGGTGAACGTTATGTGCCAGCGTGTGTAGTGCCAACAGTAAAATTCGGAGGTGTGGTCGTGTTTTCATAGAGGGGGCTTGCCTCCCTTGTTATTTTGTATGACACTATCATGGCATAGGCCTACATTGATGTTTTAAGCACCTTCTTGCTTCCCACTGTTGAAGAGCAATTTGTGGATGGCGACTGCATCTTTCAGCACGATCGAGCACCTGTTCATAATGCACGACCTGTGGCGGAGTGGTTACACGACAGTAACATTGCTGTAATGGACTGGCCTGCAGAGTTCTGACCTGAATCCTATAGAACACCTTTGGGATGTTTTGGAACACCAACTTTGTGCTAGGCCACACAGGCTGACATCAGGAGAATGGGCTGTCATTCCCCAAGAAACCTTCCAGCACCCAAATGAATGTATGCCTGCGAGAATGGAAGCTGTCACCAAGGCTAAGGGTGGGTCAACACCATATTGAATTCTAGCATTACCGATGGAGGGCGCCATGAACTTGTTAGTCATTTTCAGCCAGGTGTCCGGATACTTTTGATCACATAGTGTCCATCAAGCCATTTATTACTACGATAAATTCTCTCTCCCTAACGAGTGGGAAAAGTATCCTATTATTTAATGTGGTTAGTGCTGCAAAACTACTTTTCAAGTTTTGAAACAATTGTGTGATTGCAAAACCTCAACAAAATTGTTGTGTAATTTATCCATCTTAATGGGATAAGAGACATATATCTGATGCAATACTTTCCTGATGTATTACATATCTAGGTGTCTTCCGGGTGTTCAGCTTAATGAAATCATACCATATTCCAACAAAACATGGTGTCACAATCATTAACTGATTTGTGTGTACTGAAGATGGAATTACATTCCAATTTGTTATAGTGCAATCATCACTATTATGTTACTGTAGTAGTTGCTGCTGTCAGTACAAAAGACATGCAGTGTGTTGTGGTGTCATAGCTAATAACTTCAATAAGAGCAAACATTAGTGCCATCATGGTGCCAAAGTGGAATAGTTTGCACAGCCATAACAGCAATCTCAGTTAACTTGTCTACTGATAGTACAGGGTGCTAGCTACCATCAGCCAAGACCTCTCATGTTCTATTCGGAACTTAATCGCTGAGTTTATGTCCAGCTGTGCTCAACAGCTAGAAGCCACAAATCTGTAGAACATCCTCTGTTAATCTGTGGATATTATAATAAATAGTTTGAAGACTCAAGTTTTAACAAAGTTTTTTTAAAAAGGTGTACTTACTGAAGCAGACCAAAAAAATTTCCGTGTTTGAAATTTATTGGAGTTTGTATATTGACAATGAACTTGTTTCTGGGCAGTTAATGTAGTGTGCAACTGAATAATTTCATAATTGTCTCTTGCATTGAGTAAAGATTAAGGTAAAAATCCATTTATATTTTGTTCTCTCTCCCCTCCTGCTCCCCTCTCTCTCCCCTCCTGCTCCCCTCTCTCTCCCCTCCTGCCCCCTCTCTGCCCTCCTGCCCCCTCTCTGCCCTCCTGCCCCCTCTCTGCCCTCCTGCCCCCTCTCTGCCCTCCTGCCCCCTCTCTGCCCTCCTGCCCCCTCTCTCCCCTCCTGCCCCCTCTCTCCCCTACTGCCCCCTCTCTCCCCTACTGCCCCCTCTCTCCCCTACTGCCCCCTCTCTCCCCTACTGCCCCCCTCTCCCCTACTGCCCCCCTCTCCCCTACTGCCCCCCTCTCCCCTACTGCCCCCCTCCTCCCCTACTGCCCCCCTCCTCCCCTACTGCCCCCCATCTCCCCTACTGCCCCCCATCTCCCCTACTGCCCCCCATCTCCCCTACTGCCCCCATCTCCCCTACTGCCCCCATCTCCCCTACTGCCCCCCTCTCCCCCCTACTGCCCCCCTCTCCCCCCTACTGCCCCCCTCTCCCCCCTACTGCCCCCCTCTCCCCCCTACTGCCCCCCTCTCCCCCCTACTGCCCCCCTCTCCCCCCTACTGCCCCCCTCTCCCCCCTACTGCCCCCCTCTCCCCCCTACTGCCCCCCTCTCCCCCCTACTGCCCCCCTCTCCCCCCTACTGCCCCCCTCTCCCCCCTACTGCCCCCCTCTCCCCCCTACTGCCCCCCTCTCCCCCCTACTGCCCCCCTCTCCCCCCTACTGCCCCCCTCTCCCCCCTACTGCCCCCCTCTCCCCCCTACTGCCCCCCTCTCCCCCCTACTGCCCCCCTCTCCCCCCTACTGCCCCCCTCTCCCCCCTACTGCCCCCCTCTCCCCCCTACTGCCCCCCTCTCTCCCCTACTGCCCCCCCTCTCTCCCCTACTGGCCCCCTCTCTCCCCTACTGGCCCCTCCTCTCCCCCCCTCTCCTCTCCTCTCCCCTACTGTCCCCGTCGTCCCCCCACTGCTTCCTACACCTCCCCACACACATACACACATACCTCCGCTTAAAAATTGACAATGTTCTGAGAATGCAAAATTCATATTTATATTAATCATTTTGCCATAAAGCACCTTATTCCTTACTAACTTCCATTTGAGATGTGATAAATACAGCTGTAAACCATGAATCAGCCAGCTGAGAGAATCTGAATATCTCTCTTTATAGGTGGTGGGCAACTTTCAGTCAAATTGCAAAAACTTGAAAGTGAATGTGAATCTCTGAAGAAGGAAAAAGAAGCTCTACAGAAACGGAGAGATGAGCTTGAGATAGAACTTGAATACAGAGCTCTTAAGGGTGACTTCAATCCAATGACAACAAAGGTGTTGCATTTAAGGTAAGTGCAACATAATTTCTCCCAATACAAGACATGTGAATCAAAACTAAGGAAATTTGTTAGTTACATTTCAGATAGATGAAATGTGATAAGAATTTTCATCGGCTCTGAAGACTGCTTAGTATAGAAAATTAAGTAGCTGTTTACAGTTGTAGTAAAATGTGGCAAAAATGTTTTTGTGTTGAAATTTGGGATCTGTATTGTTGTTTAACACAAGAAAAACAATGTATAGTAACCATGTTTTAATACATATATTCTCCACCAAATGTGTACATATCTTGCGTAATCCGGGGTGCTACATCTTGATGATGCCATAGGTTCATTTTGTCGTTACTGCATCATCACATGGAATTTATGCAATAATTTGAATAAGTTTCAGTGTTTCATGTTGACAATAGATTTTATTTCACACACTAGATGTTCGGTGCCAAACATAAAACTTAAAAAGTCTGTTCACACAATATTTGGTCTAAGACTGAAGTAAGATTTACCTGAGACAGCTTTGGCAGCGTACAAATTGCCTATATATATATATATATAGGGTTTTAAACTATTACTGTCATAGTTACATACTGAATTTTGGTTTTATACAATTAAAGTTTTTGCATACATCTTCCCAAATTACATAGAAATTTACATGGAATAAAAGTGAATAATTTCATACAAAGACAGGAAGGCGTCTGTTTCTATTAAGACTATAAATTACATGTTTTATCATTGCAACAATATATTTCATTATTTTGCATATACAATTTATTTACTTAAACGAAAATCATCCTATCATTTTCAGATGGTCAGAGCAATTAGTGTTATTGAATGAAAGGCCTAGATTCAATTAATTAAATTTTGAACGAGTAAAATTTTACCATTCTGTATGGTCGTAATTACAGTTCTATTATCTAACACCAATTACATCATAAGTATGTTTATTCTGACTGAAAAATCATTGTGTCATATTTTTTATTAGAAATACAAACAATTTTATGGCTTAAAAACATAAAAATAGCTGTCTCTCTATGACTTGGAAATATCCAAACTTTAATTAATAATTACTCCATAATTACAATAGCAAAATTATTTGTCCCATGTGCCTGAAGTTTGTATTGTGTGTCAATTATGGTGGTACATTAGTTTTTAATCCAGCATGTTTCCTTCATTCTATATACTGATGAGGCTCATTGTAAACAATGTCAAAACAGCAGTTTAAATTAGTGTAAATTACTATTATTATTATTATATATATGCCCTCTTCGAGAGAATGAAGATGGGATTGGAATAGCATACAGGATCCCAAGGGGTTGTGGTGTTACACAGTGACATAAATGTAAATTTTTTCTCCGTAAGCTATTAAAAGGTTAGCCTCATTCTAATTAGATACTCCTAACAATTTTCTTTATTTGGATGAATGGCACTAAAACATTATAGAATGAGTTGCTGCATGAATATAAGATAGTTTAATAGAATATTCTTATCCCACTTTGCTCACGGATTTGAAGTAATCAACCTAGTTGCCAAAGATTGTTTGCTTTTAAACTATCATTACCTTCTTGAGAGCTAACAGAATACATAGGTACACACACAAGCTTTTGTGGGTACATTGCCGCTGCCGACTACATTGGGCTGGCTCTGGAAGCTGACTGGGGTGAGTAGTTGTCAGATGGAGTGGGTGAAGGCATGAAGGAGGGGGGGAAGGGCAGCTGAAAGCTCAGTGTGAAAAGCTGCGTGCTCATGTGATAGGTGTGTGGCACTGATGAGGTCATTTGGCCATAGACAGGGTGAGTTGTGCCTGGCACACAATGGACATGAAGGAGTGAACTGGGCGGGGGAGGGAAGGACTGTGAGTGAAGGATAGGTGAATTCAGGGTCATGGGGCATGGATGGAAGTGGATTCGGATCAGCGGCTAGTGGAGACTGAGGCCAGG
Organism: Schistocerca americana; assembly: GCF_021461395.2. NCBI lineage: Eukaryota > Metazoa > Arthropoda > Insecta > Orthoptera > Acrididae > Schistocerca > Schistocerca americana. The sequence continues at coordinate 394,215,997 of NC_060125.1, read as the reverse complement.
GGCATATGCACTTGCTGATGACTCATTGTGTCAACTGTATGAGTTACATTATGTTGTAGATTATACAATGAAATACATTTCTCAGACTATAAGAAGACCCTTTCAACTATTTATTTGTTGTTGTTGTTGTTGTTGTTGTCGTTGTTGTCGTCTTCAGTCCTGAGACTGGTTTGATGCAGCTCTCCATGCTACTCTATCCTGTGCAAGCTTCTTCATCTCTCAGTACTTACTGTAACCTACATCCTTCTGAATCTGCTTAGTGTATTCACCTCTTGGTCTCCCTCTACGATTTTTACCTTCCACGCTGCCCTCCAATGCTAAATTTGTGATCCCTTGATGGCTCAGAACATGTCCCACCAGCCGGTCCCTTCTTCTTGTCAAGTTGTGCCACAAACTCCTCTTCTCCCCAATCCTACTCAACACCACCTCATTAGTTATGTGATCTACCCATCTAAACTTCAGCATTCTTCTGTAGCACCACATTTCGAAAGCTTCTATTCTCTTCTTGTCTTAACTGTTTATCGTCCATGTTTCACTTCCATACATGGCTACACTCCATATAAATACTTTCAGAAACGACTTCCTGACACTTAAATCTATACTCGATGTTAACAAATTTCTCTTCTTCAGAAACGCTTTCCTTGCCATTGCCAGTCTACATTTTATATCCTCTCTACTTCGACCATCATCAGTTATTTTGCTCCCTAAATAGCAAAACTCATTTCCTACTTTAAGTGTCTCATTTCCTAATCTAATTCCCTCAGCATCACCCGACTTAATTCGACTACATTCCATTATCCTCGTTTTGCTTTTGTTGATGTTCATCTTATATCCTCCTCTCAAGACACTATCCATTCCGTTCAACTGCTCTTCCAAGTCCTTTGCTGTCTCTGACAGAATTACAATGTCATCGGCGAACCTCAACGTTTTTATGTCTTCTTAATGTGTATAATTTGAAAGTAGTTTAATTTTATTATTTCAAAGCAAAATTTGGCATTACTCCCACTTTTTTTCTGTAGGTCACTGTGATACCCGGATATCCTGGTTTCATCTCCCTAACATTATTTGAAAACTTATCAAGATAAATTATTTTGTTTGTCTTGAAAATTATATGAGCATCCAGAGCTGGGTATTTCCTTCTCATGGAAGATATTCTTACGTTCCCCAACACCAGGAACACAACTACTAGATATATGAAGAGGTTGACAAATCAGCCAGCCAGTTGCAAAAAAATTGGCTGACTTTTCAGCCTCTTCAGATTTACACAGTTACTGTGTCGCAGCCAAGTTTAAGATTTTGAAACACTAGATATACAGATTCTGTAGCAAGTGGAGTCAGTTATGAGGTATTAAGTCATTAACTGAATACAAAATCATTTTATTGATCCATTAAAGTCATTTTGTATTCAGTAGTGACTTATTACCTTGTGATCTGTTCAGCTTTTTACAGACCGCACACATGGTTCACCATGATTGCTCTCCTCCTCCATGACTTTGTCATGGCTTTGGAACAACTATTAGAATTTACATTCATTGCATCAATGATTGTGTACTGCGATCGAAATGAGATTTTGGAGTATCATATCAGTAATATGAAGACTCAGCAGATCACATTGTCGACTTAACAGGAAAAAGACACAATGACAAGTGAAATGGCACACTGGTTTTAAGTCACTGGATTCTCATTTGGAAAAGGTGAGATTTACATCCCTATTAAAGCACCCAGCTTTAGATTTTTTTTCATTCATTCATCATCTTGGACAGTTTCCAGCCTCTGGCCGGGTCTGTAGGGAACATAGGCCTCTCCACCATCTTGCCACCATCTCTCCATCTTCACCTCGGTCCATTCTTCTCCTTTCTTCTGGACGCATTGCTCTACTCCTTTCAGCCATCTGTCTCTCAGTCTTCCTCTTGGTCTCTTTCCTTCCAGTTCCACCTCGTGTATCCTCCAGGGTATCCTCTTCTCTTTCCATTCCCTTAACATGTCCAAACCATTTTAGGCTTGATTTCTCTACCTCCTCCTGTAGTGGTTCCACCTTCATTAACTCTCTGATCCTCTCATTTCATAACCTATCTATCTTTGTCACTCCAATACTGTTTTTCAAGAATTTCATCTCACTAGCTTGTACCTCGCTTTTCTCTCTTCCTTTCATAACCCAGGTTTCTGATGCACATGTCAAGATCGGGACATAGTATGACCGGTCTATAACCTTTTTACTGATTTGGGGTACATCCTTGCTCTGTATCAGGCTTCTGACACTCTTCTGAAATGCTCCTGCTCTTCTCCCCTGCTCGTTTATTTCTGTGTCGTCGTTTCCATTTTCCTGTATCGAGCTTCCAGAAAAGTGACGGCGCGTGTGTGTCGAGCGTTGGGTGGTGTAGTGTGGTCTTCATGTTGGAGAGGACAAGAGAAGGGAGAAGGTGAAACCTGGTGCCGGCAATAGCCTACTCCTCTCAAAGAGCTCCAAGGGGGCCACTGAACTTAACATACCCATCTGATGGATGGGTCACCATCAACAGTGTCGTGTGCCCTCACTTCACGACACACTGAGGAGAGGTTTGGAATTTAATTTAGGATATTGGCACAGAGAATGGTGATCATGGACTTCGTGCTCCCACCCCTCTTATTCCCTCTGCCATAAAGGCAAAGGGTACATTATCGACAGCACGTTGTGTACTGGCAGCCATCCATCCAAGTAGGCCTACTGGCCACACCTGATGGTGCTTAACTTCTGTGACCTGATGGGAGCCAGTGTCTCCACCTCAGCACTACTGTTGACGATTAAGGCAAACGATTCCTTTGAAAAGGGCATGGCTGATTTCCTTCCCCATCCTTGTCCAGTCTAAGCCTGAGGTGATGAGAACCATAAGAACCCTATATATATATTCTCAGCACCTCACATCTTCCAGGTCAAATGACCTCACCATTGGCACGAATTTTAACTGTAACTTTCCTTACTTCTCCCACTTCTAGCCAGGGCTTGCAGTGCTAGTTTACGAATGATGTCTTAAAGACACTCATCAGATCGTCTGTTTATTATATAATTTATTTATTTTAATAGCAATTCTCCCTTTGATAAATAAAAAGAAGTACCGAAGACGGGTGGTAAATATTTTCTTTCCTGATTCATTTTTATCTTTATCTTTTCTCTTAACAGGTCAAATCCATCAGATGAAATGCATAACAAGAGAACAGAGGAGCTGTCTAATCTCCAGGTCGAATGTGAACGTTTGCGGGAAAGAGTAAGAGTTTTAGAGGCGGGCCAGGCAGTCAACGTTACACAAATTGTGGAAGAAAATGTGGCTGGGAGCAAGGAAGTGAAAGGTATATTATTATATTGCAGCATGTTTTGAATAAGAGAAATGGCGTAACATGAAAATACCTGCAGCTGCAGGTGTGAGCATTTGGATGCCTGTCAGCTGCTTGTGTGAATATGTGTGCTTTTGCTAGAGAAAGTGCGAGAGCTTGAAAGCTAGTGTAAGCACTGTATTCTTTTGAGTGTTTTTATATGCCACATGTCAGTCAGCTATAGATTAATGGTTGCTTTTATTTTACTTATTATTCCATCCAGGAATTTTCATTGTTGTTAAAATGAAATAAAAATAATGATCACAATCATTTTGATAAAGGTCTAAAAAATAGATAGCACCCAACAGTACTTAAACCCACAACCCTCAGCACACCAGCCAAGCAGCTTTACCGCTACAGAATGGCACAGTTTTGAAGTTTTGAGTTATTATCAAACTCTAGTACACCATGAGAAATACTTTTTTCTTGATTGCTCATAAACGAGTGTCTATCAGTGTGAGTGGGTACTTAGTGTGATACCTGGGACCTGAACCTGCCCCACTGTGTAGTTGATTTCAAAATACCAATCCCATGTCTGGGGAAGTCTCCTGGTAAGATGTGACTTAATGCGTGTGTGATAAGTAAATAATTTTTCTGTTTTTCAGGAATAGGTACCTAATGAATTTAAAATGTGTGTGCTTTGTCATGTATTGTGCTGTTTAGGATTAATGTCAATGAGAAATTTAGACTCTTTAGGGTGTAGTAAAATTCCAACCAAAATTAATAATAGGTCTCTCATAGAACTTTATGTACACAGTCTTTTATAATCAGCCGGCTTTTAAGAAGGTCTTTTCATCAAGAAATTAAATATACTGAAGTATGACTAATTCATAAATAGAGTGGATCAAGCCCATGTGACTCCATTATTTGAAACCTGCAAAGGATATTACTTGCCTAAGTGGTTATCATAGTATTATTTCCGCAAGTTATGTAGATAACATTCTGCAGTGGATGGTGGACCATCACACATAGTTCTGCTGACAGTCATTCATCGTGTGCATCATTCGCGATTGGAGCAGGGAGGAGGAATGAATATTATTCAATGTGTCCACTATTACATACCATAATACAGCTTGCAGAGTTGGATTTTTACAAATCGATATGATTACCACACTTAAGGGATTCAATCTAACCAGCTTGAAGTATCTTAGGCACATGTGCTGGGCATGCATGTGCTCCAATTTTAAAGATTTTTGTGATGTCCCGATTCAATGATGGGTGTGAGGTCCAACAACAAAAATAAACACAACATATGTGCCTTATTGATCATTCAAATGTTAAGCAAGTTGCACTGAGAAATTTAATTAGTGGCAGGGTTTGTAGGGCCACAACTGGAGGTGGGGAAACTGTGGTTTTTTTTAAAAAAATCAGGATGGTATTGCTACTCACCTCCCAGGCGCTTCAATTTTGAATAGCAGTTTGGATGATCAAGGTCCATACAGCAAGATTCCAGCACCTGTATTGAATTATTTGACTAGCAATAGGACCCAAAAGTGCTGGGACGAAAAGGCACCCATGTGCCGCAATTTGATCTGGTATAGTAAGCTGGACCACATGGAGTATGGTGGTGGCAAAGCATCGGGTGTAGTGGATAGTCAGAGGGCCAGCCCAGCATGGAGCTGAAGGTTGGCAGTGTCTTATACTGTAGTTTGAGCAGAGTGTTGACACTGGCAGCTCGTTGTCATGGCCACAGTTCTGGTCATCCAGTGTTATAGTCTACGACCATAGTGCTGATGCCAAACTCCATACCTTGATAACAATTGGTGGTTGATGGAATAAACAATGGCTGCCCAGCCGATGAGCAGCTCAGTGCCCTGGTGGCAGACTGTGTGCATGTGAATAGCATCTCAGTGACTGTATGTTTTGCTACGGTTGGTGGCAGTGTCATTTTGATGGTTGCCTCAATGTTAATTCGATGACAAAGTTCATGGCTTGCTGTAATGCAGTTTTAATACTGGTAGCGGTCAGTGCACTACTGCTGCCATCACCTGTGAGGAAACATGAGGAAAAGGTGTGGAAAATGTGCTACACCATCTTGCTGTAACATTCCTCCACGATCCAAAACTTTCTGTACACAAATTATTCATTGAGGCTGATTCATGGGGAACTATTTACATGAAATAATTCACATTGACCTGACACAGCTTTAATTCATTCATGCTGACTTTTCCTGAACTATGACTGTGTTGGTGCAGAGCTGTAGGCAGAAGAAAATGAGCGTGAGGTTTGGCTGATTTTCCGTCAATGGCAGAACAACACTGCACATGCCAAAAGCAGGACCAAGATGGTGGCCGATGATGAGGTTCTCATCATGGTAGCTTGGTGGTCGTAGTTCCTGCAGTATCAGTGTATGCGTTGAAATAAATGTTTGATGCCAATCTGGTTGTTTTGAGCAGTGATTAATTGATACACATGAAGTGGTACATGGGTGCAGAGCCACTTCTGTGCAAAGTGAGTCAATGGAGGGAGCAGGCTGTTTGTAGCTTAGACAAACAGCATCAAAAGTCACACACACACACACACACACACACACACAGCATGTGGCAGTGGTGAACTGACGGCTATGTGGTATTGGTACCCTGGAAAGCTTACTCCAGAAGCTAGAATCTTACACAGTGGTATGCGAATGAAGCCAGTAGTCCTGAAGACTGCTGCGCTTGCTGGACATGCCAGCAACTGGTGATGGATCTCTCTCCTGTGGGTGACAGCATGTGACACCTAGGCTCCTGCTCCAGCTCCAGCATGGAAACATGGGCAGCTGTACCGTGCCAGTCTTGTTCCGTTGCCCTCCAGGGCTGTTGCAGTGGAGGGCCAGGAGGCAGCTCACCAGTGCAGTAGTCCGCCTCGTGCTGTATACTCAACAACCCTGGTGATGCAGTGGGCATGCCAATGTTTCAGCACATGCCAGCTGCGTCCAACTGTTGCGGCTGAGCTGTTAGTTTCTGCGGCAACATTCAAAAAATATGGGCGGTGCTACATTACCTCTCCTTAATACTGTCCACACACATCATCTTTTACTTTTCCAATTCACTTACAAGTTAGAACAATATTGAATTATTCTTTGTCTTAATAATTTATCCTTAACAAATCGCCTTTAGCAGTACAGTCTGACACCATTAAACTCCTTTGTTTGGCACCTCCCTTGTCAGTACGATGGGTTTTTAACCTCATTTTTAGGAACATTGTCAGAACTTCGCCCTACAACAGTTCCCCTTAAGCTTTCCTATAAAACAATTCACCAAACTACCCTCACACTTGTACCACATATATTACTACATTCATTTGTCGACAAGTAATGTCCCTTAACTCACTCACTGTAATGCTCATCAAAGACTGGATTTCTCTCAAACTATTTGACTCTTGGGTACTCCTGTTCATTGAAAGCAACTTCCTGGTGTCTAATAGCACTACATCTTACGAATTAAGTCTTAGTGATTTTGTTCACAGTTTAATTGATGTATTGCTTAAGACAGGTGAACCTTGTGACAGTACTCAGCTGTTGACAGCTTTCCCTAGCTGGAATTTTGTTCCTTCACATTTTTCCATGACTCACTGAAGGTCAACTTTGGCATGATAGTTTACTCTCAGGGTTTTGTCGTACTCTTCACTACGTTATCCTTGTCTGTCATGTCAGACTGTGGCTGCATGGTAAGCAGCTTACAGCATTTGTCACAGCTTGCTCTGTTAGGCTGTGACATAGTGCCTGCACTACTGTAACATTCTGAACCTCAAGAATACACTCAAAAGATTCAGACTTATCAGCCTGATTACTATATCTCTTCTTCTTTTTCCTATGTTACCCTGCTTATGCATCTGTACTGCTTCCTCCACAACATCTGCAACACAGCTGTGAACATCAGCAACATCTTACACATTCCATGTAGTATCTACAATAATATCATTGTCTACAGTTCCACTCTGTATGTTGCAAAACTCAGTGGCAACGCGCTTCTCTGTACATAATGGTCTAGACTCTGTGACCGCAGAAAACACCCATTAGCACCCAATAAGGAAAATACTACTGCACTTAATCACCCACGTTGCTATCAGTACACTTATCAGTGTGGTCTCTGGGATGGACAGTTTACAACAAATTTTCTTATACCCTTTCCAGTGGCTTCTGATTTTCACCTGTGAAAATGGGTGTCATGTCTTTCTATCATTGCATGTTGATTTCATCTTGACTTAGAGCACTGTGTGTGTACCCAAAAATTGGACACTGTTGTGCAGTCCTGGTTTTGAGACTCCTCTTTGATAAAAAAACTGACATAGCTTCCCTTTATTTGTCTACATCAGACTAGCTGTATGTGGAAGCTTAATGCTCTCTGCTTCCTCACCAACGCCTCTTGGAGTGCAGATCATACAACTCTACTTAATATTTATTGGTCCTTGGTATCATCTTCACTGAACTGTAGTTACCAGGCTTATATATAAGTGGCACCTTGGACTATGAAATTTTTGGACCCAGTACATTATCATATAGTAAGACTGGTCGCCGATGCCTTCCAGACTAGTCCTGTAGGCAGGCTCTTCACTAAACTGAGGTTCTTAATTCTTATATTCCAATGGTATCGGCTCTTCCACACTTATATAGTCACCATATGGCAATTTCCTAGTCATCTAACTTGCCGGATTCTTTTTTTCATACAGTAGGGGTTGACATCTGATGCTCAGTCTCAGTTGGGACTTTTGGTTTAAATGCACCCTGAGACCTCCTTCTGGGATGTTCAGTTATTCCCCTAACAATGTGTTCCCTTGTATTCCCATTCACTGCTCCTAGCTCACTATACAGACTTTCAGTTAGGATCAATTTATTGCAAGGACCTAAAATTTCAGCTGCCCCCATCACCTTTTGACCTCTGTTCCACTCACTTCTTCAAGAGTGTCAGAGTGCTACCAGCATTCACATTCTTGGTTCTAAAACCATGGACAGAAAATGCATATGCTTTTACATCTTCCCCAGTCAGAAACAACTTTTGTTGCTGGAAACATGTGCTGTAGCTGATAGCCATTAGCAGAGCTCTACATTTTAATAAATATATCTCCCTTGACAATGGTTTGATTCATAGTGAGTCAATGAGTCTCCATGCTCTTGATTGATGTTACTCTGGTCACCCTGTGGCAGCTGCTATTTGCAACCTTCTATTAGAGCTAAGTCATACTGTTATGTGGACAGTATATTGTGGCAGTCGGCCGCGACCATAAATAAATGAGAACTTATACTACCTGAGGGGAGAGGAACAGTGTGAGGGAATAAGCCCCACCTCCGTCTTGATGGGCTGCCATCCTACTTCTGCGTTTTGTGCTTCCACGAAAGCAAAACTGACATAACAGTCATAGAGATCATTGATTCCTTTTGTTGTGGTGAGATTTGCATTCAAATCCTTTTATGCACCGGGATTAGTCTCTTCATTCAAAAAAAAAAAAAAAAGAGAGATAGAGAGAGAGAGAAATTGTGTCCATGTAATACTTGTTCAGTCGCCTTTCTCTGGCTCCCAAAATGTGTATGTGTCTCAGGGAATGAACTGCTCGATCACTTGGCTAGATAAGCAGTTACTCACCAATCGATTGTTTTGACAATCCTCACTGTGAACTTGCAGGTGCAGGTAAGACCTCTACTCACTCAGATATGGAGTAACATCTGGTGGACTACCTCTCTCCCTAATAAACTATTGAGCCATCAAGGAGATTGTGGCCGCACGGCATTCCACCTTCTACTCTTCACGGAAGAATTCTATCGTCCTATGTTGCCTCCACATTAGTCATACAAGAATAATCCATAGCTTCATCATATGTAATGAGCTGCCCCCATGTTGCCCACCGTTGCGCCTCTGAGGGTCAAAATTGCTGCGTGTGTACCAGGGTGGCACAACTCTGAAGCTGTAGTTTAACATTAACCAGAGATGTCATTTCAGCTACCGACAGGGAGCCTCTCATATCTTGTGGTAAACTTTTCTTTTTTCCTTCCCTAGGAGTGTATAAACTATGTAGCATTATCCACTAACTGTTGTGGAATTTTGATCATTTGGCTTACTTTCATAGCGCTCCTTCCAGGCTTTCTGTAGCTTTAGTGATTGTCTTATGAACTTGGTGCCACACTGCTTTAAATCTCGTCATGAATCTACAGACAGTTAAAATGACCTCTCCAAGGCACGGTTTCATTAACCGTAGAGAACTTTGCAGAGTGATAGCCCATTATAACATATGGCAATGAGGCATTCTAATCATTATAATGGCTGTTAACATAATGACTTGGCATCTTATTTAAAGCTCTAAATAGCTGCTTGTTTTTTCCGTCAGTTTGCAGAAGTTATGTGCTTGTATATTAAGTTCCAGATTCACAGGAGATGGCACAACTCCATCGGTAGTTGCAACATAAAATTGGCGTGTTAATCAGTTAGGAGACCACCCCATGCCTAACTACTGAGCACAGCCCTTGCCACTGTTTGAACCTGCTGATTGGGGATGGCAATAATTATCAATAAAAAGTGGTCAAGTCATAGTGATTCCCCATGGGGTTCGCCAAAGGGGTTTGTGCATATTTATTCATTTTAGGTGGTTGACTAACTTTCAGTAATCTTTGTGAAGCCATTGTCTGATGATTAGGTTCTGCCCTTTGCATGCAAGGTAAGCTTGTCCTTGTGTTGCTCTAAATCTCACTTGCAGGCCCACCACTAATAGTTTACTGTGATCGAGCATTCAGATCTAGCTGTCTTCAGTATTTTGCCAAGATAGGATTGTAGACCTGCTTCGACATTTCATTGTGTAGAGTTGCTGGAACGACTATACATTGACTACGCTAGGTTGAATACAGTTTCCTGTCACCAGTCTACAACTCTGTTTGTATTGCGAATTGTTGACAGTCTCAGTTAGCAGCTTGTGCAGTTCACCATACACGTGCAGAAATACCAACACATTCTATTGCGCATGCATTTCGAATCGACCATCTGCATTACCAAGAGTTGAAGTTCAAAATCAAATTCACTGAGACATAAGGCCCCTCAGATTGGGCAGCTAGTTGAATCTTTCAGGGTTACAAGCCATTTTAATTCTGGATGAGCAGTTACTACTTTGAAGCATACACCATACAAGTAGCATCTTGCTTTCCATGGTAGAAAAGTTTCTTCCATCCTTGTTCACCTGCCTAGGAGCATAGGCTGTTAGGTGCTCTGTTCCACATTCTTCTTACTTAACATGTATCCTAAGGTGTGGTTGTTAGCCTCACAATGATATACCCGCAGGGGTTCACCACCCTTTGACAGTTTGCATTTGCTTACTACAGGGCCCCAGCCTTTGGAGCATCTTTCCCCTACCATGCTGCATGTCTATCCTCTTGCTGTTCTTTTTCTCTTCCCTTGGGAGAACATGTCTGGGGTGTTTCCAGAATGTGTTCTGCGTTTTCAGTGGCAGACATCAGAACAGTTTAACCACTGTTTTTCGTTTCTTCTTTCTTTCTTCATTCACTTTCTCGTATCCTTCCTCTGCTTTGGTGTTTGAGGTACCTCTCTTTCTTCTTTCTCCCTGTGTGCTCCTGAAGGTCAGCCCTTGCGTCTGCCACTTAACAGGTAACTGGGTGACACACAATTCCCAGCCCCAGGTTGACATGTTGGGTTCACACATGCCCCCTGTTACAGGCCAGGACCAGGGAGGGGTGATTGCCTGAGCTGCTACCTTCCCACATTGCCCGATTGGTTCCTCTGTCAGGTGTTCGGGAGGTGCGACCTGAGGTGTGAACAACAATCACCTAAGGCGGGTACCTTTTACATCACTCCATCATTTGATCAGGGCAGACTTCCTCCAGCTTATTGGGCAGCTACTTCACCTCTTAACACAGGAACACCCTCATTCCTTCCAGACTCCGCACACACCTATTCCCATTTGGACCTATCCTTCTGCAATGCCCAGCTTGCCCATCGTCTTGAGTGGTCTGGTCTCTCTGACACATACTCGAGCAACCATTTCCCATGTGCTATCTGTTTGCGGAATCCTACCCCACCTACGTGCACACTCAAATGGCAGCTTACTAAGGCCGACTGGAGGCTTTACTCCTCCATGGCAACCTTCGATGAAGAATATTTCCCAAGTTGTGATGACCATTCAGATATCTTACAAACATTATCCTTACCATTGCAGAACATTTCATTTCTTGCACTTCCTCTGTACCAAGCCGTGTCCCAGTTCCTTGGTGAACTGATGCATGCCGCAGTGCAATTCGCGTGCAGAGACGTGCTCTCTGCGTTTTTAACTCTCATCCTGCAGTGGCAAACTGCATTCATTATAAACAGTTGCGTGCACAGTGTCATAGCATTCTACAGTGTAGTTCTTTTCAGCATCTCCACTCTCCTTTCTGTCAGTTGGGCCAACCTCTGACAGCTCTCTGGGACCGAGATCCGTTCCCCAATTTCTGGCCTGACAGTAGAAGACGATGTCATAGTGGACCCTATTGCTATCTCTCGACGTTATTTTTTTGAGATTTCAAGCTCCATCCACTATCACCCTGCGTTCCTCCATCGGAAACGAGTGGAGGAGGCTTGGGCGATACCCTTCTCTTCTCAGAATCGTGAATGCTACAATGCTGCCTTTAGTATGAGGGAGCTAGATCATGCTCTCAGGGCCAGACAACATTCACATTCAGATGTTGTAACACCTTTCTCTTGCGGACAAGCACTTTCTGCTTCATACGTACAACCACATCAGGGCAGAGGGCACGTTTCCCAGACACTGGCGTGAATCCACTGTCACACCCCTACCCAAACCCATTAAGGAAAAACACCTCCCTTCTAGCTACCGCCCCATTTCTCTCACCATTTGTATTTGCAAGGTAATGGTATGGTGGCTCAAGTCTCGCAATCTACTAACCACTGCACAGTGTAGATTTCGAGTGCGCCATTCTGCAGTTGACCATCTCATCCTTTTATCCACCCATGACATGAATGGTTTTCTGCGGAAATCCCAGACTGTGCTCCGTGTTTTCCAATTTGGAGAAAGCCTACAACACCTACTGGAGGACGGATAGAATACCAGAGGATCTGTACCCTCTACTCATGGAGCTTCTGTGGCTGCCTGCCTGCCCCATTTCCTTCAGAAATTTTTAAATGACAGTTTTCAAGGTACATGTGGGGTCTGCATTGTCTGACACCTTTATGCAGGAAAATGGTATGTCTCAGGGTTCCGTCCTGAGCGTTGCCCTCTTTACTCTCCCATTAAACCTATAATGGCCTGTCTCTTCCCAGGCATCTGGAGCTCCCTTTTTGTTGACGGTTTTGCCGTATAATGCAGTTCTCCGTGCCGTGTCTCATTGAGCAGCATCTTCAGCGATGTTTTGGTCGTCTTCATTCACGATGCATTGACAATGGCTTTCATTTTTCTTCTGACAAAACCATTTGTATGAATTTCTGGTGGTGCAGTTGGTTTCTTCTACCATCTTTACATATAGGGCCTGTTGCTCTTCCATTCATTGAAACTACGAAATTCCTGGGGCTCATGCTTGACAGGAAACTTTCTTGGTCCTCCCATGTGTCTTACTTGGAAGCCCGCTGTATGTGGTTCCTCAGTGTCTTGTGTGTCCTCAGTGGCACTCACCTGGGGAGCAGATCGTACCACCCTCCGCTGTTTGTAGTGTTCCCTTGTCCGTTTGAAACTAAACTATGGTTGTTTTGATTATGCATCTGCACATCCTTTCCTCCTACGCCATGTAACATTATCCACCATCATCGCATCCATTTGGCCATTGGCGCCTTTTACACTAGCCCGGTTGCAAATCTGTATGCAGAAGCTGCCGAACTACTGTGATTTTCTCCTCAGCAGATATGCATGTCGTTTGTCTGCTATGTGTGGCTACCAAACCTATGCCTCCTTCTTCGGTGACTCCTTTGATCACCATTATGTCTCTGTTACCTCCTGGAGTTCGCTTTTGGCTCTTGCTCTGGCAGCTTAACTTCACGCTCCATACTACTTTCCAGGTTGATGTGCGGCTTTCACCACCTTGGCTTCGTGCGGCAGCCCACGTTCACCTAGGCCTTCATTCGCTACCTAAGTACCCTGCTCCAGCCTCTCTTTGTCGCCTTTAGTTTCACGACCTTCCCAAGGACCTTCGCAATAGTACCTTTTTGTATACTGATGGCTCTTGGACTGACCGTAGTGTCGGGTGTGCTTTCATCATCGGCACTGATGTATTTCAGTAACAGCTTCTGAAACACTGCTTAGTATTTACAGCAGAGATCTTCGTCCTGCATCAGGTGACGCAGTACATCCAGTGACACAGGCTTTTGCATTGTGTCACCTGCTCTGACTTTCTGCTGTACACCATCCATCCCTTAGTTCGACGTGTCCATGAAAGTTGTCGCTTGCTCACTCTTGATAGAGCCAATGTGATGTTTATGTTGGTTTCTGGTCACATCGGTCTCTGTGTAGCCATCTGTCAACAGATGGTACCACTTTGGCATACCACTGGTCCTCCCTTCATGGGAACAAGTTCTGGGTTATTAAGCCTCTCTCAGTGGCTTGGACAACCTCGTCTTGGCTCGCTCGCTGTGAGGATGCGCATCTGGCACTGTCTTTTTAGCCTACACCGTTTGTTAAGTTGTGCTCTCCCACCACTTTGTGGTCATTGACCTGAACGTTTGACAGTTTGCCATTTCCTGACAGAATTCCCTTTTTTAAATCACTTACATTCTCATTTATGTTTGTTATCTGAGTTATCAGTCATTTTAGTGAATGACTTAGCTGTCGACAGTGTTTCACTTTTTACCCGTTGTAGCAATATGGCAGAAGGCCATTTAATTTTTAGTTTAGGACCTCCATTCCTCGATGGCATATTTTATAGACCTTTCTATATGTCCCTGGTTTTAGCTGTCTTCTCTTCTGTCTTTTGAGATTAACATGTAGTCATTTTTAACTCCTCCCTTTGTCTTAGTGTTCTATAGTTCTGACATGGGCACGTATGACCCTAGTTGTTTTTGCACCCTAAAACAAGATAAAACAAAACAAACCAAAGCCATCACAGTGGTATAGGCTGCTTCTGGTAATCCGCCAAGAATAGTATCCGTGTTCAATAAGTCCTTCAACCACATAAAGGTTCCTTCACAATGTGTTGTTCAAGAAAACTACCCACTTCTTCAGAAGATATATGAGGGGTGTCCTAATTTCTGCAAAGCTATGCACAAATTTGTGGTAATGTTTTAGCCATGCCCATAAAGAACTGCAGGTATCTCGCTTCATTAGGTATAGGAAATTCCCACGCAGTTTGTAAAAGTCGAGGATCTGTCTACAAACCATACTGGCCAATAATATTGCCTAATAGGTGCACCTCCTTTAACACATAGTGGCATTTCTCCAATTTGTGCTGTTCATAGTTGACCAAATACATATGTAACTATGCTAAATGCTCCTGGATGTCCTTTGAAAACACAGCATCCTCATACACAATGCCTTGGTTTCAGGCCTGGTAGTACTCTGTTTAACAGGTGCTGGAACATCACCAGTACATTCTTCAATCCAAACGGAATTCGTGTTATGAATAGCAAGCGCACACACCTGTAAACTCAGTCTTGTATTGATCAATTTGTGCTACTGCCAAGTGATGGTATCTGCATTACAAATCCATTATTGCAAAGCCTTTGTTTTTCGGTGTTTCCATAACATTCAACATTGTGTAAGAATTCCATGACTAACCACTGGTTTAAATATTGATAATCACAGCATAAGTATGCCCTCCTCTCATTCCTGCCCTTTTTGGATACAGTTACCATGGGTGCCGCTAATGGGCTGGTACTTTCTTCTATAATCCTGTCATCAAGCTGTTAATTTATATACCAACACTTTCCCTTCCATACTCCATTTGCAGGCAGGTCCAAATTTCTTACTCCATCTTGACTGCCATGGATACCCATGAGCCCGTATTCAACGAAACTTGCGTGCACTTCTCTTTACAGATTTGTTTATAAAGTAATCTTCCACTGACTCTGCATATAAGTTTTCCTGTGTTAACATTTATGGGGAGCATATCACAGCAATTGCATTCTCCCCTCTTTCATGAAATGGCAGAATACGACATCCACCTCCTGTCCATATGTCTTGCTCACACTACAGTATGTCATATAGTGCAGTGTCAGACTGCAGTTGAGAGCTCACACAGTGGTGGTTGACTGTCATGGTGATAGATCAGGGATACCTAACATTGGTGTCAACAGCTGTAGTGCTGGGGATGACTTTGAGATGGGACAGTGCCAAACTCCAGACCTTGGCAAGTATCAGTAGTCTAATTAACAACGTATGCTCTGTGGATGCCAAATTGATGTATTAGTTTCTGACAGATGGATTAGTTATCGCTGGATGGATTTGGCTGCTAGTCTCGAATGGATGACTGTCAAACTGCTCAGGGCCTGGCTGTATGGTGGCCATACAGATATAGTGGCTGAGCAGCTTAGTGTCCTGGTGGCTGGCCGGCCAAGCACTTATAGATGTCACCTTGGTGACTGAATGTTCTGTTGCGGGTGGTGGAAGCATCACAGCAATAATTGCCATAATGCAGCTGTAATACTAGTACTGATCGGTGCGTTAGCAAAGTAATCAGTTGATCGGTGTGTTAGCAATGTAATCAGTTGTGGAGAAAGTTTAGTAAAAGTGCAGAATGTGTGCTGGACCTACACTTCACTATATTGGAAACATTATTGTTGCTGGAAGAGGCTTCTTCAATGCCTTTCTTTTATGAAGTGTAATATCTTTAAGTCTGTGCCCATAATTTTAAATCACCTCTATTTTATTGAATGTGTTAGAAGTTTTATAAAACATATTTTTGCTTCTTACAGAACTCCGTGAGCAGTTGACGTCTTATCAGCTCAAAATGCAGCGAATGAAAGAGGCATTTACATCTTCTGGCCAGGAATTTCGTGAGGCTTGTTATGTGCTTTTGGGTTATAAGATAGATCGCATTCAACAGAATCACTATCGTCTGGCGAGCATGTATGCAGATTCACAAGATGATCACCTCATGTTTAAGGTAACACAATATGCCTGTCATCCACATAAGGATATTCATATTTTAGTTTGATTCATTTATTTGAGAAGCAGAATGAACATTTCATTTGTTCTCTAGGTTATTTCTGCAGCTGTAATACTAATTTGGGCATGTGGCAGTGAATCTCTTATAATAATAAAGTTGACTCAAATGGGCTGTACTATGTTTCCATTAACTCAGTGACCTATATGTTCTTATATATAATAGAATAGCATTGATACAGAAATCTGTACCAGAAGCTTTGTTTATAAACTATAGCCCTCTTATCCAGTGATATGTCATTGGAGATCATTACTAGTGTCTCCAGTTTTAATTGACCTTTTAATCCTTGTTCCCCAGGTTGTTATTGACATTTCTTTTATCAGGTAAGTTTCCACGTAAACAGCAGCTTGAGCCACCAACATGGTCTTATTTCAGGCTGTGTTGTATATGCAATACAGTGTTGGCAATTAACTAATGCATTTGTGTGGCTTTCCTTATGTTTTCTTTGTCTCTATACAAATTGATGTATAGATATATGGGAAAATACAAGACTTATACCACATAGTGAGTAAAGTGCTGTGTAAATGGACATAGTCTCTGTCATGTTAATAACATTAAAACAGTGAGACAATTGTCCATGACCGCAGAGACTTAAGACCTGTGGCTTTAACCACTGACATGCGAATGTTCTCCTGAGATGAATATGTTGGAGGTACTTCTATGTATCAGAGTCACCTTTATAATTGCAATGACATGGAAAATGTTACAACGTGGAGACAGTTGATGAAAGGAAAATGTGATAAATTGCAACTGTAAATTATCTCATTGTGGGTAACTCAGGAAATAACTGCAGGTTTGATGTGATGTGTCTACAAAGGTTTCACACAAAGTACCCAAGGAACTGAATGATGAAAGCATACTTTTTGAGTATGTTGTGATCAGTTATCATAATTCCTTGTTAAAATCTTCTGTCATACTGAAGGATTGGATATAAACATCTTCAGTTACCAGTGGTTGTGATTAAGTGTTGTTAAAATTATAGACATGTAGAAAAACTAGCCAGTACCTCTGTTCAGAAGATTCAAGTTTCTATACTAATAATAGAAATATTTAAAATAGGAAACATTACTTCTAGATTTCGTAATAATATGTTCATTCTCCACTAAAGATCGAGGGACACAGGGGTTAAATGGGCTCGTTACCCAGAAGATAGCTCGAGTGGGGCCACCTGCTGTGAGAAATGAGAAAGGCATTAGATGAGTAAGTGCTGTGGTGGAGAAAATGGCAAAAGAGATGGTGAAAAAGGAAAATAAATAGGCAAATCATAAAATTCTAATAACTACCATGAAGGAAAGGGTGGGAGGGAAGTTATACTAATGGTTGGTAAGTCATAAAGGGTGGCAGAATTCGAGCTTGTGTTGGAGAGCAAGTTCTCATCTCTAGAGTTCAGGAACACTAATGATAGGTGGGAGGATTCAAATGATGATGTGGTAGTGTTAACACTCAGGCCACATTAGCCACACTATGGAGTAGGGGCTGCAACTGGGTACTAGACACCCAAAACTAAGCAGGTCTCTTTCATACATTCAGCCAGATTAGTGGTGGTCATTCCTACATAAAGAGCAGCTCTATACACACATTAGTTGGTAAGTCATGTGAGCTTTCATATGTTGCTGTGTCTGTAATTTTGTACAATTCTAGTGATGCGACTGGAGTAAGAGGGTGTTTGCAAGGAGTAGGTTTCTACAGTGGAAAAGGTTTAATTTCTTAATTCAATGAAACCAGAATCTTTTTGAAGAGGTAACATTTCATATCAGCCTCAGCTGAGAAAAGACTGGTCGGGATTATCTGTTATTTTAAATAAGTGCTGGTAAATACCCATTCTGTTAATATGTAAGATACACCTTTACAGCTATGTAGGAAAGGACATGGCTGCTGAAGATGGTATTCAATGTGAAGTGAGGTCTTTTTACTTCAAGATACATTGTATTTAACATAATATGAAAGACTGTCTTCGGAGCACATAAATGCCTAATCCACTTGAAGAAGCTGATACTGTTACATAATTGCTGTTGTGGTGGTTTGCAGTTCTGTAGTTACTAGAGATGTGAATGACTCTTCATCATAAGATTATAAAAGTGAGAAATTTTCCCATGTTGGCTTTGAAGAAACACTATGGTTCACTCCAAAAGTCTTAACATCATCTGCTTTTATGGAATGGTTAGTTTGTAATGATTTGTGCAAATGACCAAGTGAGGTTGTATTAACCAAAATTGAAAAAGTACATGAAGTAAAATATTTCCTAATCACTAATTATTGTGGTTATTACATTTGGAATGGGGGGTTTCTCCCTTAATTGCATCTTAACACTTTTACTGCTACAAACGACCTCTCTGTATTCTGTGCTGAAATGCTTTTTGTTATGGCTGTACTGCTCACCAAACGCTGGTGCCTGTGCTGAAATATTACGTTTCAGCTGATATTAAATACTTATTGTCCAATTTTGCAAAAATTATTATGTGAAAAAATTTGATTTTTGCACATCTTATAGTCTTGTCTTTGCTTGATAAAGGATGCAATACTCACTGCACTGAATCAAATTAAGTACATCACTGCACGAAATTTTAAAGATTTTGCAGAGGTAAAAAAAACCATTGCATGTTTTTTATTTTAGCTCATATATTGCATTAAATGAAATGTAGATAAGATTTCGAATTTTTGTTTAAAATTTAGAGCAAAACAATATCTACTTCATTCTTGAGTTATTGGGTCGTATATCTGAAGGACAGTCAGTCACAATTTGCCCATTCACGTCGCTGCACATTGCAAATCGTGGTCATAACAATTATCACATCTCATAAACGATTCAAGATGTCAAAACAAAAACAATTCCCCCCCCCCCAAATGATAGCATGCAATGAGTCCCATATATTGTATGAAATTTCTATGTTCGCTGAGATATGGAAGTAACTCGTCCGCAGCAGTGATAGGTCGACGGCCCAGGATGCGTATGGATGTCCATGGTACTATAGGAAAACCCGAGTGGTGCATGCATGTGTGTCCGCAGTACCTCAGGAATGTTGTGGATGGATGTGTGTGTACAAGGAGACCACCTATGGTAGATCCTAATTTCCACTCCATTTGTTCAAGGTTGTGCAGCTGTTAGACTCATAATGTAACCAGCTTGATGGATCCATTTTTAAGGAGCAAATATGGATGAACTGATCATTAAACTACACTGCATAATGCATGGTGTTTCGATCCTTTACACTTGATTGCCCTGTGTCTGTCAAAGTCTGACTGACAGCTTAATTACAGTATTGACTCGAGGACTCCTTTGGTGCATGATCAGTATGTGAACTGGTCATGTTTATCTAGAGCTCTGATGTATAGAAGCACTCAGGCCTGAGTTGAGGCTGCTAGGAGCCATGCTCTGTCAGAGATTTTGCACTATAAGTAGGCGTTACCAAGCTCCTTAAGCTATGACAGGCAACTGTACCATGGGTAGTCTGTATCCTGACCCAGGTCAAAGATTGATAGGAGCATGGACTATGAAAACTCACACCAATAGCTTGCCCATGTCCATCTGTGCCTCCACAGTACTACACAAATATTGGCTGAATGGGCAGTAGCAGAGACCTTAAAACCCCAACTGTTTTGACTACTTCTTATTTAGGGACAATAAAGTGCTGAACTTCAGGGTTAAAAGGTGAGTTAGTGGAGGCGTAAGAGGAGTTGTTACATAACATTAAATGAGAAATAATAAGGTTATTAAAAGTGAGCTGAAAGAATGACATGTTTGAATTAAACTTGGGAAATAAGTTTTATTACTACATATAGGATTTACAGTGAACTGGAAAATTGATAACATTAGTACAGATATTGAAGTAATCTCAGACAGAACTGTAATAATTGTTTTAAATGTAGACAAATATATTTTATAGAAATCTCTAAAGTCTGTGCTCCAACACTTTCACATTCTGATGATGTAGAGGTGCTCTGTGAGGAGTTACAAAATCCGTTCAGTGACGGCAACCACCACCACAAGATGATTGGGGGAAGAAGGGGGGAGGGCTGAGAAATTTAATAAAAAGTAATAGGACAAAAAAACTAAAACGGTTCTTATTCAGTGGGGAACTTTGGATTATAATACAGTTGCTAAGAGGAACACGTTTGCCCTCAACACACCTTCAAAAGAAACAAGCATAAAAGGACTAGATAAGGAAGAAATGAAAGTGAATAAGTTTTGTGAAACAGTAAAGAAATTATTGAATATGTGATGGTTCTAAAGAACTTTTGACGTACGAGATGTAGAATAAAAAAGATAGAAAACTAGAAACAAATACAGTCACTAGGAAGAAATCAGAAATGTGGAATAAGGTAACTTACTTAAGAATTAGGTGACATACCTGATAATAGTTAGCAAACAAGTTCAACGTCTTCAAAAATAGTGGTTATACAGACATAGATGAAAGAGGCAATTATTTGATTAAAGTACTTATATTTACAGCGGAAGATTTTGTAAGTATGTAGAAAAATCATTAGTTTGTCAAATTATGTGGCAGTGTGCAGCTTTGTTTGATGTGTTTCAGATGTCTGAGAGAAATTTTGATTGACAGACGATTTGACAGATATGTGATGTTTTGCAATGCAATGTAAGTGAGAAAGAGTTTTTATTATAGTTTGTCTCATTGCTTCATGAGTTTCCACAACTGTGGAAACTACGACCTAAGGAAAATATGGACGGAAAAAAAGAGCACCAGCAATTACCAAAATGATTAGGGTGTTGTGTCTTTCCTGGGCATATATTCTGCAGCAAGATGTTATGAAGAAAACCAGTATTCCATGCACAACACAAAAGTGGGAGCTGAATGAAATAAAAATAAATTAAAGTTGATGTAATCATCATGTTCAGTGTGCAATGTTTCCTTTATCAGATTTTCATGTGTATATTTTTTTCTGAATTTCAATCATTCCGTGGACCAGCATTTTGTTTTATTTTTCTTCTTTATACATAGTGCTAAAGTCAGTACAAGAAATGCTTTGCGTGTATTGGTAGCAATTCCCACTAGTGTCAAAATACTTCGTTACACGATATGCATAGTGTGACAGCCACTTCAAAAATAAGGCTAAATTTTCCAGAATTTGTTGTAACACCTGCACACTTGTGTGACAAACCCATGGATAGGAGACAGCAAATTTGACCAAGAAGTTATCGTATACAGGGGACTTAATAGGAACATGATAGAATATATTGGATTAGGCTGAAGCACTCTTAAAACGTATATATGTGGAATAAAAAGTTGTGATAAAAGAAACAATAAGAGCGTGAACTAAACGCAACAGAACCTTATGCTCAATAGAGATCACATTTCACCAGTTATGATGAAACTAACAACAGAGAGAAAATTCTACAATCCATCAAATATTTCTTTAAATATTTGTATAGTTCAGTTGATCCAGTCCTGTATCTGATGCTGTTTATGAGCCTGCCATTAACTTTATAACCCCCTAGCTGTGTTTTGAAAACTGCGCAGGTTAAATTGCATGATGGGGCTGCCACCTCTAGGTACTGCAGCCTACTTGATTTTGAGTTCAGAACAGGCACCAGCCTAATCCTGGAAAGGAAGATAATGGTGATGATATTTGTGTAGTTAAAAAGACGAAACAGAAACAGTGGTGGTTAATAATGAAAACAACAATAGCAAAAACTTATGCACTGCCTCTAATGACCTCATCCTTGATGGGACATTAAACACTAATTTCTTTTTCTTTTAATATTTGCAAAAATAACCATTGAATTACACTATATATCTCACATATTGTAACGAGAATTATCCAGCATATCCTGTCATGCATTTACATTGACATAACAACTCAAAAGTGATGTATTCTGTTAAGACAATTTGACAATTAAGCATAAGAGAACAATAATGGTCATACACTGTGTTGTTGCATTGACAGCCACAGTAATTACGTACCCCAGAATGATGTGACATTGTTTTTTAAAATACCAAACAACAGTCATCGTAACTTAGTTCGGTTTTCTTGCCTAAACGTTTATGCCTACTGTAAATAATACCCTGCATTATTATTGCACAGAGATTTGACTTAACAGTCCTGCTTTGTGCCCTAAAATGAGTAGCATTGTGCATAAAATCTTTATCACTGGCCAACCTAAGAAGTATTCTGATCCACCCGCATGCCATTTCCTGCCATTGGTCCATATCTCCATCTTTAATGTCCTCAGCGGCAACAGGATTTAACGCTAATCTTTTTTCCTTGGTTGTTCATATCAGTATAAAAGGCATGTCTACATATGCCCCCTTGTCATAATTTTGCCATTGGTATATCATGTCTTTCTCATCAGAGACAGGGCCCTCCGTGAAACTCGTTTTTTATTTCGGTTATGAATAGCAGCTGCAAAGCTTTTCAAGTTAACAAGGGGACCGATGAGCAGTTGTCCACCTCTGTGAACTACCGTTGGCAAAGCTTAGCCAAGGACAGGTTAACCAGCTAATGGCAGAGCATGCTGCCCATTACAACATGGATAACTGCAGTGCTGCTTCACCCCAAACTCCCCCATCCTCAGCCCCTCCTCTCTGCTTCCCCCTTCCCCCAAATATTCACATGTGAATTGCAAGCTGAGAACATTCCTCCATTACAGTACAGTTCTCCTATCCTCTGTCTCTGAATCAGTATTTAAGGTTGAATAACAAGTAAAATAGATTAAGGAAAGGCAAACCTACATTTCTAGCATTTGTAGACTTAGAGAAAGCTTTTGGCAATGTTGACTGGAATACTCTCTTTCAAATTATGAAAGTGGCAGGGGTAAACTACAGGGAGCAAAAGGCTATTTACAGTTTGTACAGAAACCAGATGGCAGTTAAGAGTCCAGTGATATGAAAGGGAAGCAGTGGTTGGGAAGGGAGTGAAACAGGGTTGGAGCCTATCCCCAATGTTACTCAATCTGTATATTGAGCAAGCAGTAAAGGAAACAAAAGAAAAATTCAGAGTAAAAATCCATGGAGAAGAAATAAAAACTTTGAGATTCGTCGATGACATTGTAATTCTGTCAGAG
This sequence comes from Schistocerca americana, assembly GCF_021461395.2. Lineage (NCBI taxonomy): Eukaryota > Metazoa > Arthropoda > Insecta > Orthoptera > Acrididae > Schistocerca > Schistocerca americana. Next base: position 394,192,568 of record NC_060125.1, on the reverse strand, counting down.
ACAGCAAAGGACTTAGAAGAGCAGTTGAACGGAATGGACAGTGTCTTGAAAGGAGGATATAAGATGAACACCAACAATAGCGGAACAAGGATAATGTAATGTAGTCGAATTAAATCAGGTGATGCTGAGGGTATTAGATTAGGAAATGTGACGCTTAAGGTAGCAAACAAGTTTTTCTATTTAGGGAGCAAAATAACTGATGCTGGTCAAAGTAGAGAGGATATAAAATGTAGGCTGGTAATGGAAAGGAAAGTGTTTCTGAAGAAGAGAAATTTAACATCGAGTATAGATTTAAGTGTGAGGAAGTCTTTTCTGAAAGTATTTGTATGGAGTGTAGCCATGTATGGAAGTGAAACGAGGACGATAAACAATTTAGACAAAAAGAGAATAGAAGCTTTCGAAATGGGGTGCTACAGAAGAATGCTGATGATTAGATGGGTAGATCACATAACTAATGAGGAGGTATTGAATAGAATTGGGGAGAAGAGAAGTTTGTGGCACAACTTGACTAGGAGAAGGGATCGGTTGGTAGGACATGTCCTTAGGCATCAAGGGATCACAAATTTAGCGTTGGAGGGCAGCATGGAGGGTAAAAATCATAGAGGGAGACCAAGAGATGAATACACTAAGCAGATTCAGAAGGATGTAGGTTACAGTAGGTACTGGGAGATGAAGGAGCTTGCACAGGATAGATTAGCATGGAGAGCTGCATCAAACCAGTCTCTGGACTGAAGACAACAACAACGACAACAAGTAAACTGTGTATGTTCAACTGATTTTTGTTTATTTCTAACTAGTTGTCAGATTATTGGGTGATCTTCAGTAAACAACTGACTAAGAGATCGCAAGGATCACTTGTTCATAGGGGAAGTGGGACTTGGTGTGTGCCTTTGTGTTTGCATTTACAATAGAAGATCTAGAACATATTTCATGCTACGTTTGTTGTAGTTTCCTTATAACCTGTGTGTAAATGACAATATACAAAACAGCAACAGCTATTTGTGACAGTCAGTAAATATGTTTTCTGGGACCATTTTTGTTGAGTAATGTCTATTAGTTAAGTGTAAAAATGTTTTCAATTACTTTAGTTGGTATGGACAAAAACTTTAACATTTTACATTTTTCTGCAGATGAAATCTGATGACAGTCTTGACCTGTTGGAGACAGCCTTTTCTTCATCTCTACCAGATTTTATTCAGGAAAACCTTCATATTCATCATTCTGTGCCACTATATTTGAGTGGCATTACTCAGTATTTATTCAATCGACAGACATTGATGACAACGACATCATGACGGTGTAGACTGCAGCTGCCTTAGTGTAAATGCATGAGTAAACATGTTGTTTAACTGTCATGTTAACATGATTGAAATAATAGCTCAGAGAGCTACTGTGAAACTGAAAGTAAAAAAAGGAGAGGAGGAGCTTATTGGATAAGAGCAAGGGTTAATATACGTGATCATACTTGGTGATTGTAGAAACAATCAATTTAAGTTCCCATATCATTCTTCTTCCAAAACTTGACTGAGAAATTAAAAATGTCAGTTTGGGCTCCCCTCTTAAGTGATACTTCAGCTTCACTTGTGGTCTCATTTGTGTGTCAAAGGTGGCCTTCCTTTGTGCCTGTTTTGATATTCCAAAAATTGTAATGAATGTGTTTGTACATACAGACAATTGCTGCAGTTGTCACAATATATTTATTTTTATTGTATCTTTTAGTCTTTTTCCATGCTATTTCCCCAACTTTATATTCCTATCAAAACTTCCTACCAATAATAGAGTATCATTCAAAGAGAAATGACATAATGAACATGTAATTATACACATTGTAAGAAAATGATGGTGATTTAAATATTATTTGATAAATGAAAGTACATAGTGGTAATCATTATTAACTGATGAATTTCTACTAAGTATTACTTAGCAAACATTTATCTCGGGTTACCTATTTTCTTTTTTGAAGAATTAAAAATATTATTACCTACATTAAAAAACATTATTACAGTATCATATGCAGAATTTTTAAGCTACTATTTATTTGTAATACTCTCTTCTCTTTGTATGATTAACATTTTGTACATTCTTTTATGTTGCCTAGCTTACACTTTATCTTTCTGTTCAGTATTCTGTGCATATTTGTCTCTCTAATTTTCTGATAAATTAACTTTCAATGGCAGAATCCTGAATTTGACTTGCTAGATTAAAATAATTTTGTGACTGACCTCTCAATGAAGTGAGTGGTACTGAACATGTACCTGAGAATTTCAGTTATTTCTTAAGTGCCACATGCTCACTGTTATCTGTTTTGGTAAATGTTGAATCTTGTCAGTTGGGGGCTGCCTGCAGCTACTGCAGTCTGTCAGTCACAAAATTATTTTATTCAAGCTGTAACTGTTCTGTTTATTTCCACATGTTCCAGTGGTTCCTTATCTTCTCTTGATAGTCCTTTTGTTCACAAGAATATAGTTGCAGTTTTCATTTGTGGTTATCGACCTAAAGTTAATATCTGGTCACATGATCAGGGATTTCATAGTTTTAAATGATAGAGTATATCATTTCCAAGCCAGTAGGAATGGGTGATCAAAGAAGTAATTTGATCCAGATTTCAATCCAGAGAGTAATTTTATGCTCTTTCATTGCTGTTCAGCAGACTGCCATAGTCATTGACAATCTGAACTGTGCAGGTGCTGTCATATCACTTCTGGGGGCAGATTTATGATGGAGAAGGAGGGGGGGGGGGGGGGGTGGATTGCCCCAAATCTGAGCACAGTGTAGCTCCATGGAATGCTTTCACTGCATGGAGTTTTCAGAGGGTTTCTCATGATAACAGAAATGTTCTGGTCATAATTTTGCCAAATTTAGTTACACAAGTTTTATTCTGATACATGACAATGTCAAGGAATGTTGTACTAAGTTTAATAGAGGCTGAACCAGTGTGAAACAAGCCAGCTATTCTGCAGTTACAGAGACAGTTAAGAAGACTACATGTTTAATAGACTATGGTAGTAGCTTAAACTTGCAAGTCGGTCTTGCACACTCTAAAAGGAACAAGACAGGCCCAAAAAGGCCCTTATGCAATGTGTTGTTGTCAATCCCAAAGGTTCACAGACAAAATTTTGTCATTTTAGCAGAGGCATGTGTGATTTCATGGCAGCAACTGTGCTACAGTAATAGCTGATCAGCATTTGTTGATTTCAAAGTCACTCATGAGGATTTAGTCCAAGCACATGTGATTTTTTTTTTAAAAAAAGTTTTTTCAGTAGTTTAGTACAAGTCAGACAACTAATTTGTATGAATACATGGTGTCATGGCAGTTTGACTAAATATAATATTCTCATGTTTCCAGCCAAGTCAAGAGATTATACTTCCACAAGCTTTCATCCAAGTATTCCTCAACCGGTGTCAACTGGTAAATGAATGCCATGTGCTTACTGCCCTGTCCTTATTTAGCCATGGTATTGGCTGTGACATCAGCAGTACTTTGTCCATTGTCACATAAGACATTTTTTTCTGTCCCTCATTCACCATGACCACTTACAGTTGTGATACTGGGTTCCATCCTGTGCTCAAATGCGAAGTGCAATCTTTATTGATGGTGTTATCAGGTATTTTGATCTATGTAATCACTTTATTATGCCGTCCCAGGAACCATTCACCTTTGTGGTGATAGAGGTGTCATTGAATGCAACTTTGCATCCATTTTTTCAGTACACGTTTGGCTTCTGCCAATTTCTCCTGATAGTGTAATCACAGCCTGGTTTTCTGTGTGCATGGTCCACCCAGATGTATTACTGTCAAGTCTCATACATCGAATTTTTATAAATGCTAGAAGCTCTGAGGCATACATTATTGTTAATAGGCCTTGTGAATTGGCATATTTTAGCTGGAGACTGAAAATTGAGTTGATATCCAGGAGTCAGTTAATCTTCCCTGTAATTGAAACACACAATAGCAAAAATGCTATCTTTTTAACTGTCCTCCTCAACAGTGTTCTATTTGCAGGTTCCTCCTGAAATGAAATGCTTGTGATATCTTTAAATGTGAACATTTTAGGTTAGGCTTTACTGTGAAACAAAAAGTTTACTGTTACCAGTCACTGTTTATTTATCTCCACGACGCGTTTCAAAGGTTTAACCTCTATCATCAGGTGGATTTACGTTTGTTAGTATGAAACTTGTGTGTGTGTGTGTGTGTGTGTGTGTGTGTGTGTGTGTGTGTGTGTGTTGTGTTTTAAGATTTTTTGGAGGAACTTGTGGCACTGTCTAGTGGAAAAACACTATTTCAGAACATGGTTTTGGGTTTCTTTTGACAAAAAATTAAACGTGTATCTAATGGTATACATAAAAATAAGTAAAATAAAGTACCTCCAGTGGTCACAAGTTCCTTTCACTGTCATAACACATCACATGTATACTCTCATATTTTGTAAACAAATATGGCGTCAGAAACCATTGGGTGTATGGATCGTATAGCAGAAGAGAAAGCATTATGACAAAGTACAAACAATATACGTCCTAACAACATTATTACAGAATAAAATTTTTAAGGGATTTGGAGGTGTTATTTGAGGTGTTGAATACATTCATTGGAATAAATACCTCAGATGGTATAGAAATGCAATTCTGACAGGTTAAAATAGCTTAACCAATTCATACTCATTTATACAATCAGGTGAAGTGTTACAAACTTTATGTACAATAATCATATTGGCCACAGTGGTAAAATTATACACAAATTAAAATTTTGGTTGGGATTCATAGATAGATATGAAAGGTTGGAGGCACATGGAGAGCGAGAGAAAGAGAAAGTGAGCGGGGGAGAGAGGGTGGAAAGAGTGATTTTATGAGAGCAAACTTTACAAGGCAAGGGTCTTAAGATTATATCTGTTACTGCCTAAAGGTTGCAGTAATACATTGGTTAATGCTTAAAAATATGCAGATGGATGTGCAATTTGTGCCAGTGGGTGATGTACATATAGTTCCAAGCTGACAAGTGGTACAAGCTATTGGTGTTATGATATATCTGTAAATGAGGTCAATCTCTTGTACACTCGGGGGCTGTCTTGGTAACATAACTAAATATTTATGGTAAATGGTAGGGTGTGTGTGTGTGTGTGTGTGTGTGTGTGTGTGTGTGTGTGTGTGTGTGTGTGTGTGTGGGCGCGCGCGCGCTTTGCATGTTTTAATGATGTAGGCAACTGCTGAAAACAGAGATGATACTATTGTAAATATTTTCATTTTTGTCATTTAAGATGGATTCAGGTTGTTTTGTTTGTATATTTGGAGTGTTCCAAGGATGTCTAGGTTTCTGCCTTTGGGTGGTTGTGTAGGATGCTGATACTTGTGTTGTTAACATGGTGTTTTATTTCATGCAGGTGGGTGGCTATTGCTGACGTGTGGTATTTTTTTGTTTTTTGGTGCTGCCATGTGCTCTTTGAATAATCTCAAATGATCTGCGTGTGTGGTCTATGTAGAAGCAGTCACAGTCCAAACATTCAATTTTGTGCACACCTGTGTGTGTAATGCAGTGGGTTTCGTGTGCAGATGATGTGGGGTAACTTCTGTCCTATCTTGTTGTCTGTGGTAAAGGATATGCTTATGCCTTTTCATTTGAAGACATTGGCAATCTGATATGAAATGTTACATAGAAAGGGGTGTGTATGGAAGATGTTATTTTCTTTTTGTTTTTTATGTTGCGATTGCTCTTTGCCATTATTATTGTGCATTTCAGGATGTCGACTATGGAGCTGTTATAACCATTTGCAATAGCTGTTTGTTTTATTATTTCAATTTCTTGATCACATTTGTCTTCAGAGTGTGGTAGTTGGATAGCTCTATTGATCATGTACCGGATTGCTGCCATTTTGTGGGCTGTGGGATGATAAGAGGAGTTGTGGATTGTAATATGTGTTGTGGTAGGCTTCCTATAAATTTCAAACTGATATCTGTTATTCCTTATTCTAATGGTAAGGTTTAAGAAATTTGTACTGTCATCTGTTTGGTGTTCAACTGTGAATTTTATGCTTTCATGGGAGTTGTTGAATAACTGGTTCAACTCACTGATATCATCTGTGGTGCCTTTGATTAAAATGATGGTATCATCTACATATCTGTAGTAGTAGATGATATTTTTGTAGAGGTTGTGATTCGATTTCAGGATTTTGTCTTTTAAGTTACTTACAAATATTTCAGCTAGCAGTCCTGAACGATTTGAGGCCATTGCCAGACCATCTGTTTGCTTGTAGATTTTATGGTTAAATTTAAAATAGTTGTGTGAAAGTGTGAATTCAAACAGGTCCATTAGTTCAGTTATGTGGGTGAAAGGATTTTTTCGTGCTTTTGCAGGTTGGCATTGATTATCTGTAGTGTGGGATCTATTGGCAAAGATAAATAAAGGTTTTGTATGTCAAATGAGGCAAGTGTGGCTCCAGCAGGTACATCTATATTTTTGACATGTTGTGTAAATCCTGTTGTGTTTTTAAGTGTTCTCTCGTTATTGAATGTGTATGCCTCTTTGAGAATTTTGAAGAGCATTTTGCTGAGTTTGAATGTTGGGCTGTTCCTACTGTTCACTATAGATAGGCCTCATGGGGCTCCCATCTTTGTGTATCTTAGGTTGTGATCTAAAGCAAGGTGCTTGTGGGCTCATTGTTACAATATTTCTTGCTTCTTGGATGGTGAGTAGAAAGCTGATGTTGTTTGAAATGTGTTTAATCTCCTTTTGTATTCTGGCTGTTGGATCTTTATGTATCTCTGTTATGTTGTTGGTTTGGAAGAAGTCTAAAGTTTTTTTCTATATTTGTTGCTCCATTCATTACAACAGTTGTGTTACCCTTGTCAGCTTTTCAAATTATTGCATTATTCTTGTTTAATTTAGTTTTAATGGTATGTGTAAGGACTTCTTCTTTTTTCTTACATCTAACAGATATAATCTTAAGACCCCTTGTCTTGTAAGTTTGCTCTCATACAATCACTCTTTCCACCCAATCTCTCTCCCTCTCACTTCCTCGTTCTCTTTCTCCCCCTCTGCCTCCAGCCTTTCATATCTATCTGTGAATCCCAACCAAAATTGTTATTTGTGTATAATTTTACCACTGTAGCCAATATGATTATTGTACATAAAGTTCATAACACTTCACCTGATTGTATGAATGAGTATGAAGTTTAAGCTATTTTCACTTGTCAGAATTGGATTTATATACCACCTAAGGTATTTATTCCAACGAATGTATTCAACACCTCAAACAACACTACAAATCCCTCAAAAAAATTTATTCTGTAATAATGTTGTTAGGACATATATTCTTTGTACTTTGTGATAATTTTTTCTCATCTGCTATACGATCCATGCATCCAGTAGTTTCCGACGCCATATTTGTTTACAAAATATGAGCGTATACATGTGATGTGTTACGACAGTGAAAGGAACCTGTGACAACTGGAGGTACTTTATTTTACTTATTTTTATGTTTACCATTAGATACACATTTAATTTTTTGTCAAAAGAAACCCAAAACCATGTTCTGAAATAGTGTTTTGTTTCCCCGCTAGACAGTGGCACAAGTTCCTGCAAAAAATTGTAACACAACACACACACAAATGCCATATTAACAAACGTAAATCCACCTGTGATGAAGGGTTAAACCTTTGAAACGCGCTGTGGAGATTAATAAACTTGTGATATCTGTTTAACATTTATTATTGTAGCCATTTTCACAGAAAACATTTTGTAGGTGGTCCAGTTCTTGGGGAAAGTTTTTGACAACAGAGATAGATGAAAACTCTTGCACGGATAAAGAACTCTTGCTCGGATAAAGAATTGATGTGTCTGGAAGCCCAAGATGATTTTCTTCACATTGTGAGCATCTTCGCTATTGTGAGAAATTGAAGGGGGCTGAATATGCATTGAAAAATGGAAACAAAATTGCATTCAAAGACATCCCCATCATCACAAAGGCTAACAGTTATTGGGATAATTTAATTAAAGAAGCTACAGAGATGAAAATATCTGATCACACCATCACAGAACACAGCAGGTTGCAGCTGAGCACACTAAGGAAGCTGGCCATCATGATGTTAATGTGGGCACAGCAGGTGTAAGACAAAAACATTGTCTCACACAGCAGTGGACTGAGTGTTGATGATATCACAGCCAATACAATTGTGGATGCTTGTCCCCAATATTAAAGAGGAATAAATGTTGTCTTTGTTACCTGGTATCTGTGCGCCCTTTAAATGACCTTGGCCATGTTCCTGCGCAAACTCACTAGGTGGCATGGCTGTGCATAGCAACATACTGTTTGGATTCTTGGACCATTGGATGTGGTGACACAGTGGATGTTGATTGTCAGCAAAGGGTGAACATCAAGTTCTGCATTAAGTTCAGGAAAACCCCTCATAAACATGGTCAGTGATTAAGCAAGCATGTCCTGGCAAGACACTTTCAAGTGCCATAAAAGGTTTCGGTGGAGACAGAGATTCAGTGCAAGACAATCCCAGAACCGGTCGCCTGTCTACAATGCAAACCAATGCAAACATGGAATGTGTAAGACAGTTACTGCAAGAAGACCATTATATAACTGCAATATCAGAACAACTTAATTTGAATAGTGATGTATGTCATAAGATTTTACATAAAGATTTAGGGAAACGTAAACTTTTGTCCTTCACACTGTAACAGGCAAACAGAAATACAAAAGACAAATAATTTCTGCCGAGCTATTGGATAGAGCCAGACATGTTCCCACATTTCTGTCAAACATTATTGGTGGGAATGAAAGTTGGTGCTATCAGCATGCAGGCTTTCAAATAAAAAAGAATGTGATGAGGGTGTGGTGGCCCTCAACTACATACCTACAGACTCAGAGTTGAAATATTAAAAGTTTTGGCTGGTTTAGTTGTATAGGGGCTGGGATACATAGTTGGTGCATTACAATCCAAATACTGCTGAGTATACAATATAAATAGACACATGAATCGAATGGTCGAAGGTTCCTATCACTCGGCAATTGCGAATTTTTAATGCAACATAGTAATTTATAAATGACAGATTGCAATTAAATAAAATCTGCAGGTACTATCTTAACAACTTTAAATGATGAGTATGATAGCAGAAGTACCTTTTAGAATGCCATTTATTACTGCAAACACTTATTGGTGCCCATGGTCCAGCAATTAAATAAAATATAAGTTGAATAACAGGGAAACAATGGATTCCTACTTCACGTAATTAGTTATGAACAACAACATAGCTCATGAGATATTCACTTCTAAACTCGTACTACGTCTTCGCTGCAGAAGCCACGGAAATCTCACAGGTGCACGTCAGCACTACGAAATATTTCTATCTCCCACTACCACACGCAAAACTGCTACACTCTCCAAGTCTTTCCCGCGACTGCGGGTCCGTCGCACCGTACTGTCCAGGACTCTTTCGTGTCTTCTCCCGTACTGTACTCTCATTGCCATCCAGTCTCCCCATTCACGAGTGCTGTGATTGGCTAGAGCGCTCCCGCCATGTCTTCAAGCCAACGCACACTCACAAACATAATGAAGCACGTTCAAAATACTGCATTTACATTTAAATAACTTGAAATTAAATAAATATTCCTACTTCTGGACCATAAACACGCTCTGACACACATTATTAAATAAATAAACAAATTCAATAAACATATATCAGAGGAATAGAACAGAAGTAAGCCAGTAGTCTAATGTCCCAGTGCTTTCTAAAACACAGTAAATAACTGACCAATTTCTTCATGAATAGTATATATTGGATATAAACAAAGACATAGATGAATAAATATATTTATAAGCATGCTGCTACTGTTTTTTTGTGTAACTGTGGAGTACTTATGGCCTGACGCGATTAATAGTAATCGGCCACTTTGACCTCCAATAATTCAGGTACTATTCAAGTTACACATGTGTAATTTGTACCAATTTAGGTTTACACTAATAGCTTTCTAAAGACATGTCAATCGAGTAAATTGGATGAACCATTTAATTTTGGAAATTCATTTAAGGTTTCACAAAGTCCACCATCTTTGGCACTCCTGGCATGTCTCCATTGACACAGCGTCACGATGGGATTCCCAGTCACACGGGCTGGCCTGGACCTTGGCTAACGTTCAGCACCACGCAGCTGCCGATGAGCTGCGGCCCGCCGAGAGGCCCTAGCGTGGCCACGCCAACTCCCAACTTAGAATATTTTCAGGGCGCCACAACTCACCTGTTACCTCACAAGCATGACCATCGCATGAAGCGTCAAAGTGCTGAATGTTGGAGTACTGGATCACCAGCCAAAAAACAAAAAATTCAAATGACAACCTTCCAGAACAAATATCATGTTGACTGCATTCTTTCATCATGAATTTGTTCCTTCAGGTCAAACAATGTACCAAACTCTTTACATCAAAGTCTTGAAATGTTGGCTACAAGCAGTTTGATGTGGCTGCCCGGATTTTTGGCATTCTCAGGAATAGTTCTTATTGGATAACAATGAAAGACCACACACTACTTTATTTGCTACCAAGTATCTGGCCAGACATTCTGTTATTGCCATCGCACATCCACCATATTTGCCTGACCTCTCAGTTTACAATTTTTTCTTGTTTCTGCGAGTGAAAAGGCAACTGAAAGGAAAGCTTCATCAGGATATCAAAGACATCCAATGGGCTGTGACAGATAAGCTTACAGTCATTGCAGTTGAAAATTTCCCTGCTTGCTTCCAAGACCTCCAGAAACATTGGCAACTGAATATAAGTCGCCAAGGGGACAACTTTGATAGGTGCTAGGATCATTACTTGGTACGTGTAATTTTCTGTTATATTAAAAAAAAAAAAAAAAAAAAAAAAAAAAAAAAAAAAAAAAAACACGCACACAACCCTATCCTGGAACTTTTCTGACAAAGGGAATAGATTTACACCTGTAGAATGTGAGGAATAGTCTTAGGTCAAACACAGTGATGCATCTTAAACAGAATTGACCTCATCCTTTCCAACCAGTGTAGATTCTGAAAACACTGGTCATGCAAAACTCAGTTCTCTTGTTCTGCACAAATAATTATTTGTGAAAGGATAACTGTATGGGGTATCAAACAAAGTTTTTGACTGGGTTGATTTCATGGCATGCAGCACATTACTTGGATGGAACCTAATCAACAGATATAGAAGTAACTTCAGCATAACTCAAGGGGAAATATATTAGGATCCTTGCTGTTCATGTTGTGTATTAATGATATGGCAGACAATATTATTAGTAACCTTGGATGGTGCAATGTTCTGAAATGAAGTACTGTGAAAAATGCTGCAAAAATATTTTTCTCTCTCCTTAAGAAGATTTCAAACTGATGCAAAGATTGGCAACTTCCTTTAATTACTCAGAAATGTAAAATTGTGAACTTCAGAAAATGCAAAAATGTAATATCCTATGGCTACAATTTCAAACAGTCACAGTTGAAGTCACTTAACTTGTACAAATACCTGCATGTGACAATTTATAACAATATGGGATGGAATGATTACATAGGCTCAGTTATAGGTAAAGTAGGTGACTGGTGACAGTTCATTGGTAGGATACTGTGAAAATGCAGTAAGTCTAAAAGGAGCCGGCTTACAAAACACTCGTGCAACTGAGAATATTGCTAAAGCGTGAGGGACCCAGTCCAAATAGGACTAACAGGGGACACTGAATGTGCACAAAAAGGAGCAATAGAAATTTTTACTGGTTGGTTTGAACCATTGGAGAGCATTCTGAAGATGCTGAAAATCTTCAACTAGCAGACACTGTAAAAAAATGCCAGCTATCCCATAAAAGCCCACTTACAAAGCATCAAGAGCAAATATTAACTAGAAATTTGAGAGTATATTTCATCCCCCTACATATTTCTCCTGCAAGCACTGCTAAGAGAAGATTAGTCTAATTACAGTGTACACAGAGGAACTTAAGCAAGCATTCTTCTTGTGTCAATATGAAAATAAATGGAACAGGGGAAAAAGTGTAACACTTTGTAAAAACAAATAAATAAAGGAATTGCAGTGGAACAACAATCAATGATTCGATTTCATGTTTTGCTTGATAAAACTACTATGGTGACATTTGAATCAATGAAAAAGGCTTATGACAATAATTTTTTAAGTCATAAACGAATGTTTGCATATTTAAACATTTCAAATGAGGGCAGGTGTTACTTGGGGCAGCAAGAAGTCAGGGTGTCCTGACTCAAGTCCATCAAACAGGAACGTTGAGATAGTTCATGATATTTTGAAACCTGGCTGTCATCTTTCACGCAGAATCACTGAAGAACTGAATATTGATAAATCAAGTGTTCAAGACATTCTCCGAATGTTTTGAAGAAGAGAAAAGTGTGTTCAAAGATTGTCCTGCACATTTTGACTCGCAAATAAAAATGATGGCATATGGACACCTGCTGTGACTTGATTTAAATGATGAAAAAGTGGACAGTTCTTTTCTGGAGAAACCATCATGGGTGATGACTGGTGTTATCAGTATGTACCTACCACAAAACGACAGTGCACACTAGGTTTCTGATGTTTGCTGAGACCAAAGAAGATGCGAATGATAAAATTGAAACCGAAGACAATGCTCATTTCCTTTTCTACTTGAAATTACCAATATTGGTGGTGTGTCTTGGATCAGTTGTGCAAGATGAATAGTGGCATATAGGTGGGTGGGCAAATAATGGAAACTGATTAATAATTGCTGCTTGAATAATTTTAAAAAATGATTGGAAGGTAATTTATGAATCTGTACACACATCCTGGGTGCACTTTAACAGGTACTAATATCAGCAGACCTTCAATGTCAATACATTTAAGATCAATATTCAGATTTTGGGCTATGTACTACTTCACATTAGTTCCATTGTGCGTAGTGCTGATTACGATAATAACAATATAGGATTGTGCAAATTCCTCTTGTCTGCTTCGAATCTCCTGATGCAGGATTCTCGGCGTGGGTGAAATTATGGCCAGACGGGTGTGTTTGATGTAAATATTTGAATAAACCTGACCTTCCTAATAACTTTTATAACTCTTTTTAATATAAGATTGGAATACACATTTTTAAACAATACTGGTACGATGGAGCTAGTCATATATCTGCCCGCTACCACTTATACAAACAAACAAATATAGATATACTGGTATTAATAAATTGAAGAGTGTATCTCCTCTCTTTTTTTGTATCAAAACATCATCTTTGCCACAAATAACTCGTTGCTTTACATTTAAATATAATGTACAAAAAGGAAAGAATGAAGAAAGGAAAAAAATAACAGTAATATGATTCATCATCATTGGCCCCCACTATGCACTGACGTCATATGGAGGTGCACAGTGCCTGAGCTTATTTGTCTTTTTGAGGATTGATAGCCCTGGTCATTATGGGCATAGCTGTTATTTTCGACCAGTGGAGTTATCCTGTAGGGTTAGCAATTTTTATGGGCATGTCAGCTTCTCTTAACACATACATATATACATCAGTTTTCCCTCCTAACAAAGTGCTTTCTGTAACTGCGTAGTCCCATTGTTGCCAGTTGGCATCTGTACAGTGTTCAGTTTTTGTGGAACATGTGCACAAAGCTCAATGCCCTTTATCGTTCCAGTTTGCACTTACACGTTCAATACGAGGCCAAAGTCTGTGTTGTGCATGTACAGTAGCTTTCGCTGCACAAATTCATGAAGCTCGTGTTCTGCGGCATGATGCTTTGTGAAATCTTTGATGCGTTGACAACTGGTTTCCTTATCAGTGACCTGAGGACTTCATTTCACCTTGTCGGTCTCACTTATTAAGCGGGGACACCAGCTGTACATCCGACGACAAGGTAAGTTTCTTACCGCTTTTACTACATTGTCGAGTACAGAAAATTCAAGTTACACAAAATATTACCATCTTTAGTTTATCACATGCACAACCACATATATCACGTGTACACTTAACACTTTGCAACCAGGTTTCTTGTGTCCTTGTTCTTTGTTTTTGAGCATCTTTCTTACAGTTGCATTACATAGAGTTTCTGTAGTTTGTCATTTTGTTTTAGTACATATTGTTAAATTACAATTTTGTTACATTGTTCAATTCCAATTATATGGGTACACATTTTACTCTTTTTTGGTTTTTACATTCTTCATATAACATTCATGAAATAATAGATTCAATTTTCCTTTGCGGCATAAATTGACATACACTTCATTACAATTTACAGAGATTTCTTGTCAGAGCATATTTATCCATTCCAAAGAACTAAAGAAGTAAACAATAGTCGCTACAATAGATACTATGCGCCGTTCATATACACATGGCCTCGCCTCTGTAGCATTCAGCATTTTCCAGGAAGGATCTACATACTACAGTGTTGAAGAAATTCCACAGAAAGACATTATGTGCTCAGTCATGTCTCGTTACTAGACTTAACTGTAATCCCAAAAACAAAATAGTTTGTTCAATAAAATTTTCCTGGGTTTATGACCACATTGTCAATATATATAAAGCTACCGATGTTTTGGTCCCTGTTGCAAATGACCTCCTTCAGGGTGTTTTTGTTTATGCTTGCAACAGAGACCGAAACATCTATAGCTTTATATATATCGACAATGTGGCCACAAACCCAGAAAAATTTTATTGAATGTGACAATGGCTGCGGAAGCCTATGTTTATATAAAAATAGTTTGAAACTTCCTGGCAGATTAAAACTGTGTGCCGGACCTAGACTCGAACTCGGGACCTTTGCCTTTCGCAGGCAAGTGCTCTACCGTCTGAGCTACCCAAGCACGACTCACGCCTCGTCCTCACAGCTTTACTTCTGCCAGTATCTCGTCTCCTACCTTCCAAACTTCACAGAAGCTCTCCTGCGAACCTTGCAGAACTAGCACTTCTGCAAGAAAGGATATTGCGGAGACATGGCTTAGCCTCGGTCCGGCACACAGTTTTAGTCTGCCAGGAAGTTTCATATCAGTGCGCACCCCGCTGCAGAGTGAAAATCTCATTCTGAAACATCCCCCAGGCTGTGGCAAAGCCATGTCTCCGCAAAATCCTTTCTTCCAGGAGTGCTAGTTCTGCAAGGTTCGCAGGAGAGCTTCTGTGAAGCTTGGAAGGTAGGAGACGAGATACTGGCAGAAGAAAAGCTATGAGGATGGGGTGAGAGTCGTGCTTGGGTAGCTCAGATGGTAGAGCATTTGCCCGCGAAAGGCAAAGGTTCCAAGTTCATGTCTCGGTCCGGTACGCAGTTTTAATCTGCCAGGAAGTTTCACATCAGCGCACACTCCGCTGCAGAGTGAAAATCTCATTCCAAAAATAGTTTGTTGTTTATAAACACAACTCAAATCTGACGATTCCAATCATATCGAATAATTATTCAGCATCTAAAAGTGCAGCTCAATATTTACTTGTTATGTTCATTGTATAAAGGATAACCATTTCATATGCTGAAGTATACAGAGTTTTTCCCCATCGAAGGTTTGAGTCTTTCCTTGGGCATGGGTGTGTGTGTTGTCCGTAGTGTACGTTAGTTTAAGTTAGATTAAGCAGTGTGTAAGCTTAGGGACCGATGACCTCAGCAGTTTGATCCCATAAGACCTTACCACAAATTTCCAATTTATACAGAGTTGTATCATTAATACGACATGTAATGTACAATGAGTGTAAAACATTGTTTAAGTAAGTAACAAATGTGCATAAAAATTTCAGTGTTAATCGGGTGTTTGATGCTTTCATGGGTAGTAGACACTCACAGTAGTTAGGTTTTGACCCCTTGATTATTTGGTAGTGTTCAACCTTAAATCAGGATTATGATATGTGATGCATGGCAACTGTTTTCTTCTTCACATACTTTCACACTACCACATTCATAAATATCATAAACGTATAACTATATTTATCTTGTGGTGCGGTCCTTTCTTATTTTCATATGGTACCTAACACTCTCCAAGCATTTATCTTTCTTCACTTTAGGACGTGTCTATGCATTGTTCCCTGGAAGGAAAACTAACTTAAAACTAAATCTTCATAGATAAGTGTATAGTGGCTCGGTGGCTACTAATACCTTTTTCATATATTCAGCAATGTATTCATTCATGTCAGTGTGCAGTCTTGCTATCACAAAATTTATTTAACGTCATGTGTGTGTCTCTACTTACCTTACACATCTGGAAGATAAAGTGTATTATACGGATGGTGTGACCTCGTTTTCAGTTTGCCACTTATACTGTACTCGCTTGTTTTCCTGCAACAGGACTTTTCTGGTCCATCAAATATAATTAGTGCATTTACTTTCAGTACTTAAATTTGTAAAGATTGTACATATATAGAGATAATGTATATAGTAACATAACTTAAGTAAATATCTTTTAGTTTAGGGTCCCTTTCCATGTATATAATCCCTTAGCTTATCTTTGTACGTGTGTATTGTGTAGATAGTTGTAGTATAGACTCTCCCTTAATTTTCTATGTCCCTGTTTATGCAATATGCTTTAAAAATGCTAGTACTGACTGTAGCTCATAGGATTTGTTTGTTTTGGGTGCTCCAACACTGTCAGCTGTGTCGGTCTGGCATGCACACGCTTGTGTTTTGTTGACTAGCTTGCTCCCCAATGCGCATGTGCTGCGTCACTCTGTTACCACTAATGTCGCGTCGAGTTGTGTATTGCAGTGTGGACTACCGTGCATTTCACAAGTTCATTTATTTCTTTACAACTGCGCTATGCGCAAATCGAAATGATGTATTCAGAGTATTGTCGTCTCTAGACACATAAAAGTAAAATTCTTCCTTGTTATATCCACGCATATTATCATTTACACATGTGACATATAAGAAAAAAAAAGCAAACAAAAATATTTCTTATCAACAAACAACATAAATTCTGGAATGTGATTTTCCAGCATCTTAAATCTGATATTAATAGACATATGTACAACTTAGTGGGTATATAGCCCTTCTTCAATATATAAAGGTTCTCAGGTCTTTGTGTGGGTAAAGGCCCTTGTCTTTACCCGTGTTCGTGTGTACCAATCTGTAAGCTCCCGGGTAGGGGATCTTAGTAATTATGTATGGTCCAGTGTATAGTAGCTGCCACTGATGTTCAGTTTTCCAATTTTTTGGATTTGGGGTGTGTTCTAAGTAACACCTTTTGTCCTATATAAAATTGTGTTGTACATTTCAGCTTTGTCATAAACTCCTTTCCTATGTTTAGCCCAGGTTTCAAGGTTAACTACGGCTTCTTGTATTTTATTACCCAGCAATAATTCCGGTATTGGAACTACTGACGGCCTTGGGAGAGCCAGTCCTGACAAAACTCTACCATCTGGTGAGCAAGATGTATGAAACAGGCGAAATACCTTCAGACTTCAAGAAGAATATAATAATTCCAATCCCAAATAAAGCAGGTGTTGACAGATGTGAAAATTACCGAACTATCAGTTTAATAAGTCACAGCTGCAAAATACTAACACGAATTCTTTACAGACGAATGGAAAAACTAGTAGAAGCCGACCTTGGGGAAGATCAGTTTGGATTCCGTAGAAATACAGGAACACGTGAGGCAATACTGACCTTACGACTTATCTTAGAAGAAAGATTAAGGAAAGGCAAACCTACGTTTCTAGCATTTGTAGACTTAGAGGAAGCTTTTGACAACGTTGACTGGAATACTCTCTTTCAAATTCTAAAGGTGGCAGGGGTAAAATACAGGGAGCGAAAGGCTATTTACAATTTGTACAGAAACCAGATGGCAGTTATAAGAGTCGAGGGACAAGAAAGGGAAGCAGTGGTTGGGAAGGGAGTAAGACAGGGTTGTAGCCTCTCCCCCATGTTATTCAATCTGTATATTGAGCAAGCAGTAAAGGAAACAAAAGAAAAATTCGGAGTAGGTATTAAAATCCATGGAGAAGAAATAAAAATGTTGAGGTTCGCCGATGACATTGTAATTCTGTCAGAGACAGCAAAGGACTTGGAAGAGCAGTTGAACGGAATGGAAAGTGTCTTGAAAGGAGGATATAAGATGAACGTCAACAAAAGCAAAACGAGGGTAATGGAATGTGGTCAAATTAAGTCAGGTGATGCTGAGGGAATTAGATTAGGAAATGAGACACTTAAAGTAGTAAAGGAGTTTTGCTATTTGGGGAGCAAAATAACTGATGATGGTCGAAGTAGAGAGGATATTAAATGTAGACTAGCAATGGCAAGGAAAGCGTTTCTGAAGAAGAGAAATTTGTTAACATCGAGTATAGATTTAAGTGTCAGGAAGTCGTTTCTGAAAGTATTTGTATGGGGTGTAGCCATGTATGGAAATGAAACATGGACGATAAATAGTTTAGACAAGAAGAGAGTAGAAGCTTTCAAAATGTGGTGATACAGAAGAATTCTGAAGATTAGATGGGTAGATCATGTAACGAATGAGGAGATACCGAATAGAATTGGGGAGAAGATGAATTTGTGGCACAACTCGACTAGAAAATGGGATCGGTTGGTAGGACATGTTCAGAGGTATCAAGGGATCACCAATTTAGTACTGGAGGGCAGCGCGGAGGGTAAAAATTTTAGAGGGAGACCAAGAAATGAATGCACTAAGCAGATTCAGAAGGATGTAGGTTGCATTAAGTACTGGCAGATGAAGAAGCTTGCACAGGATAGAGTAGCATGGAGAGCTGCATCAAACCAGTCTCTGGACTAAAGACAACAACAACAATGACAACAACAACAGTAGCTTGTACCTTGTTCTCTGTCAAGTCTTTCTGTATATCCTCATTACCTTGATAAAGATCATCTTTCACATCAAGCCCCCACTCTCCTCCAAGGTCACAAAACGGGGGCCTACCGTGACTGGTTCAAGTTTTCTGGCATCGCGGTGGCATTAGTCTGGGTTAGACATAACTTATACTAAATGGACTGTTGGTGTTTGATTACGCAAATGAGTAACCTGTGAGGTTCTTGACTGAAGTTCTCTTGTGTGTTACTCTGTATATTTGTGTGACTTTGCTGGCCGAATTCTACTGTCTGTGGGTTATTCAGTTGTCTGTTGTTGTTTTGCATTTGCTAAGCGATTGGCTGATTATTGCCGGTAGCCTGTGTCTGTACATATTGTACAGGCTGGCCATACACTACTCGCCCATTGTAGTAGTTTTTGCTAAATTTTTACTCATTTCTTTTATATCTGCCTTTGAAATTTTGGCTTTCTCCATTGCTGTTGTGATTACTGTTACCATTACCATAGGTCTGTGTGGGGTAAAGTTGCCATCCATGTTGTACTATGAAACCGTTGTTTACTTATTGGTTTGTAACTCTCTGTGTCGCTATCGGTGTATTAACAGGCTTGGCTTGTAGTGGTCTCTCTTTGTATATGGTATCGTGTTGCAGACTGGTAATGAGCTTTTCCCTAATGTGGGCAGGAAGACCTCTCTTTAAAATTTTCAGCACGTCTACTTGAGATACCGGGTTTGCCCCATGTCTGGTTTTATTCAAATATTTTTCTAAATAGCCCCTTAAGCTTCAATATTGCTATTGAACGAAGCTGGGTTGAATACTTCATGTCTGAGGCTCTCTTGTATGGACTCAGATTAATACTTATCCATAAATGATCTCTCAAACTGTTCGTAATAGTGGCAATGTTCCGCCATGTCCGTAGCCCGTAGCAGCACGTCACACTGTGTGTATCCAACAACAAATTCGGCCCAGGTATGAGGTAAAACATTTCGAAATGGTATGATAAAAACCACAGGGTGTGTTCTTTTCCCTTTGGAAGTAAAAACGGGAAATTGTCAATGCCTAAGTAAGCCCTCATCTGCAAGTAATGTTGACAAACGTGCCACGCTATCAGTGACAGCCGTGTTTGAATTTGCTTGTGGAGTAGCGCATGGCAACTGCACTTGCTCGACAGGTGCAACTGCCGGCAAGTGTTGTTGCATTGTGCAACCTTCGCTATTTTCCTTCGACAGGCTAACCCCATATTGTGGGTAACCAGAAAAGGTATCTAACTTCTCTAAAAGCATAGTTTTGTTTTATGTCATATGTTGTTTTGGAATGTCAGTAGTTTTAGCAACACTGCCTCGTAACCTTTCCTCTGCTTCCTTTAAACCCGAGTCTATTTTAGCTAGAAGACGACTTTCTTTCTCTTTTAGAGCTTCTTCTACAGTACCTACATAAATTTTGCATTTTGACACTACCTTTGCAGCAAGGGTGCTGCCATTATCCAGCATCAAGGCTTCAGCTTTTTCAGTTATTTACTTTACATCTGCACATAACTTATCTCTCTGTTTTTTGGCAAATTCTGTCTCTAAAGTTAACTGATCTATTCTTAGACTCAACTTGTGTATTTCAGTAGGTAGGTTTTTGCATACATCTTGCAGCTCGCTAACTGTGTTTGTCACATTTTTTGCCGATGCATCCAGCCAGCCGGAGTGGCCGAGTGGTTCTAGGCGCTATAGTCTGGAACCGTGTGACCCCTATGGTCGCAGGTTCAAATCCTACCTTGGGCATGGATGTGTGTGATGTCCTTAGGTTAGTTGGGTTTAAGTAGTTCTAAGTTTTTGGGGACTGATGACCTCAGAAGTTAAGTGCCATAGTGCTCAGAGCCATTTGAACCGACGCATCCACTTGGGATTGCCTCTCCTGAAACTGAGAATATGCTTCACTAAGGTTTTGTAACTCGCTTCCAAGTTGTTCCTGTTTATCATGTATGGATGATACTTTTTCCATTGCGGGCATGTCAGTAATTACAAGGGTGAGTCAAATGAAAACCTTAAATTTGTAATAACAAATCGAAATTTCGCACCGTTATCCTGTAAGTTGATACAGCATGCAGAATGGCCTGTAGGTGGCAGCCTAGTGCAGATGCACACACACCGTCGCAGTATCTGTATAAAGACTGGCACCAGGGAAGAACAGCCTTCTGTTATGGTTTTTGCATAGTGTAGGTGTGAAACCTATTAAAATTCATCAACAAATGAAGGTTCAGTACGGTGATGCATGTTTGTCACAGCAGCAAGTCTGCGAACGGAGTAAGAAGTTTGCAAATGTTGTGACTTCAGTGGAAGATGCTCCACGTCCAAGTCAGGCAGAATGAGTTGTGACTCCACAGAACATTGCAGCAGTTGAAGCCATAGTGAAGGAAAACCACTGAGTGACATTGCAGCATATTTACAGATTAGTCATGGGTCAGCACACCACATTGTGCATGATGTGCTCCAGTTTCACAAAGTGTCTGCAAGATGGGTGCCACAGCAGCTGACTCCTGAAATGAGAGAATGACGTGTTGATGCTTGTGAAGAACTTAACCGGCCCTTTGAACGAGAAGGTGATGGCTTCCTTGCAAGAATCGTTACTGGGGACGAAACCTGGGTTCATTACCACCAACCGGAAATGAAGAGAACAAGCAAGGAATGGCGCCATTCTTCATCACCAAAACCAAAGAAGTTTCGAACATAACCATCAGCAGGGAAGGTTATGCTGACTCTCTTTTGGGATGATAAAGGCATCATATTGGAGAATTACATGCCTAGAGGGATCACTGTCACCAGTGCGACATACACAGATCTCCTAAAAAATAATCTGCGGCTTGCAATCAAATGAAAGCGACATGGACTACTGTCAGCAGGTATCCTTTTGCAACATGACAATGCAACAATCACAGACCTGCATTTCAAGTGTGATTTCCATGCGTTTGGACCACTCAAAAACGCATTGAGAGGAAAGAAGTTCTGTTCTGATGAAGAGGTACGCCACGTGGTGCATGAGTGGTTGCGCGGACTACCAAAAGAATTTTTTTCTAAAGGAATTTATGCACTTTGTAAGCACTGGAGGACTTGCATTTGGCATGGGGGAGATTATGTTGAAAAGTGATCAGCTTTGTACCACTTCTGCACAGTAAATAATATTTTTAAAAAATTTAAGGTTTTCATTTGACTCACCCTCGTATTCCTTCTTTTAGTTGTTTACGTAGACCAGTCAACTTCCCGGATAGTTCGTCAAATAACTCAGCGCATATAGTTTTGATCACCTCACTGAACTGTTGACTAATACTATTGTACAGGATGGCGGGTATGGGCAGGCGGTGGGCGTTATGGAATAATAGAGTAATTTTTAGAGAAAGGCCATTTATTGGCTAAAGCATGATGAAAAGGGGCTACATAGGCCTAGGGAGGTGAGGGTGAGCCAGAGCTTACAATTTGGCGAACATTGTTCGCGAAGCTACCGAAAGTGGTTGTCTGCCAAAACCAAGTCCACAGTGCCGCAGCACCGGGAGAAGCGGGAGATGTTCAATGCTACAGGGCGCGCATCCGACTCGCGGGTGAGCAAGAATACAAGAGAGCGAGCCCGGCGGCGGGCGGCCGGGTATGTTCGACGCACCACGCGGCTTCCAGCGCACTGATTGGTCAGGACCGAGCAAACCGTGCGGGCGGCATGGAACTTTCCAGAGCGTTGCCTGCTAAGCGACGCCTGGGGCGGCGTTACCTCGTCAGCACATGAGAGAGGCGCGTGAACGAGGTGCCCTTCATCGGTGCTGACTTCCTGTTACTAAACCGTGGGACGAAAGAATTTACAGGCAGCTAACGCTGCCGGCCGTGGCTTGGCCGCGATGGAAAAATGAAGTTACCGGTTGGAGCCTCATATAATAAAGTAAAATCCCCTATAGTCTGGCTCATCCTTTACATTCCTCCCCCTTCCGTGGGAGCGGAGAACGTACGTGAATTCGCTCAATGTAATTATTATTTGAATGTAAACAAATTTATCTTGCAAAAGAAAGTGAACATCACTTGATTAAGAATGGCTCTCACGGAAGACGGCAGGGGTCTTAACCCATGGGAGGGTATAGAGACTCTAAAGACCTCCTAAGGGTCGCAAAGAGACTTACATCAATAATATTGTGTGTATACAAAAGTCATCATCAAACATCAAAACATCGTAAAACATCAGAACATCATAAAATATCATAGAATATCAAAACAAAATTAGAACAAAACATAACAGTGTGAATTAGGTAAACATGCTAAGTGTTCTTGTCGCTAAGATAAGGTAAAAATGTCTTGTCTTTTTTTTTTTTTGCTTTTATTTGAATAAGTTGAAAATATAAACATATTGCCACTGGTGAGTCACTGCGGGGGCGCCTGGCGCGAGGCGGCGTGGTGTGTTGTCCTCAGCGGGCAGCGCGCAGGCTGCCGGCAGGAAGGGGGCGTGGCCGTGGCCAGGTCCGTGCACTGGAACTCAGCGCAGGGGGAGTATGAGGGGAGATTCACACGTTTCAAAACACGGTTGAAAAGGGAGTTATTACTAAGGGAACACTTCACTACACTACACTAGTTTCTCCAATATTAGAATTGCACTCTTAAAACTAAGGGAGGGCACATGCCTGATAGGTTCTTGTTTTCTCTTTATTGTTGAGTTTAGTTTGTGGCTGTTTACCATTCATTTAAGTGCCAACAGGCGAACGTAAGAAATTTGTCCTTTTTCATGATCTAGCAAGTTATCAATTGACGATGGGAGGTGATTATTTGATTTATTAGATAAAACTGGAACGTTAGCTGACAAGGTAATCATGAATGGGCTTTCAGGTATAAAAAACATAATTAAAGGGGCGCGAATACTACGTGAGTAAGCCGTAGTGGCATGAAAGGTTATAAGTGGTGTTCCAACAGGAACCGTTTGCTAAAGATCTGTGCGGAGGCTACGTCAGAAAGGCGCGCGGCAGATAACTTCAAAAGCCAGCGCGTCGTCAGGGCTGCACGCGGCAGCTGAGGGGTCTATGACTGTCAAATGCCGACTGTCAAATGCAACAAAATAGAAGTGGGATTACGCGTGACATAAAGCTAGATGAGCTGTTACAGTGGGTCCTGTTTAAAATTACATTATGCATCAGTAAATTGGTTGATAACATGAAAATGTAAAAGTGAAGTACACACATATATCATATTAAATTTACTGCATATTCCATATCGGTAAACAAAGAAGGTTGAGTGCCTCTCTGGGCTGTCCGGGTTCCCGGGTTCGGTTCCCGGCGGGGTCAGGGATTTTCTCTGCCTCGTGATGGCTGGGTGTTGTGTGCTGTCCTTAGGTTAGTTAGGTTTAAGTAGTTCTAAGTTCTCGGGGACTGATGACCATAGCAGTTAAGTCCCATAGTGCTCAGAGCCATTTGAACCTCTTTGGGCTAACCATCCAAATGCAATAACATTCACATTGTGAGAGGAAGTTTCTCATGCATCAATATATTTGCAAAACACCATAAAGTGAGAGTGACAAAGAAAAGTGACACCAGTTTGGTGCAGGTGGGACATAGATTGTGTCGTAGGATGTCAACGCTGTTGCTAACAAGAGGAGAAAAACAAAACACCACAAGAATCTAGAGATTTCCATAGTGGGAACAGAAAGTGTAAGGATTTGAATTAGAGAAGACTGAACTGAGCGTAATTTCTGGAGGACTTTCCCTTTATGAAGGTATAGTGCACGGCGCATCGTTGACACGACGTTATCGCCTACTTAACTGTGTACATGACAATGCTGCGACTCCAAGATAGCTACTTCATACTTCTTCAAACTCGACTTCCATCACATAAAAAAAACATTACTGTGCGACAAAATTCGCCGTCTTCATCCTCTCAACATTTTGCGACTAACTTTACTTTGCGACAAAATTCGCCGTCTTCATCCTCTCAACATTTTGCGACTAAACTCGCCGTCTCTATAACTCCATGGTGCTGGCCTCCTCGGGCCCAGCTGGTTGCTTTAAAACTCCGTCTATCCTTGCTTGTATCGCAGTGTCCTGGGACATGTCATACAGTTAAATGCTACTACTTCAATAGTCGGTATTCCTTCGGAAAATACAACGGGAAAACAAAGAAGGCTCAAGGTTTTGAACAGAGATTTCCGCTTACTGGCGTTTAGCTGCGGGCTAGACGCGGTTCGCGTCTGACGTTGCCTGATCAGCTGTCGTCAGAGAGCACGGAACACTGTTCTCGTGAACTGTTCTTCGAGATGGAAGATCAAAGTCTGGGCTGAATAGTTTTGTGTCTGTTGAAAGTTGACAGATCAAAGTGGGTAGAAAGGACTATGCCGCGAAACGGAAAAGTGAAGAAACGACACAGACAGCTAAGGGACCGCGCGGGTGCCAGCCGCGTCACGTAAGTTACGTGCCTTTGCGGGTGGTGCATGTAGTATGTCCCTCCAGATAAACATTCAAATACAAATCAAAATAAAGCATGGTTACATCCTAAACTACTCTTCTAAAACAATTTATCACCTAAGACATCATTATTATTAACCAGATAATTGGCAGTACTCGGGAACTTACTCTAGCATGCTTGAAATCCTACAAAATTATTATCCTTATCAGTATAGTAACACAGCGACACATGGAAACACTAGGTTGATACAAATACTAAATTACTGGTGCTGGCAAAACTTTAGCAAAATTCTCTAAATAGTTAGTAATAAAACAGTCAAAATGAACAACAATAAGATAATACATGGACTTAAGTAATTGGACACAAGTAATTAGACATAAGTAATTGGACGTAATCAATTAGACACAAGCAATTTGACATAAGTAATTGGCAACTCGTCATAGTGATATAAGCGGTGGCAAAACCGTAACAAAAGCAAAAGTTTAAAATATTATTTCCTTCAAACAAAACTTCCTTATCCTCCAGTTACATTTCGTAGCAAAATGAATGTAAGCATCCCCTGGTATTCCTTTAAGCTCTCGTTTGTATTTTCATTCCAACCGATCTTTGGTACTTCTACCCACAGGAAAACTGTCATTAAGTAATGGCAATGTTGTGTGTAATGCTGTGGAATAGTGTGATGTCACGTTAATACTTCCTTTAACAAGACTCTGATGAAAAGTGGTTTTGTGTCGCCTTCAATGAACAGACCAATAATTATTAAACATGTGATATGCTGTTTGCTGTGTTGATTTGTTTTTGCAAATATTTGTGATTATCAGTCACCCAGTCAATCGTTCAAGGATATGATTGTTGTTCCTTTTGTTAATTCTCTCACTTACCTGCTTCCATATAATCAATATTGGTGGCTCGACGAAGCTAGTTGCATCTCGGAAGACGTCGATATGACTTACCTGCCGGTGCTTTGGTTTTTAATAAAATTAGAGTTCATTTGTCATATAAAAAGTGTGTAGGGAGCAAAGTAAGTTCCTGACTATTGAAAATGTGCATAAAGTTATACATAGGGTTCGTTATATAATGGTTAAGTATTTCTGTGTTGAGATCCAGTGCAGCTTGAGGTGCTAAGGTGCGACACGCGTCGCCGCTCGTGAGATTGTAAGTTGCTGACAGCACAGCTGACAGTACGGCTGCTTCCGGTTTCACTGGCTCGGCGGCAGAACTAGCGTTCACGCTCGGTCCGTCCTCTTGCTACGCGTGGAGTTAACCTCTCGGTACAGTCACAAAATTTCCTTCCAGAGTTATCTTATGTTGTTCACGACAGTTATGCATGGAGGATGTTCTTTTCTAAGGGACTCTAATAACTTCCATCGCTAGAGGTCCAAAACTATCGGGTTCCAATTATTTTACTTAAACACTCTGTTCTTCTAAATTTAGGTAAATGGCAGGTGTTAGGCTTCTATATAAACTGTATTTTGCGATGGCATTCCAAACCCAACTCCTTAGCAAACGCGTTTCCCACACAGCGGTCGTTTACAGGACAGATATAGCGACAAGTGCCGGCTTTCTTGACGCCATATAGATCCGTTTATTAACCGTGGTGGTCATACAACATAGCCGGAGATCGATCTGAAATTCCAATGTTTTCTAATCCTGATGGCTTAGACAATGCGTACCAGGAAAAAGTTCTCTCTCCGACAAAACAAATAGATTTCCATCTTTAGATCAGACTAGTAAAATCTGCAGGGCGATATTAAGCTGGCGAGTTTATTTCTATAACTATCACTTTAGGCTTGCTGTTTAAACTGCAACGTACGAATGTACGAAGGCGTAGCGTGGCTGACGCACGTGGCGTGCAGGGCGAAGGGCGGTCGGTGAGGAGGGGGCGAGGGGTAAGGTGCAGATGCTGCATGCGCCAATGACAGAGGCGGTGGGTGGGAAAGGGGGAACTGCAATGGCCGCTCTCTCGGCAGTCAGGTGAGAGGGAAGGGAAGGGGGCCGCGTCGCCAGCTGACAGGGAGGGGCGGGACTCGCCGCATGTGAACAGCTGTAGACCAAAGTGGAGGTATTTACGCACTCCTTCCGTGGCATTAATATACAGAAATACGTGGTACCAAAAAACTTACCTCGTTGTCTGTTCCACATCGCATCATGAAAACAATAAAATAGCACTTCAGGAAGACTCCTTTTACTTTAGAGTAGCCTATTTGTTGTTTAACGTGGACGTATTTATTCTTGTTATTATCGTTGTGTGATCATTTAGCAAAACATACATGTAATAGGGCGTCTTTCAAAGTACAGGTAGACGGCTGCATGTAGTCACTGATCTACTGGCAGTTACGAAGGCGTATTAGTATCATGTTTTTATGGTAAAGCTTTAATACCTGTGTTCGTGCACTATTCACTAAATTAACAAGTGAAATGTGAATCCCTTTGAAATATACAAGATTAACTGATTCTTTCTCTACGTGTTCTTTTGACAAGGACAACTTTCCCCTTAATTCCATGATTAAAGAATGTTTGTGGTTTTAATTCTCGACTGCTGCGATAACATTACTGGAGACGTTAAATGACAAGACAAAATGATTACATAACTTCAGTCACTTCCATTAACATGTGACGTCTTAAATTCTATTACCAGTTACCAACAGTTGCCAATTCTTATGTCTACTTAGAACTAACATGCACAACTTAATTAAACGTATAGTACCGTCAATTGATTCTCTTGCTGCATGCAGGACTTTTCCAACTGTTTACATACCATTTCAGACCTACTCTCTGGAACGCAAATCATAGGGGTTTGACCTTAGAGCATATCTACGTTTAGGCGGTTGTATTACCTTTTTTCTTGCTTTTTTGGGTGGAACTACTGGCGTAATAGGCGCGGTTTCACTGTTAGGTGGGGGTGGCTCGGGTCCTTTATACAGTTTCAATCTGTCAAAATGAACGATCACTGTCCGTTCCGCTAACTGAACTTCCGCATTTACTGGTGAAGTAAGCCGGATGATACGGTACGGTCCTTCATAAGTAGGTGTAAATTTTTTGGTTCTTCCCTTTTTTACGACTGGATTGCTCAACATAACTAGGTCTCCTACCTTGTACTCTGGCATTTTTGCTTTTTGATTACTTCTCTTTAACTGTTGGGCGGTGGCTCGGGCATTGTTCCCTCTTACTTTTTTCCAAATGGCTTTTAGACGTCGAGCTAGGCCTTTCACATCTTTGGATTTAATTCCAGGGGGCAGTTTGTCAATTTCAAAAGGCGAATTCATAGGGCGGCCATATACTGCTTCATAAGGTGAGTACCCTGTAGCCTCATGGACACGGCTGTTATATGCTGACGTAACGTATTGAACATACTTATCCCAGTCAGAGTGATGTTTATTAACATAGTAAGACAGCATGCGCATAACGGTGCGGTGGACTCGTTCCAGGCGACCGTTTGCTTTTGGGTGGAACGGTGTCGTTCGCCACTTTTTAATTCGCAATAACCGACAAACTTCGGTAAATACCGCAGACATGAAATTCGTACCCTGGCCTGTGAGTACAGCTTCAGGGCTTCCGTATGGTAACACCAAATGGGTGACAAAAGCACGCGCTACTGTTTCAGCGGACATATCTGGTATAGGAATGAGAATCAAGAACCTAGAGAAATGATCTATAAGGGACAGAATATACCGATTATTTTGGGGGCTCACAGGGAAAGGACCGACAATATCTGCTGCTACTACTGCCCAGGGATAAGAGGCTTCTGGTACCTGCTGTAAAGGCACTTTCGTTCGAGGTGGTAATGACCTCTTAACACAAGGTAGACAATTTTGTATATACTTTTGCACGTCTTTCCGTCTTCCTGCCCAGAAATAACGGGCGGCTATTCGGCAGTTTGTGGCGCGAAGGCCGTTATGACATGCCTGCAGGCTATCGTGACACTGTGCGATAATCTTGGAACGTAATTCTTTCGGGATTACTGCCTGTTCACTCAAGTGGGTCTTTCGATATAAAATTCCATCTTCAACGGAAAATTCAGGCAAAGCCACATATTTCTGACATTCGACGTCTCTTTGTTGTGCCTCCCTTAATTCTTCAATAGAAACGTCATTAGCTACGATCACTCTGACCTTTCGGCTTAATGCGTCGGCGTTCTGATGTAACTTGCCCGGTTTGTGTTTCACCTCATACTCAAATTCGCTCAATTTCAAAGCCCAACGAGTTAGCCTACTACTAGGGTCTTTTACGCTCAACATTCACTGTAACGCGGCGTGATCAGTGATGACAGTGAATTTTCTCCCATACAAATAACATCGGAAATAAGTTACACCAAACATGAGTGCTAGTAGTTCCTTCTCAGTTGTGCTGTAATTTGACTCTGCTTTATTAAGCTGTCGAGACGCATAACCAATTGGTCGTTCTTCGCCATCTATCTCTTGTGACAGGATGGCTCGTACAGCATAATCTGAGGCGTCCACTGACAGTATGAATGGTTTTTCAAAATCCGGGTACGCTAGTACAGGGGCTCTAGTTAAAACATGTTGAATTTGTTGCATAGCTTTATCACATTCTTTGGTCCAAATAAAACTAACTCCTTTTTTCAATAAATTAGTCAGGGGCTTAGCGAGGGTGGCATAATTATTCACGAAACGTCTGTAGTAGTTTGCAAGGCCTAAAAATGACTGTAGTTCTTTGACATTTGTCGGTGTTGGGAATTCCTTTACTGCGGTGGTCAAACGGGGGTCCGGTTTGACACCTTCTCCACTTATTATATGACCTAAATATTGTACTTGTGACTGGGCGAAAGCACACTTTTCTAATTTTACACTCAAATGAGCTCCTTTTAACCTTTGCAAAACATCCCTCAGTCTTTCTGCATGTTCTTTTATCGTTTTAGAAAAAATAATAATGTCATCTAAATACACCAAGCAGGTTGTAGGTTTCAACCCACGCAGCAGCAAGTCTGCAAATCTTTGAAAAGTGGCAGGGGCGTTTCTCAATCCAAATGGCATCCTTACAAATTCATACAATCCTGTAGGTACAACAAAAGCAGTTTTATGGCGGTCCTGGGGTGCAACAGGGATCTGATGGTACCCAGAACGCGAATCGAGGGTGGTAAAATACTTACAGTTGCCCAATCGGTCCAATGTTTCATCAATGCGCGGTAACGGATGTGTGTCTGGTGTCGTTACCCGATTTACTGCCCGCATATCGATACATAGGCGATAGGCTTTCTCCCCATTCACTGATTTCTTTGGCACAACGACCACGGGGGACGCCCACGCACTCGAGGAGGGTTGTATGATTCCTGCAGCTAATTGCTGCTGAATCGTATCTTCAACTACAGACTGCAAATGATATGGTATACGGTAAGGTTTTTGTGCAATTGGCCGAGCTTCTCCGGTCGGAATTTCGTGCTGAACCAAATCCGTAGCCGGTAGAAATTGCCTCTCTTCAAACAACCACGAAAATTCCTCTAATACCGGCTGCAACATCCTTTTCTCCTCACTGTTTAAATGACCTAACTTCTCTGCTAACTGACTCCTTATCGTCGACGCGACATATCGCACTTCTCTAACTAAACATTTCTTTCCTTTCCTTCCTTTCTTATCTTTATTTCGCTGCTTCTCAGCTCCTCTTATTTCCTCAAAAATTTCCTGACCACTGGCAACAATAGTACCCTTCGGTATCACAACATCTTCTACACCAAAATTATCTATACTTACTGGTATTGCAAAACCCTTCTGTCTCCTCTCCGGTCGGCAGATACTTCTCTTTATATGTACTGACTGACGATCTAAAACATCATTCTGGGTGAGCGGGTCAACCAGAATGTCTGTCTTGGGCTGCTCTTGATTTTTGACATCTATCCAGAGAATCTTTCCACTTGCGTCTTTTATCCTCACAGGGTCAGTGGTTTTTATCGCCCACATCTGCGGTTTTATGGGAGACTGAACGGCGCCTTCACAGCTCCCTCGCGTCTGACGGGGGCGCGCACTGCCAAATCGGTGAATTGCTTCACCGAACTGCACAGTTCGCGTTCGATAATCCACTATCCCCTGATAACGGTGCAGGAAGTCATTCCCTAGTATGATATCAAATTCACCCTTCTTTAGCCTTACTACTTCCATCCTCTGACTGTATTTACCCTCGTCTATTTGCAGATTCACTACACACGAACCTGCAGGGACAATTACTCCCTCTCCAAGGCCACTGATATGGTACCGGGGTGGCTGTAACACCATTGGATCATTTTTCTCCACAAACAGTACACTAACTTGAGCACCAGTATCAACTAAAATTCTAACTAATTTGTTCCCGAGTACGCCAAATAGACTAACGTGTTCCACCTCTTTACATTTTTCGGTCCTAACCGGGTGTATTATTTTTGTCGGGGGCGCGGGTGGGTGGCGGAACCTGCCCCCCAAGCGTTTCCCTGATTCGACCCCGCGTTGCGGCGGTGGCCGCGCATCTGATTTGAAAATGGTGACTTTGTGGAGCAAACATTATTAGCATGACCTACTGTCTGGCAAATAGTGCAATACGGCGCGCGACAGCGCATTGCCGTATGGTTGGGCTTCCCACAACGCTGACAAAATACTTCTTTTGCTGGGACCGGTACTGGGTTCGTTGGGCGCGGGGCGGCAGCGCAAAAACGCAACACCTCTTCGCGAAGCATTGCCAAACGAACAGCTTCAAACAGAGAAGTGGGGGAGGCTGCTTTGACTTCTCCTCCGATGCGGGGGTCAATACCGCGAACAAATGCATCAATTGCACGCGCTTCGGCTTCTGAGCGCAAAATTCTGTTTTCACTGGCATTTTCACCTAGCTTGTAGGTACGACAAGACACTGCTCGTATGCGATCTGCAAAGGCATCAAAATCCTCATTAGGCTTCTGCCTAAGGGTTGATAATTGATCTCTGTAATATGCGGTACCTCTGGTATCGGAATAACGCGTAGTCAATCCGCGGGCCAATACTTCAAAATCGTGCGTGTCACGCAATTCGTCCACCGTTTCTATGAACATTCGGGCTTCCCCTGTCAACTTCAGTCTGGCTACATTGACCAATAGATCGTCCGGCCAGGCACACGTGCGACCCATATCACGAATATTTTGTAAGAACATAGCCACATTTTCGTGGGACTTCCCAGAAAACGTGGGAATGAAATCAGCCGCAGGAAAATTGCTTACAGTCGCCATGTTAGCAGAAATTGTGGCGTTTGTATTAGAGACAGAATTAGTGTTAGTTGCCTCTGTTTGAGCGTTAGTTACAGGGGTGCAGCTAGCCACAGGTATGGAAGTTTGCGCACTAGCTTCCGGCGTCTGTTTCAAGACGCGGTTTTGCTCAAGTAGCTCCTGATGTTGTGCGAATAACTGGCGCATTTGCAAATTTATGGCCTCGAGCGGGTCTTGCGAGGCAGGTGCCTCTACGGGGGTATCCCGTTCCGTCGCTCGTGTTCCCATCGGCATGTTTACAATTTTATGGGACGCTAGTGACCAGAAAAAAGTAATGATTGTTACAAAAAAAGGACGGCCACAAAGATTCTCAATCCAGCGGCGGAAGATCCTCGAAGCTATAGTTGTAAGCATCGCGGCGACTTTACATGGCGGTGGAGGTGGTGCGACGCATTGGTGGCGGTGACGGCGTGGTGCAGTGGCTGCGGCGTCGGCGGTCGGCGGGCGGCGGGCGGCAACGGCAGCGACGGCGGCGGCGGCGTCCGGACCCTCGGGCGGCGGCAAATGTGTTGGCGGCGGACGGCGCTGGCTCGGCCGGTCGGTGATGGCGGCAGGCCCTGGCGCGTCGGTGACAGCGGCGGGCGGCGGTGGGCGACGGCGGCGGATGACGTCGGCCCGGCCGGTCGCGCAGCGCAGCGCAGGCCCCTCGAACTCAGGCAGCGGGCAGCGCGGCGGCGTCCGGCTCACGTGGCCGACTAGCGTGGGCTGCCTCGCCGCAGCGCGCGCCCTGTGCGTGTTTAGTGGAGCAGCCACGGCCCACGTGGGGAGTGTCTCCCGACAGTACGCACTTGGCTGTTTTGACGTTTACTGACCGGAAGTTGGTTTCACGTGACGAGGCATCCTGTTCGAAGACGCCATTCATGTTGATGTTTGCCTTGTGCTCCATTTAACTGCTTTCGTTGTTTGTTGCTGCTTCTTGTTATTTCGTTGCTGCTGTTCCGTTTTGTTATAGTTTAGTTTGTTTTAGCAAACATGAGTGATTCCCAAGAAACGCTCTATAAGTGTGAGGAATGCAGTTCAGAGTTTAAAATGCGAAAGAACCTCTACGCCCATATGAGGAAAGTTCATGAACTTGATATCCATGTGTCTAAAAAAGGAAAAGGCAGTGAATTGTGTCCCCAGTGCGGAATTGCATTTATGAGATGCAGTTCATTAAAACGTCATCAAATAACTGTGCATGGCATGAAGTCGGAGGAAAACAGTCGGAAATGCCGCATTATTTGCCCACAGTGCTCTCTCTCGTTTCTCACCTATGACACACTGAGAACACATATTCAAGAGAACCATGACGTTAGTTTTGAGTGCCAGGAGATAGAATTTGGTTGTCTTCCAGGTTTGTTTTTGATATTTATTGTGTTAGTCACGTTTTAGTAAATTTTGTTGATCCCAAGTACATGACTTAAAAATACTGCCTTAACATTTTTTTCAGACTTTGAAGAGTGGAAAATTTCTTACGAAAAAGTAAACCATGTTCGTTACGTAATGAATTGTTCGGAGCAGGAGCGACTAGAAAAACGTGTTCGATATTACCACTGCCATCGCTCTTTCAATTTCAATTCTAAAGCAACAGGTGCCAGGTGTGTCAAAAGTATGGGCACGAATAAAATAGGCAGTACTTGTCCATCCAACATGCAAGTGACAATAACAGAGGACAAATGCTGCTTAAAATTTTTTCCAAAACATATGGGACACACCCAAGATGTTGGAAGAACATTTCTGCATGGGAACGAGAGGGCAGAGTTGGCAGGTAAAATGGATTATGTTACACTTATGTACATGAAACATGAAATTATCAAATTTATTTGTGTGAACAGACGTAGGGTCTATCAATGTGCTCATTTTTATTTCCGTTTTTTTTTTCTTTTTTCAGGACGGCTGTCACAGGGTGTTCCTGTTGGACGAGCCTTACAAGATGTCCGAAGTGTACCAATCGCTGCAAGTGTGGAGAGAATCCATCTCCTTGAGAAAAAAGATTTGCATAATATAAAAAGGGATTTTGATATTGGTTATGCAACGAAGAAGCATGAAAATGATGCAGTGAGTGTGAAATTGTGGGTTGAAGAAATGAAGAGACAAAGTGACAACCCAGTACTGTATTTCAAGCAGCAAAAACAAGTGGATCCTAATTTTCAAGATGAAGACTTCATTCTTATTATAATGACAGACTTTCAGGCCGAACAACTTCTAAAGTATGGAGAAGATAAAATATGTGTGGATGGCACTCATGGCATGACTGCATACTATTTTCAACTTTTTACTATTGTCGTTGTTGATAGATATGGTGCTGGAATGCCAGTTGCATTTTGTTTTTCAAATATGGGAGACATGTGCTTACTGTCTTTTTATTTCAAATGTGTGAGAGAAAGGGTGGGCACTGTAAAGACCAATGTCTTTATGTCTGACGATGCACCAGCATTTTATAATGCATGGTCAGCAGTAATGGGACCTGTGCCAAACCAGTTGCTGTGTTCTTGGCATATACAACGGAACTGGTCTCAGAATTTAAGGAGAATTTCTGGGGGTAGTGAGAAAAAATCAGCAGTGTTTAGTTCACTAAAGCGACTTCAGACTGAACTGGATATAGATGTCTTTAGTTGTAGTCTGGAGAAAGTGGTGGAAGACTTATTGAATGATCCGGATACTGCAGAATTTGGCAGGTACTTTCTTAAGATGTACTGCCAGCGAGTGGAAAAGTGGGCGTATTGTTTTAGGCACCGATTGGGCATTAATACAAACAATTACTTGGAGTCCCTACATAAAGTTATTAAATACAGTTATCTAGAAGGGAAAAAGTGCAGAAGGCTGAATAAGTCATTAAATGCTTTGTTATGTTTAGTGAGAGACGAAGTATATGAGGGCTTAGTGAAGCTCTCAAAACGTAGACAGTGCTCTAGGGTGTCAAGAGTGAAAGCAAGCCACAACGATAGCTCAGCTATAACAAATGGGATGATTTTATGCAGGGGTGAAGGGTTGTGGGAAGTGCTTTCTTCCACTGGTTGTGAAGTGTATGTTGTTGTAAAAAATTCAGAACTGATATGCGAAAGAAAATGTTCACTTAAGTGCAACAAATGTGTACATTCGTATAAATGCAGCTGTTTAGACAACATTTTAAATTTTAACATATGTAAGCATATACATGCATGTGCCAAATCATTGTCTGGTGCTGTCCAGGAGAGTGAACAATGTTCCTTGCCCTCTAGTGCAGACAATGAATATGTGTCAGCATTGATTTCTGGCAATTCAGAAAAATCTGCTGACACATTTGAACAGGATGTGATGTCTCACTGTGAAACTATAGTTGCACTCAGCAAAGGAACACAGTGTGGACAGGAGACTAAGGCCAAAGTATTGAAGGATCTGAAGAAGATCATTGGTAATCTTAATAAAGATTTTTCTTTCTCGGAAGAAAACACAGTAAATGTGAATGCCAAGATTGAATCTCAGGCTAGATTTTTTTCCACAAAGCAGAGAAGGATTTTGTGAGGGGTGATTAAGTGTTAAAAAAAAAGTAAACTCCAGGTTGGAATATCAACAATATTAGGAAAAAAATAGTTTGCCACTCACTGTAAAGGTGACATGTTGAGTTGCAGACAGGCACAATGTAAAGAATCTTACACATTTAGTTTTTGGCCAAAGCCTTCTCCAGAAAACAAAACACAAACAGATTAACACTAGCAAGCACACATGACCAATATCTCCCACTGCAGATAGTGGAGATGTGTGCAGGGAGTGTGCTTGCGTGTGTAAATCTTTTTGTGTTTTCTTTTCTGAAGAAGTCTTTGGCCAAAAGCTAAATGTGTAACAGTCTTTACATTGTGCCTGTTTGCAACTCAACATGTCACCTTTACAGCGAATAGCAAACTATCCTTTTCCTAATATTGTTAATGCACATAAAGGTGGTCTTGTACATTATGTCAATTTGTGTGTGTGTGAGAGAGAGAGAGATTCCATGTAGTTGAAGGCGAATAAAAATTTAAATTTACTTGTGCATTTTTTGAGTTTTGTTAATCATGGTATACTAAAATAATGCTGTCCCACCATCTTGGCTCATTCAAACTGTATTCTATAATTCAGTGATATCTAATTGTGTAAATAAAACTGAATTGCACAATGAAACATTATAATTGGTCTGTATCAGTGTTTGGTAAAGGATTTGAGTTAACAAAAGACAACAAAGAAAGTAATGGAATTTGTCATGATTTTACTACTGTGTTTGAGCACAAAAATCAAGGATTTAGTGTCATGCTACAGCAAGTCTTAGTTTCTATGTAAAAGAAAACTGGCTGAAATTCTCAAAAGTGCTTAAATGTCATGTCTGTTATGACAAAATACTTTACCACACACAGGGTTTGCCTGTGTTGCGACATTTTTTGGTCTTCTGTGGATAGCTATAATCAAATTTGGTTTTGATGGTCTGAAATAACTCTTTAAATGCATTAATTACAGCCATTTCTTGTAATCCCACCTGTGAGTCTACTGCAGTTAGCGCTGTTTGAAAAAGAGTTTAATGTTTCCTTGTTAATGATCCTTTTTGTGAATACATAATTAGAATGCTAGGAAACAGCTGGTTGATTATTAGTTCTCTTTGTATAAAGTCCCATGACTAGTGCTCTGTTGGCAGACATCATTGGGTCAACTAAAGTCATCTCATAGTCCCATGTATTTAGATTTGGATTAACAGTGTCAAGGCAGGCATCACCTCTGGTTGGTAAATGACATGCTACAAATAGTCCATAAATTGTTAATAGATTCATAAATTTTCCTCCTTAGCGTACATTGAAATGAACACCCAGTGCTATTTCTGATTTCAAGTGCATAAAATAGCACAGCCAAGATTCTATTTAGATGAGAAAATTTTCAAAGTTGCCATCTGGAGAATGGTATACTAGACAACAATTATTATAATAAGATTTAATAAGTCCGAAGCAGCCAACTCAAAATCTAGGTCCACACAGTAGCTTTTTAAATCAATTTCTTTAACACTAGATTTTCTGTTGATATATTTAGATACATCACCGAAGGAAGCAGGTGTTCTGCACCATGCACTTATTGAATTTAGGCATTCAATTCAGTTATACTACCCTGCTTCTTGTGCTGATAACCAATGTTTACATACACAGTAAAGTGATAACACGTGAAGTTTAGTTCTAAGATACAGGCATTATGGGAGTAACTTTCTGAGCACTATGTGACCCGTTTACACTTAATTCTTCTTTCTGTTTGTCACAGAAAAGATTATTTCACAGGAATATTGGCGACACTATGGAATAAAAAAAAAAACGATACATCATAATATTTTTGGGCCATGTAGCATTATCCATTACATTATATCTAAGATCAGGGTAAACACTTTCAAGATTTTCACCCCCTTTTTTTTGCTGGAAGCTAAAGACGTTTTCTAGAGTTGTACAAATTATGACTCTGTTCAAGTCTATCCATGATCTTTTTCACCATACAGCATTCCTTATGCAGGTTTTCAACAGGGATGGAACTATACTATGGCTACTTAAAAGCCGCTTTTCGTCGTCCAAAATATTAAAAATACTTCATATTCCCCGGTTTGGTCCCCCTACATGTGAATGCGAAATAAACCGAGGTAGCAGACTTATGAGCAGTATAGCCTTGTGTTAACCTTTTAACCACATTTATTTTCCATATTTTACGCACATTTCGTTATAACAACTAAGATCCACAGAAAGAAAGGGGGAAAAAAAACCTGACACTAATCGGCAGAATATTTCGGCGAATCTGTATGCACATATATCAATTACGTAAATTTCAGTATGGGCCTACTGCGGAAATTTTACACTATTCTGTTTATTGAACATGAAGGACTAAATCAAAAGATGGAAATTACTTCGTGCTTAACTAATTCCTTCAGTATTCACGTGTGCAACTCAGTAATCTCCATACTGATGCAACTGTACTGCATGAAAACCGTCCTCGCAGCAAAGTGTTTACTGAAGGGACAGTCACGTGACTTCCGGCAGCCAAACGTCAAAACAGCCAAGTGCGTACTGTCGGGAGACACTCCCGGAGTCCCGGCCCACGTGGAGCAAACGTGGCGTCCGGTTGGCGCATTCCATGCGCGAAGTGTACGGCGTCTTGCCAGAAAGAATTTTGTGTAGCGACAAAGTCACTACGGGAACGCATCCCACTCCTGACACCAATTGTACAGGATGGCGGGTATGGGCAGGCGGTGGGCGTTATGGAATAATAGAGTAATTTTTAGAGAAAGGCCATTTATTGGCTAAAGCATGATGAAAAGGGGCTACATAGGCCTAGGGAGGTGAGGGTGAGCCAGAGCTTACAATTTGGCGAACATTGTTCGCGAAGCTACCGAAAGTGGTTGTCTGCCAAAACTAAGTCCACAGTGCCGCAGCACCGGGAGAAGCGGGGGGATGTTCAAAGCTACAGGGCGCGCGTCCGACTCGCGGGTGAGCAAGAATACAAGAGAGCGAGCCCGGCGGCGGGCGGCCGGGTATGTTCGACGCACCAAGCGGCTTCCTCCGCCCTGATTGGTCAGGACCGAGCAAACCGTGCGGGCGGCATGGAACTTTCCAGAGCGTTGCCTGCTAAGCGACGCCTGGGGCGGCGTTACCTCGTCAGCACACGAGAGAGGCGCGTGAACGAGGTGCCCTTCATCGGTGCTGACTTCTTGTTACTAAACCGTGGGACGAAAGAATTTACAGGCAGCTAACGCTGCCGGCCGTAGCTTGGCCGCGATGGAAAAATGAAGTTATCGGTTGGAGCCTCATATAATAAAGTAAAATCCCCTATAGTCTGGCTCATCCTTTACACTATTCTTGAAATCGTTAAATGTCTGATTTTGCTGTGTAAACTGTTGTCCCGTATTTTCCTGATGTCTTGTGAACTGTTGTGTTACACCCTTAAACTTTTGTTACACTTTCTGGAAATTCCTGTTGTTTTGTAAGCTGTTGTGTTATTAGTTGCACGAGTTGTGTCAAATTGTATCACTAGTATTTACATTGCTTTTTCAAACTGTTTCCTGCCCTTGCCTGTGTGGCATAATAAGCAAATAGTTAGGGGAAGTTTTGCTGTCATTCACTTCAGTTTCACTATGTGGAATAATGTTTCTCTGTGAGAACTGAGAAATTGTCTCATCGAGTGTCATAAAAGTGACATCATGATTTGTTATATCACCATTGTTATTAATTTTTAATAGTGGGACACCAACCTGGTCGGTTTGGTAGCCATTGGCCAATTCACAAGTTAGTGCGTTACTTTCAGCAGTTGCCGAGCTCGGAATTCTGACATCTTGGCATATTGCATTTTGTAATGAGTTTTCAACGATGGCCATTTCCTTTGACTTATTTTGAATAGTTTTTAACAAAATCATGAAAAATTTTTTTTCAAAAATGAAAATTTGTCTGTATCGGTACTTTTCAACTAAGGTCGATTCATCTGTGTATTCACTAATGAACCTGATTGTTATCTGACACAACCTTATAGAATTTGATGACTTATCTTGCACTTTAATGATGACTTTATACAAATTTTCGTCTTTTCTGTAGAAATGCACTTTCTGTAAGGGATACTAATTGGAAGGAAAAGAGATTATCTACTGTTAGAGAGATGGTACCAAGGTTGTCCATATAAGTATACAGCGTAGCAGCTTCCTACCTTTACCGCTGAAACCAGCATTCCTGGTGCATCTCATTTGTAGGCAGAATTTATTTTTAATTTGCTCCTTCAGTTTTTTCTTATTCCTAATTTTGCGCTCATGCAACAAAGGCAACAACAGTTTCATTAGTTTCGTGTGACAATAAAATTAATCTGTTGTCTCAGTTTTGTTATTATTTCAACAATTGAGAAGCCTTTTCGTATTCTGCTCAGTCCTGTCCTTTAAACAGTGGCCATCAAATAGTGGTATTTAGGTGGGAGGGCAAATAATGGATACTGATCAGTAATTATTGCTTGAATAATTTTAAAAAATTGATTGGAAGGTAGTTTATAAATCTATACACATATACTGGGTGAACTGTTACTGGTACTAATATCAACAGACCTTAGTGTCAATACATTTAAGATCAGTATTCAGATTTCGAATTACTTACTGCTTCACATTAGTTATGTTGTACTTAATGCTGATTATGATAATGCCGATACAGGATTGCCCCTCCGCTGCTCATGCAAATTCCTCTTGTCTGCTTCAAAACTGCTTACACAGGATTCTCGGTGCAGGCGAAATGATGAACAGATGGTTGTGATTAATGTAAATATATGAATAAATTTGCCCTTTCTAATAACTTTTATAACTCTTTTTTAATATAAGGTTGGAATACACATTTTTAAACAACACTGGTACAATGGAGCTAGTTATATGTCTGCCTGCTACCACTTATAGAAACAAACAAGTGAAGATATACTGGAATTAATAAATTGAAGAGTGCATCTCTTCTCTTTTTTTGTATCAAATATGTTTATCTTACACATATAAAACAAAAGAACAAAGAAATAAAAAAATAATAATAGGAGTCTTCAGAAAGACGAGTCCGAGCGTTTGTTCTCAACAACGGAAGAGGAGGAATTTATTCTTGTCACATGACAATGCACACGACTGCATCTGTAGATCTGTAGTCAGTCGCTCTCCGTATTCACCCGATTTGGCACTGAATGACCTTCTTTTAATTTCCAAGAAATAAAAGTCCACATGAAGAGTCCACATGTTGATGAACTAACTGAAATTCTAGCCAGTGTGATGCAAAAGTTGAATAACATCCCAAAGAAGGACTTTTCTGACCGATTCACATGGTTTTGTGAATCCACAGTGTGTGGGGTCATGTTGAACACATAAAGCATTGAAACCACTATCTTAATTTTTCTCCATTTTTTTATTAATCCAGTTTTGAAACTTTTTGGACTGCCAATGTAGATGCTTCTGAATAGCTTCAATGTATCCTCTGATCAGACCTGCTGGGCATCCCAAACACTCAACAATGTTTAAGAACAGATCATGCAAATGTGTGGTATGTAGTCTGTGAATGAGTATGTAGTTTCATTTATAAGTGGCTTCTCCAAGAGCTTTTCCAGTAGACTGTAGTAAGCCGTTTGCCTTCCATACAACTGGCCTTAAGTACTCATTCCATTTTTATGTTATTTCATAACATAATGCCTAAATGTTTAATCAAAGTGACTGAGTCAAATAGCATGCCATTAATGCTATATTCAAACATTACAGGAATGTTTCTTCAACCAATTCACATTAACTGTAATCTAGTTGAGAGGAAAGCTGTCCTCAGCCTGAAGGGTAGTTGGTACACTGTATTGCTTTACCGTGCATGGTGCCATCAGGTGTGGTATGATCTTATTTTCTTCGGGCAATGCTCTGACTTTTCCATCTGAGTATAGGGGGACCTACAGTTTAACTTGGACTCCAAAGCGTGGTGAAACTTCACATTTTCCACATTAATAACATTGGCAGAAGTGAAAGCGTCAGAAAAAAACAAGGGATATAGTTTAACTTAACCCTGGAC
The DNA here is from genome assembly GCF_021461395.2 of Schistocerca americana. NCBI lineage: Eukaryota > Metazoa > Arthropoda > Insecta > Orthoptera > Acrididae > Schistocerca > Schistocerca americana. The sequence continues at coordinate 394,150,722 of NC_060125.1, read as the reverse complement.
TTTGGAAGATTATCTGGTAAGTACCCATTGAGCCACAGATTTTATCCCCACTCAAAGCAAGCTACCTGTTTTGACCACAGGGGGATTCTGAAAGTTATTTCTAAAAATAAAAACTTTCAATGTTAACCACTGCCAAAACAGAAAAGAGTAGACCAAGAATCTGCAAGAAATTGCCTATAATTTCTGCAGATGATGCTTCTGTAAACATTGAGAAGTCACTGTCTAATATGTTTTTCACTGATGCCACCTTAATGTGACGAAATCAGGACGATTCCTTTTGGTTCAACTAAACTACTATGACCAGTGGTTTTGCTTCTGTATGTCTATTTTGTACTAAAGCACCATTCTTTTTAAATCAGAGGTGGTCCCCACCACATGTATCCCATCTTCTTAAGAAGCAGCATTATTTATCTCAGCCTCCCTATTCTCTCAGGAAACATGGAAATAACTTTGAAAGTCTTTGTTAGAGTCATTAATGAAATGCTGACTAATATTTAGAAATTCAAGAATAACATTTCCGTTGAGAGAGAGAAAATGAGTGAGTCTTTTTTTTTTGGGGGGGGGGGGGGGGCAGCATGTAGTTCAGTAACAGATTATGAAGAAACAACATTGAAACATAAAAAGTGATAGCTGCAACACACTTGCACACAGAAACATTTTTTTCACACACATTACTCAATAACTTTGTTGGATACGCACAATAGAAGTAAATCATTTTGGCACGGACTCAAAGTGCTGCACTATGGAGCTATTTTCATGAGATGCTGATCAATAACCAGTCCATTCATGACAGTTAATTTGAGCAGGGCTTATAGATCTTTCTTCTTGACATTATGGTCATCGGTACCAGCAGTGTATCTATATTACTAAGTAACTACCTCAGGGCAAAGAACCTAGACACAGTTGTAAGTTGCTTATCTACTGCCCTCCAGAGGCAACAAAAATTTGATGTCCTATGTTCCGTATAAATAGTGACTGAAATTAAAATGCTCTACTCATTAAGAGGAAAGATTCAGTACAGTAAGACAAGTGACTACCGAACAGCTAGTATTTTTAAATCGAATGCCAGGCTCATCAGAGGCACCTGGGATTTAGGTGCTGTGGAGAAAGATCTCGGTAAAAGTCATATCATGATTATTAAGGTTATCAGGAACAGATTAGATTATAGTCTCAGCTATGCAATTGAGCATGATGTCAGGTGTATTATATTGCATTTTTTACTTTTTGAATTGGAAATATTTTCTGATGTTTAACTGTGAAATCGTAAACGGAAGTTAATGAAATGCTTTTACGGCTACCTGCTGAACAGACACCATCAAACATATCTGAAATAAACTTTCAATTTTCTGTGCTGGTCACCTCAAATACAGCTGTGTAGAAGTTGCTAATTGTTTACCGTCTCACCTAATGAAAGAAACTCATATTCAGATGTGATGAGATGAACTGTTTATCAAATAAATAGACAGGCACTGTAATTCATGTCATGTTATTTATATTAACCCAAAACCCAGTATTATTAACAAAACTTACTGTAGGGAGAACGATAAAAGTGTTCGTGTCCTCTTGTCATCAAGACACACTACAAACTACTCTCTTTTTTCCTGACTTAAAAGAAAGTGACAGTCACATTCCTTTCATCTAATAGTGTCACTTTCTTTTTTATCTTACATATACCTCTTTGGAAACATCTGGCAAGTGCCATTACACCTGCACCAGAGTGTGGGCTGTGAATTCATATACACAGCACACAGTACAAAATGTGCTTTTCTTATTAATATATACATTTTATGTTTTTTTCACCCAGAGAGCAAGTTGCAATCATCTGCTTTTATGGCCAAGGGGTCATAAACATTCATATTGAGTGTCCAATTATTGGCAAATATATACCTTTTGAATATTGTGTGTTGGGTATGTGGTAACCTTGTTTTTATTGAATTCTTTGTATGCCATATTTTACCAAAAAAATTTCTTAATGTTATATTAAAATTACAAATAAATCACTTTCTTTACACACATAAGAAAAATATTACAAGTTTTGTTTAACATCATGAGCCCATTTTCACATTCAATAAAATATTTATCTTTCTTTATTTACATGTGTGACATCTGTGTGTATCTCCTTTAGTTTTCAATAAAAATTTGTATTTTCTCCATCCTTTGTCATTGAGTTGTTGGCATGCGGTGGCTCTGTTCCTCACAGTTATCGTTTCCTGCACCATGCAGAGTGTTATATGCATACATGATGGAATGTGATCACCTCATAGTGTCCACTCAAGGTAACTATTTACACCTGACTATGGACTCTGTAATCTGAGGCTGAAGAATACTACTGGACCAACTACATCTGGATGAAATCCTTGTCAGCATTTTGGTGAGTGTTCACCTTTCCATTAGCACATATGTGCCACTGTTCCACTCAGCACTACCGATTTGTTAAATTTTCTGCATTGCAGATGATGAATCACTTGGTGATTGCAAACCTGAATTGTCACACAGAATTATTTTTTTAACCACTAGGTGGCAACTCCGGATATTTGAAGGGATTTTCACAACTTATGTAGCACTCTTTTACATATATTTGCAGTTTCTAATATCTCTGATGTCACATAAGATTGGCTTTCACAGGTTTAAAAAATATACATGAATGTATTTACAAAGGCATGAAACTTATAAAAAGTCATACAAGCACAGTTACAAAAAAATCTTATATACATTCTAATATTAGCCGACACCTTTATTTTTAGCTCTAAGAAAATTTTCTCATTGTTATTTGAAGATTTTACTTCTAATACATCTTTACATCTCCCGTAACAACCTGAAAACTGATGTTATCATCAACACAATCAAGAGCAATTTCGCTACTACGTGAAAGAAAGAAAAAGAATAGGAAATACATGAAGCAACTTCTGTTTAAGATTGAACATCATGCATCTTCATGTACTAATATTTGTTTTCACAAACAATTTACACTACTTGCCATGAGGACAGGTGAAATGCTGGTTTTAAGTCCATGTTCTGGTCACAGCATAGTGTTTCTTATTTTCCTATTTCATCTCACAATCGTTTTTGTAATATTCATATTTTTCACTTAGCTAATCAATGTTGAAACCATCTTTTTATGCTACAAACTGATATTTGTGTGTATATGTTTTCATTGGATTTTATGTTCAGATTCAGTGGTAACTCTTGTTTGAATATAGTGTTCAAACAGCGTGTAAAGTGTACCCAAACATAAGATTTCTATCAATCGATTTCCTGGATAGATGCAGCTTTACAAAACATGGCATGCACCTGAATAGAAAAGGCAAGTCATCTCTGTGCAAAGCAATTTACGAAACGTTAGAACCATATAAAAAACAAAGTATCTATGAGTCAGTACCAGCCATTGTAATGAACTACCAATACATTACTGGAAGCAACCATGGAGGAAGTGAATCTGTCTTGGAGACAACAACTAAAGCAGCTGCAGAACCACAAATTGCTACAGCAGCACGATCAAATTCAGTAACAACTGCAGCACCAGCAAAACCAGCAACATCTGAACCAGCTCAAGCAACAAGACCAATAACAGCAGCAGCACAAGCAACAGAAGCAGAAATGGTGTCAACAACTGTAGCAGTTCCACTACAGTCACTGGCAGAAAAGAGGAAGGAAACCACAGGCATCAGTAATTACAGGGCAAAACCAACAGATACTACAACAACAGATCCACCACCAACAGAAACAGTGCCAATAAAAGAATCAAAGGCAGCAACAGCACGAAGAATCCTGTCAGCACCACCACCACATCCACTACCACTACCACCACCACCACCACCACCACCACCACCACCACCACCTCCGGCCACAGAAGCACCAGCAGCAACAACAGCAGCAGCAACTGAACCAACAACAACAGTAGCAGCAGCAACAAAACCATCAGCAACAGTTGCAGCAACACAACACTGCCTAAGGAGGAGTCAAAGACAAGGTAAATCTACATCATTAAATAAGGATTTTTTATGGCTTCAGACAAAGAAATGGAAAAGATTGTGACAAATCAGCAAGAAAATTTGCAGATAAGTCACAAATACTATGGAAAAAGCAGCACATTACCAGGTAATGACAAAACAAAAAATACTTGCAAAACAGTCAGGATAATGAGTCAGAATATTCAATGCCTCAGAAACAAAGTACTAGATCTAGAAGTAGCTTTAAATAATCTTGCTGATGTCTCTTGTATTTGTTTATCTGAACACTGGTGCAAGGCTAGTGAATTAAGTCTCATAAATATAAGCAAGTTTAATTTAGCAACACATTATTGCCGAAGTGTTTTTAAAAATGGTGGGGTATGCATTTACTCTAGAGTAGGACTGCAGTTCAAAGTGAAAACAGAATTGGACCATCTAAATATAGAAAAACATTTTGAATCATGTGCCATAGAGTTAAAAACTGAGGAGAAGAGTGAAAAACTAGTTGTCATTACAGTATATAGATCTCCACTGGGTGACAAAAACATATTCTTCAAAAAAATAGAAGCAGCATTAAACACCTTTTATAGTAATGAAGTGAAATTATTTTTATGTGGAGATTTTAATATTAACCTGTTAATTGAAAGTGATGAAAAAAGACAGCTTTTGAGTATACTCAGCAGCTTCCACATGAAACCACTCTTTACAGATGCCACCAGAATAACAGAACTGTCATCTTTTCTTATAGACAATATTTTCTCAAATATGGAGAATGGTATCACTGAGCCACTAAACGTAAACTTAGGTCTTTCGGATCACAATACACTATTAACATACATAAATTACTCTATCCCCAAGGCAGTAAATTATAAGTGGGGATACAAAAGGCACTTCTATACGGAAAAAGTAAATAGTTTCATCCAGTTGTTAGCTAATGAAACCTGGGAAGATGTCTTTGCACAAACAACAACCGAGGAATCTTTCAATGCTTTTTCTAGTACATTCATGTCCCTATTTGAGATGTGCTTCCCAAAAAAGCTCACAAAGATCAATGTCATGCCTAGGAACACAAGCCAGTGGATAACACCTGCTATTAGAGTATCTAGTCAAACACTAAAACATATCAGTCAACTCAAAAAAGATAACAAAGATGAACACTTCACAGATTATGTTAAGACATACAAGAAAATTTACAGGAAGGTGATCAAAAAAGCCAAGACAATGCACAATGACAGTGTAATTGCTGGGTCAGCAAACAAATCAAAACCTATATGGAATGTAGTAAAAAAAGAAATAGGCACAAGCAAAAATATCAGAAATCCAGAGGACTTTGTTTTAAAAGATGATCAAGGTATGCTAGTCAGAAATCGTACTCTAGCAAATTACATTAATGACTACTTCATAAATAGTCCCATCAATCTGCATAAAAATTGTTCTAAAATTAGTAGAACATCAATCCCAGAAGAACAAAGTGTTAATTCATTATTGTTACCTCCCACAAACAAATTGGAAGTTAATCGAATAATAAAAACAATGAAGAATAAAATGTCCTCAGGGATTGACGAGATACCTTGCTCAGTCATGATGAGATGTGCTAGTGTCATATCAGACCCACTCTCACACATCATAAACATATCATTTTCAGAAGGTGTCTTTCCACAACGATTAAAAATTGCAAAAGTAAAACCATTGTATAAAAAGGGCAATATCCATGAAGTGGGAAACTATAGACCAATAGCTTTATTATCAGTATTTTCAAAAGTAATAGAGACAGTCATGAAAAACAGAATTACAAATTACCTCAAGAAATTCAATCTGTTATCTGTAAACCAACACGGCTTTCGCAGAGGAATGAGTACAGAGTCAGCCATCACCCAATTCATTGAAAATATTGTAACGGGGGTAGATAAGAACAACAGTACAATAGGAATAAATTTGGACCTCTCAAAGGCATTCGATACTGTCCAACATCATATCCTGCTAGACAAATTAGAATATGTCGGTATACGAGGAGTAGCTAAAAAGTGGTTTCAGTCATATCTCCATAATAGGAAACAGGTAGTAGAAATTGCAACAACAAACAGATATTCAGACTGTGCCAATAGGGGTACCACAGGGGAGTGTTCTAGGACCTCTCCTATTTCTTCTTTACATAAATGATATCAAGATTCCAGTAAATGGTACTCATATAACCCTGTTTGCGGGTGACACAAACATTGTAGTAAGTGACATAATCCGGGTATTGCCAACATCTGCAACCAGAGTTATAGAATATTTGCAAAATTGGTTTGAAGTGAACAAATTAACCATAAATATCTCTAAAACTTATTATATCCATTACAGGAAAGCAAAGTCACACTCTGATCTAGATCTTAGAATACAAAATAAGGAAATTGTGAGAGTTGCTACCACAAAATTCTTAGGTGTACATATAGATGAAAATTTAGACTGGAAATCCCATATCCTGTATCTCTCGCATAAGTTAAGCTCTGCTTGCTTTGCTTTACGCGTTATTAGCTTTGTATGTAGTAGGGAATGTAGCAGAGCTGTTTACTTTGCTTATATACATTCTGCTATTACCTATGGCCTCATCTTCTGGGGTCATAGTAAGAAAAATCTCAAAACCATCTTCACTCTACAAAAACGAGCTGTTAGAATAATTACCAACAGTTCAAGGCTAACTCCTTCAAAGCAATTATTTAAACAGCTGAATATTCTACCCCTACCATGCCTCTATATGCAGAAAAGCGTAATTAATGTAAAACGAAATATTAACAATTTCCAATCCAACTCGGATCTACATACTTACAACACAAGAAAGTGCAATGACATTCATATAAAAAGAGTTAACAAGGCTTTGGCGCAGAAACAAACAAACATACAAGGAAGCAGATTGTATAACAAACTACCGGTAAAGATAAAAGAAATAAAAAAATTGTCTTCATTGAAAGAAGCAGTATTCATATTTTTAATGACCAACTGCTATTATAGTGTAAGAGAATACCTGGAATAGCTTCATACTAAACAATTATAGTGATGTACTCTGTGCCAATAGTAATTTTTATCTGACTGTTGCTATGATCTAAATAAATAATATGTACAAAAGTGCTAGAATTGTATGTGTTATATCTAAATGTCAACTGTGTATTCCATGTAAAAAGTCTTTCTCATACATCAATGTAAATAATCAAAGTTGTACATGCTATTTCAATGTGGTCTGATGTTATGTAGTCCATTATGCACATCTGTATTTTGTATAGTATTGTTCACCCTATATGTGTGTATATATATACTATGTATTTTTTGACGAAATCCATGCAATGTAAATTGTCTCTGGATGAATAAACTACTACTACTACTACTACTACTACTACTACTAGTGTTTCTGCATCACTAGTTTTACGAGTACATTACTCTTTGTACAGTGTTCACGTAAGTGTTAATGTACCCTCAAATGTGGCTTGCACAGCTATGTGTGTATTTCATTGGCCATAACACTCAAAGGTTTACATAATTGCTTAACATGCACCTGAGCTAATGTTAGATTCACTGTATTCGTTATTATTCTTTAGCTGGTGGAGCTACAATCTCATTTTGATGTTTCAACGTTCCGTAAATGCTGCTAAAGTCAATCAAAATTTACGATTTTCTTTAAATTATTATTCTCTTGGTAATTAATTAAAATTGGAAACTATATTTTTGAATCTTCTATCCTCCTTATTTATTAACATGAAAAAAATTAGGTGCACATCTGTAATTATTTACACATAGTAATCAAAACAACAATGATCAACTTAAGCGTAGGAGGCTGCTAAAGTCAATCACCATTGAAATAACACAGAGGCTGACTTAAGAAGTTTTTGACAGCAAAGTCGATTTCTGTTTTACATTAAAAAAAAAGGATGGAATAAATACAAAATAAAAATCACCTGGATGCCTTTATTAACATACTGTAATTAGTAATTAGTAGTTTATTTGTGAGTTACAAACTGTAGGAAATGTTCAAATCACATTAGACTTATTTAACATCCATGGGAATAATGTTTGTCAACAAGGCATAGCCTGTCACAAACAAATAATTCTGTTTCACCACAGTAAAAATGTCAATATACTAACTGATATGTGTAATACGAATGCTTGGCATAATAATATCAACCTCATCTAATATCTCAACCTCTTACTTTTGTTACAATTATCAGCCTGCTTCACAGAAGCTTCATCAACAGCTTCAGGAGAGACAAAATATGTTTCTTTGGAGTGACCCTTTTCCTCATGAAACTGATTGTGATGTCCTGTACCTCATTGTTAATACCAATAGTTTTCTCATCAAAAGATTTATGGTTTCCACTATTGTCTTTCAGATCAAGTAGAACAATGTAAATATTTTTTTCCTCAGTACCACTCTCAGTATTAGATTTGTCAGAGATGCCTTCCCTTCCTGCTTGCATTTTGTCATCATCATTGAGAGAAAAAATTCTCCATTGCCATTTTCTTTTGAGGGCTCACTCTGGTTATTAATTTCATCAGGCACGTCTTCCCTCTCTCCTAACTCCGTATCATCTTTATTCTCACTGCAACAAATATATTTCTAGTGAATACCTTTCACAGGTGGAAGGGCCTTTCATTTCCTCTTTGTCGTGGCTGACTGCGCAGTTTCTCTGAAATGAGCTCTCTATAGATGAGTGGTGAAGGCATCAGTCCAGGATGGTTTGCTGGACATACTGTCATTAAGTGTGGGATTTTGTCGCAGAATTTGTCAAGATTGAATGGGTATATCCTAGAGGGCATAAACCCTGCCTTACATTACAGACTTCAGACCTCCTCAAAGGCTTCACAAAAGACACCTGGAAAAGCACTTTTGCGAACAAGCTCTCTTTTCTTGGTCTACCATTGATTCAACACATTCCTCCAAGTTCTCTTCAAAGGTCTGAAATATGCAACATCCAAAGGCTGACAGAGATGGTGTTGAGTTTGGAGTTAGTAAAAAGGAGTTAAGCTACCTCCAAAGACACGTAACTGGATAGATTGTCACAAATTACAATTTTACACTCAATTAATTTTCTTACATGTGGGAGCAAAAGTTTCTTGAACCAATGAGTAGCAGTTGGCAAGTCTAACCAACCACTAGCTCTTTGGTTGTAATCTACTCGTCTCACATTTCCTTCACACCATCCTGGGTAGATGTGTTTTGCCTGGTACCCTATACAAGGCGGAAGGACCAGTCTGTCAGCCAGTGTAAAAATTACTACACTTGTGCTTCATTTATAGGAGTCTACAATCTGCTCCATATGTTTTACACCACATTTTCCCAAAATTTTGCTGACTCCTGGATCATCGGTAAAATTGGTTTCATCAAAGTTAAGTACGTTGGATGGTTGCACAACTTGGAGGGTTTCCTTTAGAGTGGTAAAATAGTCTCTCATTCTCTCTTGTCATGGAACATCCTGGTCTTTTTACATTCTCACATAATTGGGCTGTTAATATTTTATTCCATTGCATGAATTTATTTACCCATTCCTTTCATGGTAAGTTATCTATCAATCTGGGTATGACTTTTCCTTCATCATTTAAATAATCTTGGTCTACATCACAAATGTCGTCACCCTTCCACTAAATGTCATTCTTATCACAGGTTAACGCTGTCTGCCACCCATAACTTAAAGGATACCTATTATTTACTCTCATTCAATGTAGTATATGGCACAGCATATTCATGGGAAGCCTTTGTGATACTCATGTAACCAAGTGTCACGGCTTCAACTGGTGATCGCAAACGTTTTTCATCATACATTTTATTCCATCCAATGCACATTTATTTTTCAGTTGTTCTTGGCATGATCAACATTACCCGATAAAGTAACAAATTACTGAATTACTTAAATAATTATATATAGAAAACACTTTAAACTAAAAATGGGCACTCCATAGCACTGTTGCGGACATGTTTGAACTACGACTACGAATTTTATGAGGTTATCATTTTTAAACCACCATATGCTGTAGTTTGCCTTTTAGCTAATCGAAATTTAATTGAAAATATGATTCAAAACACTCACTAAGATACACACTATATACACTGGAATAACAAAGCACTAGTCTTCGTGCTAAGAGCTTGACAGAAATTGTAGTTCTATCTGTGTCCAGTAGATGTCAGAACTCGAAAATCTGAAATCAAACGTAAACGATTGACTCTAGAATGCCTGATTGACTTTAGCAGCATTTACGTTACTGAATATAAATTACTAAATATCCTCCTTTCCATACAGTCACACACATTCGCAGTTATACATAACTTATGAACTAATCGGGGGGGAGGGGCTTTCATTTGGTACCTTCCACCTTCAATTCAATCCTTTCTCCAAGTGGGATGTGCTACTGTGCCTCATTCATTACAAAATTTTTGTTACTATCTAACTTCTTAATTATACGTAACTCCCCATAGGTCAGTCAACATGTCCATTCACACATACGGACACATAAGGTACAACTTGGCATATCTTGAATTGAATTGAATTTTATTTGATCCTGTAAGATTACATTGTGTACAGTAAATGTATGTATAATATAGGACATGTCAAAGGAGTAACATTCATTATCACTTATTTTTCTACCTCTTCAGCTTACATTATTACATCATTGATAATGAATAACAATATATACAAATTTAATGGCATAAGTATTCTGCAACACCTTAAAACTCTTTTTCACTGAGATAGTCTTTAAGTTTCTTTGGAAAGTCATTGTCAAGTACACTATCTTGCAGGTTTTTAGGCAGACTTCTTAGTAGTCTGATACCAGAGTACTGGGGTCCTTTTTCTAGTATTGCCAGTCGGTGGGGTATGCTCCTTACTTCATTCTTCCTTCTTGCATTGTGGGTGTGTACACTAGCATTTGTAATCCAGTCCTCACTACTTTTTATGATGTACATTATTGTTTTGTATATGTATACAATGATGAAAAAGTTAAGACACCTAACTTCTTGAAACAGTTTCTGCACGTTTCAGAGGTCTTTTTTCTTAAAATGGTCCTAATTGCTTTTTTTTCATAATGTGAACACTCGTTTTGTCTCTTGTTTGTTTGAGTTTCCCCACACAGTCACTCCATAGTGTAAGTATGGTTTGAAAAGTCCATGATACACTGTACACAGAAGATTCTTGTCTGAATACTGTGATAGCTGCATCATTAAGAATATGACAGAGCTCAGTTTCTTACAGATATTATTAATATGTTTTTTCCATTTCAGTTCACTATCCACAAGAATACCTAAGAATCTAGCAGATTCTACTTCTTCCAGCCTTGTTCCATCAACCTCTAAATCCATGTCTACAGCCTTCTCCTAGTTTTTAAACACTGCATACATAGTCTTTTTTAGATTTATAACCAGTTCATTTTCCAACAGCCAATAACAACGGCCTCATTACCGAACCCTGCGGCACTTCATATTTGATGGGTTTGGTTTCTGATTGATACGAGTTTCCTAATGATACATATTGCTTGCGGTTGCACAAGTATGATTTTATCCATTCACCTGGGTGCCCTCGAATGCCATAGTTGCCTAATTTTTGTATCAGCATTTCATGGTCAATGGTGTCAAATGCTTTTGAAAGATCCAGAAACATTGCAGAGACAACCTTTCTTTCATCTAAGCACTGTAAAATGTATTCTGTTAGACTGGCAATTGCTGATTCTGTAGATTTACCCTTTCTGAAATCATGTTGTGAGGCTATGAGAATGTTATGTTTGTCCAAATAATTAACTAGTCTAAAAACAAAGATGATGTGACTTACCAAATGAAAGTGCTGGCAGGTCGACAGACACACAAACAAACACAAACATACACACAAAATTCAAGCTTTCACAACAAACTGTTGCCTAATCAGGAAAGAAGGAAGGAGAGGGAAAGACGAAAGGATATGGGTTTTAAGGGAGAGGGTAAGGAGTCATTCCAATCCCGGGAGCGGAAAGACTTACCTTAGTGGGAAAAAAGGACGGGTATACACTCGCACACACACACACACACACACACACGTATCCATCCACACATATACAGACACAAGCAGACGTGTGTGTGTTTGTGTCTGTATATGTGTGGATGGATATGTGTGTGTGTGTGTGCGCGAGTGTATACCCGTCCTTTTTTCCCCCTAAAGTAAGTCTTTCCGCTCCCGGGATTGGAATGACTCCTTACCCTCTCCCTTAAAACCCACATCCTTTCGTCTTTCCCTCTCCTTCCTTCTTTCCTGATGAGGCAACAGTTTGTTGCGGAAGCTAGAATTTTGTGTGTATGTTTGTGTTTGTTTGTGTGTCTGTCGACCTGCCAGCACTTTCATTTGGTAAGTCACATCATCTTTGTTTTTAGATATATTTTTCCTACGTGGAATGTTTCCCTCTATTATAACCATATAATTAACTAGTCTGGTATACATAAGCATTTCTAGGATTTTCGAGAAACCTGATATAAGTGAAACTGGTCTGTAGTTGTTGGGGTCATCCGTATCCCCTTTCTTGTACACTGGCATCACCTTCATTATCTTCAGTTTTTCTGGAAAAAATCCATCTCTGAAAGAACAGTTTGCTATGTTCAGCAGTGGTGTTATTATCTGCTCACTTATCAGCTTTATTACATGATTTGATATTTCATCACCACCAGCTGATTTCTTGGACTTCAGTTTCTGTATAGTTTTCCGTAGCTCATCTTCTGTGACTGGTCTTAAGAACATAGTACTGCATGATCTTTTTGGTACCTTAATACTCTTCTGTTTTTGACTATTTTTTTCCAATTTTAAGTTTTCTACTACACTGATATAGTTATTATTCACTATGTTTACTATTTCCATACCATCTGTGTCCATTGTGTTTTCTGTTTTAATTGACCTAATATCTTCTTCTTTGTTTGACCCATCTTATTCCTTTCTTTCAGCATTAATTGCATTCCAAACTGCCTTTGCCTTGTTTTTTTGAGTTTGTTATGGTGGTGCCAATTGCTCTTGCTTTTGCTTCTCTTATTGTTTTTCTATACTTCTTTTTTTTAAACGTTTTATAGTTTTCAGCATCACCCATCCATCTCAGATCCTGCAGCTTCCTTCGCTGTTCTAGTGTTTCACTGGTAATCCACTGTGTTTGATCTTGCAGCCTTTTTTTGTCTCTCTACTTTGGGAAATGCTACATTAAAATGTATTTAATTGTTAAAATAAATGCATCATATTTTTATTTACTCTCTGGGCTTGTAGGGTTTCATTCCAGGTTTCCTTACTTAACATTGTTCTAAAGATGTTGATATTTTGTTCACTGATGATCGTAATTTCTGTGGTTGCTCGTTTTGGTTCTGATACTGCGTCATGATGTCTGAAAAAGCTAATTAGTTGTCCATGATGATCAGATATTTCTGTCTGAACTACATATTTCCTTACATGCTCTTTCACAGTGATTTGCCCGCACTGCATTGTGTGTGTGTGAATAACGCTTATTTGCCATAATGAACCTTAACATACCTTGAGGTTTGTAGTTGCTAGCTATGCAAAGTTTTTGCCGTTTTAATCTTATATGCCTAATTTGATTTTTGTTAATCCCTTATACACAGTACATTAGTTTTTATATTTAGTGTAGAGGTAGTTTTCAATAGAATATCATAAAGTTTTGTATAATCGCCATAGCTTAATTGGTTGTAGTTTTATACACAAAAAGCGTAGTTCTTTCTTATTGTAAGTGGCTTTAAATAGTGTAATGTAAGGTAATATAAATCTCACTTAATTCTAGTGCCATTACTATATTAATTAACCTGTTCCTCTTCATAGCTTACTGATTAACATTTATTTTATTTATTACTTTACTATTAACGTAACCTTTCTGTAAATAGTTCTTTCCTCATGCATGACCATAGCTCTTTCTGTGTAAATAATTTCTTTTGTATATAGCTTCTTACTCTGATGTAGCTTTCTTCTTGTACAAAGTCTTATGTCTACATACTGTCATACATGTAAAGTTGGTTTTGAAGTTTGTCACTTAATGATGTGGCAAAATGGACATGTCATCAGACAAAATATTTCCTACAAGCATAATTGTGTAGAAAATACATAGTATGCGGTAATCATTCTCCTTATTCACGTTAATTCTTATGGTTAATAAATTGGCCAGCAATGAGGGTTATCACCCCCCACGAACCATGGACCTTGCCATTGGTGGGGAGGCTTGCGTGCCTCAGCGATACAGATAGCCGTACCGTAGGTGCAACCACAACGGAGGGGTATCTGTTGAGAGGCCAGACAAACATGTGGTTCCTGAAGAGGGGCAGCAGCCTTTTCAGTAGTTGCAGGGGCAACGGTCTGGATGATTGACTGATCTGGCCTTGTAACACTAACCAAAACGGTCTGGCTGTTCTGTTACTGCGAACGGCTGAAAGCATGGGGAAACTACAGCTGTAATTTTTCCCGAGGGCAAGCAGCTTTACTGTATGGTTAAATGATGATGGCGTCCTCTTGGGTAAAATATTCCAGAGGTAAAATATTCCCCCATTCAGATCTCAGGGTGGGGACTACTCAAGAGGACATCGTTATCAGGAGAAAGAAAACTGGCGTTCTACGGATCGGAGCGTGGAATGTCAGATCCCTTAATCGGGCAGGTAGGTTAGAAAATTTAAAAAGGCAAATGGATAGGTTGAAGTTAGATATAGTGGGAATTAGTGAAGTTCGGTGGCAGGAGGAACAAGACTTTTGGTCAGGTGAATACAGGGTTATAAATACAAAATCAAATAGGGGTAATGCAGGAGTAGGTTTAATAATGAATAAACAAATAGGAGTGCAGGTAAGCTACTGCAAACAGCATAGTGAACACATTATTGTGGCCAAGATAAACATGAAGCCCACACCTACCACAGTAGTACAAGTTTATATGCCGACTAGCTCTGCAGATGATGAAGAAATTGATGAAATGTATGATGAGATAAAAGAAATCATTCAGGTAGTGAAGGGAGACAAAAATTTAATAGTCATGGGTGACTGGAATTCGAGAGTAGGAAAAGGGAGAGAAGGAAACATAGTAGGTGAATATGGATTGGGGGTAAGAAATGAAAGAGGAAGCTGCCTGGTAGAATTCTGCACAGAGCATAACTTAATGATAGCTAACACTTGATTCAAGAATCATGAAAGAAGGTTGTATACTTGGAAGAATCCTGGAGATACTAGAAGGTATCAGATAGATTATATAATGGTAAGACAGAGATTTAGGAACCAGGTTTTAAATTGTAAGACATTTCCTGGGGCAGATGTGGACTCTGACCACAATCTATTGGTTATGAACTGTAGATTAAAACTGAAGAAACTGCAAACAGGTGAGAATTTAAAGAGATGGGACCTGGATAAACTGACTAAACCAGAGGTTGTACAGAGTTTCAGGGAGAGCGTAAGGGAGCAATTGACAAGAATGGGGGAAAGAAATACAGTAGAAGAAGAATGGGTAGCTTTGAGGGATGTAGTGGTGAAGGCAGCAGAGGACCAAGTAGGTAAAAAGATGAGGGCCAGTAGAAATCCTTGGGTAACAGAAGAAATATTGAATTTAATTTATGAAAGGAGAAAATATAAAACTGCAGTAAATGAAGCAGGCAAAAAGCAATAAAAACGCCTCAAAAATGAGATCGACAGGAAGTGCAAAACGGGCTAAGCAGGCATGGCTAGACGACAAATGTAAGGATGTAGAGTCTTATCTCACTAGGGGTAAGATAGATACTGCCTACAGGAAAATTAGAGAGACCTTTGGAGAAAAGAGAACCACTTGTTAGTCAACAGCTCAGATGGAAAGCCAGTTCCAAGCAAAGAAGGGAAAGCAGAAAAGAGGGTCTATTCAAGGGCGATGTACTTGAGGGCAATATTATAAAAATGGAAGAGAATGTAGATGAAGATGAAATAGGAGATATGATACTGTGTGAAGAGTTTGACAGAGCACTAAAAGACCTGAGTCAAAACAAGGCCCCAAGAGCAGACAACATTCCATTAGAACTACTGACAGCTTTGGGAGAGCCAGTCCTGACCAAACTCTACCATCTGGTGAGCAAGATGTATGAGACAGACGAAATACCCTCAGACTTCAAGAAGAATATAATAATTCCAACCCCAAAGAAGCAGGTGTTGATGGATGTGAAAATTACTGAACTATCAGTTTAATAAGTCACTCCTGCAATATACTAATGTGAATTCTTTACAGATGAATGGAAAAGCTGGTAGAAGCCGACCTCGGGGAAGATCAGTTTGGATTCCGTAGAAATGTTGGAACACGTGAGGCAATACTGACCCTACCACTTATCTTAGAAGATACATTAAGGAAAGGGAAAACTATGTTCCTAGCATTTGTAGACTTAGAGAAAGCTTTTGACAACGCTGACTGGAATACTCTCTTTCAAATTCTGAAGGTGGCAGCGGTAAAATACAGGGAGCGAAGGGCTATTTACAATTTGTACAGAAACCAGATGGCAGTTATAAGAGTCGAGGGGTATGAAAGGGAAGCAGTGGTTGGGAAGGGAGTGAGACAGGGTTGTAGCATATCCCCGACGTTATTCAATCTGTATATTGAGCAAGCAATAAAGGAAACAAGAGAAATGTTCGGAGTAGGTATTAAAATCCATGGGGAAGAAATAAAAACTTTGAGGTTCGCCGATGACATTGTAATTCTGTCAGAGACAGCAAAGGACTTAGAAGAGCAGTTGAACCAAATGGACAGTGTCTTGAAAGGAGGATATAAGATGAACACCAACAATAGCTAAACGAGGATAATGGAATGTAGTCGAATTAAGTGGGGTGATGTGGAGGGAATTAGATTAGGAAATGAGACATTTAAAGTAGTAAAGGAGTTTTGCTATTTGGGGAGCAAAATAACTGATGATGGTCGAAGTAGAGAGGATACAAAATGTTGACTGGCAATGGCAAGGAAAGCGTTTCTGAAGAAGAGAAATTTGTTAACATCGAGTATAGATTTAAATGTCAGGAAGTCATTTCTGAAACTATTTGTATGGAGTGTAGCCATGTATGGAAGTGAAACATGGATGATGAATAGTTTGGACAAGAAGAGAATAGAAGCTTTCGAAATGTGCTACAGAAGAATTCTGAGGATTTGATGGGTAGATCACGTAACGAATGAGGAGGTATTGAATAGGATTGGGGAGAAGATGAATTTATGGCACAACTTGACTAGAAAAAGGGATCAGTTGGCAGGACATGTTCTGAGGCATCAAGGGATCATCAATTTAGTATTGGAGGGCAGCGTGGAAGGTAAAAATCTTAGAGGGAGACCAAGAGATGAATACACTAAGCAGATTCAGAAGGATGTAGGTTGCAGTAGGTACTGGGAGATGAAGAAGTTTGCACAGGATAGAGTATCATGGAGAGCTGCATCAGACCAGTCTCAGGACTGAAGACCACAGCAGCAACAACAACAACAACAACAAGGATAATCAAGTGTAATCTTTCTTCCTTTAATTAGCTCTATGTATATAACATGGAAAATATGCTGCTTCACGTGTTTGAATTTTCTGTAATTTGGTCTTTCTTATGTGTCTGTGTTTACTTAATGTAGTTTGTTCATAGCTTTTCATTCGCACAGTTAGGCCTCATTTCATCATTTTCACTAGTTAATGTTCGAATGCTGTGCAATGTCTCCAAAGCCAGGTTCTGACACACATCTAATGCGGCGCCACAGCTTGTGACACTCTGTGAGCTACCATTCACACAGAACTCCACAAATTCTACTTAGTTGCATAGCTTTCAGTATGGCGTCAATTGAAATCATATGGGTGGCAATGAATATTAAAGTGCAAGTTACGGCACTAGAGTCATGACAAGAGTTAAATACAAGGACCCAAATGGTGGCTCTGAAAATAGATTTTTCACAGGGATAAATCAGGGACCACAAACACATTCATGAAAGAAATAACACTCAGAGATGAAAAAGCTGTCTGCAACGGCAAGCTAACCAACAGCAGCCATGTAAATATCACTTGCTGACATGCCACTTCTTCAAGATTTTATACTTATTGTATTTGTTTCTTATAGGCATTTTGAATAACTAATTTTTAATTGAACAGCTGCCACATTGCACTTCGGAGTTATTTCTTGTATATAATCCACAATTTGTACACTGCACACACACACACACACACACACACACACACACACACACACACACACACACATATATATATATATAAACACAACTTGCACACACGTCTGCAGTCTCAGAGAGCACAGTGTTGTTTCAGCTCTCTGAGACTGCAGGTGTGTGTGTGTGTGTGTGTGTGTGTGTGTGTGTGTGTGTGTGTGTGTGTGTGTGTGCGCGCGCGCCCTTGTGTATGTGTGTCTACTGTTGACAAAGGTTTAATGGCCGAAAGCTTTAATTGTGTGAATAATAATAATTTTGCACCATAGTTAATATTGGCATAGAAACAAAACTAGTGGAGATATGCTCTTCAACTGATGAATTTTTATATATTCACCTGTTTGTCTCGATAAGTGATAGTGGGTGAACGTATTACGAATCCTGCCAAGTTAATATTGTTAAAAAGTGTGTATTCTAATCGTACATTAAAAAGTGTTATACAAGGTTATTAGGATACCAAAGTTTATTCACAGAGTCATATTCTGTTCATTATTCCATGATGCACCGTGAATCCTGAATCAAGAGGATAGAAGCTACCAAGAAGAATTTGCATGGGCAGAGGAGGGGCGATCCGGAACCAGTATTGTCATACCAATCTCTATGCATAATAGTGGTAACATGAAAAAGATATACATAAATTTATGAATGTTAATCTAATAATGTATTGAATAATGAAGGTCTGTTGATATTAATGTCAGCTAAAGTTCACTCAG
Source organism: Schistocerca americana (assembly GCF_021461395.2). Lineage (NCBI taxonomy): Eukaryota > Metazoa > Arthropoda > Insecta > Orthoptera > Acrididae > Schistocerca > Schistocerca americana. The sequence continues at coordinate 394,131,920 of NC_060125.1, read as the reverse complement.
GATATGAATACTTTCCAATTTCTTTCAATTATTCTTTCAAAATATCTTTTTTAATTATTTAAGCAGCAATTTTTAATTAGTTTCCATTTATATTATATTTCATGCTCGTCCCCCTACTCTTCTATTCCCCTCAGCAACTATTCAATGGCGACCGTTCAAAGGACAGCGGCAAGTGGGATATGAACAGACATTTCAATTGTTGAGATAAACATTTTTTGAGTAAATGATTCCTTTTACTGTTAGAAGAAACTGAATCCTTTGTTGCATTTGTTACACGCCTGTGAGACTGGAACTATTAACAATTTGAAGGGGCAAATTAAAATTAAATACTGCCTACAAACGAGACGTACTGGGAATGCTGATTTCAGCAGTAAAGGTGGGGCTTATATGGCTGCCCTTGGCACCATCTCTCATGCAATAAATTATCTCTTTTCCTTCCATTTAATGTCCTTTATGGAAAGTGCATTTCTAAAGGAAAGACAAAAAATTGTGTAAAATCAACATTAAAGTGCAAAATAATTCATTCAAATTCTGTAAAACTGTATCAGAGAATAATCAGGTTCATTTATGAATACGCATATAAATCTCCTGTAGTTGAAAAGTACCAATACAAACAAAATTTCATGTTTAATTTTTTTTTCCTTTTAATAATTTTTTTTAAAATACTGATCACAATGGAGTCAAAGGAAATGGCCATTGCTGAAAACTCATTACAAAATGCAGTATGCCACCATGTCAGGAATCCAAGCTTGGCAACAGTTAAAAGTAATGTACTGACTCGTGAACTGGCTGATGGCTACCAAAACAACCAGGTTGGTGTCCCACTATGAAAAATTGATGACACTGCTGATACGACTAATCATGATGTCACTTTTATGACGCTTGATGAGACAATTTCTCATTTCTCACGGGGAAACATTATTCCAAACACTGAAACTTCCTCTAACTATTTGCTCACTATGCCACAAATGAAAGAGCAGGAAACAGTTCAAAAAGCAATGTAAATACTAGTGATACTCACAATTTGACACAACTCATGCAACTAATAACATATATGTGTGGATGGATATGTGTGTGTGTGCGAGTGTATACCTGTCCTTTTTTCCCCCTAAGGTAAGTCTTTCCGCTCCCGGGATTGGAATGACTCCTTACCCTTTCCCTTAAAACCCACATCCTTTCGTCTTTCCCTCTCCTTCCCTCTTTCCTGATGAGGCAACAGTTTGTTGCGAAAGCTTGAATTTTGTGTGTATGTTTGTGTTTGTTTGTGTGTCTGTCGACCTGCCAGCACTTTCATTTGGTAAGTCACTACATCTTTGTTTTTAGATATATTTTTCCTATGTGGAATGTTTCCCTCTATTATAACCATATATATATATATATATATATACACACAGTTTGTATATTGTCATTTTGCTCTAAATCTCTAAATGGAATAGCAAATTTTTCATAATGGATTTCAAAGACTCTTCGAACTGATCTTAGATTACACCTAGTCTAACATTCATTATGAGATTCTCCAATTTGTTTAAAAGTAATATGGATAAGTTGCTTGTAGTTGAGCAAGAATGTATATTGCTTCACACATCCTCGAAATATTTTCATTTTTTACTATCAGCCTGACTCTCCAATTTTCTATAAGGGCTGTAGGCTCTGAAGTGCTTGAGGTGCATTGACCTGTTATGTTTTTGCGTATAAATTCTTTGATATCTCTCTGTGGATATAATCCATGTATTTTCCCTGTTTTTGGGTTGCTCAACAAATAGCATCCCAGTTGTGGTATTCTCTGTATAATGGAGAGTCCGTTGTACTACTGCCATTTTCTGTTCAGCTTTTTATGTATAGTAGATTGAAGATGAGTGTGCAGTAATGCCTCCTGTCCAGAGTGAAAAGTTGTTATGTGACCTATTCTTTTATCATATTTTTTTCCCCTAGCTTCTGCCTTTGCTTCCAAGATCATTAAAGCTTGCCTAATCTTTTCTTCTAACGGTATCTCTTTCTCAGAACCTTTAGGTAAAGGTTTAACCAAGTCATCTAATTTATACTTCTTGTACATTAATTTGATTGATAAGAGTGCCAAATGACTTACTTTTCACTGAATTTAGAGAGAGAGTGAGAGAGAGAGAGAGAGAGAGAGAGAGAGAGTGTTGTACACATTCGGATAACTCATGAAATATTCATTCTATTTGGCTGGCCTCTGAATGAAATTTAGATACTGTTTTATGTTACGTGACTTGACAATTTTTTTTCCACTTTGCAGTTGTCAAGTTAGTTGCATTATCAGTCAGAATAGCTTTCAGTTTACCCACTCTCAAAAGATATTTTCTTGTGATTCACTTGATTATAGGCCCTGCCATTAGAGTTTTAGTGGCACACATCTGTAGATATTTACAAAATACATAACACAAGCATATTATATATTTCACTCCTCCTTTTGACATGGGAAATGATCCTGCAGCATCGACTGATACAAGTTCAAAGGACTTTACTGATATAACGGGATGTAATTCATTGAATCACCTGTTCAAGTTTTTGATCTTTTGACAGATCACACATTTCTTACTGACCTGTTGTACACTTTGTCTAAAATTAGGAAAATAGCAGTATGACATTATCTTCTGAGCACACTTGGCTGCATCATAGTGACCCCACGACTTATATGTATACTTTATAAAATTGTCTCCATATGCTTCAGGTAAACAAACACACCATTTACCAGACTGAGGCATTTGTTGGAAAAAAACCTCCATTATGTAACTTATAATGTGTTTTCAAGTCTGCATTGTCAGTACTTGTTAGTTGCTGCCTTACCTTGCTCCACAGAGTATCTTCCTCTTGAAGCGGACTCATATTTTTATACCATCGCACATGAGTAGAATCCTGAAGCTGGATGTTTGTTCTGTTAATTCTGCACATTCATTTAATGCTTTTGGAAGTCTGTACAGGGTGCCTGCCAAAATATTCTGTTCCTTTTTTTATACAAATTACCTCAAAATCGAATTCTTGTAGGAAAAGACACCATCTGGCTAATCTTTTGTAGAATACTTTACATGTCAGTAAGAATGAAAGTGCTTGATGATCATAATATACTTTGGTGTGATTACCCAATAGGAATTATTGGGATTTCCAGAAGGCCGTACTACTGCGAGCTCTTCAAGCTCACTTATGGATTAAGCTCTTTCACATTGTGCTGTATGTGTGACCAGTAAAACAGATCAGATTTATCTTCCGATTTTCATTATCATGTTCAATCTGAAACAATTTTGCCCCCAGACCATGCAAGGACACATTAGTACTGAGGCAAAATTCTTGTGTCACATCATGGTGTACTAATATGTCAGAGTTTACCAAAGCTGTTTTATGGCATCAAGGTCCTCCTTACAATTTTCTGTCCATAGCCACGTGCAGGTTTTCCACAGAAGGTGAACATTGCGCCACTATTTAGTAGGTAGAGAGGCACATACTTACAGCAGTAAGAGGCTAAGCCCATGAATGCTTTTAACTGTTTTTTAGTTTGTGGGGTAGAAAGGTGTCCAATGGCATCTAGTTTGCATGGATCATGCCGTATCCCTCTCGATGAAATAATGCATCCTAAAAACTTCATCTCTTTCCTGGCAAATTCTGATTTCTTTAAGTTAACTGTGACTTTATAAGTGAAAAATATGTCTAACACACTTCTTAATTTGTGCAAATGCTCATCCCATTCAATGGAAAGCTATTCTAGGTGTGCAAAGCAAAATTTCAGCCAGAGTGGATCTCATTTCAGTGCATGATTTTAGGAAGTCATGGCCCTGTCAAAGTAACTGATTAACACGTTCCATACGAGGACAATACTGAGCCACCAATGGTGTGCTCTGAAGTTGTTTTTTTTTGGAAGGATCAGCAATACCAGGATTGGATGTGATGGCCTGGGAAATCTGGTTTTTAACTAGACTGGTGGGGTTATTATGTGCAGTGAAGGCTGAGGTGAGAATGGTGGTGTATTGCTGTAAAGGATCTGCATCCAAACAAATAGGTTTGCCTCAGTTGCCAAGGCTGTATGAGACGGAATGTTCAACATGGAATGGATGGCAACTGTCAAAATGTAAGTACTGTTGTTTGCTGGTAGGTTTAATGTGGATGGAAGTGTGTAGCTGACCTTCGGTGGGGACAACATCAACATCAAGGAAAGTGGCATGGGATTCGGAATAGGACCATGTGAAATTTAATTGGGAGAAGGTATTCAGAGATTCCAGGAATTTTAGCAGGGGAACCTTACCAGGAGTCCATATGGTAAAGATGTCATCAATGTATCTAAACCAAACCAGGAGCTGAAGACTTATGGATCCCAAGAAAGCCCCCTCCAAGTGACCCGTGAAAAGGTTGGTATAGGAAGGAGCCATCCCGGTTCCAATGGCCGTACCCCTGACCTGTTTGCATGTCTGCCCCTCAAAGGTGAAGTAGTTGTTGGTAAGTATAAAGTTGATTAAGGTGAGTAGGAAGGATTTCATAGGTTTAGAATCCGGTGGGCGCTGACTGAGAAAATATTCAGCAGCAGACAGATCTTGTAAGTGGGGGATGTTGGTATAGAGGGAGGTGGCATCAATGTGATAAGCAAGGTGTGTGGTTGGAGTGGAACGGGCACGGATTTCGGACGATCTAGGAAATGGTTGGTATCTTTGATGTAGGAGGAGAGTCTTCATACTACGTGTTGCAGGTGTTGATCAACTAAGGTGAATGTATGGCCAGTTGGTGCTTTGAAGCCAGCAACTATAGGACAGCCAGGATGATTGGGTTTGTGGATATTAGGAAGAAGGTAAAAGGTGGGGGTGCTTGATTTAGGTGGGGTGAGAGCTCTATGGATTGAGGTGTTAGTCCTTGTGACAGGCCTGGGGCTTTAAGGTGGGACTGCAGATCAGTTTGAATCACAGGGGTGGGATTTTGATTGTGGACACTGTAAGTAGAGCTGTCAGACAGCTAGCTGTAGACTGTCACGAACATACTCCTTTCAGTCAAGTACTACAGTGGTAGATCCTTTGCCTGCTGGAAGGATAATGATGGAGTCATTGTCCTTTAGAGAATGTAGAGTTCTGCAGAGGACAGGTTGGGGTCATGTTGTAGAGACCTGAGGAAAGGTTGTTAAGCAATGCTGGATGTGAGGAATTCTTGGAAGGCTTGTAAGGGATGATTTTTGGGTAGTGGTGGTGGACAAAGTTGGGATCATGGTCTGAACTGTTCAAGGCAGGGTTTAATGTCATGTCTGCTATTGGAAAGGTTTTGGGATTGGGTTGCAAAGCAGTATTTCCAATGGATATTACATGTGAAGGAAAGTAGGTCCTTCACCAAAACAGCATGATAAAATCAGGTTTAGGGCTGAAAGTGAGACCCTTAGATACTACAGATAATTCAGGAGGGGAGAGTGCTTTAGATGAGAGATTGTGGACATAGTACTCTTGTGACTGGTTCTTGGAATTATGGGTTATTCTTGGTCTGGGAGGTAGTGGCGAAGGCTGTGGGATGTTAAGGAGGTTGGCCAAGCTCAGTTTGTAGGAGAGGAGTAGTGGTTGATTGTGTGGCTGTTCAGGGAGCTGCAGAGGGACCGGAAGGGAAACACCACTGTTCAGGTAGTTTAGCAGAAGGTGGGATAGCTTTCTGAGGTGAAGTCTGGCATGTTGTTGCAGTTTGAAGATGGCTCAGCGGATGATACCATTCAAAGAAATATGACAGGCAGATAACTGCAGGATTTTGTAGGAGGAGAGAAGTACGGTACAATGGAAATTGGCTGATGAGGCATATAGGTCACAGATGGGCTGGTTAAGAGCAAGAGATTGCTGTATTTTTAACTGTGAAAGAGCATGGTGTAGGGTAGGATTGCATTCAGAAACAGGGACTTTCAGTGTTAAGCATTTTGGAGTAACTCCAATGGAGAAGCAGGTTACAAAAAACAGAATGTGGGATCTTAGTTTTGATAATGCAAAGGCATGTTTTCGAAAAGAATGGATGTAATTTGAGATGGAATTCATTGTGGCAAGACAAGACAGTTTGGAGAGTTATAAATTGTAGGAGTGGCTGGCAAAAAAGTAAAAAATAAATAAGTAGAGAGTGGAAAAGGCAGAAAACAGATGAAAACCAAGGAAAAAATCGGAAAAATTAGAGAAATTCGTACAAAAATCGTTAATAAGAGGTAATGAGTGGGCCATATAGGATACGAAAAAAATTATTGGAAAAGAAAATGGAAGAAATCGATTGGGAAAGTCATGAAAACAGGCAAAATTTTGAAAACTGGGTAAACAGAATGAGAAAGTCATAGGAGAAAATGTAAATTACTTAGCTTGGCAATTAAAGTGACGTAAGAAACAGCAATAAAAGTCTATCAGAGCAGTTTGCAGAGAAACAAACGCACAAAAAGCGAAAGAATTACGTATAAACAAAATAATTGGATGGTGGAAAAGAAAATAGCTGGCAAATTTGCGAATAAATTGGTGAAAGATGATCAGAAGGAGACATGCAGTGTAATGAACTGTAAATTGTTGTATGCAAATTCGTAAATAACAATGGAATTGTTGCATGCAAGTAAAAATGGACCCACTTACCAGCACAGAAACCAGTACTGGAAAAGATGTAGGGCAAAGTGTTTATTAATCTTGGTGATACAGTTAAATAAACGAATGGATTAACACATAAGGTAGAGAACAGATGACAGTTTGAATAAGACAGAAGACAACAAAGACAGACAAGAGGGTTACATAAGAAGGAATGATAGCCACATGGGCCAATATAACAATGAAAACAATCAATTATTCACAAAAGTATTTAATTGTATAGATAAAAAGTCTACTCATCAAGTGGCAGCAGAAAACACACATAAAAGACGGTTGTAACTGGTAACTGGCAAGCTTTTGGAGCCAGTGGCTCCTTCTTCAGACAGAAGACTTGAAGGGAAAGGAAGAGGGCTGAAGGAAATGAACTGGAGAGGTCTAGGAAAAGGGGTAGATTACAGGAAAGTCACCCAGAACCGCTGGTCAGGGGAGACTAACCGCATCCATTGGACGAGGTTTGAAAATCCCAGCTTTTCAAATCTCATTTGATGTAGTCTCCAAAAATCGGTCTTTCCTTCTCATCCCAAGTGTATGTGATGAAACAGGTGCCAAGGTCACGAATGTCATGTTGTAGAGCATAATGCAAGTTGCCAGTATACTCCCTCTACCTGTGCCCATTCGTCCTAATTGACAATTTGGTGGTAATCATGCCGATGTAGAAGGACAAACAGTGTTTACATAACCTCGGCACCTGTTTCACCACATGCGCCATCTGGATTCTTCCCTCAGACACCAGTTTCTCAGAACACTGCAAGTGGGAAGTAGCACTGCACTACAACATGTCCTTGGTTCTCACCACCCACCTGCCCTTAATTTATTCTGTCTCAGCATTTATTCACTGTAACTACTCTTTTCTTCACTTCGTTATAGTTTTCTACATCTTTCATCGTCTTTCCAATCTATTTTTCACTGTCCCCTTCCCACCTCTATCACGTACAAAGCACATAGCTTTTCATTCTTATTAACACATGCATGATGTTTAAGCAGTAATCTCTGTCTGCATATTACCCTGTGTTCCACCTTTTAAGCTCTCAAGTTTTCAAATCTTGTCTTATGCAATCCCCAGTAATCAGTCTTCATCCCGTATGGTAAGTCTTTCCTGACCCGCAATTCAGGATGACTTTCCCAAAATCTACCCCTTTTCCTAGACCTCTCTTCCTTCCCCTTCAACCATTCTGCCTAAAGGAGGAGCCACTGGCTCTGAAAGCTTGCCAATTAAAGCCATCTTTTATGTGTGTGTTTTGCCACTGCTTGGAGAGCAGATTTTTTATCTTATCCAGTTAAATAACTTACATTGCTTTCATATCACTATCCATTTTAGTGAGAATTTATATGTTCTCTTTTGGTTACGATCTCTTCAACCATGTCCACATAAGTTTTTTGTTCCCTAACACACTTTTCAGCATGGGGAGAATTGCTGTCAAAGGCACTGGCCTCAGCTCTCTCATTTAATCTTATCCTTATTGATATATTCGTACCAAGTTTTCAAAAAGTTTGTGCTGAAGTCAGGAATCTTAAGTCTTGTCTGAGTTTTTGTACATCATCCAGACACACACAAACTTCATTTCAGATACTTGTGTTTGAATTGTTATTACCACTTGAGCTAAGTATTTCATCAACACTTTGTAAACAACCATGTGCCATAGCATTTTCCTTAAGTTGACCTTAATGTTCACTCATACTAGACAGCTTTGTGTCTAGCTGATTGTACATACTAGTAAACTTTGTACCTAATTCACTGGTTGCATCTGTCAACCACGTATTTAAGTTAGTAAGAAAATTTTCTAAGGCATTCAAAAGTGTCAAGAGCTTTTAGCCTACAGTCTGTGCGTAACTCAGTATTCATTTTTATTTTATTAATTTCTGTTTCTGTATGTATTGTACTGTGATTGATACCTGCTAATGATGATTGTTTAATGTGTATATAGCCTCCCCCCCCCCCCCCCTCTCTCTCTCTCTCTCTCTCTCTCTCTCTCTCTCTCTCTCTCTCTCTCTCTGTGTGTGTGTGTGTGTGTGTGTGTGTTAAAGTCTGACCAACGGACTTGTCAGGTGTTCCAAGAGTGCTGTGGTGAGTATCTTCAACATGTGGCGAAACCAAGGTGAAACCATGTCTAGACATTGTTGAGTTGGATGGCCACGTTGCATTAGGGACGTCGGATGTCTTATGCTGGGCAGACCGGTAAAACAGGATAAAACAGGACAGGTGGTGAACTATGATGGAAGTAACATTAGATTTTATTGCTGAGCAGAGTACATGAGTGTCTGAACACACATTGCACCAAACCCATCTAACAATGGGCCCCGCAGGCAACAACCCTTGCATGTGCCAGTGTTAACAGCACTACATCGAAAAACTACAACTGAAATGGGCACCTGACCATTGGCACTGGACACTGGTGCAGTGGCAGAGCATTGCATACTGTGATGAATCCCAATACCATCTTCAGCATGCCAATGGAAGGGCAAGAATCTTTTGTCTACCAGGGGAACAGTTCCTTGACACCTGTACTGCAGGATGGAGACAAGCTGGCGGCAGCTCCATTATGCTCTGGAAACATTCATGTGGGCATCCATGGGTCCGGTGGAGCTTGTGCAAGGCACAATGATGGCCAAGAACTCATCTGCTGCGCAGTCTTAACCTCTTCAGGCATGTGATTGACTGGGTGACATACCAGTGACTGTTGCTTCATGTAAAACTTTGAATATGATGCAAGAGGTTATCTTTTACCCAGATGAGGAGCTCCAAGGTAATCTTGAGCAGCAAGGTGTACATTTTTTACAATGTTTACAAAAAGGTCCCATGGATAACCGAACTTATACCTACAGAAATATCCTCCCAAAAGAAAATTTAGTTATGGGATACAAGTGTTACATGAAACCTTGTGTCCCGCCATCTATGAGGTATTTGTGACGTTTATAGTCTGGTCATATGTCATCCAGCTATAAGGCAGACCCGCAAAGTTGAAACTGCAGGGCATCACTCCATGAAGGTCGTCCTTGTATACAACCACACGTGTGTCAATTGTGCTGAACACCACCCTCCTTGTGCAATGATTTACCCAGTATTTAACAAAGAAAAAATATACAATAATACAGATAACTTGACTGCTTACCATATACTGAGACAAGAAAAAAAAAAATGAATGCCTGCACCCTATTGACATGATGACCAATAATGCAAAAGCTACTTTTTCAACCTCTCCTCCACCTCACATACCTCAATTTTTTCCAAACCAGATCTACAACTGTCCTGAACTCTTGTGGTTCCTGTGACACCATCTTCGGGAACTACTTCCCATGCCCAATCAGAGAAAGGTTGTGAAAGAGCAGAAGGAGAAATGACAGAACCCCCCCCCCCCCCTGCCCTCGCAATCAGGTTCTGAACCAATATTCATTGATGTGGTTCCATACATCTACATCTACATTGATACTCCGCAAGCCACCCAACGGTGTGTGGCGGAGGGCACTTTACGTGCCACTGTCATTACCTCCCTTTCCTGTTCCAGTCGCGTATGGTTCGCGGGAAGAACGACTGTCTGAAAGCCTCCGTGCGCGCTCTAATCTCTCTAATTTTACATTCGTGATCTCCTCGGGAAGTATAAGTAGGGGGAAGCAATATATTCGATACCTCATCCAGAAACGCACCCTCTCGAAACCTGGCGAGCAAGCTACACCGCGATGCAGAGCGCCTCTCTTGCAGAGTCTTCCACTTGAGTTTATTAAACATCTCCGTAATGCTATCACGGTTACCAAATAACCCAGTGATGAAACGCGCCGCTCTTCTTTGGATCTTCTCTATCTCCTCCGTCAACCCGACCTGGTACGGATCCCACACTGATGAGCAATACTCAAGTATAGGTCGAACGAGTGTTTTGTAAGCCACCTCCTTTGTTGATGGACTACATTTTCTAAGCACTCTCCCAATGAATCTCAACCTGGTACCCGCCTTACCAACAATTAATTTTATGTGATCATTCCACTTCAAATCGTTCCGTACGCATACTCCCAGATATTTTACAGAAGTAACTGCTACCAGTGTTTGTTCCGCTATCATATAATCATACAATAAAGGATCCTTCTTTCTATGTATTCGCAATACATTACATTTGTCTATGTTAAGGGTCAATTGCCACTCCCTGCACCAAGTGCCTATCCGCTGCAGATCTTCCTGTATTTCGCTACAATTTTCTAATGCAGCAACTTCTCTGTATACTACAGCATCATCCGCGAAAAGCCGCATGGAACTTCCGACACTATCTACTAAGTCATTTATATATATTGTGAAAAGCAATGGTCCCATAACACTCCCCTGTGGCACGCCAGAGGTTACTTTAACGTCTGTAGACGTCTCTCCATTGATAACAACATGCTGTGTTCTGTTTGCTAAAAACTCTTCAATCCAGCCACACAGCTGGTCTGATATTCCGTAGGTTCTTACTTTGTTTATCAGGCGACAGTGTGGAACTGTATCGAACGCCTTCCGGAAGTCAAGAAAAATAGCATCTACCTGGGAGCCTGTATCTAATATTTTCTGGGTCTCATGAACAAATAAGGCGAGTTGGGTCTCACACGATCGCTGTTTCCGGAATCATACCCAGTGAAGAGGTGATGATTCCGAAGTGTGACTGGTCCTTCTGGTTGCTTCATGCGTATCTGAGACACCCATATGCTATCATTCAATGGGACTGTAATGGATTCAATTGTCACGTCACCTGCTGGAACTACACCAACCTATATCCTCCTATTCTGTAATTTGCATTGCTGTACAAGAAACACACTTTGCTGATGACCATTCCCCAATGCTCCAATATTATTTTGCATTCAGTTGGAATGGTCCTTCTCCCGAGAGGGGATCTGGAGGAGCCTGTACATTGGTTCATACACATGTCAGTGACTGGATTCCCTTTCAACAATGTTGGAAGCAATTGTGATGTGGGTGCAAATGACCCCCGCGATCACCATATGCAACATTTACTCCCAGGCACGCCATGACTTATATTGAGATGACCATCTTAATCCAAACTCTCCTCCCCCCCCCCCCCCCTCCCCCAAGTTTTGCCCCTTGGGGACAGAGCCCACCACCTCCTTATGAGGAAATACCACTTTGTCTGGTAGGGGCCTTCTGATTGATTAACTTCTTTCCAGTCATTATCTGTCTCTTCTCAGTGACAGTATTCCTACCCACTTCAATGCCACCCGTAATATCTTTTCGGCTATCAATCTTATGATCCCTGCCCCCAAATGTCCTGACTTCAGTCACTGGTCACTACTTGACAATCTTTGTGATCTTTTCTGGTTATCCTGTGACTTCCTTTCCACTGCCCAACAACGTCATGGGTGCTTCAAAGAGCCAGCTAGCAAGCAATTGTATGTCTCTACTGTGAACTTCACCCTCGTCTGACAGACTGCATCTACAAGGTTGTGCAAGACATCTCCAACATGATGACCCGCACCACTGGTGCTGCTATTTCCCTTTCTGCAGGCCCTCTGTCGCCGGCCAGTGCCATTGTGGACCAAAGATATTGCCATAGCTGTTCAGGATCACCAAAGAACCCTGCAGCATTTCAAGTTACATTCTTCACAGACCAATACCGGGTCTCTTCCATCAACGTGGTCTTTGTAGTGACAGATTGTCTCTTGCTGAACAACTCACGACCCACTATGTGATGGCATCAGAGTTGTCTTCTTATGTGGCTGCCTTCCAAATGTGTAAGTGACAAATTGAAGATCTATCCATTTCCTTTACTCTTGCCCTGTCAAATTATGTAATGAACCTTTCACTGAGTGGGAATTGCTTCAGGCTCTTGCCTCACCTTGTGATACAGCCCCAGGCCCTGACTCCATTCACAGATGCTCCAGCATCTGAATTTTACTCAGTGGCAACATCTCCTCAGATTCTTCCAACATATTTGGCTGGTGTTTCCCCTTTGCAATGATATAGTAACATAGTCCCTATCCTTAAAGCAGGTGAAAACCTAACCTCTAATGACAGTTACTGGCCAATTGGCCTCGACAGCATGCTCTGCAAAATGCTTGAAAGGATGGTTGCCTGCTGACTATGCTTGGTCTCTGAATCTTGGACCTTTTGTCCTCTTATCAGTGTCGTTTCCAGGAGGGATGATCCACAACTGACCTTCTGGTTAGGTTGGACACAACAATACAACAGATTTTTTCAAATTGCTAACATCTCACTACAGTCTTTTTTGATCTGCATATAGTGTACAACACTGCCTGGCACTGTCACAGTTTACTTACTCTCCATGACAGGCCTTCGAGGCTCCCTATCGACTTTTATTTGTCAGTTTTTATCCTACCGGTTGTTCTAGGGTAGTATTGATACTTTACTCAGTTCTCCGCAGGCCCAATAGAATGGCATCCTGCAGGGCTCTGTGCTGAGCGTTACGTTCTTCCTCGTTGTCATCAATGGGCTAGACAGAACACTGATCACCCCCACGCTGTGTGTTGATGACTTCTGTGTTTGGTACATCTCCCACTCTCTAGCCATAGCTGAAGACGATGGCTCAAAGGCACCCTGTGATGGACCTCTATTTGGACCCTAACCCAGGGTTTCCAATTCTCTCCTGCAAAATGCAGGTCATGCATTTATGTCACTGTGCCACAGTCCATCCTGACCTAGACCTCCAGTTGGGTACTTAATGCTTGGGCATTTTTGCGCAGTCCTGATTTCTGGGGCCCCTTTGTGACAAAAGGCCTTTTTGGCTGCTCCACATTCATCAACTAAAGGCTGGCTGCCCGTGAAAGCCTAACACTCTCTACTTCCTTTCCCACACCTCTTAGGGTGCAGATGGTGCTGATTATGCTGCTCTTCTCCGTATCTAGTGAGCTATGTTCCAGTCTGACTTGTAGCACAGTTGCCAGATTTATGCCTTGGTGGTGCCTTCCAACTTTGAAATTGTTAGACGCAGTCCATAGTCATGGAGTTTGACTGGTCATAAATGTGTTCTGGACTAGTCTTGTAGACATGTCCTTACCAAAATGGGAATCTTCCCTCTTCAGTTCCGATGGTACCAACTCTTGCTTACTCATGAAATTGCCATTTGACAATTTTCTGGTCATCCAACATATCCTATTATTTTTGCATATGAGGAATATTGAATCCTTGACATCCACTCTCAGGTGGAATTACAAGTTGGAATGCACCTTGCAGCCCTCTGCCAGAACATCTGCCTATTCTATTTAGAATTTATTCCCTGTTGCACCCCATCCCTCATCCCCTTGGTTGGTACAGAAGCCATTAATAAGGGTCCTAAAGTCTGTTGCCCACATGACTTTTTAGTGTCTGTTCCTTTCAGTTATTCAGAAGCATCAGGGTGCTACTGTCTTTTACATTGATGACTCCAAAATCGTAGATAGGATGGGATAAGAAGAAAGCCACACACTGCAGGGAACATGTAGTGATTTTATGGCAGAGCTGCTAACCATTAACAGAGCCCTCTGCTTTAGACAACAAGTCTGTCTTGTCTGCATTTTAATATATAGTGATTCAGTGAGCTGTATACAGGCCACTGATTAATGTTACTCCTATCACTCTTTTACATCTGCTATTCTTGCTGAACTGAATCATATTGTCTGCTCAGTTCTCTCTCTCTGTCTCAAGCCATGTGGGTATCCCAGGGAACATACTGACCAACAGTCAGAAAGAAGATATTACTTGCCCTCTATTCACTTTGAAGATCACAGGTGTGTCTGCCGCCTCTAATAAACTCCACACTATCAAGAAGATTACTGATGCATGGTGCTCCTCATTCCATTCATTCATACCCTACATTTTCTATAGCCTTATAGGCATTGCTCTTACTCCAGTAGCCCCCCCCCCCCCCCCCCCCCCAATCCCGTCCTCCAGCTCTTGATGCTGAGCATGGTCTTCCAAATTCTTTGCCTCTCAGATTGGTGGACAACTGAAGAACAATTGAACTGGTTCTCTGTGTTTTTTTTATTCTAATATATAACATTTTTAACTGCCTTCAGAACAGGGGTGGGGTGGTTGGGGCTGGGGGCCTGGGGGTGCCACATGCTGGTCTGGGGGGACCCTCTGTCCTTTCTCTTTTGCTTGCTGCCTTTGGCATCCCTCCTGTCCCCTACTTTAATTGATTTTAGATGTGGTTTGCCTCTTTTGCTGCTTCACCCTGTTTTCTGTTTTAGAAATAGAAATTTGTTGAATAGCAGGTGCTATCTCTCTCTTTAATGCTTTGACTCAATTGGACTAGGAGTGGGATGGCTGTTGGAGGGCCTGCTCGCTTTTCATCTAGAGCCCCAGGGGATGCCCAACTACTGTTTTAGCTGTTTCTCTTACCTTGGTTTATTATTGACAGTCCAACTAATGTCCATTACATTTTTAGCCTTTCACTATTACTATTCTGAATCCTTCAATTAGATGCCATTCTTTGCTCTGTAGCTGTCTTCACCCTTAATCATGTTGGGAGGGATCAGATGCAGGTTGAGTTTCTATTGCCACAGCTGAGCCCTAGGTGACCACTTGTCTGTTGTGACCAACATACTTGCCCAATCTGAACACTTCTTTGTAAATTATTTCTTAGCTCTGCCATCCAATTTGCCTTCAGTGTCTTGCTTTTGCCATTCGTGTACTTTTCTCATGCAATTCTGTGGGCCTGATGACCTCACGGTTTTGTTGTTTAATCCCCCCCCCTTCCCCCCCCCCCCCTCCCCCCCCAGCCTACAACTCATATACTGAAAAATCTGAAGGATTTATACAGATATGCTATGCATAGAAGATTATAATTTGAATCACAGAAATTGAACAGACGCACCTAGATGAATACATATTAGCATCATGTTACTGTAGGTTTGATATGAGGAAATGGCAGATGACTGTATACACAAAGAGTTGATAGTGGCTGACATTTTGTAACAAGAGCTGTGAAGTTTGTGTAATTTGTTAAAATATTTATGGTAACAGTCTCAGTTGAAAATAACTATACTTTATAACTTAGTTTTGATAACATGTATTGATCATCTTCAGAATAAAAAATAAAATAAAATACAACATTAATAAATAACCATTTCTGAAGACAACATACATTGGAATACTTTAAAATGAAAGGAAATCGCTCACCAAAAAGTAGAAGTGTCGAGATGATGAAAGGCACACAAAAAAGAAAGAAAACTTGCTAGCTCTCAGAGTTATCCTTTGATGAGCAGCAGTAAAATACATACACCCATACCACTTACAGGTGTGTGTGTTTGTTTTACTCTAGTTCGTCAAAGGAAACCCTGAAAGCTAGCAAGTTTTCTTTCTTTCATGTGTGCCCATCCACAACTCCCTGCTTCCGCTTTTCAGTAAGTGGTCTCCTTTAGTCCTAAAGTATTTACATTCTACAAGAACTTTCCTACAACATTTAACATAGACTGAAATATATAAAATTTGTAAAACTGTACCTGAATAATTACAAGTTGAGAAAAGTAAAAATTCTCTAAAAAGAACATAGTCATAAGGTGTAAAATACAAGGAACAGCACTACAGTACACATTTGGCAACATTCCATGGCATGTACTATTTTACTACATCTATTACATATTATTCAGACATGTCTTGAATGATGCACAGGGGAGACGCAATTTAGAAAATGCACCTAACATTGATAAATGAAATTTCTAGTTAAAATTCATAATTAAATTAAAACATTGATATAAAACATTTAGTGCACGCAGTTTTCATCAGAGGGCACCTGAGACGTGTTTTCTGCTTGTGTACAAAAGGCTCAGTCTACCTGCAGCTACACTGCCACCTGCTTATTTGAGTACAATTTTATGAATTTTAAATATTTCAGTCTATGTTATCTGCACAACAAGTCATTTATTAACATTTTATTTTATTCTTAGATCTCAAGATGATCATTACATGTGATCAGAACTAGTTATCAACTGTGACCATTTGCAACCGAGACTTACAATAAGAATTTTAAACAAAAAGTTGAACAGAAATCCCAGGCATTAAACCTCAATGAATACTGCGTTGAGCAGCTCTTCAAATTTAACAGACACAGAAACACAGAAGGTAGTGGTTCTGACAATGTACAAGCCATCAACAAGAAATGTTTTCAACTTTATTAATCAATTATAGAAAGGCAATAATAAGACATAGTAGAAATAACTGATACATCATTGTATGTGGAGATTTCAGTATTGATTTCATCTCATAGTTCTTACTGAGGACCAGTTCAAGTTATTGATGTCCAGCTTTAGTTTTAACCCCACAGTAACAGCTGGGTGATTGACCATAATAGTAAAATACCAGCAATAAAGCAGCCTCACTGATCAGGTTTGAGAGAGGAAAAGTAAACTTAAGCAGTTATCAATTTTGACTGAGTCACATTATTCAAGGAGAATTAACAAAATGAAAAGTGATAAACTGAAGGACACACTGTAGATGAGAAATTTAATTTTTAATTATTTCCTAAAAATGTTCTCACAACATTGTGAATCCCATTTTTATTTATAATTGGTCAGGGAAAATTACAGTGGCAGCCAAGAAAAAGTTTGGCTAACGCTTAGGATGAAAGTATCTTGTGCCTTTCAAGATTTGAAATGCACTACACACAGCGTTGTCAAATTCTTCAGTGTGTCATCAGAAAGACAAAAACCTTGTATCATTAAAAAAATAACAACAGTAACGTGATGGCTTTATGTTGCATGAAATGAATTAACTTGGTAAGGCAAATTATACTGAACTCCCCCAACGACAGTAGCAGGGAGTCAGATGATATGAAATCGAAATCATTGGTTACTAAATTCAATAAATTCTTCCTAGCTGTAACTGAAAACATGAGAACAAAAAATTGTCTATCAAAAACAGAACCATTAGACTTACTTGCACATCATGCATACTCCACCATCAGACATCAGTTTTGCCAAATTATCTGTTAGATCACAAAAATTATTAGATGAATAAAAAAGCGCTAAATCTTCTGGCTGTGGTCGACTCTCAGCCAAATTACTAAAATCTTGTGCTGACTTGGTAGTGTCATCTTTGAGTTATGATCATAACCAGTCAATGACTCAAGGTTTATTCCCTGAAAGACTGAAGCACACAGTAGTAATACCCATTTATAGACATGGAGATAGGCAACTGACCTCTAAATGCAGACCAATCCCCCTCCATCCTATGTTCTCCAACTTTTTGAGAAGGTAACTGGGAAAAGAATAGTGAAACTTCTTTCTGAAAGTAACCTTTTGACGACAGCTCAGTCTGACTTCACTACTGAGAATGCGATGTATGAACCCATGAACTCAATTTTAGTAGAACCAAGCAATAAAAATTACCCTGTTGGCATTTTCTGTGAACTTGCCAAGGCCTTCAATTGTAGAGATCGTATAAGTCTGTTACATGAACTATGATGGTAAGGCATTTAAGGCCTTCTCCTTGCATGGTTGGTGTGTGAAACAAATTACCACTTTAACATATGATGCAGCAGGAATAAGGATTAATTTGGAGTGGGGGAAACAAACGTGGTACATCACAAGGTTTGGAGCTTCACCTGCTCCTGTTCTTGGTCTCCATAAATGATTTACACAGGACATTTGAGGACTCCTCAAAATGTGTTAGCTGATGATATAGGGATACTAATAAAGGATGTAAACACATCTGTACAGACACAGGCAGGAGAATAATGGAACAGGCTTATAACTGGTCACAGCCAACTGCTTAACCCTTCACCTTACAAAATCTCATATTATGCAATTCCAAAGTAATAAAAATGACTTACAGGTAGTGCAATTGGTGCTCACCAGATGAGGCTCCATGTGTGGAGTTCCTGGATAATGACCTGGGGTAGCACAAGTGTGTGGCTAAGTTAACCAAAAATCTCATTTCTCTCCACCTTGCACTCAGAAATCTCTCTCTTCTTGTGTTGAGTGGCAGACAGGACTATGCCGTGGCATATGTTCTGGGACAATATAGCTACACAGAAAAAAAGTATTTGTTCTGGAGAAGTGTGCAATAAGAACATTGTGTAAAGTTGGAAGCTGAAAACCTTCCAGAAGTGTTTTTAGGGACCTCTGCATTTTTGCCCTGTGTCAGTACATGCAGTGCCAACGGTATTTATGTTTAATAACAAGAGTGATCTTTGAAGTGAACTACGCAATTCACAACCACAATCTATAAGTAAAAATAATTTTCATGTAGACTACACCTCGTCCTCTGTGGTCTTAAATGGCATTTACAACTAATTACTGTTAGCCACTCCTACAGTTTATCATAATGTTTAGACTCAGGAATCAAAAAACCGAGTAAATTTGCTTTTGTATTATATATATCTATTACATAGATCTTGATTTTGTCAGTATACAGACAGCTGATAATGGTCTGTGTAAAGATGCATACATGACTTGTTTGAAGTATTATAAGAGCAACAGCAATGGCTTTTTTTCAAAGTTGCTGTTTTTCCCCAATAAACATATAGCAAAATTATCTACTAGTGATTAGGATGATTGTCAGTGTAGATGAGTACTAGTCATAATTCGTTATTAATATACTTTACAGAAGTAACCAGCAGCATATTACCATGCTTAACACTGGCAGGAAAACAGTTGTCATTCCAAATGGCTTCCATTCATCTTATAATGGATAAATACAGGTCCTGTGTGATTTTCAAAGTAACCTTATACTGTTTCCTTACAAAAATAATGGCACGTTCAGATAGTGACGACAGAGGTGGATAGGAATCATGCACCCTTCTCTCTATAAAGTAGACCACAAAGGTTCAATAATATTAAGATCTGGCGACCGTGGTGGCCAGGAAACAGGCACCACAAAACCAGTACAAGCTGTATGAACAGAGGTCCTGTCATATTGGGACACATCACCATTGGGGAACAAACACTGTAATGTGGGATGGATCCAATCAGCTAAAGTGGTCATATAATCCTTGGAAATAATGTGACCGTCCTGAGTGCCGTATTTACTCGAATCTCATTTCTCTCCACCTTGCACTCAGAAATCTCTCTCTTCTTGTGTTGAGTGGCAGACAGGACTATGCCGTGGCATATGTTCTGGGACAATATAGCTACACAGAAAAAAAGTATTTGTTCTGGAGAAGTGTGCAATAAGAACATTGTGTAAAGTTGGAAGCTGAAAACCTTCCAGAAGTGTTTTTAGGGACCTCTGCATTTTTGCCCTGTGTCAGTACATGCAGTGCCAACGGTATTTATGTTTAATAACAAGAGTGATCTTTGAAGTGAACTACGCAATTCACAACCACAATCTATAAGTAAAAATAATTTTCATGTAGACTACACCTCGTCCTCTGTGGTCTTAAATGGCATTTACAACTAATTACTGTTAGCCACTCCTACAGTTTATCATAATGTTTAGACTCAGGAATCAAAAAACCGAGTAAATTTGCTTTTGTATTATATATATCTATTACATAGATCTTGATTTTGTCAGTATACAGACAGCTGATAATGGTCTGTGTAAAGATGCATACATGACTTGTTTGAAGTATTATAAGAGCAACAGCAATGGCTTTTTTTCAAAGTTGCTGTTTTTCCCCAATAAACATATAGCAAAATTATCTACTAGTGATTAGGATGATTGTCAGTGTAGACGAGTACTAGTCATAATTCGTTATTAATATACTTTACAGAAGTAACCAGCAGCATATTACCATGCTTAACACTGGCAGGAAAACAGTTGTCATTCCAAATGGCTTCCATTCATCTTATAATGGATAAATACAGGTCCTGTGTGATTTTCAAAGTAACCTTATACTGTTTCCTTACAAAAATAATGGCACGTTCAGATAGTGACGACAGAGGTGGATAGGAATCATGCACCCTTCTCTCTATAAAGTAGACCACAAAGGTTCAATAATATTAAGATCTGGCGACCGTGGTGGCCAGGAAACAGGCACCACAAAACCAGTACAAGCTGTATGAACAGAGGTCCTGTCATATTGGGACACATCACCATTGGGGAACAAACACTGTAATGTGGGATGGATCCAATCAGCTAAAGTGGTCATATAATCCTTGGAAATAATGTGACCGTCCTGAGTGCCGTATTTACTCGAATCTAAGCCGCACTTTTTTTCCGGTTTTTGTAATCCAAAAAACCGCCTGCGGCTTAGAATCGAGTGCAAAGCAAGCGGAAGTTCTGAAAAATGTTGGTAGGTGCCGCCACAACTAACTTCTGCCGTCGAATATATGTAGCGCTACACAGGCATGCTTTGTAGGCAACGAGATAAATACTAGCGCCAAAACCTCTGCGTCAGTAAATAAATAAAAAAAAAGGTGGAAGACGAGCTTTTTTTTCTCCGCCCTGAGTTTCGACCACTGCATTTTCATACATTATCCAACGAAGTAAATACAAATTCCGTATTGTTCATCTTCGAAAGTAGCAGAATTTCAATGTACTACGAAAATTCGACTGGCAAGACTGTTGCTAATAGGAACCTGATGAAATGTGAATCACATGCAGTATTCTCTTCACCATAAGAATAATATGAATATAAACATTTTGCCATGTATTCTTTCGTGTTTTTTGCTATCTCATTTAAATCCTGTCTGCCTAATAAACTACGAAACTAGAGTGAGACAACAGCAAACGCGGAAGAAAATACGTATCATGTCCTGTTTATATTCGTATTATTTTTATGCCTCATAGTGATACAATCAGAAATGAAGCACGGCAACTGACTAGATTTTTAAATCTAAAATGACTAATTTCTGTGCAGAATTTTATGTACTAAAGAAGCGGCCGCAAAGATTTTCAAACGGAGAAAAATTTTCGCCTAACTCTCGTTCAGAACATGTTCTATCATACGCAGTCTATTATTTGGTTCTTGTTGATCATTATCAAAGAAAGCAGCAGTGTAAGTAACAACAAGTAGCAGTCGCTTGCCATTGTTTCGCTAATGAGACAATTCCTCTCTTTTTTTTAATCGTAAGCGGCGGTAGCGCGCACAAAAGCAAGCCATGCCGCGGGCGGCGACAGGCCGTAAACACGCACTATCAGATGCGACAAACAATGCATGACGCAGTACAGTAATGCATTTTCAGCTTATAGTGACGTAAACACCTATAACAAAGAAAACGGCACTTATCAGATCAAAGCAAAATAAGCAATCAATTCAAACCAGACGAAGCACGTGAAAAAGGAAGGGTACCCGTATAAATAGGGACGGAGTGCCTGACGCATAGCAATGGCTACCTGGTAAAGCTTAACTGCTAAGCTTACTACTCGAACCAAACTATTGTAGCTGTATCGTCTTTCATTCGACCTAAATTGTGTCTCATATTACAATGGACCAACTTTGTTTCGATTTGAAGGTGCAGCCTAAAACTTTTCTCTCCCCTTGAATTTCGAGTCTCAAATTTCAGGTGCGGCTTAGATTCGGGAATTTTCTTTTTCCTTGATTTCGAGTCTCATTTTTCAGGTGCGGCTTAGATTCGAGTGCGGCTTAGATTCGAGTAAATACGGTAAGTATGGGTCCCATGAAATACCATAATATGGCTGCATAAATCAGCATTGAACACCATTATGTTTCATTCTTGGGACATAAACTCAGCCAGAAGTTGTAAACAGTGTGAAACTAAACTATGACCAAATGACAGTCTTCCATTGCTCCACAGGCCAGGTTTTATGGCTTGAGCACCATGTTTTCCTGTTAAAGGCATTTGCATCACTGATCGCCCTTCAATTCACAGATTATGGAGGTCCCTTTGAGTTGTTTCGGCAC
The DNA here is from genome assembly GCF_021461395.2 of Schistocerca americana. NCBI lineage: Eukaryota > Metazoa > Arthropoda > Insecta > Orthoptera > Acrididae > Schistocerca > Schistocerca americana. The sequence continues at coordinate 394,109,626 of NC_060125.1, read as the reverse complement.
TGAAAGGGTTGGTGAATGCAACATTAAGTTCTAAAATGAATACTGCAACTGTTGTCCTCTTATTTCTTCCCTATCCTCTTCAATAGCCATGCATCACAATCACTCGACACACACTTTCGTCCATGTTGTGACTTAGCGTATGTATGTTGTATACATCTGTATGGGCCTCTCTAAACACCAAACACTTTGGCTACCTTGTTTATGGATACACCTACCACACGAATACCAACAATTTGCCCACATTCGAATGACTGACCTTCAACATAATGCACTCACCACTACACAGAATAGTTTTCTGCCCACAACTGTCACTTCTAATGTAGTGAGGATAATGCACAGGTGCTGTTCATTGTCAAACACAACACTGCAACCTGTGTACTTGGCTAGCATCTTCACTTACATTCAAGCACACCTTTCTCATGGTGTTTCCATATTTTTGTCTGACTCCTGTATAACTTCACTTGTTTCACGTCTACTTTATGATGGGATTCATGGAAAAAAAATGTGTGAATGAATCACTGGTGAGTGAAATGAATCTTCTGTTTAGGTATTTGTATCTGGTATTGTGCTACAATGTTTTGTTAGAAGAACTAAATCATCTGCAAATGCTAAACAGTCTATTTTGAGATTGCCCTTTTCTAACAAAATTATACTCCAGTTTCAATGCCAGATTCTCTTAAAGTCTTTCCCCATTCTCTGATCATTTTCCCAGGTATACTGCAAAGCAAAATTGTAGGTAGTTCATTAACTTGTCTAAGTCATGTCTAAATCTCAAATAGGTCTGATGTTTTTAGCTTAGATTTTGTATTTTAATAGTTTTTGGAGAAGTGAGTGTTTTCTAACTTATCCCAAATTCTTCCAGAGCTCTGAATAAAGTGGTCCTGCCCACAGACACACTAGCCTTTTTAAAATCTACAGATGTGTACCACGAACAATACGAGACTGGAATAGAAGGGAGAACCGATAGAAGTACTCAAGATACCCTCCGCCACACACCGTCAGGTGGCGTACGGAGTACGGATGTAGATGTAGATTTTATCACAACACATTGACAAAATTGTACAGGAAATTTACTCATACCAAACATGTTAATTATTAAGTGCATTGATATTGAGTGTCACCCTGGCTGTGGTGGTGGTTGTTTAGTTAGAGAAGGCAGTTACTTAGCCTGTAACCCATATTGAAACAAGTGGAAATATAGAAAGCTGCCACATGCACATTATCCCTGATTTATTTGAAGATGCTGTACCTCATCAAAGTAAAGGCACACGGTCATCATTCATCAGCCCCCCCCCCCAACCCCCTCCCCCCTCCCTTTGGGGTTACATTAACCTCATTTTTCTGTTAGATCACAGCACGTAAGATAAATTTGCAACTAGAAACAACTGAATTATGCAGACTACGGACCAGTTTCACTGAAGACAATTTTTTTTGTTATACTTTTCTAGCTGACTTGGCAGATCCCTTCAAATAATATTTCAGTTCTTAAATTCAGTTTTGACTTTACCACATTGTTGAAGTTTCCGTTTCGAGTTTAGGGTGCATGCAAACTAATGTGACATGCTCTTTTCAATACCTCAGTTGCCATCATACAAATTATCCCATGAGCAACTTATTCCCCATAAAACCACTTTGTTGCAGGTTACCTGTCCTGCTTTGGAAATAGTTCTCATTCAATGTAACATTACTGCTGGAAATAGTGAGCTGACATACTACTACTAAAAATAAATAAATAAAATATGTCTTCCAGCAAGAGAGGAAATGTTGGAGGATAAAAAAAAGAGTAATTTTAAATGGTTTGTTCCAGTATTTATTCAGGAACAAGGGTCAAAGAAGACAGAATAGAACAGAACATGATTAATGAAAATCAGCAATTGGTGGTTTTTAACTTGCAGCCCTAATATTCTTATTTAGAATCAGAATTGGGCATTGACCATGTCCAAAAGCACAGTCTAACAATATGCAGCTTATTTTATGTACTAAGTTTTATAAATTTATCTGAACTGTCACACTTGAGTTTTAAGTTTTTATCAATAAATACTGCCTATTATGCTTAAAAAAAGAATACTGAAATGAGATACCAATGGAATGTATGAACAAGTTATGTATTTTTACTCACAAGTCATGTCAACACAAATGTAAGTGTACATTTTATTATTATTATAAACAAATAGTTGGAATCACAATGCGGCAACATTAATATTTTTGGCAAATATCACTCATGAACTATCAGGTACTGTCTGCCATTCCCTATTTCCTTTCTACTCTGAAGTGTACAACTGATAAATTGTTAGGAATGTAGTTTAACAATAATGCATTCCATCATTCGTAAGATTTGCATTTTACAGAAACATTGTGATGCTAACATTGTCTTTTAATTACAAAAGAAGAAGAAAAAAATTACACACACACAAAACACCAAACAATGTCAAGTTTTGCTCACAAAAAGTGGGAATTAAACAAACAGTACAACAATTCTATCTCAGACATATTTACACATGTGTGATGAAGCAATTCAACATCACCTAGCATTTTCGGTTATATTAAGCTAAAAATGAATCACAGGCATTCATTAGACAAGACAACTTTCAAACTTTTAGTGGGTCGTTTTTTAAGTTCACATACACAAAAACAAGACTTGCTGTATGTTACAGAAATTAACTCAGTAAACAACAGCTTCTTCCTTTTATTATAAATAATGCTTACATCTCATGACTCTCAACTGCATACAAAATGATTAAAAAAAATAGTTCTGTTCAACTTCTCTGCACATATGATCACTTGCTAAAGTAACCTGTCTCACTTCCACTTCATTATTCCTTCAAACTGTGTTAAAAATATTATTATTACCATTTTGCGTGTGTCAAACAATAGTAGGGTGCACAACAGGCTCTCTGGTTAATACTCAGAGGAAAAATTATGACAGCTGCATAAATTTGTGACTTTCAACTTAATTAATATGTGCATCTGGATTTTGTACTATTTACTCTCAAACACAAGGGTGTTACGCAACAGCTTCAGGTGCAAATCAAAACAATGCAGTATTTTTGTCAGTAATATGAAATAATATGGACTGTTTATTTAGTTTTTGAATTTACTCCCTACATGTGAGATGTATCTTACACTGGAACAACCTGGGGAGAAAGACAATAGTATCTTAATGAAAATAACCTTAACTTTCGCCAACAAAGAAGTATTTTGAAGTGTATGGAACTTACTACTAGCTACTTCAGCAAACACAAAGAATGTCACCCTGCAGGTTGTAACACATTTAATCAAAATGAGACTTCAATATATCACAGAATGATGATGGCTTATCATCATAGCATGTCGACAAAAACACAGCTCATAAATTCTTGACGTTGACTCTGGTGCCTCCACATCAGTCTTTTCAGTACTCATCATCTGATCCATGACCTACATCAGCATTTCTACCCAACATGTAATTGTCCATATCAATTGATCGACAGTTATTGATTGCATAGCGTAATCTCTCTGCCATTATTTCTTGACTGGTATAAGGAGGAAGCCGGAGCTGAAAGAAGCATGTTTGTGCTGTAGGGAGGCCATCTGGTGCACGATCTACCTTCATCACCTGAAACACAATTAATTAAAACTTCAGTAGGAATGACATATTGTTTACCATTGTACTGATCTCACCACTACGACTTATTAAATCCTATGTAAACATTAAATACACTGCAAAAATACCCATAGTAACAGTGTGGCTGCCATATAGGTTCTTTATATGAGGGTTGGAACTTTAATAGTGGGGTCATTCCATGTTAAATCAGCCAATTGTACTACATGATTTGAGTCATGACCTCTTCGATTTGGAGCAATTTTTTTTTCACGTAATGTACCCACTAACACTAGTTTAAATTTGAGATTTCAAATTTTTCTGATCTTTGGTTTTTGATCAAACGATGTTTCCTTCAATAAAATTCTTCAGGGTATCAGACCGCATCGTCATAATTTAAAATGCGCCAACGTTTCGGCCAGCGTTGCAGCTAGCCTTCATCAGGGCCTTACGTTAACTGCTAAATGAACACACTTGGTTCCTTAAATAGCTGCACGAGAAAACCATGTCGTTACTTGATTGGCTGTAAAAGGAGGAGGAGGAGGGGTGAAAGGTATGCTTTATTGGTGTTTCCTTTATTATCTGTCATTGGCTGAGATAGCTGTTTCCTATTGGTCTTTGTATTAATCCACCCCATTGGAGGAGACGGACGAATAGCGAACAGGTGATGGCTGTGACGTCACACTGTTTCCATGCTGTCCAGAAGCCGGCTGCGGCGTGCCATTCCTTTGTGTGCTCGCGACCACTACTGCGGCTCTCCGCGTGTCTGCATGGGCCGCCACGGCTCTGCCGCCGCTGCGTAGCCCTGCTATTGCAGGCAGCCAAGACCTCGGAAGCTTGTACCCGTCCTCTCTATTCATGTTGGCGGGTCTTTTGGCTATTTCTATCGCCTCTCTAATCTTTCTTTTGAAAATGAGAGGCTGTTTCGCCAGGACGCGGGCTTCTTGAAAAAATATTGGTTTCCCGCACTCGTCTCGGTGTTCCGCCACTGCTGACTTAGTGTGTTGTTTCAGGCGGATATATTTTTCATGTTCCGAGAGCCTTGTACTAATCGGACGTCCCGTCTCACCTATGTAGACTAACCCACACGCACAACCAATTTCATACACGCCAGCTGTGTGTAGTTTGTCAACTGCATCCTTGGTAGAACCGAGCATGTTGATATTTTGTTTCTGCTTCGGAACATTGGTTTGATGTCGGCTTTTCGTAGAATTTTGCCAATACGTTCGGTGACCCCTTGTACATATGGTAACACAGCAATGCTCTGTGCCTCCTCCTCCTCTTCCCTATTAGTCGAAAGAACTGGCAACTAGGCTCCGACACCTAGTGCATCAAACCGAGTCCTACGTTAAGGATTCCACTCACTTCGTGTCTCTCCTAAAGGAAATGCGTGTTACGGACCAAGATCTGATGGTTAGTTTCGACGTCAAATCCCTATTCACGAATGTCTCAGTGTCAGATACTGTGAACATCCTAGAAGAACGCGTGGCACCTGATATATGTGAGCTTGTGCGCCACTGTCTGACGACCACCTATTTCAAGTGGAGAGGTCAATTTTATGAACAAACTGACGGTGTAGCTATGGGCTCACCCCTATTGCCTATCGCAGCAGAAATTTTCATGGAGGCATTTGAGGAAACAGCCCTCCAGTCAGCACCATTACGTCCAAATTGTTGGCTTCGCTATGTCAATGATACTTTCGTCATCTGGCCCCACGGAGAAGAGGAGTTACAGAACTTCCACAAGCACCTTAACCAACAGCATAGGAAAATTCAGTTTACAATGGAAACAGAGAAGAATGGGGTGCTGCCTTTTCTCGACGTGGAAGTTTATCGAAAACCTAATGGTAAACTTGGCCACAAAAAGTACAGGAAACCAACCAATACGGACAGGTACCTTCACGCCTCCTCCCACCATCACCCCACGCAGAAGAAGTCCGCCCTGCACACGCTAACGAAGAGAGCGTACAGGATAAGCGACGAAGAACATCTGAAGACAAAACTTGAACGCCTCAGGTCCATCTTCGGAACTAATGGCTATGGGAAGTAAATGATAGACAGCACCATGTCGACAAGGGAGAAGACTAATAGGGAAGAGGAGAAGGAGGCACAGAGCATTGCTGTGTTACCATATGTACAAGGGGTCACCGAACGTATTGGCAAAATTCTACGAAAAGCCGATATCAAACCAATTTTCCGAAGCAGAAACAAAATATCAGACATGCTCGGTTCTACCAAGGATGCAGTTGACAAACTACACACAGCTGACGTGTATGAAATTGGTTGTGCATGTGGATTAGTCTACATAGGTGAGACGGGACGTCCGATTAGCACAAGGCTCTCGGAACATGAAAGATATATCCGCCAGAAACAACACACTAAGTCCGCAGTGGCGGAACACTGAGACGAGTGCGGGAAACCAATATTTTTTCAAGAAGCCCGCGTCCTGGCGAAACAGCCTCTCACTTTCAAAAGAAAGATTAGAGAGGCGATAGAAATAGCCAAAAGACCTGCCAACATGAATAGAGAGGACGGGTACAAGCTTCCGAGGTCTTGGCTGCCTGCAATAGCAGGGCTACGCAGCGGCGGCAGAGCCGTGGCGGCCCATGCAGACATGCGGAGAGCCGCAGTAATGGTCGCGAGCACACAAAGGAATGGCACGCCGCAGCCGGCTTCTGGACAGCATGGAAACAGTGTGACGTCACAGCCATCACCTGTTCGCTATTCGTCCGTCTCCTCCAATGGGGTGGATTAATACAAAGACCAATAGAAAACAGCTATTTCAGCCAATGACAGATAATAAAGGAAACACCAATAAAGCATACCTTTCACCCCTCCTCCTCCTCCTTTTACAGCCAATCAAGTAACGACACGGTTTTCTCGTGCAGCTATTTAAGGAACCAAGTGTGTTCATTTAGCAGTTAACGTATGGCCCTGATGAAGGCTAGCTGCAACGCTGGCCGAAACGTTGGCGCATTTTAAATTATGACGATGTGGTCTGATACCCTGAAGAATTTTATTGAAGAAGACAACGGCCGCGGAAGCCTACGCTTACAACAAACGATGTTTGTTTTAAAATGCTGTAGCTCAAAAACTATACAACCTAGAGAGCTCAAACTTGTGCCATTGTTTTCCTCTAAAAATTCCCTTCAATTTGATATGTAACGCGACTATGCTACCTAAATCTGAAAATTTTAAACTATTCCAAAAAAACATTTTTTGAAATTTCCAAAATACATACCCTCGGATTTCTTTATAAAAATTGTGTTTGTTGTTCAGTCTGACTGACTACATGCATGCAAAATTTCGAGATGGGATCTCAATGAGTTCTTGTATAAAATAATATTTTACTACCGCAATACACGCTAGTGAGGTGAAAAGCAGACTTATTTCTAGGCTATGAATACTAAGGTAGGCCTATGTAATTCTAACAAACTTAAATTATTATGTTAGCCTTTTTATGCAACATTACCCTCTTATTGTTTCTTAATTCATTAAATGATATAGTGTTGTTTTAATTTAATGTTCATGATTCTTTTAACTATGCATCATAAGGAAGTGAACACATTTTAATTGGTAATCTACATGCTACAAGTTAAAATTTTGAATAAAGCCACTCACCTTCATCCTTAGTTGTAAATGGCAGAGATTATCTTTTTCTTAGTTTTCCAGTGTTATTTGTAATAATTTAGAACAAGTTCCTTACATCAGAAATTGGCATATAAGTAATTTCACTTGGGTAAAAGATTAACTTGTTGATATCTGCATGGATAGAATTGTACTTCTAATACCAGTTGGTATTTACAAAGTTAATACACATGGTTTTTATACAACTTAGTGTTTAGTGAGGGTAGGTGTAACATAATTTAAACGTGCTTCTTTTATGAACTTTTAAGAACTTTTAAGATATTTTTCCAAAGCAAGAGAAGACTTCATTTCTTTAGCACTTAAAGTGTAGGTTCTTCTCGTAGCTGTCGTTGGATTCGCTGTTTGTAAAAGAGTGTTTCCTGGTACATCTAATATATCTCTTGGCTGTGGATAGTAAAAAGACTGGGCTGGACCCTTTGGGTGTAAAAAATTTATTCAGTACATGTCACTGTATTTTTCTTCAATGCATCCTAGCCACCAAGAGTCGTCATATGCTACTGTCACTAAACCAGCAGTTATATTTTCCATATGTGATGGTGTTATTTGGTTCAGTGTTGTCACATATTCAAGAGACTCATCCAGACTAAAATGATAAGGCTTGACAGTAATTTGACTCTTTGTGCAGGGTTTATATGAGTGAAACTTTTGTGTTCCCACAATCGCTTCTGAGTCACTAAACTGAGGAAGTAAGTATCCTTTGGTCAGTTCATAGTCCCCTGTTGCGCAATATTCAAAGTAAATGTTTTTTATGTTTTCCATGGCAAATACATAAATTGATTTGGGTGTTAAGATTTGATGGTTATATGGCCTTTCTAAGCTGGCTTTAGCAGCTAGCCGCTTAACAGTTCCGCCAAGGCCATCGCATGTGCTTTTGCCATGGGATGTTGCAAAGAACTCCCACTCTGCCTCAACTTAAAATCAGTTTTATGCAAACACAAATTAAGGAAGTTTTTCTTATTTTTATATTGTGCAGCACTGCCATCAGAAAAGTAAATAACTTTTTAAGTGCAAAAGGCAAGTTTTTCTTTATGATTTCTAGCAGTTTTTTCTGGAATACATAGAAAGTGACTGCATTATGTTTCAGGCAATCTGATATGAAGACATACTGCAGATGTTTTAGTTTTCCCTCCCATTTATAATATATGATGAAAGGATGCAGTGTAGCTTCCCCGTTACATCAATATGGCCGTAAGTGAGGTAGTGGTCAAAACTAGAGCTCTGACCCTATATGAAAATCTCAAATTTTTTTATAATAAAAAGTGAATGTTGTATAAAATCGTAAGATTCTTAAGTTATTATTTTTTTATGTATTTTATTCTCACATTAAAATATCATTTAATGAATTAACAAACAATAAGAGGGTAATGTTGCATAAAAAGGCTAAAATAATAATTTAAGTTTGTTACAATTACATAGGCCTACCTTAATATTCATAGTGTAGAAATAAGTCTGCTTTTCACCTCACTAGTGTGTATTGCGGTAGTAAAATATTATTTTATACAATAACCCATTGAGATCTTATCTTGAAATTTTGCATACATGTAGTCAGTCAGACTGGACAACACATACAATTTTTATAAAAAAATCTGAGGGTACGTATTTTGGAAATTTCAAAAAATGTTTTTTTGGAATAGTTTAAAATTTTCAGATTTAGGTAGCATAGTCATGTTACATATCAAATTGAAGGGAATTTATAGAGGAAAACAATGGCACAAGTTTGAGCTCTCTAGGTTGTATAGTTTTTGAGCTACAGCATTTTAAAACAATCATCGATTGATCAAAAACTGAGGGTTTTTTTATTTTTAAACCCTTTAAACTCAAAAACCAAAGGTCAGAAAAATATAAAATTTCAAATTTAAACTAGTGTTAGTGGGTACATTAACTGAAAAAAAATCCATCCAAATCTGAGATATCAAGGTTCAGACTGTTAGTTGATTTGAGATGGAATGACCCAGTGGCAACTATTTATTTACAGCTCATACAAAATAGATACATGTTTCAAAGTCTTACTAACCTTCAAAGTAGTCACCAGCATTGTGTATAACTTGTTGCCAGCGATGTGGAAGTTTTAGGGTATTCTTAGCAGTGCCAGTTGTGCTGACAGTTCGAGTGGTGCAGTCTATTGCCCGACAAATTTGTAGCAGTTCTGAAGCGAATGCCGTGAAGTGTTTCTTTCAGTTTAGAAATCGAGCTGAACTCACGAGGGCTTAAGTCAGGGGAGTGCAGTAGGTGGTACAGCACTTAGCAGCCCCATCAGTCAAACAAATCAGTAACAGCTTGCACTGTACGTGCTTGAACATTATCCTACAAAATGATGGTCAGGTCCTGCAGACAGTGTCATCACTTCTGTTTCTATGCTGTTCATTTTTGGAACACAATCTATGACCAGCTCAGAGACGGAAGTGATGAAACTTTCTGCAGGACCTGACCATCATTTTGCAGGACAATGCAGTGCAAGCTGTTACTGATTTGTTTGACTGATGGGGCTGCTAAGTACTATACCAGCTACTGCACTTCCATGACTTAAGCCCTCATGAGTTCAACTCGATTTCTTAACTGAAGGAAACACTTCATGGCATTCGCTTCAGAACTGCTACAAATTCATTGGGCAATAGACCGCACCACTTGAACTGTCAACACAACTGGCACTGCTAAGAGCATCCTACGACTTCCACATTGCTGACAATGGGTTAAACACAATGCTGGTGACTACTTTGAAGGTCAGTAAAACTTTGAAACATGTATCTATTTTGTACAAACTGTAAATAAATAGTTGCCACTATTAAAGTTCCAACCCTTGTATGTAGTTCTAGGTGCCAGGTGAAATAATGATATAATTTCTTAATTCTTCACTGTACATTGTACTTATACTGCTCCAACTTTACTTTTACTTTCCAAATTTGTTTTACCTCACTTATTTGGTGGTTTTGTTAGTCTTTTGTTTATGGAACTGACTTCAGCTCAGTTCTCCTACGAAATCTGTCAATGGAACAGAAGGAGGTGTCCACTAATAAATGCTTTAGACTCCTCTTAAACTGAACTTTAACTACTAATAAAGTTTTTATGGCTGCAGTCAAGTTACTGAAAATGTGTGTTCCTGAATAATGGACTCCTTTTGGGACCAAAGTATAAGCGGTGATCAGAAAGTTTCTGTTAGAAGCCTCATACAGTTCAGAATCGGTATGTCAATCAGGCAAAATCCACATGGACACCAAGTCAATCATCCCATTGATGCGCCAGGTTGAAGATACCCGTTTGGTGAAACACTATGTCCCGCGCATGAAGTAGTCTGTAACTGCCTGCTGCACACCCTTATCTGACAGGAACCATCCGTCCCTGAAGGCCTTTTTCAAGGGACCAAATACATGACAATCACACAGAGAGAGATCAGGACTATATGGCAGGTGCTTGAGAGTCCATCACTTCAGCTGGCATAACTTCCCAGCTAAAACATTTGCGGTATGGGAACGTGCATTATCATGAAGCAGCAGCACTCCTTGGTGCACCATTCAATAGACGTGCTGTCCCACACACATTCTTCATTCTCCGGTGTATGTCTACTGGTGTTTGTCCTTCGCAGTCAAGAAAGGAGCAGCAACATGTTAGTCCTGTTATGATGCATTTAGCAATAACATTGCCATAGTTCACTTTTCCACATTTACTACACCCATGTCGGAAAGGCACAGGTGCCACCTTAATCCCTTGCCTACATGTCGATGCTTATATACTCGCATTGGAGTCGTGCTGTGCTGCATATACACTTCAGCAATGCCCTCAAATGGAAACTCTTTGACCACCTCTTATATGTGACTTTATGCAGGTTATTCTTATTTCTAGTAATGACTCCATGAACTGAGCTGGCTAAATGTCAGTGTAACTTTGTACACGTCACTGGTGAATATGAAAACGATTTGAGTTGCAGTTCTCTCTGACATGTAGAATGGCCACCACAATGCCTTGGTGTTGTTGGTGTTCAGCGTTGTTACCATGCTTGGTAGGGTATATATGGGGTGTGAATAGCATCAGACATTGAGTATCACTGTGAAGGTCTTGGAGATGCCATACACCCATGTGAGACAGCATTATCAGCACCTGACAAAGGTAGAAAATGGCCTCATTGTAGTCTTTATTTGGCTGGCTGGTCAGATTGTGCAAGGTTAGAGACTAGCACCAGATAGATTAGGGAATTATCAACCTGTGCACAGGCTGTTTAGATGGCCCTCATTGGCGAGCACAATGCCACTCTGGGAAGAGGTTCCATTTTTCCAGTGTTTTGGAGAGGCACAGCAATGTTACTCCTGACGTGATGGTGGATGTGAAGAGGTTCCATTTTTCCAGTGTTTTGGAGAGGCACAGCAATGTTACTCCTGACGTGATGGTGGATGTTACTCCTAGCATTACAGTGTGATGGGCCATTGGGTATGACTTGAGGTCACGGATGGTAGTGATTGAGGGAACTCCGATGGCACAATGATACGTTACAGACATCTTGTGTCCTCACGTGTAACTTCTCATGTGACAATATCATGGTGCCATTTGTAACAGGACATTGCTCATCCAATCATGGCATGTGTCTCTATGAATTATCTGAGTGACATTACAGTACTCCTGTGGCTGGCAAGGTCCCCAGATCTGTCTCCAATAGTACATATGTGGAAGCAGAAAATGATGGTTTTATGACACTATTCGCAACTAAATCTGTGCATGCATTCAGGTCAGAGGGCATACAATATCATACTGATAAGTGGGCCCATACAGACACGTTCTTGGTAAATTTGACTTGACTTTGTAATGACTGACATAAATTCACATATCCAACTCACGAAGTTTCACTTCATTTCCTCCACCCCTTCAGGTTGCTTAACTTATATTTTTTGTCAGACAGTATATATTGGAAAGGAGTAGTTGGTATCCACAGTTCTGTGAAAAGGTCTTTGCTGGACATTCTTCAGTTGACACCACAAGTAATTCATATTATATTATCTTGGCATAGGAAAACAGCCGAGTTACCGCAAGAAATGACCCTTATAACATTATGGAGTGAATCTTTCCCAACTGTCTGACAATATCCGCATTACAAACAAAACTTTGATTATGTGTTTCAGCAGTTTGTGGTATGACACACCTGAACAATTTATTATCAAATTGCAAATCCAAGAATCTAAATGTTATTGTCTTATATCTGCTTTTTGGCATATTTTAGGCATATACTGGGAGGGAGTGGAGATGAATTTGGATCATTCTAAGTTTTCATTTTATTTATGTTCTTACACTCACTACCTCATCTCATCACAACTTAGTATCTAATTGGCCCCGTCACCAGGCACACAGTTTTTTAATGACTCTGCTTTGGATAGCACACATCCTCTTGGTGAGTCACACACATCTAATATCTGCCTTGGTTTTTCCTTAGCAAATGCATTATCTATTTCTAAGGCCAAATGTTAAATATGAACAGAAAATTTTGGTATTGTCTTTCTAATAACAAAATGTAGGTCATTCAAAATACACTGTCACACTTCTCTCCAACAAGAACTTATTTAAGTAGTATCAAAAATGTACGAGGGTTGCCCAGTAAATAATGCCCCATATTTTTTTTCTCCAGAAGTATTTATTCCACAACAATCAAATTTACATATGTGAAAGACTGATGTTTTGTCTACTTGCTTTATTTTTCCACATAATCTCCTTCAAGTTCGACGGCCTTTTTCCAGCGAGACACAAGAGCGTGTATTCCCTGCCGGTAAAAATCTGTACTCTGCCTACGGAGCCAGGTTGTCACTTCGTGAATCACTTCTTCGTCATCGGCAAAACGTCTTCCACGAATGAAATTCTTCATTGGCCCAAACAAGTGAAAGTCTGAAGGAGCCAAATCGGGGCTGTAGGGTGGATGGGGTAACACTATCCAACCCACTTTCGCGATATGTTCACAAGTCCTCAAACTTGTGTGAGGACGAGCGTTATCATGCTGAATCAAAACATCCTGTGGGTTAACATGACGCCCAAGGCGCCGGAAGCGCTGCTTAAGTTTGTCTAATGTTTTGACATAAGCCTCTGTCGAGTCGTAATGCGTCGATCCCGTCGAATGATAACATCAGCCCGCTGCAACATGTCAGGCGTGACAGCCGTGGGAGGCCTTCCCGACCGCGGCAAATCTCGGAGCTCCGCAGCACCGCCCTCTGATGCTTTCACCCTCTGTGCCCAGCGACCAACAGTACTCCTATCAACTGCAGATGTTCCGTAGACTTTGCACAAGCGTTTATGAATATTGTCCACGGTTTCTTCCTCTGCTACGAGAAATTCAATCACTGCACGTTGTTTATGACGGATGTCACCTGCAGACGCCATTTTAGAACATTCCTACACCACCGCTCTCTGTCGGAGGAAATTGAAACTTTGCGTACACACGCGGGAAACTTCAAATAACTCGCACCTAAAGTGTCACACTTCTAATATTTTTTATTTCGGAGAAAAAAAATATGGGGCATTATTTACTGGGCAACCCTCATACTATAACCATACCTGAAATCTTTGAGACAAATCTGCAAGATTGGCAGGCAAACGTGAACGCCCAGATACGAATCTCATAAACAGCACTCTCTCAGCACTGCTAAATCCTTCAAGTATTTCCCAAAGCCACTTTACAAGGATATTGTTCTCATCCAGTTCTCTGTATCTGTGGAAATATTTCAAACATTTTATAAACTTCAAAGGTGCTACGAGTAGAACTATAAAACACAATAACTGGGACCTGCTTACAAAAAAGACACACTTTTTATTCGTTTATATTACTGTGTATTCTAAAATCAAAAATATTGATCACTTATAAGAGGAGTGCACACAGGAATTCCAACACGCATCAATCTTCCTGTCAGTCAGTTTAAAAACGTCAGTTTTATTTTTTGCTTCACTGGTGTAAATTTACATGCTGGTGTCTGACTGAAAGAGTGAATAGTAAAAATACAGCCAAAACAGAAACCAATGAAACTAAAATCACAGAAAATAATATCGTAATATCTTGTGTGGGTGACGTACTTATGTAATACTTGTAAATTGGAGGATGAAAGGCAAAGAAAGGAGCAAAACAAAAAACAATATCCATAGTGAAAAACTCCTTTGCCGCACTACATACTATGGAGGGGGTGGGGATCACAAGTCATACCTGGGTAGCTCAATTCGTCAAAGCATTACCTGTGAAAGGCAAGATTTCGCGTTTAAGAGACAAGAAATGTGATAATTTTGAAATGGGTTGTGTGTATCAGCTGTGTTGACAGTGTTTTATTGCACACACTGTAGTTCAATGAACTCCGCAGTATACACACTTGAGAATTAACGTGTTTGCAGCAGCGAAATAAAGTGACTGCAAAAAGAACCTTGATGTAGGCGATCAGCATTCTTGACACCAGCTTAATAATATTTTTTAGTATGGCTTGAGATACTGGAATAGAAAGACATGTTTTTGGAGCAGATCTAATAGTACTGTTGCGCAGCAGTCATTACAGAACTAGTTAGTGAATTAAGTTTATTTACACGCTGAGGTGCAATATCTTGTGAACAGAAATAAGAAAGTGGTTCTTTTGTTAAAGAGAACTATATAAATAAACATTTATTCACGAGTGAGCAGTTTCATCATTTTAACAACTTTGGAAATTTGTGCTTCAAACTTTACATACATGCACAAATAGACATTTGTATCTGCAGCTTCAAGAGTGTTAATTTGAGCCTGCATGTGGTCCAGTTCCATCATAATAGGACATTTTTGCATTGGGACTGTAACTCATTAATATTTTCTCTCCCGACAACTGAGTCAATTACATTCATACACTCCTGAGTGTGCTATGAGTGTAGGTGGTCATCTACGTCTAACGTGAGAAATAAACTTAAATAAGCTTTTCAGAAGGGCGATGCGCAACAGCAGTAGAGCGAGGTGTGGAGTGCGGAGGCTACAGCTTTGCTACACTTAATCGTTATGGTGACTGTACAAATCTAGATCCTACAAGTAAACTTGTTAAACATACAGATAGTAGACAGTCCTGAAAGCTTCGATCCATTTAAAGTCAGCACTCTTAATTAAAGGGAAAAACTTTTTTGTGAAACACATTAACACTTAACTTAATGTTCAAGTAATATTCATTCCAACTTTAACATTTCACGTTTAATATTCATTGAAGTAAATCACCGTTTAAATTCTTCTCCCTTTGTTTTTCTGTTGCCACACAAAAAGTGGCAACATTGTACAGGATGGTCAGTAGGACTTTTGGGGGAAGTTTGTATATTTCACAACTCATACAAATACCTGGGTGTAACACTTTTTAGGGATATGAAATGGAATGATCACATAGGTTCAGTCGTGGGTAAAGCAGGTGGTAGACTTCAGTTTATTGGTAGAATACTGGGGAAGTGCAATGAGTCTGCAAAGGAGATTGCTTAATAATCACTCCTGCGACCCATCCAAGAATATTGCTCAAGTGTGTGAGACCTGTACCAGATAGGACTAACAGGGGATATTGAACATACATGGAGAAGGGCAACACAGATGGCTACAGGTTTGTTTAATCCATGGGAGAGTGTCAGAGAGATACTGAAGGAACTGAAATCGCAGATTCTTGAAGACACACATAAAATATCCTGAGAAAGTCTATTAACAAAGTTTAAGGAACTTGATTTAACTGATTACTCTAGGGATATACTTCAGCCCCCTATGTATCACTCACATAGGGGTTGTGAGGATAAGATTAGAATAATTATGGCACACACAGAGGCATTCAAAAAATCATTCTTCCCTTGCTCCATATGTGATTGGAACAGGAAGAAACCCTAAACAGTGGTTTGCAGATTATAGATGTAGATGTACAGTGTGTAATCTCTGTTTTGTAAATTTTGTTTTGTGCTTGCTGTGGAGCTGGGTATACTTGTGTAGCTGAACAGCATGGTCCGTCACAAACTATCTTCCAGACCCAACAATTATTAATACAAGCAAGATTAGCAAATTGCCTTTGACTGTAGATTCCTGTACCAGTCTTCTAAGACACAAACTCTTTAACAAGAACATGTGATGTATTGAATGTATCTTCTAGTAGTTAGTGATTAGTAGATACATTACAGTACTGTGTGTTATACGTGTATTATATTTCATTTTTGTGTACTGTAAATTCAGTGTAAGGATAGATCAGGTGCAAGATTTGTTTATTGTTACTGGGGTATGGTAAGGACTTGTGCTTAGTTTTACAGAACGCAGAGTGAACAGCAATTGGATGTTCAGCCAACAGCTACTACTAGGTTGAACATGGAGCCTTTAATGGAAATACTGAACAGATTACATCTTTTGGTGACTCAAATAGACAAAATATATGAGATCAGAATGAAGATAGACGAAACAGATTAACTGCAACAGTGTCTACTCTGGCTACTACTGTGAACGAAGTAAGTACTAATCAATATTAGAGAAGCAAAGCTGCTATTCACCATATAGCGGAGATGCTGAGCCGCAGATCTACGCAGCAAAAAGATTCTTACAATTTTGGCCATTAAGGCCTTGGTCAACAGTACACACAAACACACACACACACAACACAGACACACACACCCACACCCACACACACACACACACACACACACACCCACACACACGCACCCACACACAACTTGCACACATGACTGCAGTCTCAGGTGACAAACTACACTGCAAGCAGCAGCACCAGTGTATAATGGGAGTGGCGACTGAGTGGAGGTAAGGAGGAGGCTGGGGTGGAGAGGGAGAGGCATAGTACAGTGGGGGTGGCGGACAGTGAATTCCTGCGGTTTAGATGGTGGGCAGGGGTGAGGTAGGGAGGGGGGTAGCAGAAAAGGAGAGAAATAAAAAGACTGGGTGTGTTGGTGAAATGACGGCTGTGTAGTGCTGGAATGGGAACAGGGAGGGGGCTGGATGGGTGAGGACAGTGACTAATGACTCAGCATCTCCACTGTGAACGAAGTAAGTACTAATCAATATTAGAGAAGCAAAGCTGCTATTCACCATATAGCGGAGATGCTGAGCCGCAGATCTACGCAACAAAAAGATTCTTACAATTTTGGCCATTAAGGCCTTTGTCAACAGTACACACAAACACACACACACAACACAGACACACACACACACCCACACACACACACCCACAGACACGCACACACACACGCACACACACACACACACACACACACACACACACACACACACAACTTGCACACATGACTGCAGTCTCAGGCGACAAACTACACTGCAAGCAGCAGCACCAGTGTATAATGGGAGTGGCGACTGAGTGGAGGTAAGGAGGAGGCTGGGGTGGAGAGGGAGAGGCATAGTACAGTGGGGGTGGCCGACAGTGAAGTGCTGCGGTTTAGATGGAGGGCAGGGGTGAGGTAGGGAGGGGGGGGGGGGGGTAGCAGATAAGGAGAGAAATAAAAAGACTGGGTGTGTTGGTGAAATGACGGCTGTGTAGTGCTGGAATGGGAACAGGGAGGGGGCTGGATGGGTGAGGACAGTGACCAATGACTCAGCATCTCCACTATATAATGAGTAGCAACTTTCCTTCTCTAACACTGTTACATTCCATCCTGGATTTTCCACTGTTTGGTTGTAAGTATTAGTCAGGGTGACATAAATAGTAAGGTGGAAGATATCATGACTAAGCAGGATTTGGAGTAGATAATATCACATGTAACAGAGATAGCCCCACAGCAAAAGAGTATGGCACTTGAAATCAAACTTTTGCGGGAATGTCAAGGTATGGCTACGTCTGCAGTAGATCAGTTGAATGCACAGATTGCTACCAGGTTTTAATGTAGAAAAGTTGATGAGCATCAAAAACTTTTTTCTAGAAAACTTGAAGAATGGCTACAATTAAAGAGAAGCAAGTTGAGACTCATGTGCAACAAACTATACAAGCAACTGTAGATAGTTTTACTCTCCAGTACCGAATGCAAAATAAAGGAATAAATAGGTCCTAACTTCGTCCAGTGGAGGAAGCAGATTAATGAGTCGGTGAAGAAATTTTCAGAAGATGTAGAAGAGGACCAAGAGGCACTACAAACACCAAAGGTAGAGGAATGTTATGTGCAAATGCCACAGACCTACAGCCCCATACCAAGCACAATACAAGTAATTGGCAAGTGTATCAAGTACTCACAAATTGCAATTCAGATGCTGCTACAGGTGTATTGTCACCAACAAACCTATATCTGACCATGCTCATGGAGATAAATTACTCAAACACAGGTAGTTTCAGCCATTCACTGATGAGAAAAAATCTGTAAATCTAGTTCTAATGAGAAAAATCTGTAAATCTAGTTGTTTTCATATGAGGATTTCATGGAGATTTGCCAAGAGCATGGACTGAAGCTCACAAAATTAGCCATGTGGTTGGCTATTTCCAAGGGGACCCTACGTTATGGGCTATAGGTATGGTTGAGCAGTGCAATACTTACGAAGAGTTTGACAGAGATTTTCTAGCAAAGTTTTGGTCATGTAGCAAACAAGAGAGGCTTAAAGAACAAATGTTTAACTGAGAAGTCTCCTCTTACAAAAACAGATATTTAAGATGGTATTGGGATGAGACAATTGTCCATAAATATTTGCTGTGCATATTAAAATAAAAATTGCTCGTTGAAATCAGGGACAAACTCATCCATGCCAATGAATATAATGTCGAAGAGTTCTTGTCAGTATTAGAATCAATAGAGCTAATTCAAGAGGACATTAAAGTTATAGAAGGACCAATGAGTAATAATATGCCTGGCTCTAGTCAGTACAACAGCTGTGCATGCAATTATAACAAAATGAGTGGTCAAATAGTCAACAGTAGTAACAATAGTCAGCCACAAGATCACCAATACAGAAATGATAGTCATTACCATTATAACCAAGCACATGGAAAAGGTTCTAATTTTAGGCCAAATAAGAGCAAGCATAACTGACCAAACTGTAGGTTCAACCCAATGTATGGGAACAACAATAATATGAGCCATAACAACCATTGGAATCAGACAAACAGTCAGATGTCACAATCACAAACATGGATGCAAACTGGCAGGAACAGCTGCCAGTAGTCAGAGATATGACTGAGAATAGTGCTCTACAATAGGGCACTACGCCGTTAAACTACAACACGACCACATAGTGCCCCAGAGGTGCAGTCTGTGAGGACTACAGGGCTATCAACAGAAGGTTAACGTCTTCCAATATAATGAAGGTGTTGACTTGAAAGAAGAGCTCTGTGCAGACACTAACCATTCTAGTCGAGATGGTGTTGGATATGGGTGTGCTGGTTAACGAGATCTCTCACAGTTTTTCTGGCAAACTATCACTTAAGGAAAGATTGTCCCCTCTTCCACCCGCAATTTTAGGATAGTTGATGCAGTTGGCAGCCAATCATAATTAATAATATACCATCAATGTTGGTAGTTGAACTTGGAAATGTGATGAAATGCATGTTCCTTGTGATAAATAAGTTATCAGTTGATTGTATTGCTGGTTGGGAAAGCATTTGTGAGAAGGATGAATGTATCAACTTCTCGACAGGCAAATTTATATTTAAAATAGATGGTGCCAAAGTCCAATTAGACCTTCTCAGGGAGGGGATTAAGCGCGAGTGATATTGCAGAGGGCACATATTAAATTGATTATGGACAGCAACTGTAATTACTCCATGTGTATTAACAGAGATACGACAGCTCTTAGATTAGAGGGACAGGTCTGTAAGAAATTAGAGAACAGCCAACACACCTTAATCTAGATCAGTTAGCCAGCTTAATGAACAGTTACTATGAGGTCTATGAGGAAACGCCTGACCATGTAAAGGGACAAAACTACCACCCTGAAGTTTACTCACATAAGACTTTCTGCCTTTCTATCCAATCTCCTGGGTAATCTGCAAATCTGCAGTAGAGGAAGAGATCAGCTGAATGGTTTTGTGGGACTTAACTGAGCTTTGAACAGCCTCTATCGTAGCCTGCTCCTCATGGTACCGAATAGTGACGGAAAAGCTCGCCTAGTACTCAATGGCCCCCATGAATTATACTATAATCGTTCCAATATGTACACAGGGAACAATGATGAGTTAATACAAATCTTTCATGGTGTACAGTACTCGATCAGAATAAATATGTGTTCAACATATTGGAAGATTAGCCTTGATCAGCCTTCACGAAAGTATACAACATTCTTACATGCAGGAAGAAGCTACCATTTTAAGGTTCTCCCATTCGGCCTTAATGTAAGTGCCGGAGTGGATTATGTATTGGGATCTGGGCAGTGACAAATCCCTTTGCACTCCTTGCGGATGATTTGTTAATAGCAACAGCTACCTGGTGGAACACACAGAGCTATTAAACAAATGTACTGAAAGCTTTTAGAAAAGCTAGGTTGCTAGCAAATTTGCAAAAGTCACAATTTGCCTTGGAAAAGACAAAGTTTCCTGGCCATTTGCTTCATATGAAAGGAATTCTGCCTGATTCTGAGAAGATTCACACACTTAAGAATGTTCATATCCCATGAATGAAAAACGATTGAAAGAGTTTCTGGGACTCATCTCATTCTTTTGAAGGTTCGTGCCAGATCAGTCATTTAATGCAGAAGCATTGTTTAATCTGTTATGGAAGAATGCCGCCTTGCACTGGACAATCAAATGTAATGAAGAATTTAATGCTATCAAGGTGTTGGTAGAGTCCAAGCTGTTGTACCACCCAGACATGTTACTAGATTTTGGTCTGATGACAGATGCCTCTTCAGTCGGATTAAGAGCCTGCCTATTCCAGGTGAGGATGATGGGCAGAAAGTCAATGTTTTGTTCAATAGCACTTGATAGCAGAGCACTGTCACAATACGAAATGACATATGCTACAACAGAACAGGAAGCGCTGGCAGAGGTATGCGCTTTCTGCAAGTTCAGTTATTATCTGTTTGGAGCCAACACAGTGGTGTATTTTGTGACAAGCTCTAAAGTTCTTGCAAACTTGTAAATTAATGCATTCCTGGCTGTCAAGATGGATTTTGGCACTGCAAGAATACAATTTTAAAATCATATACACAGGGTGTATCAAAAAGAATCATCTGATTTGGCACATCCACATTTCTGAAACTAATAAACATATACCATTAATTTTGTTTTTCGATGAATGGGAAAATCAAAAAGTTTTCGCCCCTTTTGAGATACATGGCACATGTCAATGTGATATTAAAATTGTTCCCACACTGCAGTGAGCATGTCTTGAGTTACAGCTTCCACAGCTGCTGTTTTGTGATGTCTCAGTTCATTCATTGTTGTTGGTAATGGAGGCACATAA
Source organism: Schistocerca americana (assembly GCF_021461395.2). NCBI lineage: Eukaryota > Metazoa > Arthropoda > Insecta > Orthoptera > Acrididae > Schistocerca > Schistocerca americana. The sequence goes on along the minus strand of NC_060125.1, from coordinate 394,088,080 downwards.
CATAAACCCCCTCAATAAGTAATCACATACAGTCAGGTCCTGCGACCTTGGAGGCCAGTAATGTAACGCTGGATCATTTGGTCCAGCGTGACCGATCCAGCGTTCAGTAGCCCATTGATTTAAAAATTCCCGCATTTCCAGATGCCAGTGTGGCGGTGCCCCATCCTGTTTTTGATTGAAGTCATTCAAATCAGTCTCCAACTGTGGGAAAAGAAAGTTCTCAAGCATATCGAGATATGTGCTTCCCGCAACAGTGTTCTCGGCAACTGTACAAAACACATTAAATTTTGGAGAGTCCCTCTCGGAATTGTTCATGCCATCAACTAATGCTGTGTGCTGTAGCAGGATCCACATCACACCTAGTATGAAAGCCACAATGAACAGTTATTACTGACTCGCATTGCACAAAATGTAGAACATAAAACGCTTTCTGTTATCTAGGCACCAATTTTACTAGAACTGCTGATACCTAGAAGGAACCATGTAAAACTCGAGAGTTTGCTCTTTCCAACAGTACGTTGTCCATGCACATATCTCCAATAACATAATAGTTATGATTTTTTAAAACTGGATGATTCTTGTTGATACACTTTGTATAAGCGGCAATGAGAATATAGTAGTGGATGCCCTATTGAGACTCCCAAAGGGTTAAATCCAGAAACAGTTGTGGAGGAACAAATGGGTGATACCCTTGTCTTGTTGATGCAGGATCAGGTAAACAACAGATACTACCTGGAACATTTTCGGAGTATGGCTGTGCTGCAAGAACAAGACGACAATTGGTAAAATGTTAGGCAGTCACTGCAACACCAACAAGACGACAGACTGCACAAGTTTAATAAAATCATAACTCAAGTATTATTCCACCATGAGAGTGAGAATGGACAGGACTGGTGTGTCTGCATTCCTCAAGAGTACAAAAAAACAACTCTTTTGGTGTTCGCAAGTGTGCCGATTAAGATAAGAAACTATTGCTACTTCCCTGATATCAGAAGGAAACTGTCGAAAGAAATCAAGTCTTGCCAAATATATCAGAAAAGAAACTGGATAAACACTAGAGTAAAGGACCATACCACCACAAAACAGTGGACAAGCCCCTGGCCATCATGTGTGTGGACATCTGTGGGCCAGTACTCTGAGCCAGAGGTGGATGTAGGTGCATTGTAGCGTTCTTTGATGTACTTATGAAGTATGTCAAGGTGTACCCATTGAAAATAGCAACTTATGCTCCTTTTCTGAAATGGCAAACCACATGCTGTATTTTCAGACAATGCAGCAAATTACACATGTTTTGCTCAAAGGCATGCACTCAAAAGAGCAGGTTTCAAGCAGGTACCAAATTCCAGGTACCAGCCAAAAAGGAAACCAGTTGAAAGAGTCACCCAGGAATTAAACAATTTGTGCGGACATACTGCCACAACAGGCAGACAAAATGGATTGACTACTTGGCATAGCATGAAGAAATTATGAACCATTTATCAAGTATGACAACCCAGTTCACACCAGTGGAGCTGATGTTCCAACAAGAAGAGAGGGATGAGTGGGTGCGAAAGATACCCAGGATACCAGTTGAGAATCCTCAGTGGAAGGAGAAGATGAGACAACCATTAGTCAAACTGACTGAACAAGCTAAGGTTTGGAAACGGGCATATGACAAAAGGAGATTGCGGATGCAAACATATAATGTAGATGAGCAAGTACTTTTGTGGACTCATTTGAAATCTTCACTCTTGAAGAGGTGAAATAGTAAATAGCAACTCTTAGATGTTGGTTCATTTGAAATACTAAGAATTTCACACCCTGGAGCTTACTTATTAGGCTGTCCAGTAATGCACAGGATACAAGGGTTGTACCCACATCAAGACATAAAGTGATATTTCTCCTGAGGAGATGAATCTCAGATGAAATGTAAATATGAAGATAATTTCTTGTAAACAGTATATTTAAGTAGATGTGGTATGTATGCCTTCTTTGTAGTATGTAAGTTTATTATTGTGTCCTCAACTGTTAAAGAAACCTGGGGATAATTTCGAATTTTGAGTGTACTTATGTGAATGTGTGTACTAAACATGATCAATTTTCCTAAAGAGATGAGAGTTTATAATAATCATATGTGTTATTTCATATAGTGATTGATGATTTCTCTGTGTAGTGTTAAGTTTCTATTTCTGAGATAGGATTGCCAGATTAGTTATATTCCATAATGATTTGTCAAAAAGTTAAGTTCTGTGGACCCTAGACAACACATAAGTGACGTGATAATTTTGTGTCACAAGTGTGACGTGTAATGAATTTAATCCATGTTTTTAATGCTATGAATCATTAAATTGTATTAGTAGGGCAGCTGGTAAAGGGATTTATGGTGAGGACTGTAGGCTGAAATCTTGTGGAGAGAGTATTTATATGTATTCGAGCCTTCAGCTGATTTTTAGCTAAGAGATAAATGATCATGCCCAATAAAATTTTCCGGTTCAGAATATACAATCAAACTTAAATGGAAGATGGAAGAGAGTAATGTTTTAAAATATTTGTACCATAATCATCAATATTGAAGATGGATGTCATGATACATACCACTATGATCTTCTAGTGAAGCAGTGGCAGTGGCAGTGGCAGTGTCTATAGTGACGATGTGAATCTTCAATTCACATATAAAAAGACATAAATAAAAAGAAAGCCCAAATTATTGAAACACACAAACTGTGAATATGCCAGTTGAATGCAGAAGACTTGGATGAGGTGTTAATGAAAAGCTGTGAGTGAACCATAGATTCTGTGAACAATCTGTGACATTTGTGCAGAAAATCTTCTGCTACTGCTAATGAGGTAGTGATTGTCTAAAACATGAATCAACTTCTGACAATCTTATCATGTCCCACAAATATCTGAGATTTGATGATCAATCCGGTTCCTGTTCTACCCCACTTGCTTCTCCACCAAGGAGGACTTCCCTTCTTCGACTTTCTAGACCCTCGAGCTCTTCACCTTCCATTCCCAACTACCGTACAGTTTCGCCAATGGTGCCTTTCAAGTCGCCAATGGTGTCTTCAAGTCCCACCGATGATTTAAGAACCGTGTTTGAACATTCTTAATTACACCCAACTCTCACAGCAAACATGAATAGACACTGATGAATGGTATGAAAACTTATCCCATTATGCAAAGGACAAATATTGTGATGTAATACCAATATGCATGCAACTGCTACTTCACAGTTCTATTCATTCAATTTAAATCCTATGTGGGTTATAAACCATTTAAGCTTATCAACTATTTATCTTGTAAATTCATATGATGGTGATTGGTATGGAGTCAGGTGAGCAGAAGTCTGACGGGTCTTTCTCATTGTTCTCCACAGGTTTCTGGAGAGACTTGCCCAAATGGGGAAATCTTAAAGATAAATTGCCGTGGCAAAACTGGCTGTTCTATTGTACCTGAACATCCGATATAGTCAACCTTACTGAATGCTAGCTTGTTGTTTTATGCTATCTTCAGTGACTGTATCTGCTGTGGCTGTGTTCTTTACAGCATTTGATACTGAGTACATGCTTGCTTGTCTTTAGTCGTTCTTAGTGGTGGCAAAATGTATTTATTTAAAAAAGTTTCGCTACCATGAGGAGCATCATGTAATGACACAAATTGACTTAAGAGATAAGAAATGTGCTGATTTTGAGATGGTTGTGTATATCAGCTATACTGATGGTGTTGTATGGCACAGACTGTAGTTCAACAAACTCCACACTATGTGCGCTTGAGAATTAATTTATTTTGGGGCAGGGAAAGAAAGTGACTGCAAGAATAAACTTTGCATAGGTGATGCTACTATTTGCTGGTATAGCATCCCTGACACTGCTTAATAATATTTTTTACTGTGGCTTGAGATATTGGAATAGAAAGATGTAATGTTGGAGCGGATCTACTTCCATTGTTGCATGACAGCCATTATGGAATTAGTTAGAGAACTAAGTTTGTTTAAACACTGAGGTGCAATATCTTGTGAACAGAAATGTGAAATTGGTTCTTTTATTAAAGAGAGCTATTGTCTAAATAAATATTTTTCAGAGTGAGCAATTTCACCATTTCAACAACTTTGGAAATTTGTGCTTCAAGTTTACATAAGCGCACAATTAGACATTCATATCTGCAGCTTTATGATTGTTAGTTTGAACCTGCATGTTGTCCAGTTCCTTCACAATAGGCCATCTTTGCACTGGAACTGTATCTCTCAAATATTTTCTCCCCCAAGAACTGAAATGACGACATTCATAAATCCCACATCGTGCTACAAGTGTAGGTAGCCACTCATGTCCAACCTGAGAAATAAACTTAAATAAGCTTTTCAGGAGGGCGGTGTGCAACAGCAGCAGTTTGGAGTGTGGAAGCTACAGTTTCATACTGCTACTGCTTGATCATTATGGTGACAGTGCGCACCTATTATTATAGAAGTAAACTTATTAAACACATACATAATGGACAGTCCTCACAGCTTAGATCCATTTGAAGGCAGTGCTCTTAATTAAAGGGAAAAACTTCTTTTTGAAGCACATTAACATTTAACTTAACACTCAAGCAACATTCACTCTAACTTCAACATTTCAAGTTTAATATTCACTGAAGTAAATAACAGTTTCAATCTCTCTCCTTTTATTTTTATGTCACTATAAGCTGTGTATTTGGAGTGCACGGTTTACAATGTTAAGCAGCTGTAAGGTAAATTATATATTCACAAAAACTAATATTTTTGTAAAAATGTAAGTATTGGCAATGTTACTGAGGCCTAATGATGTTCACTTTAGTAATTCAGTCTCACAATCATTAATATGCAAAAATTTTAATTTCATATTTTTATATTAAAAAGATAGGGCAATTAAAAAATGTGAAAACAGGTTAATTACCTTCCACCTGATTCTCATAATGAAATCAAATGGGTGCCCACTAATGATTTGTGTAAGTTCTTGTTGTTGTTGTTGTTGTCTTCAGTCCTGAGACTGGTTTGATGCAGCTCTCCATGCTACTCTATCCAGTGCAAGCTTCTTCATCTCCCAGTACTTACTGCAACCTACATCCTTCCGAATCTGCTTAGTGTATTCATCTCTTGGCCTCCCTCTAAGATTTTTACCCTCCACGCTGCCCTCCAAAGCTAAATTTGTGATCCCTTGATGCCTCAGAACATGTCGTACCAACTGGTCCCTTCTTCTTGTCAAGTTGTGCCACAAACTCCTCTTCTCCCCAATTCTATTCAATACCTCCTCATTATTTATGTGATCTACCTATCTAATCTTCAGCATTCTTCTGTAGCACCATATTTCAAAAGCTTCTATTCTCTTCTTGCCCAAACTATTTATCGTCTATGTTTCACTTCCATACATGGCTACACTCCATACAAATACTTTCAGAAATGACTTCCTGACACTTAAATCTATACTTGATGTTAACAAATTTCTCTTCTTCAGAAAAGCTTTCCTTGCCATTGCCAGTCTACATTTTATATCCTCTCTACTTCAACCATCATCAGTTATTTTGCTCCCCAAATAGCAAACCTCCTTTACTACTTTAAGTGTCTCATTTCCTAATCTAATTCCCTCAGCATCACCCCACTTAATTCAACTACATTTCATTATCCTCGTTTTGCTTTTGTTGATGTTCATCTTATATCCTCCTTTCAAGACACTTTCCATTCCGTTCAACTGCTCTTCCAAGTCCTTTACAGTCTCTGACAGAATTACAATGTCATCGGCGAACCTCAACATTTTTATTTCTTCTCCATAGACTTTAATACCTATTCTGAATTTTTCTTTCGTTTCCTTTACTGCTTGCTCAATATACAGATTGAATAACATCGGGGGCAGGCTACAACCCTGTCTCACTCCCTTCCCAACTGCTGCTTCCCTTTCATGCCCCTGGACTCTTATAACTGCCATCTGGTTTCTGTACAAATTGTAAATAGCCTTTTGCTCCCTGTATTTTACCGCTACCACCTTTAGAATTTGAAAGAGAGTATTCCAGTCAACATTGTCAAAAGCTTTCTCTAAGCCTACAAATGCTAGAAATGTAGGTTTGCCTTTCCTTAATCTATTTTCTAAGATAAGTCGTAGGGTCAGTATTGCCTCACGTGTTCCAACATTTCTGCGGAATCCAAACTGATCTTCACCGAGGTCGGCTTCTACCAGTTTTTCCATTCCTCTGTAAAGAATTCGCGTTAGTATTTTGCAGCCGTGACTTATTAAACTGATAGTTCGGTAATTTTCACATCTGTCAACACCTGTTTTCATTGGGATTGGAATTATTATATTCTTCTTGAAGTCTGAGGGTATTTCGCCTGTCTCATACATCTTGCTCACAAGATGGTAGAGTTTTGTCAGGATGGGCTCTCCCATGGCCGTCAGTAGTTCCAATGGAATGTTGCCTACTCCCGGGGCCTTGTTTTGACTCAGGTCTTTCAGTGCTCTGTCAAACTCTTCACGCACCATCGTATCTCCCATTTCATCTTCATCTACATCCTCTGCCATTTCCATTATATTGTCCTCAAGTACATCGCCCTTGTATAGACCCTCTATATACTCCTTCCACCTTTCTGCTTTCCCTTCTTTGCTTAGAACTGGGTTTCCATCTGAGCGCTTGACATTCATACAAGTGGCTCTCTTTTCTCCAAAGGTCTCTTTAATTTTCATGTAGGCAGTACCTATCTTACCCCTAGTGAGATAAGCCTCTACATCCTTACATTTGTCCTCTAGCCATCCCTGCTTAGCCATTTTGCACTTCCTGTTGATCTCATTTTTGAGACGTTTGTAATCCCTTTTGCCTGCTTCATTTACTGCATTTTTATATTTTCTCCTTTCATCAATTAAATTCAATATTTCTTCTGTTACCCAAGGATTTCTACTAGCCCTCGTCTTTTTACCTACTTGATCCTCTGCTGCCTTCACTACTTCATCCCTCAGAGCTACCCATTCTTCTTCTACTGTATTTCTTTTCCCCATTCCTGTCAATTGTTCCTTTATGCTCTCCCTGAAACTCTGTACAACCTCTGGTTTAGTCAGTTCATCCAGGTCCCATCTCCTTAAATTCCCACCTTTTAATTGTGGTCAGAGTCCACATCTGTCCCTGGAAATGTCTTACAATTTAAAACCTGGTTCCTAAATCTCTGTCCTACCATTATATAATCTATCTGATACCTTCTAGTATCTCCAGGATTCTTCCATGTATACAATCTTCTTTTATGATTCTTGAACCAAGTGTTAGCTATGACTAAGTTATGCTCTGTGCAAAATTCTACCAGACGGCTTCCTCTTTCATTTCTTAGCCCCAATCCATATTCACCTACTATGTTTCCTTCTCTCCCTTTTCCTACTCTCGAATTCCAGTCACCCATGCCTATTAAATTTTCGTCTCCCTTCACTACCTGAATAATTTCTTTTATCTCATCATACATTTCATCAATTTCTTCAGCATCTGCAGAGCTAGTTGGCATATAAACTTGCACTACTGTAGTAGACGTGGGCTTCGTGTCTATCTTGGCCACAATAATGCATTCACTATGCTGTTGGTAGTAGCTTGCCCGCACTCCTATTTTTTTTATTCATTATTAAACCTACTCCTGCATTACCCCTATTTGATTTTGTATTTATAACCCTGTATTCACCTGACCAAAAGTCTTGTTCCTCCTGCCACCGAACTTCACTAATTCCCACTATATCTAACTTCAACCTATCCATTTCCCTTTTTAAATTTTCTAACCTACCTGCCCGATTAAGGGATCTGACATTCCACGCTCCGATCTGTAGAACGCCAGTTTTTTTTTTCTCCTGATAACGACGTCCTCTTGAGTAGTCCCCACCCGGAGATCCGAATGGGGGACTATTTTACCTCCGGAATATTTTACCCAAGAGGACGCCATCATCATTTAACCATACAGTAAAACTGCATGCCCTTGGGAAAAATTACAGCTGTAGTTTCCCCATGCTTTCAGCCATTCGCAGTACCAGCACAGCAAGGCCGTTTTGGTTAGTGTTACAAGACCAGATCAGTCAATCATCCAGACTGTTGCCCCTGCAACTACTGAAAAGGCTGCTGCCTCTCTTCAGGAACCACATGTTTGACTGGCCTCTCAACAGATACCCCTCCGTTGTGGTTGCACCTACGGTACGGCCATATGTATCGCTGAGGCACGCAAGCCTCCCCACCAGCGGCAAGGTCCATGGTTCATGGGGGTAGTTGTGTAAGTTAGCAGAGCATTATGCATCCCATTTACCTCATGTTACCACATTTTTTGGAAGATTGGAAATAAGGTTTAGTCTTAAGATTTTGTCACAATATGTGTTCTTAATTTCAATAATAAGAATTTTCTAGCATGAAATAATTGTGTTATCAAAAACAAGATAGGCTTTTCTTCTGTATTTTCTTAAATTTTTTTGGAATAAATAGAAAAAATGAAAACACACTGCACTTTTTAACATAATGTTGCAAGTCCCACCTCCACAATGGAATAGTGTGTAAGTTTAAGGAAGGTGAATAAAATATAAGAGTAAGGATGCTTCCTGTTGGGGTGTACCAGCTGTGCTCCTCCTATCCATCTGATCCAAAATCCAAAACCAATTTTGGATGTTGTGATCCTTACAGTTATCTTTTCATCCTTACATTTAGCTCTTCATCATGAACATCTCCAGTTCTAAAATTATGACACATGATACAAAAGACACTGGTTCATCATTGCCTTGTTCCAAAGAATTTCATAATCTTTAAAGTAAATGTTAGCTGCTCTTTTCAAAATGAATCAATCGCTTTCCATGTTCTGCTTTCAACAGCAGATTCACTTTTACTGATAATCACAAACACTGGTCAGCTACACTCAAAACTCGGTATAAATGAGAATGCTATATGCTTGTGGGAAACCAGACATCTGTGTGGCCCATGTGCAAAATGGCAATCACACCATACACTCACCAAAATGGCAGTATCATCATACTGTCACCAAGATTCATCTACTGAACTACATCTCCCTGATGACCAATAATGGGCAGTAGTTAAGGATCGACAAAAATATGAAAATTATCATAATTAAAAAAATCAGCCATAGTAAGGGCTTTGAGAGACATCAAGCCAAATATAAAAGCCATAGGAAATTAATAGATCATTCACATTCCAAATGCCTGCCAATCTAAACATTTTTATCCAAGGCATAATCGAAAAGTATGAAATATTTGCTTTCAAAGCCATTACAATGTGCAATCAAACTCAAACACAGATGATCTGCAAAGTTGTAACATTCATTTGGTGTGCTCAATCTGAAGCTAAAGAGTTATGCCAGAATCAACTGTGAATTTTTTTTTTTGTTTAATTTGCATAGCATATAATGTGTGTAGAAGAGTTTGTAGAATTTAAAACAATGGGGCAAGAACATTATAACATAATTCCTACATTTGAAAAATGATCACTCCTGCATCTACATCTACATCTACATCCATACTCCGCAAGCCACCCGACGGTGTGTGGCGGAGTCACCATTGCAAAAAAATTGATGTTATTTATTCCTCATTTGTTACAAATCTACAATAACATGCTTGAAATATATTAACCTGTGTGTATACTTAGAGATACCACATGTAGCCATTTCCATTTCATAGTCATCAAGATAATGAATGTCACATCTTCTACAATGCATTGTATCTGTACAATTGTGTGTCATGATTGTTAATGTGTCCACAATACAGATTTTATTTTTGAAGCAATTCTGAGCAGCTTGAAATTGGATCCTCTTGGAAATTTGCCTTGGTGGTACTTCACACAAAGTGCAACCACTTTTAGCAGAGTTAAAAAGCCTTCATTTTCAACCATTTGAAAAGGATTACACTTCATGCACAAAATGGCTTTAGACAAGCATACACCTTTCGAGAGATGTGTTGTCCATCCCTGATGGTGTTGCTGATCATCAAACCAACCTCACCCACAGCTGAAAATCCAGTATGGCTCTTCCAAATTCTCAATCAACATTCTTAAACATCACCCTACCGACAACATTGCTGACATCATTGCGATATCACGATTCAGCTACTTTTGTCTCCAGAGGAGGAGAATATTTGTTAACTGAAGAAATGCTAGTCTTTTCCCCACATTGTAATTAAAATACAACTCCTACAGTAACATCAAAACAAAAGAACAAAATATACAATTGACACACTGTTATTGAAATCACATACTCAACAATCTATTCTGAACATGTAACTTGTACAATTTGCAGTATATTTGATAACACTATAATAGCTGATCACAACAGTACATTGTTTCGAAAGAAAAGCCGATTACCTCTGACAAATGTAGCAATTATGTGATTCAAGGTTGTAGGCTTCCCTAGGGCTCTTGAGCCAATTTTTTCCCTAAAGACTGGCGCAAATGGGAAAGCACACTGTTGATTGAGTCCAGGGTATAACTAAAATTCAGTCTCCTACTATAAAACTTTCAGTAGTAAAATACTGTAAATGTTAAAAACATATAAACTGAAGCACCAAAGAAACTGGTATAGACATGCGTATTCAAATGCAGAGATATGTAAACAAGCAGAACATGGTGCTGCGGTCGGCAACGCTTATATAAGACAACAAGCATCTGGTGCAGTTGTTGCAATGGTTATTGCTACTACGATCATACGTTATCAAGATTTAAGTTGGTTTGAACACGGCGTTATAGTCGGCATATGAACGATGGGAAACAGCATCTCCAAGGTAATGATCAAATGGGAATTTTCCTGTACTACCATTTCACGAGTGTACTGTGTGTATCAGGAACCTGGTAAAACATCAAATCTCAGACATCACTGCAGCCAGAAAAAGATCCTGCAAGAATAGGACCAACAATGACTGAAGATAATTGTTCAACATGACAGAATCGCAATCCTTCAGCAAATTGCTGCAGATTTCAATGTTGGGCCATCAACAAGTAAGAGCATGTGAATCATTCAATGAAACAGCATCGATATGGGCTTTCAGAGCCGAAGGCCCACTGTTCTCTCAATGACTGTACGACGCAATGCTTTATGCCTTGCCTGGGTCCATCAACACCAGCTGGACTGTTGATGAATGGAAACATTTTGCCTGGTCAGATGAGTTTCATTTTAAATTGCACCAAGCAGATGGCTGTGTACGAGTATGGAGACAGCTCCATGAATCCATGGACCCTTCATGTCCGCAGGGGACTGTTCAGGCTGGTGGAGGCTCTGTAATGGTGTGGGGTGTGTGCAGTTGGAGTGATATGGGACCCCTGATACATCTAGATATGACTCTGACAGCTGACACGTATGTAAGCATCCTGTCTGATCACCTGCATCCGTTCAGGACTATTGTGCACTACAAAGGACTTGGGCAATTCCAGCAGGACAATGAGACATCCCACATGTCCAGAATTGCTACAGTGTGGCTCCAGGAACACTCTTCTTAGTTTAAAACTTCCACTGGCCACCAAACTCCCATGCCTTACAATGTGCTGTACTATTGCGGATTTTTGAACAGCCCTGCAGGATTCATGTTGTCATTTCCCTCCAGCACTAATTCAGACATTAGTTGAGTCCATGCCACATCATGTTGTGACACTTCTGCATGCAGGCAGCTACACGACATTAGGCACGTGTACCAGTTTCATCGGCTCTTCAGTATATGTCTGTGTATTCTTCTATTTCCTTATTACTTCTCAGCCTTTAAGTTTCTCCATCACTACTTTTGGGGCCTAATATTTTCATAAGAATCTTTGTTTCTTTTCCATTTCTTCAATATCCCTCTTTCTATTTAAAATTAAAGTTCCCGCTCTATAAAGACATTCATAAAGACATTGATTGCAGTGCTGTAACATGTAAGTTTACTGAATTAAGAAAGTGATTTTTTATTATAAATATTTTATGTAAATCTGAATGCAGTTGCTATTTTTTGACAGCAAACTTTGTTTACAGCTTTTTCCAGACAGTTTTCTTGTTTGTTTTCCACCAAGTATTTAAACTGAGAAAACCTTTTTATTTTTCCACATTTCGTGTTCAAAAACTTTGGTGCTTGTTTGTTGTATGTCATATATTCCATTTTTTTGAATGATGTTTGTATTCCTACTTTTTCTGCAACTTCGTTCAGAACTTCAATTTGTTTTTGAGCTGTGGTAATATCCCTAGTTAAAATTGCCAGATCATCTGCAAAGGCGAGGCAATCTACTCTGATATTACTTCAACCTAACTTGATTGATTGATCTATGTTTTGATTTGACTTTAGCTCTTGCCATTCTGTAGTTACCTTTTCCAAAACACAGTTGAATAATAATGGGAGAGTCTATCTCCCTGTCTAACACCAGTCTTAATATGAAATGGTTCAAAAATTTCTCACATGAATTTAAATTTATTGCTAGTGTCGGTTAATGTTTCTTTAATCAGCATTAGAGCTTTACTATCTAGCCCCTGTTACTTTAAAATTTGGAAAAGAGATTCACAATCAATATTGTCACGAGAAAACCTTTGGTGCCTAAAGATTAGTTTGAAACTAAGAATGTGTTCTGGATGGGATTTGTTTGGTCTAAACCCTGCATGGTATTCACCAATTTTAGGTTCTAACTGTTCTTGGGCTCAATCAAGTAAACACTGCATGAGAATTTTGTATCTGACCGGCAGAAGAGAGATTCCTCTGTAATTATTAACATCGGTTCTACCTTTCTTTATGCAATGGATGAATTACGGCAGTTTTCCAGTCCTCAGGTATTTCTCAGTTTCCCAGATATGTCCTGTTAGTTAGTTGAGTGATCACTTTTATACTGTTAGGACCACCCGATTTTAATAGTTCTGAAATTACACCATCTTCTCCAGATGCCTTATTGTTTTAAAATCTCTTATTTTGTTCAGTTATTTCGATTTCATAAAGTTCTTTAAAGTTAGAGTTGGTGTTATTAGCTTGCTGTGGTAGGAATTTATTCGCTGGTTCTGGATAGTTTGATAGTTTCTTCAAAATAATTAGCAAGTACCTTACAATTTTCCTGGTTCTTAAGAGCCAAACTCCCATTTTCATTTTTGAAGCAAAGACTTTGAGGTTGGTAACTGGTTAGTTTTATTTTGAATGTTCAATAAAAGTTGCTTGTATTCTTCTTTTGGAAGTCTTTTTCGGTTTCTAAAAGTTGGGCATTTTCGTAGTTTCCGTTAGTCTGTCAGATTAATTTAGATGTTTCTTTTCTCACTGTTAGAAAGATGATGTACGTATTCTCAGTATTGTCCCTATTCCAATTTTTGAATGCCTCATGCCTAGACTTAACTGCTGTTTCACAAACTGTATTCCACCAAGAGCGTTTTTCTTTCTTTTGAAGCAGAATTAAATTTCATGCTGTTTTGATGAACTTTTCTTTTAGGATTTGTCAACTGTTGGATTGTTTTTTGACAGGTTCGCTGGTTAGAATTGGGGTCATTTTATCAGTGTCAAGTTTTGGGATACCTTTTTTGTTTTGAAGAGGTTGAGTTTTTACTTTTATTCACATTAAATAATGGTTACAATCAATATCAGCGCCTTTCCTAACTTAGACATTTAAAATTTCTTTGTTGTTAGGGTCTGAAATTGCTACATGATTGATTTGAAATTCCCCAATGAATGTACTGGGTGCCAGCCAAGTTTTTTCTTTAGAATGGGTCTTTTTAAAATGTGTCGACATGATTTTTAAGATTAAAATTTTTGCACGTTTCAACAACTCGTTAGCCATTTTGGTTTGTCCATTTAGGCACAGGAAATCCACCCTCCATTTTCTTATATTTTCTCTTTACCTAATTGAGCATTAAAATCACTCGTTAAAATGTCAACATGTCTGAGGGAATTTTTGAGATGATGCTTCCTAACGTTTCCCAAGTTTCATTAACTTCTTCAGGTTTTTTATGGTTATCCTCATTGACTCGCATATGGGCATTAATTAAAGTGTATGCTTTATTTCTGCATTTAAGAGAAATTGCCGTTAGTCCATTATTGATGGGCTTTACCTCTGTTAATGAATTTAAAATATTTTTGAAGACTGCAAAAGCAACTCCCAGATGTAGTGTATTATTAAGTATTCTTTTATCAGTTTTACTTTTAAGAAGACAATAAATGCCAAAATCCATGGTGTTATTGTCCGTCATTCATGTTTCTTGATGTGCCAAAATTTGAATCTTCTGTTCTTTTAAGGTATCTCCCAATTTATGAAGTTTACTTGGTTGCAAAGTTTTGTATGTTAAGTGTTGCAAAAAATGTATTTGTTTTGGTTTTATGTTGGCCAAAGGACTTCAATTGATTATGTTGAATCACACTGCATTTTAACTTTTATTGTTAGCTAACCTAAAATTAATTCTTGGTGTTCATGTCAAATGATACTTGATACTTGTCCTGAATCATGTTATGCAAACATTACGTAATCTGGTAATGATTGTTGGCTTGTGGTAAAAAGCAGCAGAACCTGCAGAAACTTTGGTGGCAATTTTTCTTTCATTCATAACTGCTAACTATCTGAATGACAATTACTACAACCATCAGCCAATCAATAATAAACAACATTTGCACAGTGCTGAGCTCTGTACCAGTCACTGGACATAATAAGCATTTTTCCTTGAAAGAAAAAGTAAATAGTTCACAAGCAATTAATAATCTTCAAAGTTTTTTCAGATATACAAAATAATTAGTAAAAAAATTATTATAGTACTCTGAGGTATTTCAAAACTTCAACTCAGTGTTCTAATCTGGGTTCACTTGTGGATGGAGCCTGGCCCCTATATGTATGGTTGGCTCCTCAATTTAAATAATTGTAACCTTCAGATGTCAATACATGAACACAACACAAGAACTGTAGTGTAGCTAAGTTTCATAACAGCAACAAATATCTTGGCCTAAGAATTTTAAACTGACTTCCGAAAACTGCCCATCTATTCCCCACAGTGCATTTAAAATTGTTTTAGCAGAGTGGTTTAAGGAAAAAAAGCAACATACTACTCAGTAAAAAAGCATGAGGAATGTTTTAGTGACAAAGCTCTCACTAATTATAGTCACACTAAGTTTTAACACTAGAAAACGCTAACAAATACAAATAATATGTATCAAATGATTTGCTAACAGGTTCCCACACACATGATTTTGATGTTATATGCAACACAGCTATTGATGTAAATATCATGAAATTTTATGTGCTACTCCTTTTAGCTTTATATGTAAATATTTACACTGATAAAAGTAAAATGTTCAAAGGCAAATCCAATGAAATGTTTTAAAGCAGGTACTCTCTTCTGTACAGATCAGAATTGGACAGGTAGTGAGATGATGTGGCAGCACAATACCAGTAATAATTCTATACACATGTTGATGTATCATTACAGGAACATAAATTGGGTGAAACATACGTGATTAAATGTCTCTCAGAACCAGCAATAAATGGTGCTGAGTTTGCATCAATTGTTGTATGAACCAAAGGAAGGTATTTTCTTGCAGCGTAAAGTAGCAGATGGATAAGTAAGCTGAATGTAATAGGAACGATAGAGAAAGTGACACAGCATGCAGTGATGCAGTGGGAACATCACACTGACATGCCATCAAAAGTTCATAAATTCCCCAACTGCAGAGAAACTGATATTCATGCTAGTCTTTAACCTATAGGACCCTTTATTATAAGCTTGATAACAAAGGGAGAAAGTCTCACCTACTGCCTGGTACTCTGAAACATTCCATACTTATTTCTGTCACACTATCAAAAACAAGAAATGGATGTACGATGGGCAAATATGTGACTGAGACAGAGAAGTAGTAATGTATCAACAATCCACAGACAAGACTTATGAACACAATAAAAAATTTCATTGGGAAGTAGTATGAGTGCTTGAAATAGTGTAAACAATATGAAGAGAAAAAATCCATTACTTAGAAGCAAAAAGCTACTCATTTCTGGTTGAATGACTCATACTGTGATATTTACTTAAGTTCATATTGTTTGTGTAGCATTAGATCTCTATTAAATAATAATAAATTAGAAATACAATTTTACTAACCTCACAACCTTCTTAAGAAGTGGAATAGATATATGGGGTAAGCCACATACCAGCTGCTCCAGGTGTGAAGCAGTTATTAATGAAAGCAGAGGTACAGGTATAATACCTGCCATTCCTTCACGCACAGCTGCTACCTAAAATTAGTATGAACTTCCATGGAGCAATTTCATTCACAGTACTATTTCACTAAATAAGTATAATTATTTAGGAATAAGACACCACAAATCATTGATGTCCAGACAGTGCATGATGCATTTCCAGCTCTGGAAGCTCTTCTTCAGGTGCTTTATATCAGTTTGGCATACAAGTTATATCAGTTTGGCATACAAGACTAGACCAGTTCTTATAATGATTACATGTAACTGTGTTACATCTAAATGTACACAGATACTTTATAATCCACCGATGGTGCATGGAGGAGGGTACAAGTATTTCACATCACCTTACATTGTTTCTGCTCAGAACTATAAAAAGTATTATTCCCTATGAAGTATATGTCATGAACAAAAATATTTAGCTAACATAAGTAGTGTTAAAAAGATCACAAATGCCACTAAACATAATTATTCTGACAAATACAAACATAAACAGGATTGGTTATTCAATTTAAGTATTTCAAAGCATACAAACATGTTGAATATGCTGTGGAATAGTGAGAAATGTTTTTCATAATGACTGCTGTTTATGCAACTTGCATGTGGTTCAACTTTATAGAAAAATATTCTGGCACTTTTGAGAGGTCCAGTGCTATGAGGACTGTGGACAAAGGTGCAGAAAATTCAATGATGTTAATTCTACTGGATAATGCATGTCAAGTACTGTGCTGCACAGTACAAATAAAGAAGTGTAAACAATGTTATAATCAGAAGATTAAAAACACACACACCATGCCATTTTATTAGGTTGTAATGATGAAAGGCAAAATCTAAGAGCTTAGTCTAGATCCTGTGGCTAGTGTATTTCACCTCTGCTGTCTTATGGAATTATTTTCTGGGCAGTGAACATAAAGTAAACAAAGTGTTTGTTCAACAGAGGTAAGCAGTAACACTATTATTTTTGTTGCTCATAGTAAAAAACTGGAACGTTTCAGATAGGTTTTATAATGGTAACATAGAGATTTAAGAACCAGGTTTTAAATTGTAAGACATTACCAGGGGCAGATGTGGACTCTGACCACAATTTATTGGTTATGAACTGCAGATTTAAACTGAAGAATCTGCAAAAATATAGTAATTAAAGGAGATGGGACCTGGACAAACTGAAAGAACCAGAGGTTTTAGAGAGTTTCAGAGAGAGCATTAGGGAACGACTGACAAGAACAGGTGAAAGAAATACAGTAGAAGAAGAATGGGTAACTTTGAGAGATGAAATAGTGAAGGCAGCAGAGGATCAAGAAGGTAAAAAGGTGAGGGCTAGTAGAAATCCTTGGGTAACAGAAGAGATACTGAATTTAATTGATGAAAGGAGAAAATATAAAAATGCAGTAAATGAAGCAGGCAAAAAGGAATACAAACGTCTCAAAAAATGAGTTGACAGGAAGTGCAAAATGGCTAAGTAGAGACGGATAGAGGACAAATGCAAGGATGTAGAGGCATATATCACTAGGGGTAAGATAGATACTGCCTACAGGGAAATTAAAGAGATCTTTGGAGAAAAGAGAGCCACCTGTATGAATATCAAGAGCTCGGATGGAAAACCAGTCCCAAGCAAAGAAGGGAATGTAGAAAGGTGGAAGGATTATATAGAGGGTCTATACAAGGGCGAAGTACTTGAGGACAATATTATGGAAATGTAAGCAGACACAGATGAATATGAGAGGGGAGATATGATACTGCATGAAGAATTTGTCAGAGCATTGAAAGACCTAGTCAAAACAAGGCCCCAGGAGTAGACAACATTCCATTAGAACTGCTGGTAGCCTCAGGTGAGCCAGCCATGACAAAACCCTCTCAAGATGTATGAGACAGGTGAAATACCATCAGACTTCATGAAGAATATAATAACTCCAATCCCAAAGAAAGCAGGTGTTGACAGGTGTGAAAATTACCAAACTATCAGTTTAATAAGTCATGACAGCAAAATACTAACACAAATTCTTTAAAGACAAAAGGAAAAACAGGCAGGAGACGACCTCAGGGAAGATCAGTTTGGTTCCACAGAAATGTTGGAACAAGCAAGGCAATACTGACCTATTACTTATCTTAGAAGACAGGTTAAGGAAAGGCAAACCTACATTTCTAGCATTTGTAGACTTAGAAAAAGCTTTTGACGATGTTGACTGGAATACTCTCTTCCAAATTCTGAAGGTAGTAGGTGTAAAAGACAGGTAGCAAAAGGCTATTTACAATTTGTACAGAAACCAGATGACAGTTATAAAGAGTCGAGGAGCATGAAAGGGAAGGAGTGGTTGAGAAGGGAGTGAGACAGGATTGTAGCCTATTCAGTCTGTATACTGAGCTAGTGGTAAAGAAAACAAAAGAAAAATTTGGAGTAGAAATTAAAATCCACGGAGAAGAAAGAAAAACTTTGATTTTGCCGATAAAATTGTAATTCTGTCAGATACAGTAAAGGACTTGGAAGAACAGTTCAAAAGAATGGACTGTGTCTTGAAAGGAGGATATAAGATGAACATCAACAAGAGTAAAATAAGGACGATGGAGTGTAATCAAATTAAATCAGGTGATGCTGAGGGAATTG
Source organism: Schistocerca americana (assembly GCF_021461395.2). Taxonomy (NCBI): domain Eukaryota; kingdom Metazoa; phylum Arthropoda; class Insecta; order Orthoptera; family Acrididae; genus Schistocerca; species Schistocerca americana. The sequence continues at coordinate 394,069,380 of NC_060125.1, read as the reverse complement.
TATTAGGAAATGAGACACTTAAGTAGTAAATGTGCTTTGCCATTTGGGAAGCAAAATAACTGATGACTGTTGAAGTGTGGTGGATATAAAATGTAGACTGCTTATGGCAAGGAAAGCATTTCTGAAGAAGAGAAATTTGTTTACATCGAGTATAGATTTAAGTGTCAAGAAGTCCTTTCTGAAAGTATTCGTGTGGAGTGTAGCCACGTATGGAAGTGAAACAAGGATGATAAATAGTTTAGACAAGGAGAGAATAGAAGCTTTTGAAATGTGGTGCCATAGAAGAATGCTAAAGATTAGATGGGTAGATCACGTGACTAATGAGGAAGTACTGAATAGAATTCAGGAGAAGAGGAATTTGTGGCACAACATGACTAGAATAAGGGGTTGGTTGGTAGGATGCATTCTGAGGCATCAAGCGATAACCAATTTAGTACTGCAGGGTAGTGTGGAGGGTAAAAATCATACATGGAGACCAAGAGATAAATACACTAAGCAGATTCAAAAGGACGTAGGTTGCAGTAATTACTTGGAGATGAAGGAGCTTGCGCAGGATAGAGTAGCACAGAGGGCTGCATCCAACCAGTCTCTGGATTGAAGGCCACAGCAACAATAAAAAAAATCAGTTTCAGCTGAGCTGTAGTACACACACTCACAACACAAGACACAAAAATAATTTTCATGTAAGCTTTGTCTCCTTCTTCAGGGTTCAGAATAGAGTTAAGCACTCTGGTGGTAAGATAATCAACAAGCTCCTGTATAACGTAAAGAAAAAAATTGGAAATCCCTATCAATTTAAAAGAAAATTGAATACCTACCTCATTAGCCACTATTTCTGCAATTTATCTGAATATCTAAACTCAAGGACTGAAAGGCTCTTTTAGCAACATGATGACAATGTTTATTATGAAGCTGCACTACAAGTAATATTTAGTATTTACAGATGTAACAAATATTTTCTTTGCTGTATTTGTCTTATGTTAATATGTGCAATGACTCTTTCCATGACCATAAATACTGTCCTTCTTGATGGGATCTATAGAACATTATGAAGGAACGACTGAATGATTACATTACTGGCACTTTTAAGCCTAGTGTATGACTCAGTAAGATCCACAAGATGTCACTTCCTTAACAAACATTGTTGCTGAAGAAGATCAGTAACAGTGGTTCAGGCAACAATTCTGACCACATACTAAGTCACACAGCTGAGGATAAAATCAGGACAAAGACAAAGAGAGGTACATTATGAGGTTAGATAGAAACTGAGTGACTCAATGGAATCCACACAATGAGGCATAAAGAAGCAATTAATCAATGAAAAACATAACACTAAAAATTTAAAATTATAGCAATCTTATTTACCTGAAGGTCCATTTCATGTAGTCTGAACTGGACAGCCTGTTCCACATACTGCAAACGATTGTGGAATGTGAGGGGAATGCTTCTGCCACCTGGTACAATGGGCATAACTTTTCCCGTACAACTAGTGCCTTCAAAACACTCCAGTGGTATTACCTGCAGGGTAAAGAATACAAAATATTAACAATTATAAACAAAAAATATTGCTAAAATTAAGAGCAATTAAGAAAAACTGGAAGAGACGGGGTACAAGATCTTCCTCCTAAATCAATTCAGCACAAATGATTTATTTCAATGACGATTAGAGTATGAACTAAAAATGGTGCCAAAAGATAACAATGTTGAAAGCGAACATGAGAATATTATACAAACAATTAGGAAAATTGCTCTAGAGGTGCTGGGGGACAGAGTAAAGGTGTAGACAAATAGGATCCTCCATGGCTGTCAGATGACCTTAAGAAGTTGATTTGGGAAATGAAAAAAATGTACCTCAAGACAAAATTACAAGACAATAAATCAGGAATTACGAAACAGAATCAAATCAGAAAAGAACAAGATGTGGGAACAGAAATGCATCCAAATTGAGAGTTTAATAGGTGGATCACAAACAGAAGTATGGAGAACAATCGCTGGTATGAAGAAAACTCCAAGAAACAAAGCAGTAAACAATTTAATTCCTTTAAGCTAATGGAAAAAGCATTATACTGATTTTCTAACTGAAGACAGAACGAGGTAGGACAGAACAAAAAGTTTGGAATATGAACATCACGACAGAGGACGTACACAGTGCATTAGCTAAAATGAAGAATGGCCAATCGCCTGGTCCTGGAAATATTCCTGTGGAGTTATTGAAAGCTTGAGGACACCATTTAACGAAAAGAATACCAGCTTATGAGCAACTGCTGTCAACAGATTGAAGTTCCATCGGTGTGGAAAAGATCGTATATAGTCTCCATTTTCAAGAAGAGAATTAGAAAAGACACTGATTGCTGCAGAGACATAAGTGGGAACTGCATGATGAGCTGCTGATTTGGCAAAATTGTATGTGAGAAAATAAGATAGAATGTTGGACACCATATTGGAGGAGACCAGAGTGGGTTCAGGCAGAACAGATCCTCTACAGATAACCTTTTTATTTTTACAACAGCTAATGGAGAAATTCATAGCAGGAGCTACACATGGCCTGTGTAGATTTAGCTAAAGCCTATGACACAGTTCCTAGAGCAAAACTCTGGGAAACTTTGAAAGATTTTATATGGATGATTAACTTTTACAGAGTATTATTGAAATGTACTATAATAAGGTACAAATTAAAAGAGGGTCAAAATTAGCAGAACCTATTAATGTCACAAACGGATGCTCCGAAGGTAGAAGAAAAGTTGCAGAGGAATGGAAATTATTATTAACGATGTACAGCTGTTTTCGTTAAGTTTTGCTGATGGTCAAGCTGTTCTAGCACAAGATGAATTTGACCTTGAGTTCATGATACCCCATTTATATCGAGAGTATGATAAACGCGGATTGCAAGTGAGTCTGATAAAAACCAAATATCTGGTAGTGAATAGTGACACTAAATTTGAAGTTCACACCAATGATGGAGCAGTTATGAAACAGGTAGAAAATTTAACTATCTTAGGGCATATATTGACTAAAATGGACTGTGTACTACAGAAATAAAATTCAGAACACAACAAAGCAGAAAAGTAATAGGGAGTATAAATTATTTTTGGTTTGACAAGAATATCTCTAATAACAATAAGAAAGAGAGTGGGCAGGCTAATGGTTGAATCTGTTCTATGGTACTGGTCAGAATAACAGCTGTGAAAATGGATTATTTGTGAAGGAGTGCCACAATATCAAGAACTGAAAAGAAGACTAATGACGAAGTGAGAGCTCAAACGAAAGCAGATGAAACACCAATAGACAGAATTGAAAGTAAACCTCTAAAGTAGTATGGACATCTGTTGAAAATACCAGATCATCAATGGCCAAAGAAAATTTTTGACTGGAAACCACCTGGCCAATGTAAATGCGGGAGACCACAATGTTCTTGGAATGACCACATCAACAGAATAATGGAGAATTGCAGAATAACTAAGGAGGAGGCACTGAATAGAGAGGCTTGGCAGAAGATAACAGGAATACAACAAAATGTTGTTATTACTGACTTCTGTCTTAATTAATCCTGTAATAATAATAATAATAATAATAATAATAATAATAATACATAAAAGCTTTGTTCACACCAATCTATCAACTAGCCAGTGATCCAGGACAGTTCTCATCACTTTGCATAACAACAACAGGGAATGGATGTACTGTTACTGTTGTAACTCGCCGATCATTCAAAGTGCCGCCGCGCAATTATGCGCGTCGTCTACATGCGGCGCTGTCTGCCAGCCATGCAGCAGCTGCGCCACCTAAGCGGCCAGCCAGCCAGTGGCCGCCAGACTTGGACTCAGTGTTCATTCGAATGTTAACTTGTTCACATGTCTTGCTTTGTCAACTTGCTCAGTGACTTATATGTGTTGTGTTGTTCTGAAATACATGTGTTCAACTTGATGTTATAACAATTGGCGACGAGGTAGTGGATTTTTCCTTTTCATCGTTGACCCACAGGTTTCCATGGCTACTGTCGAGCAACTATTGCAAGGTCTCATTGAACAGCAAACGCTTCTAACATCGGCGATTCGCGATTTCGTCGCGGCATCAAATGCGGGGCGTTTCTCATCGTTGTCCATACCTCCTTACGATGAGACAGCGGAAGACTGGTCTGATTACGAAAAATGTCTTCGACAGCACTTCTTGGCATTTCATGTCATGGACGAACAAACATGTAAGTCTCTGTTCCTTTCATGGATTTCACCTCAAATGTATCGGTTGTTGTCGCAATTGGCTCCTTTGAAAGATCCTGCGTCTTTGCCCTTTGCTGAAATGTGCTCACTTCTGTCTGTCTATTTTCAAAAGCAAACGCATGTGGTAGCCTCTCGTGTTGCCTTTTATCGTTGTCAAAAACAACCACATCAATCCTATCACACTTGGGCTGCTGAACTTCACGGCCTCAGTCGAAAGTGTCAGTTTGTTACTGACATTCACAAAGAATCCTATGCCGATTCCATGGTACCGGATGCTATTAACCGGTTGGTGCCCGACAGAGAAGTTCGGTAATGTGCTCTTCAGTTGGCAAATCTGACTCTAGATGAAGTCCTATCCATCGCACAGTCTTTCGAAATTTCTCACACCGCTGGGGCGCAAATAAGGGCATGGGGTGATGTTGGGGAAAAACAACCACTGTGCGCAGTTGACGACGCGTGTGATGCATCCCCGCCGGCCGACGTGGCCGCAGTATGCTCCCACGCGCAGCCTCGACCTAACCGTAAACAACCCTCTAAGAAACTGCAGCAAAACCCACGGCAACTTCCTTCATGTCCGCGATGTTTTACGAAACATTCATGGAAGGACTGTCCCCAACGTTGGGCTGTGTGTCACAACTGCAAAAAGAAGGGTCATGTGTCTGCCGTTTGCAAATCCGACCACATACACGATGTTCATGACCGTGACGCTGATTCTGCTTCTGTGTTGTCTGTCAATTGCACTTCTTCCCTTTCAGGGAAGTTATTCCTCACTGTCCAAATCCTGTCGGGATGTTCGCATGCAGGTGGATACCGGTTCTGCTGCCACTATAATTAATTCTCAGACGTATCTTCAGTTGGGTTCTCCACTCCTATCACCTGTCACTCGGCAATTACGGACGTACAATAAACAGAAGATTTCTCTCTTGGGACAATTTAATGCTGAGCTATCTTACAAATCTGTCGTTCGCACTGTTCCCATATTTGTGGTCGACCAGAGCAAAGCAGAAAATCTGTTTGCTTTCAATGCCTTTCGCGTTTTTGGGTTCTCCATAGATGACTCTGTCAATATCGTCTCTGATGCTACTCCTTATGCTCAATTGGATTCCTTGCCGACAACATTTTTGTCCCTTTTTTCTACTGGGTTAGGCCGTGCAAATGACTTTGAAGTGCATATCACGCTCAAACCCACTGCTCGGCCTAAGTTTTTTCGGACTTGGCCCATTCCTGTGGCCCTTCGTGATCGGGTAAAACGGAAGCTGGATCGTCTCACTACTTCAGGGATCTTGCTTCCTGTCACTTGCAGTGAGTGGTCCTCTCCTGTTGTTGTTGTTGCTAAGCCCAATGGTGATATTCGTCTCTGTGGCGATCATAAAGCCACTGTAAATGCACAATGCCTCATTGACACTTATCCTATGCCCCGACCTGAAGAATTGTTCACAAAACTTGCGGATGGCCAGTATTTTTCTAAAACTGACCTGTCAGAAGCTTATCATCAACTTCCTCTCGACGCTGCTTCCTGGCAGTTTCTGGTCCTTAACACACCTTTCGGCCTCTATCAATACCAATGATTGCCATTCGGGGTTGCCAGCACCCCTGCTCTCTTTCAACGGTTCTTGGAACAATTATTGCTCCCTGTCCCTGGGTGTATAAATTACATGGATGACATTGTTGTCACTGGCTCCACCACTGAAGAACATCTTCAGAACCTCCGCACACTTTTCATGTCTTACAAACTGCCGGTCTTAAGTGTAATCTTCCAAAATCACAATTTTTTCAGGCATGTATCACGTACTTGGGGCTTCAACTCTCTCGAGATAGTATTCGTCCTCTTCAGCAAACTGTCGCTGCGATTGATGCCCTTCCTCGCCCTACATCTGTTAAGGAACTGCAGGCCTTCTTGGGGAAAATAGCATACTATCACAAGTTTTTACCATCTGCTGCGTCGGTAGCTCAGCCATTGCATCGCCTGTTGCATAAAAACGTGCCTTTTCACTGGTCCGCGTCATGCGATGTGGCTTTCCACAAATTGAAGGCTATGCTGAAACAGGCCCTGTGCCTGGCTACTTATCGACCTGGCCAACATTTTGTTCTTGCCACAGACACCTCTCAATACAGGGTCGGTGCAGTCCTCGCGCACCGTTTTTCGGACAGCTCTGAACAACCCATTGCTTATGCCTCCAAAACGCTCATGGATGCCCAACAAAAGTATTCTCAAATTGAAAAACAAGCTTTGGCCATTATTTATTCTCTTCGTAAGTTTGGTGTTTTTCTCTATGGCTCCAAATTTCATCTTGTTACGGATCACAAACCACTTGTTTCCTTGTTTCATCCATCACCGTCCCTTCCTGACAAGGCTGCGCACCACCTCCAGCGTTGGGCTCTTTACTTGTCTCGTTTCAATTATGAGATTCATTTCTGGCCGACGGCTCAACATGCGAATGCTGATGCACTGTCTCGCCTTCCCATGGGTCCTGATCTGGCATTTGATAGGGACGAACTTCTGTGTTTCCACCTGGATGTTGCCGAGCAGCGGGTTGTGGACGGGTTCCCCATCACCGGGGACCGGCTGGCGGCTGCTACTGGTTCTGACCCTACCCTATCCCGAGTTTTACGCTGTATTCAGAAGGGTTGGCCAGATCGTCCGTCCGCTAAGACTTCTGATCCATTGCGGAACTACTACACTTTGCGCTACCACCTCACGGCTAGGGATGGTGTTATCCTCCTTTCCACCGACAATGCTTCGCCGCGTGTTGTGGTACCTGCGTCTTTGCCTGCTTCAGTCTTGCGCCTCCTTCACCAAGGGCACTGGGGTGTCTCTCGCACGAAATCTCTGGCGTGCCGTCATGTGTACTGGCCCGGCATCGACTCTGAAATAGCTCACATGGTCGCTGCCTGCGGCCCTTGTGCGTCACAGGCCGCCGCCCCGAAGTCATCTTTGTCACCGTGGCCTTCACCTGAGTCGCCCTAGGAGCGCATTCATGCTGACTTTGTGGGACCCTTTTTAGGCACTTATTGGCTCCTCGTAATTAACGCCTACTGTAACTTTCCTTTCACTGTCTCTTGCACGTCGCCTACCACCGCGGCAATCACAAGTGCTCTCGCCCGCATTTTTTCTTTGGAAGGCCTTCCCTCTACTCTTGTTACTGATAATGGTCCGCAATTTGCCTCTTCCGACTTTGCGCATTTTTGTGCTCGTCATGGCGTTATGCATGTCACAGCCCCTCCGTTCCATCCACAGTCAAACGATGAGGCTGAATGACTGGTCCGCACATTTAAGGCTCAGAGGCGGAAACTCCTGACTTCTTCTGCTGCTGATGATGCGCTTCTCCAGTTTCTGCCTTCTTACCATTTCACCCCCATGGGCGACCACAGCCCGGCTGAGCTCTTATATGGCCGACAGCGCCGCACACTACTTCATCTTCTGTGGCCTTCCACCTCACGGCCACGGGTGTCTTCGCTTGGCCGGTTCACTGCCAACGACCTTGTCTGGGTACGGGGATATGGCAGGCAGCCAAAATGGAGTCCGGGCTGCATCTTATGACACCGTGGCCGATGCCTGTATGAAATCCAGACGGACACTGGTGTTGCAGGGCATCATTCGGACCAGCTTCGGCCTTGGGTGCCGGCAACGTCTGTTCCGAATGCCGCTACACCACCTTCGCCTCTACCTGACGCTCGGGATTTTGGCATCTCTCATTACTCACAACGCAGCCCTCTCACCGTCATCTCGGTGCCAGTATAAGAACGGATGCCACTGGGAGACGTGCCCATGCAGGAACCGGATGACCACCATCTGTTGGAGCCAATCTACTCGCCTCCTTCTCCTACGGACGCTGACACATCGCCCATGTCTCCTGTTATATCAACTGGACTTGCCGCAATGGGCAGATTGGTGCACAGGGCCCCAGCCGATTCGACCCCTACGTCTCCTGTCATCTCGATCCGGTATCATCGGGGACACTTCCGTCCATATGGGAAGCCTCCTCCTCGAGACTTTAAGGCCGGTCAAATGACACCTATGGACGTTAGCACTCTCCAGGCCACCTCCATCAAGACCAGTGCAAAAGTTTCGAAGGGGGGAAAAGTGTTGTGACTCGCCGATCATTCAAAGTGCCGCCGCGCATTACGTGCGTCATCTACATGCGGTGCTGTCTGCCAGCCATGCAGCAGCCATGCCACCTAAGCGGCCGGCCAGCCAGCCAGTGGCCGCTAGACTTGGACTCAGTGTTCATTCGAATGTTACCTTGTTCACATGTCTTGCTTTGTCAACTTGCTCAGTGACTTATACATGTTGTGTCGTTCTGAAATATATGTGTTCAACTTGATGTTATAACAGTTACTTACTACACAGAGGAAGTATTATGCTGCAGACAGGTACAATAACAACAATAAGGAAAGGTTAGATTGCTACTCATCACATGGAGGAGGTGTTGAGTCACGGACAGGTAGAGTGAAACAGAATGGTAGAAATATTTAGCATTTAGGCTCAGTCCTTCATCACATTTAGAAAACTCACATACATTCACACCAGCACCACTTAATGACACTTGGCCGGTGTTGTCTTAGTGCCTGGAGACAACAGTGAGCCGTGTGTGTGTGTGTGTGTGTGTGTGTGTGTGTGTGTGTGTGTGTGTGTGTGTCTGCGCGCGCGTGCGCCTCGATGAGAGAGGGAGGGGGGGGAGAGAGGGAGGGGGGGGAGAGGGGAGAGGGGGGAGGGAGGGAGAGAGAGAGAGAGAGAGAGAGAGAGAGAGAGAGAGAGAACAGAAAGTTGTGAATGTGTGTGGGTTTCCTATTCTGATGAAGGACATAGCCTAAACACTGAATTTTTTAGCATTCTTTTTCATTTTACCTGAGTGTGATTCAACACCTCCCCTACGTAGTGAGTAGCACTTTATCCTCTTCATATTATTATTATTATCCCACCCTGAATTTCCTGCTTCACATAAGTAAGGTTATGAGCAGTGTTTACAATTTTTTTTTTCTTCTGTGTATGTATTGCACAGTAACTGAAGCTTACACTATGCAGGATGTAAGTTATGTTCTCAGCCGGTTTATTGTTCCCTCGATTGGAGTTAAAACTGAGATATTTTTCTGAAATGCACATGTGAAACACTGATGAATATGGAAACCATAGCACCAAAGGAGCAATTCTGGCCTGCGTAAATCACACCAAATACTGAAGGTCAGCGATAGAGGGGTTTTACTGTGACATTGCTGAAGCACAGAAGATACTTTTTGTTGTCAGTACCCACTGTACAGGGGATTTGCAACAATATCAATGAATACAGTCAAATGACACTCATTTGTCGACAGAGAATCTCCGCAAGTGCTAAACCACCACATACGTTTTCTATAAGGCAGCCCTACGAGATGCAACAACCACAATATAGTATTCTAAATCTTGCCGTATACGTAAAATGGCACAATAAATATTATTCTTAATCCTTCCCTCAGCTACTCCATACCATGTGGCATTGAAGTCATCGACACACCATCTTTGATGTAACCTAACTAAAAACAAGCACATTCATTTCTGTAGCAAAGAAATCCAAAATTAAGGTAGCAAGTTCCTGGTACTTGGTATCAGGAACAGTTCTTTTCACAAAGAAAACTGCATGAAAGAAATAAGATTTGGCTTAATGTAGTGCTGACAATTACGACATTAGAAATGAAATCAGCTTGAACTGGACAAGTATGGGGAAGGAACTCCTTCACTGAAGGCATTTATCTTCAGTAATTTACAGAAGTATGAGCCCAGTGCTTTCATCGCTGTACCTTAGCACTCAATCAAATAAAAGGACGTGATACAGAAAATATTTCCTACATGAGTTTATGAATGCAATCTGTTGTCAAGTTAAAGTTCTTCATACCCAAAATGTGCACACTATGATGATTAATTTGGCAGATATATTAAACTTATATTCATAATTAAAGACATGCATTAGTGCAAATCACTCTTTCTCTGTCTACTGAAGCTAACTTATTGCTGGAATGGATTCTTAACATATCTTTGCTCATGGACTATTTACAAAAGTCATTTCAATAGAGGTCAAGCAACAGTATTGAAGATTAAAGGCTGTGAAAGTGCTTTAGACCCCATACAAATGTGCAGTTCACCAGTCTTGGAACAGAGGCAAGGCACTGAGATGGCCCAAAGGGTTCCATCCATTAGCATCATACCCTTTCGGTGAACAAGATACTTAATTTCTAGAAACTATTGATGAAATGAAGGATATAATGTGTTGTTGTAAAAGATCTACACTTGTACTTAATGGGTGTGAGGAAAGAAATAGATCTTCTGGGAAAATATGTTATGTATGAGACAGATTGATCTTAAAATTATCACAAAACTGGCTACGAGTGAGCTGAAGTTTGCACTACTATTGTGACTCACACAAGTAGCTTAATTATGAATATTAGGAAAAATGACATGCTTGACATCACTGGCTGAGAAGTTGCAAATAAAGGTAGTGTCCCCTTGTTCTAAGCAGATCACAATGGGTGTTGGCTGAGGTTAGACCAAACAGCTGGTAACAGCTCAACCTCAGCGGTGCAACGAGCTTTGTTTTTAGTTCGTATGATGTCTGCAAATTATAACCATGTACTGTTTCACAGGAAGTGACTTTGACTGGTGCTCAAATTGTTTTGTATTGAACTGTGACTGTAACTACAGATTTAGACACGGTTAGGTCAGATGAACAAAGTGTATGTTGTGCTATTGTGTTACGTCTCTCAATGGTACAGGTAAGTAGGGCTATGTTTATTATCTTGCTGTATATATGCTCACTGTTGTGGAAGATAATCACATATGACCTTCTGGTCATGACCAAGTGTGGAAATTTAATAGTTGTGGAGAATATTGTGGGGTGAAGTGTGGAACAAAATCAAAACTATCCTGATATTTCACATACAAATTTCTGTCTGGCAGCTTATTTTGAAAGTTGTCTCATTGGGGTTCCTAGGTATCAAAAGATATGCCACGGAGACAATTACTTTGAATTAGTGGCTTCTGTGAAGGCTCCTTGAACTTTGATGTGATGTACATTTATCTTTGATCTGAAACTGATATAGGTATACAACACTTTAATTGGAGGACACAGGGCCCAACAATATATCAAATGAATCTATGCAGCTGTAGAATCCTTTTCGGGTCTCAAACATCTATGCTGTATATATGTAGACTGAAGCAATACTGTAAATTTGCACAAAGGCCAGGATTCAAACTCAGGTCTTCTGCTCACTACGTAGATGCAGTAACCACTACACCACTCTGGCCCAGTGGCTTTGCGCAACTCAGCACACCTCCCTCTTCAAATGCTGTTTGAGTTTAGAGGAATATCAAGTGGGCTGATACATGAATGGGAATTTAGACTGAGAAGGGAGGAGTACTAGCGCAGTCTGATCAGCTGTGCAAAGCCACTGTGCCATGGCGACATAGTGGTTAGCACATCTACCTATGAGCAAGAGACCTATATTCGAATCCTGGTCTTGGTATAAATTTTAATTTTTTGCTTAAATCTCCTTATATCCAACAATATAGTCTATTTGTACTGGAGGTGCTGGGTACTTATTTGCTGGCCAACCAATCTCTTACCAGGCACATAATTTCATTCAAAGGTTGTGCATGTGCTACCAGCTGGGGAGTCATGCTGGAAACTGTACAAGGCAGGTAAGGCGGGCGTGTTTTTGGAAGGCAGGAACATTGCTGATGTGAATGAACTGACAGAAACCAACAGGTGGATATGCTGTAGCACTGGATGCTGCATGCCTGTAACTCAGCCAACTACGGCTAAAGAGAGTTCTTTTTCATTGCGACACCGCATGTGTTGCTCTTTTCATCCAATTTGTAGAAAACTATGTATAAACATTAACTGTAAGGTGAACAGGTTACATACTGACAGTGGGGAGTCCAAAACAAACAAGATGGTGCAACGGTTTACACATTGGACAGTGGATTCACATTTGGAAGGAATGTGGTTTAAATATCCACCCAGTAGGTTTCCCATTGCATCCCTATATCACTTAAGGCAAAGCCAAGATAGTTCCCTTGAAAAAGCACAGTGAATTTTCTTCCCCCGATTTGGACTTCAACTCTGTCTCCAAATGACTTTGTTGTCAAAGGATGTTAAACTCTAATCTACCTTCCAGATCCAATATGGAGCAAGAGTAGTCTATTTCAATGTTGGAACTGCAATCCCAGTTGCCACTCTCTGTCATTTCCCTACATGTGGAGAAAAGCTAGGTGCTACTGTGATAACAGTGGATGTACACCTGCAGTGGTTTGTTGGGTTGACAGTCTGTACAGTTCAACAATCCACCTAAACCATTAACAATGTTCCAAAAGAATTAGTAAGTGCCATCTTATTCCCACGAAAAAACTTACATTCTGTCAGTGGATATCATCCTTGGCTCATTATATCCCTTTATTCTGTTATATATACGGCCACAAAATTCTTTTCACAACATATCCAATGTACACAACACAGTGGTACCTCTCTCTCTCTCTCTCTCTCTCTCTCTCTCTCTCTCTCTCTCTTCCAACCCCCCCCCCCCCCCCCCCCCCCCCCCCCCCCACACACACACATACACATCACAGTTAAATGCTTCTTTCTCATTATGTGCTCTACATACATACATACATACATCAGTGCTAATGGTTAGTCTGGCAGGTTTTGAATTTACATAAACTACAAAAAATCTAAATATGTAAAACAACAACGTTTACATAGAACAATGCCTTCAAATGCAAAATATAATATAATTTAAATCTGAAAAGTGGAACTAATAGGAAACAAATTACCAGGTTAACTTCAGTCAAATATGTAGTAACTTAAAAAAGCACAGTCATTACGAATGCAATTTTAAAAAACAGAAGAACATGGAAACATTTTACTTTTGAGAACTCCCGTAAAACATACAAGTTTAGATGAATGGGTGCATTTAGGAAACAGTATGAAAATTAATGAGATCTACTCCCACGTTGCTAGCTAACAACTGATGAAATATTCACTCAAAACACACACACACACACACACACACACACACACACACACACACACACACACACACGATAAATTGTGATTTTGCAGTGAGGAAGAATTATTTAATATTCTTAGTTATTTACTTTTGTTCTTTTGCCTCAAGGGTAATACTATCAGATCAATAAAACAGTGGTTACAGAAAAGGACAACTCAGTCACCAACTACAGTCAGATAACTGTCACATATATTGTACCTTCGCTTTTAGCTAGCTTTTGGGTAAATTTAAGTGTTTGAAATCTTTTCTGAATGTATTTATGTGGTATGGAAATGAAACATGGATGATGGGCAATTCAGACAAGAAGAGAATAGAAGCTTCTGAAATGTGGTGGTACAGAACATTGAAGATTTTGTGAGCAAATCAAATAATTAATGAGAAGGTACTGAATCACATTGGAGGGAAAAAATGGCACAACTTCCCTAAAAGAAGGGACTGGTTGATAGGACACATCCTAAGGCATCAAGAAATTGTCAATTTGTGTGTGTGTGTGTGTGTGTGTGTGTGTGTGTGTGTGTGGGCGCGCGCGCGCGCGCGCGCGCGCGTGCGCACTGGGGATGGTGCAAAACTGCAGACAGTGACCGAGGCTTGAATACAGTAAGCAACTTCAAATGGATCTATAGGTTGTATTACTTATGCGGAGATGAAGAGGCTTGCACACAATAAACTAGCATGGAGAGCGGCATCAAACCACTCTTTGGGCTAAAGATCGCAACAAAACTTTATATCTAAGTATTCTAAAGGCTTTCTCTATATTTGAAGGGCAAATTATTTCTGACTTACATCGATCAATCAATCTTCAGTGATTTATTATAATTGTAAAAAATGAAAGCAGCCATAAGAATCTCCATGTCTAACAACAAACTGCACAATTAATCTATTAATCTTGCCAATCTTTATTTGTCTCAGATGCTAAGCATATGGTTATATGACATCTTCAAAGCATGCTATCACTGAGTATTCAACCACTCACTATCTGCATTACAACAAAAATGGTAAACCCTCATAAAATAAAAAGTAATTTCAGGAAGAGTGAACAACTTAGCATTACCTGCATTATTATTTTCATGGTGGGGTAGCATACATGCAATATCATTGCATTATTTAAACAATGAATTTCCAAACATGAAACACAACATGGAAGGAGCTATGTTTTTTAGCAACTTACCTCATAGAAATTTGTTTCTGTTATGCCAGACAAATGTATGTCTCTTATTCCTCTCAGACTTTGCGTGTAAAGAATATCTGTCTCTTCTAAATCATCCATTGTCACTGGTTCTTCAACCAGCAGTTTCCACACAATAGGAGCTAATGGTACGGCTAGTGGCTTCTTTGTCCGTACCGCAACCCCAAACAAGATACCTATTCAATGATATACAGAAGCAGTAAATATTTTTTGTAAAGGATAGCTTGTAAATATGGTATATTGAGCTGCAGACAGACATGATTTAAGACTGTACACAAGAGCTTTGATCAAAACCTCTTCCTAAAAGAAAACACACACACACACACACACACACACACACACACACACACACACACCCTGATATATATATCTCTAAAAACAAAGATGATGTGAATTACCAAACGAAAGCGCTGGCAGGTCGATAGACACACAAACAAACACAAACATACACACAAAATTCAAGCTTTCGCAACAAACTGTTGCCTCATCAGGAAAGAGGGAAGGAGAGGGAAAGACGAAAGGATGTGGGTTTTAAGGGAGAGGGTAAGGAGTCATTCCAATCCCGGGAGCAGAAAGACTTACCTTAGGGGGAAAAAGGACGGGTATACACTCGCGCGCACACACACACACACACACACACACACACACACACACACATATCCATCCACACATATGCAGACACAAGCAGACATATTTAAAGACAAAGAGTTTGGGCAGAGATGTCAGTCGAGGCGGAAATGCAGAGGCAAAGATGACGTTGAATGACAGGCGAGGTATGAGTGGCGGCAACTTGAAATTAGCGGAGATTGAGGCCTGGTGGGTAACGGGAAGAGAGGATATTTTGAAGAGCAAGTTCCCATCTCCGGAGTTCGGATAGGTTGGTGTTGGTGGTTAGTATCCAGATAACCCGGACGGTGTAACACTGTGCCAAGATGTGCTGGCTGTGCACCAAGGCATGTTTAGCCACAGGGTGATCCTCATTACCAACAAACACTGTCTGCCTGTGTCCATTCATGCGAATGGACAGTTCGTTGCTGGTCATTCCCACATAGAAAGCTTCACAGTGTAGGCAGGTCAGTTGGTAAATCACGTGGGTGCTTTCACACGTGGCTCTGCCTTTGATTGTGTACACCTTCCGGGTTACAGGACTGGAGTAGGTGGTGGTGGGAGGGTGCATGGGACAGGTTTTACACCGGGGGCGGTTACAAGGATAGGAGCCAGAGGGTAGGGAAGGTGGTTTGGGGATTTCATAGGGATGAAGTAACAGGTTACGAAGGTTAGGTGGATGGCGGAAAGACACTCTTGGTGGAGTGGGGAGGATTTCATGAAGGATGGATCTCATTTCAGGGCAGGATTTGAGGAAGTCGTATCCCCGCTGGAGAGCCACATTCAGAGTCTGGTCCAGTCCCGGAAAGTATCCTGTCACAAGTGGGGCACTTTTGTGGTTCTTCTGTGGGGGATTCTGGGTTTGAGGGGATGAGGAAGTGGCTCTGGTTATTTGCTTCTGTACCAGGTCGGGAGGGTTGCAGTCTCCCATCCTTCATCAAAGACACCAACCACTTTCTCGAACGCCTGGAATCCCTACCCAGTCTGTTACCCCCGGAAACCATCCTTGTAACCATTGATGCCACGTCCTTATACACAAATATTCCGCACGTCCAGGGCCTCGCTGCGATGGAGCATTTCCTTTCACGCCGATCACCTGCCACCCTACCTAAAACCTCTTTCCTCATCACCTTAGCCAGCTTCATCCTGACCCACAACTTCTTCACTTTTGAGGGCCAGACATACCAACAATTAAAGGGAACAGCCATGGGCACCAGGATGGCCCCCTCGTACGCCAACCTATTCATGGGTCGCTTAGAGGAAGCCTTCTTGGTTACCCAAGTCTGCCAACCCAAAGTTTGGTACAGATTTATTGATGACATCTTCATGATCTGGACTCACAGTGAAGAAGAACTCCAGAACTTCCTCTCCAACCTCAACTCCTTTGGTTCCATCAGTTTCACCTGGTCCTACTCCAAATCCCATGCCACTTTCCTTGACGTTGACCTCCACCTGTCCAATGGCCAACTTCACACGTCCGTCCACATCAAACCCACCAACAAGCAACAGTACCTCCATTATGACAGCTGCCACCCATTCCACATCAAACGGTCCCTTCCCTACAGCCTAGGTCTTCGTGGCAAACGAATCTGCTCCAGTCCGGAATCCCTGAATCATTACACCAACAACCTGAAAACAGCTTTCGCATCCCGCAACTACCCTCCCGACCTGGTACAGAAGCAAGTAACCAGAGCCACTTCCTCGTCCCCTCAAACCCAGAATCCCCCACAGAAGAACCACAAAAGTGCCCCACTTGTGACAGGATACTTTCCGGGACTGGACCAGACTCTGAATGTGGCTCTCCAGCAGGGATACGACTTCCTCAAATCCTGCCCTGAAATGAGATCCATCCTTCATGAAATCCTCCCCACTCCGCCAAGAGTGTCTTTCCGCCGTCCACCTAACCTTCGTAACCTGTTAGTTCATCCCTATGAAATCCCCAAACCACCTTCCCTACCCTCTGGCTCCTATCCTTGTAACCGCCCCCGATGCAAAACCTGTCCCATGCACCCTCCCACCACCACCTACTCCAGTCCTGTAACCCGGAAGGTGTACACGATCAGAGGCAGAGCCACGTGTGAAAGCACCCACGTGATTTACCAACTGACCTGCCTACACTGTGATGCATTCTATGTGGGAATGACCAGCAACAAACTGTCCATTCGCATGAATGGACACAGGCAGACAGTGTTTGTTGGTAATGAGGATCACCCTGTGGCTAAACATGCCTTGGTGCACAGCCAGCACATCTTGGCACAGTGTTACACCGTCCGGGTTATCTGGATACTTCCCACCAACACCAACCTATCCGAAGTCCGGAGATGGGAACTTGCCCTTCAGTATATCCTCTCTTCTCGTCATCCACCAGGCCTCAATCTCCGCTAATTTCTAATTTCAAGTTGCCGCCACTCATACCTCACCTGTCTTTCAACAACTTCTTTGCCTCTACACTTCTGCCTCGACTGACATCTCTGCCCAAACTCTTTGTCTTTAAATATGTCTGCTTGTGTCTGTATGTGTGGATGGATATGTGCGTGTGTGCGAGTGTATACCTGTCCTTTTTTCCCCCTAAGGTAAGTCTTTCCGCTCCCGGGATTGGAATGACTCCTTACCCTCTCCCTTAAAACCCACTTCCTTTCGTCTTCCCCTCTCCTTCCCTCTTTCCTGATGAGGCAACAGTTTGTTGCGAAAGCTTGAATTTTGTGTGTGTGTTTGTGTTTGTTTGTGTGTCTATCGACCTGCCAGCACTTTTGTTCGGTAAGTCACCTCATCTTTGTTTTTATATATAATTTTTCCCACATGGAATGTTTCCTTCCATATATATATGAATGATGATGTGACTTACCAAATGAAAGTGCTGGCAGGTCGACAGACACACAAACGAACACAAACATACACATAAAATTCAAGCTTTCGCAACAAACTGTTGCCTCATCAGGAAAGAGGGAAGGAGAGGGAATGACGAAAGGATGTGGGTTTTAAGGGAGAGGGTAAGGAGTCATTCCAATCCCGGGAGCGGAAAGACTTACCTTAGGGGGAAAAAAGGACGGGTATACACTCGCACACACACACACACACACACACACACACACACACACACACACACACACACATATCCATCCACACATATACAGACATAAGCAGACATATTTAAAGTGCAGCAGGGTGCACATATATTAATTTGAACCCAACAATTATATATATATATATTTTTTTTTTTTCTCTGCCTCATGATGACTGGATGTTGTGTTCTGTCCTTAGGTTAGTTAGGTTTAAGTAGTTCTAAGTTCTAGGGACTGATGACCATAGATGTTAAGTCCCATAGCGCTCAGAGCCATTTGAACCATTTTTTTATACATACACAAACTGCTGATCAGGTCAAAATGCACTGAAACACTTTGAACAGGAGCAACAATCCAGAGTGGGGTAGGAAAGGAAAGGGATAGCAGGGTACAGGTGTGGGAAGAGGAATCAGTACTGCCTGACAGAGCATGCAGGGGCTAGAGGTGGTAGGCCATGTCTACTAGGCATAGAGTTGGGAGGTTGCGCGAGGAGGGCCAGAGGGGGGTGGGGAAGGGGGAGTGCAAAGGAGAGGAGTAGAGAAGGGGAAAAGATAGGTGGGTTTGTTAGCGGAGAGCAGCACACAATGAGGGAGAGGAGTAGAACAGAGGCCAACCACCCTGGCAAAGTGGACACACCAGTTTGCATCAGATAACTGAAGTTACATGGTGTGAGGCTTGGCTGGTGCTTGGATTGGTGACTGTCTATGTCTGCTGAGCACTGTTGGCAAGCAGGGTGCACTCAGCCCTTGTGAGGCCAATAGAGCAGCTACTTGATTGAGAAGTAGCAACTCCATTTCCAAAAGCTGAGAACAACTGGGAGAGCAGTTTGCTGACCACAAGCCCCCCCCACCCGCCCCCCAAAAAAAAACCGCATCCAGTGATGCCTTCAGCTCAGGCCCGAGATGGTTTGAGTTGTGAAGCAGACATTGAAATCAAGCTTGTTATGTTCACCTGCATGTTATGCCACAGAGTTTTCCACTTTGCTTTGGCCACAGTTTGGTAGTGGTCATTCATGCTGGTGTCATGCCAAAATAAAAAGATGAGAATTGACATAGAGTGACAATTGACATAGCTGCTTTCAGAGATGGCTTGGCCTCTGTTTTCAGAGGTGGCTCGGCCTCTGATAGTGTAGGATCAGCCTGTGACAGGACTGTGATAGAAAGTGTAGGGTGGGTGGATTGGGCAGCTCTTGCACCTAGGTCTTCCACAGGGATATGATCCCAGTGGCAAACATTTGGGACTGAGGTGGCATAGGAATGTTCAAGACTGTGGATGTTGGGTAGGCGATGATCCACCACTTTAAGAGAGGTGGGTAGGGTCTTTGGCATGATATGCCTCAATTCAGGGCACAATGAGAGATAATCAAAGCCCAGATGAAGAATGTGTTTCAGCTATTCCTGTCTGGAGTGGTATTAGGTGACAAATGGGTTGCCCCTTTGTAGCTGGTTAGTGGGAGTGGTGGGAGGATTGGAATTGTATGAGGATAAGGCACGGGAAATCTGTTTGCATACAAGGTCTAGGGGATAGTGCCTGTCTGTGAAGGCTTTTGTGAGACATTCAGCAAACTGGGGCAAGGGAGTTCTTGTCACTGCATATACAGCATGCCCAGATGACCAGGCTGTATGGGAGGAATTTTTAGGTGTGCGATGGATGGCAGCCGTTGAAATGCATGTACTGTATGTAGGTGGCTGGTGGGTTTAATATAAACAGAGCTGTGGATGTAGCCATTGGAGAGGTGGTGGTCAATGTCCAAGAAGGTGGCATGCTGGGTTGAGGGAAACCAAGTGAAGTGGATGGGAGAGAAAATGTTGAGGTTGTGTTAGCTAAAACCCATCCCCAAATCCTGTTCCATAAATGCTTCCTGAACACTGGAATCTCCACAAATGGCCTAACCACAAAAATTCATTTCTCTCAATCCCAACCCTCCTTTCACAATGACCTTCTCAGATTCAGCCAGACCCTCTCCCTCACAAACCTGGTAATGCAAAAACACATGTCCATGGCCTGGTCTTCCCAGAACCACCTCTCCTTCCTCTGCAAGATATAGCTAATGTGCAGCCCTACTACATACAACCCATCTATGAAATTGAATCGATTGTACTCCAGCACCTGGAAAAGCACTCCAGATACCCACCCCTCATACATTATCAACTCTCTGACATCCTACTGCTGCTTTGGGGCACCACTACCTAACCCATATCCTACCCATGTGTTCCTTCCCATCAAACCCTCAAAGCACCCAAACCCTGCCTAGCTGACCTTGTCAACCTGTCACATCGCCCAAAACTCCACTAAATCCAGAGCCAAAAAATCCCAGAACACTGTTGTTAACCTTTCCACCTAAATCCTCAGCCCTACAGAAGTTTAAGTCCTATTCAAAGGTCTACCTTCACCCCTGCACCAAAATGTATCCATGCTGGACTTGTCAAAGACCTCCTCTCCTTTGCCCGATCCCTGTAATGAAAACAATTCTTTGCCACTGATCCCTCCTATCAAAGCCAACCAAATTCCAACATTGAACCCTGCCTCTCCCAGTTCATGCCACCATCCAACCATGACCCCCTCCCCCCCCCCCCCCCCACCCCCCCCCCCCCCACCCCCACTCACCTAATCACCTCATGGTCACCTTCTGCGAATTCCTTAACTCTGACTTGGCTTCAACGTCCTTCCCTAGGTCCCTTCCTAAGAACACCAATCTTTCAGCAGAACAAAGGACAGCCACACACAACCTCAAAACAGATCCTGACCTAATCATTCTACCTCCAGACTAAAGTTCAAACACAGCCATCAGGAATCTTAGTGACTATCTCGTGGAAGGCCCTGGCCAACTGTCTGACTCCTCCACCTGTAAAATCTGACAGAATGATACCATCTCAGAAGTCCAACATATATCAAATTCCTGCTCAAAGCCTTTGGCCCTTTCCAGAACCTCTCCTGTGAATTCATTTTCCTTCTTAACCCTATGACATTCACCTCCTACATGGTCCCAAAAATCTACAAACCTAGCAATCCTGAAGATCCAACCATTTCCTTCACTGACTCTCCACCATCCCCACCCCTTTACCTCCTGAATCACTACTCATCACTGTTCATGGCACTGTCCTATGCACCCAATATCCCACATGCCCATAGTCTTGCTGCTATTCAGCACTATCTTTCCCATCCTTCAGACTCCAAACCCACTATCTCATTCCTCATACACCTTACGTACTATATCCTAACACAAAAGTACTTCTACCGAGCGGGGTGGCGCAGTGGTTAGACACTGGACTCGCATTCGGGAGGTCGACGGTTCAATCCCGCGTCCCGCCATCCTGATTTAGGTTTTCCGTGATTTCCCTAAATCGCTCCAGGCAAATGCCGGGATGGTTCCTCTGAAAGGGCACGGCTGACTTCCTTCCCCATCCTTCCCTAATCCAATGAGACCGATGACCACGCTGTCTGGTCTCCTTCCCCAAAACCAACCAACCAAAAGTACTTCTCCTATGAAGGGAAGGTATATAAACAAAACTGTAACACAGCCATAGCCACTTGCTTAGCAACTACTTCTCCTATGAAGAGCACAAACAAATCTGTAGCACGGCCATGGGTACCTACATGGCATCCTCTTATGCCAAACTGTTTATGGGCCAGGTCTGGTTTAGTTTCATTGATGATACCTTCATGATCTGGACTCAGGGCCAGGACACTATTTCCTCATTGCTTCACTCCAACTCCTCCTCTCCAATCCATTCACTTAGTCCTCTTTAACCCAATGTGTCATCTTCCTGCACATTGACCACCTCTTCTCAGATGGCTTCATCCACACATGTTCACATTAAACCTGCCAATCATCAACAGCACCTGCATTCTAACATCTGACATCTCTTCCACACCAAAAAATCCCTCCCATACAGCCTGGCCAGAAGCCATATCTGCAGTGACAAGAACTCTACATCTACATCTACATCTACATCTACAGCCATACTCTGCAAGCCACCTGACGGTGTGTGGCGGAGGGTACCTTGAGTACCTCTATCGGTTCTCCCTTCTATTCCAGTCTAGTATTGTTCGTGGAAAGAAGGATTGTTGGTATGCTCCTGTGTGGGCTCTAATCTCTCTGATTTTATCCTCATGGTCTCTTCGCGAGATATACGTAGGAGGGAGCAATATACTGATTGACTCTTTGGTGAGGGTATGTTCTCGAAACTTCAACAAAAGCCCGTACCGAGCTACTGAGCGTCTCTCCTGCAGAGTCTTCCATTGGAGTTTATCTATCATCTCCGTAATGCTTTCGCGATTACTAAATCATCCTGTAACGAAGCGCGCTGCTCTCTGTTGGATCCTCTCCATCTTCTCTATCAACCCTATCTGGTACGGATCCCACACTGCTGAGCAGTATTCAAGCAGTGGGTGAACAAGTTTACTGTAACCTACTTCCTTTGTTTTCGGATTGCATTTCCTTAGGATTCTTCCAATGAATCTCAGTCTGGCATCTGCTTTACCGACGATCAACTTTATATGATCATTCCATTTTAAATCACTCCTAATGCGTACTCCCAGATAATTTATAGAATTAACTGCTTCCAGTTGCTGACCTGCTATTTTGTAGCTAAATGATAAGGGATCTTTCTTTCTATGTATTCACAGCACACTACACTTGTCTACATTGAGATTCAATTGCCATTCCCTGCACCATGCGTCAATTCGCTGCAGATCCTCCTGCATTTCAGTACAATTTTCCATTGTTACAGCCTCTCGATATACCACATCATCATCTGCAAAAAGCCTCAGTGAACTTCCAATGTCATCCACAAGGTCATCTATATATATTGTGAATAGCAATGGTCCTACGACACTCCCCTGCGGCACGCCTGAAATCCCTCTTACTTCGGAAGGCTTCTCTCCATTGAGAATGACATGCTGCGTTCTGTTATCTAGGAACTCTTCAATACAATCACACAATTGGTCTGATAGTCCATATGCTCTTACTTTGTTCATTAAACGACTGTGGGGAACTGTATCGAACGCCTTGCGGAAGTCAAGAAACACGGCATCTACCTGGGAACCCGTGTCTATGGCCCTCTGAGTCTCGTGGACGAATAGTGCGAGCTGGGTTTCACACGATCATCTTTTTCGAAACCCATACTGATTCCTACAGAGTAGATTTCTAGTCTCCAGAAAAGTCATTATACTCGAACATAATACGTGTTCCAAAATTCTACAACTGATCGATGTTAGAGATATAGGTCTATAGTTCTGCACATCTGTTCGACATCCCTTCTTGAAAACGGGGATGACCTGTGCCCTTTTCCAATCCTTTGGAACGCTACGCTCTTCTAGAGACCTACGATACACCACTGCAAGAAGGGGGGCAAGTTCCTTCACGTACTCTGTGTAAAATCGAACTGGTATCCCAACAGGTCCAGCGGCCTTTCCTCTTTTGAGCGATTTTAATTGTTTCTCTATCCCTCTGTCGTCTATTTCAATATCTACCATTTTGTCATCTGTGCGACAATCTAGAGAAGGAACTACAGTGCAGTCTTCCTCTGTGAAACAGCTTTGGAAAAAGACATTTAGTATTTCAGCCTTTAGTCTGTCATCCTCTGTTTCAGTACCATTTTGGTCACAGAGTGTCTGGACATTTTGTTTTGATCCACCTACCACTTTGACATAAGACCAAAATTTCTTAGGACTTTCTGCCAAGTCAGTACATAGAACTTTACTTTCGAATTCATTGAACGCCTCTCGCATAGCCCTCCTCACACTACATTTCGCTTCGCGTAATTTTTGTTTGTTTGCAAGGCTTTGGCTATGTTTATGTTTGCTGTGAAGTTCCCTTTGCTTCCGCAGCAGTTTTCTAACTCGGTTGTTGTACCATGGTGGCTCTTTTCCATCTCTTACGATCTTGCTTGGCACATACTCATCTAACACATATTGTACAATGGTTTTGAACTTTGTCCACTAATCCCCAACACTATCTATACTTGAGACAAAACTTTTGTGTTGAGCCGTCAGGTACTCTGTAATCTGCTTATTGTCACTTCTGCTAAGCAGAAAAATCTTCCTACCTTTTTTAATATTTCTATTTACAGCTGAAATCATCGATGCAGTAACCGCTTTATGATCACTAATTCCCTGTTCTGTGTTAACTGTTTCAAATAGTTCAGGTCTGTTTGTCACCAGAAGGTCTAATATGTTATCGCCACGAGTCAGTTCTCTGTTTAACTGCTCAAGGTAGTTTTCAGATAAAGCACTTAAAAAAATTTCACTGGATTCTTTGTCCCTGCCACCCGTTATGAACGTTTGAGTCTCCCAGTCTATATCCGGCAAATTAAAATCTCCACCCTGAACTATAACATGGTGGGAAAATCTACTCGAAATATTTTCCAAATTATCCTTCAGGTGCTCAGCCACAACAGCCGCTGAGCCAGGTGGCCTATAGAGACATCCAATTACCATGTCGGAGCCTGCTTTAACCATGACCTTCACCCAAATTATTTCACATTTCGGATCTCCGTCAATTTCCTTCGATACTATTGCACTTCTTATCGCTATAAACGTGCCTCCCCCTTCACTGTCGAGCCTGTCTCTGCGGTATACATTCCAATCTGAGTTTAGGATTTCATTACTGTTTACGTCTGGTTTCAGCCAACTTTCTGTCCCTAGTATTATATGGGCATTGTGATCGTTTATTAATGAGAGCAGTTCTGGGACCTTTCTATAGACGCTCCTGCAGTTTACTATTAGAACATTAATATTGTTATTCCCTGTTGCATTTTGCCTACTCCTACCTTGCCGCGACTCAGGAGGCGTCTTATTGGGCCTAGGGAGGGAATTTTCTAACCTAAAAAACCCACATGTGCACTCCACATGTACTCCGCTACCCTTGTAGCCGCTTCCGGCGTGTAGTGCACGCCTGACCTATTCTGGGGGACCCTACATTTCTCCACCCGGTAGCGGAGGTCGAGAAATTTGCACCCCAGATCTCCGCAGAATCGTCTGAGCCTCTGGTTTAAGCCTTCTACCTGGCTCCAAACCAGAGGACCGCGATCGGTTCTGGGAACAATACTACAAATAATTAGCTCAGATTTCCGCCTTCACCAATTCCACCAACAGCCTGTACGAACTGAGGATGACCTCTGAACCTAGACGGCAGGAGTCACTGGTGCCGACATGAGCAACAATTTGCAGTCGGGTGCACCCAGTACTCTCTATCGCCGCCGGCAGGGCCTCCTCCACATCTCAGATGAGACCCCCCGGCAAGCAGACAGAGTGAACACTGGACTTCTTCCCTGACCTTTCCGCTATTTCCCTAAGGGGCTCCATCACCCGCCTAACGTTGGAGCTCCCAATAACTAATAACCCCCCCCCCCCCCCGTGTGCCTGCTCGGACCTTGCTGAAGGAGCGGCCACATGTCCACTCACAGGCAGAGTGGGCCAGCCTCCATGTTGACCCTCCGCCTCGTGCGCCGCGAACGCCGCTGAACCCGCCACTCCCCTTGGGGAAAACAGCACTACCTGTCTCTGGACTGTATTGAAAACAAACACTAGCACTACTGGCACTATGGTTGACTAAAGGGACCCTCTCTGACTGTATTCAAAACAAACGTGAAATCTATGGAACACTATTACTAGCACTTGGCAATTAAAGCTTCCTAAAAGCAATAACACATGGAAGAAGAAGTGACAAGTAAGAAAAATACAGTTAACACTTAAATTAACATAGCTCGCTGCACAGCAAACGTGAAGCAGATGGCAGTTACAACGACACTGACACTACTGGCATTATGGCTGACTAAAGGTACTCTCTCTGACTGTATTCAAAACAAACACGAAATCTATGGAACACTATTACTAGTACTCAACAATTAAAGCTTCCTAAAAGCAAAAACACAATGAAGAAGAAGTGACAGGTAAGAAAAATACAGTTAATACTTAAAATAACGTAGCTCGCTGCACAGTAGATGTGAAGCAGACGGCAGTTACGATGACACTGACACTCCTTTGCTCAGTACGCTGAATGTCCCACAAAGGCCTTCACAAAAGGGCACTATCCCTCTGACTTAATCCACAAATAGATTTCCTGTGCCACATCCCCAAACACCCCCAATCCTCCCACCACTCCAAGAATCAGCTACAAAGGAGTGTCCCCTTCGTCATCCAATACTATCCCAGATTGCAACAACTGAACCACATCCTTTGTCAGGGCCTTGATTATCTCTCATCATGCCCCACAATGACGGACATCATACCTAAAACCCTTCCCATCCCTCCTAAAGTGGTGTTCCACCAGGGTTAATGGAGACCATCAAACTGTGGCCAATGAGCAACGTGGACCACCTCGTGGCACAACAGAGCAGCTGAATATAGTGTGCTTGATTTCAATGGCTGCTTGACAACCTGAGCCATTTGGTTCCTCCGCTCCACCACCATCTTTTCTGAACTGTGCAGGTAAGAGTTACCCTTACAACATATTCTCTGCTCCCAAAATCATTTTGACCTCAACCTACAGTAACCTACAGACCCCCAAACCTTCGCCCAATAGTTTCCACCCCCTCTGTCCTTTCACCTCCACCTAATTCACATTCCCTCTCCTCACTGTGCACTGCTTTCTGCTAATGCATCTGCCAGTCTTTTCCCTTTCTATTCCCTCTACTTTCCACACTCCACTTTCCCCCCTCCATTCTCCACAGTCTTCCATAGCTGTGCCTGGCAGCCATGCCCTGCCACCTCTAGTCCCTGCACGCTTTGCCAGGCAGCACTAATTCCTCTTCCAACAACCATGCTCTGCTATCACTCCCCCTTCCCTGCCCCATTCCATATTGATGCTCCCGTTTGACATGGTTCAGCTGCATTCAGGTCTGAGCAACTGGAGATAACGGTCGTATGTGTGTGTGTGTATTTTCTTTTATGAATAAGGCTTTGGTCAGAAGCTCTTGTGTACCATCTTTTCATCTTGCTTGCTCAACATGTCATCTTTACGGTGAGTAGCAATCTATCCTTTGCATAATATTATTGATATTCTAGCCTGGACTTTCAATTGTTTAAATATTTTGTATAATACATATAAAAGTCAAAGAAAATAATAATAATAATAATTCATAAAAAGTGAAGCCACATTTGCAAAAATATGTAGAGGATAGTAAACGGCAAAGATAAATCCAATACAAAATAAATATAAGTGTGATCAACAAAAGCTCTTCCCATTATATAAATAACACTAATGACACTGCACACACACACACACACACACACACACACACACACACAGTAACGAGCAGAGATCCTGGAGATCCTGTCTGTGGACTAGTGGACTACACCATTGCTTCCAGAATAGAGCATTCACTTTGCAGCAGAGTGTATTGTTCCCTGAAACTTCTTGACAGATTAAAACTGCACCAGAGAAGAACTCAAACTCAGCACTCAGTCAAGAACTTGAGTTCCAGTCTGGCAAAGCGTTTTAATCCATGAGTATGTTTCACATTATGCAGTTGGAGAAATAAAGATATATGAACAACTTCATTATTTTCATCAGTTGGGTGTCATGGCTTGTGTTTAATTACAACAATGACAAGAGGAGATGAGTTGCAAGACAAGCTATGAAAAGTGTAAGTGGGAGGAAAAAGGTTAGGTCTAATGTGAGGAGGAGTATTTTCTACAGCGAACAAGCAAAAGGATATAAAATAAGTAAGAATTAATACAGCAAAGAAGAAATGTGAATATGAATAAAGCGAGAAGCAGAATCTTTGGAACTATCATACAGCATGTGAGAGGTGGAGGACATGCTACACCCGAAGGTCGAAACACTATAGTAGGACATCACCTATTCTGTCAGATTAGCATTGTGTAATATCAAAGAACTTATATTGATGCATTGGCCTTCATATTTCAGATATTCATTATGTCCTTTTCAGAGAAAGTTTATTATGAACCCTCACATGTCTTAGCACTAAATTACCAACAGAGGTAGTACATAGTTCTGTGTAAAAATGCCGCAGTTTCTTCAACTTCCCAGTAGATGCCAGTTTAAGAATGAAAATAATAAACTACAAGTTTTTAATCTGGATGGAACTAAGTTTCAGAAATGTATTACAAGTAATAAATATAATGTTTAGTGGTTGGTTGTACAGCATTTACATAACCTGGACTTTTATCTACAGTTATTTGAATCAAAGAACATGCAGTGAGCACAAACCTAAAAATTTAAACCAGAGCAAATGTTGCTGTGAAGAAAGTTGTGGGTTGAGCAAGTATCTGTCTCTGTTATATCCAGTGTCATTAACGGCATTAGGTGTTGGCACCAGAAGAGGCACTGCTCCACTGCTAAGCTCTTGACACATTTCAGTAATTGTATCATCAAACACACCACCAGCATCATCCGCACCCTCTCCAACAAGCTTTACCTGCACAAATAATTGCCCTTTGTTAGTATCACAGGAACCACAAAGACAAAAATTGTTATCTATAAAACTAGACATATTTCTAGATAATAAGAAGTTATTTTTGCATTAGGAAAAAACTGATATAAGACCAAATATTATAACAGTAAGTTCTGGGTGAAGAGCAAATGGAATGAAAAAAGGTACCCATGCACTGTATAGCTGACGCAGCGAGTGGTCAACAAGAACACAAACAAGAACAAAAAAAGCTGCTCAGGTTGTGGACAATGTCTTTCTTTAGATTTGATTATTATGCACACAACATCATCGCTGCTGATATGAACAACCTCTTATGCAACATTTATCAACAGCTGATAAGAGCTGACTTAGTTGACAGCAGTGAAAGACTCTTATACCATATCATTTCATATTGGGTTCTGGGGGTCAATACACAAAAATATGTCTTATGCAATAACAAATTGTTAAGATCATGTACAATTATCATCACATGCAACCCCTACAACAGTTTGTGAGGAAGTGAGAATATTGCCAGTCCCATAAATATACAGTGGTTGAAAAAAATTCAACACCCAAAAATAATTAATGGAGAGTAATTAAATTTCAGAAATGCATTTGTCTAGGCAACATATTTAAGTGATTAACATTGCAAATGTGAAATGCTGGTAAATCAGTAACCAGTGTAACCACCAGAATGTTGAATGCAAGCATGCAAACATGCTTGCATTGTGTTATGCAGGGAGGATGGTTAATGTTGTACGTGGATGATGCTGGAGTTGTTGTCCGACGACGTCCCATATGCTGCTCGATTGCAGACAGATCCAGTTATTGATAAGGACACGGCAACATATCAACACTCTGTGAAGCATGTTGGGTTTGCAACAGCGGTGTGTGGACGAACATTGGTGTTGGGAAACAACCCCTGAAATACCATTCATGAATGGAAGCACATCAGGTTGAATACCAGGTTTCGCAGTCATAATGCATGAGATATCCACAAGAGTGCTCCTGCTGTCATACAAAATTGCACCACAGACAATAACCTGAGGTATAGGTCCAGTGTGTCTAGCCCTCAACTGGTCTCCTCCTATCCAACACATGATCATCACTGGCACAGAGGCAGAATCAGCTTTCATCAGAAAACACAACAGATCTGCCATCCTATGAGATCTCGCTTGACACCACTGCAGTCACAATGGTTTGAGGTCACTGCAATGCACACTACAGGGCATCTGGCTCAGAGCTATTCTTGAAATAACTGATTTGTAGCAGTTTATTATGTCACTGTGAAGCAAACTGCTGCTTAAATTGCTGCTGTAAATGCAGTACAAAGTGCCAGAGCCACACACCGAACACGATGGTATTCCCTCTTGCAAATGCCATGTGGCTGCCCAGAACCCAATCCTCTTGTGACCATACATTCTCATGACCACTGCAGCCAATAATCATGGACAGTGGCTATATTCTTGCCAAGTCTTTCTGCAGTAGCATGGAAGGAACATCCAGCTTCTTGTAGCCCTATTACATGACCTTGTACAAACCCAGGGAGGGCTGATAATGGTGTCTTTGTCGGCTTAAAAGCATTCTTCATTTAACATCAACTCACCATGTCAAATCTCAAAGATAACTACCACTCTTGACTGTTACAATATGTACCAAAGCAAACCTGATTTGCATCCTCATGATGGCACTTCTAGTGCCACTCTTATGTGACTGGCATCAAGTTGGAGTTTTTTTGTCTTTCAGATGTAGAAACATGCCTACCAACTTTTGTTTATGTCACACAACTCTTCTTGGTGTCGTGATATTTTTCCATTAGTGTACATCTTAGATACAGTTTTATTTTTAAATAATAATCTTCATATATTTATATCAGGTAATGATATAAATGATCAACACAGCAGTATTAGTGGTAGTAATCATCTCACTGAATAAATGACATGGTAGTGTGAAGTCCATAACCAACAAAATTTACAATTAATTGCCTTACTTAATCAAAAATAGTACAAACTCATTAAATAAAAACATGACCAATATACTGTTCCAGTGTTGTTTTTATTCACATGCTGAATTTACGAGACTTATTTATGTAAGTTTAATTTTTCTCACAGTCCTATAATACTGAAGATGGTAGTTAACTAACAATTAACTCCACTAGAATCACAACAGGAAGGTATAGCCCACTTGATTCTACGAGATGTTCATGGAGCACAAGTGGCAGTTAGAGAAAAAGCAAAAACCTGAATTGGGAGAACAGTGCAAGTATCTGAACTTGCCTTCTTTCAGATAAAAATAGTAGCTTGTCTTTTACCTGTTTTGTCACGTTTTCTGTTGTGTCCAATACAAAAAGGTGTAAAAAACCAGAACTTTATAAAAAAAGGTAAGTGCTTGGATGGTTGCATTGAACAGGGCACAGCTGATTTCCCTTCCCATCTTTCCCCAAACTGAGCACATGTTCATCTCTAACAAAACTCATCACTGATGGGATTTGAAACCCAAGTCTTCCTTCTTCATAATCTTTGACTCTTATAACTGTAGTCTGGTTTCTGTACAAGTTGTTGTTAGCCTTCTGCCTCCTGTATTTTAGCAGTGATACTTCAGAATATAGAATATATTCAAGCTGATACTCTCAAAAACTTTTTTTAAGTCTGTAAATACTATAAACACGGCTTTGCATTTCTTCAATCTATCTTATAAGGTAAGACATAGGGTCAGTATGTATCACTTTGTGTGTTCCTACCTTTTACCATATCTTAAATTGCTCTTCCTCTAGCTCAGATTATATCATTTGTTCTATCCTTCTCTAGATAATTTGGGTTAGTACTTTGCAGCCAGGATTTATTAAACTGATGGTCTGCTAATACTGACATATTGAAATATGTCAGGTTAGCAGTTGTCAGACTGATCATCCTGATAAGGTTTACTTCTTCAGGTAGTGCTGTTGTAATTGTGGGAGACAATACTAAGAGCTCACTGCAGCAGGTTGTATGTTAGCCCGTCTACAGCATTTTTGATCTCTGTTTTTTGAGTGTGTCTAAGGGATGGGTGAAAAGGTATTAGGAAATGCTCTGCGAATGTAAGAGCAGTGTTTTCTTTTTTAAGTATATTACGTGCTATCGAACGAACAAAGTATGATTTTTTATTGTGTAAAAAACTGATATATTTCTTGTGGTTTATTGGCTGGGAATTTGTTGGATTATATTAACTGGCCAGAGGACAAGGAGCAAAGTAGCTGTATGTATGGAAACAGTACATTAGTATGAAAAAACTATAACTTGCACCAATCAGTGCTCTTGTAATGGTGAATGACTGGGATGCAGGAAATCCCTAAACTAAACAAAGGATTCCAGAATGAGATTTTCACTCTGCAGCGGAGTGTGCGCTGATATGAAACTTCCTGGCAGATTAAAACTGTGTGCCCAACCGAGACTCGAACTCGGGACCTTTGCCTTTCGCGGGCAAGTGCTCTACCAACTGAGCTACCGAAGCATGACTCACGCCCGGTACTCACAGCTTTACTTCTGCCAGTACCTCATCTCCTACCTTCCAAACTTTACAGAAGCTCTCCTGCGAACCTTGCAGAACTAGCACTCCTGAAAGAAAGGCTATTGTGGAGACATGGCTTAGCCACAGCCTAGGGGATGTTTCCAGAATGAGATTTTCACTCTGCAGCAGAGTGTGCGCTGATATGAAACTTCCTGGCAGATTAAAACTGTGTGCCCGACCGAGATTCGAACTCGGGACCTTTGCCTTTCGCGGGCAAGTGCTCTACCAACTGAGCTACCGAAGCACGACTCACACCCGGTACTCACAGCTTTACTTCTGCCAGTACCTCGTCTCCTACCTTCCAAACTTGCCCGCAAAAGGCAAAGGTCCCGAGTTCCAGTCTCGGTCGGGCACACAGTTTTAATCTGCCAGGAAGTTAAACAAAGGATAGCTTCAGTGAGTGTTATGCCAAGTGGACCTGAATTACACACTGCAGAACAGCAAATGATGCATGCACATCCATAAGGACAACAGAACGTATATAGCCCTTGAATTAAGCAGCAGGCAGTTCCAGCCTGTGGTGTGATTGTCACCCAAGAAGGTGACCCCTCATCACACATTACCAACTGGCAGCACTGCACGTGTGCAGATTGACAGAAGGCAGCATTTCACACTCAAGCTCAAAGGTGAGAGGAATTCTCAATTGTTGTGGAAGTAAGTCAGAAAGGTGACACACCAGAGCAGGCTGGCACAATGAATGGAATGCATGTGACAATAGTAAACAATGAGGGCTGTGACTTCACACATGGCAGGGCAAAAGACAATTAGTACCATACAGGTAAATTGGATCTTGTTAATGGAGCTGAGCAGTTGTAACCAAAAGTTACAAAACAAAAAACAGCTACCTTTGACAGGACAGACAGTAGTGGGCAGTCACTTGAGGATAGTGGTTGTGTGCACAGTCTATCTGGAAGTGGCCAAACCCCTGTACAGAGCATAGGGAGAAATACAGCCTTTGAAGAGGATGTAAATGAGTTCATGAAACTGATGGGGTCTCAAGCAATTGGGATAAAGTGCAATAATGAATATGTGTAAGGATGGAGCTTGTGGCATTTAGATCTGAGATCAAAGAAGGAATGAGAACATTTAAGAATGAATACAAACAACATGTTAGCCAAACTGGAACTTAGTGTTTGTGCAAATAGAATCAGTTACTAATGTTTTCAAGACATGGTAGAAACACTGCTAAATTAATGTACACATAAGAGAGCCAAAATGGAAACTTACAAACAAATATAGAGCCTGTGAGAAAAATTATAAATCTGCACATGAAGAGGACAAGGCCTACAGGCATAAAAGCAGTAAAAATATTATATTGAAGTATGGTGAACTGATTATTGCAGAGAATGAGTGAAGTATCATACATAATGACACCCTCAGAAAACAGGCAGATGCTAATGGAGCCATGTATGTAGAATGTGAAACTTATTTAACAAAATATGTAGGGTATCTGTTATTAATCCAGGGAAACATAACAGAAAACTCTGACGGTTTTTTGTGTGTGGAGAAAATATTGCCCACACAGTGAGTTGTTTTGTCAGAATTTGGGTGAATTAGATTAAACACTTAGATAGTAAGCTAGACAAAAAAAAAAAAATATTTTTGGTTCAAAGAATATGTTACCTCTGAGAGTAAAGGAACTCCTGGTGTCACATAACTACCCAGGGCACTAGCTGCCAGCCACCATACCCTCCACTTGTCTCTTAGTTTCAACCTCCAAGCATACAATATAGCTGTGCAGCTGAGTGTATACCTTTTCTGTATTAATTATCTCTGAAGAAAGATATCAGCTGAAACCTTAGCAATGTTTTCAGTCTTGTTTCTGTGCCTATATACTAACCAATATCCCAACTGTACGGTGAAATGTTACTTTACTTCCTCCATTATTTTTATTCCATCAAAGACTTTCTGAGATCATATGAACAACACTATTTAATGAACAAAATACTTGTGTCTGTAATATAAAAAAATAAATTTTGTAATGTAATGTAATAGCCCTGAATCAAATGTTGGAATATGCAACACTCAGATTTAATGTACTGCTCAATACACAGCTTTACTTGATACATCATACCAAATATTTTACTTCCTTATTGTAATGAAGAATTGTGCATTATATAACAACAAAATTACAAATTTTTATAATCAGTACTAATATGTTTATGAGTTTATAATTAGCTAAAATAAAACTGTAAAACTGAAGGGCATGTTAAGTTGATTTTTAGTGCAGTTATTTTCACACAAATTTATAATTTTAAAATTTCCATAATATCATCATCACAGAAATAATGAGACTGTTTAGTTATGTATAAGGTAAAGTATGCAGTAGCTTATTGAACTAAAAAAATGTAATTCTTGGGCGAGAAGATGGGTAAATGTTAGTAACAGAAAATTGGATTTTTCAGAACTAATTGTTTACAATTAATATTTTAATTTTTTTAATGAAAAATAAGTATGTGTGGGTATGTAAATTGTTCATCATAACTTTACAAAATAATATGTTCTAATAATGATTTTGGCATCATGGACTGTTCCATTTTTTGTACAGACCAGTGGACCTACCAACTTAAAACTTTATCCACCCTCTCTTCTCTTCTGCCAGATGACGGAATACAATCTGGTAAGTGAAACATTTTTTAAAATGTTTGACTGCTCTATTCTTATGACTGACTGGATGAGGGACCATGCAGAGAGTAGCAACATATAGATATTTAGGCATCATGTTAGATGAAAAGCAAAACTTCATAGCACACATTAAAAACCAGCAGAAAAACTTTCATGTTGGAGCACAAAAAAGACAAAGATGTTCCTCTTTAAAATGCTCTGACAAAAAAGTGGGGAACCAGCTGTCTCAATCCTCATTCTATCTTCCTCAACAAAAATTCTGGAATGAGAACATATTTGCACTACTAACACAGACCATTCTAAATTCTTTTACCCTGTCTCTCTTTTCAGTTAAGTGTTCATACTCAGCTTCTCCCTCTCACTGTCACTGTCCACATGTGCCTCTCTCCCACTATCTCCTTCTCCTGCCATTGTTTTATAGCACATCCCCCTGCCACTATCTCTTCTCTCACTTACACTGTCTCCTTTTACTTCTGTTTCTCACTGCCACTGTCTCCACCGTAGCTCGGCAGCTCAAAAATTCTCAGGGGTTCAACATATTTTTCCCCTGTACCAATGTGTTAAAATTTGCCAGGCTGGGAGTGTCCAGCAACCCCCGTCTCCCCTCATCGACCAAGCCTATGTATGGTCTCCACTTATCTGTGGTTTTCATTTCCACTGTCTCCTATTCACTTCCAGTACTTCTATATTCATCCATCTCTCTTTCTCTTTTACTGCAACTGTCTCATTGACCACCAATATCTCCTCTCTCTTTCGCTCCCACTGCGATTGTCTTCAACCATCTCCATTTCTCTTTCACTGGCACTTTCTCTCTCCCACCATCACTGTTTCCTCTCTCTTTCTCTCCCACTGGCACTGTATTCTCTATCTTCCTCCATCACTGTGTCTCTGCTAATCTCTTTCAGCACAAAAAAATCATAAATATATTTGCATGCCAAAATTCTTGGTGAGGAAGGGCAGACTGAGGATTGTGTTGCATCTCGTTCCCCACTTTTCTGTCAGAGTCTTCAAAAGAGGAACATATTAGCTTTTTTCTGTTCCAACAGGAGAATTTAGCTGTTGTTTCCCCTGTTTTCCTGCTACAGCGGGGTGTGCTGCTTACATATAATGAATTCTATATATTGGTATATTTCTGATAGTTTGTTTATATACTTCAACACATTTATATACTTTGACACATGTAAACAACAAATAAGTGTTCATAACACAAGGTCAATACAAAATCTTTTTTTTTTTTTTTTTTTTTCCCCCCCCCTGGGTACTTTTCTCACTGATCGCAATTCATCATAAACATGAAGCTTATGATTTGTATCTTACATGAGTAATAAGGTATTAGAAATATTTTATTGGATTTAGAGGCTCTCCAGTTTTACATAATGTTTGACAGTCTTTTAAGTTATTTTCAGTTGTGTTAAGACCCTTCTTAGCCCATTTTTTGTCACTGTATTACCACTTTGGGCATATTTATATACCGGCAGGCATGAACTGCCCATTTTTCAGAGGCAGCATGTCATATTTTATTGGTAAAAAATGCTGACTAAAAATGCAGTCTTGGTGACCTTAGAACCCTTGTGATGACCCTAGGACTCTTGTCATGGGTTCACTATGTCAGTTAAAACTACATTTACACCTCATATTGGATATTACATGCATAAGTACTGTAACTTTGAACCTCTGGATCTGCAACAGGTAATGATACCAAAAATAGATTCAACATTCTGCAAAAACATCAACTCAAGAATATGTATAAAAATTTTGTTGATTTGCCATGAACAGAAATTGCAGAAGTAGCCATCCCCACAACTGGTACTTTTGGTACCCAAAAATCATGGCTTTTCAGATATCTTGATAATGGATACAGAGTTCTGAAAATGGTGTTTCTAGATGAACGTCTAAAGAACAAACAGTTAAATCTGATCCATTTGCTTTGGTCAGTTGCGTAGATAATTGCAGAAAATGGAGTAAAAATGGCTAAAAAGTAGTCTTTGCAGTTTTCAGCATAAGTACGGTAACTCTGAACCCCCTGATCTCAATAATACATAACGATATTGAGAAAAGTTTCAAACCTCCCTGAGAATATCACCTTGAGAACATACAGGAAAAATTTTGGTGATCTGCTATGAATAGAAACTACAGAAAACTCCACCATTGCTGGTCCCAAGTCCGGGGCCTCATTTCGCAAGTGATGAGGAAGGAGGAGGGGGACGAGTAACACCTCGTTAAAAAACCTGGGTCCATCTGGCTCCGGATGGTAGCACCCTGTAAGGGTCCCTGCCTAGGGTTACTAGGTGAAACCTGGTCAACGGTGTCAAAGACGTAAGAGGAAGTTCAGATTCCCAATGGCGGAGAGAGCATAAACTACCTCCAGCACTCACAATCTTGGTTGTGTTTTTTGTGGCCTTTGGGCCACAACCAAACTAACTTTCATCAGTCATGGAATGTGTGATGCAAACTATTTTACCCCAGGTGTATGATCCACCATATGCCAGTACGTCAGCAGACATTCGGAAGTCAGCCGTGCCCTTTCAGAGGAACCATCCCGGCATTTGCCTAGAGTGATTTAGGGAAATCACGGAAAACCTAAATCAGGATGGCCGGACGCGGGATTGAACCGTCGTCCTCCAGAATGCGAGTCCAGTGTCTACCACTGCGCCACCTCGCTCAGTGGACTGTCTTGGAATCTCATCCAAATTTCAACATAGGCAAGCAACGTACCTAGCAACTTTCAATGCAAACTCACTGTTGACAATTGGAAAACTGAAACATCCAATAGATATGCTAAATAACCACAACATACTCATAACAGCCATTCAAGAAACACCCACAATTCTGGGAATACCAGGGAGGTTTTAGAAAGGGTAGATCATGTTCGGAACAAATACTAAATTTCAAAAGCATCATGGCATACCAAAACTCAAGGGCAAAGACATACATAATCTTCTTTATTGATTTCAAAAAGGCATATGATTTGTTTGATAGAGAATCTCTATTATCAGTCCTGGAAGAAATGGGTTTGGATAAGAAAACAACTAATATTATAAAAGTGACCCTTACAAATACATTTTCGAAAGTTAAATTTATGGGCGAATTATCAGACCCCTTTGAAAGAAAAGCGGGAGTGCGACAGGGGGATGGGATCTCACCATTGCTGTTCAATTGTGCGCTTGAGAAAGTAGTCAGAGAATGGAACACAAATATTAAGAGTGGTATAAGACTGGGTTGCAAAAAGAGGAATCTTAAAGTAAATTGCATTGCTTTTGCAGATGATATGGCCCTGCTTGCTGAAACAATGGAATAAGCACAGGAGCAAATCCTTGAACAAAAGAAACAAGCAGCAAAAATAGGTCTTCACATCTCCTTTGAAAAAACTAAGATATTGACAAACATCAAGCACTCATGTAAATACCTCAAAGTTCAAGAACAAAAGATTGAAACAGTACAAGGATTCAAATATCCCGGAGAATGGATTAGTTGGAATGCTGGGGAAAGCAAAGCAATGGAATCCAGAAAAAATAAACTTGAATTGGCCTTCCAACTACAAAAAATACATACAACAAAAAATCCCTTTCATAGGGGTCTAAAATTACACATTACAAGGCAGTGATTGAGCCAGAAGCACTGTATGCAGCAGAAACACTAAACATGAATTTCAAAAGCCAAATGGAGAAACTTGAGCTAAAGGAAAGAAAACTTTTAAGAAAAATCATAGGACCAAAATTTCAAGACAATAAGATTATACACAACAAAAATGAAACTCTCTACAAGAAAATTGAAAAACTTTCAGATACTATGTGAAAAAGGAGGATAAATTTTTATGGTCATCTTCTCAGGATGAATTCCAACAGATTAACTTAACAAATCTTTGACTTTTTCCGTAACCGCAAAATGAAACCCAACTGTTTTAAAGAAACGGAGAAAGACCTAGTAGAATTAAAGATTTCAGAAAATTCACTTATTGATCAAACAGCTAAATCAATTACTAAAGATGAAAACATAAAGCTCCA
Source organism: Schistocerca americana (assembly GCF_021461395.2). Taxonomy (NCBI): domain Eukaryota; kingdom Metazoa; phylum Arthropoda; class Insecta; order Orthoptera; family Acrididae; genus Schistocerca; species Schistocerca americana. The sequence goes on along the minus strand of NC_060125.1, from coordinate 394,030,719 downwards.
AGACAAATCTACACAAAAGTCCAAACCCTGCATCTCAGAAGAAGAGAGGAAAAGAGAACCAGAAAGAATGAAGAAATACAAGGCCCTAAGCAAAGAACAATGCGCAAAGAAATAATTGATCCAGCATACCCAAAGAGGGTGAAATGAAAGAAGAAGAAGAAGAAGAAGAAAGAAAGTACAGAAGTGACCATCCCCTCAATTTGTATATTTTGTATCCAAAAATTATGGTTTTTGGGGGGTTTTCATGGGAAATGTCCAGGAACAAATGGTGCTATTATAAGCTGCCTGAGGTCCACCACAGACCACATCTGATGCAAAAGAACCAACAAATGTGCTCAATTTGCCTGGGCTGGAGGAAGTGCGTAATATTCAAATTTTGACACTGTACTGTAGACTATTTACAGTAAGACGGTTATTCTGATAGGTATACATATGTTTGCTAAGTCAAGAAAATCCTAAAAATTTGACCCTTTATCTTTGCGATCAATAGAACTTGAGTTACGACCCCCTGAAAAATCACATTTTCATGCATGGCTTTTTAGAACATACTGCTACTGTGCATTGTTGTGCATAGACTGATGTCAGCAACGAAGTGTTAGCCATAATCCACAAAAATCTTGAATATTGCTTGTGCATGGACTGCTGTCAGCAACAAAGTGTTAGCCATAATCCACAAAAACCGTGAATATTGCTCAAAATAGAATCAAACTCTTGTTACAGCTAATCAGAATGTATCACAACGACATTCTTGCCAGTACTGTGGCATATGGAGCTAGTGTTTGGGCTCAGAGAGAGAGAGAGAGAGAGAGAGAGAGAGAGAGAGAGAGAGAGAGAGAGAGAGAGTGGTAACACTAGTCCAAGTTGTTAGTATAGGTACAAATAGGGGTGTTGCTATGACTTACAGGGACCTACCATTCAACAATAAAAGATGATCTAATGCTGATTTTAAGGATATGGCACACTGACTCTACTATAAGACATAGACAAGCAGTGTTCTGGTTCCAGAGGTGTCTAAGAGAACCTCCAGAACACTGTGGGTGGTTATGCAGATAGCAAATTGAAAATAAGACACAAGTTAATGGCTAAGGGGCAGCTGCTAAGAAGACATGTTTACAACATATTTCTTAACACTGAGGAAAGATAACTGATGGGCAATATCAATCCATTATGCACGTATGTTCGCTTTATATCTGGTCACAGACCATATCTATCATACCAGAATAGGATAAAAAATGAAACAGTGATGTATGTGGCAATGGAGAGGTTGGGTAGCAAAAGAATATCATCATGGAATGTGCAATGCACAGATATTTCATAGAAGAAGAAAGTATATGTTGATGGACAAATGCATACACGACATAATCAGGGATAGAATGTGGTGCCATGTTGAATGAGGTATATCAGACAATGTCATCGCGAGTTGCATCTGTCAGGAAGGCATTGAAATTTCAGAGGTGGAACCTGGAGGACATCCTAGGGAGAGGAAAGAAGAGAGGAATGGGACAGAAATACAGCTGAAGACCATGAAAATGTAGACAGTCCACATGAGATGAGAGAACACTAACGTGAAAATAACAACAAACACCACCACAGAAGACTACAGTGATGTCATATAAAAGTAGTTACCAATAATTAAACTTAACACCACAAAAAGTCTAGAAGTAAGTAACTCACTAAATAATTTTCTTAGTTAACAGAAATCTATAGAAGTATGTCAAGGACGTGGATAAACAGAGAGGGTTTCTATGTCTGAAACTCAATGAATCACCCAAGAAACTAACAGATATAACAGTCTCATGTTCATTAGTTGTCTGAAAGATTGTTAGTTGTCTGAAAGATAATTGAAGGTAGCATCACATCAATGATGCAGCACATAAGAGATGAAGAGAACAGAGTGCCCATGGAAAGATGCACTAGGTTTACATGTTTCTTGTGCTGATGCGACGACATCATGCTCACATATGCATTAGCAAATGAAAAAATAATGCTGCCTTAAGGAACATGGTACAAAAGTAATTTATAGTTGTAATATTACATTTATAAATAAAATAAAATAGGTAGATCAGATCAGATTGTGAGACAAATTTTGTGTGATTACTCGATTATTAAATATTAAGTATTAGATAGCATTAGAAATTTTTGCACATCAGGGAAGCATAACCACTAGGCAGCAACCTTTAAATATGATGACAAATAAATGGATAGACAAATAAATATATATCAATTCAGAGCAGTTTGCATACATTATAAGATATACTTTAAAATGAAATAGGGTGACTGGAAGAAACTAACTGATATGTTCTAGTGACATTATTATTTTCCTTTTTTTTATCAGTTTTGTTCTGCACACCTCATTGACAGCAAGTAATTTCTCATTAAACCAGCAACAGCTTTATTGTAAGATATACATAAAACTTTAAAAATCAGCAGTCATCACTATGCTTTTGCTTCCATTTAATATTAAGACTCATTCAACACTGAATAGGAATCCTTTGACCAAAAGGTAGCATAAATACCAGAAGCAAGAGTTTGTTCCTCTTGTTGTTTCCATCCTGCAATTTTCATTATTAAATTACTACACAATAAAATATAAGCAATGTATAAGGCTCTTTTAAACAAACAGTATAGATATGTACTGTTGCAAACACCACAGATTCTTATTGCATCTGTCCAGTGTGCATAGAACCCCTTATTAACTATCATTAATGTACATGCTCTAATGCTCTACTTACAAAGAGAAAACTGGAAAGAAAAGAAAAAAAATCAAAAGTTGGAGCATCAAAGGTGTGGCCCAGTCACTAATAACATGTAGTTCCTGTTATATGTAATTGGTATTGCAGACAAATGTATGAGGTATGTTTCTCCTTCTACATTCATTGTAATAACTACTACCTGTGAAGCCTTTTATAAAATATCAAAATAATTCATGCATTTATGAATATTTGGCATGGAGATAATAACAATGTCAATGGAAATTTGGTGAAAGAAGCACACAGTTCTTCTTTTCGATGTACTGGAGTCTAGATGGTACAAGTGTGCTTAAACTTAATGTCCATTACTTCTAAAATGACTCTCAAGCTTACCTTCCAAGCACGTGAAGGTAAACGAAGGTCAGAGGGCTTCATAGTAACAACCTGGCGTGCAACCTGAACAAAAATGGGACGACAGCGCCGACCATGTGTTGCTAAACGCCGCACTGTTACTTGTGGTCCATAGTTACGTCCCTGAACCATTGTGCGCCCAATAGAACGAACAAGTGGTAAAGTGTATACGCATGGTGCAAGAAGAAGCCTCAGTTGTGGAGAGGCAAAAACTTGGAATGATGGTGTCAGCCACTCACAATGCTGTAAAATATTGAGCTTTTAAACCAAAGTCATATTTTTTGTACTCTTAACAAGTTTCAAAATGAGTATGCTGTGATAAAACAACAAAGTTGAGACTTAACATGGAATATTTAATACTTCCGTAGTTGTTTTATGTAGCTTACAGTAAACACTGTAATACGCTTTATGATAGCAACTGGGTATACATTCTGTTTAAATCACAAGAAACAGAGAAACTGGTAAGCTCGGATTAAAACATTATTCATGAATTCACATTTCATAGAACTTTGGAAAATTTTTCAAAGAATATGATATCACTGGGTAAAGGAGGTCATATCACATGATTCACCTAAGTATTAATCAATCTGTCACAAATGTTGGCACTATAATTTATGAACTCTTAAGCTTCAAATGGAACAAAAGTAAATTTAAACTAATGATCACACATACTCAAATACTGTGATGTTGATTTATTTAATTTTAATTCATGTAAGCTTAACTTCTAAAAAAATTAGTTCATAAACTAGCACTAGTTTGTGGGTCTGATATTGAAACTTCAGTAGTGAAGCATTCTTCCAATAGAGGTTGCAGAGTGAAGTGCACAGTCCTTGAATCATCTGTTTCAGTAAATGATTTCTCTCATGCTGTTTGTATAAAATTCTGATCATTGGATTGTGAGGTTTGCTACTGTGGTGAGAGGTTCTATCACTTGGCCATTACTAGTTCTGCAGTTGGTAATGGAATCACGTCAGGAAACACCACAAATTAATTATCAACTTCTAATAGATAGAATGTGGGACATCTTTTTCTGGAATTAGTGTCACTTGCTTATTGGACTCAGAATACAGCATCAGCACTGAAGCCAAAACATCAGATAACACGTAGTTCTCGCCGTTGAGGCCAGGGGGTTTGGGAAAAAGGCTATGTTGCAGCAAGAGTTCTAACCCATACAATTCAGAAAAATTAGTGTTGCTGAAAAGAATACAGATGTCATAGGCTGTGAAGCAGTAGTTGAAGTCAAGCATATTGTGCTGAGTGGCATATTGAGCAGCTGGATGGTCCAGCTGTCCCTTGGCCACACTTTGACACTGACCATTCACACTGAAAGACAGCTTGTTACTGGTCATGCCCATGCAGAATACAGCACAATAGTTAAATCTAGGTCGGTAGACCACATGGCTGCTTTTACAGGTGATCCTGTCTCTGACGAGGTATGACAAGCCTGCGAGAGGACTTACAGGACTGTAGTAGATGGTAGTGGAATGGGGTACAGGATAGGTCTTGCATCTAGGTCCATTGCAGGGATAAGAACTGTGGGAGAAAGGGATTGGGAGCAGGGGAACGATAATAATGGACAAGCATATTGTGTAAGTTGGGTGGGCTGTAGTGTACCACTGTGGGAGGTTTGGGGAGGGTAGTGGGGAGGATGTTTCTCATTTCAGGACATGAAAAGAGGTAGTCAAAACCCTGGCAGAGAATGAGATTCAGTTGCTCCCGTTCCAGGTGGTACTGAGTCATAAAAGGAGTGCTCCTTTGCAGTTGAATTTGGGTGTGTGGGGGATGGTAGGTGAATGATGGGACAATAGATGGTATATCCATTTCTAGACAAGGTGAAGGGGAGGAGGGGGTAATTTTGGACAGTGACAGGCTTAGTGAGATGACTCTTGGCAAATTTAGAGAGGAACTGCTCATCATTACAGATAAAATGACAACAGGTGGCTAGGCTGTATGGAAGGGACTTCTTGGTGTGGAATGCATGGCAGCTGTCAAACTGGAGGAATTGTTGGTGGTTGGTAAGTTTGATATAGATAGATTTACTGATGTAGCCATCCATGAGGTGGAGGTCAACATTTAGGACAGTGGCTTGTTGGGCTGAGCAGGACCAGGTGAAGTGAATGGAGGCACTGTGTTGAGATTCTGGATGAATATGGATAACATGTCCCCACTCTCCGTCCAGACCATGAAGATGTTGTCAAAGATTCTGAGCCCGGTGAGTGGATGGGATTCGAAGTTGTTAAGAAGGATTCCTCTAGATAGTCGCTGAATAGGTTAGAACAGGACAGGGCTGTGTGGTTGCCCAATGCTGTACCATAGTTTGTTTGTAAGCGATGCCTTCAAAGAAGAGGTACTTGTGGGTGAAGATATTTATTGTCACAGTGATCAAGAATAGCAAATCCATGGGCATTGAGGGTGTTAGTGTACAGGGAGGTGGCTTCGACAGTAAGAAGCAGTGTGTTGAGTTAGGGTAGGATGTGGATAATAGGCTGAAGATATTGGTCCACAAGAGCAGGTATCCTCTCTGTGGGCATGCAGTAACCAACTGCAATGGAGGGTCTGGGTGGTTTAGCTTTTGTACTTGATGAAGCTTGTATAAGGAGGGGTGACAACGTCCTTGCCGTAGTGGATACACCGGTCGTATCACCGAAGTTGAGCGCTGTCGGGCAGGGCTGGCACTTGGATGGGTGACAAACGAGGCCGCCACACGCTGTTGCCATTTTTTGGGGTGCACTCAGCCTCATGATGCCAATTGAGGAGCTACTTGACTGAACAGTAGCAGCTCTGGTCAAAGAAAAACATTATAGCAACCAGGAGAGTGCTGTGCTGACTACACGCCACTCCTATCCGCATCCGCATCTGAGGATGACTCGGCGGTTGGATGGTCCCGATGGGCCACTTGTGGCCTGAAGATGGAGTGCATAAAATAAGGTGGACTGAGGAGGAGGAGGAGGTGGAAAATAGACTCTGGGGAGAGGTTCTGGGCAGGCCTTCAGATTTGGAAAGCAGCTAGAGATCCTGCTAGACTTCTGGAATGGAGTCATTGTGGCAGGATGTGTAGATGGACATATCAGACAGCTGGTAGAATCCCTTCACTGGATCATCCCTGTGCTTCATTAACACAGTGGTGGAACCTTTTTGGTACCTGGGGTTACAAGGTTAGGATCAGTTTTTAAGTGGTGGATTTGAGGAATGAGGGTGAGGCAAGGTTTGAGGTTAGGAAATTCTGTAAGGTTATCAGGGGATGAATTTGGCGCAACTGTGCTGGAAGTGTAAACTGAGCAAGGTTGGGTTCAATGTTGGTTCCAGTTGAATCTGACTGATAGGGTTAGTAGCGAATAAATGTTTCACTGTAAGGTCTGGGCAAAGGAGAAAAGGTCCTTAACAAGCCCAGTATGATTAACTTTCCAGAATTTCCTAACCACAAAATTTAATCCCTCAACATGGACACTAACCTCATATCTGCAGAAAAAACTGCAATCAACCACCTGAAAATTACCCCAACCTTATAATTTTACCTGCCAACAACAGCTCCACCACTGCACTTATGAACCACAGGGATTACCCAGTCGAGGGACCCCACGAGCTGTCATACACATCCATTTACAACCCTCATCACAGCAACTCCATTCCAGAAATCCAGCAGAATCTCCAGTCTGTCTTCAAATCCCTAAGTCTACCCCAGAATCTCTCCCCAAAGTCTAGACAAATCCCTACAACCATCCCAGAACCTCTCCCCAAAGTCTATCTCCACACATAAATCCAAGGTTGCCTCATTGTGGCTGGTTACTGTGCCCCCAGAGAAGGAATCTCTGCCCTTGTGGGCCAACACCTTTTATCCATATCTGACCTCCTATATACAAGACCTCAACCATTTCCTCCACCAGGTCTCCACAGTTCCTGTTCCTTGCCATCCAATACCTCACTCCTCACTGTGTTTGCCTCCTCTGTTTCCACTAACATCATCTATGATCATGGCCTAGCTGCTAATGAACATTACCTGTCTCAATGCCCAACTGACTTTTCCTGGTCACCATGATCTACTCGCCCACAATTACTACTACTTTGATGGCATCACTAACAAACAAATCGATGGTACAACAAAGGGCACCCAGATGGCACCATTCTATGCCAACCTATTCACAGCTCATCTAGAGAAACCAGTCCTGACCCAGAATCCCAGACCCATCATCTGGTTTATATTCACTGATGACATCTTATTGACCTGGACTGAGGGTGAAGGCAACCTATCCACATTGCTCCAGAATTTAAAATCTGAGTATTCTCCTCAGTCCAACCAGCCACTTCTCTCTCCAAATTTCCCAAGGATAATCTTACTAAGGACTTCGCAGACCGGAAATTACACTATCCATTTTATACAGATACAAATCTCCTATGACTTGTCTCCCCTGTTGCCTACCATGCCCCCACATACACACTGTTCAGTCACAAAAGGGCACTCCACTCATGACTCTGTACCACCCAGAACTGGAGCAACTGAATCACTTTCTCCGCCAGGGTTGCAACTACCTCTCATTGGGTCCTGAAGTGAGAAAAATCCTTCCCTTTATTTTCCTATCACATTTAAATGGTATTACACCAACCAGACATATACACAATATACCTGAATATCACTATTCCACCATGCTCCCAGCCCCTTGCCCCGTGCCTCATATGCATAGACTTGTACACAAAACCTGTTCCATACGAGGGCTGTTCAAAAAGTAAGGTGACTTTTCAAATTGCGCAGGCAACGTACATTTGATTATCGATCTTTTTTTTTTTTTTTTTGTTATGTTGGTACACATGACACATGTCCCAAACATATGTTCACAGTTTCAAGTGTACAGCATATTTCACTTGTTTTTGACAGATAGAAAGCTTTGACATGCTGTAATGTGCTCTGCGATTTTCGATTATTATGAAAAATGGAGCAAAGAATTTGCACCAAATTTTGTGTGAAAAATGGAATCAAGCACTCTCAAACACTTGAAATGTCGACAGTGGCATACAATGAGTCTTCTCTTAGTTTAAAAAATGTTTACAATTGGGAACAAGCTCTTCCAAGATGGTCGAGAAGATGCCAATGACAAACCTCACTCTGGTTGCCCCAGCACATCAACAACAGATGATAACGTCCAAGCTGTGAAGAAAATTGTTTTGGAAAATCATCAAATTACCGTAAGAGAAGTTTCATCATGAATTTTTGTCTCAAAGTCGTATGGTCAGTAAGGAGTATTACCTTGGCATTATGTGTCGTTTGCAAGAAGCAATACTCAAAAAATGTCCAGAATTGTGGAAAAACAATTTATGGCTTTTGCATCACGACAACACTTCTGCTCATTCATCATTGCTTGTGAGATATTTTTTGGGCAAAAACAACATGACAATCATGCCTCAGCCACCATATTCACTGGATTTGGTCCCCTGCGACTTTTTCCTGTTACCAAAACTGAAGAGACCTACAAAAAGATGATTTTCAACAATTGAAGAAATAGAAACTGCATCGCTGGAAGTACTCAAGGCTGTACCAAAAAGCGCTTATGATAAGTGCTTCGAGGATTGGAAGAAGCGTTGGCACATGTATATTGTATCTGAGGAGGATTACTTTAAAAGGTACAACATGAATATTGATGAATAATTAAATATTTTTGTATGAAAATAAAAAGTCACCTTACTTTTTGAACACACCTCATACATCCTTTCCCTACCACCTACTCCAGCCCTATCACAAGCATCTTCAAAATCACCAAAGGCAAGGCCACCTGAGAAAGCAGCCATGTGATCTACCAACTTTGCTGCAACCTCTATGCTGTATTGTACATTGCCATGACCACTAACAGGCAGGAATGGCCACTACCAAACTGTCGCCAAGAGACAGTTGGATCACCCACTTGCTAAGCATGCATCCAACACGTCGTGCTGAGCTTCAACTACTGTTTCACAGCCCGTGTTGTCTGGATTCTTCCCACCACCTCCAACTTTTCTGACTAGTGCAGTTGGGAAATCTCCTCACAACATATCCTTTGTTCTTCCGATCTCTGGCCTCAGCCTTTGCTGTTCTCCACCAACCTATCCCCTTCCATGCATCCCCTCCAGTTCTATACACATGTGACCAGAATATTATCGAGATGACGTGGGGGGGGGGGGGGGGGGGGGCATGAGAAGCTAGTCTAAGTGTGATGGGCAAAATATCATACAGAATGGACCTAATTTCAGGGCATGATTTTAGGAAGTCATAGCCTTACCAAAGTAACTGATTAATACATTCAAGAACAGAATAATACTGAGTGACAAAATGCATACTCTTAAGTTTTTTTGGAGGCATAAGCGATGCAAGGATTGGATGTAATGGTTTGGGAAATCTGCTTTTGAACTATTCTGGCGGAGTAATACATCCAATGAAGTCTGAGATAAGAATGGTGGTGTATTGCGGTAAAGAGTCTGCATCTGAACAAAATGTTTGCCTCAAATGCCAAGGCTTTATGGAAGGGGACATTTCCATGGGCACCAGTATGGCTCCTTCTTATGTCAACTTTATCATGGGTTGTTTGGAGAAGGATTTCCTGTGATCCAGTAAACTTCAGCTCCTGGTCTGCTTCACATACATTGATGATGTCTGTGCCATACAGACACATGGTGAGGCTGACCTGTTAGAATTTTTGGAATCTCTAAATACATCCTCCAAATTAAATTTTACATGGTTCTATTCTAAATCCCATGCCACTTTCCTAGACATTGGACTCATCCTCATTGAGATTCAGCAAATATTTCTTTCTCACATTAAGACCACTATCAGTCAACAGTACTACACTCCTGGAAATTGAAATAAGAACACCGTGAATTCATTGTCCCAGGAAGGGGAAACTTTATTCACACATTCCTGGGGTCAGATACATCACATGATCACACTGACAGAACCACAGGCACATAGACACAGGCAACAGAGCATGCACAGTGTCGGCACTAGTACAGTGTATATCCACCTTTCGCAGCAATGCAGGCTGCTATTCTCCCATGGAGACGATCGTAGAGATGCTGGATGTAGTCCTGTGGAACGGCTTGCCATGCCATTTCCACCTGGCGCCTCAGTTGGACCAGCGTTCGTGCTGGACGTGCAGACCGCGTGAGACGACGCTTCATCCAGTCCCAAACATGCTCAATGGGGGACAGATCCGGAGATCTTGCTGGCCAGGGTAGTTGGCTTACACCTTCTAGAGCACGTTGGGTGGCACGGGATACATGCGGACGTGCATTGTCCTGTTGGAACAGCAAGTTCCCTTGCCGGTCTAGGAATGGTAGAACGATGGGTTCGAAGACGGTTTGGATGTACCGTGCACTATTCAGTGTCCCCTCGACGATCACCAGTGGTGTACGGCCAGTGTAGGAGATCGCTCCCCACACCATGATGCCGGGTGTTGGCCCTGTGTGCCTCGGTCGTATGCAGTCCTGATTGTGGCGCTCACCTGCACGGCGCCAAACACGCATACGACCATCATTGGCACCAAGGCAGAAGCGACTCTCATCGCTGAAGACGACACGTCTCCATTCGTCCCTCCATTCACGCCTGTCGCGACACCACTGGAGGCGGGCTGCACGATGTTGGGGCGTGAGCGGAAGACGGCCTAACGGTGTGCGGGACCGTAGCCCAGCTTCATGGAGACGGTTGCGAATGGTCCTCGCCGATACCCCAGGAGCAACAGTGTCCCTAATTTGCTGGGAAGTGGCGGTGCGGTCCCCTACGGCACTGCGTAGGATCCTACGGTCTTGGCGTGCATCCGTGCGTCGCTGCGGTCCGGTCCCAGGTCGACGGGCACGTGCACCTTCCGCCGACCACTGGCGACAACATCGATGTTCTGTGGAGACCTCACGCCCCACGTGTTGAGCAATTCGGCGGTTCGTCCACCCGGCCTCCCGCATGCCCATTATATGCCCTCGCTCAAAGTCCGTCAACTGCACATACGGTTCACGTCCACGCTGTCGCGGCATGCTACCAGTGTTAAAGACTGCGATGGAGCTCCGTATGCCACGGCAAACTGGCTGACACTGACGGCGGCGGTACACAAATGCTGCGCAGCTAGCGCCATTCGACGGCCAACACCGCGGTTCCTGGTGTGTCCGCTGTGCCGTGCGTGTGATCATTGCTTGTACAGCCCTCTCGCAGTGTCCGGAGCAAGTATGGTGGGTCTGACACACCGGTGTCAATGTGTTCTTTTTTCCATTTCCAGGAGTGTATGATTCTGATAATTGCCATCCTTTTCTTGTCAAACATTCCCTTCCATACAGCTTTGGTATTCAAGGCAAACATATTTGTTCAGATGCAGACTCTTTGGAGCAATAGACTACCATTATCACCTCAGCCTTCACAACATAATTACCCCACTAGCTTAGTTCAAAAGCAGATTTTCCAGGCCATCACATCCAACCATTGTACTGCTTATCCCTCCAGAAAACAACTTAGGAGTACACCTCTTGTCACTCAGTACTATCTTGGTCTTGACTGTATTAATCAGTTACTTTGACAAGGCTATGACTTCCAACACTAACCTATGGCTCCTTCCTGGGGACCATCCCTGCTGTATGGCTTGTCCCATGGACCCTCTTACCACCAACTATTCCAGCCCTGTACCTGGCAAAAGATGTACTACTAAAGGGGCAGGCACCTGTGAAATGTCGCAAGTCATGTACCAACTGTTATGTAAACGCAGCACCATCTTTTACATTGGTATGACTACACCAAATTGTGATTTAGGAGGAATGGGCATAGGCAGAGGGTGTATACCAGTAACACACAATATTCTGTTGCAGAGCATGCTCTACAACATAACAGTTGTGACCTCAGTGCCTGTTTCACCCCATGTTTCAATATGTCCGTAGTACTCACCACCCACCTGGCCGTAATTTACGTTACTTTCTTCAGTTTCAGCATTTCTTTCCAGTAACTATTCCTTTTCTTTGCTACCTTTTAGTTTTCTTTATTTTTTATTTTCTGAACTGTCTAACTTTCCCCCACACCTGCCTATCACATATAATGCACTTAACTTTCTGTTCTTATTAAATCTTGCACGATGTTTTATCAGTAATCTTTGTCTTGCTTATTAACCTATCTTCCACCTTCAAGCTCTCAAGTTTTCAAATTTCATCTGGTAAGTCTCCCCAGACTGGGGTTCTGGCAGACGTTTTTGTAACTCTCCCCTTTTCCTAACCCTTGCCAGTCCTTTTCCTTCATTCATCTTCCTCCCCTTTGAACCATCTGCCAGAGGAAGCAATCACTGGCTCCAGAAGTTTGCACATTTCTTTACCTTCTACATGTATTTTCTCCTGCCACCACTTGGTGAGTAGATTTTTTATTAATCAACATATTGTACAGGGTGGCTATAATTCAACTTTTGTACTTAAAGAGGGCCCTCATGTAAAAGGAATGATCATAGGACACGAAACTTTGTAGAAACACTTGTAAGGACATGCAGAAGTGAACTAATGAATATACCATAAAAAGAAACACATTTTAATTTCCACATGAGAGGCTAGCATCTGTTAATTGCATGCAATGTTTACATTTTGGTTTAGAAATGCTGATAAGAGTGATGACCATCTGCATCCACAGCAGCCTGGTAGTTTGTATGGATACCTATTGACAACTTATTGTTCGCAGCACTTTTCAAATGATGGACTATGGAACGTTCAGCTGTCGTGATGCAGGATTGCTTGAAGATCACACATTGCATACAGCATTCCCAGCCATGGAAACAGAACTTCTTTGCCAATTTGTGACATAACTGGCCATCAGCCTCTCTTAGGAGCAATTCCCAAATTGTCAGTTAATTCAAACTTCTGAATCATGCTCTTCAACACCAATGTGGAAGGAGGACCTCTCTGTTTTCCTCTAATGCCTCTACACTCTCAAAGAGCAGCAGCACTATTGCTGTTACTTTGATAAAACAGATTTATGAGTATAGGCCTGCTCATCTTGTCCAGACCATGTTGACTGGCTGCAACTATAATGCTCACTGTTGCTTGTGTTTCTACCCTAAGTTGCCATTCCAGTACTGGAGCCTAACGGCAAGTCATGACACTAACACTACCAACAATGCAAAGCCTGAAACATATACTCTAAACATCATTCCTCTAACGTTTGGTACCCATACAGCAAATAGTTTTTCATCTACACTGGCTCAAGGAGCAAAAGTTTCATTATAACAGTATTGATACAACTCTGTGAGAATTTGTTACGAGGACTACTGGCAGTGTCACCTGATGATGATCACTGAACAAAACTGTTCACGATATAATAAATGTACCTCAACACAGCTGTGGTGGTTCTTATGAACATTTACAAGTGGATCATTATCCGAATTTTCTAACCTTCTATTTCCAGTTGATGCCAAAGATATTTGGATGCCCTCATATTCAGATGCCTTCCATGAAAAGAAAAGGCATAAAGGTCTATTAGGCAAATCTTGGGTGATTTCCAGAGTCTCCATGCAGCAATTTCAAGAAAAGCACAGGAGAGCCTAACTGTGAAAATGTTACATTATGTTCGAATAGACTCTTAATGGACTCTTAAATGTTAACAAAAAGTAGGTTCCTTCCAGCCACAATGGGCAAAAAACACTATGATTTGCTGTGATAATATTGAAGCTTAGTGTGAAAATAATGGAGTAATATCAATACGAAAGGAAGAATCACAAATCGGGAAAATGAGAGGACATTTGGAAAGAAATCAAAGACCCTAAAGTGCAAAAATTCCCTTACTAATGTGTACAATATATTACTGATGGAATGAAGACATGGAGATGTACTCCTAGGTATAGGATAGAGGTACAGATTAAAAGCACAGACAGGTGATGAAGAGTAGTTTTTCTTTTCTTTTTCCGTTTTTTAGTGGGGGGGGGGGGGGGGGGGGTGTCAGGAATGAAGACAATTAAAAAAGTAGAAAGGAAATAGGGAAATTAAATAAATAAGCAATATATATAAAATAAAATGAAATGGTGGTGATGAAGAAATGGAGGACTGTGTTAAGGTGATTAAAATCCAGGAGGATATCAGAATGCAAAGATGTGCCGGAGACCAATTTCCTACCTCTGGGTTTCAGGGGAACTAATATCAAATGGGAGGGTCAAAATAACCCATGTAGTATAGATCTGGCTCTCAGATCCCTTGAGTCATGCTGTACAACATGTTCAACATAATCTCAAGTCATCTGGATTGGCCAAAAACAAACTACTGTATTATACTCAATTTTATCATTGTTTGTTAGTTATTTGCTTGTTCCATGGATCATAACTGTGATGTTTCCATTACAATTACAGTGCACTCCATCAGCAAAAACAATGGCAACAAGCTTCCCATTCACATAACGAGTTAAATTTTGTCTCCCCGCATAAATATAGTGATTTATATTAATTACTTCACTATGTTTATTTTCTCTGTCCCCCTCTCTTAAACACTACATATTCAGAAATTCTTCTATGGGGTAAAAGGAGTTGTCAACACCAACAATTTCAGTTTCTATTTGAAGTTAATAAAATTATCTGTTAAATTCTTTACATCACTGGCCCAATATTTATGTGGAGAGTATCCTACAACTTCTGTGACACAATAAGGCTGTGTGATGGAAAATGTAAACCATTTCTCCTTCTAGTATTATACTAATGAATGGTCCATTTAGTTTCAAATTATGATTGATTGTCGACACCAACTTTTATAAGGGAGAAAATATACTGTAAGGCTGTTGTCCATGTGCCCAAACGTTTAAAAAACTGTCCATGATAGGTTCTAGAATCCTTATTACGGTACATGCTTCTGTGTAATATACAATTTTTCCTTCACTGATGTGTGAGCCCTGAATATAATGCCATAACACATTAATAAATGCAAATAGGGAAATATAAGTTAAATTTTTGGCATTTTCACCTCTAAAATCTGATATTATCCACAATGCAAAAGTTAAGAGCTTAGACATTTCAAAAGATCTGTAACATGTGACATGCAGTTCAGGTTATCATCAGTACAAACACTTGAAATTTAGAATATTTCATGTATTGATTTACCCTCAAGCTTATTTCTAAACATGTACCTTTTTTAAAAAAAATAAAATCAGTGCCAGTCCATTTGCAGAGAACCAGTCATTAATTTTCAAGAAAATATTATCTACACTTTCAATTACTGAAGTTACTCTATTAGGCTTGATTATAACTCTTGCGGTGTCAGTACATAGAAATATTTCTGCTTCTAAAATATTTGGTCAAAGGTGATTTATATATAACAAGAGCAAGAAAGGGCACACTGAAAACCCTTGTGGTACAACTGAAGTGATTATTTCCCATTCTGATGATGCCGTCCCACTATGTACACTCCCTGAGTTTCTTAATGCAGCATTCTGCATCCTTTTAGCATGAAAACTACTTACCAGCAAGATCTTTTATATGGTAATATCTGAGCTTCTCTAGAAGTATATGATGACCTGCACCATCAAATGCTTTTCACAAGTTGTAGAAAATACCAGAAGGCAATATTTGGTCATTTGAATCTCGAATAACCCTTTTCATTAACTCAAAAATATAAGTTCTGTGCCATTTTGTTTTGGCTTCTCTAGCTGTCTGCTGTGGTAATGTGGTGGAGCATTACAATGTGTGGTATAAGAAACATGTTGGAGAAGTAACTGTTACAAGGAGAGTAAGTTCTCCCTATGGAGAAAATTAAACTACTTGCTTTAGACATAAATTAATATACATGGATAGATAAAAAGTCTACTCACACATTGGTGACAGTAGAACACATATATGTAAAAAAAAGTTTTATGTATGCGGCTTTTGGAGTCAGTGGCTCCTTCTTCTGGAAGAAGGGCTGAAGCAGAAGGAAGAGGGGAGAAGGAAAAGGACTGGAGAGATTTCGGAAAATGGGTAGAATTCAGATAAGTTACCCAGAACCCCAGGTCAAGTGAGACTTGCTGAACAGGATGAGAAGGAAAGACTTATCATCCTATCTGATATGTCTTCCCTGACGTGGCATTCTGGGTCACTTTTCGAAGCACTACCCCTCTCTCTTGGTGAAGGGGTGAAGAAAAAAACACTGGAGAGATTTAGGAAAAGGGGTGAGTTTGGAAAAGTCACCCAGAAGCCGAAGTCAGGGGAGACTTAGCAGACAGGATGGAAAGGATAGACTTCTCATATCGTCTGGTATGTCTCCTGTGACCTAGGATTCTGGATGATTTTTCTGAACTCTACCCCTTTTCCTAAATCTCTTCAGTCCTTTGCCTTTAGCCCTGTTCCTTCCTTTTCAGTCCTTCTGCCTGAAGAAGGAACCACTGACTCCAAAAGCTCGCATATGTAAAACCTTTTTTTTATATGTATGTTCTCCTGCCACCGGTTGCTGAGCAGATTTTTTTATCTATACAATTAAATTATATTGTCAAAAATTATTTTCATTGTTATACACATAAATTAAGTATAACCTAAAATTTTAAAACCATATCCCTTAAATAACTTGTCGGTATGCAGCCATACATTCATTGAAAAAAATGAATTATCTTCGCAAACTTGTTGATTTGTTCCACATCATAGTAAATACTGTGAACACATAACATGATCAATTAAAAAATCACATATATTGTTATTGTACTAACTATTATGTGTGATCTGCTCTTATATAAAAACAGCCCTTTTCTACATCTACATGCTTGATGAAAGTAAAAAAAGACATTTTGCCCTTTACTGACGTGCTATATTAAAAAAATCACATATATTGTTATTGTACTAACTATTATGTGTGATCTGCTCTTCTATAAAAACAGCCCTTTTTCTACATCTACATGCTTGATGAAAGTCAAAAAAGACATTTTGCCCTTTACTGACATGCTATTATAACTGTAGATAAGTTCTGAGTATAAAAAATGTGTGGACTAATACTAGTTTATGTAAGTGGTACATGTAACACACAATACTTGATGGAAATTATTCAGACATCCCTTTGTAACATGGAAGTGACCACTAGATGTCACTTGAGGTGGACACACTGTACACACTGTTGTAGGTGTGGTCAGGATTGGAAAGTGAGGTGGCTTGCAATTAAAATAAGGTGCCCAGGTTTAGAAAAAAAAACCATATTGGTTTCATTGCTCATGGGGGCTACATGGCGAGGACTGTCAGGAGGATAAGAGAGGAAAAGTCCAGTACCCCAGACCCTCTCAAAGGACAAGGAAAACGCAAAGACAAAGAAACTAGGGCCATATAGTGTCTCCTCTAAGCAGCGGCTAAGGACAGGAGAGATAAGAGTTTTTTTACAGTCTTGGCTCCAAGAGCCTTCAGTCTCACTAGTCACATGACCTTGTGACACGATTTTATTGGATAGGTGGCTTTGCTGACGACGACTCGGCCTATTCAGTCAATTGTTGTCACATCAGCCAAAAGGTGACACTCAAAATAGGCAACTCCCTGAAAAATTTCAATAATAATAATAAAAAAAAAATACTTTGGATAGGGCCTGGGGGCATCTAGTACAACACCAATATAAAAGGAGAAGGGGAGTATTGTATTGTCAGTACAAAAGCTGTAACAGCAGAGTGGGTCAGTCAGGAGAGTTCAGTGACTTTGAATTCAGACTTGTCATTGGACATCACCTGATTAACAAACAGATCTGGGATATTTAAACTCCTCTAAAGCTGCACTTGTGTCAGTGATGTGACCATGAAGTGGAAATACGAACGACAGCCACAACTATACCTAGACTAAGCAGACCCCATGTACTGATGGACAGGGACGGCTGAGTATTGCGGAGGCTTGTTGTAAAAAATTGCATGAATCTGTGAAATAAATCAATCATCGGCTTAAAAGTGCAACCAGCAATCCAGCTAACACATTTACTGTGTGTAGGCTGTTCAGTAGTAGAGCAGTCATACAGTTTTGTAGTCAATGCTACGCGATGTTTACGTGGTGTGAAGAACGACACCACTGGACAGTGGACGAATGGAAGTGAGCGATGACTCACTATACCCTGTGGTAACCCAGTGGAAGGGTTTGGTTGATAAATGCCTGGAGAACATTACCTGCCATCTTGTACAGCGCCAACAGTGAATCACAGATGAGGTGATGCTAGAATATGGGGCTTTCTGTTATAACCTTTAACCACTAATAAATTGCGTGGATATACAAAAGTAGAAACAATAGTGGGTTACATGCTACTAACTCCGTATCTGTCATTCGACTGCCGTGCCGTGACATGCGGCCGGCGCCGTTCATAGCCAGGTGGCGCTCCCGCGCTCGGCCGAGCTGCGGAGCGCCTCTATCGCCGTGTTCGCGTACTGACGTAGCGGCACTTTTAAATCTCGTGGTACTGTCACAACACTTTTCCCCCCTTTGAAAAAAAACACTCACTTCCTTGGAGACACGGACAGTGCGGAGACATCCATGGCCTCTTGGGAGGCCCCGAGAAGATCCCGCGGAGAAACACGAGAGTATGGTCGAAAATGTCCAGGACGGAAGCTTGCGCGTGGAGTGTGCCTCCTGGACAAAATGATGGGTGAAAACAACGGAGCAGCATCGATAGGTGTCGTGGACCTGGGGGTGTGCTCCAGCGTTATGGGTCCCAGAGAAGGCGGCGTCGCGACTGGGGCCGGTTCCGCCGTTCTCGGAAGCGGGAGCGACGTCGGCTGCAGCAACATGCACGGAAGATCAGCAGCAGCGACAGGACTGACTTCTCGGGCTGGTGGAGGTGAAAGAAGCGGCAGTGGCACCAGTGTGGCCACCACTCGTGGGCGCATCTGGTCATAATGGCGAACAACCATGCCGTCGTCCGTACGTATTTCACAAAGCCGGCGGCCGCGAAGAGCCTGGACCACCCCTCGAAACCATTTAGGGCGAGATCCATACCCTCGTGCCCACATGTCGGCGCCCACTGAGTATTTTCCCGCACGAGGGGACACAGTACAAGGCCTGACAGGGTGAAGCAGGTGCAGTAGAGTGCGTGGTTGGCGGCCATGCAAGAGTTCAGCAGGGCTGCGATCACCCAGAGGCGTGAAGCGATAATAACTCAGAAATTGCAACAGAGCGTCATCTGTGGAAAAATCACTAAGGAATTTTTTCATCTGGCTTTTGAAAGTGCGGGCAAGGCACTCGACCTCCCCATTCGATTGCGGATGGAAGGGCGGTGCTGTAACATGATGAATCCCTTGTCCAGTACAAAAATCACGGAAGGCCTGCGAAGAGAACTGAGGGCCATTGTCCGTGACAATCGTGGATGGAAGACCTTCTAGCACAAAGATTTTGGACAAAGCCAGCATCGTCACCGCAATGGTGGGCAATGGACATCGAACAACAAACGGAAACTTCGAGAAGGCGTCAATCAACAGTAGCCAATAAGTGCCGAAGAAGGGGCCGGGAAAAGTCAGCGTGCACCCGTTCCCACGGCTGCGCCGGATCAGGCCACGGAGAGGGCAGCCAGTTGTTGAGCACACTGACCACACGCAGCAACCATGTGGGCGATGTCCGAATCAATACCGGGCCAATAAACGTGCCTGCGGGCCAGGGACTTAGTCCGAAAAATCCCCCAATGGCCTTCATGCAATAGTTGGAGAACATCTTTGCGAAGAGAGGCTGACACCACGACCCGTGGAGATGCTCCACCCGTGAC
Organism: Schistocerca americana; assembly: GCF_021461395.2. Lineage (NCBI taxonomy): Eukaryota > Metazoa > Arthropoda > Insecta > Orthoptera > Acrididae > Schistocerca > Schistocerca americana. The sequence continues at coordinate 394,010,992 of NC_060125.1, read as the reverse complement.
CAGAAGCACAACACCCTCACGAACAGACAGACGAAGGCGCAAGGCATAGCAGTTGCGAAGGGGATCTGATGCCCGGCCCTTGGTCCTGTCCGGCCAACCCCGTTGAACAAAATCGATCACCTGACGCAGGACCGGGTCCCGCGCAGTAGCCGACGCGACCTGCGAACCTGTAAGTGGAAAACCCACGACCGCACGATGTTCTTCCTCATCAATGTGGAAACAGAGTAGTTCACCTCGATCGAAAACCGGGTCGGGGCCCATCGGCAAACGCGACAACGCGTCAGTGTTGGCGTGCTGGGCCCTGGGGCGATAGTGAATCTCATAGTGAAACCGAGACAAGTATAAGGCCCAACGTTGCAGGCGGTGAGCTGCCTTATCCGGAAGTGACGCCGAGGGGCTGAACAGAGAGACCAGCAGCTTGTGGTCGGTGATGAGGTGAAACTTAGAACCATAAAAAATAAACGCTGAACTTTTTTAGAGCATAAATGATAGCGAGTGCCTCCTTTTCGATTTGAGAGTAACGCCGTTGGGCATCGTTGAGGGTCTTGGAAGCGTAGGCGATGGGTCGTTCCGACCCATCCTCATACCGATGGGCGAGAACAGCCCCTAGGCCATACTGTGACGCGTCAGTTGCCAGAACCAAGTGCTGACCCAGACGGAATGTGGCAAGACAAGGCACCAACTGCAAATGAGCCTTCAGGTGGACAAAAGCCCGCTCACACTCGTCGGACCAACAGAAAGGAACGTTTTTGTGTAACAGCTGATGCAGAGGATGAGCCACTGCCGCCGCGGATGGAATGAATTTGTGATAATAAGCAATCTTGCCTAGAAACGCCTGAAGTTCTTTGACCGTTGACGGCCAGGGTAGAGCGGTAATGGCCGCAACGTGCTGTCGTAGAGGACATACACCCTCACGGGACAATTGAAAACCAAGATACACAATGGAGGGTTGGAAGAACTGTGACTTGTCCAGATTGCACTTCAACCCAGCTGAATGCAGAACCCGAAACAGTGAACGCAAATTGCGAAGGTGCTCCTCAGTGGAGGCCCCCATGACAACAATGTCATCGAGGTAGTTGATGCAGCCAGGAATGGAAGCCGTGAGCTGTTCCAAAAACTGCTGAAATATGGCCGGCACGCTAGCGACTCCAAATGGTAACCGCTGGTACTGATACAACCCACAAGGAGTGTTGATGACGAGAAATTCCTTGGAAGATGCATCCAACGGCAACTGATGGTACGCCTCCGATAAGTCAAGTTTGGAAAAGAACTGGCCCCCAGCGAGCTTGGTAAATAACTCCTCAGGACGGGGAAGAGGATAAGTGTCAATGAGGCTCTGAGCGTTGACAGTGGCTTTAAAATCACTACACAATCGCAGACTCCCGTTTGGTTTAGAAACCACCACGATTGGCGATACCCATTCGCTGGAGGTAACAGGAAGGAGAATCCCCGAAGCTGTTAACCTGTCTATCTCAGCTTTGACAGGTGCACGCAATGTCATCAGAATAGGGCGTGCCCGGAAAAACTTAGGGCGAGCTGTAGGTTTAAGAGTAATGTGGGCTTCAAAATCCTGGGCACGACCCAGACCAGCAGAGAACACGAACGAGAATTCAGAACACAATCCATCCAGCTGTTGATACGGAATATCCTCAGATATGAGGTGCACATCATCATCAATGGAGAACCCGAATAACTGGAAAGCATCATAACCGAACAGGTTTTCAGTGCCCGCATGATCCACCACATAAAACGTGAGGGGCCTAACAACAGACTTGTAGGCAGTGGAAGCATCAAACTGGCCAACGATAGGAATTTTCTGCTTATTATAAGTTCGTAGATTTCGCATAATTGGAGATAAGGGAGGGGAGCCCAACTCCAAATACGTGCGAGAATTAATGAGAGTTACTGCAGAGCCAGTGTCCACTTGCCTGCGAATGTCTTTATCCAGAACACGAACAGTAACAAACAACTTATTTGTTTGAGAAAGCACACAGTTAACATCCATGTCCGATGCCTCGTCCTCTTCGACAGGAACTTTAGGGGACTGACACACAGAAGCAATGTGGCCTTTTTTCCTACATGAATTACACATGGCCCAACGTTTTGGACACGCGGCCCTGTCATGCTGTACGAAACAACGTGGACAAGAAGGAAGTGCGGAACGAACCTGCTTCTGTGGTTGCTGTTTTTGATGCGAGCGTGGCGGCCAACCCGACGTTGTTGACGCGAGTAAATCGCTGCCACATTGTCGTTCCCCTGTGACACAGGCAAATTGTCCGCGTCGAAAGTGGTCTGTACGGCGCCTACATCACACCACGCGTCTATTTGCGCACCAGCAGCGTGAGACACTTCAAAAGATTGAGCGATGCTGAGAACTTCCGACAACGACGGATTTGGCAGTTGTAAGGCACGTTGCCAAACTTCTTTATCAGGAGCAAGCCGTAGAATAGCATTCCGAACCATTGAATCAGCATAAGACTCATGATGAGTGTCCGTGACAAACTGACATTTCCGACTCAGACCGTGTAGTTCCGCCGTCCAAGCCCGGTAAGATTGATGGGGCTGTTTACGACACCGGTAGAACGCCACGCGGGCGGCCATGACGTGGGTGTTTTTTCGGTAATATTTAGACAATAAGTCACACATTTCCTGGAAGGACAGAGAGGCAGGTTCCCGCAGAGGGGCTAACTGAGATAGCAGCTGATAGATCCGTGGGGAAATCCAAGATAGAAATAACGACTTACACATAGGAGCGTCGACAACGCCGAAAGCCAAGAAGTGTTGCCGCAAACGCTTCTCATAATCCTTCCAGTCTTCAGCGGCCTTGTCGTAAGGAGGGAACAGAGGCGGAGAAGAGGAAGACAGACGATGAGTAAGCGACGTCGACAACGCCTGAATAGCAGCTGTCAGCTGTGTTTGTTGTTCAATGAGCGCTTGCATAAGCTGTTCCATGTCTGCCCCGACACGAACACACAATTCCACAACGCAGGAAAAAAAATATCCGACCTCGTCGCCGAAAAGTGCTATAACCTTTAATCACTAATAAATTGCGTGGATATACAAAAGTAGAAGCAATAGCGGGTTACATGCTACTAACTCCGTATCTGTCATTCGACTGCCATGCCGTGGACATGCGGCCGGCGCCGCTCATAGCCAGGTGGCGCTCCCGCGCTCGGCTGAGCTGCGGAGCGCCTCTATCGCCGTGTTCGCGTACTGACGTAGCGGCACTTTTAAATCTCGTGGCACTGTCACAACACTTTCATCATGGTTACGGTGTGGGCCTTTCATTGCGTTTCTGTGGTCCCTGCATTGCACTTAAGAAAACGTTAAATGCACTGATGTGTGCTGCGCATGGTAAAGAAACAGTTCAGAGAAGGATAATATAGCAACAAAACAATGTACCCTGTGATAAAGTAGCACCTGTGAGGCAATAACATTCCTGAAATTGACTGGCCTGCTCAATGTCATAGCCTGTACTCAATGAAACACTTTTAGGATGAGTCAGGACAATGACTTTCCTTCAGACTTCAGTGGCCTACATCACTATCACCTCTGGTTTCTGCTCTTGAAGGAGCATTGGCTGCCTTTCTCCAAAGGCACTCAGGTGCCTTACTGAAAATGTCACCAGCAGAGTTCAAGCCATCAAAAAAGTGAAGGGTTAAAACACCCCCTATTAATATGCACCCCCTATTAATATGCACTTTAACAGGTGTTCCGATTCTTTTGATCACATAGTGTATGAAGTTAATTTTCTGGTCACAAGTTACCTTCAACAGGTCAGATACCAACAATGCCATCCGAGATATTTAAACATAGCTTTTAGAATTATTAGATCCTTCATCAGAGCTGTATGGAAAGGTGGAGCAGGTCACTCATACCCCAGAACCTTGTCTATACAACCACTGTCCTTTCTAACCTTTCAAAACCTGCCACTCTTTCAATCCTGAGAAAGCAAAAGTTCTGAAAGATGTTTTAGACTTTTCTATTTTTTAATTTTAGACATGTGTATTGGTAGTACTGCAACTTCATTTCTGAAGTAAAGTATTGGCTATTTGTTCTGTCTCCCTGTATTTTTACACTTCTCTCGAGTGAATGTCTTCTGATAAGGTTAATCCCCTGATATTTTAAACAGACACTATAAGAGCAACATATGTTATAAGTACAGCAGATGAATGTTATCTTTTTCCAAGAAATATTTCCTTTACCTTATTTTATTTCAGTTGAGACAAGAACATTTAGTTTATGTTCAATAAATTTATGTAAATACAATTGATGAACTCAAGAGTACCTGAGGGCACAGAGGCAATAGTCGCCAGCAAGAATACAACATGTCTGAAAAGCGATACAAAAGCTTTAGCCGGCTCTGCAATGCCTTTATTGATATACCCTGAAGATGACCATATTGTGCTGGTACTAGAGCTGGTAACCCAAACTGTAGCGGAATAGTTGTGCCTGGTGTCCTCCTTGGCACAGGAGGAGATGTCCAAGCTGCACTATGCGCACGTCCAGTTGAAATCTGGAAGATGAGAAAGAACAAAAATATGGGCCAGTAATACTGCAATGTAGTGTCATAACACTTGGAAAAAGAAATCTATCAAAGTAATATCTTATATGTAGGTTGTAATATTTGTTTCAAAATTCAAATTTTATTATTTACTAAGTGAGAACTGTAATGGAACTGTAACACAGATTTAAGTAAATTTGATGGTTTCAGTACTCTTTTAAGGTACTAATTTTGTAAATTTGTACACTGAAAACTTATCACAAATGTTTTACTGAATATGGAAACAGTGCCCAAGAACAGCCAGTACACTCAAGGACAACTCGGTGACAGCTAATTGGCAACTCCATCAAATGAAGAAAAAATTAGAAGTATTCAAAAGCTTGGTGTTTGAAGGACTGAGGCAAAAAGAAATAAAATTCTTGGAGGAAACGCAACTTTGCAATGATTAGCTAGTAAAGTTACACAAACCTCAAAGTCAAGGTAATCACAGTAATGAAAGTCAACAATGAATCAGCAGCAACATAGATCTGAAAATCTGGAAATATTTGAAGTGACAAGAAAGGGCAGTCAGCTGACAAGAGAAAAGGGATACTAGAGAAAAAGAAGAGCAAATGAGACCCATGAAGAGAGAATAAAAGAAAAGGAAAGAAGAAACTATTAGTGGAGAGAAAGGATAAAAATAAAATTAAATATTGACAACAGGAGAAACTGAAAACAATTGATAGTGTCTACAAGTGAGGAGGGGATGTGGGAAGTGTCTCTTGGAGTTAGTGAGAGTGAAAAAGAAGTAGATAACACCTGGAAAGATTAGGAGAAACTGGCATAGTGATAGCACTAGCTTTGGTATAACATGATTTAAGAAAATCATAAACCCAGTGAAGATATTGGTTCAAGTATTCAACTGCTGTATACTACTGTGTAAAGGAAAGAATATTCCCTTGGTGGTTTTAATGTATTATTCAGTTTTGGGACTGGCTGTATACCAATGCATATAATTTAACAAGGAAAACAATCAATTTTTGACAAAATAATTTAATTAGATAGCTGAAAAATATATGTACTAAGCGGCAGCAGAACACACACAAAAGAAGGTTGTAATTATGCAAGCTTTTGGAGACAGTGGTTCCTTCTTCAGGCAGAAGGGTTGTAGGGAAAGGAAGAGGGGTGAAGGAAAAGCACTGGAGAGGTTCAGAAAAAGGGGTAGATTTCGGGAAAGTCACTCAGAACCACAGGTCAGGGGAGACTTACCATATGCATTGGATGAGATTTGAAAACCTCAGGTTTTCCGATGCAGTCCCCAACAATCAGCCTTTTCTTCTCACCCCATGCAGTAAGTCTCCCTTCATCTGTGGTTCTGGGTGACCTTCCTGAAATCTACCGCTTTTCCTACACCTCTCCAGACGTTTTCCTTCACCTCTCTTCCTTCCCCTTCAACCCTTCTGCCTGAAGAAGGAACTGCGAGCTCCAAAAGCTTGCCTGATTACACCCTTCTTCTATGTCTGTGTTCTACTGTCACTTGGTGAGCAGATGTAAGGAACTGCAAGCTCCAAAAGCTTGCCTGATTACACCCTTCTTCTATGTCTGTGTTCTACTGTCACTTGGTGAGCAGATGTACATAATTTACACTATAAGAAATACATTTTCAAGACCATAACGCAGATAGCATTTCACTGGGGAAAGACAAACTGTAAAAGTGTAAGTATTTTTTGTGATGGGATTAACATGCGATCAAGTGTGGAGTAGGTCATTACTGAGATGCACATTTATGGTAATGAAACCATGCTCAACAAAGGTCTCAAAGACATTTTTATGTGAAAATTTATTTTGGTCTCATAAATTTCACAGACAAGGTTAATCATGGTGCCAAAAAGTGAAAACCTCATAAACACAATGGAACCAGTTGAGATTATGACATTCTTTGGATTCATATAAATCCAACACACCTTGTCAAGTTACTCATCTCATATTCCAAAAAAATATGCATACAGCAATCATTTCATCAGCCTATCAAATTTTCAGAGTAAAGCCATTTTAATTTTCTCTTAAGATTTTCTTTTGGTTTGTTTTTCATATCATTTGTTTGTTTGGCAATTGTGCTTTAGTATCATTCTTGTCACACTAAACTTGGATGCACACATATCAAGCAAAAGTTTCTTTGAAAACTGTCAATACATGTCTTATGGTTTACCTGCTTTATTCCCTTTCCACTAAGGGATGGTATGATTTGGGGTTCTCGGACTACGAGCAAATGTCCAAGACCGAGTTGCCCGTCACTATTGTTACCCCATCCCCAAACACCACCATCTGATGTCAAAGCAAGAACATGCTCTGCACCTACTGCAACATCTTCCACAGAGTGATTCTGGAGAGCCAAAACCTGTAACATGTGATTAAAACACAGGAATGAGCAGTAACGAGCATATGATTACAAGATTTTTTTGATAAATTAACATTCCAGCTTTTTGTTCTAACTGTTTTTCATGATTTTGTCAACATTTCACATCATTGTCATATGTTCATTAACATACATTTTTTCACAACACATCATAACTATGAACAGCACCCATATAGATAAACTGCATCTACTTACCAGAGTGGGAGGCCAAAATAAGGCTAACATAACACTGAAATCTTATAATGAATTCTGGGGTGCAGAAAAAAAGTGATAAGGGTGATATGGGTGAGTGGAGAAAACAGTGGGAGAGGAATGTACAGCGGGTCAATTGCTACAACAAAAGCAAAATGCAGCATATGTAGCAAAGTAATGCAAATGTGATTAAAATAAAAATTATGTTATAAAAAGGATAGGTAGTAAAAACCTCTGATCAGATAGAACTTTCTCCTGATAACGACGTCCTCCTGAGTAGTCCCCACCCGGAGATCCGAATGGGGGACTATTTTACCTCCGGAATATGTTACCCAAGAGGACGCCATCATCATTTAACCATACAGTAAAGCTGCATGCCCTCGGGAAAAATTACGGATGTAGTATCCCCTTGCTTTCAGCCGTTCGCAGTACCAGCACAGCAAGGCCGTTTTGGTTAGTGTTACAAGGCCAGATCAGTCAATCATCCAGACTGTTGCCCCTGCAACTACTGAAAAGGCTGCTGCCCCTCTTCAGGAACCACACGTTTGTCTGGTCTCTCAACAGATACCCCTCCGTTGTGGTTGCACCTACGGTACGGCTATCTGTATCGCTGAAGCATGCAAGCCTCCCCACCAACGGCAAGGTCCATGGTTCATGGGGGGGAAGCAGATAGAACTATTATGAAAATACCAAGCAAAGGATGCTGTGCTGATATATAAACTTGGTACTTACACGTTGTGGTTGGCAGTGGCCACGAATATGGGATTCAGGTTGAGCTATGTAGCGTTCCATACCACATGTGTAAAGGCTACCTTCATCTGTGAGAAATACTGTAAACTGTGTGCCACAGCAAACTCGTTTTACACTCATATTGCTGAGATTCTTCACTTTCTGCAACAAAATAATGTATGATTAGTACCTAAAAACACAATTTTCTTGAAACAATTCCTCAATGACAACAATTAGCAGTAAAACATGAACAATAGGATAAACAGAAAAGAGGACAGTGGGCAAATATTGCTCTCACACATTTACTCGATAAAGCTATTTACTTTACTTTTTAAATCTTGCAGACTTTAGAAGGCTCCACAGCATATCCTAACATGATTATGCAGTAGACTACTCATTCTGTAACTCAAAGGTAACTGTAGAGCAGTGGCTATTCACATGACAATCATAGTCAGTGGGTGGCTTTGGGTGGGTGACCTAGTTACTTTGCTAATCTTCGTGAATAAAGTGCTTATGTTTGTTGGAAGGGTTCTGGGAAAGTTTGGTGTATTGGTAAAGGAAATGATACAAATTTCAAGCTGCTAGAGCAACACTCCTCTATTAACGTTCCAGCGTTTGGTGTACTTATCAGGCAAGCACGACAGTAGATATTGGAAAAATTCAGGGACATTATGCTACAATTATAACTGGTTGATATAGATATAACACATGCACAAGGAACTTAAGTGGGAAACTATGGATGAAAGGCTTCTTTATTCATCTAAGAGAACCAGTATTTAGACAGTTTTACTGCCACCACAAGTAACCTACATCACGCACTGTGCACGGGACTGTGTAGTATATATATGAAGACATAGATATATACCTTACATGATTGACAACCCCTTCATATAAGAAATGGCACTGAAAGCTATGAGGCAGCCGCTGTTATTATTAAACAGAGCAGCTTTGAGCATCACTAAACTACAGACAATTCATGAGATCACAGCATATAATAGAGGGAAACATTCCATGTGGGAAAAATATATATTTCCTGATGAGGCAACCTTGAGTTGCGAAAGCTTGAAATTAGTGTGTGTGTTTGAGTGTTTTTTATTGTCTCTATCAACATACCAATGCCTTCTCGTTTGGTAAGTTACAGCATCTTCCAAACGAAAGCGTTGGTATGTTGATAGAGACAATAACAAACACAAACACAAACACACACACAAATTTCAAGCTTTCACAACCCACGGTTGCTTCATCAGGAAAGAGGGAAGGAGAGAAAAAGACGAAAGGATGTGGGTTTTAAGGAAGAGGATAAGGAGTCATTCCAGTCCCAGGAGCGGAAAGAATTACCTTAGGGGGAAAAATGGACAGGTATACACTTGCCCCCCCCCTCCTCCCCACACACACATACAGACATGGTGAGTTGATGTTAATGAAGAATGCCTTTAAGGCGACAAAGACACCATTATCGGCCATCTCTCGGCTTGTACAATATCATGTAATAGTGCTACAAGATGCTGGATGTCCCTTCCATGATATTGCAGAAAGACGTGGCAAGAATGTAGCCACTGTACATGATTATTGGCAGCAGTGGTCATGAGAATGTACGGTCACAAGAGGATTGGGTTCTGGGCTGCCACATGGCACTTGCAAGAGGGAATACCATTGTGTTCGGTGTGTGGTTTTGGCACTTTGTTCTGCATCTACAGCAGCAATATGAGCAGCAGTTTGCTCCACAGTGACACAACAAACTGTTACAAATCAGTTATTTCAAGAATAGCTCTGAGCCAGATGCCCTGTATTGTGCATTCCACTGACCTCAAACCATTGTGACTTCAGTGGTGTCAAGCGAGATCTCATAGGATGGCAGATCTGTTGTGTTTTCTGATGAAAGCTGGTTCTGCCTCTGTGCCAGTGATGATCATGTGTTGGTCAGGAGGAGACCAGTTGAGGGCTAGCACACTGGACCTATACCTGAGGTTATGGTCTTTGCCAACTTACACTTTTCTTACAGTACCCTGGTATCAGTCCTTTTCTACTGCTTGTTAGTTTACAATTATGACCATCAGATATTAGTGAGTTACTCACAAATCGTGTCTACGGATGGGTGTTATCTATCCTGCTTGTGGGACACATACAGCTTATCTACACCAGCAAGTAAGTAATGTTTTTCCTAGTTATCACTGTGAGAAGACTGTCTTTCACAGTTTTATATCATGAATGTACTTAATCTTATATTTGGAATTACACAGTTGCCAACTTTATATTATTACATAGTTAATAGTAGCCTTCAATTCCAAAAATCAAAGGATAGACATATTTACATTGTGAGCATTTCTGGGCCTCTTCAATTGATGAGTTACACAGTAACATATTCAGGCATGTATAGCTGTGTATTATGTAAGTTCATTTTATTTGTATTTTGGTTTCTTAGGATTTCAACATCTGCTTCTCTTTTTCTTAAACAGATATTCTGACAACAACTTGGTAATAAACTCAAACAGCTAATGATACCATTTGTGTGACCTGCGGCTTGAATATATAATAAAAAAATTAATCACAATTGTCCTGTGTTTGCCAGACCCAAACTAAATTTTCTAAGTTCATCCTAAATAAAACCACTGCTAGTCGTAAGTCCGGGGCCTCATTTCGTAAGTGATGAGGAAGGAGGAGGGGGGAGGAGTAACACCTTGTTAAAAAAGTTGGATTCATCTGGCTCCGGATGATAGCACTCTGTAAGGGCTCCTGCTTAGGGTTACTAGGTGAAACCTGGTCAATGGTCTCAAAGGCAAAAGAGGAAGTTCAGATTCCAAACGGTGGAGAGAGTGGAAGAACTACATCCAGGACTCACAATCTTGGATGCATTTTTTGTGGCTCTTGGGTCACACTCAAAATAACTTTCATCAATCATGGAATGTGTGATGTAAGCTATTTTACCCCAGGTGGACGATCCACCGTACACCAGGATGTCAGCAGACATTCGCATTCTGGGGAGTCTGCAACATTGCACAAAGACAAGTCAGAGTGTCCTGAAATCTCATACAAATTTCAACGTGGACAATCGACGTACCTAGCAACTTTAAATGCAAACTCATTGTTGCAAACCGGAAAACTAAAACATCTAACAGATACACTAAAGAACCACAACATACTCATAACAGCGATTCAAGAAACAGATACATGGATACAGATACCTTTGATTCCAAAGGTTTTAGGGTATACAAAGGGAAAGTGGGATCGAGAGTAATGAAAATTTACCACGTCTTGGAACAGCCTTTATAATCAACAAACAAATCTTGAACTCAATAGTTGACATTGATTCCCAATAAGAAAGACTCTCAAGTCTTACATTCACAAGTATGAACAAAATCTAAACAATTATCAATGCACATGCCTCTATAACAGGAAAAACAAAGAAAAAGTGGAGCCCTTTTGGAATCATCTAGATGACATTATTCAGAAAATTCAAGATAAAAACATCATTATTCTTCTTGGAGACTTAAATGTACCGATTGGTAAAGAAAAAAGAAAATAGTTGGAGACTATCCAGCACACAAGAGGACAAACAGAAATGGTGTGAGGCTGATAGAACTTTGCCAAGCACACAATTTAATTCTTAAATCCACAGCTTTCAAGAAACTACCACGAAGACAAAAGACATGGATATCCCCAAATCCTAGCCTTGGGGAATTTCAACTTGATCATGTGGCAAGCAAGAAGATTTCTCGCTAAGAAATCATGAATGTTAGGGTACTCAGGTATGCAAACTTGGATTCAGACCACTATCTTTCTAAAATTAAGTTCAAAGTCATCCCAAACAGGAAACACAGCATGAAATAAATTAAGGGTCGGAAGTACAGCACGGAAAAGATATTAAAATCAGATTAATTCAAAAAAGGAACAGAAACCATTCAGACGCAAACTGGGAGGATATCAAAGAAAACCTCATTACTACAGTTGAATGGATAGCACCTAACATAATAAGTAAAAAACATGCATGGTGGTCGCTGGAATGTGATGCCCTCATTGAAACAAGAAAACAGGCAGGGCAAAACTGGCAATCACAGAAAACAGAAGAAAGCAGATTGAATTTCATTACAGTTAGAAAACTGGTAGATAAAAATATAAAAAGGATTAAGAAGACACATGAAAACAAAACTCTCCTCCAAATTGATGAAGAATTTACTAGAAACAACACAAGAAGCTTTAACAGAGCTTTCAAACAAAGGTTATCAAGGAACAAAGCACCCATCTTCCAATTTCGAGATGTAAATGGGACCATCGCTCCCAATAAAATGGAAAATTGCGAAATACTAGCAGGCTACTTTGAGAAACTCTTGAATTGTGAACCCATTTCTGAACTTAAAAACAACAAAGCATCTGGAAAAAACCAAATAGTGGCCAAACTATGGAAAGAAGCTGACAAAAATACAATTACACCCCTTCAGTGTGTTTTCGATAAAATCTGGATAGAAGAAGAGATCCCCACAGAATGGATAAAAGCTTTCATCCACCCCATCCACAAGAAAGATTTGAAAACAGACCCCAACACTTACAGAGGAATATCACTGCTGGATGTAACATACAAGATGCTTTCTGAAGTCGTCTTGAATAGGGCAGAGCTGCAATTGGACCTGCAAATTGGGGAATACAGGGAGGTTTTAGAAAGGGTAGATCATGTTCGGAACAAATACTAACCACTGATTTCAAAAAAAGCATATGATTCAATTGATAGAGAATCTCTATTATCAGTCCTGGAAGAAATGGGTTTGGATAAGAAAACAACTAATATTACAAAAGCGACCTTTACAAATACATTTTCGTAAGTTAAATTTATGGGCGAATTATGGGAACCATTTTAAATAAAAATGGGTGTGCGACAGGGGTATAGGCTCTCACCGTTGCTGTTCAATTGTGCGCTTGAGAAAGTAGTCAGAGAATGGAACACAAATATTAAGAGTGGTATAAGACTGGGTTGCAAAAAGAGGAATCTTAAAGTAAATTGCACTGCTTTTGCAGATGATATGGCCCTGTTTGCTGAAACAATGGAAGAAGCACGGGAGCAAATCCTTGAACAAAAGAAACAAGCAGCTAAAATAGGTCTTCACATCTCCTTTGAAAAAACTAAGACATTGACAAACATCAAGCACTCATGTAAATACCTCGAAGTTCAAGAACAAAAGATTGAAACAGTACAAGGATTCAAATATCCTGGAGAATGGATTAGTTGGAATGCTGGGGAAAGCAAATCAATGGAATCCAGAAAAAATAAACTTGAATTGGCCTTCCAACCAACAAAAAATACATACAACAAAAAATCCCTTTCATGGGGGTCCAAAATTACACATTACAAGACAGTGATTAAGCCAGAAGCACTGTATGCAGCAGAAACACTAAACATGAATTTCAAAGGCCAAATGGAGAAACTTGGGCTAAAGGAAAGAAAACTTTTAAGAAAAATCATAAGACCAAAATTTCAAGACAATAAGATTATACACAACAAAAATGAAACTCTCTACAAGAAAATTGAAAAACTTTCAGATATTATGCGAAAAAGGAGGATAAATTTTTATGGTCATCTACTCAGGATGAATTCCAACACATTAACTAAACAAATCTTTGATTTTTTCTGTAACCGCAAAACAAAACCTGAGTGTTTTAAAGGAACTGAGAAAGACCTAGTAGAATTATAGATTTCAGAAAATTCACTTATTGATCAAACAGCTAAATCAATTACTAAAGATGAAAACATAAGGCTCCAAGACAAATATACACAAAAGTCCAAACCCTGCATCTTGGAAGAAGAGAGGAAAAGAAGATCAGAAAGAATGAAGAAATACTGGGCCCTAAGAAAAGAACAACGCGCAAAGAAATAATTAATCCAGCATATGCCAAAGAGGGTGAAACAAAAGAAGAAGAAGAAGAAGAAGAAGAAGAAAAATATAGTAATTCTTCAATTTGACCAAAGATAAATACTCTCCTAACTTTTTGATGACCTTTTGTCTTTTATGACAATGGTTCCTGTAATAGCATCATGACTGCTAATCCCTTTCTCATTGGTGATTTTTTGAAAAGATTGCTTCTGTTTGTAACTAAGTGGCTTAAAATGTTATTTTGTATGTGGTTTCTCAGATTAGTTGTTCAAGGTAGTTGTCAGATAATGTTATCATTATTACTTTGCAAGAATGCCTTTACTGCTGATGACGTGTGTGTTTTTTTTCTGTCGTTACTGACAGGTTAATGTCATCACCTAGTATGACTATGCACTCAGCATATTTTTGGGCCACCCACTTTAGGCTATCTTTAAACTACTGTGATGTGTCTGAACCTGCTGATCAGTAAAAACATCTGATTATTAATCTCTGCCCACTGACCCCTAACTGCTTTCCATATTAGTTCACAGCTGGATTCGCTTTGTACCTCACTAGATCTAATGCTTTGTTTGTGATTTTAAACACTCCTCATCATGCAGTGTCTAATTTATCTTTCCAATATACATTCCACGTGTTCTTGAAAATCTCCCTATTTTCAGCTTTAGGTTTCAACAACTCTTAGTGTTGTGACAGTGCCATGAGATTTAAAAGTGCCGCTACGTCAGTACGCGAACACGGCGATAGAGGCGCTCCGCAGCTCAGCCGAGCGCGGGAGCGCCACCTGGCTATGAACGGCGCTGGCCGCATGTCACGGCATGGCAGTCGAATGACAGATACGGAGTTAGTAGCATGTAACCCGCTATTGTTTCTACTTTTGTATATCCACGCAATTTATTAGTGATTAAAGGTTATAGCACTTTTTGGCGACGAGGTTGGGTATTTTTTTTCCTGCGTTGTGGAATTGTGTGTTCGTGTCGGGGCAGACATGGAACAGCTTATGCAAGCGCTCATTGAACAACAAACACAGCTGACGGCTGCATTTCAGGCGTTGTCGACGTTGCTTACTCATCGTCTGTCTTCCTCTTCTCCGCCTCTGTTCCCTCCTTACGACGAGGCCGCTGAAGACTGGGAGGATTATGAGAACTGTTTGCGGCAACACTTCTTGGCTTTCGGCGTTGTCGACACTCCTATGTGTAAGTCGTTATTTCTATCTTGGATTTCCCCACGGATCTATCAGCTGCTATCTCAGTTAGCCCCCCTGCGGGAACCTGCCTCTCTGTCCTTCCAAGAAATGTGTGACTTATTGTCTAACTAGTACCGAAAAAACACCCACGTCGTTGCCGCCCGCGTGGCGTTCTACCGGTGTCGTAAACAGCCCCATCAATCGTTCCGGGCTTGGACGGCGGAACTACACGGTCTGAGTCGGAAATGTCAGTTTGTCACGGACACTCATCATGAGTCTTATGCTGATTCAATGGTTAGGGACGCTATTCTACGGCTTGCTCCTGATAAAGAAGTTCGGCAACGTGCCTTACAATTGCCAAACCTGTCGTTGGCGGAAGTTCTCAGCATCGCTCAATCTTTTGAAGTGTCTCACGCTGCTGGTGCGCAAATAGACGCGTGGTGTGATGTAGGCGCTGTACAAACCACTTTCGATGCGGACAATTTGCCTGTTTCACAGGGAAACGACGGTGTGGCACTCGCGTCAACAACGTTGCGTTGGGCCGACACGCCCGCAGCAAAAACAGCAACCACAGAAGCAGGTTCGTTCCGCACTTCCTTCTTGTCCATGTTGTTTCGTACAGCATGACAGGGCCGCGTGTCCAAAACGTTGGGCCACGTGTAATTCATGTAGGAAAAAAGGCCACATTGCTTCTGTGTGTCAGCCCCTAAAGTTCCTGTCGAAGAGGACGAGGCATCGGACATGGATGTTAACTGTGTGATTTCTCAAACAAATAAGTTGTTTGTTACTGTTCGTGTTCTGGATAAAGACATTCGCATGCAAGTGGACACTGGCTCTGCAGTAACTCTCATTAATTCTCGCACGTATTTGGAGTTGGGCTCTCCTCCCTTGTCTCCAGTTACGCGAAATCTACGAACTTATAATAAGCAGAAAATTCCTATCGTTGGCCAGTTTGATGCTTCCACTGCCTACAAGTCTGTTGTTAGGCCCCTCACGTTTTATGTGGTGGATCATGCGGGCACTGAAAACCTGTTCGGTTATGATGCTTTCCAGTTGTTCGGGTTCTCCATTGATGATGATGTGCACCTCATATCTGAGGATATTCCGTATCTACAGCTGGATGGCTTGTGTTCTGAATTCTCGTCCGTGTTCTCTGCTGGTCTGGGTCGTGCCAAGAATTTTGAAGCACACATTACTCTTAAACCTACAGTTTGCCCTAACTTTTTCCGGGCACGCCCTATTCCGATGGCGTTGCGTGCACCTGTCAAAGCTGAGACAGACAGGTTAACAGCTTCGGGGATTCTCCTTCCTGTTACCTCCAGCGAATGGGCATCGCCCATTGTGGTGGTTTCTAAACCAAATGGGAGTCTGCGATTGTGTGGTGATTTTAAAGCCACTGTCAACGCTCAGAGCCTCATTGACACTTATCCTCTTCCCCGTCCTGAGGAGTTATTTACCAAGCTCGCTGGGGGCCAGTTCTTTTCCAAACTTGACTTATCGGAGGCGTACCATCAGTTGCCGTTGGATGCATCTTCCAAGGAATTTCTCGTCATCAACACTCCTTGTGGGTTGTATCAGTACCAGCGGTTATCATTTGGCGTCGCTAGCGCGCCGGCCATTTTTCAGCGGTTCTTGGAACAGCTCACGGCTTCCGTTCCCGGCTGCATCAACTATCTGGATGACATTGTTGTCACAGGGGCCTCCACTGAGGAGCACCTTCGCAATTTGCGTTCACTGTTTCAGGTTCTGCATTCAGCTGGGTTGAAGTGCAATCTGGACAAGTCACAGTTCTTCCAACCCCCCATTGTGTATCTTGGTTTCCACTTGTCCCGTGAGGGTATACGTCCTCTACGACAGCACGTTGCGGCCATTACCGCTCTACCCCGGCCGTCTACGGTCAAAGAACTTCAGGTGTTTCTAGGCAAGGTTGCTTATTATCACAAATTCATTCCATCCGCGGCGGCGGTGGCTCATCCTCTGCATCAGCTGTTACGCAAAAACGTTCCTTTCTGTTGGTCCGACGAGTGTGAGCAGGCTTTTGTCCGCCTGAAGGCCCATTTGCAGTCGTCACCTTGTCTTGCCATTATTCCGTCCGGGTCAGCACTTGGTTCCGGCGACTGATGCGTCACAGTATGGCCTAGAGGCTGTTCTCGCCCATCGGTATGAGGATGGGTCGGAACGACCCATCGCCTACGCTTCCAAGACCCAACGGCGTTACTCTCAAATCAAAAAGGAGGCGCTCGCTATCATTTATACTCTAAAAAAGTTCAGCGTTTTTTTGTATGGTTCTAAGTTTCACCTCATCACCGACCACAAGCTGCTGGTCTCTCTGTTCAGCCCCTCGGCGTCGCTTTCGGATAAGGCAGCTCACCGCCTGCAACGTTGGGCCTTATACTTGTCTCGTTTTCACTATGAGATTCACTATCGCCCCACGGCCCAGCACGCTAACGCTGACGCGTTGTCGCATTAGCCGATGGGCCCCGACCCAGTTTTCGATCGAGATGAACTACTCTGTTTCCACATTGATGAGGAAGAACGTCGTGTGGTCGAGGATTTTCCACTTACAGGTTCGCAGGTCGCGTCGGCTACTGTGCGGGACCCGGTCCTGCATCAGGTGATCGGTTTTGTTCAACGGGGTTGGCCGGACAGGACCAAGGGCCGGGCATCGGATCCCCTTTGCAACTACCATGCCTTGCACCTTCGTCTGTCTGTTCGTGAGGGTGTTGTTCTTCTGGCCACTGATGGCGCATCTCCACGGGTTGTGGTGCCAACCTCTCTTCGCAAAGATGTTCTCAAACTATTGCATGAAGGCCATTGGGGGATTTCTCGGGCTAAGTCCCTGGCCCGCAGGCACGTTTATTGGCCCGGTATTGATTCGGACATCGCCCACATGGTCGCTGCGTGTGGTCAGTGTGCTCAACAACTGGCTGCGCCCCGTACAATGCCCTCTCCGTGGCCTGATCTGGCGCAGCCGTGGGAACGAGTGCACGCTGACTTTGCCGGCCCCTTCCTCGGCACTTATTGGCTACTGTTGATTGACGCCTTCTCGAAGTTTTCGTTTGTTGTTCGATGTCAGTCGCCCACCACTGCGGCGACGACGCTGGCTTTGTCCAAAGTCTTTGCGCTAGAAGGTCTTCCATCCACGATTGCCACGGACAATGGCCCTCAGTTCTCTTCGCAGGCCTTCCATGATTTTTGTACTGGACACGGGATTGATCATGTTACAGCACCGCCCTACCATACGCAATCGAATGGGGAGGTCGAGTGCCTTGTCCGCACTTTCAAAAGCCAGATGAAAAAATTCCTTAGTGATTTTTCCACAGATGACGCTCTGTTGCAATTTCTGAGTTCTTATCGCTTCATGCCTCTGGGTGGTCGCAGCCCTGCTGAACTCTTGCATGGCCGCCAACCCCACACTCTACTGCACCTGCTTCACCCTGTCAGGCCTTGTACTGTGTCCCCTAGTGCGGGAAAATACTCGGTGGGTGCTGATGTGTGGGCACGAGGGTATGGATCTCGCCCTAAATGGATTCCAGGGGTGGTCAAGGCTCTTCGCGGCCGCCGGCTTTGTGAAATACGTATGGACGACGGCATGGTTGTTCGCCATTACGACCGGATGCGCCCACGAGTGGTGGCCACGCCGGTGCCACCGCCCCTTCTTTCGCCTCCGCCAGCCCAAGAAGCCAGTCCTGTCGCTGCTGCTGATCGTCCGTGCGTGTTGCTGCAGCCGACGTCGCTACCGCTTCCGAGTACGCCGGAACCAGCCCCAGTCGCGACGCAGCCTTCTCCGGGACCCATCTCGCTGGAGCACACCCTCAGGTCCATGACACCTATGGATGCTGCTCCGGAGTTTTCACCCATCATCTCGTCCAGGAGGCACGTTCCACGCACAAGCTTCCATCCTGGACACTTTCGACTATACTCTCGTGTTTCTCCGCGGGATCTTCTCGGGGCCTCCCAAGAGGCCATGGATGTCTCCGCACTGTCCGTGTCTCCAAGGAAGTGAGTGTTTTTTTTTCAAAGGGGGGAAAAGTGTTGTGACAGTGCCACAAGATATAAAAGTGCTGCTACGTCAGTACGCGAACACGGCGATAGAGGCGCTCCGCAGCTCAGCCGAGCGCCACCTGGCTATGAACGGCGCCGGCCGCATGTCACGGCACGGCAGTCGAATGACAGGTACGCAGTTAGTAGCATGTAACCCGCTAGTGTTTCTACTTTTGTATATCCATGCAATTTATTAGTGATTAAAGGTTATAGCACTTAGTTTCTAGTATGATGTAGTATGTTTTCTATGAGGCACACAAGTTCTGGAACTTTACTGTGAATACTGTGGCACATAACAACTAATATTTTGAGACACACTCACCCTAGATTTGGTATTTGTACAATTGAAATAAATGATGTATCTGAGGCTGGTTTCTCTTTACCTACACGAAATTTATGAGACCAGTGCTCATGTGTCCCAGAAACTTGGTCACTGACAGTAAGGGATAAAAAATTCTAGATGTTTTTGAGAGTAAGCTACTACATAGAATAATAGAAGGTGGAAGGTAGAGAAGATAGTATAACAATAGCTTTAAGCCTTATATAAATGGCCACCTACAAGAAAAATAATTAACTCCACACAAATGTGGTAGGTACCACATCTGGTGTGGATATGTGATACAAATGTACTAAAGAAGATACTGATTGGAAATCTGAGAGGGCAAAGAGGGCACGGCCACCAGAAAACAATGTTGAAAGATGGGGATGAAGAAGACCTACAGAAAATCGGATATGGGAACTGGAATGCACTAGCATGGATTTGGGACCATCTGGTGGAAAAATCATTGACAAAGCGAAGTCCACAAAGGACCGTAGAGCTGCAGAAGAATAAGATGCTGATTTTCCTACTAAGGGACATGTAAATAATAATAATTATTATTATTGTAACAGTGTGCATTCAACACATACTCTGCAACTTGAGTCGCCACTTTCAGTATACAATGTATAATTGACATAATCAGAGCAGCTTTACAAGTCTCCACAGAGTAGCACAGATCAAGTAATCTACAGCAGATCTCATTGCAGAACTGGAGAAAATATCTGGTTAATACACTTCAATTGGCTCCATACCAGAGGGCCTTCATGAGTCCTCAGAATGAAAATGCAAATCAGCAAGTATGCAGAGACCTCACAAGTAATAAAGCTAGCTGTCTTCACTACTTCCATCAGACTCTGAAAAGAGTTGAGAATGGTCTCAGTTGCCTGTAACCTGTGCTCTCAATTGCTCCTTCCATTTTGGGAACAATTCATCACAGCTAACACCAAATGCACTTTTAATTTATTCCCTTGCACAACACTATCTCCCTAAGAAGGACCATCTCATACCTAACACTGAAACTGCCCCTACCATCAGCACTATCTTTTCCCCCCTGAGCATGACCTGCCCACGACACAAGATAGACAGTTGTATGAGCAGTAGAGGCGAGCCTGACTGGTTCTGTCTCATTATCAGCAGGAGGCAATGATTCAAGGCTGTTTGTTAGATGCATCAGGTTAGCTTTCCAGTCACTTGCCACATACAACACAAAACAGCTCCAGATTTGGGTGCATCCCTACATACATTACTAGCTATCTGCCCGACTGCCTGATGGAGGCCACTGAGAACCAAGCTGGGAAAAAAAACTGGCAAGTTCCGAAGTGCCTTTGTGATGGAAGACCACCCTGCTCCTCCATCACTGGTGCAATTTGCAGCAGCTGTAAGAAGTCAGTTTACAATGGCCGAAACAGCTTCCAGCTGTTTGTGAAGAGCAGTCAACTCTGTCACACTCTTGGAATGGCCATACTTCCCAGACATGTTTGAAAATGAACTTAGTTCTTTCAAGAAGGAAAAGAAGCAGAAAAGTATGACTTTGTTGTGGTTATGTGAAGACTAAGCTGGGAGTATAAACGTAAGCCTCTATCTCAAAGAAAGGAAGACACAGATTATAGTGATGAGATTTTACTTCAATTTTGCAGGAAAAATCTAATAGTCATCCTAGTTTATGGTCACAGAATGCAAAGCAATGAGTCTGCATCTACATAAAGCAGAGATCATAGAAGAAAGACTGATGTACACTATGTGATCAAAAGTATCCGGACACCCCCCAAAAAATACATTTTACATATTAGGTGATTTGTGCTGCCACCTATTGCCAGGTACTTCATACCAGCGACCTCAGTAGTCATTAGACATTGTGTGAAAGCAGAGTGTGGTGCTCCGCGGAACTCACGGACTTCGAACGTGGTCAGATGATTGGGTGTCAGTTAAGTCATACATCTGTACACTCCTCAACAACCCTATGTCCACTGTTTCTGACGTGATAGTGAAGTGGAAACATGAAGGGACACATACAGCACAAAAGCGTACAGGCCAACCTCATCTGTTGACTTACAGAGACTGCTGACAGTTGAAAAGGGTCGTAATGTGTAATAGGCAGACACCTATCCAGATCATCACACAGAAATTACAAATTGCATCAGGATCCACTGCAAGTACTATGACAGTTAGGCGGAAGGTGAGAAAACTTGGATTTCATGATCAAGCGACTGCTCATGAGCCACACATCATGCCGGTAAATGCCAAACACCACCTCGCTTGGTGTAAGGAGTGTAAACATTGGACGATTAAACAGTGGCAAAAATGTTGTGTGGAGTTATGAATCATGATACACAATGTTGTGATCTGATGACATGGTGTGGGTATGGCGAATGCCCGGTGAACATCATCTGCCTGCGTGTGTAGTACTGACAGTAAAATTCGGAGGCAGTGGTGTTATGGTGTGGTCATGTTTTTCATGGAGGGGCCTTGCACTCCTTGTTGTTTTGCATGGCACTATCACAGCACAGGCCTACACTGATGTTTTAAGCACATTCTTGCTTCCCACTGTTGAAGAGCAATTCGGAGATGGCGACTGCATCTTTCAACACGATCGAGCACCTGTTGATAATGGACGGCCTGTCAAGGAGTGGTCACATGATAATAACATCCCTATAATGGACTGGTCTGCACAGAGTCCTGACCTGAGTACTAAAGAACACCTTTGGGATGTTTTGGAACGCCGACTTCGTGCCAGGTCTCACTGACTGAATCGATGCCTCTCCTCAGTGCAGCACTCCGTGGAGAATGGGCTGGCATTCCCCAAGAAACATTTGAGCACCTAACTGAACGTATGCCAGTGAGAGTGGAAGTTGTCATCAAGATTAAAGGTGCACCAACACCATACTGAATTCCAGCATTATCAATGGAGGGCGCGACAAAGTTTTAAGTCATTTTCAGCCAGGTGTCTGGATACTTTTGATCACACAGTGTGTATTCAGCTATAAGATGGGCAACAGTTGCTTTGATTAGTGAAAACTATTCACAATATTGATTCTGAATACTGCCACCAGCTACTGGCAGCCGGTATATGAATTTATTTATGTAGCAATAGACAAACGGTAACCATTAACAAGACTTATGTGAATTTTTAAAGCTTTATCGAGCTAGGTGAGGTACAGAAAATACTCACTCTACCATCTACTGAAGAGAAGCAAACTGCAAACTGCAGGAAGAAATTAAAATACCCTTTACTGAAACCCAGTCAAAATATAATCATTTTAAAAAACTAGGTTACCCATTCAAACAATTTTCAAATGTTGAAGAAAGGAAAATAGTCAAAGGAACTGGGAAGAAAAGGGAGAAAGTTACATACTTTTAGGTAACATTCAGGAGTAACTGTAGAAGGCATAGAGAGAAGTACTAGAGCTAGTATTGTTAGGTGTCAACACAAACAAATGAGCAGTAACAAGCAAACTTACTGCCGCTGCTGTTACTCGTACAGTCCACTGATTAGGACAAATTGTGTGTATGTGTCTGGGTATGTCGGCAAACCCTTGCAGAATGTCAAAAATCATACAATAAAATGTAAATCATAAATCTGATTGTTCGTCTACATCAGGAAAGTGAAGATAAATCAAAATTAAATTTGGCAAATCCAATCTACAATTTACTAATTTTTCAATATCCAGCAAATTCTGTATCAACATATATGGAAGTCATCTCTCTATTTCAGGGTTTAGCACTGAGATCAGACAACATATCAGGATGCATCATCATCAATTAGATAAAGATATTGCAAGAAATACAACATGGTACACATGTGGAAAACAATTGCAACACCAAAAAATAATTAATGCAGAGTGATAAAATTTGAGGAATACACTTGTCTAACAAATTAAAAGCACCAGTTTGCTTTTGTTCTACAGTATTACTTTTATTGTGTTAACCGGTTTTCGGCTTACAAGGCCATTTTCAGACATTTCTTTGGTGACAGTACTCAGTAAATGTCTGAAGATGCCCTTGTAAGCTGAAAACTGGCTAACACACTAAAAGTAATACTTTTTTTAATATAATCCATAATGGAGTCGAGGTAGCAGTTGTCGTTATACTGGTTATCACTGTTAGCATTCAACCGCGATTCTTATACATATATTTTAACAACGCATTTCAAGAGACAATGCTCTCATCATCAGGTTGTAAAGTCTATGTCATGAAATCAAACGGACTAAAAAGACAAAGTACCATCACAAATAGTTGGGAAGTCCATAGAGTAAAACAGAATTAAAAGTATATTGGACTGTGGGTCCTCGTCTTACATTGAAGTTGTTAACACAAGTCAATGGCCGTCCCATAGCTACCAAGTATGCTGTCGCACTGTGCAACTCAGGAGCTGTTGTGGACTGACATGCCTTGGTGTGGTGGCGTGGTTACAGCCGTGTAACGCTAGCGTTACCGTCAAGTATACGGCTGTAACCACGCCACAACACCTAGGCACATGTATGAGTGTATGAGGAGGCCTTTAGGATATTCAAGAATGAAGTATTATATTGAACTGGAAATTATCCAATGGTGTCACCTGGTGGCATAAGCACCTCACAAAAAATTATTTTGCCATACAAAATTCTTTGTATTTGTAAATCAAACTTACTTACTTACTCACTGGTCATACCGGACTTGAGAGTCCATTACCGCAGCAATGTATTTTCGCCATCTGTCCCTGTCTTGGGCTATTTCTTTGCATTCACCTTCAATACCTAGGCTTCTCAAATCAGCTTTCACATTGTCCTCCCATCTATGCCTCGGTCTCCCCACAGGACGTTTTCCTTCTAGGTGCCCTACCAGTACTCTACGCGCTGCCCTGCCCTCATCCATTCGAGATACGTGACTCGCCCATCGCAGCATACGTGATTTAATAATACTGATTATGATTTGTAAATCAAACACAACATTAAATTATGTGTGTTTCATTTGCAAATACAAAGAATTTTGTATAACTAAATAATTTTTTGTGAGGTGTTTATGCCACCAGGTGGCACCATTGGGTAATTTCAGGGTCAATGTAATACTTCCTTCTTGAATATGCTAAAGGCCTCCTCATACATTTGTCCCCTTCCTCAAACATCTAGGTGGTCACATGTATTAGTATTATATATTAACATTATGCATTACCGTAAGTTTTGTCAGCTTAATTTATGTTATATGCTGTAGATGTAGCCTAAAAATGTTGCCCATTTTTATGACAAGTAGTGTAAAGTAAATTTCTGTTGGATGGGAGACGATTTTGTTTTACCATTATATTATGCAGACCCACTTTTTGTTTATATTTATCAAAGTATGTAAATGCATTGAAGTGTACAAATAAACTGTCAAAACTTTACTGACCTACAGAATTCATTTTATATAAGCAGCGAACCCTGTTGTAACAGGAATAAGAAGGGAACCAGGAGAAAAAAAAGCTACTGTTGAAGCATAGAGAAGGTAAATAAATTTCTCTTTAAAAGATTAAAATGATGGGAGAGTGGCAGTGGAAGATAAAGAAAGGAGACAAGTGATGGGGGGGGGGGGGGGGGGGGGGGGGGGGGGGAAGTGGAAGGGAAAGAGAGATTAGTGGAAGCCTAGATACGAGGTAATGATGGTTTGTGAGAGACAGTGGCAGTAAAACAGGGAGAGAGAAGGATGGAGACAGTTGCAGTGGGAGAAAAATAGAGGAGATAACAGAAATGAAAAGAGAAATATGAATGGAGACCAAACATAGGCATGAGAGGGAACTTTAACATGGACATATTTGCCCACTTTCCCCCTTCCCCCTTGTTCTATGCCCACATGTAAAAGTTTCCCGATCGAAGGGTAAAAAACCTGACCAACCCATCCCCAAGGACGTATGTGGAGAGGACACAATGGTGGTTGATGACAAAAACAGCAGACTGTAAGCAAGAAAGAAAGAGACAGTGGCAATGGGAGAGAAAAAGAATGGGACGAAGACGATGGCAGTGAGACAAAGAGATGCTAAAAGTGGCAGAGAAGCAGGCAGTAGTATGAAATAACAAGAGAAAGGGACTGTGGAAGAGATATGCAGGAGAAAGTGTCAATTGGAGAAAAAGGAGACAGTGGGAGAGAGACATATATAAATAGTGACAGTTCGAGGGAGCAGGTGAGTATGAAAGCTTCACTACAAAGAGCAAAAGGGTAAAATTATTTACAACGTTCTGTGTTAAAAGAATGCAAATATGTTCACATTCCGAAATTTTTAGTGAGGAAGGTAGAATGAGAACTGAGACAGCTGATTCCCCACTTTTCTGTGCTATGTGCTGATACATTATGGGAGACAATTTATAGCCACTAATCACCTTCAGAAGGTGAAATCTGCAGTGGAGCTGACAGAGATATATGAAAGGGACACACTACCCACCGTTTAGGACTAATAGGACGGGAGAGAGGAATATGGTGGGGAAGGTTAGAAAGGAAGGGCGCATCACTCTGACTCCATCTCTTTCATCCTGCAACCAGCATTTCCTTCCATGATTTTATGTTGCCATGTCAGAAGCCTATTTTTACAGTAAACACAGTTGCACACAGTATATACATATTTACAAAAAAAAAGAACATTCAGAAATTTCAGAAATATCATTGAACAAATCTGAAATCAGATGACATTTATCCAAAATTGAGCCACACTTAGTGTACTAGCCGGCTGGAGTGGCGGAGCAGTTCTAGGCGCTACAGTCTGGAACCGCGCAACCGCTACGGTCGCAGGTTCGAATCCTGCCTCAGGCATGGAGGTGTGTGATGTCCTTAGGTTAGTTAGGTTTAAGTAGTTCTAAGTTCTGGGGGACTGATGACCTCAGAAGTTAAGTCCCATAGTACTCAGAGCCATTTTGAACTTAATGTACTATTTTTTGCAAACACAATGCCCTGTGTTGAACAAGTAAATGTACAAAGAGGGCACTGGCACAGGTGTTCCACATTTTGTTCATCCCCACACTCACATTTGCTATCCCCCAATGTGAAGCCCCACAGTTTAAGGGAGGATGTCATCCTGTTGACACTAATTCTTAAGCAGTTAAGTAATCTCCAAACCCCATACTCTTCATAGTGGCTAATCGTAAGATTTTCTTGTGGTTCCATTCTAGCTCACTGTATGGATTTGCCTCATATAGAGGGAGTTTCAGATAGTCTGCTGTTCAAAGGAGACTTTTTCTCAATTTTAGCCCAGGTTGAGACAGTTCGTGGCCAAACTGCAGTGAGCTTCAACATGTTCAGCTTCCAGTCGTTCATGTTCGATGGCAGCTTCTTGATGAATATTTGGAGGCGTGATACCAGCAAGACAGTATATCTTCTTGACAAGGATAGTTTTTAAGGACCAGTAGTCAGTCCGCAAGCTTCGTTCAGAGCATTGTCCACAGTTTTGGCACAAGATGATTTATACCAAACAGTGGAAACTTTGCTGCAGAAAGCACAAGCTAAAAGCAGTGGTTCTAAGAGCTTGTGATGTAACCCCCTAGTTTGTGCCTCATTAACTTTCCCAACATATTATTCTAAGTGCTGGTTTTCTGTTTGACATTGGAACAGTGTTGTCTGAAGGTGAGGGGAAATGTCCAGTTTTAATCCTAGATACTTTTGGAGAGCAAGGGGATGCCACTCCATGGCTCACCCAGTTTTCTTGCGGCCTTTGTTCTGCTGGGTAGTGTGTAACTTTTATGGGTTGGGTTGTTTGGGGAAGGAGACCAGACAGCGAGGTCATAGGTCTCATCAGATTAGGGAAGGATGGGGAAGTAAGTCGGCCGTGCCCTTTCAGAGGAACCATCCCGGCATTTGCCTAGAGTGATTCAGGGAAATCACGGAAAACCTAAATCAGGATGGCCGGACGCGGGATTGAACCGTCGTCCTCCCGAATGCGAGTCCAGTGTCTAACCACTGCGCCACCTCGCTCGGTCTAACTTTTGTGTGTGTCTATCAATGGTACTATACATTTCGCCTGCTGAAGAAAAGTACTAGCCAGGAAAACTGACTCATAATTTATTATATATTGTCAAACAAACAAATGAACTAAGTAAAACACTACCAGTGAGGCTACTGATGGTTAATTTTAGGAAGATGGGTCTGGCCACCTGATTTAAGGTTTACTATCATTCAGTTCATAAACAGAACTCCTAACATTTTATAAGGCATGGAGAACTAACCATTGGGAAGTAGAAACTTAATTACATAAGATGAACTAAATATCAACAGTCTCACCAGTTCAGCTACTGCCCAGGTAACAGGCAAAAACCGAGAAATAATATTCACAGTTCCTACGGAGTACACTAATATATTCTTAGGCCAATATAATTTTTATGCCTTTAGTGTTTCTGATGCAACTCTTTTCTATAGCCTTACTCAGTATGATCAGTGGAGTCAAATTACTGATATTAGTGAAAC
This sequence comes from Schistocerca americana, assembly GCF_021461395.2. Lineage (NCBI taxonomy): Eukaryota > Metazoa > Arthropoda > Insecta > Orthoptera > Acrididae > Schistocerca > Schistocerca americana. The sequence goes on along the minus strand of NC_060125.1, from coordinate 393,983,368 downwards.
CAGTTACTTTCACAACTATACTTTATTCATCTTTAAAGGCAAAAACAATAAAATTTTTAAGGATCATCAGACATTATTAAAAGTTTTCTGGTTACATAGTGGACATTCCACTATCATATTGCTACACTTGTACAAAGTATAAATTAGTAGTGTTTAACTTTCACGAGTGCTATCAGCAGTACTACATACACTCCTGGAAATTGAAATAAGAACACCGTGAATTCATTGTCCCAGGAAGGGGAAACTTTATTGACACATTCCTGGGGTCAGATACATCACATGATCACACTGACAGAACCACAGGCACATAGACACAGGCAACAGAGCATGCACAATGTCGGCACTAGTACAGTGTATATCCACCTTTCGCAGCAATGCAGGCTGCTATTCTCCCATGGAGACGATCGTAGAGATGCTGGATGTAGTCCTGTGGAATGGCTTGCCATGCCATTTCCACCTGGCGCCTCAGTTGGACCAGCGTTCGTGCTGGACGTGCAGACCGCGTGAGACGACGCTTCATCCAGTCCCAAACATGCTCAATGGGGGACAGATCCGGAGTTCTTGCTGGCCAGGGTAGTTGACTTACACCTTCTAGAGCACGTTGGGTGGCACGGGATACATGCGGACGTGCATTGTCCTGTTGGAACAGCAAGTTCCCTTGCCGGTCTAGGAATGGTAGAACGATGGGTTCGATGACGGTTTGGATGTACCGTGCACTATTCAGTGTCCCCTCGACGATCACCAGTGGTGTACGGCCAGTGTAGGAGATCGCTCCCCACACCATGATGCCGGATGCTGCCCCTGTGTGCCTCGGTCGTATGCAGTCCTGATTGTGGCGCTCACCTGCGCGGCGCCAAACACGCATACGACCATCATTGGCACCAAGGCAGAGGCGACTCTCATCGCTGAAGACGACACGTCTCCATTCGTCCCTCCATTCACGCCTGTCGCGACACCACTGGAGGCGGGCTGCACGATGTTGGGGCGTGAGCGGAAGACGGCCTAACGGTGTGTGGGACCGTAGCCCAGCTTCATGGAGACGGTTGCGAATGGTCCTCGCCGATACCCCAGGAGCAACAGTGTCCCTAATTTGCTGGGAAGTGGCGGTGCGGTCCCCTACGGCACTGCGTAGGATCCTACGGTCTTGGCGTGCATCCGTGCGTCGCTGCGGTCCGGTCCCAGGTCGACGGGCACGTGCACCTTCCGCCGACCACTGGCGACAACATCGATGTACTTTGGAGACCTCACGCCCCACGTGTTGAGCAATTCGGCGGTACGTCCACCCGGCCTCCCGCATGCCCACTATACGCCCTCGCTCAAAGTCCGTCAACTGCACATACGGTTCACGTCCACGCTGTCGCGGCATGCTACCAGTGTTAAAGGCTGCGATGGAGCTCCGTATGCCACGGCAAACTGGCTGACACTGACGGCGGCGGTGCACAAATGCTGCGCAGCTAGCGCCATTCGACGGCCAACACCGCGGTTCCTGGTGTGTCCGCTGTGCCGTGCGTGTGATCATTGCTTGTACAGCCCTCACGCAGTGTCCGGAGCAAGTATGGTGGGTCTGACACACCGGTGTCAATGTGTTCTTTTTTCCATTTCCAGGAGTGTATTTCATCTCCTGAAGGTAAGTAATGGCAAGGAAATCTGTCTCATTAAAAGAAACCAAAACATTATTTGAACAGTCTGTATATAAATACCAACATACAGACAATCTAACCCCATATGCATTCTCTTTATAACAATTTCTTTAATGAATTTTTAGTTTATCTAAATTTATTTAGTTCATAATCCCCCCCCTCCCCCCCCCCCCCCCCCCCCCCCCCCCCCCCCCCACCCCTCCTTCCAATCACCCAAACTCTCTCGCCCGAATGTTACTTGCTTGGCACTCTCTCACTCTCTTTTGTTGCAGAACCCTGTCTATCACTCTACATCCAGAAAAATTTCCCCTTTCCAGTTTTTCTCTAAATATTTGTCTTTCCTGCATAAACATGAATTGATTTCCAAGATAAAGCATTCACTATACTCAGATTAAAATTACTCTTTGTGTTTTTTCTGTGTTGCCTGTTCAGTGGGCACATGCCTTGCCAGATAATGTGGACCTACCTGCAGGGTCAAAGGTTTTCCCCATGCGCTATGCTGAATTCACGTTTGATGTTCCTGTTGCTTATGCAATTTTTTACACCAGTCACACCCACAATCTAAGTTTGCATTACTGTTACAGTGTACTATATCAAGATTAAATTAAATGAAATTGAAACAAAATTGTCTGTATGACACATCGCCATAAAAGCATAGCACTTGTCAGTTAATTGAAATAATGTGAGTTCAGATACACATTCAACTTTTTTTTTAAGATTACTGTTACTTTTCTCTAAGAAAATTATATTCTTGTAGTAATATCCTCATTACAGTTTGTATAATACTGTAATTAATGGAATAAGCTATTTTGTTATTTTATTTCTACAAAAAAGCTGAGAATTTATTGCATCATTATTCCTTCATTTTAGTTCTTGATCAATGTTCTGGAATACAATCAGCTAACAGCATACCGAACTGAAATCTATGAACTGTTCTGTAGCTATTATTGACATGAAAGGGCCATCAAAAACATGAGCAAATCATCAGTAATAACTGTTCTCAACAAGGGACCTATTGTAACATCCAGAAGACTATTGTCAACTGGCTACAACAAAAAACATTCCCATACCGCACAGCCATAGAAAGGGTGAATTACTGGACACCGTGGCTCAGAACAAACCACGTTTACCTCTATGAGTCATAGATAGCAAAAAATATGACCTTATTGCCCTCAGATTGCCATCATATCAGTGTAATTTCAGTTCCATTGAATTCATATGGGCTCAACATAAGTGTTATGTGGAAAGGAACAGCAAAAAATATGTGCTGGCAGAAGTGGAAAGACTGACACAGGATGCTACAAATGAGACTTTGTTCTCAGATTACCACAATGTTGTCAGACACCTGAAGGAAGTAATCACAAAAGCGTGGGAAAATGGATGTGTCATGGAAAATAACAAAGAATAATTTATTATTTCAACATATTCTGACAGCTTATCTAGTGACTACTTAGGAGATATTCAAACTGATTCAGATATAACTGTTGTGCATCCATTAGTGCTTACAAAGACACTGGCAACAGTCAATAAGTACGTTTTTTTTATTTTTTTTATTTTTTTAATCAGTTACATGAACACGTGGCATGTTGTGTTTGAGCCAGCATCTCTGCTCCCCATCACTGCCATCCCTCAATCACAAAGTAATTTCAGTCAGAGTATAACGATGATGTAACATTCAATTTCCATTATACTGTGGTTAAGTAACTTCTGTTTTTCATATTAGGTGTAAAGGGAATAGTATTCACATTGCTACCACATTATATTAATCCATTCTTACTCTTAATACAAACTAAGAATAATTTTCTTACTATTAATTTAAGGACTATTCCTTGGATACAAACATTTACAAACCTGTGGTGTGGATTTTGTGGCAGTACTACCAAGTCCTAGTTTACCATAATCCCCATCCCCAAATGACCACACTGTGTTTCCATCCTTTGATACACATACTGTGTGGTTAAGGCCACAAGCAACCTGCCCCACTAGTTGTCCATCAGGTATGGGCACACGTTCAGGAAGTTTTTTATTTGCTGTGTTTCCCAAGCCCAAACGGCCATAGTCTCCATTACCAAAGGTAAATAATTTACCATCTGCTGTCACAACAGCGCTATGTTTAAAACCACAGGCAACCTACAGCAGAATAAAAAAAATAAGAACAATGTTTAGAAAAGCAAATACAGCAATTATAAACGGAAATGTCACACAAAATGATTGAGTTTCTTACTTTTGATACAAGTGCAAAAGCGATTATGATCAAGCAAATGAATTAATTAAGTCACAAACAACTGTCAAAAAACCAGCACAAGAAATACAACAAATAGCATGCTCAGTTATTGGTCTATTAATTTTATAGATATACATGTATTTAATATTTTAGTTTTATGACACGAAGAACAAATGAGGAAGTGTTCAAGACTAAAATGAAGGAAATGTCGCTCAAAGCTTCAGGTAAAGAGAAGAGACATATTTTCCTAATTTCTTGTCTATTGTTTTATGACTTAAGCTTAGGTCCCAAGCAAAATATTTCATTTTGCTGCCTGCATTTTATTGCTATTTCTGCACTGTAAGACAAAATTTGGGTTTTGACATTTTGATGTTCATTTTCTAACTTATGACACATCTGTCATCGTATGAATATGGACACTGTTTCCAGACTCCTGAAGCACTCCATTATGGACAGTATTTGATAATGATGATGATGAGGATGATTAAAAGTAAGAGTGGCAATTTCCAAACAATTTAAGTAAAAATGTGTAAGTTTCTTTAATCTATTGTGTCTGTCATTAAAATAAATATCACTGAAATCAATGTACAAAGAGCTGCAGCCACATGAAACTGTGTGATATTGGTAGCTTTAGTTAGATACACTGTATCTCCAAATATTTCTCACTCCAAGTTGAAATGAGAATACAAGATGCTGGCTGACATAAATTTACGTTTGGTCCCTAATTATTAGTTCAACTTAATCAGTTGTACAATGGTATTTTTAAAACTGTTAGTGAATGTGTGCACTTTTATTACAGCCTATAGGAATATTATATAAATCTAAAGACATGCTCAGGAAACTCATTAGTTGCAAATTTTACTTTCTTATGACATTTTAATTTTCTGTAGAGGTTCCAACAGAATTAAGCAATTAAAAGTTCCTCTAATAAGTCTCCACACAGACTGAAAACTACTACAGCTGAACCAACTTCACTGTATTTATCAATTACTAATTGCTATACTTCAATATCAAATTATTTTCTTTCAGAACTTTTAACAATTTCTGTTTCTTACATATGGGTAGAATAAAGTAGTTAAATTACCAGTTTTATAGTCTTGAAGCCATTTGACCAACAAGACCAATTAAGCTCAACAAATAGGCAAAAAAAAAAAAAAAAAAAAAAAAATAAAAAATAAAAAAAAATAAAAAAAAAAAAATAAAAAAAAATTTGCAGTGTAGTGAGATAATTTTTAAATGCACAAATCTTACAGATTTTTGTGTCTTGACAACTTAACAGTTAAAATTTGTCTTAACTGTAATTACACTCAAGCTAACTCACTTTGTCCCTCCCAACCTAAAAGACATTCTTTGTCAATGGTTTAATGTGTCTGACAAGTGCCACCTATAAGTAAACACAATACTTACCTTTGTGTGAGGAATGTAAATTTTAAATTGTTTTCACATTTAACATACAATCAGTTTTAGAAACCTTATGGTAAACAATTTAAAATCTTAGTACTTATTGTTAAGAATACAAGCACTTTCATACTCCCCCTATCACTTTTGACTCATTCATTGCTGATGAGCATGAGCATTCAGTTTTTGCAGTTACAAAAAAGCACTGGTGTCACTTAGACTGACTAAACTTCTCTGTCTTGTTGTCATCATGCAGTAAAAATATGGTTCACAGTTTTATGTACAATTAGCAAAGTTTCCCATTAAACTGCCTAACACTATAATCTTGCTAAGTGTTAAATGAAACAATGGAAAACCCAGGATGGATTTACCACTAACCCCCCTCCAACCCAAAAAATAAATAAAATCCCTTGCCAGCCCTTCGCTCCGTTTAATCTGCAGCACTTCACTGTCTGCCACCCCTACCCTGCTATCATCCCACTTCCCCACCCCAGCCTTCTTCTTAACCCAGCCAGTTGCCATTCCTATCATGCACTGGTGCTGCTGCTCACAGTGTGGCCTCAGTTGCCTGAGACTACAGTCATGTGTGTGTGAGTTGCATTTGCATGAGTGTCTGGATGTATATGTCATCTGTTTTTGATTAAGGCCTTACTGGCCGAAAGCTTTATTTGTGAAAGTCTTTTTGTTAAGCCTATCTGAGACTCAGCATCTCCACGAAATGGCGAGTGGCAACTTTCCTCAATATTGTAAGAGTTAAATTACATTTTTTGTTGGGACCAGAATCTATTGTTAACTCCTTTTCGAACACAACATACTTCTCAAAATCATGTTTTCATCCATTTATATTTTGTTTTAGTTTTGGCTTCTGGCTGTTCTACTTTGAAAATTAGTTTTTCAATGATCTTCGTAAATATAAAACTTTCTTTCACTTTCAAAACTAATAATGTTTCCTTGTTTTAATACCATTACTTGTCCCTCTTCTTTTTCTGAAATATATTTTTCAGTATCCCTTCTTGGAAAAATTGCTATAACAATTGTGTAATGATACCTCCACAGACTTTAATATCTCTGAATCGTCTCTTATTTACTACCTCACTATAATGAACTCAAATATACAGTATATCTGCCTTGAAAAAGACAGATGAAGATTCAAGTGAAGAAAATTTCTATTAATTGAAGTAACACACAAAAATGACACCCAAATAATATCTACAACTTCATCAAAACTGTTTACACCAATGTGCTGCATTACTGGAAATGTTACATTTACTTGGTTTATTTTATATGTGCTTCAAGCATTGATAATGAAATATTATCACCTGTACTACTTCTTCATTTTGAAGTGCTTCAATTTGCCTTGGACGCCTTTGCCTGTCACTATTTCCATGACCAAGTTTTCCATAGTCACCATCACCCCATGAGAATACTTCACCACTCTCAGCTAGTGCAAGGCTGTGTCCATCAGATCCACAAGACGTTGCTAGTGCCACAATCACAAATCCTGAAATGTTTCAGTTACATGACAATAGCTTACAGCCAAATATACACACATGAAAATCCTATAACTTTAAAATTGTAGTCATACCCTGAAGTGACGATATGATGCTGAGGGAATGTAAATTATCAGAATTCCCTTGACCCAGGCGACCATAGCTACCTTCACCACAAGCAAGTACAGTACCATTTGCTTGAATGACAAAAGTACAGTTCTGTCCGCAAATTATTTGCTGGGCTGAGGAGAATGACTCAACTGCTACAGGTTGAAGTGTACTGCGACCTGAAAGACAGATTATTACACTCAAGAGAGAGCCAGATAAAATGAAAGGCAGAAATAAAACAAAACTTCACTATTTATGAGAATACAGGATGTGTTAGAATTTTTATTTGATATGATGGATGGGAGCTTGCTCTAAACACTGAAAAAATTAAGTTAATGCTGATAAATAGGAAAAACAATCATGTAATGTTCAGATACAGAATTAGTGGTATGCTGACTGACACAGTCACATTAGTTAAATATCTATGTGTAATGTTGCAAAATGATATGAAATGGGATGTGTGTATAAAGTTGGTAGTAGGCAGAGAGGATGGTCAACTTCATTATAATAGGAAATTTCTAGGAAAGAGAAGCTCATCTATAAAGGAGACCATATACAGAACATTAGAGTGACCCATTCTTAAGTGTTAATTGAGTGTTTGGTATCTCCATAAGGTCAGATTAAAGGAAGACATTGAAGCAATTCAGAGGCATGCTGCTAGATTTGTTGTTACCAACATGTTCAGTCAACACACACATATTATGGAGACACTTCACAAAACATTATTAGAAAATTTAGAGAACCAGCATTTGCAGCTGACTGCATTAAAATTCTACTGTTACTCCATTGATTATTTGATGCTCTGCCTTTCAGAAACAAAAATGCCTTAGGAAAATATTGGAAATCACGGGGATTTGACAGACTGAGCTACAGTTTTACCAACTGATTCTGGAAATGATTCATGTATGTAACATTTTACTGGAAACGTTCAGATGTATACTGTGAGAAGTGATGCATACATTAGACACATTCGATTGCAGTGCTCTGCTAATGACTACAACAGTTTGGACTTTACTCATTGTTTCATTCAGGGCTTGTCATATCACTCAAAATATGACATAGTCTTCATGCTGAGGAGCAATCTCAACAATGTACCTGATGACATCATCCTGAATTGTGCAGTTGACTTTGTGGTCCAGATTGCACCTGGCATAACCAATAATCACCACATGCTCTTCTTTATCATGATCTTTTCCTTGAAAGCCTAAATATTATGTTGTCACTGAGCCCCGCTGTTGGATTAAAAATACAGGTTGCCTGATGTTCACTACACAGGCAGTTCAGTACCAGTTCAGACATTCCCTTCCCATAGTTTCACCCTAGAAGAAGAACAATTTTGGTCCATCTTCAACTCTCTGAATAATACTACCTTTAACTTCCTACTTTTTCATGAACATTTTGGGTTGTCTACATACTACCACCGAGTTTCCAGAGCCTGAATTCACTGGTTTCATCAGAGTCTAACTGTCTAAGCAGTTCTTAACTGCTGCCAACTGCAGCTCTTAGCTGTCCCAAATATAATTGTATTACTGCCAGATCAGATTTGTATTTTAAGATTAGATGCTCCTTACACATAGCCATTGAGCAATAACTACAACTACTACACAGTCAAAGGCTAGCCACATATTCATCCAAGCTGGTGCTTCACAGCAAGCAACAAAACACAGACAGTCTTCACACTATCAACAGTTTCAAACTATTCTACAGCAGTTTCCACATTTGTCCACTACAATAATATTATTAGTCCAGATACATTATTTAATGACAGATGTTCAATGGAAAATCACAACTATACAAGTTTTCCTATTGTCTTAAATTACAAACAACTCACTTATGATACTTACTTTATGCAAGAAAAACGTTTACGTGATATACAAATGTTTGTGTATTATGTGAATGTTAAGTCACTGAACTTTTTTCAACATAAGATTAATTTTCATGTATCTTCTTTAACTGGCATTATAGCAAAGGCTGAGATTTGGTTAATTCAGAAGACAAAATATTTATAGCTATAAGAAAGAGAACAGTTACAATGGGAATATAGCCACCTGCTTATCAGTGTGCTTTATGTGAACAAACAAATAGAAGTGACTGTCACGCACTTAAAATCTAAAGTGTTCCAGCTGTTCTCTCTGATGAATGTAGATAAAAAGACAAGACAGAATGGACACAATAACAATCTGGATTGCTGTTTGGCAAGGTGAAATGTGTGCTAACAGTAGAGACCAAGACACAGACCACCCACAAGCACTACAGCTCAGCCAAACCTGAATGGTAACCTATCTAAATATGAAACAAAGATTCTCATTTTTACAAGCCTTTGTAGGGACATACTATTCATTTAGAAAATCATTCAATAAAAAGATATCAATGCTCTGTGATACGATATGACATGACAGACAGAATAAGATGTAAAGTGGCAGTTGAGCTGTCCGTCATAGCACAGACTGAGATGTACTTTGTACTAGAGGAAGAGCATAGTGAATGGGCAGCCAGCATAGGACACCAAGGTTTAAAAGGTGGATGGTGTCATAGTTTGACATCTGGGCGGAACAAGCAAATTACTGTAAGCGTGGTCTACAAATTGAACTCTTGATGGTTGCAGCTTATAAAAGGTTAGCCATTGTATCCGGTGATAATCAAGTTACTATTGATTCGTTAAAGCTATGAGCTTAGTGAAATTTCACAATAGGTCGTATGATGAAAACTGTCATAGTTACAGCAAATAAACTAAATAAACCATTACACTAATCAATAAAAATTTTATTACTGTTAATCTGTAGAGCTACTGAGAGATACACTACACCAAATGAAAGCTACTGTTGGCAGTTACAGCTGACCAAGATCTCTCTGTGATTCTTCAAACAATACAATATGAATTAACTGTAACAAATTTGCAAATTTAGCCACAATGCTGTAATTCAAACACATACACGTAATAAGGCTGTGGCATGATGTAAGCGTACACATTATCTTTCCTCTCATGTATACAGATGTAGACATTTCATGGAAAAATTGGCATTTAACGAAATATATATTGATAGAACTGGTGTGAAATATGTAGAATTGGATTGTGCTAATGAAAGAACATAAAAAGTCAATACAAAATGACATTCCAAATTAATCAGTAGAATAATATTTAGATAATTTGCCTTGATTGATGTATTGTTAACAAATTTACAATTTCAATGATTAAACAGAGCTTGCATAAGTAGAAGAAGAAAAACGCCTGCACATTCTTCATGCTAAGTGTTATGCATGTAATTGTTTTGGGATAAAGATTTTTTTTCCATCTTCCACATTCATCTGTGGGGAAGTCATGTTCACAATGACAACAGGATGTCATAGGACCTGCGGCAGTTCATCAGCAGGTAAAGAGAGGAGTTTTTCAGAGTACCTGCTAAGTCTCCCATCAATGTGTGAGTTAAAAAGCATTGTGCTCTCATTTAGGTATATGGTTGAAAGAGTCAGCCTACAGGAATTGTGAAACGAACCCTGTCGTCCAGGACTGTGTGCCAAGAAGGGTGCAGATTCACCACGAGATGGGGAAACTAACAGGCCTCTATTGTCTACTGAGGCCTAAGCACTGTAGTGTGCAACTGAGGCAGACGAGAACCTACGTCATAGGGAAACCAAACAGAAACCGCTTGTGGCCAATTAGATGTAGTAGTGTTAAATAACGCTTTGGTCAATCTTAACGATTGACATTTCATATAGAAGTGCCTCATTAAGATGACAAACGTTGTAAATATCAACTCTGTAACTTTATTTGTTTAAAAGATATAGTAAATTTAAACTATCAGTATTTTTGGTTACGCATCAGATCATCATATCCTCCACACAAAACACACTGAAAGATGACAGCATGACACCTTATTGAATAATTAGGTAATAGAATATTTATTGTAAAGTTTACTGCATAATACTTACTTATGTATTTACTTATTTATCAGAAAGTACATTGGTGCAAAGCTTCTGCCCATGACATTCAAAGTTAAGAAGGAAACTGTATTGGTTTTGTGTAGAGGAATTTAACGTTTATTATGTAATGGATATTATTGTTTCTTTATTTAAAACATGAATGTGGTCAAGCTTTGATTATTTAAGTATGTTAAAATGTAGAATAAGCTGTAACCGATCAGATGGATGGCTTGAGGAAAGGGAACTGCCCTAGTCAGTTGAGCGAGGATATTCGTTGCACGGGCAACACGGCCAGGGACGGGCAGAGGGAGAGGCTGGGGCAGACGCAAAAGCGGACAATTTGGCTGCAGACACCAAAGGGTGCACTTTGGATTGAGACGCAAAAGCGGACAGTTGGTCTTAAAGCAGCTAGGAAGTGAAGTGACTTAGAAAATTTCTCGTTGTGTGGTATCATGAGACTTAGTCTCTGAGCAGTGAGCACACGTGCGTCTGGTGTGAACTCTAACTTTTCATGTAAATATCAAGGTGGAGTATTGGACTTGTTTCATCATGAGACTGTGAATGCTCGAACTGAGTCAAATGGATATGCGCTTGAGTGTAATAGTAATTCTAAATATGACCACTTTTGCTATTAGTTTTCTTGGTAAATAAACATTATTCTAACCAAATCAGAACTGTGTGACCTACTCATTTATGGGTCATTAATTTAGTCCCCGATATTATTATTACGGATATTATATGTTATATTAACTATGCATTTCACAAATTTGCCATCAGCCAAACAATTTAACTAAAGGGTCACAACAGTCTAATTTAGGGCATGTAATGCAACACATGTGGTTGAATCCTGGACGAGTTTGAGCCAAGACATTTTGATGAAGAGTAACCGCATGTGAGCCTGAACATCTATGGGATGTTAACTTACAATTTGGGGCTCGTCCGGGATAGGAACTTGGAAAGCGTTAGTTGCGGAATATGAACTCTGGAAAGTTTAGAATTGGATTTGAATTCTGCAAAGTGTGTCCAAAAGTATTATCTGAACTTCGATAGGCAGGACCTCTCACAAAAGTTAAATGTGAGATCGCTTCAGGACTGAATATAAGGTTCCTTTAATAGCTGTGAAATCACAATTGTAATTCTCACAGTTAACGACATTCTATTATTCTTCTTGAAGTCTGTTACTTTTTTATCATTTCTAACCACTGATAAAACTCGGTGCACACAACTGTTGCAAAATTCGTAGCTCAGAGCCCCCACCCAAACTGCCTAAACTGCCACAGATTTGGACGTAGGTCACAGAATGTTGTTGTTGTTGTTGTGGTCTTCAGTCCTGAGACTGGTTTGATGCAGCTCTCCATGCTACTCTATCCTGTGCAAGCTTCTTCATCTCCCAGTACCTACTGCAGCCTACATCCTTCTGAATCTGCTTAGTGTATTCATCTCTTGGTCTCCCTCTACAATTTTTACCCTCCACGCTGCCCTCCTGTACCAAATTGGTGATCCCTTGATGCCTCAGAACATGTCCTACCAACCGATCTCTTCTTCTAGTCAAGTTGCGCCACAAACTCCTCTTCTCCCCAATTATATTCAATAGCTCCTCATTAGTTATGTGATACCCATCTAATCTTCAGCATTCTTCTGTAGCACCACATTTCAAAAGCTTCTATTCTCTTCTTGTCTAAACTATTTATCGTCCATGTTTCACTTCCATACATGGCTAAACTCCATACAAATACTTTCAGAAACGACTTCCTGACCCTTAAATCAATACTCGATGTTAACAAATTTCTCTTCTTCAGAAACGCTATCCTTGCCATTGCCAGTCTACATTTTATATCCTCTCTACTTCAACCATCATCAGTTATTTTGCTCCCCAAATAGCAAAACTCCTTTACTACTTTAAGTGTCTCAATTCCTAATCTAATTCCCTCAGCATCACCCGATTTAATTCGACTACATTCCATTATCCTCGTTTTGCTTTTGTTGATGTTCATCTTATATCCTCCTTTCAAGACACTGTCCATTCCATTCAACTGCTCTTCCAAGTCCTTTGCACAGAATTACAATGTCATCGGTGACCCTCAAAGTTTTTATTTCTTCTCCATGGATTTTAATACCTACTCCGAACTTTTCTTTTGTTTCCTTTATTGCTTGCTCAATATACAGATTGAATAGCATCGGGGAGAGGCTACAACCCTGTCTCACTCCCTTCCCAACCACTGCTTCCCTTTCATGTCCCTCGACTATTATAACTGCCATCTGCTTTCTGTACAAATTGCAAATAGCCTTTCGCTCCCTGTATTTTACCCCTGCCACCTTCAGAATTTAAAAGAGAGTATTCCAGTCAACATAGTCAAAAGCTTTCTCTAAGTCTACAAATGCTAGAAACGTAGGTTTGCCTTTCCTTAATCTTTCTTCTAAGATAAGTCGTAGGGTCAGTATTGCCTCGCGTGTTCCAACATTTCTACGGAATCCAAACTGATCTTCCCCGAGGTCAGCTTCTACAAGTTTTTCCATTCATCTGTAAAGAATTCGCGTTAGTATTTTGCAGCTGTGACTTATTAAACTGACAGTTCGCTAATTTTCACATCTGTCAACACCTGCTTTCTGGAAGGAAGGAGAGGCGGCACATGCTTCCAGCCAGCAGTGGCATCTTCAGCGGAAATTCAGCACGCAGTGGCAGTTGCAGCACCACAGCAGAGGGTACGAGATCTTCAGCGTCAGCTTCAACTGCAACATCGGCAGCAATACCAAAGCAGAAGGATCCAGCACGACAAAGCCAAGTCCCTGCACTGATTGTGAGAATATGTATGACTCTGTAGTTCAATCGCCAATAATAAACGTTGCTAATATTAAGCAGTCGGTCAGTTTGTGTGGTTCCGAAAATATTAGCGAGCCACTTAGCACAAAGTTGGAGCGGGAGAGCACGATCGGCGGTGGATTTAGTAGGGCAAAGAGTCTGAAATCAGGCAAGGGAGATGAATTTGGGAGACACATGATGTCGCAATTAATGCAATCAATAAGAGGATTGGGATCCAAACTTGACTCTTTTAGAACAGATATGGGTGGCGTAAACTTAAAAATTGACTGTGTTAAAACCGATATGGCTGATGTAAATTTAAAAATTGATTCGGTTCAATCCGAAATGGCTTCAGTTTGAAAGATGAAGTAGGTAAAATGGCTAATGGAATCTAGGAATTGATAGACGGAAAATTAAAAACCATTTGGGATGAAATGGGAAAAATTTCTGATGAAGTTGGGATACCTGACTCTAAGGTAGATCAGGTGGAGAAAAGTTTCAGTGACAAGGTGGAAAAGTTGCAGGCAGATGTGGGAGGCAACGAGAAATGGGATGAGTAGGCAAGATGCTCTAATGGCCGAGACGACAGAGGCTATTAGCAACTTAGAAGGTGAGAAAGAAGTAGATAAAATAAAGGAACAAGTAGAATCTGGCATTAAAATTAAAACTAGTGCAGTTAAAAAGCAAATAAATGAAATAAAAAGTGAACTGAATTCTTTAGCTGCACATCAAATCGCTACTGTGATCAGTGTTCCGTGGATGAACTTGGGATCGGTCAAATGTTTTGCACAAGGACGGGAAATTTCACCCAGTACATTTTCTAGCAGCATGCAGGGATGGTTTTATAATGGGAGGTGAGCCGCAGGTGAGCCACAATCATGGGGAAATATACACAGTGATATGTTCACTACCTACGAAATATTTGAAACCAGTTTCCTGAACAAGATCTAGAGTGAAGCGATGCAAACGCAACACCAAAATGAGTTTCTGAATGGGCCAACATTTAAATACGGGAATGGGTCGATGCAAGAATTTTGTAAACGCGAACTTGCGAGATTAAGGCATGTGAAAAGTCCATTGGGAGTGCTTACTGAAGTTAAGACGTTGAAAAGGAAGTTACTGGAAAATTTGCAGTGGGCTCTAGTGCACAGTCCTAGCAACTCAATAGATGAATTTTTGGACATTGTAGAAAAATTAGAAAGAGCATTGAAATTTAAACTGCGATGTAAGCAAACAAGTGTGGAAATCATAGCTACAGTCCGAGTAACTCCTATGAAGGACATTCGGGAAGTTATCAACAGAACACAAACAACAGTTATAAGATAAAGGAAACAGTAACAAGAACACATCCAATGATAAATTTCAAAGGGGTAATGGGAACGGATACTTTTGTGACAGGGACCAACACCAAGAACTTAGATCTGAGGGACCGGCACTTGGTGAAATGAGCCAGCGTAACTGGAGATCGGGAAACTAAGTGTCACTGCATCTCAGGTCCGGAGATGGCAAAATAAACCGATGATAAATAGGTCGCAAGCAAACGGAAATGTGATAGATGTTAATAAATTGGCAAAAAGGCATGAGTATTTTGAAATGAAATTAGTAAGAGATGAGAATCAAGTAGGTAAATTTTCAAATCAGATCGTACATAAAAGGCGTAATCTTGAGATAATAAAAGATAACAACAAAGGCGATGACAACAATTTAGGGCTAAATGATTTGTTTTATGAATGTGAGACAAAAGAGTGTGTGAATGTTAATACAATGAAAGATTCTATGTACCAAAAGGAGGTTGAGGTGGTGCTCAATTTGGTGGAGTTAGATGGTATAGAAAATTCTAATGAGGTACTAACCAGCGGTAACGATTGTAGTATGAAAGTGATGATGTTTCAGGTGATATTGTGATGATGAAAGTTGTTAAGGAGGTTAATAAGGGCGGCATAGCATTAATCTCATCAGCTGTTGATGAATTTGTGTATGTATTGGTGGATATTGGTTTTTTTTTTTTTTTTTTTTTTTTTTTTTTTTTTTTTTTTTTTTGTGGTTTTAGGGCGCACAACTTCAATGGTCATTAGCGCCCTGACTACTCTAGGGCAGAACGGCGCCGGCGCAGCCGTCAGCAGATGGCGATGGCTGAACCGGCAGTGTCCAATTCTTAACCGGGCTAAAACGACCTCCTCCCGCCGAGAAGGGCGTGAGGAGGACGTCCAAGCCACGGGAAGAGGTTTTAAGGCCCGAAGCTTGTTGTCGGTAAGTGCAGCCCAATCGGCATGCCACAGAGATAAGATGCGCCGACAAATCACCCTGCTAAAATCGGACGAAGGGACACAACAAGAAGCTGTCCGAGGCTGGAGGACCGCAGCCTTGGCCGCGGCATCTGCAGCTTCGTTCCCAGGGATACCGACATGGCCAGGAACCCACATAAAGCTAACTGGAGAACCGACGTCCACCAGCTGCTGAAGAGAGCGTTGGATCCGGTGTACGAAAGGGTGAACCGGGTACGGATCACTGAGGCTCTGGATGGCGCTCAGGGAATCTGAGCAGATGACATAAGCAGAATGTCGGTGGCGGCAGATGTAAAGAACAGCCTGGTAGAGGGCAAAGAGCTCAGCTGTGAAGACCGAACAATGGCCATGGAGCCGGTATTTGAAACTTTGTGCCTCGACAATAAAGGAACACCCGACCCCGTCATTGGTCTTAGAGCCATCTGTATAAATGAAAGTCATGTCGATGAACTTCGAACGAAGTTCCAAAAAACGGGAGTGGTAGACCGAACCGGGAGTGACCTCTTTTGGGAGCGAGCTGAGGTCAAGGTGAACGCGGACCTGAGCCTGGAGCCAAGGTGGCGTGCGGCTCTCGCCCACTCGAAAGGTTGCAGGGAGGGAAAAAGTAAGGTGTTGAAGGAGGCGACGAAAGCGAACGCCAGGGGGTAGCAGGGCAGAGACATACAACCCGTATTGACGGTCAAGAGAGTCGTCAAAAAAGGAACGATAAGACGGATGGTCGGGCATTGACAGTAGCCGACAGGCATACCGACAAAGCAGTATATCGCGCCGGTAGGTGAGTGGCAATTCGCCAGCGTCAGCATGAAGACTCTCTACGGGACTGGTATAAAATGCTCCGATCGCAAGTCGTAAACCCCGATGTTGTATGGAGTTGAGGCGGCGTAAGATGGATGGCCGTGCAGAGGAGTATACGAAGCTCCCATAATCCAGCTTGGAGCGGACGATCGACCGATATAGACGAAGTAGGACGGTTCGATCCGCTCCCCACGACAGACCACTGAGAACACGGAGGACATTTAAAGAACGGGTACAACGGGCGGCCAAATATGACACATGTGGAGACCAGCTAAGTTTCCTGTCAAATGTAAGGCCTAAAAATTTGGTTGTCTCCACGATTGGGAGAGCAACGGGACCGAGTCTTAAGGACGGTGGGAGAAACTCTGTGTATCGCCAGAAGTTAATACAGACCGTCTTCTCGGCAGAAAAACGGAAGCCATTGGCGACACTCCAGGAGTAAAGACGGTCAAGAGAACGCTGAAGACAGCGCTCCAGGACACGTGTACACTGCGCGCTGCAATAGATGGTAAAATCGTCCACGAAAAGGGAGCCTGATACATCAGCTGGGAGGCAATCCATTATTGGATTGATCGCGATGGCGAAGAGAGCGACGCTCAAAACTGAGCCCTGTGGCACCCCATTCTCCTGGCGAAAGGTGTCGGACAGGACAGAACCCACACGTACCCTGAACTGTCGATCCATTAAAAAGGAACGAATAAAAAGAGGGAGGCGACCGCAAAGGCCCCATGTATGCATGGTGCGGAGGATGCCCGCCTTCCAACAGGTGTCGAAAGCCTTCTCCAAATCAAAGAACACAGCCGCGGTCGGGCGCTTCCGCAAGAAGTTATTCATAATGAAGGTCGACAAGGTAACCAGATGGTCAACAGCAGAGCGGCGCCTACGAAATCCACATTGTACATTGGTAAGTAGGCGTCGAGACTCGAGCAGCCAAACCAATCGAGAGTTAACCATTCGCTCCATCACTTTACAGACACAGCTGGTAAGCGAGATAGGTCGATAACTGGAAGGCAAGTGCTTGTCCTTCCCCGGCTTAGGAATCGGGACAACAATAGACTCGCGCCAGCATGCGGGAACATGTCCCTCAATCCAGATGCGATTGTATGTACGAAGAAGAAAACCTTTACCCGCAGGAGAAAGGTTCTTCAGCATCTGAATATGAATAGAATCTGGCCCTGGAGCAGAGGACCGTGATCGGCCAAGTGCGTTTTCGAGTTCCCGCATGGTGAATGGGGCATTATAACTTTCACAATTCGAGGAGCGGAAGTTAAGTGGCCTAGCCTCCTCTGCCTGTTTGCGGGGGAGGAAGGCAGGGTGGTAATGAGCGGAGCTCGAAACCTCTGCGAAAAAGCGGCCGAAGGCATTGGAGACAGCCTCAGGGGCCACAAGGACGTCATTCGCGACCTGCAAGCCAGAAACTGGTGAGTGGACCTTAGTGCCAGATAGCCGGCGCAGGCTACCCCAGACAACAGAAGAAGGAGTAAAACTGTTGAAGGTGCTTGTGAAAGCAGCCCAGCTGGCTTTCTTGCTTTCTTTGATAATACGACGACACTGAGCACGTAATCGTTTATAATTGATACAATTCGCCACTGTAGGGTGGCGTTTAAAAGTGCGTAAAGCACGTCGACGAGCACGTAAAGCGTCTCTACTTGCTGCGGTCCACCAGGGGACCGGTACGCGACGTGGAGAAGAAGGAGGGTGAGGGATGGAATATTCAGCAGCAGCGAGAATGACTTCCGTGAGGTGTGCGACCTGACGATCGCAGCTTGTAAAGGTTTGATCCTGAAAGGTCGCCCTGGAAGAGAAGAGCCCCCAGTCTGCCTTGGAGATGGTCCAATTAGAGAAGCACGGAGAGGGGGTATGCTGCAGGAGATGGATAACACACGGGAAGTGGTCGCTCGAATATGTATCAGAAAGTGCATACCACTCAAACCAGCGTGCAAGTTGGGGAGTACATATAGAGAGGTCTAAATGGGAATAGGTGTGAGATGTGTCCGAAAGAAAAGTAGGGGCGCCAGTATTGAGGCAGACAAGATCCAGCTGGTTGAAAAGGTCTGCTAACAAGGAGCCCCTCGGGCAGGATGCTGGAGAGCCCCAAAGGGGATGGTGGGCATTGAAGTCTCCAGTTAACAAAAATGGTGCAGGTAGCTGAGCAATAAGTTGCATCACGTCTGCCCTGGTAACGGCAGATGACGATGGAGTGTAAACGGTACAAAAGGAAAACGTAAAAGTGGGGAGAGTAATGCGGATGGCAACTGCCTGCAGGCCGGTGTGCAACGTGATGGGATCGTAGTAAATATCATCCCGGACCAGCAACATAACCCCTCCATGAGCTGGGATACCTACCACAGGGGGTAGGTCAAAACGCACAGAGGTGTAGTGTGCCAAGGCAATTTGATCGCATGGGCGTAGCTTCGTTTCCTGGAGGGCTACGACAAGCGGACGGTGCAAGCGGAGCAGCAACTTCAAGTCCTCTCGGTTGGAGCGAATGCTGCGAATATTCCAGTGAATAAGTGCCATCGTAAGAAAAGAAAGATGAGAGAAGTGGTCACCTCGAAGGCCGCTTAGGGCCTGGCTTCGAGCGAGCACTGCCGCCGCTATCAGTAGGCGGACAGTCATCGTCCATTGGGTCTATAGGGTCATCGGCCATCTCGGGAGGATGGCCGGGAGGGGGAGCTTCCTCCGCCAGTGAACGGCCAGATGTACGGCGACCAGCGGTGCGGCCAGGCGAAACGGATGACGGCCTGGGGCGGCAGCCGCTGGGTGGCGCAAGAGAAGAAATGCGCCGTGGCGGGGAAGGAGAACTGTGCTTCCTATGCGCCTTTTTGGAAGGACGTGTAGTGGAAGTACCGGTCGAAGGTTGTGAGGTCGAGGTACGGAGGAAGTCTGCACGGGATGGTTCCTTCTTGAAGGCCCGTGCATCTGACTTCGGTGTCTTCGTCTTAGCAGAAGCTGAAGAAGGTGCTCGTGTCTGTGGGGTGATGGGAGGAAGAGGAGACGTCGACCGCGCGATCTTAGCACTGGCCGAACGGACGACCGTGGTGCTGAAGGTCAGATCGCATGTCTGGGTTGCTACCTCCCGGGTAGTCCGAGGAGAGGTGAGGACAGTACTGTATTTCCCCGCTGGGAGCAGCGTGGGCTTCCTACTAGCCAATAGCTTGCGAGCAGCCGAGGTGGACACTTTCTCTTTGACCCGAATTTCCTGGATACAGCGTTCTTCCTTATAGACAGGACAGTCGCGGGAGGATGCTGCATGGTCACCCTGACAGTTCACACAACGAGGAGACGGAGGTGGACAGTCACCCTCATGGGCATCCCTGCCACAGGTGACACATTTAGCCGCATTGGAACAAGACTGTCGAGTGTGATTGAAACGCTGACACTGGTAGCAGCATGTAGGTGTCGGGATATAGGGGCGAACAGAAATAACCTCGTAGCCCGCCTTGATGCGCGATGGCAGCTTAACACTATCGAAGGTCAAGAAAATTGTCCGGGTCGGTACAAGGTCATTGTTGACCTTTTTCATGACCCTATGGACAGCCGTCACGCCCTGCTCAGCGAGGAATGATTGAAGCTCCTCGTCAGTCAATCCGTCGAGGGAGCCAGTATAGACCACACCACGAGACGAATTCAAAGTTCGGTGGGCCTCCACCCGGACAGGGAACGTGTACAGGAGGGTGGCCCGAAGCAGTTTTTGTGCCTGAAAGGCATTCTCAGTTTCTAGTAATAAGGTGCCGTTACGCAACCTGGTACAGGATTTGACAGATCCGGCTATGGCATCTACGCCCTTCTGAATAACGAAAGGGTTGACAGAGGAAAAATCCTTTCCGTCCTCAGTTCGAGAAACTACGAGGAACTGTGGGGCAGGCGGTAGTACTTTTGTCACTGCTGGCTGGTCACGTTTCCGTTTTTGGGTCGAAGTCGAAAGAGATGGAGTAGAATCCATTGCGGAGGAATCCCCCATGATTGCCAGCGTCTCCGATGGCGCGCTCCTTCCTTGTGGGGACCCTCTCAGAGGGCACTCCCGCCTTAGGTGAATGTTTACACCTCAGGTCACACCTCCCGAGAAACAAACGGAGGGACCAATCGGCATGGTCAGAAGGTATCAGCTCAGGCAATCACCCCTCCCCGGGCCTGGCCTTTACCAGGGGGTACGCGCGTGCCTTACATGTCTACCCAGGGCGGGGACTTACGCGTTACCCCGTCACCGGCTACGCGTGCGAACGCGTGGGTCGGCCTTCAGGCACGCACAGGGAGGAAGGAAGAAGAGGAAAAAGAAGAGAGAGAGGGAGAAAGAGGACAGACTGTCTCAAACGCCGAGGCGGAGACCAGAGAAGGCAAGGAGAAGAAGGCAATGAGAAAGCAAGGGGAAGAAGGCAATAAGAAGGCAAGGAGAAGAAGGCAATGAGAAGGCAAGGAGAAAAAGGCAATGAGAAGGCAAGGAGAAAAAGGCAATGAGAAGGCAAGGAGAAAAAGGCAATGAGAAGGCAAGGAGAAGGCAAGGGAAAGAGTAAGGAAGACAGTGAGGTGGAGAAGAGCAAAGAAAGGAACCAACAAAAGGAAGGAAGAAACGAGAAGTGAAAAAACCAAAAGGACCACGATGATAGGTCGTGGAACCGTCCGTCTCCGGACGCAGGCGCGAACTACCCCCGTGAGGGGGATGGACTCCTTTTAGTCGCCTCTTACGACAGGCAGGAATACCGCGGGCCTATTCTAATCCCCGGACCCGCAGGGGGGGTGGATATTGGTGAATTATTTTTGAAGGAAGGTAGTAATGATGTTTTATGTGCTGAGATTACAAAAGTTGAAGCTGCTGGTATTGATACATAAGAGGAAGGAATATGTGCGTATCTTTCTACA
Organism: Schistocerca americana; assembly: GCF_021461395.2. Lineage (NCBI taxonomy): Eukaryota > Metazoa > Arthropoda > Insecta > Orthoptera > Acrididae > Schistocerca > Schistocerca americana. The sequence continues at coordinate 393,961,847 of NC_060125.1, read as the reverse complement.
AATGGAGGTGAACCCAAAAGTCTGTATGGATCTGTGGATCTTGAATGTTTGTTTGAGAATGAATGTGGGTCTGAGTTTGATATGCGATCAGAAAGGTAAAATGCTCGGGTTTAAAGCAAAAATCAGCAGACTTTAATGGTACTGTTGATTCTGAAACTGCACAATGCTGTAGCTATAATTTATGTGATGTAACGGCGGAGGATGGTGAAACTATGAACAGTTCTTATACTGGTGATTTGCGGACGGAGGTAAATAAGGTTTTATGTAATGAGTTGTATGATGTATTAGCGGCTGTTGAAAGTACTGTTTGTGAAGGTGTTTGTAATGACGTGGAAGTAAAAAGTAATGCTTTATTTCATAATAATGACATTGTAGCTACTAATGTCGATAATTTTAAAGGAGAATACAGTGAGTTTGATTCTAATAGAGAAAGTGCTATTTGGACAGAATGGCATCTTAAGGAGGAATGTGATTTTACTGTAACTGATTGGCGATGGTACGGTAGAACTTCATGATCGTTATTGCCTCATTTGTGGACTCAAGAGAAGTTTAAGGTAGCGAGAGGTCTAGAATGGAGAAAAAATGAAAGTGGGGTGAAAGAAGAATTTAATGAATTATTTTGGGACGAATACAAAATTGAGGGGTGAAACAAAGAAGGTATGTGTACTCTAGAGATGGAAGAGAAGGGATGAGACATAGAGAATGATTTAATGAGGAAACAGTGTTTAAAACAGAAAGAAATGATTTATGTTCAACCTATCATTGAAATTAAAGAAAATGATGAGAAAGTAGACGCACTGCTCGACTCTGGAAGTAATGTGCTGGCAGTGTCAGAAGGTTTTGTACATAGGATGAAAAATATGAAATTAGTATTACTACCTGTAAACAGTGTAAAAATTAAAACAGCAGTTGGCAGCTTAAGTAAGCCGATAAGGTAAGAAGTGCTCTTGGAATTCAAGTGTGAGGAGAATCATTTTCGTATAGGATGCTTTGTAGTGAATGGACTTGTAAAAGATGTGGTGTTGGGAACAGATTTCTTATGTAAATATAAAACTTCGTTTCACTGCATGGGAAGGTGCTTGGATTATGAAATTGAGGGTAAAAAAAGAAAGTAAAATTTAAGAATCTTTTGACGGGGGGCAACCAGATTGCTCACATCATAATTACACATGGTTGGAATGAAGAGAACAATGTGTGTGACAGTTTGGAGGGGTAATTTGCAATGTTTTATTTCATGATTTATTGTAGCTTGTTTGTTGTTTGTCGCATAAGTGTTTTCTTTGGCATAAGGTCTGTGCAATTATAAAGAGATAGTTTACATGCACATTTCGGTGCAAAGTGGTCTGAGAACTCAATTATTTGATGAATGGTATCAAGTCAAAAATCAGTGCACAGTATACATATAATTAGTTTTTTGGGGGTATATAAGGGATTTATTTATGTGTATGTATGTGTTAGACTTAAGTTTTTGGATGCTTTTATGTTAGTTGTAATTTCCAAGTTACAAGTTATGGTCACGCCAATTTGGGTACATGGAGGTCGAAGAAATTTGAAAAATGAAAATTAATAATGCTTACCTAGGAAGTCAGATGTATGCTTATGTGAGAAAATTTTGGGGGAATAATTTATTGCTAAATGGAGTAATGATTTATGTACGCAGATTCACTGTACGGAATTAAACAATGGGGAGATTTGTTCATATTTGTTGTTAGTTTTGATTATAAGGGAGTTATTTAAATTAAAAGAAAATAATAATTTGCCTATGAAGTTGATTGGGAATCTGTCACAAGATGCATGTCTCTGGTGGGACTTGAATAACATGGCTGAATCATTGAAGAATTCACGAGCACCTTGTAAATGTTGTAAATCAATTGTTTACTGTGTAGTTTAGACCTGTTTATATCGATTCCACTGGGGAAGCTATCATTGCAGATCCTGGGTGGTTTTGGAAAGTGTTTGTTTTCTGATATCTACATACGAATCAAATTTGAACAGATTCGTTCCCGCAAAACAATGGCAATGGAATGCAGAGCCATAAAGAATTTTGGCAGGGTACTTGGCTCTGAATCTGTGGAGCGCTGCTGGAGACTTCATTGTGAAAAAAGGTTCTGTGAAAGTAAGCGCAGAGATGCTGATATTTCTGCTGCATTTCTATAGACTGTCAATTTTGATAAATGTATAGTTTTATTTGGCATTACATATGGCACTCCAAAATGTTATGAAATGGAGGTGTGTGAGTTAACAAGCATTGTGCTCTCATTTAAGTATACGGCTACAAGAGTTAGCCTACAGGAATTGTGAAATGAACTCTGTCATCCAGGACCATGTGCCACAAAGGGTGCAGATTCAGCATGAGAAGGGGAAACTCACAGGCGTCTATTGTCTTTTGAGGTCTAAGCACTGTAGTGTGCGAGTGAGGCAGACGAGAACCTATGTCATAGGAAACTCAGTACAAACCATTTGTGGCCAAGGAGACATAGCAGTGTTAAATATGGCAGACCTAAGATCAGCCATATGGAAACTATTTAATTCTGTAGTAAGTCATGGAATGAAGCCACAGTAATTTTAATCTGCCATCCTCCATAAATTTTCATGGTGATCTCAATAAAACTTGAATATTGATCATATCTACAATAGTTTAGGAGTACCTGTCAAAGTGAAATTAACAAATTTCGTAACAAAGCCCTGAATGCTAAAACCCGAATGCTTTGGTTGATCTTAACGATTGAAATTTCATATAGAAGTGCCTCATTAAAATGACAAATGTTGTAAATATCAACTCTGTAACTTTATTTGTTTAAAAGATATAGTAAATTTAAACTATCAGTATTTTCAGTTAAGCATCATATCATAATTTCCTCCACATAATACACAATGAATGATGACTGCATGACATCTTATTGAATCATTAGGTAATAGAACATTTGTTGTAAGGTTTAGTGCATAATACTTACTTTTGTTCTTTATTTATTTATCAGAAGGCACAATGGTGGAACGCTACTGGCCATGAAATTCAAAGTTAAGAAGGAAATTGTATTGGTTTTCTGTAAAGGAATTTAACGTTTATTATGTAATGGATATTATTGTTACTTTATGTAGAACATGAATGTGATCAAGATTTGATTGATTAAATATGTTAAAATATAGAATAAGCTGTAACCGATCAGATGGAAGGCTTGAGGAAAGGGAACTGCCCTAGTCAGTTGAGCGAGGATATTCGTTGCACGGGCAACACGGCCAGGGACGGGCAGAGGGAGAGGCTGGGGCAGACGCAAAAGCGGACAGTTTGGCTGCAGACACCAAAGGGTGCACTTTGGATTGAGACGCAAAAGCGGACAGTTGGTCTTTAAGCAGCTAGGAAGTGAAGTGACTTAGAAAATTTCTCGTTGTGTTGTATCATGGGACTTAGTCTCTGAGCAGTGAGCACCCGCGCGTCTGGTGTGAACTCTAACTTTTCATGTAAATATCAAGGTGGAGTATTGGACTTGTTTCATCATGAGACTGTGAATGCTCGAACTGAGTCAAATGGATATGCGTTTGAGTGTAATAGTAATTCTAAATATGAGCACTTCTGCTATTAGTTTTCTTGGCAATTAAACCTTATTCTAACCAAATCGGAACTGTGTGACCTACATCATTTATGGGTCATTAATTTAGTCCCCGATATTATTATTACGGATATTATATGTTATATTAACTATGTATTTTGTAAACATGCCATCAGGCAGACAATTTAACCAAAGGGTCACAAGAGTCTAAATTTAGGGCGTGTAATGCGACACATGTGGTTCAACCCCTAGGTGAGTTTGAGTCAAGACATTTCGATGAAGAGGAACCACATGTGAGCCTGAACATCTATGGGATGTTAGCTCACAAATGGAAGAATTTTAGTACTTTATGTGGTGAATATATGGTCACAATACAATCTTTATGACTTTGCTTTTCTGCAGCCTCCTGAATTTACTAACCTTAGTTCATAACCTCCCTTTATTTCAAATTTATTTTCCATTAGTTGGGACTTCATCCATATCTTTTCCCATTTCTTCAACCTATTTTTAAATTGCTTTTAACTCGGCATGTAGCTGAAGACTTTCATTGATAATCTAGTGCTCATTCTCGTAATGTGTTCACATATTTAGTCTCCTCTTGTGTATCATTTCTCCTACCTCCCTGTTTATCTACACAGACCTCCACTTTTCATCTTCCTTGTTGTTGTTGTGGTCTTCAGTCCTGAGACTGGTTTGATGCAGCTCTCCATGCTACTCTATCCTGTGCAAGCTTCTTCATCTCCCAGTACTTACTGCAACCTACATCCTTCTGAATCTGCTTAGTGTATTCGTCTCTTGGTCTCCCTCTACAATTTTTACCCTCCACGCTGCCCTCCTGTACCAAATTGGTGATCCCTTGATGCCTCAGAACATGTCCTACCAACCGATCTCTTCTTCTAGTCAAGTTGCGCCACAAACTCCTCTTCTCCCCAATTATATTCAATAGCTCCTCATTAGTTATGTGATACCCATCTAATCTTCAGCATTCTTCTGTAGCACCACATTTCAAAAGCTTCTATTCTCTTCTTGTCCAAACTATTTATCGTCCATGTTTCACTTCCATACATGGCTACACTCCATACAAATACTTTCTGAAATGACTTCCTGACACGTAAATCTATACTCGATGTTAACAAATTTCTCTTCTTCAGAAACGCTTTCCTTGCCATTTCCAGTCTACATTTTATATCCTCTCTACTTCGACCATCAGCAGTCATTTTGCTCCCCAAATAGCAAAACTCCTTTACTACTTTAATCTTCCTTATTACCATCTATTCCTTTTCATGGTCTCAAAAATCTCCCTTAAATTTGTTTTTTTCTTCCCTGCTTCTTCGTTTCCTTGTTCTTGTTAAGTGTCATGTATTCTTAACCACACTATGTTTCTGTCTTCACTGCTGCAGTGTAATGCTCTGTCTTTGGGTTTTTATGAGACTGCAATCTTGTTGCAACTATTTCATGTTACACTACATGCTAGCTCAGACTTCCTATTGCATTGCTCTTTTCAAACCTTCTTTCACCGTCGTACTATATGATCTTAAGTATCTGGAGACCCATTAGTGGATATTAATATGTGGTGTGTCCAACTATCCCCTTTATGATGACTTGAACTCTGCTGGGGCCACTTTCAATAAAATGTCTGTCGAGGAATGACAGCACATACTTCCTTAAAAATCAGAACCAGAGAAGACAGTGATGTTGGGCGCTGTGGTCTGGAGCAAAAGAGAAGTTTTGGAAGTTTGTGGTGAGATTTTACGGGACCAAACTGCTGAGGTCATCGGTCCCTAAGCTTACGCACTACTTAATCTAACTTATGCTAAGGACAACACACACACCCATGCCCGAGGGAGGACTCGAACCTCCAATGGGGGGAGCCACACGGGCTGTGACAAGGCGCCTCAGACCGCACGGCTATCCCGCGCAGCAGCAAAGTAGACATTCCAGCTTATGCCAAAGATGTTCCTCTGGGTTCAGGTTGGGACACTGGACAGGCCAGACCATTTCAGGAATGTTATTGTCCACAAACCATTGCCTCACAGCTGCTGATGTATGACAAGGTGCATTTTCAAGCTAATACAGACAGAAATTGTCTACGAACTGTTCCTGTACTGTATGCTGAACACATATTGCTTATATTCTTCCACATTTAGTATTTTCTTAGGAGCAATAAGGGGACCACACACTAACCATGGAAGACACCCCCATACCAAAACACCCCTCCTCTATATTTCACTGTTGGCACTACATATGATGGCAGGTAACATTCTCCAGGGATTTGCCAAACCCAAACCCTTCCATTGGATTGCCACAGTGTGATTCATCACTCCAAATTACTCATTTACCGTGATCTACTGTCCAGTGGTGTCACTCTTTACAACACCTTAACCATTGTGTAGCACTGATGATAGAAAGTGTGGCTTATGAAGAGCTGCTTGACTATTGTATCCTGTTCATTTTAATTCCCTAAACACAGCAGTCATGCTAGCTGCAATGATGATAGTACTTTCAAACATGCAAATGATTTCTTCCACTGATTTCATGTGGTTTTTTACAGCCACCATTCATAATACTCTATGGTCCCTGTCCATCAATAAATGAGGCTTGCCTGGTTTGGTGCAGCTGTTATTGTTCTTTGTTGTTTCCACTTTGAAATGTCCCTGGTGGATTACATGGTGCTATCTGAATACTTTTGATCAGATATTTTTAGTATCCATAGGTACGGCATGAATGGGGCAGATCTGTAGAATGCTTGTACTTATTTGACACAAAGCAATTAAACTGACACAAGAATACTCAGAGATAAGTAATAGTTCCTCTGAATATGTCACTATGCTTCTTCAGAAAGTCAAATAGCTCCTGCTTCTTTAAATCTCTACATAAATGTGGAAGCAAGACATATCTGAAATAGTTTCTGGAAACTTTAAACTTTTTATAAGCATACCAGCCTCAGCAAGTTGTCCATATTGTCCATTACCCCAGACATATGCCTGGCACTTGCCACCAATCTGCCAGTCATGAGGATGCTGAACTGACCAAGCCATCAACTGTTCGTCTGCCTTCATGCTCCATGAAGAGTTGTCCAATGGTGATGGAGAGCAACTGTCATCTGCAAGTAAATATGATATTATTATTATTATTATTATTATTATTACTATTACTACTACTACTACTACTACTACTACTACTACAATTTCTGCTGCTGCTGCTGCTACCACTACTACACCTGTTATCATTATCATCTTTCATAAACAGCCATTGGACTGCATCTTCAATATAAGATTAAAGGATTGTTTTCTTCATTCAACTATTACTCCATGCTATGACAGTTCTACAGACAACAAAGCTTATGCCTTTTTGGAAGGCTTGAATACGCTGTAAGCTGTTAACAGTACAAGGTGATAAGAATTTTGTGCAAATTAAAGAAAATGTAAGGTTATAATTCAACATCCTGTTAACATCAAGACTGTTTAGTGTAAAAACTAACTTGCATTGAAGAAAGGTGAGGGAGAAACTGACCACAGTACAGTTTTAGGAACCATTCTAACATTTGCCTGAATAACAGAGAGAAAAAAATAAAGACTACTAATCACTCTGTAATTTCACGGACTGGGTATAACAAGGAGAATGATGGTTGTCTGAGGGTCAATTCAATAATTAGAGAGACAAATTGGTGTGGAGAAAAAAGCATTTATTTTTACAAAACAATAGTTTTTCTACTTTTCAACATAATCCCCTTGAACACTTATACACTTGTTCCAAAAAGTTACAAGCTTTTTTATTTCAGTTGCAAAGAGCTCTTTATCCTGGTGTTTCAACCAGTTTCCCACGAACTTTTTCACATCTTCATTGTCCTGGAACCTCTTCCCACGTAATGCCTCCTTCAGTGCACCAAACAAAATGCAAATCACTAGGTGCTAAATCAGGACTGTAAGGGGGATGAGGCTGTACCTCCCAGCCCATTTTGTGGCTCTGAGCACTATGGGACTCAACATCTTAGGTCATAAGTCCCCTAGAACTTAGAACTACTTAAACCTAACTAACCTAAGGACAGCACACACGCCCATGCCCGAGGCAGGATTCGAACCTGCGACCGTAGCAATCCGGCGGTTCCGGACTGCAGCGCCAGAACCGCTAGACCACCGCGGCCGGCAGCCCATTTTGTCAACAGTTTCACGGGTTAGTTGAGCAGTATGACGATGTGCATTGTCTTGATGGAGAATCACACCTCTCCTCTGAAATCCACAATGTGTCTCTCTCATGGTTGGCTTCATCTTGTTTAAAAGCAAATCCAAGTAGTATTGGCTATTTATTGTACACTGCTCTTCAACATAATCATGAAAAACTGGACCGTCAACATGACTTTTCCTGCTGATGCTTGGGTTTTGAACTTTTTCTTGACAGGTTAGTTGGTGTGCTTCCACTCCATGCTTTGTCTTTTTGATTCTGGCTCATAACAGTGAACTCAAGTTTCATCACAAGTTAAAATTTTGTTGAGGTAGTGCTCATCTTCTCTTTCATAACTTACCTTTAGCTCCGTGCACACTCTCAACCTTGTTTCCTCGTGTAGCCACGTCAACTCCTTTGGGACCCATCTTGCACACGATGTGCGATACTTCAGCTTGTTACAAATAATGTTATGAACTGTACCAGTACTAACTTGAACCTTATCAACTATCATTTCCACAGTCACATGGCGATCGGCACGAATAATGTCTTCAATTCAACTTCCAAGTGAGGGCGTTGAAACTGCAACGGGTCGGCTAAAACGGTGTTTGTCAGTCATTGAGTCGCGACCATTTTAGAACTGTTCTACCCACTTGTAAAAATTTGACCGACTCATACAACCTTCGCCATAAACTTTAGACATTCTACAGTATATATTCACTGGTTTCTCACCTTTAACAAGTAAAAAAACGAATAACAGAATGTTGTTCAAATAATGTGGACATTTTTAGTAGACTCACCATCTTGAAATGTATTTTTGAGGTTATAAACAAAACAATGTTGATACATCAGCTGGTCAAGGTTCATCCCAGTGATGCCATCTTAAAGCATATGGGAACTGTAAGAAAATAATTAGAGTAAAGAGATTTGGAGACAGGACCAAGAATGGATAAGGGAGACAAGAAACAGAGGTATGATGAAGTAAATTGAAGGGAGCAAATTGATAAGAGCAGGCCAGAGGAGTATGAAAAGAGAGGGGACATCAGAGGAGCAGAGAGCAAGGATTGAGAGAGAGCTAGAAACATAGATAAGCAGACATATAGACAGAATGATAGACAGACAGGTGAGGAGGGGTCTGAGGAGGAGAGAGGATGACACAGAGAGGACTGTATCTGACATGCGTAAATTGCAGAACTATGAACTGCACGCCCTAAAACTTGATAAATAAGTGAGAGTGCAACTGACTTTTTGTGTGTTTTATGTATAATTAAATATTAGAAAATACAGAAGTCTTTTTTATTACAACAGCTAAGAAATGATACATTACTTTCATGAAAAGAGGGCATGGCTGATCTAATGAAACTGCTACTACAATGTTGAAGTATTTTACACATTTGCTAATACTGAGTTTGCTGTAAACCAGTAAGTCAGAGAGAAATGTGTGAAATATATTGTAATTAATTAGCAAGGAATAATTTTACATAAATTTTAAATACATTTGCATTATATAAAGCATGTTAATTTTATTTCATGTGGTTCACCTCTTTTTGTTCTCTCGATTGCAAACACACTACACTGTCGCACTTTACCAAACTACTTTTTTGTGTTGGGTACTGAACTGAAATTTCCATTGTGGACCCTATTTTTATTTTCCATTTGTTTATTTCATTCAGTATACACTTCATAGGTTGTTATTATTTTTTGAAACTTTGGATTTCAATATCAAACACAGCTAACTGATTTTGTACATCGATCTACTGGCCACCAGTATTAGCCAATAATTATTTTTAATTAATTTAGTCAGCTGAGCAGAACTTTTTTTTACTTCATGGACAAGGTACGATTGTGCTAGACCAATCTTGTGAGGTTACAAAACACTAGCTTCATACTGTGAAGTCGTTTCAGTAACATATTGTCATTGCCTATTACCAAGCAAGAGCAGTGAGTGTCTCCTGTCTATGTGAAAAAGTAACTGAATCTTCTTCATAATGGACACCAGAGTCATAAATTTATTAAATGAAAGCAGCGTTTGTCACTTAGGCTGTATTTATTGAAATTTTCTCTTTGTTTTATCATATTCATGGGCAACGAAGAAGAACTTTAAATAAATACACCTGCAGTGGAAAAAAGTAGCATTCCTTTATTAACTGAAGGTATGTATTAATTCCTCTTGACTGTAGCATATTTATTGCAGTGCATTAATGGGAGCTGTTACAGGGTGTGTTCGATAAGTATCTGGACAAATTTTTCAAGCACTTAGAGTGTGCAGATTACACTTAAACTGGAAGTGCTTTTAGTGCAGGATACTACCAAGCAGACTTGTACCATTAAATATTGTATTAAACCAAATAAATCTTCTCAGGACAATTTTGATATGAACTATGAGACCTGCAAAGATCCTGAAAGAAGAGGAGGACCAAGTGCTGATGTTGTGATACTTCTAGAGTCAAATGCAACAGTAAATACAAACTAAATAAATCTAACTTGATGAGGGTCAAGTCTTTTGTTATTTTAAGAAATTTCTTTGTTAATTTTTTCAAACTGAACATTCTGTGGGATAAAACACAATACACAGAAATTTCAAAGAGCAACCCAAATTAGTAAATAACAACAAAAACACACATACAGCAAAGGGGTTCTGCAACGTTTCCATGCATATTAAACATAACTGCCAATAAATATTTTCGTATTTTTCAAAAAATATTAATTAAATAAAATTAGAAATTAATAAAGTTTTCTTAAGGCAAGAGCAGAAGAAAAGTCAGTCTCAGCCATAACTGAAAGATGCAGTTACACAGAATGTAAAAATTAACATTATACCAGGATACCAACCGTAAGTGAGGCTCATGTCAGCTGTGAACTCAGTAGGCAGCTTTGTTCGGTTCACAAGCCCATCAGCAGTGCGTACAGCAACACTAAGTACTTGAAGCCATTGCCAGTCTCTTACTGTCGAAAAAATATATATATATATAAATTTTTAATTTTACATGTTTAGCATTTGGAATACATTATATCACCTTGCAAAGTCCCCCAATTACTACGCACCTAGTTCAAACACAGAAATAAACATAAGAATACAATATACAGTACAATATTACAATGCTAAACAGGAATTGGAAACAAATTAGAATCTCACTGTAGTTTAATGAATGACTTCACAGGCGCCATTGCCAGAAAACAGTGGTGCTAAGTAGCATTATTGTGAATTCCTCTGAGATGTGATGTCTGCAGTACATGGTTTAATTTGTACCTAACTGGAAGAGTGCAGAAAGTTGAAATAAGTAGTTCTCGTAACATGCAAAGATCAGCACATTCCTCAAACTGGAGAACTATCAAGAATGGGGTTCCACAAGGGTCAGTCTTGGGTCCTTTGTTGTTCTTATTATATATTAATGACTTGCCATTCTATATTCATGAAGAGGCAAAGTTAGTTCTCTTCGCTGATGATACAAGTATAGTAATCACACCTGAGAAACAAGAATTAACTGAGGAAATTGTCAATACTGTCTTTCAGAAAATTACTAAGTGGTTCCTTGTAAACGGACTCTCACTGAATTTTGATAAGACACAGTACATACAGTTCCGTACAGTGAATGGTATGACGCCATTAATAAATATAGACCTTAATCAGAAGCATATAGCTAAGGTAGAATATTCCAAATTTTTAGGTATGTCCATTGATGAGAGATTAAATTGGAAGAAACACATTGATGATCTGCTGAAACGTTTGAGTTCAGCTACTTATGCAACAAGGGTCATTGCAAATTTTGGTGATAAACATCTTAGTAAATTAGCTTACTACGCCTATTTTCACTCATTGCTTTCATATGGCATCATATTTTGGGGTAATTCATCACTGAGGAATAAAGTATTTATTGCACAAAAGCGTGTAATCAGAATAATAGCTGGAGTCCACCCAAGATCATCCTGCAGACATTTATTTAAGGATCTAGGGATATTCACAGTAGCTTCTCAGTATATATACTCTCTTATGAAATTTGTTATTAACAACCAAACCCAATTCAAAAGTAATAGCAGTGTGCATAACTACAATACTAGGAGAAAGGACGATCTTCACTATTCAAGATTAAATCTAACTTTGGCACAGAAAGGGGTGAATTATACTGGCACCAAAGTCTTTGGTCACTTACCAAATAGTATCAAAAGTCTGACAGATAACCAACAAGTATTTAAGAAGAAATTAAAAGAATTTCTGAATGACAACTCCTTCTACTCCATAGAGGACTTTTTAGATATAAATTAAGGAAAAAAAAAGTTGTTATATTAACTTAAGTATGTTGTTAAATTAACCTAATTATGTCGTGTATTGGAAAATTCGACTCGTTCCACATCATTACGAAATATCGTATTCATGATCCATGGAACTAGTATTAATCTAATCTAATCTAGCTCATGACTATATCATGTGGAAATGCAGTCATTTTGGTAACTGAAAAATGCTCTGTACACATTTCAAGCACTGCATCTGTGGCTATAAGTGATGTGAAAGTGTACTAATGACACCACTGTGAAAACTGTGGAACTTGATGCTGCATTGATATCAGAGGCAACCAGGACATGTACAATGTATAGTGATCACTCAGTACACTGCAGTGAAACATCTCAGCATCCAAATAAATTGAACGTAACCCGATTCATGTATCTGTGTATGGATCCCTCATCTAATATGAATCCTTTCCACACCTACAATAATGAAAGTGCATTGACAGAAAAAACTGAATTTTCTCAGTGTCTAGAAATTAGACTGTTACCTGTATAGCATGAAACATAGAAAATCACTCACTCCATGGCTAATTTGTGAACAAACACAAGTCACTATAACCAGAGTTAGAAAATGTTTTTGCCATGCTTTAGGAACCATTAAACTGTGTGAAAGACATCTTTTAATTATTTGGTTATAAATCCTCTTTGGAGCAAGCTGGTAAGATGTGACCTTCCAGCAAGATAATTTGCTTTGCCACATAAAATGTATGTGAAATCTCATGGGACTTAACTGCTAAGGTCATCAGTCCCTAAGCTTACACACTACTTAACCTAAATTATCCTAATGACAAACACATACACCCATGCCCGAGGGAGGACTCGAACCTCCGCAGGGACCAGCCGCACAGTCCCAGACTGCATCGTCTCAGACCGCTTGGCTAATCCCTCGCGCCCTTTGCCACATAGACAGACACCTACAGCACTGAACGAACATAACGACTGCAAAGTTTCAACCTTGCCTCTATTGCTGTATGCACTGCATGAATCCTCATCCATACTGCCTTCAACAGTTGTGAGAAGCAGTGGAAATAGTGGCGCCAAATACTTTTGGACACACACTAGCTTCTGATTAATTCTCTTCTAGCTTGTCTGACTGCTATGAATGCAGCAATTGGTAGTTGCTCTAACTACAAGCAGGTGGTCACAATAATGCAAAATGGCAGTGTTGTAAGGTCACAACTTACCAGTAATGAACAAGAATGTGTAGAAACCACATGAAACTAGTCAAAGGCAGCACCAGAGCATAAAAAAGCCAACTTTCACAAAAAAAAAAGCCAAAAACAGTGTCACATGGCAGCGTTATCTGTAAAGTGCTAGAAACTAAAAGATTTTATTTGGAAGTAAAGTTAAGAGTCATTCAAATGAAACATAGACCAATGTTTGAGACACTACAGATTGAGAAATTAATACTGCAGGAATCGGGAAGCAGAATAATGTGGCTTCAAGAGACCCAACAATCATGCCATTGTTTAAGCAACTGTTTAAACACTGTACAAGTTTTTCTATAACTCTCATGAAGAAAGATAAAGGCTGATGACAGACACTCATCCACAGCATCACACACAGCTTGATCAAAGTTGAAGCAGTGATATTTCAGGGCCTTCTTTAAGGGACAGACAAATGGTAATCACAAGTCAACAGATCCAAGCTGCAAGGTCAACGATCCAGCATGTCCCATTGGAAAAGAAGCTGAGTATCCTGTGTAGCACTGACATTGCATTACAATGGAGGAAAATCATATCATGTAACAGTGTGTCTGACTGCTTGCTTTCAATGACTCTACAAGTGTAATGTGTATCAGCATTGGACACTGATTGTGATCTTCACTGGTACCATTCCAACATCAGCAACCCCTGGATATCAAAGAAAAGGCTCAAATAAACTTTCCAGCGACTGCAATGACTGAGACTTCTTTGTCCTGGGCAGTGATGGAAGTCTACATTCCAGACTCATCATTTTTGTTGTCTTTTAGAAACGGTGACACCATTTCATTCAACATTACAATGCACTCTACGAACAATCTCCTGTCCTTCTGGAACTGGGTCAGATAATCCAGTCACCTATTTAGGTGTATGCCTCTCTGCTCACTATAAATATGTCAGGGTATTTAATATGCACATAATTCTAAATATCCCCATTTCTGTACACAACAATGTGTGTAAGAATTATGAGTACACGCCAATGTTCAAAGCAGGTGATGGCGCTTTTACAGTTATATGATGATTCTCTTTCACTGACATTTCAACATGAGAAATTATTTTGGTGCTGATTACAAGAATATGTGCAGGTTGAGGGAGGCACACAGTACTCTACTGGCCATTTCAAAACTGCAAACGTGAAGCATGCTATCCCACAGACAGGTTATATTCAATGAGAAAATTCACTTCTTGTCGCACCTTCATCACACAAAAAAATTAATAAAGCTGTGCTACACTGGTTTAAACATATCCATCACATACCTCTGCTGTAAACATGGCTGATTTATACAATGCAGCCATCCCTGAAAATTCACAAACTCTGCATGATATTGCCAGCTTGGCTATACTGCCCTCTATGCCAGAAGGACAACTACATGCATGAGGGCTGTGGGGCAAATACATGAAAAGTAGAGTCCATTCCTCCACACCTCCAAACCCTTTGCTCTCACACTTCATCCTACCCCCTTATAACCCTTGCTGATCTCCACCAACTTGGGTTAGAAAGTAAAACAAATAAGAATCTTTTCTTAAAAAAAGTTTGTTGTTTTTAATTTTTAAATAACACACAAGGTAATACAGAAGAATGCTGAAGATTGGACGGGTAGATTGAGGAACTAATGAGGAGGTACTGAACAAATTCAGGAGGAAAGAAATTTATGGCACAATTTAACTGCAAGAAGAGATTGGTTAATAGGACATATCTTGAAGCATGAAGGAATCATCAGCTTGGTAATAAGAGTGAAGGGTGGGGGGGAAAATGTAAAGGGAGACCAAGGGATGAATACAGTAAGTGGTTCACACTTGTAGGTTGCACTTGTAGGTTGCAGTAGTTATTTTGAGATAGAGAGGCATGCACAGGTTAGAACAGCATGTAAAGCTGCATGAAACTAGTATTCAAATTGAAGACCACCACCACCACGAACAACAACAACAACAAAAAAGCACACTATAATCTTAATAATATGTTCTTTGATATATCTCCCCAAAGGTCTGACCATCAAATTACCAGTCCCTGGCTGCAACCCCTCTTTCCACAATGACCTCTGTCTGTTCAAATTCAATCAGTCCATAGCCCTCACCAACTTAGTCCAGCAAAACTATACAAATCAGGGCCAAACCTTCTTGCACTACCTCCTCCCAAACATTACCTTGCTCTGCAATTTCAAATTCCTCCATCCCATCTCCGAAACTGAAAACCTTGCTAACCACGAATTAGAGCAGGATGCACAATCCCATCTCCAAAAACTGTCCAATCTGTTCACCCCATACTCCCACCTTCAAATACCACTACCCACCACCACTATAAGAGCCTTCCCCAAACCTCTCCCATATCCCCTTATAGTCAAAAAACTATGCCTTGCAGACATATTACTTTTAAAACACCTTCAGAAACTTCATCCTGCCACTTGACAGAATGCAAGTCTAAACAGACCTGCAAAAGCCATGAACTTATCCTTCTAAAACCTCTGTCCCACAGAAATATTGGTCCTTTACAAAGGCCTTACATTCTTCCCCATTCCTATATCACATCAAGCTGAGTTTCTTCCAGACCTTCTCTCTTTCTCCAGGTCCCTACAGATGAAACAGTTTTTCATCATTAATCCCACAAATCAGACTCAATCCAAAACCAGTACTGAACTGTGACTTATTCTATTTACTCCTCCATATAACTGTGATCCACACCCCACTGCTTCCAAATTAATCCTTATAAACTTTCAAGAACTTCCCAGCCTCAAACTTTGCCTCAGCATCACTCCCCAAACCCCTCAAAATGGAAACCAACCCCATATTAGTAGAAAGAATTGCAATCCACCAACTACAAAACTGATCCTGATCTTATAATCATACCTGCTGACAAAAGCCCCATTACTGTGATTCTGACCTGCTGGGATTACCGACGAAAGGACTCTGCCAGCTGTCAGATAAGTCCATCTACAAGCCCTGCCATAGTGACCCCAGTCCAGAAATCCAGCAGGATTCCAGTCCCTCCTCAAATCCCTAGGTCCATCCCAAAACCTTTCCCCTGAAACTAACTCCCTTCTCATGCCCAACACTCCCCGCAACCCAAGCTCCTGTATTAAAGACATCAGCTATATCCTCCACCGACTCTCTTCAGTTCTTGTTCCTTTGTCACCCAACACCCTGTTCGTCGCTGTTGATGCCATCTCTCTTTACACTAATATCCCCAATGCCCATGGTCTTGATGTTATTGAACATAGCCTTTGCCAACACATGACTGCCTCCTCACCTCCTCCTCGGTCACCACAACTAACTATATCGACACCCAGAATTACTTTTTCTTTGAAGACAGGCATTGCCTACAAACAAATCCTTGGTACAGCAATGGGGACCAACATCACACTATCCTATTCTAATCTATTCATGGATGATACAGAGGAATTCTTTCTAACTACCCACAATCTCAAACCACTCACCAGTTTCAGATGCACCAATGGCATCTTCATATTTTGGATGGCGGGTGAGGTCACACTACCTACATCCCTCAAGAAGCTTCACACCTTCTTCCCCATTCACTTTACATGATCCTCCTCATCCTCCTTCCTTGATGTTGACCTTCATCTCAAGGACGGCTATATCAGTACCTCTGTCTACATCAAATCTATCAACCACCAACCACTTTGACAGCTGCCACCTATTCCACACCAAGTAGTCTCTCTCATTTTCTGAGGCCTTCACAGACAGAAATTACCCTCCAATCCTTGTCCAAAAACAGATCTACCATGTCCTATCTCACCAGTCACCTACTATCCTCCACATACACACTGTTCCAGTCACTCCTCTTGTGACACAATACAATACATGACTGGAGACAATGAATCACTTTTTCCACCAGGGTTTTGACTACCTCTTATTGTGCCCTGAAATAAGAAATATCCTCTCCACTATCCTCCCTCTCCTCACACTGGTATTCTACTGACTATCCAACCTACACAATATGCTTGTCCTTCTCACTACATTCCTTTTTCCTACTCCTTGCCTCATGGGTCAAATTCTAGTGATCTAATGAGGTGCAAGATCTGTCCCATACAGACTACTGCTATCATCTACTCCAGTCCTATCACTGGCATCTCTTACTCCATAAAAGGCAGGGTCACTTGTGAAAGCACCATCTGATCTACCAATTTAGTTGAAACTACTGTGCCATATTGCATGTAGTTGCCTGTCCACCTGAATGACCACAGCCGAGAAACAGCTGGACCACCCATTTGCTGAACATGTTTCTCACTTTAATTATTGCTTAACAGTCTCTGCGATCTGGATTCTTCCTACCAACTTTTTTGAACTGTGCAGGCGTGAGCTCTCTCCGCAACATATCCTCCATTCTCATAACCTCCTGGCCTCAACCTTTGCTATTCGCTGTCCTCCACTCATCTATCCCCTTCCCTACTCCCACTCCAGCTCTACACAAGCCTTCAATCCCACCAGTGCACCTGCATAGTTCTTTTCCCTTCTTTAATCGCCTCCTCTCAAATCTCCCTGCCCATCCCCTCCCCCCAACAGCACAGCCTCCTGACAGTGGCACCAAGCGGACCACTTCCATATCTCTGCAATGTCCCTGTACACCCCCATAGGTAGCACTAGCAATGTTTCCCCACCCTTATCCTGCTATCCCTCCCCTTTCCTACCCTAGCTAGATTGATGTACACCTCAGACAAAGTCAATGTCAGGCCTTAGTGCCTGGAGATCACAGTGACCACACATCTTTGTATGGGTGTAGTGCTTGTGTGTTGTTCTACTTCTGATCAAGCTAAATATTCCAGCATTCTTTTTCGTTGTGCCTATCTGTTACTCAGTGTCTCCTGTATGTGATGAGTAGCAATCTATCCTTTCCATATTGTTGTTTTCTCTCTGATATACAAATACCTGAAACATCGGTTTCTGCTCCTTAACGAATATAAAAAAAGCACACCACATAAGATAACTGAGAGTGAAGAGACAATATTAACATACTGGAGTTGCAATTGGGGGGGATGAAAGATCAAATATCTGTTTAGCCATATAGTTTAATGTTTTCATTGTTTTCCTAAATTGCTTGTAAATGTCAGGCTCACTCCTTTGAAGGTCTTATCATCTTATCATCTAACAATGTTGAAATCTAGTCTATATTTCCTTTTATACCACTTAAGGAAAAATTTTATTGGAATGTAAGGGAGGATTGGAATGTAAAGCACAATAAGTTTTTTCTCCACTGGAACTGAAGTTGAAATGTTGAAATTTCATGATGATACAGTTTGAAGTTTATGCTACAAACTAAAAAACAAAAATTGTGAATTGTGTGAATGTTACCATCGTCAGCTTGTGAAGAGCAGCAAAGTGTAGTTTGATATGTATGGGCCAAAGGGCATAAACCAAGTGAAATTCACAGATAAATGCATTGCTTGTATGGGGATGACGGCATAGACTGTAGCAATTTCTTCAGGTAGTGTGTGTTCTTCCAAGAGGACTGTGTGAACCTTAGTGGTTTACCACACTCTGGGCAGCCAATAACAACCACAGACTGCAAAATGTTGAAGCCATTGAGGCAGCAATTTTGAACAACAGTTGTGTGCAACTGCAGGACTTATCACAGCAGTTCAACATTTCCTACAGCATGGTGTAAGATAATGTTCATGGTACATTAAAATTTAGTAAAGTTAGTGCTCACTGGGTGCCTAAGAACCTGACGGAGTGCCACAAGGGCATCGAATGAGACAAGCTTGGATCACGTAACACATTATGCCATAGAAGGGTATGACTTTCTGCATGAATTGTGGGTATACCACTGCATACTGTTTGTCCAAAACCTAGCAGACCTCTAGGGAGTGGAAACGTGCTGGCTCCCCAGTAAGGAAAAAATCCAGAGTGATTCAGTCTGTCAGAGAAGTGCTTTTGATAGTGTTCTGGGACACACATGGTGTGTTACTGGTGAACTTTGCTGAACATGTGACCACAGTGAGCCTACATTAAAACTTTGGTTACATTGTGTCATGCCCTTTGTGACAAATGCGACAACGTTAATGCTGAGGGTGTCAGCCTTCTATATGACAATGCTTGCCCCCATGTTGCTGCTCCTGTTCATGATAAAATTGCCAAATTTGGGTGAGAGATGCTCCAGCATCCACCATACAGTCCGTCTTACACTGTAAGACTTTCACCTGTTTGGTCCCATGAAGAAATTCCTGGTCTGCCAACACAGATGCAAAAGTGAACTCAACAGTCTGCAGATGGCTATATTCCAACCAAATGGACTTCAGTGAAAAGGCAGATTGAAACCAGTACCAAGATGTGTTGAGAATGTTGGAGACTGTGTAGAAAAGTACGTAAAAGATGTAAAAACATTTGTAATTTTTTTTGTTTTGTTACCTATTAAACTTTTTGCTAGTAACATTATTATGCGTTACTTTCTGATCTTCCCTCATACATAGTTTTCGTGAAAATATATTTAATTTGTAAGACTACCTTCTTGCATTCAGAATAAAAAAATTAAAATTAATTAAGTACAACATAATAATATCACCAGCAATATGTAATGTATTTAGTCACTTACGTAATGTATCATTAACTCAGGGTGTTTCTTGCAGACAGATAAAAGATGCTACTGTTAGAAGTGTGACTACAGATGGCAATGACTACTATCCACAGTCACTCCTTCCATTATTTTCTAAATTTTTTCGGAAGGTAATGTACTCCACACAGTCTGTATTTCAAAAGTGCCACTCTAATGATATGGTTATTTCTACATTTACTTAGCAAACATCAAAATTTTTAAATTATGAAATATCACCAATTGGGTTCTTCTTCACTTATCAAAGGTACCTGATTGGATCAATCATAATATTTAATTAGAGGAGTTAAGTTTTTTATGGATTACATAATTTAACACATGCCTGGTTTAATTCTTATTTCAGAAACAAAATGCTACAAGTTGCCATAGGTTGTTTGACTAATACAAAGAGCCACACTATCTGCACAGAGAGAAATTACTAAGGCAGTCCCACAGAGTAGGATTATTGGTCCACTACTGTTCTTGCTTTATATTAATGAGCTACCATTTTATTTGAATCAAGATACAGAATTAGTCCTGTTTACAGATGATACGGTGACATACTGAAAAGAAATGCCTCCTAATCTTTATGTGAAAACTCTTGAAGCATTTTAAGTAAAACAAATGTTATTAACATTCTACATCTTTATCCTTCACATCTACATATTTATTTCTCAACACAGTCACTTTGGCGACCAATTCATTTCTCCCAATGAGAGGCCGATTTGATAGCATCACTGTAGAATGTTTGGTGATGGAGTGACAATCTCAGATCTGCTTGCACTATTCATCACTACCAAAGTAGCACTATTCATCACTACCAAAGTGAAGTCCTCAAAGGTGTTCTTTAAGTTCTGGAAACACATGAAAATCAGATGGGACCAAGTCAGCACTGTATGGAGCATGACTGATGACAGTGACCCCAGGGCATCACAGCATTTGTGTGTGGTCTGTCACTGTCATGCTGAACGGAAGAGTGCTCTATGGATGGAGGAACTTTTCAAATTCGAGACTCTATTACAGCATGCTGTTTCTCAAGCACTCGCATAGTTATGTTACACAGCATCTTGTTACACACTACAGCTCAGACCCTTCTAGTGGCAGAGGGTTGCAAACATGGAGACATGAAGAATAGAGATGTAGTATATTAATAACATTTGTTTTATTTAAAAAGCTTTAAATGTCTTCACACAAAACATTTGGAAGTATTCTGTCAAAGATATTCCACCTTCTATTACCCTAGCACACAACAACAACAACAACAACAATAACAATAATACACAAAGTAAAAATTTCTAATTCTTAGATGTGCATATTGGTGAAAACTTAAATTGAAGAAACCATATAGTAGACCTCTTAAGATATTTAGCTTCAAAAACATTTGGCATAACAGTAACTGCCAACTTTTACTATGAATATGATGTACAAAAAATGTAACTAACTAATTAAATAACAAAAAAGAGAAATATCTATAGTGCTACAGTTTTGTAATAGATAAAAAAACCAAAAAGACAATTTGGAAGCTGTACATAATAATGAAATTTGTGTGTTTAGTGCCAAATTCTAGACTTACTTAAATGATTTCCCCCCTGTAGCTAGACAGACACACACACTTGCGAATTTGTGTTTTTACTCTCCGATCATATAATCTACTTGGATGCAACAAAAGAGTCAAGTGATGGAAGCTTAGTTAAATGGGCAGCAGCAGGGACTGGTAAGTCCCTAAGCGTACAGAGGTGGCAAGTTCGGAGATGATGTCACAACACTCACAAACTAGTCTAGAGCAAGCATACAGAACTCCTTCTACGGAAACACGGATGACACCTTCCTATGTAAATCTTTTTACGGACTGCATGGAAGAGGCATTTTT
This sequence comes from Schistocerca americana, assembly GCF_021461395.2. Lineage (NCBI taxonomy): Eukaryota > Metazoa > Arthropoda > Insecta > Orthoptera > Acrididae > Schistocerca > Schistocerca americana. The sequence goes on along the minus strand of NC_060125.1, from coordinate 393,940,241 downwards.
CAAGACTCAGAAGCTTCTTCCCCTGGCTTTGATGATTTATCAACAACATCCTTGTGGTCTGGATTCATAATAAAGATCTCATTCATTTCCTGCAGCCATTTAATTCCCTTCCCAATTCAAATTGATCCACACCTTTTCCAAGTCCACTTTCCTTGACATTGACCTTGTAAAGTTCCTCCTCACATTTCAGGCACATATTTAATTATAATTTCAGATATTGCATTGCACTCTAAAAGTAAAAGTGTTATCTGCAAACAATAGAAAAATAGTTCTTTGTGCAGAAGACAATACACTTTTCTGTTGATACTTATCTTGATGTATGGAGGATGTCCACGACTGTTGATCAAGCTATTAAATCATTCTCGTTCACTTCAGAAGTCCAAGGCTTGTATCTTTTTTTTTTGTTTTTGCGGGATACATTTACAAATTTTAAGTTTTGACTCTTTGAAATAAAAGAAGTCCAATATACACATCCTGTCAATTTTCTTAATTTCTTTGTGCCAAACAAACTGTAGTTTCTTACATCCACCACTCACCACAACTATTGTACAATTCCCCAACTGGATCACTGACCCTCATACGTGTTCACATTTTTGGAGTATTGCTGCATTAATAACCATTAGTAATATACCATAAACAGAAACTTGTACAAATGAATTTACACATGATAATGCACATTTTGAATAAATTCTTTTATAAAATGAAGAGTTTTCTAATACTAAATTTTGTAAGATGAATGTTTTTAACAACTAATATTGCAACATGTAATTTTCATTGAAAACAATTAATATTTTAATCGGCCACAAGAGTGATGATTCTAATGATACAGCATTAAAATTTGATACAAAAGACACCATTTCAATTAATAGAGAAGACTAATAAATTGAACAGTGTTTAAAATATGAACAAATGATTTCATCATTTAAATAAAATTGTACTGAGTAACTATAATCTGAAGTTTGATTGTTACTCTATGTGACATTATAAAATGACTGGTGTAAGTTGAAAATTAGATCATCATCATACATATATGTTTACATAGTGAAATTTTCATGTTTTGTGATGTATACTAAAGAGACATATGATGTACTATTATTGGTGCGTTATGTTACAACCTCCTCCTCACTGAAGCCCACATCTAAACCTCAGTCTACATAAAACCAACAAATAAGCATGATACCTATGCTTTGACAGCTGCCACCCTTCCACATCGAATGTTCCCTTCCCTACAGTCTAGGCACCTCATGCAAACCTATAATCTCCACTACCTCATCCCTCAATAACTACACCAATAACTTTGGACACAGTTCCTCTCTTACAACTACCTTGAAGATCTTATTCACAAACAAATTCCCCCTCCCCCTCTCTCTTCATCCTCTTGAATGCCACAAAACATTATTCTACAAAGGCGCGCGCACGCGCACACACACACACACACACACACACACACACACACACACACACACACACACACACTCTCACTCACTCATTCATTTACTTACTTACTACTACTTACTTGAGCCCACCACTGCTAAATGCTACAATATCACAGACGGGCAACTTGCAAAACTTAGCATGTTAATTATCGACAAACTTGTGTCCACTGCGTAGTGTTTTATTTAGGCACAACCACCATTAAACTGATAGTGCACATGAGTAGGCAGAGAAAAACTACATGCCTACAAAGCATCGAGTATCAAGTTGCTGAAGATGCTCAAGGGCATAACTGATGGACATGAGTGCTTACTACACTGCATGACCTGTTTGTATCATCCCATTACTACCAGTTTCTCTGATCTCTAGAAATGGAACTTGCACCCCAACACTCTGTTATACTTAATCCGTATTTTTTATTTAGTTGTCTCATTTATTTTCTTTCTTGTTTTTACTTTTGCACCTTCCATTCTCCTCCCTCTCCTTTTTCTTCTGCTGTCCTTGTTCTTAGCTGCACAATTAATTTCTCTTTCCAATAATCTGTGCTTAGTTCTCACTCCGTCCTTACAATCTTCGGGCAGGAGTTGCACCTCCAAGATCCTACTATCTTTGGCAAGTCCCCTTGATCTTTGCCTACCCTCATCCTCACTACAGTTGGTACCCTCTCATCCTGGGGTCTGGTTGGTCTGCTCTTCCTTCCTCAAGCTATACCTCTCTCTTCCCAGGGGAAGGAGCAAATAGTTCTAAAAGATGGGAAGACATCATCACTTTTACATTTTTATGTGGCTGTTGGCAGTACTAAATATTTTGCCTTCAGGTGAGTACTGACCATTAATTCTTTCTTATAATTGATTAGTTTGTGTATCATGTCTATAATTCATTGTAGTTCCTTAGTGATATAAAATAATTGCTATATCCTCTGAAACCACATAAGCCTGCTTTTCCTTTGTTATTTTCCATCCTAAGTTTCAAAACAAAGATTTCTGCTAAGTACAACAACAATAACCTGTTCTAAATAATATAGCTAGACCACAGTTAAGTATAAAATCCCTTGATATTTTAGATACTCACCAACAGTATTACTGTAGCATCCATCATTTGGTGCTATCGGTTTGTAACACAGAACACGATCTAGTCCAAGCATTAGGGCCAAGGCTGCTAAGCACTTGAGATGATCACTATGTAGCAACTGTTCACCACCCAGTACAGCTGGCTTTTCAGTACTGAACTGTGTTCTCAGAGCCTGTGGCAAAGCAGAAATAAGTGCACTCAGGCAAGGTGTCATTGAACCTTGGAGTGCTCCTGCACCTTGGCGCAACAATGAACTGCGAGCAGCTGCTAATGCCCTGTCTTGCATAAAACGTGATGTCGTATATGCCGCAATATGTACATCCTGCAAAGGAAAGGAATTCATTATTTTGTTAATCAATAAAACGTGATGTTTTAATGGTTCATAATGATGTAAAGCTCAAAACAGCAAAACCAACATGCAACACACTTTGTAAAGATGGAAACTCAGAAATCTCTTCAAAGGCATGAAAAACTAATGCACTTTTTTTTATGTTGGAAGTAGTACGATATAGTGAGCAACATATCTGAACAAAGAAATTGAGTTGAGTGGCAAATGCAGCACAGTGGTTAAATGCATTTTACATTAACTATGCCTTCATTTTCTCTTCTAAATATATTTCTTTGATTATCTTGATTACCATATGATCATACAGTTTGCACCTGTAACTAGAGTATTACAGGCCTGTTAAGAAAATCAAGTTGGCTGCTGACAATACTTATGATAATATTAGGTCATGCATCAGCAGATGTATTGTGACATTTTGTTAATCCAGAGTACCGTTTATACAGTTAATTCCACAAAGTTACATATCAACAACGAAGAAACAATATTGCATAAATGAAACATTGTCAACTTTGCATTTCCAGTCAGTTGATATCCTTGACTCTGAGGGCATCTGCTCTTACCACAAGGATGCCAAATTTTTAATAATTTACAAAGAAAATGAGCCAAAATTATACCACAAATATGACACAGGGGAAAGATAGATGAAAATACTGTGTAACTGAAAAAGAATTAAATACAATGTAATTAGAATGTTTTGCATGTGGTAAACAGTACAGTGTAAATGCACATTGCTTACTACGTATCTCCCACGGTTTGGGAAGTGGTTCCTTGTTTGTAGCTTCAGTTCAGGAAAATGGAGCCTTTTACAAGACCATCTTTTTACTGAGGAAGAAATTGTTTTAAGGCTAAGATTAGGGCGTGAAAGCACAGATTCCTTTCTGAGAGTGGTTGACAGTAGCAAGAAAATTGTTTTATTATTTACCTTGAATTAACGTCAGTTCACTAACACTATAAAACTTAGTAGTATCACACTTGCTTAAGTGTGATGTAAACCGGAATACCACACTTGACTCATTCTGTGCTTTAGTCATTTCTGCTTTGGAAATAGGCAAGAATAGTAGGAACAATGAAGTTACAATCACAGACGAAGAATTAATTTCGTATATGGGTTTCTCAGTCACATTTTCTGGACTATCTAATGACACAGGTAGTTTTTCTCATGATTATTATTATTATTATTATTATTTCTATTTTTCTCAGACCTTAGGTCTGGTTAAAAATGGAAAGTGACACGGACCTTCATCAAGTGTGACTTCCTTTTAACTGTATGGTAAATGTTACATTGTATTTAGGAACTTTCAGGTTATTGAACACGTATCAATAATTACGGATTTCTGTAGTTGTATATATACGTTTGGATGTAGCTGTATTGCATTGATGTACTGGTGGATATTGTGTGGTATGACTCCTGTAGTTGATAGCATAATCGGTATAAGGTCAACTCTATCCTGATGCCACATGTCCTTGACTTCCTCAGCCAGTTGGATGTATTTTTCAATTTTTTCTCCTGTTTTCTTTTGTATATTTGTTGTATTGGGTATGGATATTTCGATTAGTTGTGTTAATTTCTTCTTTTTATTGGTGAGTATGATGTCAGGTTTGTTATGTGGTGTTGTTTTATCTGTTATAATGGTTCTGTTCCAGTATAATTTGTATTCATCATTCTCCAGTACATTTTGTGGTGCATACTTGTATGTGGGAATGTGTTGTTTTATAAGTTTATGTTTTATCGCAAGTTGTTGATGTATTATTTTTGTTACATTGTCATGTCTTCTGGGGTATTCTGTATTTGCTAGTATTGTACATCCACTTGTGGTGTGATCTACTGTTTCTATTTGTTGTTTGCAAAGTCTGCATTTATCTGTTGTGGTATTGGGATCTTTAATAATATGCTTGCTGTAATATCTGGTGTTTATTGTTTGATCCTGTATTGCAATCATGAATCCTTCCGTCTCACTGTATATATTGCCTTTTCTTAGCCATGTGTTGGATGCGTCTTGATCGATGTGTGGCTGTGTTAGATGATACGGGTGCTTGCCATGTAGTGTTTTCTTTTTCCAATTTACTTTCTTCGTATCTGTTGATGTTATGTGATCTAAAGGGTTGTAGAAGTGGTTATGAAATTGCAGTGGTGTAGCCGATTTATTTATATGAGCGATTGGTTTGTGTATTTTGCTAGTTTCTGCTCGTTCTAGAAAGAATTTTCTTAAATTGTCTACCTGTCCATAATGTAGGTTTTTTATATCGATAAATCCCCTTCCTTTCTGCTTAATGTGAATCTTTCTGTTGCTGAATGTATGTGATGCATTCTATATTTGTGGCATTGTGATTGTGTAAGTGTATTGAGTGCTTCTAGGTCTGTGTTACTCCATTTCACTACTCCAAATAAGTAGGTCAATATTGGTATAGCATAAGTATTTATAGCTTTTGTCTTGTTTCTTGCTGTCAATTCTGTTTTCAGTATTTTTGTTAGTCTTTGTCTATATTTTTCTTTCAGTTCTTCTTTAATATTTGTATTAGCTATTCCTATTTTTTGTCTGTATCCTAGATATTTATAGGCATCTGTTTTTTTCCATTGCTTCTATGCAGTCGCTGTGGTTATCCAATTTGTAATCTCCTTGTTTAGTGTGTTTTCCCTTGACTATGCTATTTCTCTTACATTTGTCTGTTCCAAAAGCCATATTTATATCATTGCTGAATACTTCTGTTATCTTTAGTAATTGGTTGAGTTGTTGATTGGTTGCTGCCAGTAGTTTTAGATCATCCATGTATAGCAAATGTGTGATTTTGTGTGGGTATGTTCCAGTAATATTATATCCATAATTTGTATTATTTAGCATGTTGGATAGTGGGTTCAGAGCAAGACAGAACCAGAAAGGACTTAATGAGTCTCCTTGGTATATCCACGCTTAATCTGTATTGGCTGTGATGTGATATTATCTGAATTTGTTTGGATATTAAGTGTAGTTTTCCAGTTTTTCATTACTATGTTTAGGAACTGTATCAATTTAGGATCTACTTTGTATATTTCCAATATCTGTAGTAACCATGAGTGGGGTACACTATCAAAAGCTTTTTGGTAATCAATGTATGCGTAGTGTAGTGACCTTTGTTTAGTTTTAGCTTGATATGTCACCTCTGCATCTATTATCAGTTGCTCTTAACATCCACGTGCTCCTTTGCAGCAGCCTTTTTGTTCTTCATTTATAATTTTGTTCTGTGTTGTATGTGTCATTAATTTCTGTGTAATGACTGAAGTTAATATTTTGTAGATTGTTGGTAGGCATGTCATGGGGCGATATTTAGCTGGGTTTGCTGTGTCTGCTTGATCTTTAGGTTTCAGGTAAGTTATTCCATGTGTAAGTGTATCAGGGAATGTGTATGGGTCTGCAATGTAACAGTTAAATAATTTAGTTAGATGTGAATGTGTTGAGGTGAACTTCTTTAGCCAGAAATTTGCTATTTTATCATTTCCAGGGGCTTTCCAATTATGCGTAGAATTAATTGCTCGGGTGAATTCATGTTGCAAAATTATCACTTCAGGCATTTGTGGTATCATTATTATTATTATTATTATTATCTTATTATTAATATTATTATTAAAATTACTGATACAGTCATTATTGTAAATACATGAATTTGAGCTTCCACTTTGATCTTCTGAAGTTGATTTACAAATATCTTTTACCCAGAAACCTCACCAATTGTATCCACAATTGCTCAAAATGATACATCAGTCACATTTGCCACTGGGGAAGATATTACCTCTTCGCACCCTCAATTCACGTAGCTTACTGGAAGATGCCAGAAGCAAGCTTGATGAAAGTGGAGGCCAAGAATTTTATGGTGACTGAAGCAGTGACAGGAAAAGGAAGACTACAGCCTGCCCCAAAGATTGAAAGAAAAACCACAACAAACTTTTGAGAAGGTTGGAACAGAGAATATTGCTTCTAAAATAGTCGAAGGGGCAAAATTACTCATAATACCCCCGGAGAGGAACAAAAATCAGGTATGAAATGTATTTTGAAGATATGTGAAAAACCCATTCAAAGAAAATGTCATAAATTTGCTGCTGGCAATAGGCACACAATATTTAACACAATCTGGGGAAAGATGTCATGGGATCATCATGGGATTTCCGAGGCATCAAGGTATTGCCAATTTAGGGAAGAGTGGAGGGTAAAAATCATAGAGGGAGACCAAAAGATGAATACATTAAGCAAATTCAGAAGGATGTAGGTTGCAGTAGTTCTTCAGAGATGAAGAGGCTTGCACACGATAGAGTAGCATGGAGAGATGCATCAAACCAGTCTCTGGACTGAAGACCAAAACAACAACAACAACAACAACAATCGTCATTAAGGTGATTTTTGAAGAGAGGTAACCTTACCTTATTTGCCCACAAGACAAACCAGTGCAATTTTGCTGTAGTTGCAAGCTCAGAAACTTGAGTGAAGACATTTGGAAGCAGCACTCAAAATGAAAAGGCTACAAAAAGTTCTAGGTAAGAAAGACACCCAGCAGAAGCTCTGTTCAGTGTACTACATGAACTTCCAGGCAGTGAAAGTAGCTCTATATTTAATATGCAAGTGCAGTTTGTCATAAAATGAGGCTGACTGTACATATCTTTACTATTTATAATTTACAAATTTGTAATGCACTGTGTTACTGGTTCTATGAAATGCAAGGGGAATTGGTTGCATCAAGTTTTACCCCACGTATCGTTGACACCCTGTCCAAAACAATTAGGGAAATCCTGTTCAATTCATTATAGCCACACATATCAAAACAGAAATGTGATATTATCTCATTAATATTAGCAGTTTATACAGGAGTACTGATTATGCACAAGTTTTTGGAGAAAGGTAATACTCCTCTGGAATGTAACTTAGTTCACAGTTCCACCAAGTGCAAGCTTAAATGACACGGAGTTATGTTTCTAGCCAATAAGCACTGATATATGAAGATGCAAGAAAAAAGCCATGACCTTACAAAGTCCTTTACCTAGATTACTCATTTTCCACCATATTTGCAAAGAAAATTTGTGGATGTATCACTCAATTAGGCCTGGAAGAGCTGTAAAAAAAAATGAGCCTACAGTTACAGACGCCAGGGAAATATAGTACCATTCAAATGGTATTCTTTAAACAAGTGCTCTGCAAAGACTTAAGGCAAGAAATATCGAGATGTCCAAGAAAAATTCTTGGAAAAGTTTCATTCCCAAAACTATAAATGAAAAGACTGAAAATAAAGAAATCCAAATAGGATCATCTACAAAAACTTAAAGCCATTCTTGCTAACGATTGTCATTGCTATTAAGACAACACTCCTTACGAATGAATGTCTGTTTCAGGAGTGACAATGTAATATACTTCTTTGTTGCTGCTTGAACAATGTTTGGCAATGTTTTCTTGAAGAAATGTACAGACAGGACCAGAACAATGTGTGTGTGTGTGTGTGTGTGTGTGTGTGTGTGTGTGTGTGTGTGTGTGAAGTTCCCATGAAGTCTTTGAATAAAAAATAATTAACATTTCCAAAACAATGTTGTTATTAACTTTTTCAGCACCAAAAACAATGTAAAAGAGCCAAGTCGAATAGGAGTTTGTGACATACAGACGTCACATAAGCAACAAACCCAAAAACATCAAAACAGTTCTGTATGTATACAGTAATAAAGCTTTTCAAATAATATTTTCTTTATTTCAATGTTTGCTTTGATCTGTAGTGCCACAATGATAATTTAGCACCCCTATGAAATGTACCAGGTATTCTAGACAGTTTTTTGTCTCTACGCAGTATTGTTTCTTCACTGATATGGTTTGATTGCAGGTTTCAGGGAGTACCCTTCAAGATACCCCTGTGTTATTATTTGATTAAAAGTGAGTACTAATTACAATCAGTGATGCTAAAATAATAACATAGTATCACACTCAAAGTTTAAAAAATAGTTGAGTGACTAAAACTGTAGTAGGAGTGGAGGACAGCTTAATCAAGAAGATTTCAGCTGAGATAATAACTTTGGAGAACCCACACTAATTGACCAAAACTAGTCTGAAATCTTATCACACATACTTTTGATGAGTAAACAATGACTTTAAAGGGATTTGTCAGCATGTTACCAATCACAGGGAAAAAGTGCCCACTGTCTCATATATTTCTACATCTTTCCTGAACTAATCATCTCTATGATACATATGTAAAGCATTTCTTTTGTCTGGTGAAACTGTGGTAAACATCAAACTATTGCGAAAGATGTATTACCTCTTGAGCGGGCATGCTGATTTTCATAAGACAAGCTGGCGTGCAGTGTACTTTATACAAATGTAAAGGATAGTTGTCTCTATGATACCAAGGTAAACATGAGTGTCTAAGATCACAGTTTTACCACAGTTTAATTAAACAATGATAAAGTAAACTTATATTGTAAGAACTAAATCACTGTTTAATTAATTTAAACTTTTACTGCATCACTCTGTTGCTGTGTTCAAGTGTCAGTGCACAGTGATGACCCACTCAGAGCATTAAGCAGTGCAGTGGCATCAGATCCCTGGAAAACACTTTTTCAGTTACTAATTATCTTGTAGCAACTGTCTCATTAGGAGGTTGTGCTGCTACCTTGGAATCTGGGCCATTTTCTTGCACAAATTGTAAATTTTTCTCACCTGACTCACTGTTTGTTTTATATTACTCCTGCTCACTTGGGCGTGTAACAACACAACTTATCACTGTGTTAGCTGGAGCAATAACGAAGGATTATATGTGGGCTCACACTTGTAAAATAACAATGGAACAGTACAAAACAATGTTATTTGTGGCTGGTGCACTTTATTTATGGTTGGAGAACTTGAGGGTTGATGGCCCATTGCCTTATTGTGAGTACACAAAATTACATATTTTCGAGGAGTAAATTTTCTTTTCTTTGAAGTTACAATTAATTGAAATGTCAACGCCAAATAATTCTTTTAACTGCTAACATCATGGTAAAGAAATAATACAGCTATTTACACAGTAACTTAATTGCAATAAATGCTTGTAGAAAATGTTCTTCATACAATAGAAAATCCAGGATGGAATATGACTCAGTATCTCAGCTATATGGTAAATGTTTTTCATATACATGTATATAAAATACTTAGCAAATCAGTTTCGTAGGGTTACTGCACCTTACTCCTGCCATAACAAACAGCCAGACCTGCATCTCCTAGCCAGCAAAGGCTACTAACTCCTCCAGCACCAGAAAATGTCTGTAAAACACTGCCATCCTGCAGTGACCAAATGTTCACTACACCTCTTGATCCTTTTGAGTTGCCTATGAGGAAAAATAAATAAATACATTGATAAGAGCACCCTGAGCAATACATGATTGTAATTAAAATCAGTATGAACTATATTTCTTGTACCTCTTCATGAATTCTTAGATTTGATACTGAGAGTAAAAAGAGGGCGATATGATTAACATGAAGAAATTCTCTCTCACTAAAAAGAACTATGGAGCAGTGTATATATGTAGCAAGGTCTGCAAGAATAATAAAATGTTAAAATTATACAGTGTCAGAGCCATAAAGCAATGACAACCAACAACAGACAGTTCTGATATACATATCATTCATTGAACAATATGTTACTTCCACAATATGACTGATCGAGGTGGCACACTGGTTAGCATACTGGGCTAGCATTTGGGAGGATGATGGTTCAAACCTGCATTCAACTATCCAGATTCAGGTTTTCCGTGATTTCCCTAAATCGCTTCTGTCAAATGCCAGGATGGTTCCTTTGAAAGGACATGGCTGATTTCCCTCCCAATCCTTGACACAATCCGAGTTTATGCTCCATCTCTAATAACCTCAATCTTGATGAGTCATTAAACCCAATCTTTCTTTCTTTCTTTCTTTCTTTCTTCCTTCCTTCCTTCCACAGTGTGAATGGTGGATACCCAATGTTGATCACAAAACTTCCAGTTTTGAACTACAGAACTTTATGGGTAGATGGTTGGGTTCCAGAAGAGATTGTAAATAATTTAAGATATGGACAGAAGAAAAAATAGCAGAAAACTGGATATCATAAATGAGAAAGGAATATAATCTTAAAGATTGTCTGCATAATTCCAAGTCATTAAGAAGTACAGTAATAATGGGAGATCTATTATACACATTAATGGGTATTTGTTATAAAACACTCGACTTCTTGTGCTGGTTTTTATTGGAAAATAATCTATTATTGTGAATGCCGGTGGTCTACATGGGTTGGCACAAAATTCATTGTTCATATTTAAGTTTGGGGTGAAATACTGACATTACAATTATAACAACATCAAAGTTAATCTATCATCTTACTTTCCTTTTTGGAATGTTGAAATAGTTAATTGAATTTCATGAAAATGCATTTTTGTTTCATAAAACTATGTAAAAAGCAGAACAGCACTCTCTTATAAATATCAGCAAAGAAAGATTTGAAACATACAGAACTGATGATATCCGTCCCATATACGAGATCTTAGATCACCACCTTATTTAAACATAATCTATCTAATCTGTACCCCAGTGAAACAATATTTACGGAAGGAGTATGTTGCATTCACTTTGGTTTGGTGTACCTGAAATGTCAAGTAGGCTTCTTGTTACAGTCCCATTCACTAATTCAAAGAGGTCTGACCACTGATACAATGACAGAACAAATCATCATCAATGTACAGATCCACAGCACTAATGGCAGTGAGAGTAATTATATAGGCAGCAGCAATGTCTCACAAGCACCGTAAATGGCTATCAGCAACTGCACCATTTACAAGTAGGTCACAGTCTTGTGTTATACATGTGTGCCATTTGTCACCATAAAATTTTTAAGATGCAAAGTAGCAGGGCACACACCCTTCCTCCTGCTTGTGGGCCTCCAAGTGTGATTGCTTTCCTCCCCTTACATGCAGCTGCAGCCTGAAGTTCATGCTACACTTCAGGGACCATACCTCATGACAATCCTGTAAATGGTCAGCATACTGCCACACGTTTCACAAAGAAAGTATACTATAATCGCAAAACTGACTTGTATCACTTTGCAGCAAATGATTATAATTATGATCCACGAAACAAGAAGTCAATTAAACTAAACTACGCTATTGGAACTACAATGTAAAATAGCCGTCATTACATAACACTGTAGTTTGGGCAGTGGTCCTACTTTACCAAAAGGTACTAGATATAGTAGAGAGCAGCATCACTAGTGGTGGTCGCAGTACAGTGACTGTTGCCGCTCAGTGTCCTTATTGGTACTGGCACTGTCTGTCTGGAGATTTATGACAGCGTGCTATTCTTGTCAATGTGTTACTTTTTCATTTTGTGAACAGAGATGGAAGGAACAAATATCATAACGTGCTTCGTGCTCCAACAATATCACAATGATCACTATTAGTATTATAATGTATTTTTTACTTCTGTTGTTGGGTCACTTAGTTTTCACTATTGTATTCTAGTTTCTCTCCACCTTACATTGTTACTTAGTTTATATTTATTTATAATTTTGCTTCTTGTATACCTTTGAACTTTTTTTCTGAGAATTCCCTGAACTTTATTACTTTAAGTTCATACAATAAATTTTACTTCCAATTTGGCTACGTACATCTTTAAAAGCTATGCTGTCCTCTGTGATATTGCTGTTTTGTGTTTCAAACTCAACACATTTGCTCTCAGCTTTCATATGTGCTCACTGCACATATGGCTGTTGTTAAGAACAGCTATTATGATTTCTACACACAAAAAGAGGAAGGGCAAGCAGTGAAGTCTAAATAAACTATAGTTTACACTCTTAAAGATCACTAACCTAGGCTGACAAGATTTCAGAGAGAAACAACTGAGATACTTGTGTTTATACTTTACTTCATTACTACACTTACTACACTTCTTGTCAGTTATGATCATACTTTTTCTTTAGGCACAGGACGAGTTAAACCAAATTCAGTATATACTGTGAAAATATCCATTATACAGGGTGTTACAAAAAGGTACGGCCAAACTTTCAGAAAACATTCCTCACACACAAATAAAGAAAAGATGTTATGTGTACATGTGTCCGGAAACGCTTAATTTCCATGTTAGAGCTCATTTTAGTTTCGTCAGTATGTACTGTACTTCCTCGATTCACCGCCAGTTGGCCCAATTGAAGGAAGGTAATGTTGACTTCGGTGCTTGTGTTGACATTCGACTCATTGCTCTACAGCACTAGCATCAAGCACATCAGTATGTAGCACCAACAGGTTAGTGTTCATCACGAACATGGTTTTGCAGCCAGTGCAATGTTTACAAATGCGGAGTTGGCAGATGTCCATTTGATGTATGGATTAGCACGCAGCAATAGCCGTGGTGCGGTACGTTTGTATCGAGACAGATTTCCAGAATGAAGGTGTCGCGACAGGAAGACGTTTGAAGCAATTGATCGGCGTCTTAGGGAGCACGGAACATTCCAGCCAATGACTCGCGACTGGGGAAGACCTAGAACAACGGGACACCTGCAATGGACGAGGCAATTCTTCGTGCAGTTGACGATAACCCTAACGTCAGCGTCAGAGAAGTTTCTGCTGTACAAGGTAATGTTGACCACGTCACTGTATGGAGAGTGCTACGGGAGAACCAGTTGTTTCCGTACCATGTGCAGCATGTGCAGGCACTATCAGCAGCTGATTGGCCTCCACAGGTACACTTCTGTGAATGGTTCATCCAACAATGTGTCAATCCTCATTTCAGTGCAAATGTTCCCTTTACGGATGAGGCTTCATTTCAACGTGATCAAAGTGTAAATTTTCACAGTCAACATGTGTGGGCTGACGAGAATCCGCACGCAATTGTGCAATCACATCATCAACACAGATTTTCTGTGAATGTTTGGGCAGGCATTGTTGGTGATGTCTTGATTGGGCCCCATGTTCTTCCACCTGCGCTCAATGGAGCACGTTATCATGATTTCATACAGGATACTGTGCTGCTAGAACACGTGCCTTTACAAGTACGACACAACATGTGGTTCATGCACGTTGGAGCTCCTGCACATTTCAGTCGAAGTGTTCATACGCTTCTCAACAACAGATTCGGTGACCGATGGATTGGTAGAGGCGGACCAATTCCATGGCCTCCATGCTCTCCTGACCTCAACCCTCTTGACTTTCATTTATGGGGACATTTGAAAGCTCTTGTCTATGCAACCCTGGTACCAAATGTAGAGCCTCTTCATGCTCGTATTGTGGACGGCTGTGATACAATACGCCATTCTCCAGGGCTGCATCAGGGATTCCATGCGAGGTAGGGTGGATGCATGTATCCTCGCTAACGGAGGACATTTTGAACATTTCCTGTAACAAAGTGTTTGAAGTCACGCTGGTACGTTCTGTTGCTGTGTGTTTCCATTCCATGATTAATGTGATTTGAAGAGAAGTAATAAAATGAGCTCTAACATGGAAAGTAAGCATTTCCGGACACATGTCCACATAACATATTTTCTTTCTTTGTGGGTGAGGAATGTTTCCTGAAAGTTTGGCCGTACCTTTTTGTAACACCCTGTATAACATTTTATTGCTAGAGAATTTGTTTTTCACAATCATTTAATTAAATGAGAAATATCATTGCACACAATTTGTTTCCAGACTAAAACCCAGCTTTCTCGGGATATTGGGACATTTATGTGAAAACCACACACACACACACACACACACACACACACACACACACACACACACACAGAATCGAGTGGTAGCTCTCAAGGGCCATCATAATACTTTTATTAGTTTCAATATCTGCTATAAATTACCAGTAGCGAGCAGCAGGCCATCTTTGTGTATGTTGAGGACAGTTACAGGATGGTACAGGTGTCCTTGTAGCTGGTGTACCAACTGTGGTTCTTCAGTATTACTTAGCTCACCTTCCTGAATGCTAGGAACTGTCCATACATTGACACTTCCATATGCTGTGCCCATGCAAAGTAAAAGTTTCTGCGGCCCCTTACCTGTGAAAATTCACATTATTAACATTCCACTCATTCTATATAATACTTAGCTGGCATAGGGACATAAATTTTGAAATGAGGTTAAAATATATAAGTGTATGTACATAAGAGCACATAACAAAGGAAAAATAGCTTTGGGACCAGGTGGGGAGAGGGTGGGGGGGGGGGGGGGGATTAGACAGATAGATAGAGAGAGAAGAAACTGGTCCACATATACATGAACAATTTCATCTTTTTGATAAGTATTACTTGTTTGGAAGTGAAGCCACTGAACTAATAACTTTATGCATTGTAAGTAACATTCTTACATAATATGTCATTGTTTCACTTCCAAACACAAACCAAGTGTTTAAAATGAGTATTTGATTACCCAGCCCCAATTACCATTCTTATATTAATAAATCATTTACAGTAGTAGGCACATGAGGGTTATCTAGAATGTAGATGCTCAAGCTAAATAAAAATGGAGAAAAAGTTACTTTCCACAGTTAGTAGTACTATCATTTCCCATATTGTCAGTAAAACATTCCACAATCTGACAGATCTCAGTTGTAGGCTCCACTGTCGGAAATTTGGATACAAATAGCTCTGTGTTGATTTCAAATTTTGACAAGTGATAAAATTTACTGTGATTCCTATTCTTTGAATGAGAGTGGACATAGCTACTGAAATTCGTGACTAGCTCTTGCCTGCTTATTATGAGTGTTATGATTGGTCAAAAGATGACAGGTAAATATAATCACTGACAAAATAAATAAAAGAATGAAAAATATGTCCACTGATGAGTTTCAAACATCACTGAGTTTCATAATTGGTGTTTGGGAGCTGTGCAGAGTACCAAAAATCTGACTGAAGTTCATATTCATCATGGATTGTCAAGCACAAGGAGATTATTTTCAGGATAAAAGTGCGAAAAGAGAGCTCAGTACGCACATGAGAACTAGCATAAATCTCAAACACAACAAAAGTAATCTTCAAAACCTTCACCTTCAGAATTAAGAATTAAGAACTGGAAGAGGAAAGGAAGGTAGTAAGAAACAAAATTTATTAAAGGTGGAGCAGAAGTGCATCTGTAGAAGGGTAAGAGAAAGAAATAGCTGTGCTTGGGCCAATGTTATGGCATTTACATCTACATCTACATCTACATCCATATCCATATTCAGCAAGCCACCTGATGGCGTGTGGCGGAGGGTACCTTGAGTACCTCTATCGGTTCTCCCTTCTATTCCAGTCTCGTATTGTTCATGGAAAGAAGGATTGTAAGTATGCCTCTGTGTGGGCTCTAATCTCTCTGATTTTATCCTTATGGTCTCTTCGCGAGATATACATAAGAGGGAGCAATATACTGCTTGACTCCTTGGTGAAGGTATGTTCTTGAAACTTCAACAAAAGCCCGTACCGAGCTACTGCAGAGTCTTCCACTGGAGTTTATCTATCATATCCGTAATGCTTTCGCAATTACTAAATCATCCTGTAACGAAGCACGCTGCTCTCCGTTGGATCTTCTTTATCTCTTCTATCAACCCTATCTGGTACAGATCCCACACTGCTGAGCAGTATTCAAGCAGTGGGCAAACAAGCGTACTGCAACCTACTTCCTTTGTTTTCGGATTGCATTTCCTTAGGATTCTTCCAATGAATCTCAGTCTGGCATCTGCTTTACCGACGATCAACTTTATATGATCATTCCATTTTAAATCACTCCTAATGCGTACTCCCAGATAATATATGGAATTAACTGCTTCCAGTTGCTGACCTGCTATATTGTAGCTAAATGATAAGGTATCTTTCTTTCTATGTATTCGCAGCACATTACACTTGTCTACATTGAGATTCAATTGCTATTCTCTGCACCATGTGTCAATTTGCTGCAGATCCTCCTGCATTTCAGTACAATTTTCCATTGTTAGAACCTCTCGATATACAACAGCATCATCCGCAAAAAGCCTCAGTGAACTTCCGATGTCATCCACAAGGTCATCTATATATGTTGTGAATAGCAACGGTCCTACGAGACTCCCCTGCGGCACACCTGAAATCACTCTTACTTCGGAAGACTTGTCTCCATTGAGAATGACATGCTCCGTTCTGTTATCTAGGAACTCTTTAGTCCTATCACACAATTGGTCTGATAGTCCATATGCTCTTACTTTGTTCATTAAACAACTGTGGGGAACTGTATCGAACGCCTTGCGGAACTCAAGAAACACGGCATCTACCTAGGAACCCGTGTCTATGGCCCTCTGAGTCTCGTGGACGAATAGCGCGAGCTGGGTTTCACACGATAGTCTTTTTTGAAACCCATGCTGATTCCTACAGAGCAGATTTCTAGTCTCCAGAAAAGTAATTACACACGAACATAATATGTGTTCCAAAATTTCACAACTGAACGATGTTAGAGATATAGGTCTATAGTTCTGCACATCTGTTCGACGTCATTTCTTGAAAATGGGAATGACCTATGCCCTTTTCCAATCCTTTGGAATGCTACGCTCTTCTAGAGACCTACGGTACACTGCTGCAAGAAGGGGGGCAAGTTCCTTCGCGTACTCTGTGTAAAATCGAACTGGTATCCCATCAGGACCAGCGGCCTTTCCTCCTGCATTGATTTAGGGGAAATTAAATCAGAACGGCATGGCAGTGATTTTAAGCTGATTCCTTCCTTAATGAAAGTCCAAGGTCAGCAATGGAACAGTATAACAACACAACAAGTATTTGTTTTGAGTACACAGTCTTTACAGTTAGGAGTTGCCAAAATGACACAGGGCTATAACAAACATGCATGAAATGTTATATCATGAAGCAAATGAATGAATGATGATTGGTGTTTAATATTCATTTGTCCAGAGGCAGGACATCCATTCACCAAAGATAATGTTGTTGTTGTTGTTGTTGTTGTTAATGATGATGATGATGATAATGATGATGTCTTCAGTCCAAAGACTGGTTCGATGCAGCTTTCCATATAATCTAGCCTGTGCAAGCTTCTCTGTTTCTGCATAACTACCGCAAACAAAATTCACTTGAACCTGCTTACTGTAGTCAAGCCTTGGACTCCTCTTGCAATTTCTACCTCCCACTCCTTTATACCAAATTGACCCTTTGTGGCCTCAGAATATGTCCTATTAACCAATATCCCTTCATTTAGTCAAGCTGTGCCATAAACTCCTCTTCCCCATTTCTTTCTGTACATCAACATTAGTTATCAGATTCACTAACCTAATCTTCAGCATACTCAAATAGTACAACATTTCAGAAGCCTTTATTCCCTTCCTGTCTGAACAGTTTATCATCCATGTTTCACAATTTCTTTCTTTCTTCTTCAAAAATGCTTTTCTTTCTACTGCCAGGATGCATGCATCCTTTCTACTTTGGCCATAGTTCATTATTTTGCTGTCTAAATAACAAAACTCATCTACTATTTTTAGAGACTCATTTCTTAATCTAATTCTCTCTGTATTGCCTTATTTCATTCGGCTACATTCCATTACCCTTGCTTTACTTTCAATGATGTTCATCTTGTGATATGTTTTCAAGTACTATCAATCCCATTAAACTGCTCTTCTAAGTCCTTTGCTATCTCTGAAAATGTTACAATCTCTTTGGCAAACCTCAAAGTTTTAATTTCTTCTCCCTAATTCCTTTACTCACAGGAGAGAATGAATAACATTGGGGATAGGCAACATGACTGTCTCATTGCCTTCTCAACTGCTACTTCCCTTTCATGTCCAATGATTATTATAAATGGAGCCTCCTTTCTATGCACACTGTGGATAACCTTTTGCTCTCCATATTTTATTCCTGCCACCTTAAAAATTTCAAAGAGTGTATTGCAGTCAACATTGTCAAAGTTCCACTGTTCTGGCCTCAGGCAGGCCAATTGGGACTGTCTGAGTGCCATGTCCTCCTCAGACAATGCTGTAATTCAAGTAGCTCCTCAGTTGGCATCATGGAGCTGAGTGGACCTAGTTCCAGTCCCCCAATCAAGGAAAAATCCATGGTAGTACTGGAAACTGAACTCCTGTCCTCTGAATGGCAGTCAGCTATGCTGAACAATCAGCTATGGATGCAGACACAATATTGTAAAAAACTTTCTCTAAATCAACTAGTGCTACAAATGTATGTATGCCTTACTGCAACTTCTTGTTGTTGTTGTGGTCTTCAGTCCTGAGACTGGTTTGATGTAGCTCTCCATGCTACTCTATCCTGTGCAAGCTTCTTCATCTCCCAGTACCTACCGCAACCTACATCCTTCTGAATCTGCTTAGTGTATTCATCTCTTGGTCGCCCTCTACGATTTTTACCCTCCACACTGCCCTCCAATACTAAACTGGTGATCCCTTGATGCCTCAGAACATGTCCTACCAACCGACCCATTCTTCTAGTCAAGTTGTGCCACAAACTACTATCTCCCCAATCCTATTCAATACTTCCTGATTAGTTATGTGATCTACCCATCTAATCTTCAGCATTCTTCTGTAGCACCACATTTCGAAAGCTTCTATTCTCTTCTTGTCCAAACTATTTATCATCCATGTTTCACTTCCATACATGGCTACACTCCATACAAATACTTTCAGGAACGACTTCCTGACACTTAAGCCTATACTCAATGTTACCATATTTCTCTTCTTCAGAAACGCTTTCCTTGCCACTGCCAGTCTACATTTTATATCCTCTCTACTTCAACCATCATCAGTTATTTTACTCCCTAAATAGCAAAACTCCTTTACTACTTTAAGTGTCTCATTTCCTAATCTAATTCCCTCAGCATCACCCGACTTAATTCGACTACATTCCATTATCCTTGTTTTGCTTTTGTTGATGTTCATCTTGTATCCTCCTTTCAAGACACTATCCATTCCGTTCAACTGCTCCTCCAAGTCCTTTGCTGTCTTTGACAGAATTACAACGTCATCGGCTAACCTTAAAGTCTTTATTTCTTCTCCATGGATTTTAATACCTACTCCAAATTTTTCTTTTGTTTCCTTTACTGCTTGCTCAATATACAGATTGAACAACATCGGGGAGAGGCTACAACCCTGCCTCACTCCCTTCCCAACCACTGCTTCCCTTTCATGCCCCTCGACTCTTATAACTGCCATCTGGTTTCTGTACAAATTGTAAATAGCTTTTCACTCCCTGTATTTTACCCCTACCACCTTCAGAATTTGAAAGAGAGTATTCCAGTCAACATTTTCAAAAGCTCTCTCTAAGTCTACAAATGCTAGGAACGTAGGTTTGCCTTTCCTTAAACTAGCTTCTAAGATAAGTCGTAGGGTCAGTATTGCCTCACGTGTTCCACTATTTCTACGGAATCCAAACTGATCTTCCCCGAGGTCAGCTTCTACTAGTTTTTCCATTCGCCTGTAAAGAATTCATGTTAGTATTTTGCAGCCGTGACTTATTAAACTGATAGTTCAGTAATTTTCACATCTGTCAACACCTGCTTTCTTTGGGATTGGAATTATTATATTCTTCTTGAAGTCTGAGGGTGTTTCGCCTGTCTCATACATCTTGCTCACCAGATGGTAGAGTTTTGTCAGTACTGGCTCTCCCAAGGCTGTCAGTAGTTCTAATGGAATGTTATCTACTACTGGAGCTTTGCTGTGACTCAGGTCTTTCAGTGCTCTGTCAAACTCTTCACGCAGTATCATATCTCCCATTTCATCTTCATCTACATCCACTTCCATTTCCATAATATTATCCTCAAGAACATCGCCCTTGTATAGACCCTCTATATACTCCTTCCACCTTTCTGCTTTCCCTTCTTTGCTTAGAACTGGGTTTCCATCTGAGCTCTTGATATTCATACAAGTAGCTCTCTTTTCTCCAAAGGTTTCTTTAATTTTCCTATAGGCAGTATCTATCTTACCCCTAGTGAGATAAGCCTCTACATCCTTACATTTGTCCTCTAGCCATCCCTGCTTAGCCATTTTGCACTTCCCGTCGATCTCATTTTTGAGATGTTTGTATTCCTTTTTGCCTGCTTCATTTACTGCATTTTTATATTTTCTGCTTTCATCAATTAAATTCAATATTTCTTCTGTTACCCAAGGATTTCTACTAGCACTCGTCTTTTTACCTACTCGATCCTCTGCTGCCTTCACCACTTCATCCCTCAAAGCTACCCATTCTTCTTCCACTGTATTTCTTTCCCCCATTCTTGTCAATTGTTCCCCTACGCTCCCCTTAAACTCTGTACAACCTCTGGTTTAGTCAGTTTATCCAGGTCCCATCTCCTTAAATTCCCACTATTTTGCAGTTTCTTCAGTTTTAATCTACAGTCCATAACCAATAGATTGTGGTCAGAGTCCACATTGCCCCTGGAAATGTCTTACAATTTAAAACCTGGTTCCGAAATCTCTGTCTTACCATTATATAATCTATCTTAAACCTCTCAGTATCTCCAGGCTTCTACCATGTATACAATCTTCTTTTATGATTCTTGAACCAAGTGCTAGCTATGATTAGGTTGTGCTCTGTGCAAAATTCTACCAGGCGGCTTCCTCTTTCGTTTCTTACCCACAATCCATATTCACCTACTACGTTTCCTTCTCTCCCTTTTCCTACTGATGAATTCCAGTCACCGATGACTATTAAATTTTCATCTCCCTTCACTATTTGAATAATTTCTTTTATTTCATCGTACATTTCTTCAATTTCTTCGTCATCTGCAGAGCTAGTTGGCATATAAACTTGTACTATTGTGGTAGGCGTGGGCTTCGTATCTATCTTGGCTACGATAATGCGTTCACTATGCTGTTTGTAGTAGCTTACCCGCATTCCTATTTTCCTATTCATTATTAAACCTACTCCTGCATTACCCCTATTTGATTTTGTGTTTATAGCCCTGTAGTCACCTGACTAGAAGTCTTGTTCCTCCTGCCAGCGAACTTCACTAATTCCTACTATATCTAGCTTTAACCTATCCATTTCCCTTTTTAAATTTTCTAACCTACCTGCCCGATTAAGGGATCTGACATTCCACGCTCCGATCCGTAGAACGCCAGTTTTCTTTCTCCTGATAACGACATCCTCTCGAGTAGTCCCCGCCCGGAGATCCGAATGGGGGACTATTTTACCTCTGGAATGTTTTACCCAAGAGGACGCCATCATCATTTAACCATACAGTAAAGCTGCATGCCCTCGGGAAAAATTACGGCTGTAGTTTCCCCGTGCTTTCAGCCATTCACAGTATCAGCACAGCAAGGCCGTTTTGGTTAGTGTTACAAGGCCAGATCAGTCAATCATCCAGACTGTTGCCCCTGCAACTACTGAAAAGGCTGCTGCCCCTCTTCAGGAACCACACGTTTGTCTGGCCTCTCAACAGATACCCCTCCGTTGTGGTTGCCCCTACGGTACGGCTATCTGTATCACTGAGGCACGCAAGCCTCTCCACCACAGGCAAGGTCCATGGTTCATGGGGGTAGGTACTGCAACTTATCTTCTAAGAATACTCTTAGGGTACATGTTGCTCCATATATTTCAACATTTCCATGGAAATCAAACTGATCTCGCCTTCTATAAATAATTCACATCAGTGTTTTTGAAACTATGAATTAAAGTCTTGGTCCAATAACATTTACACATGTTAGCACCTGTCTTCTTATTACAGCCTTCTTGAAGTATAAGAGCATTTGACCTGTCTCATATACCTCTTACACCAGGTGGAATAACCTTGTCATGACTGGTTCACCCAAGGATCTCAATAACCCTGAAGGAATTTTCAGTATTCTCTAAAATTCTATGACAGTATCATATCTCCCATCTCACCTTCCTGTACTTCCTGTTCCCTTCCCATAATATTTCTATTGGTGTGATTCCCTTGTACAGCTCCTCTATAAATTCCTTCTCTGTTTCAGCCTTCCCTCCTTTGCTTAGTACTGGCTTGCTACCTAAGTTCTTAACTTGCACATAACGGTTTCTTTTTCTTGAAGGGAGGTATCTATCTTTCCCTAGTCATGCATACTTTTGATTTTCCATTTATCCTCTAACCATTCCTGCTTTGCCATTTTGCAGTTTATGTCAATCTCTTTCCTTTTTGCCTGCTGCATTTTTATATTTCCTCATTTTATCAATTAATTTCAATATCTCGCGTGTTACCCAAGGATTTCTACTGAATCTCATCTCTTTGTGTATGTGGTCCTCTGGTGCCTTCATGGTTTTATCTCTTGAAGTTATCCAGTTGTCTGCTACAGAATTCCTTTCTCCTGTTCCAGCTGACCATTACCTAATGCTCTCTCTGAAACTTTCGATGACTTCTGTTTTTTTTTTTTTTCTCAATATCACATCTCCTTAACTTCCTATCGTTCTGCAACTTCTTCAATTTTAATCCACAGTTCACAGCCATTTATGATAAGTGTTCTCATCTTTCCCTAAAAAGATTCTGAAAGTTAAAAATCTGGTTCCTACATCTCTATCTTACTTCTATTATGTAATCTAAATATAACCTGACAGTTTACTGAAACCTTCTCATATCTTCATGCCTCTTCTACAAATACAACAATATATGATTAAATAGTGCTTCATGCAAAATTTTAACACACAGTTTTCCCTTCTAGTCCTTTCTCCCAAGTTCAGATGTCCTATTATATTTCCTTCTCTTCCTTTTCCTACTATTGAATGCCAATTTCCATAAAAGTAAAATCTTTGTCTAAAGTAATCACAGCATTTGCCTTAATTCATTTAGGAGAACCACAGAAAATGTAAATCTGAATGGCTCAATGGGAATTTGAACTCTAGTCCTCCTTAACGTAGACCCGAGGTTTACACGTGGCACCACCTCACATAGTCTGTCACGGTGAATTTATTAACTGCATACATGTCTATTTTGAACAAGTGGATACTGTCACAGGAGATTTGTTAATTGTACAACAATCTACATCTACATATATACTCTGCAAGACAATTTATGGTACATGGCGGAGGGCACATCGTACCACTACTAGCCATTTCCTTTCCTGTTCCACTTGTAAATGGAGCAACGGAAAAACAACGGTCAGTCTGCCTCCATATGAGCTCTAAATTTCTTTTATCTTATCTCTGTGGTCCTTATGCAAAATGTACATTTGTGGCAGTCGAAGTGTGCTGCCGTCAGCTTCAGATGCTGGTTCTCTAAATTTTCTCAAAAGTTTTACATGAAAACAGGGTTGTCTTCCCTCCAGGGATTCCTGTTAGACTTCATGAAGCATCTCTGTAATACTTGAGTTGATCAAACTTACTAGTAACAAAACTAGCAGCACACCTCTGATTTCCTGTGATGTCCTTTAATCCTACCTGATGGGAGTTGCAAACACTCAAGCAGTAATCAAGAATGGTTCACACTAGTGTTGTACACACAGTGTTCTTCCCAGATGAGCTGCAGTTTTCTAAAATTCTCCCAATAAAGTAAGTTGAGAATTTGCCCTTCCCACTAACAATCTCATGTTCTCCTTCTATTTCATATTGCTCTGCAATGTTACACCTAAGTATGTAATAGACATGACTACATCAAGCAGCGCATTACTAATGCCATATTCAAACATTATAGAATTGTTTTTTAACTCATCGGCACTAACTTACATTGTTCTAGATTTAGAGCAAGCTGCTATTCATCACACCAATTAGCTATTTTGTTTAAGTCATATTGTATTCTCCTACAGTCACTCAATGACAACATATCTGAAACACCACAGTGTCATCCGCAAACAGCCACAGATTGCAGTTCACCCTGTTCATCAAATCATTTATTTATATAGGGAATAAGAGTGGTCCTACCATACCTTCCTGGAGCACTCCTGGCAAATACCCTTGTCTCTGATGAACACCCACCATTGAAGACAATGTATTGGGTTCTATTACTTAAGAAGTAATCATATATCTGCGAAACTAATCCATATGCTTGGACTTTCATTAACAATCTGCAGTAGGTACCATGCGAAACACTTTTCCAAAATCTAGGAACATGGAATCTGCCTGTTGCCCTTCCTCCTTTGTTTGGAAGATGGGAAATGGGCAAGCTGGGTTTCACAATAGTGATTGTTTCTAAATCTGTACTGATTTGCAAGGAGAAGCTTGAAACGTATCGTATTCAAACTTAGAATATGTGCAAGAATTCCACAGCAAACCAATGTTGAGGATATTGGTCTGCAATTTTGCAGGTCCGTTCCTTCATCCTTTTATATGTATGAGTCACCCGCACCTTCTTCCAGTCCCCTGGGACTTTGCACTGCGCAAGAGATCTGCATTATCTACTAACACACTGAATGTCAATATTATGAAAAGGATAGTTGCTACTCAGCATATACCAGAGATGCTGAATCACAAATATAGGCACAACAAACAGATTTCCAAACAAGCTTTCTGATAAACAGGCCTTTATCAGAACACACTGTGTGTGTGTGTGTGTGTGTGTGTGTGATTCTGATGAAGGCCTGTTTGCCCAAAAGCTTTGTTTGACAGTGTTTTTGTTGTGCCTATTTGTGACTCAGCATCTCCATTATATGGTAAGTTGCAATTACCCTTTTCATAATGTAATCAACACACTGTATTTGGCACAATGGAACTTTAATAGTCGTTCAAGTCTGAGAAAACTGGAATAACAGTGATGATTCTGTGCAAAGTTAGCTAAAGACATATTCTAAACAAGCATCAATTAGATTTGAAAAACTGTGTTTAAGAAGTAATTTCTTTAATTTTTATTTATACTTCCTGCATACTATATGCAATAGGAATCACTCACCTACATATGGAGACCACATAAGCGCAACTGGTTCATAGGCTGGATTTAATATGTAAATGCAGCTCCAACACCCATCAATAATTCTCCACAGTCTACAAACTTGATCAGTACCGCAGCTAGCAAGAAAGTTGCCAGTAGGGTCCCACTTTATGCTGGATATACAACCCTGGAATCAGAGTCCTGAGTTAAATGCTATACATTTTTCTATGAAGATATTTTTTAAATTATGGAATTTAAATCAAAACAACTGAATCAATTTCTACAAAATGAAATACACCCTGGGAAAGAATAAAAGAGAAATGACAGTGACACTTATTAAACGAATGTTCTGTGGTGAGATTAGCTCTCAAACAACTAAATGTGCTGAATATCAACATCTGGTGCCATAGTTTTTCTGTGGGGTGGCTCTGTCATGAGAAAACAGACGCAAACAAATATTTTTGCTGTAGTTACTGGCTGCCTTCGTTAGAATTACCACTTGTAGTATGTGGTGACATGTGTACACAATGATGAGCCAAAATTTTATAATTACTACCCATTACAAGATTGAATGCTGCCTGGTGGCAATGCAGACTCATGAGACTTAAGGAAAGGATAAAAGCAGAGCAGATATGGATCTGGAATCATTCTAGCTATGATACAGGCTACAAATGAGGAAATCCTCTGCCTTAAACAACTTTGACAAGGAAATACTTTTGGAGTGCTTTCGTTGCATAATTATTAAATTTCTCATACATTTTTGCACCGTAGATTTCCACTATTTTTAGTATAGGTAAGGACTGTGAATACTGTGAGATTAGTTGGTGATAGTTCACTCACAGCTCCAGGTGGTGCTGGTTTCCATCATACAGTTTCACACTGTTGTCAATGGCAATTACTATGGGGTGCCATGTGTGGGGATCCAAGAGACATCTAGCACGTCCCACGAGTTTCCTGATCAGTCCACTACTGTGGTCAGCCAGGTTACTGCCTGCATTGAAGATGACACCTCATCCATGGCCGAGTGGGGGCTCGTTTCAAGGTGTGGCAGACAGCTAAAGACATTCTGTGGGACTGATTGAATGGACTATCCAGTTTATCTGAGAACCAGGTTTCAGACACTGTCTGTGGCTGAGAAATATCCTGAGCCAGATGCATGCACTTGCCCTGTTTCAGAGGAAACCGTGCAGGGCCTGGGCTTTCACACAGGGTGAGATTATTGGTAGCTGGGAGCTCTGATGTTAGGCATGTGATGGAGCTCCTTTCACATGTGGCTACCAAGGAAGGGAAGAAGTCCAGTGCGCATAATGGAGGGGGAGGGTTATCCCAGATGCAGAACGAGTCCTTCCAGATGCCATTAAGAGCACTGTGTGCAGTCAACTTGAGGTGATGGCTCATTCTGGAACTAATGATATGTGCCATTTTGGATCAGAAATTTTCTCTGGTTTGCAGCAGCCACCTGAAGCAAATTAGACAGCCAGTCTTGCTTGCAGTATGAAGGTAGAGCTAATCATTTGCAGTGTCATTGACAGAACTGACTGTGGACCTTGTGCTGTTGCAAGCTGGCATCAGCACTCCAGGCGGCAAAGAGGTTGTGAGAAAATCGATAATAGACACCAGAGCAAGCAAGCCTATCAGGAGAGAGCCCAAAGACAGACTCGCAAGGAATGCGCTGTCAATGCCCTTTTCACCAGTGGCATTTAGACTGCCACCAGGGACCGGAGTCCCAGTCTGTCACCGAGCCCAGTCTGTTCCAGTCTGTCATCGAGTGAGTCAATGAGTCGAGTCATCAGTCGCAGCCCAGTGGGGTTGTAGTCGTTGTTAAATCAGCCCCTAACTCAGACATAGTCAGTAACTAGCGACCAGCATAGTGTACCTAGTGGACTTGTATGTCACCAGCAGTGAGACTAATGTGGACCACTAAGGTAGAGCTTGTACCACAGCACATGGAAGTTTGAGTTAAGTAACGTCCTTATTCTTACGAATAAAGAACCGAGTTAATATACGGGTGCAGTTTGTGTTATAGAAAGAGATAACCGGCCACTAAAAAACATCCTCTCCTTGCTTCCCATGTTACAGCTCTACAGTGACAACAAGACGACACAAAAAAACTGGCCATGAGGATGGGTTTCAGTGACAGTTTTGCTTGCTTCTCTTGTGTTTTAGCCTGCACAGGTACTCATTTCTCATTGTTAATTCCTGGTTGTGTTCTTGCACGTATTCCAGGATCGGGCCACAGAACTAATCAAATTTCTCTTTTCAGAGGCTTTGCTTGCGTTTTGCTATAACATATTTGTTTAAACCATGGCTACCCCACCCCCTCCAACCCCCGGCCCTGCGCCTCAGCCACAGATGGCCAATGTGATGGATCTAACACAAGCTTTTCAGTTTCAGAACCAACAAATTACTGCCTTACTAATGACGGTACGACAACTACTGGCTGCACAAGCAGCATCGGCCGCCCAACAGACAAACCGACAAGCCCGACAAGTGCTGCAAACCAGCATACTAATGTTCTGGCAATTTAATGACATGGGAGAGGAATGGCTCGAATACCTGACACAGTTCCAAGCACACTATGAAGTTCATTGAGTAAAAAGTACTGTAAAACTAAAATACTTTCTTTTGATTGCGGGATCAGGTTAATACAAAATTCAGGTTAATAAAAAAACTATTCCCAACTGCATCTTGTGACGAACTCAGCTACGATGAGGTAATCGCTGCATTAACCAAGTACTATGACCAGCAAGTTCAAGCAGCTGCAGCCAGATATCAGTGCTTGCAGAAAAAGCCGGAACCGACATACCGTCAGTGGTACACAGAATTAATGGGCATGACTGGGAAGTGTAAATTTATGTGTAGTTGTGGCAACTTTTACACTGAGTTAATGATTAGAGATGCAATAACATTCATTGTCCTCAATAGTAGAATATGAGAACAGATTCTAAAGTACTCTGATCCATCACTTCCCCAAGTATTGCAAATCTTAGAGTAATACGATTCGGGTGCCACAGTGGCCAATAAGTTTGACCAGGCTGATTTGTTGGGTCGATTCACCCCTTGCTCGCGACCATCCCAAGCATCCACAACAACGGGCGCGTACACAGTCGCACACACAGCCACA
Organism: Schistocerca americana; assembly: GCF_021461395.2. NCBI lineage: Eukaryota > Metazoa > Arthropoda > Insecta > Orthoptera > Acrididae > Schistocerca > Schistocerca americana. The sequence continues at coordinate 393,911,576 of NC_060125.1, read as the reverse complement.
TAGACATGTAAACAGGCCTGCAAACTTAGTGAAGTCTTGCCCTAGATGTTTGGCTCTCCATAAAAGACAGGATTGCCCATCATGTAACACAATGTGTAACATGTGTGGAAAAAAAGGCCACATCCAAGCAATTTGTTTGCAACGGCACAAAAATGCCCATTTTGCCTGCTCTCAGAAAGAAACAGGCTCATGCACACACAGCAAACATTGTGTTTTCCAAACCTACAACAGGTTCTGACAAAAGTAAGATCAAGGTTGTGGCTCCTTCTCACCCTAGTGCTGTGCAACGATGTCTAACAAACTATTTGTCTCATTACAAATGGCTGGCCGGTGTGTGAACTTTCAGTTAGATACAGGTGCCTCAGTAACTTTGCTTAATTGGGCCACATATGAACAGTTAGGCTCACCAAGCCTTTCTAAATCTAGCAAGCACTTCACTGCTCTCAATGTACAGGAAATTCCAGTATTTGGACACTGTAGTTTGCCTGCCACTTACAAATCTCACTCTAGGGCAGTGAATTTTACTGTGCTGAAATCAAGAGTCAGTGAGAACATTTTAAGCTTAGATGTATTTGACTTGTTTGGCCTTAGCATCCAAAACAATGTACTTTCCATATCAGATTTTGCACCAAAAGATAGCGTCGCTAGCTTGCTTAGAGAATTTCATGAACTATTTTCAGAAGGAATGGGAAATGCTAATAACTTTGTATTGCTTGTTACACTGAAAGACAATGCACAGCCTAAGTTTTTCTGGGCCTGCCCTGTTCCAATTGTTTTAAGAGACAAAGTAGCCAGTGAATTGAAACAATTGCAAAATAAGATATAATTGCTCCCATTCAAGCTAATCAATGGGCCAAGTCCTCTCATTTTGTTGCCCAAGTCTTCTGGTTGCATTTGGTTTGTGTTGGCTTCAAGTCTACAGTCAACCCACAGACAGTAGTTGACACTTACCCATTACCCTCGCCCTGAGGAACCCCAGAACAGGCTTGGCGCAAGACGTTACTTTTCTAAGATAGATTTGCGTGACGCCTACTTGCAAATTCCATTGGATGAAAAATCACAGAAAGTGTTTGTTGTAAATATGCACTTCGGACTGTTCAAGTATTTGTGCTTACCCTTCTGCAGTGCTTCCACACCCACCATTTTCAATGTTACTTGGAACAGCTCACTGCAAACGTGCCATTTTGTTCAATCTACCTTGATGTAGAGGGAGACCTAGAGATGAATACACTAAACAGATTCAGAAGGATGTAGGTTGCAGCAGGTACTGGGAGATGAAGAAGCTTGCACAGGATAGAGTAGCATGGAGAGCTGCATCAAACCAGTCTCAGGACTGAAGACCACAACAACAACAACCTTGATGATATTGTCATCTCAGGTCATATACCATTGCCAATTTGCGTGCCCTTTTTCAAGTGTTGCCAGAAGCAGCACTCAGGTGTTGTCTTGAAAAGAGTGACTTTTTTCAAACTGAACTACAGTACTTAGGTCATGTGATAAACAGTCAGGGTGTGCACCCCCTCCAATCTCATTTGCTTGCAATCCATGACCTGCCTGTTCCTCGCAATCTGTCTGAGCTGCAGTCAGTACTAGACAAGATGAGGTACTACATTCGGTTCCTACAGAATGCCGCTCAGATCGCAGTTCCATTGCATCATTTGCGTTGCGGAAATGTGCCTTTTGTGTGACTAAAGACTGTAAAGAGGCACTTCACAAACTCAAAAACGCTTTGCTTAGTGACAGATGTTTAGTGGTGCATTTTGACCCTACCAAGCTGGTATTATTGCAAGTCAATGCTTCGTCCTAGAAAATTGGTGCTGTGCTTTCTTGAAATGTGCCATAGGGTGAAGGGGTGTTGGAATGTGCTTAATACAGCAGATGTCCATTACACATAGGAGATGACTACACGGTTTTTGGGTGCTACGTGGAGTGTATCGGCTGGTTTTTTAGGTTAGAGGGTTGTGAAAGTGTATAAAAGGGCTTCAGACACAAACACAGGATGAGGGTAGACCTAGGAAACAGCTGTACTACAGTTGTAAATTATCATTGATGTATTAGGCAAGAACCAGAGCTCCTAGCGCTCATTTAAAGCACTACAGCAGAAACTGTTACAGGCACTCAGGCGCTCAGAAAATGACAGATTAAATTCAGTTGGTGGAGGCATTCTTGTTGCTATTAGAAGTCGTTTATCTTGTAGTGAAACTAAAGTAAATAGTTGCTAAGAATTAGTATGGGTAGAAGTTCTACTCAACAACTGGAATAAATTAATAGCTGGTTCCTTTTATTGACTGACTGACCGAGATGATGTAGGTGCTGAAAGGTTCAAGAAAATATGAGTCTCATTTCGAGCAAGTGCCTGATACATACAGCTATATTGTCTAACCTCAATATGTTGAAAGAAAATATATGTTTAATAAAGACGTAAAACACTATCCAAATTGTACTAGATATGTCCTCCAAACAATATTTTGCGCAATTAGTTCAGGAGCCCCCACGAATTATAAATAGTTGTGATAAAACACCAGACCTCTCAGCAACAAACAAACCTCTGCAATGAGAGACAGCAATGACGGATACAAGGGTCTGTGATCATTAAAGAGAGAGAGAGAGAGAGAGAGAGAGAGAGAGAGAGAGAGAAGCAGATAAAAAATTTGTTTGAGGGATTCCTGCGAGACAGTCTCCACGTCTTCCAAACTAACCACTTAAGCACAGACAAGATGTGGCTTAGAAAATGAGATATTCATACCAACTAAATTAATTAAGATGGAATGGATCCCCCCAAGGCACACAAAATAGAAGAATCAAAAAAGCATACCATATTTAAAAGGATGCAACACCTCTACAATTGGCAATGTTTTACAGAAGCTTGAAATTGAGCATGGAATTCAATGCAAGATACTTTTAATACACCACTGTGCAAAAATTAAAGACGAATGTAACTTTTTCATGATGTGTCGCTGCCAAGTAACATAGCTCGATAAACTTGGACCGTACACATAAAAGAACTATTGCAGTATAGTGCAGAAGATAACAGAAAGAAACACACAATGAGATGAAAGGAAATGACACATTTATTCAAAGACAATTATTACACTGAAGTCACCATGATTTATGATGGTCCCCTGGACATTAAAAAAGACAGAACCTGGTCCTCACCTCGGACGGCAAAGCATGCTCTGCAGCATAATCCTATGCTGCCAATAAGGTTGGTGAGGAGTTCTTCTTGTAGGGCATTCCATTCCTGCACCAACATGGTTAACAATTGAAGTACACTTAGAAGACTCATAAATTCTACAAAAAACACTGTGTTTGTCCCTCCTGTACTAGAGTGCTAGTGCATGATGTGACATGCTTATCAGACACAACAGATGGTTGACATCAAAAAAGTTCAGAGACGGGCAATTCATTTGGATTACTGCAGAATGGGGAGAGAGTGCCATGGAGATGATATGCAACCTGGAGTGGCAATCTATAAAATAATGTTGTTTTTCATCATGCCAAGATCTTTCCACAAAATTTCAGTCACCTCATTTTTTCCTTCAAATGTAAAACCCACTGCTGGAATAAAAGTTAGTACACCCTTTTACACATTTCCATTTCACTCAAGATTTACTGGTGTGAAAGAGCAATTGGGAGTGCATGAAAAAATTTGCAGATCAAGAGCATAAGCAGTTCTGTGCTACTATGTATCAACTCCTGCTGAAACATCCATATTAGTTTGTGGTGTAGCTTCCACAGGCGGCAATGCAGGTGCTGACTCTGGCATCCAGTTGATTGTGCAGATGGCGAATACTGTCTTGGGATATGTTAAGTCATGTAGTCCTGTAAAAGTCATTGGTTGACAAGTCTCACAAGTCACTTCTCATCCCATCATATCCCACATGTGGTCGATTGGAGACAAGTCCAGAGATTGTGCTGGCCAGGGAAGTTGCTGAACCTCTTGAAGAGCACAATGAGTTTCACGGGCAGCGTGTGGGTGAGCATTATCCTACTGGAACAACAGATCACCTTCCTGCACTAAGAATTACAGAAGAATGGGTCTAACAGCATTGTGCATGTACTGAGCACTGGTTAGCCTCCCCTTCAGAAACACCAAACATGAAAGAGAATTGTAGCTTACTGCACCCAAGACCATAAGGCCAGGGGTGGGATGGATTCATCTTGGACAAATGCATTCTATGAGACACCACTCACCAGGTCTATGGCGTATGCTCAAATGACCATCACCTGAGCGCAGGCAGAATCTGCTTTCATTGCTGAAAACCATGGCATGCTATTCCATCTTCCAAGTGATCTTCTGATGGCAGCAATCAAGCCATGCACATCAAGCTATGACTGGAAGACAGGCTGGAGATGTGAGGGCTCGTAGTCCCATTGGTAATAACTGGTTCGCAACAGTTCATGTTGACATGTCTGGGCTCACAAGCTCTCTTATCTGTGCTGTGGTAACAGAATGATCTGCCACTACTGCCCTTACAATATGATGATCCTGATGAGTATCTGTGTTCTGTGGATGTCCAGAAGCTCAACTACAGATGTGAGAATGTTCACATGACCACTGATACATGCATCACTGTCCAACTGAGGCAGCACATCAAACTTATGTGGGAATTCTCAAAAGGACCATCCAGCCATTCAGAAGACCACAATTTGACTCCTTTGAAACTAACTCAGTTGGTTGTAGGAAGCACTTGTGCAACTGCATGGCATGGTTGTCTGCTTGCTTCACACTTTTGCACAACACTGAGCCACCTGGTTGTGAACATTTCCTATTAAAGAGTAGACACAGATGGCGCTGTGGTAGCTACATCACTATGCTACCTGTTGGCAGAAGATGCTGAAACCATTATCAGTACATCTACCATCCCCCAGGTGGCATATTCCATCACTGGATCAAAATTAACATCGCCTTTCCACATATACCAACAACCCCCGCCCCGTAGATGTTTCACTGTGGGATAGCACATGGGAAAAATTAACATTAACAGCCTTCTATGTGCACTCTGGTTTCTCCTGCTTTATTTTGAAGGTCATTTCTGCCTGTGTAGGTGGGAGTCAACAAAATATGCTACTAGGGACGGGGGCTGTTGGTACACGTGGAAAGACAATGTCAATTTTGATCCGATGATGGAATATGCCACCTGGGGGATGGTAGTGTATGTGTGTCTACTGCTGACACAGGCCTTAATGACTGAAAGCTATAATTGTGTGAATCTTTTTGTTGTGCCTATCGCGACTCAGTATCTCTGCTATATGGTGAGTAGCAACTTTCCTTCTCTGATATTGTTACATTCCATCCTGGATTTTCCACTGTTTGAAATACTTCAAATAAGAATTTTTAAAATTAATATTTAGTAATACTGTAAATTACCCACAGACAATTATGCATAATGGTTGAGCTGTAGGAGATTTATTCTTAGACAAACCAGTAGATCATATACTCTGTATACTGCAGAAAACAACACTCTGGCATTTGCGTTATGTGAAAAACATTTGAGACAACCTGCAATATGGTAAAACTATATCACAGTTAACAGTTAATAACTTTCAGTCCAAAGGACTAGATTAATCTCTGGAAGTAATTTTTTTCAGAGTATGAGTTAGAAGAAGAACAGATGAGCCGTAGAGAGAATAATGCCAGTTTTTCAATTTCAAATAAAATGAAAAACTTATAACAGGAAATATTAAAAGCTAATGTATTTTTTGATTTTGTTTTCTTTTATCTTTCAACTGTGATGGGAAATGAACCACGAATGATTAAAATTTAAGTGGTTGAGTTGTAGACTCTTTTGTTCTTTGACATAAAGATCAGGTTTGTAAACATTAAATGACACCAGATACCTAGAAGAAAGTGTTCAATTCTTCCTTTCCATTATGCTAACCATTTTCCATCTTTTCATTTTACTTGGAGGAAATAGCTGATGCAGTGTCAATGAAGGCACACTATGTGTACATGATGTGTGTTGGCAAATATTTGTCCTTGTTGAGTAACTGACTGCTGGCTTGGATTTGGAAACAGGCTCAGCAGCTGGCTTGCTTCTATAAATATTAATTTGGCTGCCTGAATTGTGTCCAGATGCATCTGATCACTGGATCTTTTTTAGTGCTGTAGCAGAAGGTACATGGTGTGGTGTGCCGTCTGTCTGTCTGTGTGTGTGTTACTTTGAACTGCCCAACTGATTCTATATAAGAGACAAATATGTGTTATTATTTTAATTTATTGGTTCCATTTCTTCTCACACAAAGAGTGATCATTATCATTCAAAGCAAAGATGGTCACCTAAACAGTTAACACACATTTTCATTTTGTTTAACATACATGTAGATATACTTCTTGAGCAATTATCATACACCTGCCCAGTTCCACAATATAGGCTACAGCCAAGATGGTATCTAATCAAGTACAGAAATAGTCCACAGTGAAAACCCTAATTCTAAATTTTTCAAAAACTAATATTATGCAGTTTCAGGCAGTAAAAAAACTTTGAGCTCATGGAATGGATATTAACAATCAGAATATTAATGAAACCCTCACATACAAAATTCCTAGGCATCCACATTGACAATATTTTGGATTCTGTAGAATTGTTGTACTATGTCTCACAAATTCTTTTGAAAATGCAAGCTCTTTACAATAACCAGTTGCTTTATGACAAAGATACTAATGGTTTTTTTCAAAAGCATGGATTTTCATAGATACTTAATGCAGCAAGTGCAATGAGAACATTTTTGTACAACAAATTTGTTGAAAAGACTTCGTGGTCAAACTAGAGACTCATTCGAAACAAAATTAAAATGATTTCTTAAACTTAAATGTTTGTATAAACTGAAAGAGTTCTAAGATATGAAACAAAATTGTACTTGAGAGGAGAACCTACAAGCTATAAGAAGATAATTATAAATGTAGCTGCAAAGCATGAAATAGCATATGCAGAACAGAGTTTTTTTTACATACAATTATAGAAACATATTCCCTATCACGTAGTCTATGATTTATCAAAAAACTTATATTTATACAAATGATATTATGTGTTAAGCTCTGTATATATGTACAGCACTAGCAAAAGACAACATTTGATGACTACATGTAAAAAGAAATGTAAATAAAGTAATGTTTGTCATTTAGTATGACCCAGGGGATAAGTGCAGCTTATCAAATGTACTGACCCTGTTAGCACATCCCAACAGAGCTCCCCCACCCCTTCTCCCAATAAATCTAGTGGTTACCTGTGTAGATTATGAGGTCGGGGATAGCAGTATCTATGGAAATCAGTATATTATTCCATATGCATTTAATATGAAGAATGCTCTGATGTTCACTACAGCTTTTATGTGTTTTCTGTTCATTATAAATGAGTTATAAAACTGAGAAATCATTACATTGGTAAATTTTGGTTGACTCGACAATAACAAGAAAGAATCAAAAATTTCATTTTTAACCATAAAGGAACACAAATACCTGATGAGCTTCGATAGATATCATATTAGGTACAAGATGCTTCCTTCCAAGTTTTATTCGGCCATCTGTAAATGCTATGGCAAAATCCTTCTCCTCGTCAAACCATTCAATGTGTGACACGGATGCTGAAAAAGGAACATAATGATATTACACAGTTTTCAGAAAGTGAGCTAATGGTGGTATCATACAATCTGGGCTTTTATGGCCCGTATTTGCATCCTTGGTGATTTCTGTTTTTGGACCACAGACTAAAGTTCATAAAACAAAACCATCAAGGACCCAACAGTTGCATCTTTCAGCAAGATAAGTATATATTAAACATTATAATGTTGCTCTAATGTACACACAATTTGCATCTAGACTTGATATATTTAATTCACTTGAAGATGATTCAAAACAATCCAATCCCAAAATAAAAAAGGAGTATCCTCAGCAAAGGAAGCTGCAACAGATTCACAAGAATGAAAGGCTACATTGGAAGCGACATCAAATGGAAAGAAAAAGAGTCCTGCTTTTAGGCTACTGTTGTGGGAAGGCTGTAGGTCAGATAGTATAGGAAAAATGGGTGTAAAATACAAAGTAACAAGTACTGTGAAATGAGTCAGACCTGGCCAAATTAATGAGAACATAGAGGCCTTGTGCAAAGATTTTTATGAAAAATATCAACTGTTCAGAGTAGGATAAGGAGAAAAAGCCTGGTAAAAATACATAGATTACAGGATTAAAGATGATGTAGAAGGGAAAGGAATAGCAGCAGCAACACAAATATAGATTTTTTTAGAGGTTTTGCAATACCATGATCAGTGCAACCATAGAAAGCATTGTTGGTATAGCAAAGTTTCATGTCTGTGTTGTACCTGCTGCTAAAAGTTATAGATGGGGACACGCTACTATTGCCTGCATCTAGATAGGATGAGGAATACCTGACAGAGATCAGAAAGGAGTTCTCTATTCTTGCTTTAAACTTGCCAGCAAGTCCTATGACGTCATCTCCAAATTCCCTGTCTCCATATGCTCGGAGACATGCTGCACATTTAACAGGAAACTCATTACCTGAGTCTGTAATCAGGTACAAACTATACCAGTGTAGAAAGGAGAGTGAGTACAAGAATTCACAAGTATAATCACTACAATAAATTTACTTCAAAAACGTTAAAGAAACGAATGATAAGAAACTTCCTGCCAGATTAAAACTGTGTGCCAGACCGAGTCTTGAACTCGGGACCTTTGCCTTTTGCGGGCAAGTGCTCTACCATCTGAGCTACCCAAGCATGACTCACGCCCCATCCTCACAGCTTCAGTTCTGCCAGTATCTCGTCTCCTACCTTCCAAATTTCACAGAAGCTCTCCTGCATACCTTGAAGAACTGGCACTTCTGGAAGAAAGGATACTGTGAAGACATGGCGTAGCCACAGCCTGGAGGATGCGAGGATGGGGTATGAGCCATGCTTGGGTAGCTAAGACTGTAGAGCACTTGGCCGCGAAAGGCAAAGGTCCTGAGTTTGAGTCTCGGTCTGGCACACAGTTTTAATCTTCCAGGAAGTTTCATAACAGCACACACACTGCTGCAGACTGAACATCTCATTCCGGAAATGAATGATAAACTAGGCAAATAACAATCATCCCATAAACACATGTTGCCATGACCAAAAAAAAATACAGGACATAACAGTGAAGCTCGCTCGGTGCCCAGTTTTCATTTGATGGAGCACTTATGTTTTCTCAAGGTGTAGGTGGAATAAAAAAGAATACATATCATACTATTATACATGATGCGCAGTCAATATCATTAGCCATTTTGTCTTTGTTTGACGAAGCCAAAACAGCCAGTGACTTGGGCTGTACATCACATATAATGGCGTGATATTTGTTAATATTACATGTTTCTATTCGGGTCTGATGATGGTCATTACGAAGTGAAATTAATAACCTGATTACAAATAAACATTGTGATCAGGTTGGAATTATAATAAAGCAAATATTATCCTGGATTGCTGCAAAGTTTTTCATGTTTATATCACAACTTGTAATTATATGTAAATATGGAATGTATGTGTCATTACTAAAATGATTCCTGCTTTGAGTAAACACAGTAGCTACACACTTTTCAGTGAAGTTTCACCATCAGAGGATTCTTTCCTTTTCAGTTGAAATTATACATACCATAATGCCAAAACTACATATATTACCATGCAAAAATTTTACCTGTCGTTCGACAGAAAATAAAATGAACCCACTGACGATGGTTGACTTGAGAATAACAAGTACGAACCAAAAATTCTACTCACAGCAGAAACCTATTCCCTTAATTATACTTTTAAAAAATTAATACAGTCAGACAGGTACCTTCCACCACAAGAAGAATGTGTGTTTAATTGTATAATTTTATAAATCATTTGTTTCACTGTTGGTACCACAGCAGACACTGAAAGTTATCATATTCACTGAAAACCAGTAATATAGAAAGCAAAGAAAATATGTACATCTGAGTTACATCACAATATAAATACATGGTGTACATAAAGTCTGGGAACACTTTCAATTATTTATCGCACAAGAACCAAACATTGTACGGATATCATACATATGTCATTTTGAAGAGAACCATGAAAGCCCCCCCCCCCCCCCCCATGTACACCATCACCACAGCTTAGTTTGCTAATTTGCTGATAGTCAGTGCTAGTTGCAAACATTGCAAGTTCAGGTGCAGAGTGAGCTTTTTGTGTGTTGGACTTCGACAAATACAAGTGAGCTGCAGCTGTACAATGGACGTTTAGAACCAGGTACAGTAAGAAGCCACCAACAAGGAAGTCCATTTACAACTGGCACATTAAATTCGTTATGACAGGTTGCTTGTGCCCGGCAAAGAGAAGCGGACATCCCAGTGTAAGGGAAGTGAATGTGGAGCACGTACGAGATACATCCATAAGGAGTCCAAAGAAATCAGTGCGTCATGCATCCCATGAACTTGAAATGGCTCCAATGACAGTGTGGAAAGTCCTGCAACAGAAGCCGTCTGTGAAACCATTCAAATTGGAGCTAGTCAGAAGCTCAATGATGACGACAAAGACAAGCACTTTGAGTTTTGTTCGCAGTTGCAATAACTGAATGAGGATGGGGATGGTACTGTTGATTGCTTAATTTTTAGCGACAAAGCCACTTTTCACACAAGTGGGAAAGTGAACAAGCATCATTGTCGAATCTGGGGTACAAAGCATCCACTGAATACATTGAATTTAAAAGTGAATTCCCAAAGGTAAATGTTGTTTGTGCCTTGTCATGTTGAAAACTGTACGGGCCATACTTCTTCGCCGAGAGCACTGCCACTGGCATTCCTACTTGGACATGTTGCAGCAATGGCTGATGCCTCAAATGCAGTCGGACTCTCCGTTCATTTTTCTGCAGGATAGTGCTCCACCCCATTTTCATCATGAAGTCCATGTACCCGAACATGGAGCTGCCACATCAATACATCGGCCGTGCTGCAGAAGGACACAGCTGTTTCATGAAATGGCCTCCCCGATCACCAGATCACACTCCGTGTGACTTTTTTCTGGCGTATGTACCACCCCTACCTTGTGATGTAGCGGAGCTCCAGGAGAGAATATGGGAAGTGACTGCCCCAGTCGATAATGCCATGCTAGGATGGGCATGGCAAGAATTTGATTAGTGTATTGACATCTGCCTGGTCACTCATGGTTCGCATAGCAAATGCTCTTCAAAATGCAGTATGTATGACATCTGTACAATGTTTAGTTCTTGTGGAACAAATAATTGAAAGTGTTCCCGGACTTTATGTACACCCTGTAGTTTACTATATACTTACTGTATGGCTGAGTTCCAATGATAAGGTCATCATGTTGTACACATCCCTTTGAGACAGTGAGAAGAGCTACTGAGCCAGTAATGGTCCCAACTAGCAGATGCTCAGAGTTCCTTTCGGTACAAGCCACCTGTGGCCACGCCAATGCAGTAACCCATGCCTCTTGGGTATCAATCTGACAGTTTTCTGCACTGTAAGAAATGTGTGCACCCTCTGAAAATAACGGAAATGAATTTTAAAACAATGACGGCAAATTATTCACAGTAGTGCTAATTATCTACCACTGAACAGACAAAGAAGGACTAAGCTGAACACAGCTCCTCTATGAGGAGAAACTGCAAAGCCATTTCAAAAACACAGCAAGATAACATTAATGTATGGTGCAGTCCACCACACTGCAGTGGAGAGCTGTTAATGTCACTTCTTTGGTGTTTTTAGTCAACCCTGAGGCTGCAAACACATGCAGAGTGCAGCACTAATACGGAGTACCCACTGGAATGGACTGCATGCATTAGCAGCCTCAGAACTGATTAAAAATGCCGAGGTACCGATATTAACAGCTGTCCACCACAGTGGACAACTGCACCACAGGGTAAATATGCTCTGGACTGGGAGAGGTCACAAGATAGGGAAGATAGGGAAAAGGAAAGAATCGCACAAAAAATACAAAAAAACGAACTTAAGGAAATCTATAAACCATGGAGAACAAGTTGAACTGGAAAATGACCACCACATAAGGACATTAACAGGAAATATCATTCATTTTTTAGTCCAAGTGCAAAGCATCATCTGATGAATAACAGAAGATTCAAACCACTGTCTATATTCTACATTATGAACAGCTATATTCATAAAGAGAAGTCAATGGAATATCTTCCCATGCAAAATTTAAGGGAAACGCAGCAATCAATGTAAGTACTCAATTCAAACTTATTAGATTCTAAAATTTTCTCGGATGCTGTAAATTCACTAATGATTTCCCTCTTGTCCGGTCCTCCTCCCCTCCTCACCTCCTCTTCCTTCACCCATCACTTATCCCTCCCCCCAATCACAGATCTTGGGTGACTTCATCATTTAGTCTATCATATGAAAGCTATTATTTGTATCCTCTTTTGTTCTTGATGCATTAAACACAAGAGGGTCACTAAAAATATTATCAGTTTCAATGACAGACAATAGCTTTACTTAACAAGGACTAAAACTTGGTATGTGGAACCCACAGTGAACCACCATAATTAGTAGAATCTCATTAAAAGTACCAAAAGGTCAGATTTGGGCAACTTGTAGTTTTGCAGATACCTATGCTGTGAGAAGAGTTTCATTTAGTGAGAGAGGGGGGAGGAGGAGATACAGGGAGTGAGGAGGAGACAGAGGGGGGAGAGGTAGAGAAAGGGACAAAGGAGCAGATGGACAGAAAGGTAAGGAACAGATGGATATAAGAAAGAGGAGGAGATGGATCAAGCCTGGGGGGGGGGGGGGGGGAGAATGGACAGAGACAGGGAGGAGGAGAAACTGGACAGAGAGAGGGGATGGAAGAAATGGGCGTGAAATGGGAAGAGGAGGCGATGAAGAGAGAATGTGATGGACAGCGAAAGGAAAGAGGAGGAGATGAAGAGAGAAAGAGATGGACAGTGAAAGGAAAGACGAGGAGATGGACAGAGAGGGGAGGAGGAGGAGCAGGAGGAGATGGACATTGAGAGGGGTGAGGAGGAAATGGACAGAGAGAAGGTGGGAGTAGAACACAGACAGAGATAGGATGAACAAAGAGAGAGGTGAGGAAGAGATGGACAGAGAGGATAGGGGCAGATGTACAGGAGGGATAGAGGCAGGTGGACACGGGTGAGGAGGGACGAGGAGATTGACTAACAGAAGACTGGAATGAACACATACACAGGCAATGTGGGTACTCAGCTAATGTAATTGTAACTGAAAATTAGTCACACTAAACAATGTTTAAACTGATTAGTCCCTCCCCTTTGTCATATATAATGAAATTATCTGTGCAAAAAGTACCTGAACTAAATAAAAAAGTGTATATCTTCAAGCCACTTTTTTCAATTTATACAAGCGTCGTCCACAAAGTAAGTTCTGTTTCTATTTCTATCAACGACAGCACTACGATCGCAGTTCCGAGCAAGCGCAGCAGTTACTCTGACTCAAGGACGAGACCTGTACACCATTTTCAGATTGCTGCTGCCGACTTGTGCTTTATAGTGCTCTTTATAATGTCAGCCATAATTCAAAATGCAGCCGTGTGTGAAATCAGATCTGCGATTCGTTTTCTGAATGCAAAGAAAGTTAAACCAAAGGAAATTCATCAGCAAATCTGCGAGGTTTATGGACAAAATGCTATGAGTGATTCAATGGTAAGAAGATGCAACAGACTGTTCAATGAAGTACGTGATCAAGTGCACAATAAAGAACAAAGTGGACACCCGTCTGTGGTTACTGATGAACTGGTTCACACAACTGAAGAAAAGATTAAGCACAACCTTAAGTTTACACTTAGTGTCCTTGCTATGGGAGTTCCACAAATCACCTGATCACTAATTCATGAAATTGTTACTGTAAAACTGAAATTTTGAAAATTTTGCCCACATTGGGTACCAATAAAAAACAACGGATGGGCAGTGAACTTCAGTTTTTGACACGCTACAATGACGAAGGTGATGGTTTTCTTTCTCAGATAGTCACGGAAGATGAAACTTGGGTATCGTATGACACCCCTGAAACAAACTGGCAATGAATGGAATAGAGGCACACTTCATCCACAACGAAGGTTAAGCCTAAGCAAATCTTGACACCTCGAAAAATCATGTGAAGCATTTTTTGGGACAGAAAAGGCATTTTGCTGATTGATTTCTTACCACAAGGCCAAACAATCAATGCACATGGTTACTGCTTGGCCATTAAGAAATTGTGCCATGCAATACAGAACAAGTGCCAAGAATTACTGTCAAAAGGTTTTGTTTTCTTCCACAATAATGCCCAACCTCACACGGCAAATGTGACCAGACAACTCTTATGGGAATTTCACTGGGACGCATTTGATCATCCTCCATACAGCTCGGACCTCGCTCCTAGCGACTTTCATCTCTTCTTACACCTAAAATCTGTCCTTGGTGGTCAACATTTCAACGATGATGACGAGCTGAAAGAACATGTTACCACATGGTTGAATACACAGGAGGCAGCCTTCTATGAAGAAGGCATACAAAATCTTGTGCCATACTATGACAAGTGCCTACAAAATTTTGGAAGCTATGTAGAAAAGTAGTTTAAGAGTTGTGGATTTTGTACAATAAATATTTTTTCTGTATCTGTGCACATTTCTTTTATATAACCAAATGGAACTTATTTTGTGATTGACCCTCGTATTAATATTGTTTTTGTTGTGTACATAGTTCCGCGTAGTCAGCGTGTACACAACTTTCCCACTAGAGCGCGCCCCGCTAAGCACAACAGCGTAGGCGCAGCGCTCTTCCGTCTCCGCACTACGAGATGGCACTGTCTTAGAGACGGACCAAATTCTGCTTCCGCTGATCCGCGTATTAATATGTAACGCAGCCAATGAGATTGCTGCTAATGTAGAACCTTTTCTCCTCGCGGATCACACTCACGCAGTGATACCTGAACGCGCGAGGTATTATGACGAGTGTACAGACCTCCGATCAGTCAGTCTGCATTTGTCTGTACCAGTCTGCAAAGTTAGTCTGCATTAGTCTGTGTTAGTCTGCATTAGTCCGCGTCAGTCTGGATTAGTCTATAATCAAGTTTCAGTCTGCGCCTAATAAGATTATCATATTCCTGTACATAGCCATGAAGATAAATGAATAGACACTTTGTCAAGTATCAGAGATATGTGAGAATAAGATTAACGTACCAAGACCAAAGGAACTTCAGATTGTCAATTGTAAATAGCATCCTGAACCAAGTTAAGTTATTTTTATGCTTGTTATTATTTTAATAAATGTGTGTGAAAATTAATCAAGTTCTGTTTAAAGTTGGTCACCATCAATCTGCTACTCTAAGCGTGCAAGTGGCATTTCTATCATCTGACCTAACGGCAGAAGATAAACACGCCACGATAAGACCACAAGACATATTGCTGACACTCGCCTACTTCGTTAGATCGACAAGTCAAATAATCTGATGGTGTCTGTACCGAAGGTCTTACGTAACGCACACCACAGCTTTTTAATTAAATAGTTAAGCTGCTTGGAAAAAGAAAAATAAAGTTTACAGAAAGAAAGATTCTTGTAAGTAAAATGAATTTTAACTTAAGTGCACTTACTCCACTTGTGGCTGTCATTTATGAGGTTCATTTTGTAACTATTCTGTGATTAAGAAATGGAAGTTTTCTCTTTGTGACATGTTTGTCTTTTTATTTGCTCTCAGTCTCAAACTGTCTAAATTTACGCCATCTAATATCTATGCTCTCCAAGTCTATAGCTCATATTATCCTTGTCTTTCATCTCTGATATTTTATATCAGGGTGCATACGTGGATAAGGAAAAAGAAATTCCTGGATTTTCCCAGATAAGAATACACTCTTTCCCAGTGAAAATACACATTTTCCTGGTTAAAATATGTCACAGAACTGTGAAACTTATCAACTCCTTAAGTGGTAAAGGTTTTATACACCACTTCCCACCACTTCAGGAAATGAGACCAATCAAAAAATAACATGTTATGGTAAGACCTTTATGTGCAGCAACATGTGCACTGTATATTTTCCTATTATGGAAGTATAAATACGAATTGCACCAAACACAGCACTTTGTTTCCAAAGCACTGAAATCCAGAAGTAGAATGGACACACAAATAGAAAAAGTTTATGGTTTAAATTAATATACAAGAAGTATAGCTACAAGAAAAGTTAAGCTTTCACATATAACACTGTTTGTTTCTTTGACATTTTTTTTCAATCGAGTGCTACCCTTTAAGATATATCAGACACAAATGTGCCAGAAAAGTTTTAAATGATAACATAGATTTCTTGTCTTCTGGTGCCGAAATTCTTCTAAATACCTGGTCCTCAAAGTGTTAAGTTTCGAATGAGAGTCAACCATCCTATGATCTAAGAAATTCCTCGCACATTTTCGTACGTAACATAATTCGTCTCGCATAAAAGGAAATTTACTTTGAAAGTAACCACCATTTGGAACATTTTCCCACACCCTGTCAGAAATGTAAACTCCTGCGACACACACTCATTGGAAGTATTATGAAGTATTGTATAGTCTTCGTCCTGAAGCCTTTGATGCATTTTGCTGTCGGCGAACACTTATGTGCGCACTGTATTTTGTTGTAAGTTTTACATTGGTGTTTCTCTCTTGTTTATGTTTTATTGCCGCAGTGTTATTCTACAGTAGCGGGCTAAAGTAAAATTATTTGTTAGAGTATCAGTTCTTACCAGTCAAAATTACAAAAATTTAACTCAAAAGTGAGACAAATTAAAATTCCCAGAATACTAAGAAACTCCCGGATCTTTCCCAGTTTTCTTCAGGATGAAAAAGTTCCCGGGTTTTTCCTGAATCTTCCAGTCGTCCTGGGGCATTCTAACGTTTTGAAGACACAAGAAGCAGTGTGAAACTGGACTGCACTCGCAATTCTCACCTCACTCTTATCAGATGACTTACGCAACGTGACTAGCCGATGCCCTTCTCTGGATATTCAGCTAAGTTGATATCCCAAAAGCTTCTTCTCTGAAGATTTTTGCTGGTTACAGGAATTAATTAGAATTTTTCTCTATTCTTGAAATAATTGGGTACTCGTAGAATACTTTCAGTTCAATCATAACATATTTTCATCTTTCACAGACAACAACTTCTGCAAGTCAACTTAGTCATCAAACATTAGACTCTGTTAAATCAAACAATGGAAAATCCAGGATGGAATGTAACAATACCAGAGAAGGAAAGTTGCTACTCACCGTACAGTGGAGATGCTGAGTCATGATAGGCACAACAAAAAGATTCACACAATTAAAGCTTTTGGCCATTAGGCCCTTGTCAGCAGTACACACACACACACACACACACACACACACACACACACACGTGCGTAAATGCAACTTGCACACACATCTGCAGTCTCAGAGAGCTGAAACCACACTACAAACAGCAGCAACAGTGCATGATGGGAGTGGCGATATGGAGGAGGCTGTGGCGGGGAAGAGGGGGGGGGGGGGGAGGAATAGTATGGGGGGAGTGGGGACAGTGAAGTGTTGCAGTTTAGACGGAGGGCAGGAGAGAAGGTGTGGAGGGGGGAGGTGGTAAGTAGCGGAAAGGAGAGAAATAAAAAGAAATTAAAAGACTGGGTGTGGCGGTGAAATGACGGCTGTGTGGTGCTGGAATGGGAACAGGGAGCAGGCTGGATAGGTGCGGACAGTGACTAACGAAGGTTCAGGCCAGGAGGGTTATGGGAACGTAGGATGTATTGCAGGGAAAGTTCCCACCCACACAATTCAGAAAAGCTGGTGTTGGTGGGAAGGATCCATATGGCACAGGCTGTGAAGCAGTCATTGAGATGAACGATATCACGATTGGCAGCGTGTTCAGCAACAGAGTGGTCCACTTGTTTTTGGCTACAGTTTGTCGGTGGCCGTTCATGCGCACAGACAGCTTGTTGGTTGTCATGCCTACATAGAATGCAGCACAGAGGTTGCAGCTTAGCTTGTAAATCACATGACTGGTTTCACAGGTAGCCCTGCCTTTGATGGGATAGGTGATGTTAATGACCAGACTGGAGTAGGTGGTGGTGGTAGGAGGATGTATGGGACAGGTCTTGCATCTAGGTCTATTAGGGGTATGAGCGATGAGGAAAGGGATTGTTAGCAGGGGTTGTGTAAGAATGGACGAGTATATTGTGTAGGTTCGGTGGACAGCGGAATACCACAGTAGGAGGGGTGGGAAGGACAGTGGGCTGGACATTTCTCATTTCAGGGCATTTCTCATTTCAGGGACGACGAGAGGTAATCGAAACCCTGGTGGAGAATGCAATTCAGTTGCTCCAGTCCCGGATGGTACAGAGTTACGAGGGGAATGCTCCTTTGTGGCCGGACTGTGGGACTTTTGGAGGTGGTGGGAGAATGGGAAGTTAAGGCATGGGAGATTTGTTTTTGTACAAGGATGAGAGGATAATTACGGTCAATGAAGGCTTCAGTGAGACCCTGCGTATATTTTCAGAGGGACTGCTCATCACTACAGATGCAACGACCACGGGTGGATAGGCTGTAAGGAAGGGACTTCTTGGTACGGAATGGGTGGCAGCTGTGGAAGTGGAGGTATTGCTGGTGGTTAGCAGGTTTGATATGGACGGAGGTACTGATGTAGCCATCTCTGAGGTGAAGGTCAATATCTAGGAAGGTAGCTTATTAGGTTGAGTAGGACCAGGTGAAGCAAATGGGGGAGAAGTTGTTGTGATTCTGGAGGAATGTGAATAAGGTGTCCTCGCCTTCAATCCAAATAGCAAAGAAGTCATCAATGAATCTGAACCAGGCGAGGGGTTTAGGATTCTGAATTTTTAGGAAGGATTCCTCTAGATGGCCCATGAATAGGTTAGCATAGGATGGTGCCACGTGGGTGCCCATAGTTGTACCATGGATTTGTTTGTAGGTAATGCCTTCAAAGGAAAAGTAATTGTGGGTGAGGATATAGTTGATCATGGAGACTAAAAGTAAGTTGTTGCTTTGGAATCCACAGGGCATCTGGAAAGGTAGTGTTTGATAGCAGTAAGGCCATGGGCATTAAGATTGTTAGTGTACAGGGAGGTGGCATCAACAGTGATGAGCAGGGCACCATGTGATTAAGGGACAGGAACTGTGGAGAGTTGGTGGAGGAAATGGTTGGTATCTTTTCTATAGGAGGATAGGTTCTGGGTAATAGGTTGAAGGTGTTGTTCTACGAGAGCACAGATTCTCTCAGTGGGTGCACAGTAACCGGCCACAATGGGGCATCCTGGGTGGTTGGGTTTATGGACTTTAGGAAGCATGTAGAAGGTAGGAGTGCAGAGAGTGGTAGGGGTAAGTAGAGAGATGGACTCTGGGGAGAGGTTCTGAGATGGGACTAAGGATTTGAGTAGTGACTGAAGATCCTGCTGGATTACTGGAATGGGATCACTGAGGCATGGTTTGTAGGTGGAAGTATCTGACAGCTGACGGAGTCCTTTTGCCACGTAATCCTTGCGGTTCAAAACAATGGTGGTGGAGCCTTTGTCACCAGGTAGGATTATAAGTTTGGGATCTGTTTTTAGATGGTGGACTGCGGTTCTTTCTGAGGATGTAAGGTTAGTTTGCATGTTGAGGGATTGGGGGAATGATGTTGAGGCAAGGTTCGAGGTTAAGAAATTCTGGAAAGTTAACAGGGGGTGGTTTGGAGGCAGTGGGGGTGGATCACGGTTGGATGGAGGAGTGAACTGAGTTAGGCAAGGTTCAGTATTGGTCTTTGGTTGAGTCTGATTGGTTGGGTTGGTGGCGAAAAAGTGTTTCCACTGTAGGGACCGGGAGAAGGAGAGAAGGTCTTTAACTAGTCCTGCATGGTTGAATTTGGGAGTGGGACAAAAGGTGAGGCCTTTGGAAAGGACTGATATTTCTGTGGGACTAAGACTTCTGGAAGAAAGGTTCATAACTGTTTTGCGGGTCTCTTTAGGTTCTGGGTTCTGTGTGGTGGTGGGAGGTAGTTTTGGAGGGTGGGGTAAGTATAGTAGGTCGGCAAGACAGGGTTTGTCAGCCATGAGGGGGCATGGGAGAGGTTTGGAGGTTGTTTGTTAAACATATTTATAATAACATTGATCTAGCAAGCAAATGATTTATGGACATCACATACGTCTCACTTCGTACAGGGCTAAGACATGAAGTAAGTTAAAAGACTATAATCAACTGTTAGTTTTTCTTTTTACAATAATCACATTCACTAACACAGCAAAGAATAGCATATAATTACTCCGTGTTCTTTCACACAGTGTCTGTGGCACAAGCAGCAAACACTTGTCTTTGTCAGTGAACCACCACTCTTACAGTCTTCTCATAACAAACTTCCAACCTGCGCACAGAAACAGGTGGCGCAGTAAATACGCTTCCACTCTCCCACTTATATCTAAAATATCGTGTATTCGAGATGGTAGAAGGACAATTGGTTCTAGAATTTACGCGGAAATTCTCGAAGCACTACAGCGTATACACCCTGTATATAATTTTGACTCTCACAGAGTTTTTGTTTTTCTGTCATAACTTGTATTTATTAGAAAATGTATAATGCTATTAAGATGTCGTTATTTATTTCTCTTTGGTACTGCACTTTTTTTATAATCTTTACACATTGGAAAAACATGATACACTTCTTAAATATATTAAAGACATGTATTTTAATTTTACACATAATTTTCATTTAACCCCTTAACAATTGATTAACTCAAATGGAGCAGCATCCACTATAGCTGCCAACAGCACTTTTTCTAAACAAGAGTATATTCGCCTACTGCAGCCAAATTTTGTTTCAGGCATGTGAGAAATTGTTTTCCTTCAGAAAATCGTAAGTCTATTTTACAGAACCATGTGAAATATACTGGTGGTTATAATTAAAATGCATCTACTCTCAGACGTCCAGTGGGGGCTGTAATTATCGTATGGTAGCGAAACTTGGTAGATATTGTAATGCCTTAATATGGAACCGACTTACAGTGGAAAAGAAAATTAGTTCTACAGTTTGTTGTATATGAGTGCCAGAGACATTGACAGGACGCTGTACACCACCAGATTTCAAAATGGTGTCCAAAATTGGAGCAAATTTTTTTCCAGCATAAATTGGTTCTGCATTAACACATTAACATATCAAGTTTCGCTGCCATATAATAATTATAGCACACACTGGACCTCTATGAGTAGTTGCACTTCAATTACAACTAACCATTGTAAGAATTAATTAAGAGATCTGAAGTTTTATTTACCTATACAACATATTTTGAGTCTGGAGTAAATGTAAACAACAACAACAACAATAAAGATTGTATTGCTTACCTGGTAAGTACCAAATGTTCACTGTGTTTTCCAATGCAGCTGCGACAAACAAGCCAGATGAAGACCAACACAACTGGCTAATTAATTCATCGTGCAGCTCTCTACCAAACACAGTTCCAGACACTTGAAACATCAGTGTATGTTCCAGAAACAGCTGTGCCATTTCAGTGAGACACCATATTCTGACAGTTCCATCGTATCCACTACAATAAATGAGACTTATGGATTGACAAGTACTTTCTACAAGTTAAATTTACCAAGCAAAGATTTTCTTTAGATACTAATCACTATAAGATTTCAGATCCAATCAAATATGACAGCGCAGCAACACAAGTTGAGCAGCACTGAAGGTACATTAGAATAGAATGTATGATACACGGGTACAAGATGTTTTCAAAATGAATTTTAATGTGTATTTATCAGATAACGTACCTCGTTGCTAGCAACTGTCTCCCAGAATGGAATACAGCATTATTAACGCGGTTGTCATGACCATCTAACTCATCAATTTGACAGGGAGGCATCACATTCGTGAGGTCTGCAAAGTTTATAGATTCTAGTTCTAACTTAGGCAATACGGTGCACCGAGCTGCAAGGCACTTAACCTGTAATGAGAAGAAATTGCAATGTAAGTTTTTGACAACAGTCTGTCTTCAATCAGTGATAATGGCACTCTACAGAAAATACAAGATAAAATCAGGGAACGTAGAACTGATTAAGAGCATACTGCCTGAAAATTCAAAATCCTGCCAAATTCTAAATATTCACAAATGATAGTTTCACCAGAAAAATCGCAATTATTAGTTCTGTGTGATGGAATTATTAAGAAATTATCTATGAGAACTAGCACCATGGTAAACGGAAGGAAAGATAACTAGTTCTGTGACAGCCATTAGTTGTTACGAAGATTCATCTGACAAAAGCTATGCAATTTTAATGAAGGACAAAAGCAGGAGAGTAGTTTCACAGATTTTGTCATTCATTTTAAAACTAAAGCCTATAACCAAGATAGATCATGTTGCTGAAAGCAACAAAAATTACTGAAAGAAAGGAGCTTCAGCAAAAAAATGTGTAGGTCTATATACACAATTATTTGAAATTTTGTGACATCCCATAGCATTATTACATACAGGGTGGTCGGAAATTTCCGTTACAAACTTCTAGGACTTTTATAGGGGAGTGAGTAAGTAATATTTTGAATAGGAACACTTGTCCGAAAATGTACCATTTTCGTGCTACAGCCGTTTGAAAACATGTATGCTAGGTAGGTTTGCAACAGGATAGTCATCGCGATTGGTGCTTACGTCAGATCACCAGATGTCATTTCTGGTGATTAGTAGGTTTTATATGGATGGAGGTTAAGATGTAGCCATCTTTGAGGTGGAGGTCAACATATAGGAAGGTGGCTTGTTGGGTTGAGTAGAACCAGGTGGAGCAAATGTGGGGAAAAGTAGTTGAGGTTCTGGAGGAATGTGGATAGGGTGTCCTCACCTTCAGGCCAGATAGCAAAGATGTCATCAATGAATCTGAACCAGGTGAGGGGTTTAGGATTCAGTTTTTTTTTTTTTTTTTTTTTTTTTTTTTTTTTTTTTTTTTTTTTTTTTGGGGGGGGGGGGGAGGATTTCTCTAAATAGACCATGAATAGGTTGGCATAGGATAGTGCCATCCAGGTGCCCATAGCCACGCCCCAGATTTGTTTGTAGGTAATGCCTTCTAAGGAGAAGTAACTGTGGGTGAGGATATAGTTGGTCATGGCGAGCAGGAAGGAGGTTGTTGGTTTGGAAGCCATCGGGTGTTGGGAAAGATTGTGTACAATAGAGGTAAGGCCATGGGCATTAAGAAGTTAGTGTACATGGAGGTGACATCAACAGTGATGAGGAGGACATTGTGTAGTAAAGAGACAGGAACTGTGTAGAGTCAGTGGAGGAAATGGTTGGTATATTTTATATAGGAAGGTAGGTTCCAGGTAATAGGTTGAAGGTGTTCGTCTAGGAGAGCAAAGACTCTCAGAGGGCGCACAGTAACTGACCACAATGGGGCATTTTGGGTGGTTAGGTTTCTTGGACTCCAGGAAGCATGTAGAAGGTAGTGCACGGAGTGGCAGGGGTGAGTAGAGAGATGGACTGTGGGGAGAAGTTCTGGAGTGGGCATAAGGATTTGAGTAGTGACTGGAGATCCTGCTGGATTACTGGAATGGCGTCACTGTGGCAAGCTTTGTAGGTGGAAGTATCTAACAGCTGGTGAAGTCCTTCCACCAGGTAATCCTTGCAGTTCAAAAGAACAGTGGTGGAGCCTTTGTCTGCAAGTAGGATTATAAGGTCAGGATCAGTTTTTAGATGGTGGACTGCAGTTCTTTCTGTGGATGTAAGGTTAGTCTGCATGTTGAGAAATATGGGGAATGATAGTGAGGAAAGGTTTGAAGTTAAGAAAATCTGAAAAGTTAACAGAGGGTGGTTTGGGTTCAAATGGCTCTGAGCACTATGGGACTTAACATCTGTGGGGGGTGGTTTGGGGGCAGTGAGGGTGGATCACGGTTGGGTGGAGGGGTGAACTGAGATAGGCAAGGTTCACTACTGGTCTTTGGTTGAGTCTGATTGGTAGGGTTGGTGGCAAGAAAGTTTTTCCACTGTAGGGACCAGGAGAAGGAGGGGTCTTTAACAAGTCCTGCATGACTGAATTTGGGAGTGGGGCGAAAGGTGAGGCCTTTGGAAAAGACTGATATTTCTGTGGGGTTAAGGCTTCTGGAGGAAAAGCTCATGGCTGTTTTGCGGTCCTGTTTAGGTTCTGGATTCTGTGTGGTGGTAGGAGGGAGTTTTGGAGGGTGGGTAAGTAAAGTAGGTCTGAGAGACAGGGTTTGTCAGCTAAGAGGGGAGATGAGAGAGGTTTGGAGGTGGTTGTAGAAGTGGTGGACAGTGGTACTCTAAGGCGGGAGTAGGAAGCGAGTAGGATGGAGGGCTTTTTGAGGTGTCATTCTGCATGTTGCTCAGGCTCCTGCAGGGCAAGAGTTTCAATGTATGTTATGGGTTCCAGGAATTTGGGATTGCGTAGCAGAAGAATTTTGCGAATGTAGAGAAAGTACCGCAAGGATTTTTGGGCTTAATAGATATAGTTTTGCACAACTATGTTGGTGAGGCCTAAAGATTGGAGGAATCTGAGTAGGTGGACGTCATTGTGGAAGGAGGGGTGGCAACCAGAGATGGGTAATTTGATGGTAAGGCAATTAGGGGGGAATTCATGAGCCAAGCAACAATGCAGGAACAGTATGTGGGAGTGGGATCTTGCTAGGAATAAGGAAACTTTTCTGAATTGACGCAGATGGAAAGAGCAAGGATCCGTCGTGGTGGAAAAATGTAAAAAATTAGGTAAATAATGAAGATCTATGTTCAAAAAATTTCACAAAATACACCCAAATATGTGTGAAAATTCATGAATAGGTTGAAATGGATGCTAAAGGGGGAAACAAGATGAGATCTGAGGGAGTCGATGATAGCAAAATGTGAAAACTCACTAACATTGGCGATATATATTACTTTGAGTGGCAGGTCTGAGTGTGGATAAGTGTGAAGAAGGGGGACAGTAAATGTGACTGGATGGTGGAATCGTTGGGTGTGAACTGGGATAGAACAGAGAAAGTGTGGGGTGTGGGGAAAGGTTTGTTAAGATGAGATACAATATCGTGTGGCATCACAAAGGTGCGGGAATTAACACGCAAAAATATGGGAAGTGATCAAATTGAAAGTATATGATCAATTATATTGGTGGGAGTAATGTGGGACATAAGATGCTGCACCAACAACAGGCGTGGTATTGTAGCCATCTGTTGTGCATGGCCGAGTCGGTTGATACAGTGTAGCTCATAAGTAGAACATGAAGGGCAGTTTGTAAGGTGACAAGAGAAACACAGGAAAGAAGAGAAAGAGGACGGACATTGAGTATAGTGATGCAAAAGACAATAGTAACAAAGGAGAACAGCAGTGGGTTAGGATTGAAGAAAAGTCGTCAGGCAAAAATCAAACAGTGGAAAATCCAGGATGGAATGAACAATATTATGAGAAGGAAAGTTGCTACTCACCATATAGCAGAGATGCTGAACCGCAGATAGGCACAACAAAGACTTTCACTTGGCCTTCGTCAATAATAGACCCACATATGCATGCGCACACACGCGCGTGCGCGCGCCCACACACACACACACACACACACACACACACACACACACACACACACAACTGCAGTCTCAGGCAATTGAAACCACACTGTGAGCAGCAGCACTAGTACATGATGGGAGTGGCAACTGGGTGGGGGGTAAGGAAGAGGCTGGGGTGGGGACGGGGAGGGATAGTATGGTGCGGGTTGCAGACAGTGAAGTGCCACAGGTTAGATGGAGGGCATGGGAGAGGCGGGGATGTGAGGGGGGGGGGGAGCAGTGGAAAAGGAGAGAAATGGGTGTGGTGGTGGAATAATGGCTGTGTAGTGCTGTAATGGGAACAGGGAAGGGGCTGGCTGGATGAGGACAGTGACAAATGAATATTGAGGCCAGATGGATTACAGGAATGTAGGATTTATTGCACGGAAGTTTGCACCTGCGCAATTCAGAAAAGCTGGTGTTGGTGGGAAGGCACCATATGGCACAGGTTGTGAAGCAGTCATTGAAATGGAGGATATCATGTTTGGTAGTGTAAGACAGATCTTCAAAGTTATTCATCCCATCATAGTATGAGTAGCTGGATGCTCTATTGATGTTGCTGTGTTTTATGCCAACTAAGCAGTCTTTTCCCCTGCTGACACACCTTCTTTGTGTAATGTGACAACATCCCTTTCAGTCAAGTTCACAGACTGTAAGGACACAGTCTCCATTGTTCTATTCATGAATGGAGGTATAGTGTGCTTTAGTGAACTGCACTTCTGAGGTCAAAAGATCATTAAGAAAGATGGTTCTCTTAAAAAATTACAACCATGCAGTTCATTATGGACTGCCACACTGTAAGTTGTACTGTACAAATAAACTGTTAGACACATTTGTCAATTATTGCTTCAGCTCAATGACAGAAGTTAGTGATTGAATGGCCCATTAAGAAAAACGAGGACTCAGTTACTACAGTCATGTTTTGGCTCAGAACAAACTGAGTACAATAATGGACGCAATGCTGCTTCACATCTCTGCAGCAGTCGTGTGAGGTTTATGGTATGATGGCACACTGCTTTATATGGCACTCAGATGGTCATATGCAGAAATAGAGGCTGCCTTGTGAATTCTATTCCCTCGAGTGAGAGCAACGTAGGTCTATGTAACTGGTGTCACGATTTGCAGCTGTTCTTCCTTGTTTGGGCTTGATACCTTAGGGTCACCCACCGACAAACTGGATCGGGTGTTCATGAAAACGGTAATAGTAAGTGTTTCTCATACTGGCAATAACTGTCTATGAAACATTTTCTGTTTTAACATAATTCATGACCGTTCAATTACAGACAGAAAAAAAAAAATCATGTAGACTTGTTGATGTACCTACCCTGACCTGACCCAAGCTGAACATCTTTCAGATGAACTAATGTTCACTGTGTGAAACAATTTTCATTGAAAACATGAGTAATGACTGTTTGTCATGTTTCAATAAAAAGGAAATTAATTCTGCTTTCTGATTGTAAGAAGTCAGTAGAAAGCTTTACACAAAACTTAAATGCAAATAATGCCAACGGAATGTTCTGCAAGCTACTGTTTAGACAGCTGGCACCTCTCCAACAGAGTATTTCCAATACTTATGATTGTGTACATCATTGTTACCACAATTTAATATCATTAATTGAAAACCTCAATAAATACTGAACTTGCATTACCATTAAAAAGGCGACCAGAGAAATCTTAAAGACCATGATATGGATGAAGATTTCTTTTTATGAATTTTGCAAAGCAGATACATTATATAGAGGTGAATGGTAGTCGGGGATATAATGAGGCTTGTTCTGGGAAATAACCTGAAATGGGATCAAAGAATGGAAAAAAATTCATATCTACTATTTCATATGCAGTTCATCATTCTCATATATTTACATGCTAGGAAGGATTGGATAAAAGATCAGTGAAGATTCATGAAGTGTCCATTGGACCACAGTGACCATTAATGGTGGTGGGGAATGGATGTTTTTTAAGTGATACAGCCTCATCGAGTCTTAGTTTTTCTTATATTAATACACAGTCGTGGTGGCACTAGTCATAAGGCATTATTGCTGGGAAACCACAAGAGATATATTCAGTTTCCTCATTCTTCTAGTTTATGTCACTGATTTTGGGAGAGGAAGGAAAGTATGAAACCCGGTTCCAGTATGAAACACGCTTCTTTCACATAGCATCAATCGAGCCATTAATATTAATGGTACTGAACTGATGACTGATCACTGGCAACAATTTCATATGTGCTTACAAGATGAGATACTGACGATCATTATATAATTTCACTGCGACACACATGTAGAGTCTGGCGACCAGGAACCTATCTCTTGTAGCTGGACAATACAGATCACCCATCTCTAATCAGTTCAATGTCGATGGGACATTAAAACCTAATCTTTGTCCTTCCAGGCTTCAAACCAGCTACCTTCAGTGCACATGACACAAAAAAGGGGTACACTCAGAAATAAAGGTAAGAGAAGAAGCTGGCACGAAGAGGAGACAAGTATATGAAATTAAATGATAAAAGGAAAGCCATTTCTGAGACTGAATAAACTATATGTGAGTTACATATTCATACCAAACGACCTCAAAGTCCTTAAAAAAGAAACATGAAAAAGTTTCTGTGTAAAGCACATGTACTAAATTTTATCCTCTGAAACTGCTGAGGAGGTAACAAGCTCAATATTAAGCCTAAAATGTGACAAAATGTAGATCAATCATGAAAACTATAACTTTCACTGCAGCCCCAGCAATATATCATTTCCTCACAAAGAAAAGTCCATCTTTGAATCTTACTCTGAATTAATAAGTTCAAAATAAAACCCTACTCCCTTCCTCTTCCCAAGTACCAAAATTTTCTGTAAACAATGGCATTTCTGATAATTGCTACACTCCAAAAGAAAGGCTGTATGAATCTAAACTCAGATAATGTGTAGAACAGTTACCTGTAACAAGTAATTAAGACTGCAAAGAGGTGGTGTACAGGCAGGTCTGGCAATGATCTCCCTTGTGTGACCAAAAGTGCTATGTAAGTTCATGCAGTTAAAAGGCATTAAACAAAGAGGAAATGTGAAACCAAATGCCACTTTACATCACAGACACCAAGGACTGCATTATCAACTTGTTAATGAATTCAAATGATGTAGTATGACCACTCTCCAAAACACTTGTTTATCATGCTGTGACATTTCTGTTCATACGACACATATTGGTATAACAATGATGCAACTGTTGAACCAATGGATAGAAGGGTGCTGTACACAGTGATGAGAGGATATTTGGTCACACAATGTGATAACACCATAGGGTGACCACCAATGTGTCTATGTGGATACAGTCTACAATAAGTATCATCTACAGTGTTGGCGCAATACCGGAGCACTGCAACAAGTGTGGACCTATCTGCGTCTACAGTTCAACGCCACTGGCTGTAAGTGGTTCTAGTGGCTGTCATGCCATTTCATTGACACCATTGTTGGGAACAATAAAAGCCTCAGATAAATTGCAAACGGTATTAAAGACAATCACTTGATAGGTGAAATACAAAATATGATGTTTCAGGATGAGTCCCACTTCAGCTTGTTCTATAGTTTCGGCTGAATCTGAGTTAGAAATTACCATGTTGGCTGCAAAATGGGAATCTAGTCATATGCTCCTGAGACAACCTAGCTGCGACAAACAAAATGTGATGATCTGGCTTGCCACAAGATGTGTGATCTCGACCTTTACAAATTGGGGAAAATCTGAACAGCAAGCAGTAAATATGACATGATTTAGAGCCCAAGGCCCTGTGCTTTCATCCAGCAATTTCATGTAATTTTTTGATATGACAATGTCCAGTCACATTTAGTGAGTAATGTCTTAGCACCTTTTCCATAGAACAACGGATACCACAGCTCCCTGCCTTACAAGATCACCTGACACGTCACCCATCAAGCATGTCTGAAGTGTGGTTGGTCAGCAGAGTGTCTGTCGTGTTACTCTATACAAGGGGTATCTGTGGAATTTTAGATGAGGAAATAGTGTGTGTGTAAAGGATGAGGGAGACAGTGTACACCAGAGAAATCTAGTTCACTCACTATTGTGGTAGGCTTTCCTTCAGTATTTGTCTGAAGACTAAGCTACATGTGCAGGTAAGTTTATTTGTGTATCTACGTAGGTAATCCCAAAAGTAAGGTCTCCCATTTTTTATAAGTACAAAGACCTATTTATTTCTACAATGTTTTACATCAGTTTACAGCTTGAACATTTAGCTATTTTTCGACATAATCACCATTTCTGTTGATGCATTTTTGTAGATGCTATGGCAGTTTTCGTATGCGCATGTCATATTAGCTCGCTCAGAAATTGACGGTCTCCCACTCCTTTGTTCATCGTGAATTTTGGTTTGACCAGCTGCAAATTCTCTACACCACTTACGAACATTTTTGACATCCATGCACGACTCACCATACACTTCCGTCAACTGGCGATGGATTTCAATCGGTGCAGTGCCCTTTGCATTAAAAAACCGAATAACTGGGTGCAAGTTGCACTTGGTGGTAACATCCAACGGGAGCTCCATTCTCAACCGCTGCCAAGCAAAGTCTAAGCGCCTCAGCGTGGTGTGCCCATGTTCACACACAGCGCGTGAAGCACTCTTCATAGCAGTGTGACCAACTGCCACAGAAACAGAGTTCTGTACTTATAAAAAAATAGGAGACCTTACTTTTGGGATTACTCTCATATAATTATTGCAGTACATTCAGTAGCACTGATTTGCTTTAGTTACCAATTGCTGAGAAGCCCACTGTCTGTAGTTTGGAGGTAAAGTAGTGGACAGAACACAGGCAGCCAAGGCATCTGCCAACTGAAGTGGTGAAGACATCTCATTAGGGCTGTTAGGAAGCTTTTCATTAACTGCGTCTGTAAACAATGAACACATGTTTTCTAAAATTTTGTTACTTTACAGTGTAACAAAACTATTAATTGAGAGTGTAGTATCCCTTTAGAACATTTTATTACCTAGATCACAAGTTTTGTTACACAGATGTAATAAAACTTGTGATCTAGGCAATAAAGTGTTCTGAAAGGATAATATACACTCAAATACACTGACAAAGTCAGGTATTCATAAAACTATTATTACTTGTGTAACAGTTGTGTTGCAGAACTCTACAATAGATTTATGTAATTGTTGTAGAGTTACATTTATAGAACATGTATAAATTTTCAAAATATTGCTCAGTGGCATTTTCCTCGCATATTTTCTTTCTTATAATGTGAAAGCCAGTTGGCTAAGTATCGGTATTTTCCTTTGTACATAAATGACAAATTCTAATCACTCACTCACTCAGTTATTCATCACGCATCGCATCCAACATCACATAATCAGGAAGAACCAGTACAATTTTTATTACCACAGACAGACGGAGCTATGATAAGTTGCTCTCAAAAATCACACTATCACACTGAAGACTACTACCATTAACCACAGGTGTCTTATATTAGTATAAAAAAACTAATAACAAGTTAACAACATTTTAAAAAGGTAGCAAATAAACATCAATTGATTTTTTTTAGCTCTACAAGCAGATGTTTTCCCGAAACTCACATCTGTTACCCCAAAACATCTTGTATTTCCATTATAATAGTATCTCTTTAATGATATCATAGAGCTCCTGAAAAATGTTTTGGAAAGAAAACTAACATAAGAAGACTTTGTATTTTGCAAAACAGATGGAACCCAGTCCCTTAATTAGTGTTTTCTTATAGTTGTTACTTTACAATATAAGAATTGAAGTATATCTACAATTAATTTTGTTTCCCACAACATATTCCAGATTTTCAATGCTCAAACAAGTATCTTATTTTTAAGACAAGTGTGTAACAAAACACATTTCAGTAAACTTGGCCCCTGCGCAGAACATCATTTTCATTTTCAACACTGGTCGAGTCCACCTCTCTGTTCTGAATGGGTAGCGGCCACAGTTTGCCGTTACTGAATGAGCAGTGCATTTCATGTGTTACGAACTAAACACTGTCTGCCCGCTTTGACGCAACCAGTACCCGACTCACTATACTACGGAAATGAAGCATGAGCAAGCCAGCTACTCTGCAAACTTTCCAAACGATTTTACAGAAATTATTTAAAAAGTGTTGAATTTCTTGCATCTCACAGCTTTATTTGTCAGCTTTGTGATGAACTGCTTATCATTTGATTTATGATCTTAGTTACTGTGATATTTTGACATTAAGTAAGCTACTGCACGAAATTTGAATAGTCTAAACGAAAACTAGGGGTTGCTATGAGTTTACGTTTGATCCCTGTTCGGTCATACACCATTGTGTATGAAATTTAGTTAGCATATAGAATTTTCTTTAAACTTGAGGTGAGACTTATATCTATCTCCTATCTGGAGGAAACGGATTGTATTTAGTGCACTCACTTCTGCTTCCACACACGAACAGTAGAGCGGAAGTCAAATATTCATAAACATCTTTCCCATCTAATGAATGGTTAAAGATAAATAAGTTTTTGGTAAATGATAGCATGTAAAGCTGAGAGTATTTTGTGGTATAGCCAACATGGGAAACTTTATCTACCACAATATACAAGTAACTACAGATTATTACAATCAAATAATGTAGTTATTTTAAGGGTCAACAGTAGGTTTTGAAACAAGAATTACTGTGGGTTTACAACAACATAAATGACGAAATTACATGACCTGATTTGTCCTCAATTGTTTGTTTGATAATAGATTGTTCCAGGATTCTGTCATAGTTGAAACTGCATTAGAATATTAGTGAGCTGAAATTGTGTAAGCCCCACTGTGTTTTGGGAAAAGAAGCTTATTTTAACATGGCACAAAGACAAAGAAAAAAAAGGTTCGTAAGCCATGTAAAAATAAATTGCTCCTTCTGTTGCAATTTCAGCACAATCATATAACCCATCATGTTTTTAACAATAAACTGATGACCTACTGAATTATTGGTTGCACTGGCATTATCTGTTAACACAATCATTTGCAGACTCAATATCTATAGCTTAGAAGTTCAGAATGTAAGTAACCTTCAGCTGTTTAACTACTACCATGTGGAGGTAGGCCCAGCAGAATCACCATCAACACTGTCCCCTCCACTATCACATCACCTGTGTACTTTAATCCCACTAAATACCTCAACAAAAATCACTTCACACCTCTGACACAGTCGCAGTTGGGTCTTAGCACCTGAAGATGACAGGAGTCATATGTGTGAGAGATGTATTTGTTGTCTATGACTGATGAAAT
This sequence comes from Schistocerca americana, assembly GCF_021461395.2. Lineage (NCBI taxonomy): Eukaryota > Metazoa > Arthropoda > Insecta > Orthoptera > Acrididae > Schistocerca > Schistocerca americana. Next base: position 393,878,834 of record NC_060125.1, on the reverse strand, counting down.
ACATAGTTTGATAACTGAAATAACATCTAACTGTCTTTTTCATTGTGCCTGTCTCCCACTCAATGTTTCTTCTATGCAGTGAGTAGCAATTTATCTTTTTCATAATGTTTTTAACCGACTTCTAAAATTTGAAAAATCGTGTCTTGTGGGAAAATTGTTAGACTAACTTGCATAAATCAACATGATTTTCGACTTTTATTCAAGAATCCAACAGAAAATCAATGTACAATGGACACCTGAAATTGAAAACAATTTAAAAAATGACACTTTGAATTTCCAGATTTACTTTACTATTCGTCATAACCAAAGTATTACTACACACACAATTAGTATCACTGACTTAAATCCTGCCTGGAAATATAGCAGTTTTGTATTAAGATCTCCAATCCCTCAACTTTCTCAAAAACATTTCACACAAACCAAAAGAAATGTTCTGTGAACATTTTGTGCAAACAGTTTCTGACAGCTAAGAGATTGTCACAAATATTTTTCACAAACTTCTAAAAACTCTAGAGAAAGATTTCACATTGCCAGCAGATCATTTTCATATACTCAACTTACAACACCTCGGCCTTGCTTTTTCTTTGCTCATTGCAGTAGCTCAAAATGTTTCATGCAACTACTGATGAATTAAAGCTGTGTTTTTGCATTTATTGAATTTCATAACTAATAGGTTTTGTTATTAACACTATCATTTTGATACACAGTTTTGCAACAACAGACAATAATATCATTCATACATTTAAACTTTCGTTTGACTGATGTAGCATAAGTTCAGAAAGTTTAATATTCTTCAAACTTTTCTACATGCTATGAATATTTGGTAAAGACGATCTGCGTAAAACATTGTAGTAGAAAAGTTCTGGTAGACTACAAATACTTTAGGAATAAAGGAGACCACTCACCAAAAAAGCAAAAGCATGTGACACTGGCAAGTGTGTGTGCACCACTGCCCCCCCCCCCCCCCCGCACACACACACTTTAGGAGCATAGGTGTGTGTGTGTGTGTGTGTGTGTGTGTGTGTGTGTGTGTGTGTGTGTGTGTGCGCGCGCGCTTGAGAAAGGATTACTCCAAGAGCTAGCAAGTGACTGATTTGCTTCATTCCTAAAGTATTTAATACTCCTAATCTGGTATGCCAGCCATGTGAGTTTGAAAGCATGCCAGAAGGCATGGACCTCCAAGTCCATCAGATAGCACTGCTCTCATATGCGAGCACTACTGTTGCCATTGCTGCACTGGTTACACAGACACACTCATCCTGCTGGCCTATCAATGATCCCGGCTGCTGGTAATTGATCTCAATTTACATCACCATTTTCACTATGCCATAGAATTTCAATCTTGGTTTACTTAGCAGATTTGTTACTCCTCCATACTCTATCCATTGCCTGTCTTTCTCTTGTTATTGTCCACCTGTTTGTCTATTCTTTGGCAGCTCACTGCTGATCCCTCAGGCAGCTGGCCAGTCTCCACAGGTTCTCGAGTCATCCCCAGTCTGTTCGATTCTCGTCACTATAACTGGCAATGAGGCACAACATCAGCAGTGTCCCGTGGATGCAAAAGTTCATGCAACTTGTGAAACAGCAAGAGCAACAGCTGCTCCTGCAGCAGCAATTGCAGCAAAAGTTTCAAAAGCAGTTTCAACAACAGATTGAATTGCTCTGTGTCAGGAAATTCAGTTTCTTTGGATTGCTTGCAGGTTCAGGGTTCCCAAGTCATTCTTGGTGTGGTCACTTCCCAGGTGCAGAGCCACCCACCTGTGTTTCCACCTTTGAATGATGTCAAAGAGGATTGGGACACGTATTTCCAGTGTCTGAAACAAAACTTTGCCATTTTTCAGGTTTCAGGTGATGCACTCCAATGGCCGCTCTTCCTTTTTTGGGTTTCCCCAGAGCATTTTCCTAACCAAAGAAGTTGGCTCCTCTCTCAAATCTGGTTGTAATTTCATATCTACCCGTTCATAAAATTTCCTATGCAAATCAGAGATGTCCTGAAACCCTCAAATTGAACAACCCTACCTTGGATGATATCTTGAAAATCGTGCACTCTTTCATAATCACACAGGCAGTCCAGCTGCCACCTTGATGTTGGAGAATTCTCATAAGTCTTTTTCCTGATGGCGGTGTTGTGATTCATCTATTTCACAAGTGTCATTTGCTTCTGAACTGCCTGTCATGTCCTGTTGGCATAAGCAGCAGGGTCTCCCATCATGTCCTGACTGCTCCACAGTACACCCATGTAAAGACTATCCAGATTGCTTGGCACAATGCACACATTGTGAGAAAGGTGGACATCTCCAGACGCAGTCAGATACTGCTTCCCACATCAACATGCATCAAGGGGAAGTGCGTGATCACAAGCAATTTCTTCTCAGGGTGAACCTTCCACCACTAAGTTATTAATCAACTTCACGACTGAAAACCAGAATGTCCAATTGACAAAGGAGCTACTGCTCCCTTGATTAAACTCCAAACATATTCCTGTCTTGGTTCCCCTGACTTTTCCCACCCTCCTGCGTATTGATCACTTATGGTCTCATTTCAATTCCCCTCTGGGGTCAATTCACAATTAACGCCATAGACAGAAAGGTTGTACGATGATAACTTTGCTTGTTGTCAACAGTCACTCAGCTGGCAACATTTTCGGTCTGGATGCCTTCTTGATGTTTGGATTCTCCATCACTGATGAGGATCTTCTTGTAACAGACCTGATTCCCTTCCAGGAGCTCAACGGCCTCTGTACTCCTTTGTGCCTCTCTTCAAAGCTGGCTTGGGATCCACCACAGATTTCCAGGCTCACATATGCTTACATCCAGATCCAGTGCCCCGTTTCTGTCAGGTGTGTCCTATTCCTGCCTCCTTATGGGTAACCGTTAAACAAGAAATCAACTGTGTTTACAAAGCTGGGGAAACTGAACCTGTTAAATCCTTGAACATCGCCCTGGTGATGCCCAAGAAATCCAATGGCTCCATTCAACTATGTGGAGATTTTAAATCAACAATCAATGCCTAGGCTCAAGTGGCAACCTACCCCATACCACATACAGAGGACCTACTCATGAAACTCATTGGAACTGAATATTTTTCTAAGATAGACCTTGCTGACATGTAAGGGGTGTTCAAAAAGTCTCTCCTCAGTACAGAATGATTGATTGCCTGCCTGGATTACTTCCCTTCAAGTGGACTCTCCCAACATTCCACTGTTTTGTTTATCTCAGCCAGCATCAGTAGTATCATTGGTGTATGTTGTTACGTGTTGACGTGAACGATTAAGTTTAGTTCCATTGTTTTGTTTTTGTCACTGTTAAAATGCTAACCATTGAAGAACGCTTGGTTTTAGTCAAACAAGTGTTCAAAGCTGGTGGTAAATACACAGTTTCAGTTCGTCAAACATTTAATTCAGTTTTCCCAGAGACAACACTCCCACATCGTGATACTGTGCAAGATCTGACTAACAAATTTCAAAGGACGGGTTCAGCGACAGACGCACCGAGAAGTGGTCGTCCTAGCATTTTCGTCTGAGGATAAACTACTCAATATTTCCAATAAAATGTCCATGAGTCTGAACAAGTCAGTAAGAAAACTCGCCCAGGAAATCGATGTTAGTGTTGGAATGGCACACACAGCTGTAAGGAAAAAATTAGAACTTTTCCCTAACAGACAGTCGCGCAAAAACTGAAAAATACTGATCATGGCAAGAGACTGCATTATTGTCATTGGTTCAAAAATTTCGTTCAACAAAATGGAAGGGATATTCTTAATGAAACATTTTTCACTGATGAGGTGTGGTTTCATTTATCCGGGTACATGAACTCGCAAAATTCTCGTATGTGGAATACTGCAAATTCATTGTGTATTCATGAGGAACCACTTCATTCTGTGAAAATAGGAGTTTGGATTGCAATTTCTAGACGTCGGATTGTGGGTCCCATATTTTTCAATGAAACAATAAATGCACAATGATACTGTAGTGATATTCTATACTCATTCATAGAACTTGTGTTAAGTGAAATACTGAATGGTTATTTTCAACAAGATGGTGCACCCACACATACAGCTCGCGTTTCAATGTCACTGCTTGCTGATGTTTTTGGTGAATGCATAATCTCACAGGGACTTTGGCATCCAAAATTGCCTGATCTAACACCACCTGACTTTTTCTTCTGGAGTGCAGTGAAAGCAACTGTCTATAAAAACTGTCCAAAATACATCAATGAACTGAAAACTGCAATATCCACATTACAGAAAAAATGTTACAGCTTGTGTTTGGAAACATGATTACACGAATTGAATTGTGTATTCAACAACAAGGAGGGGGGGGGGGGGGGGCCTTTCAACATTTAATGTGAAAATTTGTAAGTAAAAATGAATATTCAACAAATTAATAACTTGTATTTCACTGAGTTTCATTTCGGTATATTCACTGTGGCATATGGCATGTGCAGCTAACAATCATATGGCACTGCGGAGAGACTTTTTGAACACCCGTATTTGCTACTTCCACTAGATGAGGAATCACAATGTTATATGGTCATGAACACTCCTTTTAGCTTGTAAAAATACAAGCACTTGCAATTTGGGATCTTTTCCACTCTGGCAACCTTTCAAAGGTACCTGGAACAGTTAACCATGTCCATTCCTGCTTGTACCAACTGTCTTGATGATGTAATTGTCACAGGTGCTTAGCCTCAGAACCACTTGCACAAGTTTTGTACCCTTTTTACTGTGTTGTGTGATGCACGGCTCAAGTGTCGCTTGCACAAATACAGTTTTTTTTCATGAGAAAGTGAAATACGTCAGACACTTGCTTTGGCTCTTTACGCTGCCCCCAAAACTTACAGGAGCTACAGGCCTTTTTGGGAAAGGTGAATTATTATTCTAAGTTCCTGCCATAAGTGCCCCACATTAAGCATCTGCTCAACCAGTTGTGAAAGAAAAGCATTCAGCTCAGGTGGACCGCTGTCTGTGGAAACCCTTTCACACAGCTGAAGTGCATGCTGGACTTGGAGCCCTGCCTTACACCCTTATCTCCATAATGTCCTCTGGTATTGGCTGCTGATGCTTCTCCCTATGCCCCTGGTGCAGTGCTGGCACACAGAACAGTGACAATTTTGAGCAACAGATTGCCTATACATCAAAGAGGCTGACACCCCTCAAAATGTATACTCTCAATTGAATAAGAAGATGTAGCGATTGCCTTTGCCATTAAGAAGTTACATGTCTAACTATTCAGGAACAAGTTTACTCTCATTATGGACCACAAACCATTGGTAGCACCTGTTGGACCACACTCTCAGCTTGCAGAGAGGACAGGACAACAGCTCCAGTGTTGGGTGCTTTTCCTCAGCTCCTACGATTATAGCATTACATGCAAACTCAAGACACAACACAACCCAGCTTTTGACTGTAAGGAAATCTCCTATTTCTACACTGATGTGGAATAACAGCATACCTTGGACGGATTTCCCATTACAACTGCTCAGATTGCTAGAGACTTGCGCCACGACCCTGTCCTATGGTGTGTCATGCACTATGTGCTCCATGAGTGGCCCACTTATTTTTCAAAGTCTGCCAGTCCAGAATGCAGACTTGGACCTGTCTATCCTGTGTCTTCAGGTTCTGCGACTCCTCCATCGTGGGCATTAGAGTATAATGTGGATGAAAGTCCTTGCAAGGTGACATGCCTACTGGCTGGGACCGAACAAGGATGTGGAGGCAACAGTGCACAGCTGTTCCGCTTGTGCCCACAACCAGGTTGTTTCTTACCAGACCTTCACCCCCTTGGCCCACACCATGTCCCCCTGCAACCACATTCATCTGGACTTTGCTAGCCCCTTTCTAGGCTTTATGTGGCTCACTGTTATGGATGCTTATTCTAATTACCATACATGGTCAGCATGGCACTCACTACCACTGACACCATTCTCAATGCACTCTTCCAGATTCTGGCCATCGAAGGATTTTCCCACACCATCGTGTCACACAGTGAGCATCAATTCATGCAGAGAGACTCTGAACAGTTCTACACATCCAAAGGCATCAAGCACCTGTTTAGTGCACCATTTCATCTGTCCTCCAACAGACTGTAGAGACTGTACGAAGTTTAAGCAACAAATGTTACAGGAAGTAGGCACTTCCACCACAATCACCACATACAGGTCTACCTGTAGTCCAGCAAAGCTCCTTCATGGATGGTAGATGCGTACTCTCCTCCATCTCCTGGCCCCACAGCCCCAGTAGGTCTGATCTGGCACACCAGATGCTACCTGCCGGGATCAGCAGTATAGACACGCTCGTGCTTGGCGAAACCCACGTGGATGCTGGCTACAATGCTTACCACCCGTAGGCAACACCTTATGTCAGTTGACACTACAAGAGACTTGTGGCACCACCATACCAATCAACTCTGTCCATGCTTATTGACCGCACCACCATCAGTGGCTCAGTTTGACCTGAAATGCCAACCTTTGTCGAACCCCCACATGCATGGGTGGAACATGCACTTCAGGGAACCTGTGGTGGCTCCCATAGAGGCATGAATGCAGGTGGCATCCTAACCGCATCCTCTGTTTCCATGGCTATTGTCTCCCCCACCATGATGCCCCAGTACATTGTCAGACGCTCTGGGTACTTCCCTACAGCTAGTGGGGCTTTACTGTCGAGATGGCTCATGTGCTGCCAGATCATATCCACAAGCATAGTCTCGGCTGCTTCTGGCCCTGTGTACCCAATTCAGGGGGAAGGAATCTGACATCCCAGTCCAGCGAGTTTGAAAGTCTGCCTGAAAGCATGGGCTTCAATGATGGCCAATAAATGGCACTGTTCTAACCTGCAAGTGCTCATGTCACCGCTACAGTGTTGGTGACACAAACACACCCATCCTGCCAGCCTATCAATGACTGCAGCTACCCATTAAAGCCAGCAGAGCAGTTGCTCCATAAGTCCACTGTGATTCCATTGTGCTGCTATACTGATCTCGCTATACATCATTGTTTTGTTTCCGGATTAACTGCATCTTAGGTTTTCGATCTCAGTTTACTCATTGGGCTTGTTATTCCAACGCGTCCTCTTTACTGTATGTCTTTCTCTTGATGTTGTCCACCTCTTTGTTTACTCTCTGGTGGCTTGCTGCTGATGCCATTGGCCAGTCTCTGCAGGTTCTCAAAAGATTCCTGGTCTGTTCGATTCTGATCACTACACCTAAAGTATTTAAACCAGTAAAACATTGGTGAGATTAGTAACTCAAAACTAATATGGAGGCTTAGAACACACAAAATTGGTGCAGTTACGCAAAATTGTTGCAAAGTTGTTGTAGAGGAACAGTAAACAGTTTATTCATGTCAAGTCATGTATCTAAACTGCTACCAAGATAACAATACTACAACAGGAGCCTAATACAGTGTATAGTATTATAGTGCCTTTATTGAAACAAAAATATCAAGCACTTAAAAACACTTCAAAAGTTCATATGAGATGTATATAGTCTGCTGGGAATAAGCTAATTTTTCTTCAAAAACCACGATTCACACTGCTGGCCATTAAAATGGAAAGATCAATAAGGAAAGCAAATGACCAATTTTTTCTTATTCTGCATACACAGTACAGTAGGAAGAACATATGATTAAATTTAAGTATAATTTGAGGGCATAGGGGGTGCAAAAGTAAATACCTATGGTAGCAAAAACACTTCATAATGACTCAAACAGAACTTTTATGACAGATATGAATATGTTGTTCCACACTACTTCAATTAAAAGCCAGAGCTCACAATCATAGCTGCTGGTGAGAGGTGGCAAGCCAGCTTCTTGGTAACTCATCACTCCATGTTTTCAGTGGGTGAGAGACCCATAAGCTTCACCATCCACAGCAATAGTTAAGTACTTTCTGTATTGAGGTAGGTCAGGACAGCCTGGGCAACTTGAGTACTTTCATTGTCAAGGTTGGGTATAAACATATAAGCAGATCCTTTCATTGATGATTAACCACATTTAGAGACAACATAAGTCACTGGTACGGACGTTCCCCAATCAAACTATCATCTCTGGAGGAGACTTTATTCATCCAATAACCAATTAGGAAAATTACAATTTTGTACGTGATTGCAATGACAGGATCTCCAGCAAAACATTACTAAATGTGTTCTCAAATAAATACTTAGAACAAATTGTTGGGAAGCCCACTCATGATGGAAATATATTGGATTACTAACAACAAATATATCTGACCTCTTTTAGGATGTCCACACAGTAGCTCGTACCAGTGACCATGAGGCAGTTGCAGCAACAATGATTACCAAAGTACAAAGGGTAACTACAAAGTAGAAGGAGCTATATGGTCAGCAAATTAGATAAACAGGCAGTAGTGTCATATCTTAATAGGGAATTCAAAACATTTAGCTCTGGAGAGGAGCAAATAGAAGAAGTCTATCAAGTTAAGAACAAAATGTTGACCATGCACTTGAAGGACATGTTCTTAGCAGAACAGTTCATAATGGGTGACACAGTTCATGGTATAAATCAATGTAAATAGTCCTCTCAACAAACAGAGACTATAACATAATAAGTGTAAAACAAAGCATTGGGCAATAGATAGGGATATGCTGCATGAAACTTTTTTGGCTATCAAGAGGGCAATGTGTAAACCCTAAAATGACTACAGTTGCAGAAAATTGTCAAAATATCTCTCACAAAACCCAAAGAAACTCTGGTTACATTGTTAAAGGCTGATAGTGGTATCAAAGTTAATGTCCAACACTAATGGATGAGGTAGGGACTGAAATTAAGGGCAGCAAAGTGAAAGCAGCAATGCTGAACTCCATTCTGAAAAGTTCCTTTACAAATCGAGATGTAGGAGCAGGGGCATTTTAACTGCCACAAAAGAGCAAAGATGAGTGAAATAGGTATTAGTGGCAGTGGTGTTGAGAAATAAATCGATAAAATTGAACAAAGCTTCAGCATTCAAAGGAATCCATATCAGACACTGTACCATATTATCAGCTGAGTTAGCCCCTCTTTTAACTATAACCTACTGCAGATATCTTGAACAAAAAACTACACTCAGTGGATAAAGGAAAGCAGACGTGCTTGGGTAGCCCAGATGGTAGAGCTATTGCCCATGAAAGGCAAAGGTTCCAACTTTAAGTCTCGATCTAGCACATAGTTTTAAGCCACCAGGAAGTTTCATATCAGTGCAGATTCCACTGCAGAATGGAAATCTCATTCTGAAAACATCCCCCAATCTGTGGGTAAGACATGTCTCCGCAATATTCTTTCTTCCAGGAGAGCTAGTACTGCAAGGTCTGCAGGAGAGCTTCTGTGAAGTTTGGAAGGTAGAAGACAAGGTACTGGCGGAATTAAAGCTGTGAGGATGGGTTGTGAGTCATGCTTGGGTAGCTCAGATGGTAGAGCACTTGCCCGCAACAAGCAAGGGTCCCGAGTTCAAGTCTTGGTCTGGCACACAGTTTTAATCTGCCAGGAAGTTTCACATCAGTGCACACTCTGCTGCAGAGTGGAAATTTCATTCTGGAACCTCTGTTTTTTACAAATGATGCTATTATTTATAATGAGTTACTGTTCAAAAGACCTGCACAAATATCCAGTCAGGTCTTGATAAGATTTCAAAGTGGTGCAAAATTTTGCTACTTGCTTTAAATGTTCAAGAATGTAAAGTTGTGCACTTCACACTTATTCTTAGCTAAAACAGGTGGCAGACTCTGGTTCATTAATAGAATACTATGGAAATGCAATCAATAAAGGAGATTGCTTACAAATCACTTGTGCAAACTATTCTAGAATATTGCTGAAGTGTGTGGAACCCATACCAAAAAGGACTAACTGGGGATATTTGATGTTTACAGAGAAGGGCAGCATGAATGGCCACAGGTTTGTATGACCTAGGGCGAGTGCCATGAAGATGTTGGAAGAACTGATCTGGCAGAAAGTTGAAGATAGATGCAAACTACCCTGAGAAAGGCTACTTCCAAAGTTCCAAGAACCAGCATTAAGTTATGAATCTAGGAATATATGAGGGCAGTTCAGAAAGTAACCTCCGATTGGTTACAGTGCGGGTTGTGGGGGGAGTAGCGACGCCATCTGTGCGTTCACGCACTCAACAGGTCAGTCGGCATCAAGCCGTGGTCGAGTGAACGTCGTACCTGCGCTAGTTTAGTTTTTGTGGCAGTTTGAAATGTGTGCTGCAATAGAAAACCCCGCCAAATGTGAAGTGCGTGCTGTCATAAGGTTTTTTACAGCCAAAGGATATTCTGCAGCAGCTATTCATCGTGAGCTTTGTGCCGTGTACGGACCAAGAGTTATGAGTGAAGGAGTTGTCCGTGAATGGGTACGTTTATTTAAAAGTGGACGAGAAAACGTTCATGATGAAGAGAGGAGTGGTAGACCATCATTGGTGACTGACGAACTCGTTCAGACAGTTGATGCAAAAGTTCGTGAAAATCGACGTTTCTCAAATTTGGAGTTGTCTACTGGTTTTCCACAGATTTCTAAGACTCTCTTGTACGAGATAGTGACAGCAAGATTGGGTTACCGTAAGTTCTGTGCACGATGGGTGCCCAAAATTCTTACCGACCACCACAAAACTCAAAGAATGGCCTCTGCATTAGACTTTCTGTCACGTTATGAGGACGAAGGAGAACCATTGTTAAACAGAATCGTGACCGGTGCCGAAACCTGGATTAAGTACGTGAACTCTGAGACAAAAGAACAATCAAAGATGTGGACACATTCAAATTCGCCTACCAAACCAAGAAAAGCCTCGCAAGATTTTTCTGCCAGAAAACTGATGGCAACGGTGTTTTGGGATGCCAAAGGGGTGTTGTTGGTTGAATTCATGGAACGTGGTACGACCATTAATCAAGACGTGTACTGTGAAACAATAAAAAAGTTACGACGGGCTATACAGAACAAACGCCGTGGTATGCTGACTTCCGATAACGCCCGTCCTCACTCTGCTCGCAGAACAACGGCCCTTCTTGAGTCCTTCAAGTGGGACGTTATCAACCATCCACCTTACAGCCCAGACCTGGCGCCAAGTGATTATCACCTCTTCATGCATTTGAAGAAATGGCTCGGGTCACAGCGGTTTGATGACGACGAAGAGCTCAAAGATGCGGTCACAGGCTGGCTCCAGGCACAAGCGGGTGATTTTTATGCAGAAGGAATTTCAAAGCTTGTGAAGAGATACGATAAGTGCCTCAATCGCTATGGAGACTATGTAGAAAAATAGTGCAATGATGTAGTTGTAAGATGTATATATTAAAATATTTTTATTTAACTTGGTGTATTTTTTTAAATCAACTGGAGGTTACTTTCTGAACGGCCCTCGTACAACAACTCCCTACATATTGCTCCCCTATGGAACACGAGGATAAGATTAATTACACACGAATATGTACCTAGTGATGGTGTGTTATCTTGTATGGCTGAGAAAACAATGTGTCTGTTATAGGGCCGTTGAACTGTTGCAGGGCTGCGTACAGCCATCCTGAAGCAAGGCACACGTGGGGAGAGCGTTAGTGGTGGGGGTTGTGGGCAGGCACTGTAGGGGAAATGCCAAGTGCTGGAGGGGAAGAGCTGTACTAAACCGAAGCCTATGCTAACTTTTTTTTGTAAATATTGAGTGGGATCCCACATTGTCCACACCTGTTGACCATTCAAAAGGATCTGTCACCTCTGCTTTGGTTAGTACCTAAAAAGAATACTGCTGAAAATGCAGCAATTTATTTTCGCCTCGCCTGTTAACCATTTCTAAGTTTCATAGAAGCATCATGAGTGGCGAATTTTGTGTACAACATACGAATTTCTCTTGTTGCCATGTTAAAATTTGCTTCTTTTGCCAAAACACAGTGGAGTCTACACAGAATCACCACAGTAACATATTGTGCATATACAATTGCAAGAGAATTCTGAAACAGCTGTTTATTAAATTTATTAAGTTAGGAACTGAGAAAAAGAAAGGTCAGTATTTTATGAAGAAGCACATCCTTGGTACAAAATAAACATGTAATGTCTACACTAACATTGTTCTAAAACCTGTAGCATTTATCATTTGACCAGTTATCAATGGCCTAGAAAAATTATATTCTTTCATTGAAAAAGTCTGTAGATTGTGGGATAATGAGGTAGATAATGAAGTTTTGTACAGCAGTCAAATGGCAAAATACTCCTCTCTTTGCATGCCATCATATGCCAAAATCCCATTTCATATCTCAGACTGTTTATATAATAAAGTGCATATTTCACTCTGACACAGGATGATCACAAAACATATTATGTAATATCCACCCCATGCAAAATCACAGACGACTCCCACTTCTCATTGCAAACTTTTTCAAATTTTGCACAGTGTGTTACTTATCACAATAGCTAAGACCATTAACAAAATGTTGGGCTCATCACCATGAATCTGACATATAAAGCTATAAGTAATGTAAAAGTGAATTTGTTTATCAAACAGTTTCAGGAAAATCATTTGAGAAAGATTGACACGTGTGCACCTTTATTCAGTCATCACCGACTGGCCAAAAGGTGGCAAACACTGTCAGCTCCCCTTCTGCACAAACAAATGAACTTGCCCAGCACTTTGGATGAAAACTGTTCACTCCACATTGGCCACTGCAACCTATGCAGACTCTACCAACATGAGCACCAACACTGAGGGACAATAAAATTCAGTCCCAGTAGGCCACAATCCTGCTGCTGTCAAAGTCTGACTTATGCTGGCACAGGTTTCTCCTTCTTACATAAGGCATAACATGACATTCTCACAAACAAACAACATTCAATGTGTTTGCTGAATGAGAAACCCACTGCTTCTTTCCTTATATATAGAATGTAGATGGCATTACTCCTACCTACTTTGAGCAGTTCCACCAAAATGCTAACCATTTGTGTGTCCAAGCATGCCAGTTTGATGTTTGTTACAAGTTATCTTCAAGCTGTTGCAATTTTAATGGCTTGCGATGTATCTACAAGTCCTCATACAATTTCATCTGGATTGCCACAGGGAACAATACTGAGTTGCTTTCTTTATATTATTTATACATCAGATCCCCATAAGCACTTCCTACCCCTGGCACACAGTCTATTGTATATACAGGGTAGTGTACAAAATGTGTCACCATTTTGTTTTTGAATAAACACTTTGCTGTCACAAACCCAAAGGAAAATATACTACCACAGAAAGAACTCTGTGAAGAATAGTTCTAACCCAGCACTTGCTCTACATGTCCACCATTCTGATTCCTAACTTCCTTCACATGAACACTGATGTTAGCAATATCCTTATGCCATGTCTTCCACAATTTAACTGGAAACTTGAAGAATAAGGTATCCGAATTCCATTAAATCATGTAGACATTTCAGGGAAATTGCTTCCTTCACGTACCCCCACAGAAAGATGTTACATGGGTTGATGTCTGGACTATTGGGTGGACCAAAATTGTCCATGAATCTGAGTGAAGCAACTCACATGTCAATACACTCATGTAAGAAATCCAAGACAGTGTTTGCAGTGGATTTGCTCCATCTTGCATGCACTATTGCATACTGAAGGACAACACAGTAGCAAGAAGCTGTGGAACAGAAGTTACTGTGGGGCATGCTTAAATAACGCACATTGTTCACAGTTTCTTCAAGGAGAAAAGGTCCAGTAACACTGTGACTGGATATCGTGGCCCACACTGTAATCCTCGGAGCAAGAAAATGTCATTCATGAAGCACTTGTGGATTTTCAGTAGCCCAAAAGTGTATATTTTGTTTGTTAGCTGCTATATCCGAATGAAAATGCTCCTCATCTGAAAACCAAGCATTCTTCAGAATTTGTTCCCAACCCCCACCCAGCAGGCAAACAACTGTTTCTGCCATTTGTGTTTTGCAGTTAACTTCTGAGCAGATGTCATCTTGTACAGGTACATTCAGAAGTCCCTTTGAAGTATCTGTTGAACAGAGCACCTGGATATGCCCAGTTGCACTGCTGCCTTTCAGCACGATTTGCTGGGGTTTCTCTGTGGAACACCTTATACCATTTCAATATTCTCTGGTGAACAAACAAGTTTTAGCCAAGGCTGCGTTACTTCCAATACTGATCCTTCCTGTACAAATTAATCACACAGCCTGTGAATGGTTCTCTTGTAAGGGGCCCACCATGTGTTAAACTGTTGTCAAAACTGCCTCTGAGTCTCAACAGGACTTTTTGTTTCATGAAAAAGTAACAACTGCTAATCGTTGCTGCATTGTTACTCATCCACTGTACGTCATATTGTACAGACTAGGCTCACAGCTATGGTATCTCCAAATTTTTCTGCTACTGTAGTTGAGATAATCAATGGGATACCTAGTGTGCTTCATAAATTATGTACAAAACAAATGTTGATGCATTCCGTATGCCACTCTATAGGTGATGTCTACATTAAACAGTCTATCAGTCAAGCTGAAGATCAGGCATAGCAAGATTTAAACACACCAATGAAGAGCATTAATACATAGCTTTTCAACAATGGGCTATCAGTGTTAGCACAGAAATATATCTAAAAACAAAGATGATGTGACTTACCAGAAGAAAGCGCTGGCAGGTCGATAGACACACAAACAAACACAAACATACAAACACAAACATACACACAAAATTCAAGCTTTCGCAACCAACGGTTGCTTCGTCAGGAAAGAGGGAAGGAGAGGGAAAGACGAAAGGATGTGGGTTTTAAGGGAGAGGGTAAGGAGTCATTCCAATCCCGGGAGCGGAAAGACTTACCTTAGGGGGAAAAAAGGGCAGGTACACACAAGCGCGCGCGTGCGCGCGCGCGCCCACACACACACACACACACACACACACACACGCGCCCGCCCACACACACACACACACACACACACACACACATTTCCATCCACACATATACAGACACAAGCAGACATATTCCACATATTGGAATATGTTTGCTTGTGTCTGTATATGTGTGGATGGATATGTGTGTGTAATCTATGACTTTATTTGTCAAGTTCCAAGAAATGCTTTACACCATTCAGTCTAATAGCAGCAGTCATGTTAGATTTCTATGTATCACCGTTTGCAAAACAGTGAGTTAGATACCATATACACAGGGTGTTCAGAAATTCCCATTACAAACTTCTAAGATTTGTAGAGGGGAGTGTGTACATAATATTTTGAATACAAACCCATGTCCGGAAATGTACCATTTCCATTCTACAATGGTTTCACTTCAGAAGTGATTGGGTCATCTGTCCTTCCACTCAAGCTAACTGATCCTGCATATTCGATCTTCCTACAGATTGTACTGGATCCATTCTTGGAAGCTGTGCCACTGAAACTCCATCAGGAAATGTGGTTTCGGCTTTATGGCGCACCATCTCACTTCTCATGTGTGGTTCGGAGACATCTCAACAGATGATATGGGGAAAGATGGAAAGACCGAGGTGGTCCAACTGTGTAGCCATTGCAGTCGCCAGATTTAACTCATATGGACTACTTCTTGTGGTGAAATAATGAAAGTTTAATTTACAAGACTTCTGTAAAGTCAGAGGAAGATTTGCTGGCATGAGTTCTGGGCACTACAGTAGAAATTGAAGTGACACCAGTTGGGATGGAGAGAGTGTACCAAAACATACTTCACAGGTACAATGTTGGTGGTTGCCATATCGATCTGCTGTTGCAATGCGTCAGTACTGTTCTGTATGTAGTGTGCTGGGTTCTTTATTGTTTTGGAATATTGTAGACATGTAATGTTTAAGTGTTAATACAAACAAGTGCGCTTAAGTGATATATGGATGTTTCGTTTCGATTTGTTACCTAGTAACTGTACTATGTCACACCTAATTCAGTTCCTCAATCAGAATTGAACGAGTTAAACATCTGAACTGAAACTGTTGTATAATGGAAATGGTATGTTTCCAGACAATGGTTCCTATTGAAAATATTATGTATTCACTCCCCTGTACAAGTCCTAGAAGTCTGTAATGGGAATTTCGGAACACCCTGTAATCTTCACTGATGCATACCTTCACAAGCAACACAAGGTGGCACCAGAAGTTTGTAACTGCGGTTGACCTGTTGATGTCAACCACCAAATAAAAGCTGCATGCTGCATTTCTTTCAACCTTGCTGTGCATCACAGACTTCCTCTAGCTGGCCCTTCAGGTAGTTCTACTCAGCACTTTAGAACTCAAGTGGTGGCTATGTACTTTTTTTGGATAATTCTTAAATCAGTTAATGATAGTATTTACTATATTTGGACTGGTTTTACAAGAAATCAGTATACTTTGTATTATGTTGAGCAACTTAAAACAAATAGGTCATCTTACCCCTACTTCAGATCCCATACAATTTTTTAGAAATAACTGTTGAAGCATTTCTTAATTCTCAGACCACCCTGTTCATCAGTTTTAGAATTATTAGATTTTTGTCTTTTGCAAAAGCTATAACATGTTCCCTCTGTCAATAGTCTTATAGCTATTACGCATCCACACTCTACTGGGTTTCTAGAGAAAAATGCACATTTAAAATATGCAATGTACAGGAATGAAAATGAGAAATCTCTTGAACCTTCAAGAAGAAATGGGAAAATAAAATCTGTTTTCAATTTGCTGAATTTGTCAGGGGATTCACATTATGTATCTGAAATATTTTAAATTTTGAACCAACCTTTCACACTTTCAACAAGGGAAGAACCTCCATTTGATGACAAGAGACCAACCAGAGATTGAGTGACAGCAAAATTCGCTGATATTTCAACTCCAAGTGGCTGCTTCCTAAGAGCTGCACTTAATAGTTCCTGTAAACACAGAGAAGACAGTTGGCAATGCATATTAAATATTATCACTTAACACATCAATGAAATGATAAGTGGTAGTCAAATGAAAATGAGACAGAGGTAAAAAAAGGTAAGTAAGCTGTTCGTTATTTCAAAAGTAATTGCCATAACTGTTAATAGATTTATGTCACTGTGTGGAAAGGCAGTCAGTGACTTCATGGAAAATGTCTGCAGTTACCTATAGAACCTTGAGTTTACCGAGGCATGCACCTCTGGTCCTGTAGTACAGTTTTTTATATTTTGTTGAGTATGTGCTCGCTGTGCAACAAAGATATCAATTCCCATCTGCCAACTGCATGCATACAATGTGCTGGAGTTCTGAGGTGCGCACCTGTTCTTTTATGTTGTGGCTCTTGAGATGAAAGAAAAGAATTTGCTCTTTTGATTGTTAGCCATAGTGTGATATAGACGAAAAGTAAACTGCTCATCTGTGATACTATTCACCATAGCACCAAGCGAGGGAAAACCGTCATTGTATTTTCTCCTAAATAAACTTCAAGGTGTGATTGTTGCTTGAACAACTTCTTATTACAATTATCTTGATCCATGTTCATAAGTACATGCAGTTTGGAGGTGGGAAGGGTTATCAGAAGTGGATCAATGGATAGAGCCTGCACTTTGGATCAAGCTCTTTTTGAGGAAATTTTCATTTAACTTCTTAAAATACAGTACAGTGGTCACTGGCCATTAACCAATGACAGTGCTGTGCCTTGCTCAACGTACAGTGCATGTATCAGCAACTTGCTTTAAATGAACAGAAATGTAAAAGTCTGAAGTCCACAAAATGCAGAAAAGTAGTACTCTATTACTACAATATCAGAGCTACAGTTGGAATCAGTCAACTCATACAAATACATGGATGTCCCAATTTGCAGGGGTAAATAACAGAATGATCACAAAGGCTCAATCATAGTGTAATGAAGGTAGCAGAATTCAGTTCATTTGCAGGACACTCGGAATATAATGACAATCTAAAAAGGAGACTGCTTCACAACACTTGTGCAATCCATTTTAAACTAATAGCCAAGTGTGTGGGGCCAACATCAAAAAACACTAACATTTTCAAAGAAGGGTAGCATGAATGCTCACAAGGTTTGTTTGACTCACAGTAGAGAATCAAAGAAACAACAAAAAAACCTACATACCCTAAAACAGATGACACTTATTGCACAAAAACTTACTTACAACATTTAAAGAACCAGTATTAAGTGTAGAATTTAGAAATACACTGCCTGTCACCCTGCAGAGATTTCAAAGACTTGATTACTCTAATTACAGCATGCTCAAAGACACACAATTCCCCCATGATATCTACTGACAAAGTTTCAAGAAGCGGTCTTAAGTGAAGAAACTGGAAATGTATTTCAGTCCAATATTTATCATGCTTGCAGAGACTGTTAAGACAAGCTTACACTAATTACAGCATGCGTACACATATTTATGCAGTCATTCTTCGTGCACTCCATATGCGACTGGAAGACACTCAATCCTCATTTCTCCAAAACCTCAATACCAGTGGTGGCTCATAGCTAAAATCAGTGGGGACTTTGCTCCAGAAAATTTTTAGTATTTCTTTTAAAACTGTTTTAAAGGAAACAAGAATGAAAATTTATTCAGAAACTTGATAAAATACAAGTAGTATAGGTTAAAATTTCAATAAAAATCTAATTAAGACCAAATCCATTTAGTTTTATTCTAAAGCATCTTCAGTGGTCATGTTCTTTTGTTGTTTACTTCACTCTTCCTGTTCTTCCACATATGTGTGTTATATTTTAACACACAAGACTTTCACTAACACAAAACATATTCACATTTTTGTGTGTTGTGGAGAACCACTGTCATCCTAACATATACATGGAAGAACAGGACGAATGACATAGACAAAAAAACTAACTTCTAAAGGTGCTTTATAATAAAACGTTTTTGGTCTTAATAAAGCTATCATTAAGGTGCAAAAGATGACGTTAAACCTATGCAATTCATGTATCTGTAACTGCACAAAAAAGGGGCTGAAAAACAAAGAAGGCAACACATACTTGACAAAATCCTAAAAGATCGAACTCCACAGATTAACTTACTGCAACCTAAACCACTACAGTTCAAGCATGATTGATTCATTTAAAAATGACAAGCATGACTTATTTATTTTAAAATGAAATCTATTCTTATTTTAATTTGTGCAAAAAGATTAATAATGTTTTCCCTTGATCTCTGTGTGATAAATCAGGATATTTTTCTTTGCTGAAATCGCTGCAAACACATCAAGTCTTTCCAAATTCATAATCCATCTTATAAAAGCTTTTATTCTTTTTACTATCAAAAACCAGCATTCTGCCTATGATGTAGTCATGGGAACGGACCTGAGGATTTTTTTCACAGTTTTATTAAGAAAATCATGTAGAACATTTTCCAAGATAAATTTCAGCAGCTCAATTAATTTCTAGTATTCATAAATATCAGACCTAAAAAGAATACTTTTAGTTAAGTTTCAAGCCTGCTTTGCCAGTTATAGGATATGCTTCAGTGTCAGTAATCTCTCTTCTGCTGGAGAATTTCCGCTGTTTAATCCTTGTACCATTGAAAATGTGAATGATACAACTATTAGCGTCAGTGGTGTTGAGAAACAGCTGAAATAATCAAATTGAACAAAGCTCCAGGGCCCGATGGTATCCCTATCAGATTCTATACTGAATATGCAGCTGAGTTAGCCCCACTTCTGACTATAATCTATCATAGATCACCAAAACAAAAGACTGTGCCCAATAGTTGGAAGAAAACCACAGGTCACACTCATCTATAAGAAGGGTAGTGGAAGTGACCCATAAAACTACCATCCAATGTCCTTGATACAAATTTGTTGTAGAATCTTAGAACATATTCTGAGCTCAGACATAATGAGGTTCAAACACGTGAAACGCAACTCACACATCTCTCACATGACATACTGGAAGCTTAGGTATCAAGGCAGTCAGGTAGATGCAGTATTTCTTAATTTTCGAAAAGTATTTGACTCAGTACCACACTTGTGCTGATTATCGAAAGTTTGATAACATGGGGTAATGTGTGAAATCTGTGACTGGACTGAGGACCTTTTGGTAGGGAGGACACAGCATGTTACCTCGGATAGTCATTGTCAGCTGTAGAAGTAACTTCAGATGTGTCCCACAGAAGTGTGTTGGGACCCTTTCTGTTTATGTTGTATACTAATAATCTTGCAGAGAATATTAATCGTAACCTTGGACTTTTTGCAGATGGTACAGTTACCTATAATGAAGTACTGTCTGAAACAAGCTGCATAAGTTTTCAGTCAGATCTTAATAACATTTTAAAATGGTGCAAAAATTGGCAATGTCAACTTGCTTCAAATGTTCACAAATGTAGAACTGTGCACTTCACAAAACGGAAAGACGTATCCTATGATTATAACACCAATGACTCACAGTTGGAATTGGCCAAGTCATACAAATACCTTGGTGTAACGCTCTGTAGGGATGTGAAATGGAAAGATCACACAAGCTTGGTTGTGTGTAAAGATCACTCGTGTGAGCCATTCTGGAAGATTGCTCAAGTGTGTGGGATTCGTACCAAATAAGACTAACAGGGGACATTGAATGTATACAGAGGAGAGCAGCACGAATGATCACAGGTTTGTTTGACCTATGGGAGAGTGTTGCAGTGATATTGAAGAAACTGAACTGGCGTACTCTTGAATATACATGTAAACCATACTTAGAAAGTCTACTAAGGCTGTGTCCTACATGAGCAAAAGGAGCGAGTGACTCCTGAATACGCGACACTCCAGTGACAAGCAGTAATATCGAACGAAAACCTTGGGTGTCTTGTGCACTACAAGATAGCTGCATGAGGGCCAACCAGCTGTTTTTATAAAACGGCGCCCTTAACCTGTAGAATACTGCAGCTGGAGAGTAAGGCTACAGAATTAGGCATACTTAAGAAAATAAAGCGAAAAGGAACGCTGTGCATGAAATTTACAAAGGGAGGAATCTCCATGGAGAATTTCATAAGTGTCGTGAACTACGAAGATCACCAGACAAGTTCTTTGAATACACATGAATGAGCAGAGGAGCAATTGACTATCTCATCAATCAATTAAATATTAATTTTTTTTTTTTTTTTTTTTTTTTTTTACATGATCAAGAACTTTTAACAGCCAATAAATGTGGAGGAATGACTATTACATGACTAACTACGCTAAATGCAAACATAAACATACAGTTTGATACCAGCGAGCTGTGGTGTGGGGGTAGCATATACAGTTCTTAATTACAGCTAAAGGAGAGGTCCTGGGTTCGATTCCCAGACATTCTTATATTTTTACTGACTCAGTTATGATTCTGTATACTAAGTTTTTAATATACTGTTTACACTGCAACGCTAAGTATATTTTTAAGGTCTCCAGAGAACTTGAACTTCACACTTATCCCAGTATATCACAAACGTTTAATTCCTAATAAATTACAATGAACCATGAAATTTTACAGATATTTTATGAGGCGAACTTAATTTATCAGCAGTCAGTGCTAAAGCCAAGTGTTTCAATTACTCTAAATAGTCTGTTAAAGTAAAGCTTACAAAATTTTTTAAAAGAAAATCAAACGTTTTGTGTAACGATTTGTCTAAAAGTATGAAATAAAAAATATTATGGAAACGTTTGGTGCACCTCATTTTCTGTTCATGATTTCGAGCATCGTACAAAGGCACATAGAATGTTTCTCTGATCTACTTATTTCTTTTACACAGATCATTTCATAAAATATTTGACTGATTTCTTCCATCTTTGAATTTCAAGTTTTATTCAGAAAGCATGATCTTACTGACTCCTCATTTGCGTTCCTAACATACTTGATTGGAAGGAAGCCTTTTTGACATTTAATTACTCCACCAATGTATCTTTTTATGCTCAAAATAGCTAGGTCTTGAACAGATGACATTTTTGACACTTCATTTACAGCAGCTTTTTGTGAAATATTTCAATTTTTCCTCAGCTTATTAATCAAGTTTTCATTCATTACCCTGATTACTTTCAAGCAGTTAAATATTTTCATGCCAAATTATACCTCATGCTGGTCACTTTGATATCCCGTTTACCTGTTTCTCTCCCTTTGTTTGGCTATGAAAATTTATACACAACCTCATAGTGTAAGTTATAGGGAGTTTTTTTTTTCTCTGCTCACACATTTACAAAAGCATATTGAGTGTCAATCATATGATGAAATAGTCCTTTCTGTGTGCTGTCAGTTCCAAAATTTGTCATTTCGATATACTGAACCTTTTATGAGATACGACAGTTTTTACGACCACTTGATTCCCGAAGCGCAGGAAAGGTTTGGATGTGCCGCGAGCGACCCGTCTGAGGACATAACAACCAATATTTCAAGAATGAAAAGAGATATCATCCCAGTCTCAACTTTAAATAAAATTTAGATATATTGGTTACATTTCATACGCAATAATGTATGGCCTTAAATGAAGCTATAGGTTACTGAAGAATCAAATATTTTCATCAAATAGTTTTCTTAAAATTGGATTTTAAGTATTTCATAGCTGCCATCACATCCACTCCACTGCTTTGCCAAGAAGACACGTGGCTGTCGCTCTGTGTCACACATGCTGCAGCGACAATATTCAAACACATTTGAATTCAAATGTCGCCAGCTGCAGCGGGACACAGGCAGCGACACAGATGTCGCTCATGTAGGACACTTCCGTAATTACACCTGCGGTTGTGTTTTGTTATCGCCTGAAGTTGTCGCGCACTGTCGCTCGCTTCTGTTGCTTACGTAGGACATGGCCTAACAGTTTCAAGAACTGGCTTGAAATGATGTCTCAGGAATATACTACAACCCACTATGTATTGCTCATATAGAGTTTGTGAGGATAAGATTAGAATAACTACAGCACACACAGAGGTATTCAAACAATCATTCTTCCCACTCTCCATATGTGAATGGAATGGGAAGAAACATCAATAACTTGCACAATGGAATGTACCCTCTGCCATGCACTTTGCATTGGTTTGCAGAGCATGGATGTAGATGTAAATGTTTATTCTTGAAATCAGTGAAGCATTTCTTATTGAAAAATTTAGCAGCTGTAAGTGTTTAGTGGAGGAATATTTCCCCATTATATTAACACCTATAAGGTTACACACTACCTAAGTTTCTGCCATGAATGTCTTTGAACAATTCTCTCAGTACCTTCAGTTTCTTAATTCTGAAATATCAATTTTGACATTTGTTATATTATTCATTATCTTTAAACACACTTATTTATAGAGATTGTATTTAGTTGTAAATTATTTCAATATGAGGCATAATCTAATGAAAAAGCCCCTCCCAAATCCTGAATTTATCATTATTCAAGTATTTTAAGATTCATGTTGCTTCTGCAATGGCTGGATATGCATTTGATGTCTGAATTTTAGTAAGGCAGTTTTTTAAAGATTGTAAATTTGTGTGATCTCAGTTTATGGTCTGTATGTTTAAGTTCCATGTTGTAGAGGAAGGTTGTGTAACACCGATATCCAAATGCTTCTTGAGAAGGACACACATTGTGTGATTTTGAGAAGACTGTAGGAATAGTCAGAATTTGAGAGAAAAGTATTCTTGCATTTTGAGTAATACTTCCAGTATTGATCACTGTTAAATGCAACAAATATATTCCATGTTGTTGTTGATTACTGGCTGAGACATTAGACTATCAAATGCCTCTTTTCTTAATTGCAATTTTTTCATGGAGAGAGAGTTGTGAAATTTTAAGCTGTTTAAGTTCACTTACAGTCACAGAACTTATTTCTTGAGAATGCACGGTGATGGTTGAAAAAAAAAAGAATCAAATAGAATAGGTGAAAACCTTCAAGAATATGGTACACTGTTTTGAAGCATTAAAAATGCGGAGTAAATGAAAGCTTCCTTCCACAAGCACACCGGGACGGGCACTTCAGGAGCGACAGTGTCCTCTGTCCCTCAAAGCCTCGCATGTCGATGCCTACAGTGCACAACAATCAAACACCTAACTCCTATACATAGATTATTTTCTTTCTTTTATAAACTGGAGAATAGCTACTGGCACTACACTTAAGGATTATATATCGTACAAGTATAAAGAAAAAATTAAAGGAAAAGCGTCTCATTATATTAAATGTTATTGATAATAAGTGGAAATAGGGGGTGCTGCAGTGCCACATTGCCTGTACGCAATCTGCCGCCACCACCACTGCTCACAACCTTCTCTCCCCATCCCCAATGTACCACCTTCCTGCACACTGACCTCCACATCTTTGATGGCTCCATCTACACCTCTGTCCAGACTACACACACTAACCACCATTTCAATGGCTGTCACCTCTTCCACACCAAAACATCACTCCCATATAGCCCGGTCAATCATGGACAGCGTAACTGCAGTGACAGGATTCCATTGTCCAAGAAGCTGGAAGTCTCACGAGGGCCTTCACGAAAAGGTGCTGTCTCCCACACCTAGTCCACAAGCTGCCCCGTCATCAACCAGTATCACCACAGACTGGAACAACTGAACTGTATACTTCACAGTACCACTCTAGACTGGAACAACTGAACCATATTCTTCACCAGGGATTTGATCATCAATTGTCAAGCATGGAAATGAGGGACACCCAATCCAAGATCCTTTGTACCCTCCTAAAGGGTGGTCCAATCCTATGCCACTTTCAATACCAATCCCATGCCACACGTGTCTTATCACTGAGGAAGATACAGGAGTAAGACCTACCCCAATCCATCCACCCAGCACTTCCTATTCCAGCCCATCCCACCACAGGGCCGCTGCGAAAGCAGCCACGTCATTACCAACTCTGCTGCAATCGCTGCACAGTGTTTTATGTGTGACAACCAACTAGCTGTCCACCAGAATGAATGGCTACTACCAAACTGTGACTGAGAACTAAGTTGATCAACCAGTGACAGAACATGCAACTGATCACAACATTCCCTAGTTCAATGGCTGCTTTACAACACAGGTCATCTGGATCCTTCCCACCAACCTCAGCTTTTCTGAACTAGGCAGATGTGAGTTATATTTGCAACATACCCTTCACTCCTGTAATCCTCCTGACCTCAGGCTCCATTGACCCACCATCCACGCTCTCTACACAACAGTTGCCCCATCCTCTGGCTTAACCCCTTCACCCCCCCCCCCCCCCCTCCACACCGCCTTTATTGCGTGCTGCACCTCTCTACTGGTTCCACTAACTGTTTATCATGTGCTTAGTCTGTGTACCTACCACCCCTCCTTCCCAAAGTTCTAATCTATCGCATTGAAGGATTTATATCCTGAAATCAAGCAATTTCTCTTTCTCTTTTATGTGTGCCTGTCAACAACTCTATGCTCCTGCAATTTTGCTATTTGTTTCCTTTACTCCTAAATTATTTACATTATGCCAGAAGTTCCCTTACTTTATTTATACTGTTGTTCAGGCACAGTAAGGTGACATGCGTGACTAGAGAACTTGGATGGGTGATACAGTCTGACCAATGTTGGGTGTGTACCTACAGTTTAATGGAAAAATGGTTTATGATGGTGTAAAAGGGTGCTACAGATGATTCTTTATACCACATATGATAAGGTTATATTTCAATGAACACTTCTTGGCAGATCATGTATTCCTCACTTCTCCCACTTTCTACTATATTGGTTTATCTGAAGTGCTTTGTATCAAATTAATTTATTGTAACACAATACAAGGAAGAAAAACCACATAACTAATTTACATCAACATAATATACAGAAATAATGCATCATTTAGCTTTATTTGTGATGTGAGTATTTGAACATTAGTGTATGAGCCACAATAACAGTTTAAAATTTATACTCAGTGTTTTATCTGGAGTAGAGAGTGCTAACTTTCCCTCTTCTGCACCTCACATGAACACCTTGCACAATATTTATGTTATTTTCTGAAAAAGTATTCACAACGAAGATGCATTATAAATTTTAATGTTTCGATGACACAAAAGAGATTACAAATGTAGCACTGACATAAAGAATAAGAGAGGGCTTTATCAAGTTTACTATTTCAGAATTTGTATAAAGTGAAAATCTAAATCAGCTTGGTCAACCATAGATTTGAACATTAATCCTCCTCAATTCAAAAATGGATTTCACTCTGTTGTAAGAACTAGATATCACTGATTACATATAGGGATGAACAAATGAATTCTGTGACTGTTAACCCTTTAATTGCTATGGAAGTGTTAACGCGCATGCCTTTGTGCCTGTCCCCGTGTGCTCTGAATGTGTTTACGCGTGCCACCAGTCCTTCTGGTGGCACGCGTAAACACGTTCAGAGCACACAGGGACACGTACAAAGGGCGCACACATTAACACGTTCAGAGCAGTTAAAGGGTAAAAGGAAATAAGGAATACTATGGTTTAGTTAGTACCTAGGTACCACCAATTAACAAATGTGAGAGCAGGTCCCAGCACGATGGTAAATATAATGCCACAAGAATCTCAGAATTACATTTAAAAGTCCCCTCACCTTTGTGCACATATTGACAACAAGCCTAGAAGCTTCACTATCAGTAGTAGCAAGTGCTGCAATGGCTGAACTAAGATAGCGTAAACATGTTGCAGCTGCTCCAGACAGATTTCCTGGAAATCGCAGAGTGGGCTTCACTGTAGTCACAGCTGGAGCACATGGCGTGACGGACCACGGTTCAAACGTGGAAGATGCTGGAAGATTTCCAGGTAACTCAATGCGAGATGCTGCAGTCAGAGTCATCAGGCGCACCACCTTGCGCACATCTGTCAAACCTATTGCTTCAAGGCCAGCAGGAAGACTGCAAGAATTACCACTGTAATATAAAATTGACTTTTCAGCAGCCTGATACAAGTTGAACATTTCTCTTAACAAGTCGACATAAAAAACAAAAATAGTAAGCCAGTACAATAAAGAAAAGCTGCTATTTCTTAATCACTAAAACTGGTGGAACTAAATAAGACTTATAGAAAATGAAATAGCAAGAAATCATGTATTTCAAACTGATTCAAAAGGTGATTCTGTCATTCAATGAGGTATAGTGGACAAGAAAAAAAAAGTTGACACTCATGCACATACCATAAGCTAAAACTCATGATGAGCTCTGGCTTGGAAGAACATCTAATATATGCTGCAGAATTCGGAATGAACAATAGAATGAAATAAGCAAGTACAAAATTTAGAACATTCGTAATGAAATATGTATAACCAGCTGAACAACACAGACATAAGTAAGGACCAACAAATGAGAGCAAAAGATGTCTATAAGATTCATAAAAGAATAAAAAAAAACAAAGGTTGACAAGAAAAGAAAGAATAGGGAAAAAGAGGACAACAAGGTGAAGAAAACAATGTAAAATGGGAAATACGTAGAGAATATACAAACAAGACAAGCAGCGAGACACACAGTGATCTATCAGGTTTTCTCGGCATGATTTCTGGATATTTTGTAGAGCTTATATTTCAATTTTCACATAATATTTTGATGACTGACCCAGCCATCATCTCAGAGTGCTGTGAGTTATGCTGTTATGTGTATTCATTGCCTGGATTTCAACCAGACTGTGAACTGTTGTTGGTCTAATGCCTCTATATATAGCCAATTGTAACTTGGCTCTCGATGTTCACTAAGCCTGCTCTTTAGTTTTTCAGAGCCCCATTGACATTCCTTGAAATATGCACTCTCTCAGTGTTTCATGGAGTATCAATGTGGGGTCTGAAAAGCAAAAAAAGACTCAAAGGTCTGTACAGTAACAGGACAAGATACACCTATTGAAGTACACAATACATCTTGTTACTAAACACCATGATACATTGTAAGTTTGTAATGTGGCTTCATCTTTATGGTCCTGTCTTGATTTTCAACTTAAATTAATTATTGGTACTCAACATTTGAGACAAAACAGAAAATACTTCAACAGAATTTTTGCCCAAGCCTTGGAAAATGACATAAATTGTTCATGAAGTAAACATATGTTAATTAGTAGTTTTAAATATAAGACAGGCTAGTGGATTTTGTACAGAATAACTGGCTGAGTATCTGGCACAGCATAGTTATCTATTTAGAGTAGTCTCTTATTAGTGCATGTCGTCCTTTCTCCTCTCTCTGCCTACCTCCTCGCATTTCCATTTTCTGTCCATCTCCTCTTCCCTCCTCTCTCTGTCCATCTTCTCCTGCTCCCGTCTTTGTCCATCTCCTCCTACCCATCTCTCCATTAATCTGCTCCTCCCTACTCTTTCCACCTGCTCCTTCTCCTTTGCCCATCTCTTACTCACCTCTCTCTTTTATTCCATCTCCTCCCCGTCACTCTCTGTCCATTTCCCTTCCCTGTCATTTCATTTCCTCCTCCTCCCCCCTTTCTGTCACCACATTATCACCCAACCCCTAATAGGTATTTCTTTCCAGATCATAACTAATATGTGTACTAAATTAGACTGAAATTGTTCTACAAATTCAAGATCAGCTTTTTATCTGTGGCTTTGCACACATACGCACATGTCAAATATATTTCACACATGCTTGTATGCATAGTTCACCTGTATCTCTAGCGAATTTTGCCCTGCAGCTTCATTTTCTTGAGGCTCAATGTTTATGGCACTGTATCTCCAGAACTATGTACCATAAAAAGATATAAATTTGCGGATACATCAGGTGGTATATATGGTTACTGTCTGCAAAATGTGTTTTGAATAGAGATAGTAGTAA
This sequence comes from Schistocerca americana, assembly GCF_021461395.2. Lineage (NCBI taxonomy): Eukaryota > Metazoa > Arthropoda > Insecta > Orthoptera > Acrididae > Schistocerca > Schistocerca americana. Next base: position 393,850,250 of record NC_060125.1, on the reverse strand, counting down.
AGAAGTAATAAGTTTAAACAGTGTGCATGATGTGGCACACATCTCAGTGTTTACATCATAACTTCTGAACGATGTGTTGAAAACAGATATAATTTTGCAGGTACACCCAGTGGTATATGTGGCTACTGTTTGTAAAAATGTGTTTTGAATAGAGCTAGTAATAAAGAAGTAATAAATTTAAATGTCAGGCATAAAGCAAAAGTTTTTCATGCAACTCAGTTTTCTGACATGATAACTTATGAACTGTGTGTTTCATGATGATATAATTTTGCTGGTAGATTCGGTGGTATCTGTGAATACTGTATGCAAAATGGGTCATGAATACAATTAGTAGTAAAGAAGTACTAAATTGAAATATCATGCTTCATGTGGCAGTTTTACTCCGTGAATAATGAAAATGAAGTAAGGGATATACTTTTTCCGTTTCATCATTTTGTAGGGTTTGTCAACAACAAAAAATTTCTTAAAGGTTTGAAATGATGTGTAAAGTTTGTTGCCACTCACTAAGTGCTCTCACTCCATCTACAGAGTGATTACTGTGTAGAGATGCGAGCTGACTTGTTGACCCTTCGCTCATAGCTCCAGGCTGTGTTGGCTTCTGTCACACACCTTGAGGCTGCTGCTAAGAGGCATCACTGTGGAGGGTCAGATGCAGGTATGTGAGGGACGTCAAGCACATTCCGTGTCCACTGCCGTGGCCACCCCAGGTACTACCTGCAATGAGGTTGATCCCTCACCCGTGGTCGAGTAGGAGATCATTCCCATGTCTGGCAGGCAGTGAAAGACTTTCAAAGGGGCTGATCATAGGGCCTCCCCAGTTTGTTTTAGGCATTATCTGTGGCTGACGAAGTCTCTAAGCTGGATGCAGTCACCCACCCTGTTCCATAGCAAGTTTCTCATCCGCGAGGTCTGGGCATTCAAAGATGGTGGGTTTGCTGGTAGTTGGGAGTTCCAACATTAGGCGCGTAATGGGGCCCTTAGGAACATGGCTGCCAAGAAGGAGAAGGAAGCCACTGTGCACCTCTTATGCATACTGGCGGGAGTCATTCTGAATGTGGAAAGGGTGCTTCTGGATGCTATAAAGAGTACAGGGTGCAGCCAACTGCAAATGGTGGCCCATATCAGTACTAGTGATGTGTGTCACTTTGGATCGGAGGAGATTCTCTCTGGTTTCTGACGGTTAGCGGAAATGGTAAAGACTGCCAGTCTTGCTTGCGAGATTAAGGCGGAGCTCACCATCTGTAGCATTGTCGACAGAACAAACTGTGGTTCTTTGGTGCAGAGCTGAGTGGAGAGTCTGAATCAGAAGCTCAGGCGGTTCTGTGACCATGTAGCCTGCAGATTCCTTGACTTGCATCATCGTGTGGTGGGTTTCCCAGTTTCGCTTAGTAGGTCCACTACATACAGGAAGTCGCTAAATGAGTAGTGGGAGCTGTATGGAAGGGACTGGGCGGTTCTTTAGGTTAGAGGGTCTCAGGAAGCCACAGAAATTCAAATGGCTCTGAGCACTATGGGACTTAATAGCTATGATCATCAGTCCCCTAGAACTTAGAACTACTTAAACCTAACTAACCTAAGGACATCACACAACACCCAGTCATCACAAGGCAGAGGAAATCCCTGACCCTGCCGGGAATCGAACCCAGGAACCCGGGAAGCCACAGAAAGGGGGCATGTACAACACAGTAAGGTAGTTGTAGAAATGATCGGTTTTGTAGTTGTAAATTGTCGTAGCTGTGCTGGGAAAGAACCAGAGCTCCAAGCCCTAATAAAAAGCCCTGAAGTTCAAATAGTTACAGGTACAGAAAGCTGGCTAAAGCAGGAAATAGGTTCAGCCGAAATTTTTTCAAACAACCTAACAGTGCTCAGAAAGGATAGATTAAATGCAGTTGGTGGTGGGGTATTTATTGCTGTCAGAAGTAGTTTACCAAAGAAAACTTGAGTCTCATTTCAAATAGGTACACCACTAATACAATTATAGTCAGTGATTACTTCAATCTACCCTCGATATGCTGGGAAAAATTATATGTTTAAAGCCGGCAGCAGGCATAAAACATCATCCAAAATTGTACTGAATGCTTTTTCAGAAAATTATTTTGAACAATTAGTTCATGAGCCCACTTTAAGTGTAAATGGTTGTGAAAGCATACTTGACCTCTTAGCAACAAATAATCCTGGACAGACAAGGAGTATCATGATGAATACAGGGATTAGCAGCCACAAGGCAGCTGCTGCTACGCTGAACACCACAACACCTACAACAATCAAAATGAAATGTAAAGTACACCTATTTTTTTTTAAAAAAAAAAGCTGGTAAAAATGCTCTTGACACCTTTTTAAGAGATAGTCTCCACTCCTTCCAATCTGATCACGTAAGCATAGAAAAGATGTGGAATGATTTCAAAGAGATAGTATCGATGGCATTGAGAGATATATACCACACAAATTAATAAGTGATGGCACTGATCCCCCACGGTACACAAAATGGGTCAGACTGCTGTTGCAGAAGCAACAAAAAAAGCATGCCAAATTTAAAAGAACACAAAATCGCCAAGGTTGGCAAAGTTTTGCAGAAGTTTGAAATATAGCGCGTACCTCAATTCGAGATGCTTTTAATAATCTTCACAACAAAATGCTGTCTCAGAATTTGGCAGAAAACCCAAACAGATTCTAGTCATACATAAAGTACACCAGTGGCAAGATGCAATCAATACCTTCACTGCGGGATAACAATGGTGAATTCACTGATGACAGTGCCACTAAAGCAGAGTTATTAAACATGGTTTTCCGAAACTCCTTCACCAAAGAAGATGAAGTAAATATTCCTGAATTCCAATCAAGAACAACTGCCAAGATGAGAAACATAGAAGTAGATATCTTTGGTGTAGCAAAACAGCTTAAATCATTTAATAAAGGCAAGGCCTCTGGTCCAGATAGTATACCAGTCAGGTTCCTTTCAAAGTATGCTGATACAATAACTCCATATTTAGCAATTATATACAACTGCTCGCTCACAGGAAGTTCCCTACCCCTACCTAAAGACTGGAAAATTGCACAAGTCACACCAATACCCAAAAAGGGAGTAATCCACTGAATTACAGGCTCATATCACTAACATCAATTTGCAGTAGGGTTTTGGAACATACACTGTGTTCAAACATTGTGAATTACATCGAAGAAAATGATTTATTGACACACAGTCAGCACAGATTCAGAAAACATTGTTATTGTGAAACACAACTAGCTCTTTATACTCATGAAGTAATGAGTGCTATCGACATGGGGTGTCAAAGTGATTCCATATTTTTAGATTAACCAAATTGCGTGGATTTGAAATATCACCTCAGTTGTGTGACTGGATTCATGATTTCCTGTCAGAAAGTGACAGTTCGTAGTAATAGACAGAAAGTCATCGAGTAAAACAGAAGAAATATCCCACATTCCCCAAGGAAGTGTTATAGGCCTTATATTATTCCTGATCTATATTAACAACATAGGAGACAATCTGAGTAGCCCTATTAGATATTTTGCAGATGATGCTGTCATTTAGCATCTTGCAAAGTCATCAGATGACCCAAATGAATTGCAAAATGATTTAGATATCTGTATTTAGATATTTAGATATCTGTATGGAGCAAAAAGTGGCAATTGACACTGAATAAAGAAAAGTGTGAAGTTATTCACATGAGTACTAAAAGAAATCCGTTAAATTTCGACCACGCGATAAGTCACACAAACCTCAAGGCTGTGAATTCAACTAAATACTTAGGGATTACAATTGCAAATAACCTAAATTGGAACGATCGCATAGATAGTGTTGTGGGTAGGGCAAATCAAAGACTGTGTTTCATTGGCAGAACACTTAGAACAGGTCTACTAAAGAGACTGCTTACACCACGCTTGTCCACCCTATTCTGGAGTATTGCCGTGCGGTGTGGGATCCATATCAAGTAGGACTGATGGATGACATCAAAAAAGTTCAAGGAATGGCAGTTCATTTTGTACAATCGCGAAATAGGGGAGACAGTGCCACAGACACGATATGTGAACTGGAGTGGCAATCATTAAAACAAAGGTGTTTTTTGTTGTGATGGGATCTTCTCATGAAATTCCAGTTGCCAGTTATCTCCTCTGATTGCAAAAACATTGTGTTGGCACCCACCTACACAGGGAGAAATGATCACCACGATAAAATAAGAGAAATCAGGGTTCGCACAGAAAAATTTAAGTGCTCATTTTTCCTGCGCACTGTTCAAGAGTGGAATGGTAGAGAGGCAGCTTGAAGGTGGTTCACTGAATCCTCTGCCAGGCACTTTATTGTGAATAGCAGAGTAATCACATAGACGTAGAGACAGACATAGACATAGACATAGACTCTCAAATACTGGATAAAATAAAGTCTATGTATTGGTGCATCAAGGCACTTCTTTTTCACCTGCAGTCCCACTCTATTGATAGGTAGGTAGTTCTTACCCCCACAGCAATTCCTTCCAGACAGTTAGTGATATGTGTATCATGTTTGATAGAAATCAGTCAAGTGGTTTAGGAGGGGGTGTGAAACATGCATACATATGTACATCCATTACTAAAACATACTAACTGACAAACTCACCATTGCTCGACATTCATTTTGCCAATTTTCTAGTAGAAATGAAAACAAAAAAATGAACAGTGTTTTTAGCATAAAATTGAAAAAAAATCATTTCCATGTATTTGTGACAACACCTATGAAATTTATAAACAGTCATAGAATGCAATATGCAATATGTAAAAATTTATCAGTACTATATCCAAATTAGCATTTCTGTACGCTGGGTCCACTTGCCTTGTGTGTCTGCAATGCAGTTTTGTAAACATATCTGTGGCAATGTCTCTTCGTAGTCTATAGATGATGACTATTTTTGCCTACAGCTGTTTGTGCTTCACACATGAAAGTTGTCAAAAACACTGCCAGGTGTCAGGGATTTCTGTTTAACTTGACTGTAGGAGTTCTGAATAGTAAAAGAACAAATGTGTTGAAACTTTGAGCATGGTGCAGCACTTTATCAGGTACCTCCATTTATGATGTCATATCTCTTTAACTATGTGTCGTACAACAATATATTTGTGTAGTTACATTCAGCAGCACATGTGGTTACTGTCTACAAAATGTGTTGTGCATAGAGTTAGTAGCAAAGATGAAATAAATTTAAAATTCATGCACAATGCACCAATTTTTTACACATCCCAGTGTTTTTGATGTCATATCTCATAAACTTGTATGGTACCATGATACAGTCTCGTAGGAGCATTTAGCTTATGTGGATACTGCCTGCGAAATTTATTATGAACAGTGTTTGTAGCACAGAAGTAATAAAATTAAATGTCATACATGGTGCAGCAGTTTTTCATGCATTTCATTGTTTATGTCGTCATATCTCCTGAACCATGATACATATGTGGTTCTTACCCTGACAGTGATGGCTGTTGAAATTGGTCCAGTAGCTCAGGAGGAGATGAGCAAAACACACACACACACACACACACACACACACACACACACACATTTTTTATATATATATATATATATATATATATATATATATATATATATATTAAAAAAACAAAGAAGAGGTGACTTACCGAACAAAAGCGCTGGCAGGTCGATAGACACACAAACAAACACAAACATACACACAAAATTCAAGCTTTCGCAACAGACTGTTGCCTCATCAGGAAAGAGGGAAGGAGAGGGGAAGACGAAAGGAAGTGGGTTTTAAGGGAGAGGGTAAGGAGTCATTCCAATCCCGGGAGCGGAAAGACTCACCTTAGGGGGAAAAAAGGACAGGTATACACACGTACATATCCATCCACACATACAGACACAAGCAGACATATTTAAAGACTTGGTCTTATATAATTTTGGTCTTATATAATTTTTCCCACGTGGAATGTTTCCTTCCATTTTTTATATATATATATATATATATATATATATATATATATATATATATATATATATATATATATAAAAACTGAGAGACTTATACAAAATACATCAACAAATGATAGAGGTGATCCCCCATGGTACACAAAACAGGTCAGAACACTGTTGCAGATTCAATGAAACAGGCATGCCAAATTTAAAGGAACACAAAATCTGTAAGATTGGTGATATTTTTCAGAAGTGCAAAATTTTACACATACTTCAAAGAGAGAACCTTTCAACGGTTCCACAACAAAACTGTCTAAAAATCTGGCAGAAAATTGAAATAGATTCTGGTCATATGTAACAATATGTGTGTAAAGTATGGTTGTACGTAAAGTATACCAGCGGTAAGACATAAGCTATACCTTCACTGTGCTGATAGCAGTGGTAATGTTACCAGTGACTGTGCCATTAAAGTGAACTTACTATATGCGGTATTCCAAAATTCCTTCACCAAAGAAGATGAAGTAAACATTCCAGAATTCATATCAAGAACAGCTGCCAACAAAAGTAGCTTATCAGTGGATAGACTCAGTGTAGCAAAGAAACATAAATCGCTTAACAAAGGCAACTATTCTGGGCCATATTGTATACCCATTAGGTTTCTTTCATAGTATGCTGGTATAACAGCTTCATATTTAGCAATAATATATGACCAGTAGCTTGATGAAAGATCAGTGCCTAAAGACCGGAAAGTTGCCGAGGTCACACTAGTACTCAAAAAAAGAAATAGGACTACAGAGGGCATCAAAAAAGTTAAGAGAAGGGCCAGCCATTTTGTACTATTCGAATATCAGGGAGGGGGTTTCATGGTTGTGACACATAAGCTGTGGTGGCAATAATTAAAGCAAAGGTGTTTTTCACTGTGGCAGATCTTTTCTCAAAATTTCTATCACCAAATGTCTCCTTCAAATGAAAAAATATTTTGTTGAATCTGCCTTACATAGGGAGAAATGACGGTCGCAATAAAATAAGAGAAATCAGAGCTTCCACAGAAAGATTTAAGTGTTCATTTTTCCTGTGGACTATTTGAGTGAGACGCCAGAGAAACACTCTCCCAGGCACTTAAGTGTAAATTGCAGAGCAGTCGTGTAGATGTCAAAAACTTACCCTCCAAGAACTGCCAGTTATGTGCAAGCATTGTTAATAGCAAAGAACACAATGAACAAATATGGGCAACAGTATAATTAAGTAACTAAGTCCACCAGCTAAGTATGAATCTTAAATGTAGCATTCCTTGTTCTAATATCAAAAATTGTTAAAAGGATAGATTGTTATTTGCCATAAAGATGACACATTGAGTTGCAGACAGGCACAATGAAAAACTGTTACACACAAAGCTTTTGACTAAAGCTTTCTTCAGATAAGAAAGGAGAAAACACACACACACACACACACACACACACACACACACACACACACAAGACCACCCTCCTGGTGGCTCTAGTAGTCCGAACTGCTGGACATAGAGGTAATGCATGCGCAAAGTGCACCTGCTATTTTGTGTGTGTGTGTGTGTGTGTGTGTGTGTGTGTGTGTGTGTGTGTAGTACCTTGAGGCAAACACAACAACAATGTTACAAGGCATAATGGGTCGGGAGTCTAACTTACAATCAGCTACAAATAGCAGCCTGAGACCAACAGTAATTTACAGTCTGGTTGAACAGCAAGCACTGCAGTCAGCCAGAAAAAGGCCTCTGAAGTGGTATCGGTATGTGGACGACACTTTTGTCGTATGGAATCACGGTGAAGAAGAACTGAACCGTTTTTTTAAGCATTTGAATAGCATCAATTCAAAAATACAATTTACTATGGAGACAGAAAGTAATGGACAGATAAATTTTTTGGACGTCTCAGTAATTAAACGAGCAGATGGGACTCTGGGTCACAAAGTCTACAGAAAAGATACGCATACCGATCGTTATCTTCATAAGCATTCAAACCATCATCCCAGGCAGAAGAGAGGCATCATCAAGACATTGGTGGACAGGGCTAATAAAATCTGTGAGCCAGCTTATTTGCAAGAGGAACTAAACCACTTGCAAACCGCGTTCCAGAAAAATGGGTACGCTGACAAGGAGATAGATAGAGCACTCCATCCCAGAAGAAAAATGTCCGAAAACGTGCAACAACAACAACCATCGGTGGGGAAAGTTTTTCTTCCATTCATCCACAATATTACGGACCGTATCGGGGAAAGTGCTGGCCAAGTTCAGAGTTGATACAATCTTCAGACCCACCAAGAAAATTAGTGAATGCTTAAGATCGGCGAAAGATGCACGACACCCTTTAGCTACTCCTGGTGTCTATAAGATTCCCTGTAGTTGTGGGAAGGTTTACATTGGAACCACGAAAAGAAGTATCAATACTCGCCTAACTGAACATAAAAGGAACTGTCGACTGGGACACACGGACAAATCGGCTGTAGCGGAACATGTTTTTGAAACGGGTGACCATGAAATTAAATTTAGTGAGACGAGCGTGCTAGCTAAGACATCGCATTATTATGTACGTATGTATAGGGAGGCTGTAGAGATTTTTAAACACCACAATAATTTTAACAGGAAAGAAGAAGGCTTGAAGCTAGATAAGATATGGCGATCGACTCTGTACCAAAGATGTGACAATCGATTACCTTCGATCGAGAGTAATGACGCCAGCCAGAGATAGTTTTACTGTTGACAACACGTGACGAGTGGTGGCGCCCTCTACGCGCTCTATATAAACAGGACCTCTACGGCCTAGCAGCCAGTCGTAGACTCATCTCAGATGATGTTGCCCGCAGCTGGCAACGAAACGTCAGGGAGAAGTATTTCTACTATTGGACCACGGCCTCTTAGCCCGGAAGTTTTAATTACTGAAGACGCCGGCCGTGAAAGCCTACACCCTATGATTAGTCTGGTTAGAGTTCAGATAGTAAGAATACATAACAGCATACCTAGCAGCACTTGAAGAAGACGACTGCATCAGTCATCAAAATATTGAGGGGGAAAATGAAAATAAAAACTCAGCAGAACACCCAGATGTACACCATTAAGCAAAAAATAAGATCTGCAGAGAAATAAATAAATTCATGTGGATAAAGATATAGAAGGGGCAGAGGAGAAGTAGGAAAACAGAACATAAGAAACAAACATTGTAAATGGCAGCAGCGAGAACTCTAAATGTGGTCAACATCTGCATTTCAGTATTGATTCTAGGAGAGAAGGCCACATGAGGCCAACTGACATTCGGATATCTGACATTCTATTCTAGTAAAATTTTTCTCAGCATTGACATTAACCTGTGTCAACCCACTAGCAGTAACACTTTACGACAGACATGTCAATTTAAACTGCTAAACAAAATTTGCTGGCACAGCAAGAGAAATTACATACATAACTCAATCCTTGATTATGAAGCTTATTCCATCAGTTACAACGTAACACTTGGAAGAGTGCATGCATACAGCACAAATTTTAAAGCAGGCTATCATAAGAATTCATGCTGCTCATGTGAGAGTTTAGTTATTGTATAATCTACCAAATGTAATCAAACACTGAGTGCAAGACAAAAGGCTTTTTTTTTATTCCTGGTTGTAATTTTCAGCGACTGTAGTATGTATGTTTTTCAGAACAAATTTCAGTCATCAGTTGCAAATATATTTTTTTTATTAAGCTTTACCAGTTTTGACAAATTGATTTGTCATCTTCAGAAGCTTAGTATTGATTTAGCAGATGTCAATATCTTCTTCATAGAATCATAACACCACAATGTCCAGAAATGTACATATTGCATGCAATTACTGCAAACACAGATTGACAATTTATAGTAATTGAATGACACCTATGTATTTAGTGCATTTCTGGAAACATCATGGCATTATGCTTCTTTGAAGAAGGTACTTACATCTGTAAACCACTATTAAGTTTCTGAAGATGACAAATTAATTTGTCAAAACCAGTAAAGCACAATAAAAAAATATATTTGCAACTGATGACTGAAATTTATTCTGGAAGGGTGGGGCGGGGTGGGTGTGGGGGATGGGGGGACCACAAAAGGCTATATTGAGACACAAATTAATAAGCTGCACTAAAAGAAATTCATAACATATAGAAACAATGAAAAAAGTAAAGGTAAACACTCGATACACAGTTCAGGTGTTGAATGGTCAAAGGGAACATAAACAATATTGAAACTGTTGTGAACCTTTCAGACAATGGAGGGCAATAGCTACAGTGAGAGGGAGGGTAGCAAGTGATCAGTGTAGGAATGTGACACCAGCCCACTCAGTCAACTAAAGTGTGGCACACAATGAAATGAAGGAACGAGTTGGGGGATGATGGTGGAGGGGTGGAAAACTACAAGAAAACTAGACTGGAGAGAGAGAGAGAGAGACCAGTGTAAGAGCAGTATGCTAATGGATGGGTAGCAGGTAGAAAAGGATTTCTGGTCAGGTGAAAACAAAGTAATCAACACAAAATCAAATATCAGTAATGTAGGAATAGGACTGGTAAGCAAATACGAAAACTACTAAGAACAGCACAGTGAACAAAGATAGCACCTAACACATTAGCAAAATTGTATAAGCCTGCTAACACTGTAGAAAATGAAGAGACACAAAGAATGTATAATGAAATAAAAGAAGTTATTGAATTTGTTAAAAGAGACAAAAATGTAATTGTTATGAGGGATTGGGATTTGGTAGTAGGAAATGGAAGACAAGGAAGAAAGAGTAGGCATACATAAATTCAAACATCCACTGCATGTGAGTAATATCAAAGAGAGCATTTGGTAATGATTGATTGAAAGACAAGAAGGGCTATGATAGAAGACAAATGGGTAGCTTTGGGAGATGAAATAGTGAATGCAGCAGAGGACAAAATAGGCAAAAAGACAGGGCTCAACAGAAATCCTTGGTTAATGCTCGAGATACTGAACTTAATTGATGAAATGAAAAAATATAAAATTGCAGTAAAAAAAGCTGTCAAATGGGAATACAGCTGTATAAAAAATGTGAGTGACAGAAAGTGCAAAATGGGACAGATCGAACGGCTAGAGGAGGCGCATGCTTGACTGTGGAGAGGCAGATGCTGCCTAGAGGAAAATTAAAGAAACTTTTGGCGAAAAGAATAACAGCTGTACAAATATTAAGAGTTTAAATGGCGAGCCAATAGCAAGCAATGAAAGGAAGTTTAAAAGCTGGAAAGAACATATCAAAGAGTTATACAAAGGAAATGAAGTTGGTGGCAGTATTGTGGAAAGGAAGTAGGAAGCAAATGAAGATGAGATATGAGGAATGATAATGCAAGAAGAATTCTGTAGAGCACTGAAAGACTTATAGATAAAACAAAGCACATGGGATAGATGACTTTCCCTCAGAATTATTAAGATCTATGAATGAACATAGCATGACACAGCTTTTTCAACTGGTATGTAAAATATATAACTGAGGCAAAGAGTCTTAAACAAGAATTCAAATTCCAAAGGCAGCAGTTGCCGACAGGTGTGAATATTATTGAATCATCAGGTTAATAAGTCATGGTTGCATAACACATTAAGAATTCTTTATAGTAGAACGGAAAGACTGGTAGAAACCAACATAAATGAAAATCAGGTTAGGTTCAAGAGAAATGTGGGAACACAAGAGGGCAATACTGACCCTACGACTTACGTTAAAAGATAGACTGATGAAAGGCAAACTTACATTTATAGCAGTTAAAGATTTAGAGAAAAATTTTGACCACAATGCACTCTTTGAGATCAGGGATAAAATACAGGGAACAAGACTCCACCCACAGCTTGTATAGAAAACTGCCTTGCAGTTATAAGAGTCAATGGACATGAAAGGGAAAAGTGGTAGTTGAGATGGGAGTGAGACAGGGTTGCACCTGATCCTACATATTATTCAATCTACGTGGCATAAGTGGCAGGAGGTATCAGGGAAGGAGGAAGAACTCTGTGATCTGCTGATGACATTGTAGTTCTGTTAGATGGGAAAAGACTTGGAAGTCCAGTTTAATGGGACAGATTGTGCCTTGAAAATATTTTGTAGGATGACTATCAACAAAACTAAAACAATGATAATGGAACATAATCAAATTAAGTCAGGTGAAGCACAGGGAATCACAATACAAAATGAGACACTGTAAGCAGTAGATGAGTTTTGCTATTTGGGCAACAAAATAACTGACAAAGGTCAAAGTAGAGGGGGATACAAAATACACTCTCGCAAAGGCAAGAAAAATATTTCAGAAAAAGATAATTTTGTTGACATCAAATGTTGAGCTGTTTTCCTTCACTTCATACTGTGTCACACACAATTTGTGTTACTGGTAGATACTGATAAAAGCAAAAGTGGAACACTTCCTAGCTTTTGGGCCTAATAATTTCTCCCATGGGGAGGAAGGATGGATAGGTTCTAAAAGGTTAAAAAGAAAGAGCGAGTCAATCAGATTCTAGGATGAGAGGGACCTATGTGTAGTCAGCATCAGAGTAGACAAACTCTATCATATTTGGGTCAGTCTCATCCAAGGGGATGAGTGAGCTGCTCTTCCATTTTAACCATCTAGAACCTATCTATCTCTTCTCAGCAAGGAAGGTACTTTTTAGTTCCAAAAGCTAGGAAGTGTGTGACTTTTATATGTGGCTATAAGCAGTAGTAAATGAAGGTAAGTATTGTTTAATCATTTTGTAGATATGAAGAGGATTGTTAACAGACAAAACTGGTAATTTGTCCATTACAACAGTGCACAATACCAATGTGTCTGAAAAAGCAATGTGCGAAAATGTGATTTTTTAGGGTGTCATATCTGGGGTTTTATTGATCACAGAGATAAAGAATCAAGTGTTTTGGATAGACCTCGACCTAACAATCATTTCTACACCTATTGGAAGAACGGGCATACTGCACCTATCCTACAGTATAGGGTCTAAATTTAAACATTACACACTTGCTCCAGCTCAGGCAAAGTGAGCAAATCAGTTGGTTCTTTTGCATTAGATGTGGTCTAGGGTGTGCCTTAGGTGGCTTTTAAAAGCACCATTTGTTCATAGGCAGTTGCACACTGGGTGCGGAACATGTCAGTTGTCGGGGTGGCCATGTCTATAATTTTTATTCATTGCAAATAGTAGAAATTTTTACCATATTCTTAAGATGGTGTTCTTGGGCAACCTTGAAATTTTTATACCATTATCCATTACCAGAGGTTCCAAATTACTGTATTTAAGCAGGTAAAATATGTATGTAATATCTGGTCTCAGGCATAAATGTAGTTTTAACTGATGTAGTGAACACATGGCAAGAGTTCTGTGGTCATCTCAAGGGTTCTGAAGTCACCAAACTATGTTTTCCATCACTTCACATCTATACACCCTGTCTTGACCTGGAATTATTCAATTGTGTCACCTTGCAGTTTAAGTACCATATTAAAAATTATGTTGTCATACAAAATTCTTTGTACTTGCAAATCAAGCATTGAATTTTTTTTTTGTTTTTGTTTTTTAGGCATAGCCTGCATTTTTATGTGCAGTAGTGTTAAATGAACTTACTTTGGATGGTACATGATTTTGTAACTTTATATTATGTGTACTTATTAGTTGTGTATGTTTTCCAAAGTATGTTAATGACTTGCAGTTTATAAACAAACAGGCAAAACTTTACTGATCTACAGAAGTCGTTTTATGTAAGCAGCACACCATGGTTTAACGGGAAAAAGAAGGGAACCAGCTGAAAAAAGCTGCTGTCTGAGCAAAAAAAAGATGAAAAGGTGAATATACATCTCGTTAAAAGACTGTGAAAGGAAAGTGGGGAACCAGCTGCCCCAATCCTCATTTTGCATTCCTCACCAAAAAACTTGTCATGTAGACATATTTGCACTTCTTTGTGCTGAAAGGGGGTAGCAGGGAGATACCGATGTGGGAGACAGAGGGAATGGTGCCAATGGGAGAGAAAGAGAGAGGAGAAATTGATGATGGGAGAGAGAAACTGGCAATGAAAGGAAAAGAAATGAAACAATAGCAACGGGAACCAAAGAGAGAGAGGAGATTGTGATGGTCAGAGAGAGATAGTGGTACTAAAAGAGAAAGAGAGATGGATGATGAATGTAATAGCACTGGGAGCAAAAGAGATAAGAGATGGTGGAGAGATGGAGATAGAGATAGAAAGAGAGAGTCACCCATGTGTTGAAGTTCACCAGTCTAGGGGTCAAAACCCTGAGGAAAGCATCCCCAAGGACATGCATTGAGAGAAGACAATGATGGTTGAAGAAAAGACACCCAGCTGTAAGCAAAAAAGAGAGAGACTGTGGCAATGAGTGAGAAAAAGACTGGGACAAAGATAATGGCAGTGGGACATAGAGTCAGTGAAACTGCCAGAGAAGTGAGAGAAAGGGATGAAGAAAATGACAGAGGGAGAGGCAGACGGGGGAAAGTGCCAATGGGAGAAATAGGAGACAATAGAACAGAGACATATAGACAGTGGCAGTGAAAGAGAGATGCCGATTGTGAAGGCTTCACTAGAAAGAGAGATTGGGTAAAAGGATTCAGAATGTTTGGTGTCAAAAAAACCATGAATACATATGCATACTAAAATTTTTGCTGAGGAAAGTTGAAAGAGGATTGGTTCCCCACGTTTCCGTCAGACTCTTTTAAAGAGGAGAATATCCACCTTTTTTGTGCTCAGGCAGGAGCATTTTTCAGATGGTCACCTATATTACATCACTACTTTGACTGAAATAAATAACCAACTACAAATTTCAAACAGTAGCTGCATCTCTCCAAAGATATTATGTTTGCCACTATATCATTCTTTTACACTTACACTTAATTACTGTTGAAATGAGTATGCTAACGTTTGTACAGCTGCTCAAAACTAACCTTATAATTAGCTTTTACTTCTAGAACAGCCTTTTTTACACACAAACATATTAAATTTTATGGTGCTTGCAGATGGGCATCTGCAGATATTTATATGGAGGAGGGGTGCAAGACTCTAAAACTGCTATTTTTAAATATTTGCTATTAGTGAGAAGGTCTGTTTTGAGATGATTAATGTCACAAGAGCAGAAGTGTATAGGTAACACAAAAGCTTACTATGTCACTTACATCCCAGAGAACAGATTGTTATCCACTCACTTTTAGAAGTGAGAATTCTGTAATGAATCAAAACTCTGTACTCCAATGCCTCCTCTTCGGACACCTATATGCTTGCATCAATGTTGCCAAAACCTGTACCTCAACAGTAATGGTTCAGTTTTTTCTTAAAATAAATTCCATAAAATATGAGTAAAACTAATTTACTTATAATTCCACTTCAGACTCTAAAGGCTTACCTGACAGATAGAAGGGCAAGTGCACTCATGACTGTGGATCGACCAACTAGCACTTGAGCGGCCAGTGTTATGCGTTGTAGTGCAGTGATTCGATCCTGTGATGATGATAACTGAGATGCTTGTTTACCTAAATGCTTTTGGCTTGTATCAATTCTTCCCGATCTTGCTGAACCTGTTGAAGATGTTTAACGGTATTGAGTATGAACAATAAAATTCACCTAATGCCTACATCAAAAGTTTACCACAGAGAAAGCTTCCACATATAGAAGGTAACAGAATAAGGAAAAATGATTATACTATAGTATGATGTGATTGATTCATTAACTGAACTATACAAGAACACTATAAATATAAAAGACACACAGAAGAGCAAAATAGTTCTTCACAGGTTGATTTCATAACTGTGGAGCACTACAGAAATGTTCATCCAAGTCCAACCGTTAACATTACAAGTGAGGCACTGAGCATCACGACTAGTTTCTGGCACTACTTTCTGAGAAGAAGCAGGAAACACATTTCTCCCTACCATATATATCTCCTGAAATGTCCATGACAGTAAAAACCCAAAGTACTACCTGTATAAGGTGCAATCAGTTTTTGCCCAAAGGCCTTACAGTCCAGAATCAGAACGTTAGTCAGGCCAAATCACTGTGAGCATTGAAGCACTCATCCTGTCGACACCCCAGGTTGAAGAGCCTCATTTGGTAAAACACCATGTACTGCCGCCAGAATATTTTAGTAACCAGCCTGATGCATACCCTAAGCTGAAAGGAATCTTTGATCCTTCACAGTCTTGTTTAAGGGACCCAAGGTGTGATAATCACATGGGGAGAGCTCAGGACTATAGGGTGAGTCCCTGTGTGTCTCCCACCTGATTTGGCACAACTTCCGTGTTACCACATTTGTAATATGGGGTTGTGTGTTACCATGAAGCAGCAACACCCCTTGGT
This sequence comes from Schistocerca americana, assembly GCF_021461395.2. NCBI lineage: Eukaryota > Metazoa > Arthropoda > Insecta > Orthoptera > Acrididae > Schistocerca > Schistocerca americana. The sequence goes on along the minus strand of NC_060125.1, from coordinate 393,834,022 downwards.
GATGGTTTTTGACAGGCATGTCTACTGGTATTTGTCCTTCAGCAGCTAAGAAAAGAATAACAGTATGTTGGTCCTGTTTGGACACATTTGTTGGTAATCACCATAGTTCATGTTTCTGAATGACACAAATGCCATCCTAATCTTTTGCCTACATGTTGGTGCTGACATACCCGCATCATAGTTGTACTACGTTGCATATACACTGCAGCAATGCCTTCAAATAGAAACTTTTTGATCTCCCCTTATATATGGTTGGTCACGGAGTATGCAGGGTGCATCTGAAATTAATGTAGAAAATGAGAGCGCTGGTAGAGTGGATCATAACAAGCATATTTCAGGTAGCAACCCATGTCTGCATCCCTTAGCGTATGGTGCTAGGTGCCACTGAACAGTGCCACACGCCACCCAGAGGGGTAAAGTTTTATAGTCTTTATTTGAAAACAGTTACGAAAAGAGCTCGAAATTATGCCCTCCTGCTTGAATGTACACCATGCAACGATGCTGGAGTGACTGTCACTCTCATTCAAACAATCCTGGCAAAGTGGAAATTGCATCAGAGGCTGCCGTATTGCACCACAGCAGCTCTTCGTCAGTCTCAGTGGGTGTTTCATAGGCAACAGATCTCACGTGGTCCAGAAGGCAAAAATCATTGGGTGTCAAGTTGGGGAAGCATGCAGGCCATGTCACTGGCCCACTGTGCCTATCCAGTTCTCACCAAAGGTTTCATCCAATTGGATTCACATTGCATGTGTGAAAAGCACAGGTGCACCACAGTGTCGTTACCACGTTCGCTGTCGCATGTTGAGTGGAACATGTTCCAAAAACTCTGGCAGAATTTTTCGTAAAAAGTTCAAGTATCTGTATGAGTTCCAGTCGCTGGGGAGACATGTATGGACCGAGCAGATTATCACCTACCAAGCCAGCCCAGATGTTGACAGCGAAGCAGTCTTGGTGACCATGAACAAAGGCAGCATGTGGATTTTCCGACACCCACACTTGTTGATTGTAGCTGTTGAACATACCGTCTCATGCCTCATCCATAAAAAGTATAAGGTTCAGAAAGTCCACTTGAATAGCATACCTTTTGCAAAAACCACTGGCAGAATCCAATTGATATGGAAAATCATCTGGGTTAAGGGCGTGAACATTCTGAAGGTGGTTAGGGTGCAAATCACCTTCATGCCATGCATGCCAAATTGTGGAATGGCTTACACACACTTCCCATGCAACATGCCACAAGCTTGTTGTGGGTGTATTTTCTAGCAGTGCTAATGCCTCTTCTTCAAGCCCACGTGTATGCACTGTGCACTGGCAACCACGACCATCAAGCCTTCACACCCATAACACAAAATAAATACACTGGGTTTTGAAGGAGGGCTTAAATGCACATGTGTCATTACGAGAATGTGCCAGCGGAGAATTTACCTCAAGTGGATCTGTCTCTCGTAAGTATCTGTGCATCCGGCAGTGCATGTGCATGGGTCTGGTAATAGTTGATTTGGAAACTGCTGAATGTACAAACATTGGGTAGCATGAGCATTTCCATCCACCACCCTGTATGTGCAATGCATCTCTGCCCTTTCCTCCCAAGAACAGCGCTCTGTTTCCTGTCTGATCCACATAGTAACAAACACAAGTGTGTCCCCGTATGATGACAAAATTATGCAGGGAAAACCAGACTGTGCAACATGCAGATGTGCTGCCCTCTATGCAAAAGCTATTAAACAGACACTTGCACAGCCAAAAGCAATGTATTCAATGTATTCATGTCCCAGTAAGAGGTGGAAAACCCATAGTGATGTCCTGCCTGGAATATCCGCAGCTATGTTGACTACATCATTTGCAAATAAAGGTCATAAAACTTCTTTATTACATTGATGTCACAAAGACATTGAAATCGTTGCCCTGCAGACTCACTACCATGATGGCTGAGATGGCAGGTTGTATGCCTAACCTCTTGGTGGTGCATGACACTGTTCAATGACACCCAGCACCATACGCTAAGGGATGCAAAGGGGGTTGCTTTTTTATGACCCTCTCTACTGGTCCACACATTTTCTACATTCATTTCAGACACAGCCTGTATATGTAGGTGTAGATGTAATTCATACATGGTATACCTTCTCAGCACTGTATTGTGCACTGAACTAAAAGGCATCACCAATAATCTGAACATAAGAGTTAAGGGATTGCAATGCCTAGTAATAGTTCATTCAACACTCCTACTTTAAAATTCATGTGACATACATTTTTGAAGTAAAAAATTAGTTGAATGATAAAGCTGGAGGAAAAAAAAATAGTTTATGCCCCTGTGTTAGTTACCCTCCTTCTGGATGGTGGGCAATTAACAGTCATGTTAAGTAGAATTATAGTGGAGGAAAGGGCCTGAGAGTTCTTTTGCTCTTTATTATCTTTCACACAATTTAATTTAAAACAGGTTGGACCAGGAACTAAATGTTGAAGATAAGAAATTTGTAAGTATACACATTCTTGATTGTAAGGTTTTCTCAATTTCCCTTTCCTTACAGAACATTTAATAAACAGTAACTGGCCATCTTCATAGACAAAAATGGAGAAGCTAAAGGTGGTGGTGGTGGTGGTGGTGGTGGTGGTGTGGTGTGACATTTAACTTTTTGCCACAGATGTAACAGCTGGATAAGTTATTAGGGGAATTGAAGCAGTTACAGTGTCCGACAGCCAGTGGTACGTGTAAATGAGAAATACAGGTTTAGTTTTAGGTATAGGGAGGCAGTCTATATAATGAAAAATACAACCAGCATAGTAATAACAGTAAATAATAGGTTCAGGAGGGAGGAAAGGAAATGGCTCATAATGAGGTAGTGTGGACACACAGCTGCTCTCAATCTGCTGCAATAGCTTTGGCACTTGTCAATCACTACAGCAAAAATAATTTACTTCCATACTAAAACAAAATCTACTTTATTGTGCTAAAGGCCATTTGACTTTTCCTTCTGTCTTGATCCTTTGTTTTCTTTTGGGCATTAGAGTCTACTATTGCTCATAAACTCTTATGAAGACTCTAAATGCATTTGCTGATTGTAGCAGCTGAATCAAATGACCTTGTTTAGTACTGATGCACACAACCTAGTCCACTTTTGCTACCAGACAATTCAGTGTTCAATGTGTCCATGTACTTGTAAATGAAAGCAGGTGTAGCATACACAGATCACAGAAACATTATATGTAACTAATTAAATTTACTAACGAAAACAATCAATTATTGACAAAATAATTTAACTGGATAGATACAAAATCTACTCACAAAGTGGCAGCACAACACACACATACAAGATGGCTCTAATTGACAAGCTTTTAGAGCCAGTGGCTCCTTCTTTAGGCAGAAGGGTTGAAGGGGAAGGAAGAGGGGTGAAGGAAAAGGACTGGAGAGGTCTAGGAAAAGGGGTAAATTTCAGGAATGTCACCCAGACCTGTGGCACAGGGGGGCTTTCTGGTGACTTTCCTGAAATTTACCCCTTTTTCTAGACCTCTCCAATCCTTGTTCTTCATCCCTTTTCCTTCCCCTTCAACCTTTCTGCCTGAAGAAAGAGGCACTGGCTCCGAAAACTTGCTAATGACAACCCTATTTACATTTATTGATATTTTCAATAAATACACTATGTGATTAAAAGTATCCGGACACCCGACTGAAAATGACTTACAAGTTCATGGTGCCCTCCATCGGTAATGCTGGAATTCAATATGGTGTTGGCCCACCCTTAGCCTTGATGACAGCTTCCACTCTCGCAGACATACGTTCAGTCAGGTGCTGGAAGGTTTCTTCGGGAATAGCAGCCTATTCTTCACAGAGTGCTGCACTCAGAAGAGGTATCAATGTCGGTCAGTTACGCCCAGTATGAAGTTGGCATTCCAAAACATCCCAAATGTGTTCTATAGGATTCAAGTCAGGACTCTGTGCACGTCAGTCCATTACAGGGATGTTATTGTCATGTAACCACACCACCACAGGCCGAGCATTATGAACAGGTGCTCAATCATGTTGAAAGATGCAATCACTATCCCCGAATTGCTCTTCAACAGTGGGAAGCAAGAAGGTGCTTTAAAACATGTGCTGTGATAGTGCCACACAAAAGAACAAGGGGTGCAAGCGCCCTCCATGAAAAACATGACCACATCATAATACCACCACCTCCGAATTTTACTGTTGACACTACACAAGCTGGCACATGATGGTCACAGGGCATTTGCCATACCCACACCCCGCCATCAGATCGCAACATTGTGTACCGTGATTTGTCACTCCACACAACATTTTTCCACTGTTCAATCGTCCAATGTTTATGCTCCTTACACTAAGCAAGGCGTCTTATGGCATTTACCGACATGATGTGTGGCTTATGAGCAGCCGCTTGACCATGAAATCCAAGTTTTCTCACCTCCCGCCTAACTGTCATAGTACTTGCAGTGGATCCTGATGCAGTTTGTAACTCCTGTGTGATGGTCTGGATAGATGTCTGCCTATTACACATTACGAACCTCTTCAAGTGTCGGCAGCTTCTGTCAGTCAACAGACGAGGTCGGCCTGTACGCTTTTGTGCTGTAAGTGTACCTTCATGTTTCCACTTCACTATCACATCAGAAACAGTGGACCTAGGGATGTTTAGGAGTGAGGAAATCTCATGTATGGACATATGACACAAGTGACACCCAATCACCTGACCACATTCGAAGTCTGTGACTTCCGCAGAGCTCCCCATTCTGCTCTACTACTGAGGTCACTGATATGGAGTACCTGGAAAAAGGAGGCAGCACAGTGCACCTAATATGAAAAACATATGTTCTTGTAGGTGTCCAGATACTTTTGATCACATAGTGTATATTCTTTGTTACTAATTATGTAGCATTTGAAAGATAAGGTTTGTAACAACTAGATAAAATGAATATCAGTCTGAAGTTGTACACTATCTTCGGATTTCAAATGAAACAGCTATTCCTGTCACCCACCATACCATGAGTATTCTTAGCATGTATGGTTAATAGCTTTGCTGCTGTTGTCTACAAACACCAAAACATTTCAGTGTTTAGCTCAGTTGTTTAGGATTTGAGCAAATACAGTACAATGGTAGTAACTGAAAAAACTATAAAAATTAAACTACAATGTTTAGGCTATTAATAAAAATTCAGATTACTTTCTCACAGACAGGTTCTGTTATTCTGTTATTAAATCCTGAAATAATGAAAGTATAGGATTACGAGTAGAAAATTAAGGCATAAAAGTCCTACATAAAGGAAAAGTTATGTACAGAAGACAATAAATTTACCACCTGACTTTTGGTTTGCAACATCCGCAGTCACTTGAGGCACAGAATTTGCACCTAATGGATCAGGCTCAGTGAACTGTAATGGCTCTGGTACTTCAGATCGTTCACCACTTAAAAGTTTCACAAAAACTGCTTGTAGACGGCTTATCTGTTCCAAATTCCCAGCATCAAAGCCATCATCTTCTAAAAAGAAACATACAAATTAAATTTCAAAACACAAAACTAGATCCCATATCTTGACTTACTTATTCACAGTTTAATTTGTTGTAACAGTGGACATACATAATCTGTGCTTAGCAGTTCTATGTAACTTTCAAATGAGATGCTAGCATATAAGTAACAGTCACTTTAACAACAGTTTATTTCCATGAATGGTGTACCATTTATCGTTATTACCATCACTACCACCATCATCAATCATTCAATCCAATAAGCACGTGCGGTTGCACATAATCCTCTTCCAGTTTGTAACATCCATCTTAGTTCACCATATTATTCACTATTGTAGAGAAATTTACAACATCTCTGAGGGGACATAGTGGTACCCCCCAATGTTACTATGGAAATCCAGTAGTTGGCACAACATTACTGTCAACCACTCTGGCATCGCTACTCTGACTGCTCTGGCCACCAGGAGTGCACTCTAACAGGTCCATACCAGAATCTTCATCATTTTGATCACCACAGCTGGCACTAATGTTAATGATTAAAGAACACCAACTCAGCTGAATTATTACACATTTATTGTGTTACAATCAGTTTCATTCTTAGCACCTCTTCAGGTTGCTGAGTTGTTTTAAAGTCATGACATAAATGGTCTGATTTCCGTATGTAATGTTAAAGGCCAAATCCAGAAACATTGATCATAAACATTCTGCCAACTTCCTGGCAGAAGTACGGCGAGCACTCACAGCATGCAGCATACTGTAAACTGTCCACACAGGGTTGCTTTCTTAGGTGGCCCTGCTTCTGATGGGGTAGGACATGCCTGTGACGAGACTGGAACATAATGTGGTGGGTGAGTGCGTAAGATAAATCTTGTACCTGGGTCTTTCACAGGAATATGACTCCTGGGATAAGAGATTAGGGTAGACATGTCGTAAGTATGAAACAGGACATTTTGTGGATAGGGTGGGCGGCAGATATCATTTCAGATGTAGTAGTAAGAAAACTGGGGAGGATGTTTCTCATTACAGAGCATGATGAAATGTAGCCAGAACCATGGTTAGGACTAGTTAAATTGTTCCAGTTCAGGATAATAAGGTGGAGTGCTCATTTGCAGCTGGTTAGTGAGGATGATTAGAGATTAGGGAGATGTACAGACATGGCGTGGGAGATCTGTCTATGGGCTATGTTTGGAGGGTAATGTCCATATCTGAACACCTTGTCAAGTCCTTCTGCATTCTGAGCAAGGGATTGTTTATCACAGTAGATGTACTGCCCATAAGTGGCTAGACAGCACAGGAGACACATTTCATTGAGGAACAAGTAATAGCTATCAAATTATAGGTACTGTTGGCAATTGGTTTATGCACTCCACATAGCAACATGGAATACAGAAGTGACCCCTATAAAGTTATATAAATTTATTTACTCTTGATGACAGTGACATAAGATAGCCTTTTTGTAAATTTATTTTTATTGATACCACAATAAGAGTGACATAATTATTTTATGTTTACTATTGTTATCATTTCGATCAAAGATGGGAACCAATGAAAGTTTATTTCACCAGTAACTCTTCGTGATACATAAATAGACTTCCCTTAGAAAGTTTTGAATCTGCAGAAAAATGAGGAAGGAATGCCTTGGCCCTGAATACAGATAATGAAGATATCATCAATGAACCAGAGAAGGAATTTAAGAGGGTTACAAATGATTCCTGTGGATGGTCCACACTGTCTCATAGAAACATGAATTCATTGGACTTGCTGAAACTGTTACTTTTCACTGTCGTTCCTGCTGTTCCCACTTCCAGATAACCTGAATTAACAGAAACTATTTGTTCTATATATATAACATAATTGATACCATAAAGGAAAACACAAATAACAATATCTGCAAATATATTGCTGGCCGAATACCAAAGGGGTAAAGGAGTAACTTTGTCATGTTCAGACTGCAGATAAAACAAGTGACTGTTATATCAATGCAAAGTCCAGACAGCAATCCATGCGGAAGCATTATTTAAATTCAATAAAGCTGGAAAGTTCAAACAATGAAATCTACACAGAAAATTACCACAACCATGTTTTCAGATTCAAATGGTTCAAATGGCTTTAAGCACTATGGGACTTAACATCTAAGGTCATCAGTCACCTAGACTTAGAACTACTTAAACCTAACTAACCTAAGGACATCACACACAACCATGCCCGAGACAGGATTTGAACCTGCAACCATAGTAGTCGCGCAGTTCTGGACTGAAGCACCTAAACCGCTCGGCCACAGCAGCTGCCCATGTTTTCAGACTGAATTGCTGTGTACTCTTAGTCAATTTAAAGAAACTGTCAGTATTAGTAACATCTGAAGTGCACTGTCAAATACTTTTGAAACTCTGATATGCTGTTCAAAACTCACACATTTTGTGCATACCATGAAAGCTAATGTAAATAATTTCTGTTACCTGATGATGATCGTACCTAATGGCAATCAATTGATTGTAACTGGCACTGAATAAAGATTTACAAGCCTGTGTCCAGAAAGTAAAGTGAATGACTTTTTCCTGCCAATCCAGAAGGTTGCAGCACTGTGACTGGTGAGTGGAAAGATGGTGGATGGTATTGGGAAGGCAACACATTCCTTGCCAGTTGCCCGCTGGCTGTTTCCCAGTATGGATTACTCATAGTGTGTACCCGTGTTTAAGTGATGCGTTGGAAGATTAAAATGCCACAATTCATTGAACAGTGATAGGCCATTAAATTTTGTGTGAAGTTAGGGAAATCCGGCAGAGTGGCACATGAAGGCTTCTCCAAAGCCAAAAAAGGCAAAGATGATGAAATCACAGTTGAAGATGATGCTCATCATCTGTTTTGATTCCAAAGACACTGTCTACTCAGAGTCTGTGAGATGCGAAAAAACTGTCAACAGCAAATTTGAAAGGCTCTGAAATTGGGCACTTTGCATCGGGAAGGAGGTTAGTGGAAATTGGCGACTCAATCGAGACAATAAACATCTCATATGGCCTTCATTGTTAGTATGTTCCTGGCCAGGAATGGTGTCACAACACTGACCCAGCTATGGTACAGTCCCAATCAGGCACCAGCAGATTTCTTTTTGTTTCCTTGAATAAAAAGAATCTTAAAGGGCCATTATTTAGGGACGGTAAATGCTGTGAAAGCCACTGCAATGAGATGTTCCAGAAAGCCTATCAGAGTTGACCGACTCACTGGTAAACATGTATTGATGCCAAAGGGAGCTATTTCAAAGAATATCAAACATCTGTACTTTTATTTTCAAAGAATTGTTCTTTATGGATTTATTCAACTCAATTTCCAGACGCATCCCGTGTTTCAACTTCAGCTATTGGTAGCTCTTGCATGACTTACTTCAATTATTCTTAGCTGATGATGTGGATAAAATAAAGGAAAAAAAGAGAGATTTCTGTTCACTGCAAAGATGACATGTTGAGTTGCAGAGCCAGGCACAACGAAAAGACTGATACACTAAAGCTAGAGATAATGGTTTTAATTTGGATAAGGCATGGAATCCAGCTCTTCATGTAATTCAATTGCATAAAGGTTGTCAAGGTGTTGCTGCCGCTAACATCGATAAGTGAATCGAATGTCTGAACGCTTTCACGACAGGCAGCATATGTGTAAGTGTATCTCTTTGCCACTGACCAGCATCAGTGACACTCCTGCACCATATCACTGTGGTGGAGTATGTAAGGCCACACTTGGCACCTTGTTGTCAGTCTTGTGACTCACTTTGAGGACAGCTGCACAATATGCAGCTGAAATATCAAAGTAAGTAGTAGTAATTGCACGGCTGCATGCCTAAAATTTAATGGATTACCCATATGATGAAACTTTATGTGCAGCATTTAAAAAACCAGTTCTTCGACACCAAAAGTGTAGGAGCTGAATGAAAAATGTGTAAAGGTTTTACATGGCACTTTTCAAAACCTTTGGTAATTTATCTTGGACCACCTTCCACCGTCTCTCCAATATGGTTCCATTCAATGTAAAAATCAGCTGTGTCATATTTGGAGTCACTAGGATAAGAGGAAAGGGTGGAGCCACGCATTCAGCTTTGTAAAATAAAGGGACAAAAACAAACTTCACAAAGCATTACTTCTGCTTAATAAATTCACTAATTATCTAATGTATACAGGTTGCTTGCTTCCATTTCCTTAACTGAATATGTCCTCATTTCATTCATATGGGTTGGGTGATTTGATGACTCAGTGACTCTAAAATAGGTAGACAGTGCAGTGCAAGTGGAGACATTCCTTTCTATAACCCAACTTGACCACCCTAGAAGTATTTCAGTACTGAGAGATGGTAGGGATAGGAACCATCACAAGTCTTTGGTTTGCTTATGGAACATAACACATTTACTTGGGAATTGCTGTTGTCTTCATTTTGAAAAGAGATTGGATGCAGCTCACTGCAGTCCAGTCCACACTGTGCAAGTCTCTTCATCTCTGCGTAACTACTGCGGTTTACGTCCATTTGAGCCTGCTTACTGTGATCAAACCCTGGTTTCCTTCTACAATTTTTGCTCCTTGCACCTCCCTCCATTACCAAACTGATGATGCCTTGGGATGTGTCCTGTCAACAAATCCCTTTTTTAGTCAAGCTGTGCCACAAATGTTTTCCACACAGTTAGGTTTGGTACCTTTCCATTAGTCATTCCTCCAATCTGTCTATTTTTTGGCATTATTCAGTACCATAACAGTTCAAAAACTTCTATTTTTGTCTTATCTCAATCATTTAACATCCACATCTCACATCTAACAAGGCTAAAATTTAGACCCTAAAATTTATAGTTGATGTTAAAAAAAATCTTCTTTTATTAGACTTTTCTTGTCTGAACTGCTTAACATCACATTCCTCTTCCAAGTAAGGGTATAAATATAGATATGTATTTCTTCAATCTATATTGTGAGATAAGTCACAAGTTTGGTACTGTCTAACAGGTTCTTTCATTTCTCCGTTACCCAAACTGATCTTCTCTGAGAATGAGGTCAATTTCTACCAGTCTTTCCATTCTTCTGTAAATAATTTCTAGCATTATATTGCAACCATGAGATATTAAACTGGTGATTCAGCAAAATTCATACCTCTTAGCACCCGCCTTCCAAAGAACAAGAATTATTACATTTTTCTTGATTTTGCATACCAGCCATTTTTCTCCAAAGATTTCCTTAATTTTTCTTAAGAGTCATCTGTGTTCCACATAGGCATGTATGATTCTACAGTTTTGCATTTCTCCTCTAATCATTCCTGTATCATAATATTGCACTTTCTCTCAACATTATTTTTAGGCCTTCCTTACTCTCTTTTGCCTGCTTCATTTGCTACAGTTTCTCATTTTGCCAGTTAAATGAAATATCATGTGGGCTGTCCAAGGATATCTGCCAGGCCTTGTTCTTTGCCTATTCGATACTCCACTACCTTCCCTATTTCATTTCTCAAAGCTGACCATGAGCAACAAAAACTTTTCTCACTTTTGGTTGGTATGGTCAGTGGTCAGTTTAGGTTCAGTATGTGCTATATAACAAAGTAGCTGTAAAAAATTTATCTGATTTTACCTTTGTGGTTAAGTGGTTTTTAATTATACCACTGGTTATTGGTTATTTATGCATGGGCATATTTCACTGAATCAATATAGATGTGACCGTTTTACCACACACACCTGATGATGGAATGCATGTTCGGAAATACTTCTGAGACGCCATCTTTTATTTATTTCCAGTTTTTGTGACTTCCTTCCTTTTTACATTGAGATGACCTTGTAAAAGATATGGACTAGCTCCTACATTAATTATAATTATAATGCTCTTCCAAATGAGTACCTGACAAGATTAGGAGAAGTTTTTTCTCTACTCTAGTTATAAACTCTGCATAATTTTTGGGCAAGTAATTCAGAAGTAAAGCTGGTCTTTTATAATTATCCTCTGAAAGGAGATAAGCATGGCACAAACAAACAAGGTAAGAGAATAGAGTTCCATGTCTTAACAAAAACAAAAATATCTCTCAGAGTCCACATTTTGTGAAGATGTTTCAGAAGCTAATTAACGTATTACACCTCCAGTCAAGGGGAGTTCCTTTACAGATCATGATCAGATGTCATTTCTTTTACTTCTGTTCAGCAGGTGTAGATTATGTAGTTACAAAGCTCACAACAAGAAATTCGTATCAAATAAGATCCCAAATATTTTAAAAAGCCAGATCTGGACTGTACAATTACATTTACCAAATTTATCAATTTTAAATTCTCAACTAAACATGTTTTTTTTTTCATTATAGCTTTTCTGTAGCCATCGTTGAATGGTGTAGTGAAGAGTTGAAACAGTTAGAATGTAGTGCCAAGAACAAATGAAGTTGTAACTGTGCTTTGTCTTTCATATTAAATGCTGATAATGTATCGTTATCAGGAGAAAGAAAACTGGCATTCTACGGATCGGAGCGTGGAATGTCAGATCCCTTAATCGGCAGATAGGTTAGAAAATTTAAAAAGGGAAATGGATAGGTTAAAGTTAGATATAGTGGGAATTAGTGAAGTTCGGTGGCAGGAGGAACAAGACTTTTGGTCAGGTGATTACAGGGTTATAAATACAAAATCAAATAGGGGTAATGCAGGAGGAGGTTTAATAATGAATAAAAAAATAGGAGTGCGGGTTAGCTACTACAAACAGCATAGTGAACGCATTATTGTGGCCAAGATAGACACAAAGCCCATGCCTACTACAGTAGTACAAGTTTATATGCCAACTAGCTCTGCAGATGATGAAGAAATTGATGAAATGTATAACGAGATAAAAGAAATTATTCAGGTAGTGAAGGGAGACGAAAATTTAATAGTCATGGGTGGCTGGAATTCGTCAGTAGGAAAAGGGAGAGAAGGAAACATAGTAGGTGAATATGGATTGGGGGGAAGAAATGAAAGAGGAAGCCGCCTTGTAGAATTTTGTACAGAGCATAACTTAATCATAGCTAACACTTGGTTCAAAAATCATGAAAGAAGGTTGTATACATGGAAGAATCCTGGAGATACTAAAAGGTATCAGATAGATTACATAATGGTAAGACAGAGATTTAGGAACCAGGTTTTAAATTGTAAGACATTTCCAGGGGCAGATGTGGATTCTGACCACAATCTATTGGTTATGAACTGCAGATTGAAACTGAAGAAACTGCAAAAAGGTGGGAATCTAAGGAGATGGGACCTGGATAAACTCAAAGAACCATAGGTTGTAGAGAGTTTCAGGGAGAGCATAAGGGAACAATTGACAGGAATGGGGGAAAGAAATACAGTAGAAGAACAATGGGTAGCTCTGAGGGTTGAAGTAGTGAAGGCAGCAGAGGATCAAGTAGGTAAAAAGACGAGGGCTAATAGAAATCCTTGGGTAACAGAAGAAATATTGAATTTAATTGATGAAAGGAGAAAATATAAAAATGCAGTAAATGAAGCAGGCAAAAAGGAATACAAACGTCTCAAAAATGAGATCGACAGGAAGTGCAAAATGGCTAAGCAGGGATGGCTAGATGACAAATGTAAGGATGTAGAGGCTTGTCTCACTAGGGGTAAGATAGATACTGCCTACAGGAAAATTAAAGAGACCTTTGGAGAGAAGAGAACCACTTGTATGAATATCAAGAGCTCAGATGGCAACCCAGTTCTAAGCAAAGAAGGGAAGACAGAAAGGTGGAAGGAGTATATAGAGGGTTTATACAAGGGCGATGTACTTGAGGACAATATTATGGAAATGGAAGAGGATGTAGATGAAGATGAAATGGGAGATATGATACTGCGTGAAGAGTTTGACAGAGCACTGAAAGACCTGAGTCAAAACAAGGCCCTGGGAGTAGACAACATTCCACTAGAACTACTGATGGCCTTGGGAGAGCCAGTCATGACAAAACTCTACCATCTGGTGAGCAAGATGTATGAGACAGGCGAAATACCCACAGACTTCAAGAAGAATATAATAATTCCAATCCCAAAGAAAGCAGGTGTTGACAGATGTGAAAATTACCGAACTGTCAGTTTAATAAGTCACAGCTGCAAAATACTAACGCGAATTCTTTACAGACGAATGGAAAAACTGGTAGAAGCGGACCTCGGGGAAGATCAGTTTGGATTCCGTAGAAATGTTGGAACACATGAGGCAATACTAACCTTACGACTTATCTTAGAAGAAAGATTAGGAAAAGGCAAACCTACGTTTCTAGCATTTGTAGACTTAGGGAAAGCTTTTGACAACGTTAACTGGAATACTCTCTTTCAAATTCTGAAGGTGGCAGGGGTAAAATACAGGGAGCGAAACGCTATTTACAGATGGCAGTTATAAGAGTCGAGGGGCATGAAAGGGAAGCAGTGGTTGGGAAAGGAGTGAGACAGGGTTGTAGCCTCTCCCCGATGTTATTCAATCTGTATATTGAGCAAGCAGTAAAGGAAACAAAAGAAAAGTTCGGAGTAGGTATTAAAATCCATGGAGAAGAAATAAAAACTTTGCCGTTCGCCGATGACATTGTAATTCTGTCAGAGACAGCAAAGGACTTGGAAGAGCAGTTGAATGGAATGGACAGTGTCTTGAAAGGAGGATATAAGATGAACATCAACAAAAGCAAAACGAGGATAATGGAATGTAGTCAAATTAAATCGGGTGATGCTGAGGGGATTAGATTAGGAAATGAGACACTTAAAGTAGTAAAGGAGTTTTGCTATTTAGGGAGTAAAATAACTGATGATGGTCGAAGTAGAGAGGATATAAAATGTAGACTGGCAATGGCAAGGAAATCGTTTCTGAAGAAGAGTATAGATTTAAGTGTCAGGAAGTCGTTTCTGAAAGTATTTGTATGGAGTGTAGCCATGTATGGAAGTGAAACATGGACGATAAATAGTTTGGACAGGAAGAGAATAGAAGCTTTCGAAATGTGGTGCTACAGAAGAATGCTGAAGATAAGGTGGGTAGATCACGTAACTAATGAGGAGGTATTGAATAGGATTGGGGAGAAGAGAAGTTTGTGGCACAACTTGACTAGAAGAAGGGATCGGTTGGTAGGACATGTTTTGAGGCATCAAGGGATCACAAATTTAGCAGTGGAGGGTAAAAATCGTAGAGGGAGACCAAGAGATCAATACACTAAGCAGATTCAGAGGGATGTGGGTTGCGGTAGGTACTGGGAGATGAAGAAGCTTGCACAGGATAGAGTAGCATGGAGAGCTGCATCAAACCAGTCTCAGGACTGAAGACCACAACAACAACAACAATGTATGGTCATATGATGCCCAATATGGATATGGATTTATAACGTAACAAACATTTCTGCTCGATGACACTCAAGAGTGTCACAGGCAAAATACATATATGAAGCAAAACTACATACCTGAACTTCGATGGTGATCCAAATATGAAGTGTAATGGTATTTGTACACACATAATGGATTTCTAAGATATAAACTTTATCTTAAGCATAACAGTATAATACTGTAAATACCTTCTTCTTGAATGGGATCTGTACCCATAAGATCAGGAGCCAAGCTCTGAGCTGCATTAGAGGGTGTCCCAGAATCCGGAAATTTTGGTGACGTATACATATTTAAACGATATATTGCTTCACACTCACTGCATAGGATGTAATTTGTACCTAAAATTAAATAAATGAATTGAGTCAGGTGTAAAAAAGTTAAAGTTTTAAGTTTCAACTGATATTACTGTTTGAAATGCATAATTTCGGAAAATGAATACACATTTTCTCAACATTTATCTCATTTCTAATAGGTAAAAAAATCTGTGCATCACATATGTTACTACTCAAGTTCAACAAGTGATGACAAAAGATTTTATGATATTTTTCCTTAATTTCTATCCTTAATTTCTGATTTCCTTTCCTCAAAAATATCCTGATCATTACTGTCATTACATCTTTATCTATAAAGAAGGTTGTCAACTGAACTCTTTACACACACAAATTTCTCCAATTTGCACTTGTAATACGTTCCTTGAAAAATGTCATCTTACCTTTGTTTTATGAACCTGATGATGGTCACACAAGTGAAACTGGCTGTGTAAATAAAGTATTTTACTAGCAGCTCAAGGTGGTAATACAGCATTTTTTCAAATATATAGGGGCTGTGGGGTATCACCTGAAAATGTTTCTCGAGCTGTATTGGAATGTTGGTTCTCATAATTTTTAGAGTAAGATTTGTGAAATGTACAGTACTTTCATTGCTGTGTTTTTCAGTGGAGTATGATGAGAATTTCTGTGACATTCTTGTTCTGAGTTAAAATACCCATGAAGAAGTTCATAGCTAACCTGCCGAGCCTACTTGGTAATGGCCCCAGACTAACATACAGCACTTAAGAATCGAACAATAATTTTGCTAATAGCTTCCTTTGTAGGCTAATAACAATTCTTTAAGGTTCTTTGGATAAATCACAGTATGACTCTAGCTTTCTTTGTACTAAAATTATATCAGGCATTTTCCTTTATTTATATATAATGCTGTTCTTAACAGGAAGATGTAAACATAACGTAATAATAATTAGATAGCATCTTTTTATTAATGAATTTTATAAGTGACATATCAGAAAAATGGTCAGTTCTTTAATTCAGTTTGCAGACAAGCAACTGTACACAATAGAGTCATGCTGTTAGAAAATGGTTACTTATGTGAAAAGAGTTGAATATGATCCACATGTGATGAAAGTACATAAAGGATTTTGCAGGAGGAACAGTAAATATTTTAGATGGTAATACAAATTAATTGAAATGAAATATTCCAAATAATATATGTCCAATAATTTTGGTTACAGACATACAGCCATTAGAATGCAATCCAAACAAATACTCAGAGGAGATGTTAAGCAAAGGCAAATGATTAAGCTCAAAGTCAATTTTCATAAATTCTCCCTACCACTTCAATCCACTTTCAAATTTATTGTAATCTGTCCAGCTGTATCAATGAATCACTGAATATATGTCTCTGGTAAGGTCACTAGGTACGGCACAGAAGAATACATCCACCAGTAAGGTCATGTGGCAAAATGTCCGTGGCAGATTTAAGGGTTGCTGCAGACCACCATGGTCTCACTTATCAAGCAGCTAATGTTTACAGCTAGCTCTCCAGTGTATTTATTGACAGCATCCATGTGGTCTGTGGTTTTTTCCAGGACTGTGATTTGAACTTTGTTGTTAGCTACTGATGATGTTTGGCTAGTGCACAGATTTGCCTGTCTGCCTAATGTCAGACTCTTTTTCACTCTCTGTTTGACTGATGGTTGTGTTTTCCATGAAAGAAATGATGGCATGCGGGTGCATCGAGAGTGTGGTTCATACTTAGACTTCCCAGTCAAACCTGCAAACAGCACTGATGTGTCAGTTGGTTGGTTGGTTTGGGGAAGGAGACCAGACAGCGTGGTCAACGGTCTCATCGGATTAGGGAAGGATGTGGAAGGAAGTCGGCCGTGCCCTTTCAGAGGAACCATCCCGGCATTGGCCTGGAGTGATTTAGGGAAATCACGGAAAACCTAAATCAGGATGGCCGGACGCGGGATTGAACCGTCGTCCTCCCGAATGCGAGTCCAGTGTCTAACCACTGCGCCACCTCGCTCGGTGATGTGTCAGTTATTCAACCAGCATTCAAAATACAATACCAATCACAAGGTAACCCACTCCAGAAGTCCTCTGTTTTCGGTTTTTCCAGAAGAGGGGAACTACTAGTTTATGTGATTTAATTGTAAGTAAGTTGTGCTTTGTAAAAGCTGTGTTGCTGAAGAATCAGACTTGCAACAGAATTCTACTGACACTGCCATATGCAACTCCTTGGATGTAATCTTAGGGTTCTTTTATGAGGGCAGCACTATTCATAGTCCAATAGATAAATATGTCTCCTGTGTTTATTTTTTAGTGGTAAAATTTTCTGTTAAACCATATGCATGTGCAAAAACATAAAGAGCTAATTCACAGGGATCTTGGTGACCAAGAAACATGACCATTTCTGTCTGTCCATCTTCCATAGAAAATTATATTTAGGACTTGCCACCTGACAACTTGTATGTGCAGAGGCCCATCATGCTGACAGAACATAGCCATCCTTGTAGTCAAAGGAATGTTTTTTTCAATAATGCTGCTAGCTTGTTTTCAAGTATGCCTAGATAGCAGGGCCCTGTACAACAATGCTGTAATTAAAGAGACTCAGTCAACTGTTTGTCTATCCTATCACATCATACTTTCACATAGAAGCATTCTTGAAAATATATGTTCATGACGTGAGTTACAAGTGTTATTGAGTTTGCTCAGGAAGTGTACAAAAATTTACACATGAAGCTTGTCAATGCTGTGTGAAGGCTAAGCAGCATTGCAACATCAACATGAAATACAACAGTCTGTAAATGAAAAATACTGAGGCAGTATGTTTTCAATGAGGAAACAGCAAATGAAAATGAGTGCTTGACGTTGGTTTCCAGGACAGGAAAACGAGCTGATGAAATGGATAAAATAACCTCATGTTTCAAATATTCCAACTTATGGTATTGTGGTTCATGTTAAAGAAACATATTTGCCACAAAAGTTGGACTTGCAGATTTCAAAGTATCCAATTTTTGGATAAAAAAGTCAACGAATAGACACAATTTAGGGTATAAATGTGTTCAAGGTGAGGCTGGAAACAAACATTGACACTCTTCACTCATAGGAAAACTCTCTTCCATCAATCATAGAAAAGTGCAGTCCCAATTATGTTTTTAATGCAGGTGAAACGGGCTTATTTTTTCACCTACTGCCTGACAAAACTCTCGAGTTCAGAGGATAAAAATGCCATGGCAGAAAAACTAGTAAAGAGAGGCTAACTGTTTTATTATGTTGCAATAAAAGCAAAACAGAAACGTTTATGGCACTATTAAGTAGAAAGGCGAAGAGTCCACAATGCTTTAAAAATGTGTGGGCATTACTATGAAAATATACATCTAATGCAAATGTATGGGTAACAACTATCACATCTGAAAAATTCTTGCATGCCTGGGATGCAAGGATGGGTGTTAGTAATAGGACAGTCCTCCTGTTTACTGACATGTATGCACCACACTCTCAAGATATGTTATATGTACATTATGTAAACGTAGTGGTTTTTTCCTCCCAGTTATACAATCCAACTTGAGCCACTTGACCAAGGCATTATACAAGGCCTGAAACAGAAAAACAGGAAGATTATTGTACAGAAGAGACTGGTCTGTCTTGATACTGTAATCCAAAATGATCCATCTTAGTTGCTATGCATTTCATAAGAAGTGCCTGCAATCTGTGCACAAAAACACAATCTCAATCTGTTTCAAGAAAGCTGGCTTTCATTGGATACTTACAGAAGATACACCAGAGAATAAAGGGATTGCAGCTGAGCAATTGCAGCAAATAATGGAGCAAGAAGAAAACACTGACTACCTTAGCTTCAATGAAAATGTTGAATGTGAGAATGTGATGAAGGTGTTGCCATCTGTCAGGCTATGACACCTAATGAAGCCTTGCAGGATCTGACAACAGAAAAACAAGACAAAATTGTAGACAAGGATGAACCAGAAACTTTGCCAGTTCCTACAACATCAAAAGCTAGTGAAGCAATGAACACAGTTAACTGTTATGTTTCGAGTTCTGAAGTCAATGAAGAGGTAGTGAACACATTAACCCTCACATTAGCAAGCATGATATTCTAACTACCCCATGTTGAATTTTTCGCTATTATAATTTTATCGGAAGAGCTACATACTTGCCGTGTCAAGTCTTTGTCTTAAAATGGTTGAAAATGTATTCACACTCTTGACTGATCCATTTTTTTTTTATCGTTATGGTTTCTTATTTGTTATAAATGAAGGTTTTAGGAAATATTTCTCTCATTTTCTTTGTTATTTAATTTTTCCATTGTAGCGTTCCAATAAGAAATAAATTCTGAACGAATTTTTGCCCAACAGGAACAAAAAAAGTTCGTTCTTTAATTTTTTATGTTTCAAAAATGGGCAATTCGGTAGTCTTACTCTATACACAACATCATTAGAGGCAAGTGATTGTTGAAGTACGTGAATACAAACCAGATACACTCCATTACAACAAAACTTGATGAGTCATAGACAATGGAGAAAAAAATGACAAGAGAGGACAGATGTGATAAAGGAACATGGCAGTGCCTGCTAAGAATTTCCATGGAGACAGTAGAAACTGCAACACTAAATGCATATATTCCACATGCATATATTCCACACATACAAAGATTTTCTGAGTGACAGGACAATAATCGGGACAGACAAAAACTCTTCATGTTTGTGCTGGCATTTTGAAAAGGTAACTTGGAGGAACGAGCTAGAAATATCAACATTCTCCATAAGGATGTATAACATACACTGAAAGCATTTGGTTTTGAAATTCTGACAGCAGTGGTCCACGATCCAACACCAGTGTTCCAAGTTACCAGCACCATGGCGATGTCAAGACTGCAAGAGGAACGAAGATTGGAAAACAAGATTCTGTTGTGGAATGCACAAGAAATCTCTTTGTAATATCCACAGAACAGGAACTGTAACTGTGAAGGGCACATTGTGCAAAAATGTACTTGAATGAACAGTTCAAAAATGCCATTTGTTATTCTGAGGTCATGTACTAGTTTACTACACTGGCAGTGAAAGCATGTTCATTTTTAATTTTACAGGGGTCCAATATTGAATGATGCTAAATTTATTGTACTTTGCATCTCTGCTCAGTTTAAAGACTAATAATAATTTGAAAAAACTGTATTTAAATAAAAAAATAAAGCTATTCATTCAAAATAACAGAATCTAAAAACAAATATCTTTTCTTAACAGCTTCAATGTCTTCCTTTAATCTGCCCAGGTGTGGATCCCAAACGCTCTAACAATATTCAACAATGAGTCACACTAGAATCCTATGTGCGGTCTCCTTTACAGATGAGCCACACACTTCCATAAAATTCTCCCAATAAACTTAAGTCGACAATTTGCCTTCCCTACTACAATCCTTGCATGCTCACTGCATTTCATATCACTTTGCAATGTAAAAAAAAAGGGGGGGGGGGGGGGGGGGCGAGTGATGGCAATAAATGTGAAGTGTTTCACAATCAGGTGAGGGAGCTTTTTACCAAATTTATAACTTCCTCAAACATGAATTTGAAAGAACCGTGTGATGGTAGCAAGAGAATTTTAAACAAAAGTGTCAGAGCTGTAAGAACCATAGAAAAGGTTGGTTTCATGTTGTCTGGAAAGCATCGAAATCGCAATGATCCTGTAATGTAAATGGACGGTTTTAACAATGATGTTTTACAGTGCTCCATGTGAATGATGAATGCCCGACATCACAAAAATGTGTTACAGTTATGTAGGAGAAAATTAGCTTCAATGGTAAACACTTCGTCAATGTAAGGAATTTTGGTCATTGGTTCCTGATATGTTAAGAAGAGAGTTTTTAGTTCAAAGAAGTGACTTAGGTGCAGCACGAACTGCATCCCATATAAAGATTCATGATACAAGATGATGAGGTAGTTCAACATTGTATTAGCTTGATGACACACAGGCCAACTAGAATCATTCCAGAAGGATCTGCTGGAAAATGAGTGATGGTACTGGCAGTTTTTAGTTTTCATAGAAGTAGGTTCTCGGATGATTATTCTGCATGCTGACTCTTCTTCTGGTTTTGTTTCTGAGAGTAAACTTGTATTTATGTGTAAGAAAAACAGCAGTGACTACCATTCGGAAATGAACTCTGTCAGTTTTGTGACGTGATTCACAATACTTGTCATACCTTGCTTCGAAGTCGGTCATTGCCAGTTACAATTCAACTGTTACAGAGAAAAAACCAAGCATAAACACAAGGAAAGTGGATATTTTTTCCCTGGATTAAAAAATAAAAATGTTAAGTATAGTATAAACTAGACTTGTGCCGACCTCCTGCAGCTTGTTAATTTATACAAGTATGTGACAAAACATGCAAACTTGACATCCTTGCACATGAATGGGGCCACACAGTTTTCCGTTTACCCATGTGTTACTGTCAGTGTAGTCCTATGGAATTAATTTGGGGAAAGGATAAGGCTACATTGGAGGGGGAAAAACCATTCAAGATAAGATTCACTGCATCGCTTGTGCATGAGGCAATAGACAACATGCCACCTGTAGCATGTGTACAGTCTGTGTGGCATGCTGACAAGTTTGACAGGGAAGTGATGATGGATATAAGCCTTAAACCTGTCATCTTAAATTCACAATCAGATTGTTCAGCAACAGACTCAAATAGAAGTGATGGTGGTATTATGATACAGACTTTGAAACAATGTAATAATATGTCTTAGTTTTAAAGACTTGTGGTGTTGTCAACATAACAGTTACATACATAATACTGACAACTTCCTAGCCTTTTTGATTAGGACTTCGTATCCTTTGAATTATGCAGAGTATAATGTTCAACATATTGCCCAAGGAGAAGTTAAGCTTCCCCCACCACGTTGTAACCTCTAATAACAAGTGAGAATTCAGCTGGGTAAAGTCATCGAAAGACCAATATTTCCACATGTAGACCCCTGTCATTTTCAAGACACGAACTAAATAAGGCTCTAAAATGACAGTAACTGTTACTGGTCGAGATATCGGTGGTTTTCGATGTTATCGGTCATCATTCCTTGGAGTTATTCACAGAAGATGGTTAATTGTTTGCTTGTTCAATAGACTATAAATGCTGTCTCTCACTATAATGTCAAACAAGTTAGTTTACTCTCACAATGCCCATTAACAGCGAAAAATATGACAACTTACTGACCATTTTTATGGTAGTCTTTTCATTAGTCTTTTCTACCACTAATTCTTTTTAATGCACAGAAATTGCAGTTAACTACAGTCAAACACATCAACACACACACCTTGAACACATTTTTAAAAATTCTATTGAGCAGAAGCAGTTGCCAAGCAAATGTAATGATTTTGGTTTGTGCTTGAAGTTAATTTTATTGTGTATTAAATATTTACTTATAATACAGATCGCAATAAATGATAATTACTGCAAGCAGTTTCAATGATACTGTCATTAGACAATTGTCATTTTGAGAAAAATTGTACTTCACATCTTCACAATGCTGTGTCAGCTGTTCTCGCCTCCCGACATCATGCAGAGCAAATCTGTGGAGCAATGGACACAATGTCATCAAGACATGAATTAATATTTCTCTCCTGAATTTATCTCATAGATTTTAATTATAATATGATGTACCAAAGGCAAATGAGACTGACTGTTGTCCGCAGCAACACAGTTTGGCAACGTGGACTTTGTTTGCCCACTCTCTGCTGCCATGCACACGCAGTTCTCATCCCTCCAATGCTTCGTCTCTAGGCATTGAAGTGCTGTCTTACATGACACGAACTTTAATGTTGTACGTGAACATTTTGGTTTGTTTTTCCTACTCATCTGCATTAACTTACTTTTTTTTTACATTTAGAGCTACTGCCATTCATCACATCAATTAGACATTTTGTCTAAATCATCATGTATCCTCCTACAGTCACCCAACAATTACACCTTCCCAATACACCACAGCATCATCAGAAAACAGCTGGAGACTGAAATAACAGAGTTGCTTTCGCACCTCCCTGCGGCACCCCTGATGATACCCTCGTCTCTGACGAACACCCGCTGTCGAGGACAACAGACTAGGTTCTGTTATTTAAGAAGTCTTCGAGCTGCTCACATACCTGGGAACCTATTCCAAATGCTTGTACCTTGTTTAACAGTTGGCAGTATGTGCTTTACAGAAATCTAGGAGTATGGAATCCACCTGTTGCCTTCATCCATGGTTCGCAGGATCTCATGTGAGGAAAGGGCACGCTGAGTTTTGCGTGAGTGATGCTTCTGAAAACTGTTCTGGTTCATGGACAGAAACTTTTCTGTCATGGAAATTTATCATATTCAAACTGATAATATGTTCACGTATTCTGCAGCAAACCAATGTTAAAGATATTGGTCCATAGTTTTGTGGGCCTATTCTGTTACCTTTCATAGATACAGGAGTCACCTGTGCTTTTTCCAGTCACTTGGGAGTTTGAGATGGGTGAGAGATTCACAGGGTGAGAGATTCACAATAAATGCAAGCTAAGAAAGGAGTCAGTGCTGTATAGTACTCATTGAAAAACTGGTTGGGTTTCAATCATGACCTGCTGACTTATTTGCTTTCAACTCTCTCAATTATCTCAACTAAATCTCCAAAATGTACTGGGCTAATCAAAACTTTGCTTTGTAAAATCAAGCTCTCAAAAATCTTGGCAAGGAGAGTCAACTAAGGTACACAACACGGTATATTTTTCAAACCTTTGTGAAGACGGGACTGCACATTATACCCTACTGTGTGATAGCGTAGTTACTCTAACTAGATGTATGATATACTGATAGCTTGTAAAAGTGGTAACCCTTATTCAATTACCAGCGGTGATTCACTAATGGAGAGACATTTTATACCCAACATTCTTTAGTTTTTAGAAGGGTAGTTAAATCACAATTTTAGTGTCTCTTATTTCTTCTACATCATTGCAAGGTACATATTTTGGATGCTAGAGATTATGCTCTCACGTCACATGACATTCCTGCATCCCAATTGGCAGATAGTAGTAGTTTACGTATTCAACATAAAGGATTTACCCAGTGACACTGTATTTAACACATTTTTGCTTCTTGTACACTAACATGTAATGTTGAGAGTTCCTGGGTGTGATATTCTGAACACATTCTCGAAAAGGCGCATTATGAATTACAATTTATAGAAATAGCATGTCGGGAACTGTAGCATTATGAAATCACATGTTACCCCAATTATGGTACCCTTAATTCTGCATTTTCATTGATGAAAAAAAACATATCAATAGCAAATTAGATATTTTTCAGTAGTATGTTTTCCCACTTATGATGTTCAAAATTCTTAGTCCTTTCAAAAATGGGCTAACAAGATTCTACTGTACCTAGTTTTGTATCTGTGGATACCAGATGACAGTAGAAGCGTGTGTTAAAAGCTATGTGCAGGCACCCTCAGTGGTGACTCATCAAACACAGAGTGAGATATTTCATCAACAGTACCCCATGGCCCACGCTCAGTGTATGGATGCTTTGGCAATGTCACTGCTTATAGTTCCTTGTAGTGATTGACCAGCAGGTTCATTACCACTGAGCAGTGGCTAAGAAGGTCCCCTATGGGGCATTTAATGAAGTAAGTTTTCTGGGCTAGTTCCTGAGGCAGTTGATGGAGATGGTGGTGTTGCCTGCCTACAAATTGACTGGTTAGGCGGAATTTGAGCCCCCCTTCTCCCAAATGCGAGTCCTGCACCTTAGCTACTGCAGCAGCTTGCTCAGTTGTACCAATCTGCACACCCCCACTGTGTCAATGAGAACCCTATGAGAGAGAACAGTTAGTCAGTGACTAATTACTCTTTAACATCATTTGACCTACCAATTATGTACCTGAAGAATGAAATTATAAATTTTTTCAGTTATGAATTCAATACAAGGAGTTTTTTCTCTGTTTTCACTTTTCTTCCCCTATCGTGAGCATAATGTTTCTGTCATCAGTAAAGAGAATTTTTTCTTTCATATGTAACACTATTGGGAAAGTTATCAATACATATAAGAAACAACATTGGACCTAATATGTCACCTTAAGGATCTATTCCATCAATGCATCTTGGTTCTTATTAACATTTCACTAAAAGCTTAGCCTTATCATCGGTTTTAATTACTCTGATTCTTTTCAACTTATGATCAAAACTAGCTGTTTGTTATGAATTGTTTAAAGAGCTTAAGTGCCAAACAAAAATTATTTTATGGTCCTATAGAACATAGATGAGTTTGTGAGACTATTGCATAAATATACACACCTACAATGTTGCCACAATATCCAGCACCCCATAGGAAGCCACAGCCTGGATGTGCTGATAACATATGTCCGGCAAGATGAGGTGGTGTTGAATGGCAAATACTGCAGGTTGAATAGAAAGATCCTGATGTACCTGAGGTAACAGGAAACTGGAAAAAAAGAACAAACCTCAATGAATAACATGATGTTAACAATGAACATATGGATTCCTACAGACCTCATTAATGATAGCTGGAAATGAATAGCATATACTAACAAAAGTTGAAGTTGCATAATCTCTTTCATAAATAAGATTCTTCAAAAAATGTGTGTGTGTTTGTGTGTGTGTGTGTGTGTGTGTGTGTGTGTGAGAGAGAGAGAGAGAGAGAGAGAGAGAGAGAGAGAAGGGGAGGGTGGGATTGAGGAAGGGAAGGAGAGAGAGGGGAAGAAAGGGAAAGTAGATCACGAAAGTCTTGCAAAGAAGGGAAAGACACAATCTATTTTATTTCCATCTCACATAGAAGGTAAAAGGTAATCTGCACTTTCTAGATGATTTACTTTTACTCAGGGCCTCCAATTTTACTGACTGTCACAATGAAGACCTATTATATGAAGTGACAGTGCAATTTAAGCTATGGAGACTAGGTTATGAGTGATTCACTTATAGATTTAACAATGGGTTATAATATTTGCCTAGTAGTACAGTAATGTGAAGTTATACATTATCCATAGGTCTCAAAGAGAATAATGTCTTGCAGACCAGGATTATTTGTAGTACCTTTTGAAAAGGGAAGGTGATGTAAAAAGATGAAAATACAAATAAACCACTGGCACTTTGACCAACTTTAACAGTGTCCCTTAAGACATTTTATAGTCATATTGCAGATGACTGTTATGATGTAACATACCTGACAATGCTGAGGTATACAATGCCATACTGCATCTTATCTTACACAAGTTTGCCCACTGACCCATTGTGTTATATAGATGTCATAATAACATAGAAACTTCATTGATATGAAATGCTTTATTAAGTGCAATAGTACAGTGTAGTAGTTTAGTATTATTGACAGTCTGCTCACATTATTGACAGAAGGAATTACCTATTCTCACTATGTGCTTAAAAGGTTGTTATACAAATTCTGATCTGCAGAGAAGCCTCATTCTGAAGAAAAATGCAATGTTACATTGTGAGAAGCAGACACTTTCTAAGTACATTGAAGGTAGTGTCACAGCCTTTGCTGACATGATTATCCTTCACATCTCACCCCCCCCCCCCCACCCCCCCACCTAATAACCAACGCTATATGACTCTTTTCCACTGACACTCTTATTTCATCCTTGTGTTAGTTAATTAGTTAGTCATGTGTTCCACCGATCAATCTCACAGTAACCATTATGATGTGGAAAGTGTCAAGTGCATAAGAAATGCACACATGAATATTTTTTATTACTTACCACATTCCCTTAAATGGCACAAAATGCATATATTACACCTATAGATTTATTTCTTCCTATTCAAGAATTCATATTTGGTATAGGAGTTGTCAAGGAGATATGATTTCGATTTATTTTTAAAACTGTTACTGCCATCTGTCAGACATTTTATTTCATCTGGGAATTTATTGGAACGTTTTACCCCTTTTTGTGCCAAAGATAGATTAGGTAGAGGCTGGTCTAAGTCTTTTTTCCTTCTGGTATTATAATCATGAATGTCACTTTTGTTTTTAAACTGGTCCATGTTGTTGACAACAAATTTCATTACTGAGTTAATGTACTGTGAGGCTGTTGTAAGAATTCCTGACCTTTTAAAGATATGCCCACAAGATGTGTGACTATGAGCCCCACACATTACCGGTATTCTAACCACTTTCTTTTGAACAGTGAGATGGGGCCCCTCCACGCCCGCACCAACATGGTGACCAAACCAAAAGTTCTACTGTCACCTCCGTAAACATGTTAGTTATCTAGTAGGTGGATCACAGGATGCTGGGCTGTGATGTTGTCCGTGCGTCTGGGTAAGGCTACGCATTAACACGGTCCATCAGGTGATAGATAGTGGATGAAACGCGAGTGAGGGTAGCGATTTGAAGAGCAGAGGGGAAAAAAGTGCCATGGCTCGTGCCGTGGGAAAAAAACCTCTGCGACAGTGGGATGGGTAGTAAGAGCAGTAGTGGCTTACTAGCTGTGATAGCTCATGCAAGGTTGGATTTGTTAGTATAGGTATCATGCATCATTACCGCGACAAGCGATGGCGATGTGTCCCAGTTGCTGCAGCTGCTACATTCCTGGAACAATCAAGATCGTTATACAGTAGTGGGAGATCGGCCATAGATCATCTCACTGTGTGGGGGATGTGTGGAGCTTGTTTGCATGCAGTGTACGGTACGGCTTCCCTGTGTGGTGCCAGTTATTCGGCAGTGTATTTCAGCTGGATATCCAGTAAATGCGTCTGATTAACAGGGGTTCGCCTGTGCCGTTATGTTTGCGTATGCTTGGCCATAGATGTTATGTCCTTGCAAGTATGTCTTTTGGTCTTTTATGTTTCCATCTATGGTTGTGGTCGTAGTTCCCCAGATTCAGAATAAACGGGTTCTGCGAATGTCTGGAGTTTCTGTATAGTCTTGTGGTGAGTTTGTGGATTACCTCCGTGAGAGTCTCAAGTCGGTATTCCCGGTGAAGGTCCGCGATGCGTGTGTATCGTGGAGCATTGCTTATGATTTTGAGTACTTTGTTTTGTATGAGCTGCAGACGGCGCAGGCATGTAGGCGCAGCGTATCCCCAGACAGGAGCTGCGTACGTCATCAGGGGTCGGATAAGTGTCATGTACATAGACCTCGACACCCTTCTGTTCAGTGTGCTACGCCTGTTGAGCATAGGATAGAGCTGTTTGAGCCTCGCACTAGCTCGGTTGGTCATGTGTTGTATGTGGTCCCCTAAGATCCAGCCAGACACCGAGGTATTTGACTTTCTCGCAGAAATGTATTGGATGTGCATGTAGAGTTATTGGTCTGCAGTAGCAGCGTTTGCGCAGTTGCTTCGGTCTTTTAGTGAACAGAACGGCTTCGCACTTGTCAACGTTTACTCTAACACGCCATTTCTCCAACCAAGGCTCGGCCACTCTGAGAGCAGTCTGTAGGCGTGACGTAATGTTTGATGGTTTCCAATCTTGCGCGAAGATGCCGGTGTCATCCGCGTAGATTGCCATCATTGTGTTGTGTGTGGTTGGGAGATCGTTTATGTTGAGGTTAAACAGTAGGGGCCCTAAAATGCTTCCCTGGGGTACTCCCGCGTGTATACCGTGTCGTGTTGATTGTTTTCCCTGAACGTCAGTGTTGAAGCTCCTGTCTGTGAGGTATGAGTGTATTAGACGAAGCAGCCCGTCGGGGAATCCCGCGTCACTGAGTTTGCGGATGAGGCCGTTGTGCCATAGACGGTCGAAAGCCTTTTCGATGTCCAGGAACACTGCCCCTGTAGCTTTGTTTATGTTGAAGCCATGTGTTATATGTTCAACGACCCGTAGGAGTTGTTGTGTTGTGGAGTGGTGATTCCTGAAGCCGAATTGCTCCGGTCTCAGGATGTCATTCGTTATGCAGTGCCTAGTGATGCGTTTGAGAATCACCTTCTCAACAACCTTACTGAGCGAGCTCAGAAGGCTGATGGGTCGGTAATTTTGTGGGAGGCTGTGGTCTCTCCCCGGCTTCCTGAACATCAGGACCTTGGCCGTCTTCCAAAAGGCGGGGAAGTGTTGGTGTTTTAGTATGGCATTCGTTATGTGTGTTAGGTACTCAGTTGCTTTATCCGTGAACTCCTGGAGGACACGGTTTTGAATGCCATCATGACCAGGGGCTTTCCTAGTAGCGGAATGCATTATAGCCCAGGAGACTTCGGCTGTGCTAGCATGTCGAATGTCGTCGCGCGATGGTTGGGCTAGAATGCGTGTAACCTCTTGGTCAGTAGCAAGTGTGAACGCTGGATCTGATGGTACCAGGTTCGGTGTGAATGACGCTGCGAGTGTTCGGGCCATCAGTTCTGCTTTCTCTTCCGCTGAGTATGCAGGTCCGTCAGGCCCTTGAAGCGTTGGGGTGTATATTTTCTCCCTGGTGAAGTGTCGGGCTAGTTGCCACACGCCAGGTCGTGTGGTGTCCAGCCCTTCGAGTTTTTGGTTCCACTGTTGTGTTCTGTGTGTTTGTATTTTATCGTGTATGATGCCCTGTAGTCTGTTAATGTGCCGTTTGAAGTACGGGCGCCTGGTGCACTCAGTGAATACTTTTTGCCTAAGTGTTGACTTACCCCAAAATATTATTCCGTATGATATCAGAGAGTGAAAGTTTGTTAGACTGCTAATTTCTATATCCTCAAAATTGGCAATTATTCTGATTGCACAAATTGCTGAACCTATTTGCTTTAGGAGATACAAAATATGAATTTTCGAAGTAAGATTCTCATCTATATGTACGCCCAAAACTTTAGTATGCTCTGCCCTGGTTACTGACATCTGTTGATGTGTTGTACTTGTTGAACAAACTGTACTCCTTGTAGTAGGAAATTGGATGTACTGCATTTTTTCAAAGTTCAGAGCACACCCATTCTCAGAAAACCACTCAACAACTCTTCCAAAGACATTATTTATATAATTTTCTATTGGAGTTTCTTTTACTGGATTAATAATGAGGCTTGTATCATCAGCAAACAGTGTCAGTTTAGCTTCTTGCTTCAGAAAAGAAGGGAGGGCATTCACATATATCAAGAATAGAAGGGGAACCATGATTGAACCCTGTGGAACACCTAATGTAATTTCCCTGCTCTATAGCTACTGGGTCACATCCTTGTAAATCACCCAGTGCAAAAACAGTTATATGTACCAAATCACCAGCTCCTGTATCAATATTTTAAGAAATGTGTTTCATCCAAATGGAGTAGGACTATTGCCATGCCAAAATAAGATGCTGTTTAAGAACAGCAAACCACAACTCTTGTGTAGCATTTTATGGGGGTATGACAATATATCAATTACCCTAAAGAAATAAATTCCAGCACTGGAAAATCTGATAAAAATCATGAAAGATCACCAATCACCACATAAAGATGTGGGGCACATGACCAAACACAAAAGTTCAGAAAATCAAACAATCTCTAACACAGTCATCCTTTATTTAATGTAAGTACTCTCTCTCTCTTTCTCTCTCACATACATACATACACACACACACACACACACACACACACACACACACACACACACAAACACACACTACCACACACACGCACGCACACACACTTGTAACTGCATAAACAGTTGTTGTTTATGTGTCACCAATTACTCACACAACATAGATTTGTGAAAATGCAGGAAACAAGGTAGGAAAAGACAGACTGCAACTTACCGTAAAGAAGACCCATCAAGTTGCAATCAGGCACAATTAAAAGACACTTATATAAAGCTTTCGGCCACAGATTTCATCAGTAAGAAGAGAGATTCACACACACACACACACACACACACACACACACACAAAAAAACCACCAACTCCAGACCGAGCGAGGTGGCGCAGTGGTTAGACACTGGACTCGCATTCGGGAGGACGACGGTTCAATCCTGCGTCTGGCCATCCTGATTTAGGTTTTCCGTGATTTCCCTAAATCGCTCTAGGCAAATGCCGGGATGGTTCCTTTCAAAGGGCACGGCCGACTTCCTTCCCCGTCCTTCCCTAATCCGATGAGACCGATGACCTCGCCGTCTGGTCTCCTTTCCCGAAACAACCAACCAACCAACCACCAACTCCAGTGTGTGTGTGTGTGTGTGTGTGTGAGGTCCTGCATTTTCAAATAATGGAAACTGCAGAGTTTCCATTGTTTGAAAATGCAGACAGTTGTTTATGTGTTGACAGTTACTGATTGCAGCAGAATGGATAACTTAACTAATTTTTGTCAATAGGGTGTGTCACAGAGTGAAGTTCTTTGGGCAAGTGAGAGACTGTTTACTCTTAGGACAGTGTATCTTTGACATGTTGTATTGTATGTTCTGTGACTACGTAATAAAGTGAAGTGTTGTTAGACTGCTAATTGCTGCTCTACTGTGATTCACAACATCAGAATTTGGTGGCGAAACCCGGGATTGAACCACGGACCTTTACATGGATAATTCATGCCAAGCGTACAGGAATATCTAAAGGGGACATTTTGCAACTGATGGAGTTTCTGAACGAGGAAGCCGACGGAGCGCTTACCATGCAGAAGATACGCGGTGAATTTTCCAGCACTTCTAGTAACCTTCCCACAGCGTCCACACTTCACCTACATGCGAAATCTAAAAGAACGACTCCGAAGGATACCAGCGTAAAGGAACCATTCTGCGTCTTTTGCAAATCTTGCAGTCATTGGGCGCAAGACTGTAAGAAGATCGTATGCGTTAATGATCGAATAGATAAATTGAATTCTTTGTCTTCAACGTGGGCACAAAATCTCAAATTGCAAAAAGAAAGAAAAGGCTCAGTGTGTTAACTGTAAAATACTGCATCATAAGTCCATTTGTGAGGAATGAAAGGATATTAGGAGTCCTGCGGGTCAGACATACGTTACTTTGATGGGAAAGGTATCTGTCGCTCCCCACGGATACACGTACCTTCAGACAGCTCAAGTATGCGTCTCAGGACCTACAGGATTGAGCAGGACAACGCGATGTCTACTGGACGCAGGTAGTCAGTCCAGCTTCATAGCAAAATCACTGATTGATGATCTGAAACTGCAAACAGTAGACCGACAAGAACTAACTGTTTGTTCCTCTGAATCAAACCCTACACGCCCACGCCACCGCAGGCTTGTTCAGTTTAATATGAAGGGGCTTTGGCAGAATTCTAAATTGCCACTTACTGCCTTCGAAAGTACTCACGTTATTTCTCACCAGCCTTCGGTTCCACAACAAATAACGATTTTACCAGATGCCCATAAGATTACACTAGCAGATCCGAAAAACAATTCAACAGAAGATCTTCCCGTGGAGATTCTTGTAGGAGGCGATTTTTATTGGAAGATAGTGAAGCACAATTCGCCCATACGCATCTCTGAACCCTTAGTGTTAGTTCCTTCTCTTTTTGGCTGGATACTTAGTGGTAACAAGTCACAAGCCTGTGTGCATGCAACCGTGGTAAATTTTACTCAGACTGACCGATCTCCTTTGCACTCGGACAATGATTTCAGACGCTTTTGGGACTTGGAAACTATAGGGATTACTGCCGATCAGGGTCTACCTGTGAACAACAAGGATACGAGACTTCTTGAAGAGTTTAGAGCATCTTTCTCTATAAAAGATCATTGAGCAGTGGTTACACTTCCCAAAAGGCAACATACAGAGCTTTCGAGTAACAGAGCGATCACGGAAAAATGATTCAAGCACCTTAGGGAAAGATTTCAATGTCAAGAGACCTTTAAGCAAATGTATTTCTATCTTATGCTAGACTACATTACAAAGGAGCAAGTAGAGGTCGATCCCACCCCACTCTCAGGAAAGGAGCTATTTTATCTCCCTCATCATGCAGTGAGGATGGAGAAATATGGAACCACTAAGTGGAGAATAGTCTTTGACGCTTCTGCAGTGGCGTAGCAAGACAGCCACGCCACTCGGAAGTAGCCGAAAGGCACGCGTTAAGCTCACGCAGGCTGGCGTGAGGTCTGAAACAGGATACGTAATGAATGCTATAAAGAAAAGTATGTAGCTTCTGGAATACTTAACTTTAATCCATAATTGTAGAACATCGCTCTTGATGCTACATGCTTCATAATATTAATTAGCAATTGAATACGGCGCCTTGCTAGGTCGTAGCATATGTAGCTGAAGTCTAGGCTAACTATCGTCTTGGCAATTGAGAGCGTATTTGTCAGTGATCCCCTTCTGGCAAAGTCGTCTGTACAACTGGGCGAGTGCTAGTACGTCTCTCTAGACCTGCCGTGTGGTGGCGCTTGGTCTGCGATCACTGACAGTGGCGACACGCGGGTCCGACTTATACTACCGGACCGCAGCCGATTTAATAGCTACCACCTAGCAAGTGTGGTGTCTGGCGGTGACACCACAGCTTCATCTCACGAAAACAATGCTCCTTCTCTGAATGAGGTATTAGAAGTAGGACCGAACCTATTACCAGAGATTCTGGAAATTTTACTGGGTTTCAGACTATATTCTATGGCTATCATCACAGACACCACACAAGCTTTCCTTCAATTAATCTTGAACGAAAAGGACCAATACTTGACCAGATTCTTCTCGTTCAAAATTAGCCAGGATCAAACAGGAAATCTTGAAAATGACAGACGAACTAACAGAATACTGTTTTAACAGACATCCTTGGAAACAAAACCAACATTGATGCACATAGGCCTTACTGTGAAGGGATGGATAGCGTTCTGTAGTCGTGGTGAAGACAAGCTATCTAAGGGGTAAGGCTCTGAAATAAAACCTTGGCAGGTGTCCCAGGCCATGAGGTGGCAGCCCCACCAGGACACTCGGGGGCTGTGGGCTGATAACCCGCACCACCAAAAAACACATATCACAGAAACTAAAAGGAGAAGCAGCCGGATGAATCTTAAGAATATGACCTTTGGCCTGAAAAGGAAAACCCGTATCGGTTTTTGGAATGTAAGGACGGTGAGAGAGGCAGGGAGACTAAGACAGGTTGAAAAAGAGATGGAAAACTATCGACTAGATAAATTGGGACTAAGTGAAGTAAGGTGGCCAGAATCTGGGGAATTCCAAACACAAAATGGTGGAGTGTTGCTGTATGTGGGTCAGACAGGTGAGGACACAATGCATAGGAATGGTGTAGGGCTCTTACTATCTAAAAGCAGCAAGAAGAGCTTACTGGAGTGGAAACCAGTCTCAGAACGGATAATAACCGCATGCTTTAAAACAAATGTGCGATGTGTCACTGTAATTCAATGCTATGCACCTACTGAAATAGCTAAAGGAGAATTAAAAGATGCATTTTATACAGAGCTTAATGGAGTCCTTAGACAAACAAATTCTAGGGACATAAAAATTTTAATGGGTGACTTGAACGCAAAAGTTGGTTCAGAAAATGAAGGGCTTGAACATATCATGGTTGTGCATGGAATGGGGATCAGTAATGTAAATGGTGAAATGTTGATAGATACATGCGCTGAACATGACCTAGTCATTGGAGGCACATTGTTTCCACATCGTAACTGCCATAAGATAACGTGGGTATCTCCAGACCACGTTACCGAAAATCAAATAGACCACATAGTCATAAGCCGCAAGTTCCGACACTCTCTGTTAGATGTCAGAAATAGAAGAGGGGCAGACGTTGGAAGTGACCACCACCTAGTTTTGGCAGAATTCAGACTGAAGATAGTGGCAAATAGAACCAAGCTCAATCACAGGTGCAAGAAAATAGATGTGGCAAGATTAAAAGATCAAAGAAACATTTGCCCTTGAACTACAAAACAGATTCCAGGTCCTCTCTGAAGAAAATTTTATGGAAGAGGGAATTGAAACATGCTGGCAAAAAATCAAAGACAGCTATTTAGATGTGGGAGAAAAAATCTTAGGATTTAAGGCACATCAAAGGAAGGAATGGATCTCCGATGCTACGTGGAATGAAATCAGCCACAGGAAAGAACTAAAACTTAAGTTAAATTTTTGTAAGACAAGAGCACAAAAGAGCGAAGCGCATAAAGAATACATGGAGGCGAACAAAAAAGTGAAAACATTGCTACGTCAAGATAAAAGGAAATGGATAGATGAGCAAGCAAAATTAGCAGAAGAGGCAGCAAGACAAGGAAATATGAAAGAGCTCTACAATATTACCAAACGGTTGTCAATGAAGAACTTCAGACATGAAGGACCAGTTAAGAACATGGATGGGGTGATGCTTGCAACTCAACAGGCACAGCTAAAGAGATGGGAGGAGCACTTCAAGAAACTGTTAAATTGTGAAGACAACCAAGAGGAACAAGTAAGAGATGTTCCAGAGGAAGTCGAAGAAGATCAAGATATAAATTTGCAGTGCCCCACAATGGACGAAACTAGGATTGCCTTGAAAACACTAAAAAACACAAAGGCTCCAGGCCTAGACAACATAGCACTGGAGCTCTTAAAAGCTGATATTGAAAGTACTGTTAAAATGCTCCATCCTTTGCTGAAGCATATTTGGCTCGAAGAGAAAGCTCCAAAGGAGTGGAAAAATGGTTTGGTGGTAAAGCTCCCAAAAAAGGGAAATTTGTCAGATGGTAACAACTGGCGTGGTATTACATTGTTGTCAGTGCCCAGTAAGGTCCTCACCAGAATTATTTTAAACAGAATTAAAGAGTCCCTTGAAAAGCGACTGCGTAAAGAACAGCCCAGTTTTAGGGCACAACGCAGTTGTGTTGATCTTATTAACACTCTTAGGATCATTTTAGAGCAAAGCAAAGAATTCCAAGCAACCATGTACCTGGCATTCATTGATTTTCAAAAGGCCTTCAATTCCGTGAAACATAAAGTGCTCTGGCAGGTATTGCGGAAGTATGGCATACCACAGAAGATCTTAAACATCATAAAAGATCTATATGATGGCTACAAATGCTGCATACTCCACAAAGGAAATATGACAGAGCCCATAAAAGTAACAACTGGAGTCCGTCAGGGTTGCATTTTGTCACCAACACTTTTTTTACTCGTTCTAGACTCTGTTATGAGAAGAGTCACAGCAGGCAGGAGACGAGGAATCCAGTGGGGGATCCACGGACGTCTGGAGGATTTGGATTTTGCAGACGACATAGTTTTACTAGCTCCAAGGCTGACTGATATGCAAGCTAAATTAAACTTGCTGAAAGAAGAAGCAGAGACTGCTGGCCTCAAGATAAATATAGGTAAAACAAAGGAAATGAGAGTAAATTCAGGGAACATGGAGGTGCCATTGTTAATAGGTGAGCAGCGGGTGGAGACTGTCAACTCATTCCTGTATCTGGGTAGTATAGTGGCGGAAGATGGTGGAGCTGGAGATGATGTGAAAAACCGCATTAAAAAGGCAAATGCTGCCTTCATACAATTGTATCTAACATGGAAAAATAGAAATATCATGTATAAAACAAAAATCCATATCTTTAATACAAATGTGAAGTCTGTCCTTCTGGACGCCAGTGAAAGCTGGAAAATGGATAAAAAGATAACATCCCAGTTACAAAGCTTCATAAATAGTTGTCTTCTTCGCATCATGAATATCTGGTGGCCAGAAAAAATATGCAATGAGGAGCTCTGGCGAATAACAAACCAGATACGAGAGAGAAAGTGGGGATGGTTGGGGCACACCTTACGAAAACCAGATGGAGCCATCAAGAAAAAAAGCATTGGAATGGAATCCCCAGGGAACAAGGAAGAGAGGAAGACCAAGGGGCACATGGAAGAGGACAGTGGAAGGGGAAGCAAAAAGAGTTGGCAAGACCTGGGCAGAATTGAGGCAAATGGCCAAAGACAGAGACGGATGGCAAGTTCTCCTGTATGCCCTATGCCCCCATAGGGGCCAATGGAATTAAGTCAGTCAGAAGTCAAGTCATTCGGCCTGACCTGCAGCCCATTTTTACTTTCTGCAACACTAAGAGAACTTGCCGACAAGTGTATGACAGCATTTCCCACTGTAGCACCACTTATAAACAAGACTGCATACTTGGACGACTTTGTGATCTCAGTAGAAGGTGATAATTTGGTTATAACTATATACTATGAACTTGTAACCCTAATGAAATTGACCAGTCTCCCCCTTATCAAAATGGGCTACCAACTGTGACCAACTCGAAACTATCTGGACTCAAGTTTCAGGCATAGACTGGAACACCGCAGGTGACTACTTCTGTATCGATCCTAGTGAAATCATCAGAAGGTCGTCAGAAGAGCCAGCTACGAAACGACTCCTTTTACAATGTATGGCTAAATTCTATGACCCACTTGGACTGTTTTCCCCTGTTTCTCTTGTTGGAAAATTGCTATTCCAGGACACATGGTGCCAAGGAATTTGCTGGGATGAACTTATGCCCTGGGACTTAGGGGCACGATGGTGCACTTGGATATTTAGCTTACCTTCATTGTCACATATACATGTCCCTAGATGGATAGCTACAGCTCATGGAAGAGACTCTCAGCTACACGTATTCTGTGATGCCTCAGAAAAGGCATATGGAGCAGCTTTGTACATTCATACTGTCTTAGATGATGTCATAACCCATTTAGTCTGTAGCAAGAACAGACTTGCTCCTATTAAGAAGGTGACATTGCCTCGACTCGAACTTTTAGCGGCAGTAGTTGGAACCAGACTACTGTGTTACTTTTGCTGCGCAACAGACTTTAAAATTGCCCATGCGATATTGTGGACGGATTCTACAGTAACACTAAGTTGGATTCGCTGTGATCCTAACAGATGGAAGACCTTCGTTTGTAATCGTGTAACTGAGATACAAACACACACGACTCCCACGCAATAGAAACATTGCTCAGGATCAGACAATCCTGCTGACAACCTCTCACGTGGACTCCTTGGCTACCAAATGAATTCTCTGTATATCTGGTGGCATGGGCCGCCTTGGCTTGCACGCCCTCCTGAATGCTGGCCAAACGATACACCAACGATGGTACAACTTACTCCCGAAGAAAAGAGGAAGAAAACCCAGAGCCAAGTGTTGTTGATATCTATGCCAACCAGCCTTCTGGACTTATTTAAATTCAGCTCATACTGGAAGATCATTCGTATCACAGCATAGACTCTCCGCTTCCTACACAACATTCGTCAAAAGAATAAATCTTCAGGAGAACTTACAGCCACCGAATTATCAGCTGCCAAAATTTATTGGATTCGAGTGGGCCAGAGAGATTCCTTCCCCAGCGAATTACATGCATTTCAGAATAACTTACTACTGTCAAAAGAGTAAAAAATCGCACAATACAATCCTTTCTTAGAAGCTGGACTGATACGTCTAGGAGGTCGGCTGCAGTGCACTAGCCTAAATAGGGAACAAAAACATCCTGTACTCATTGACGGTTCCCACCACTTCACACAATTGGTTATTCGAGAGACACACATCTGCCTCCATCACTTTGGTGTTCGTTCTATACTATCCGAACTGCAAACTGAATTTTGGATCCTTAGAGCTCGTCAGGCCATCAAAAGAATTCTACACTCATGCCTCACATGCAAGATCTTGAAGAATCCACGAGGGCAACAGATCGAAGCACCGCTGCCACCTGAACGAGTTTTGCCTGCCAAACCATTTGCTGTAACCGGAATAGACTTTGCTGTCCCACTATTCATCAAAGTGGGGAAGGAAATGCACAAGTCACATATCAACCTTTTCACATGTGCTACCACATGAGCTGTACACCTCGAACTCTGTACAGACTTGTCAATGGACAAGTTTCTCATGGCACTTCAGCGATTCGCCAGAAGACACGGACTACTCCACACGATATATACAGATAACGCGAAAACATTCCATGCCACGAATTTGGAACTAGCCGAACTTTGGAAGGCATTGACTACCACAAAAACTTATCAGTTCCTCGCCCACCATGGTATTACTTGAAAATTCATTGTCTCCCGGGCGGCTTGGTGGGGAGGACGGTGGGAAAGAATGGTGGGCACTATAAAGCGTTGCCTACAGAAGGTACTGGGACTCGCAAAGCTCACTGAGCAACAACTGAACACCACCTTGATCAGTAGTGAAGCCGCAGTGAACTCCAGGCCCATCACACCAGGAGATGATTGTGATGCACTCACACCTTCCCTTTTTGATGGGAGAAAAAACTTACGACTATTCCGACGGGACCAGAGACTTCAGCGAACATGAATTTAACAAAGGAATCCCGACTGAGACAGCAACTCTGTGACAATTTCTGGAACCGTTGGATTAAAGAATACCTACTGGAGCTCCGCAACTACCATGAAGATAAACGCCCATTGGGACGATTCATCCCCTTTCGGCCAGGCGACATCGTGCTGATGCAAGAGGACCTTCGTCCGCGACGTTTGTGGAAGAAGGCCAGGATAGAAAAGATACTACCAGGAAGAGACGGCAGGGTAAGGATGATAATACTCCGGACACCAGAAGGTCACATCATTAGTCGTCCTTTGCAGCTGGCCGTACCTTTGGAGGTCGACCACGGTGGGGAGGATGTCACAGAGTGATGTTCTTCGGGCAAGTGAGAGACTGTTTACTCTTAGGACAGTGTATCTTTGACATGTTGTATTGTATGTTCTGTCACTATGTAATAAAATGTTGTTAGATTGCTAATCGCTGCTCTACTGTGATTCACGACGTAAGAGGGTGTTCACACGAATGGTTAGTTGTATTCTCTGTCTAGCGATTTGATCTTTGAATCAGTGTCACAATCTCTGTTGTCTAGTGCTAAGTGTTGGTGCTTTATTACACACATCTAGACTGGGATCCTCTCAATCTCTTGAAGCAAATCTAAAACGGCAATACCAAATCTATGGTTTGTAACAGGCTGGGAGTCATATAATTATTGTTAACCACAAATCACCCAATTTCAGTTACTGCTTAGCGCCTGTCCTCCTGATCCTCCCCTCCTCCCTCTCTCCTGCAGCTTTCCATTTGTTTGGCTGAAAAAACTGAGTCAGCATTGCTCCACAATGAGTGAGTGAGATACTGAGCTCTGAAAGAGGAAAAGATGTTAGTGTTGCCTGCTGCAGAGGTTTGGAGTAAGGTTACTGAGGGGAATAAAAGATTTTACAATCCGAAAAAATTGTGGAATGACAAGAGGTGTTTTATTATCATTGAGGTACTTGTGTTATATTGTTTTTCAAACTCCTACTCTGAGCTATCTAAGCAATCCTTTACTGCATAGAACATATTGCCTAACACACACTTCTTAACTACCTTTTTAATAAGTTTAAGTAATCTCTTTAATCTCGTTAGCCAGTTTATTGTACAATTTTATTGCCTAGCAGGAAATTCTGTTTGAGGCTTTGTTTATTCTTTCTTGGCACATATAAGCTCGGTCTTGATTTTGTTCCATGGTCACTGCTAGTTCTGTTTGTGCAATAATTATTATGTTTTTTATGTGCACATGTGACTAGTAAATACACTCACATGGTGTACTTATGTTGGCGTGTTCGCAACACTTCAACCAGCAGTCAGTATTCATTCTTAGACATTTTGTGTTTGTTAAGCAATCTATAGAGGTACCATCCACATGTAGTTTTACAGTGTTATTTTTTTCTCTTCAACCTGAAATTCATGGCATATGTTTTCTTTGTGTTCAATGTAACTTGACTGCATACTGACTAATTCCAAACTTCCTTGAGGAGTTTAGCTGCTTCACCTGCAAGGAGTTTTTTCTCTGTTTTCATTTTTCTTTCCCTATCGTGAGCATAATGTTTCTGTCATCAGCAAAGAGAATTTTTTCTTTCATATGTAACACTATTGGGAAAGTTATAAATACATGTAAGAAACAACATTGGACCTGATATGTCACCTTAAGGATCTATTCCATCAATGCACCTTGGTTCTTATTAACATTCCACTAAAAGCTTAGCCTTATCATAGGTTTATATTATTGTGATTCTTTTCAACTTATGATCAAAACTAGCTGTTGGCTACACCTCTTGTTAGTAATGTTTCTAGAAAGTTACTTGTCTTTTCTTTTTTGTAGATTTTGAGTAAAAATTCTCCTCTAATAACATAAAGAGTTTACATTGAAAGTCTGGTAGTTGAGAACTAGGAGTAGTTGATCTGGGTCCAGGCCCCTAAGGACAGGCAACTTGACAGTAACACACAACTGGCTAATTACTGAGGCCAAGTAGACCCAGATAGTAGAATTAACAAATAGTCATAATAAATCAAAAATCTCTACTATGTAACTATTGTTTCCATCATGTGATATTTACAAACTGCTTTAAATTTTCTAGCTAGCAGGTTTATATGCAATAATGAAAAATAAAAATAAAAGCTTATTCTGACAAAATTAAGGCTATAGGCTTTGTGACTAGTAATAAAAATAAGTAAAATGCAAACTCAGCTAATACAGGAAACTGAAAGAAGATCTGAATTTTTAGGTATCATTAAATGTTGTTTTGCTATTTTGAACTGTAATATTCACATATATGAAATCTAGTACATCCATATCTCACATATTACGTTTCATGCTACTAAGATCAAAGAAGCACAATATTCCTTTTCATATAGATTTGTCAATCCTATTCTACACAAAGCACTTCTTTACATAACCACAGAGATTTGGGCTAAAAAGCAGGAAAGCCAAGAGTGAAATAAATACAAAAAGTCCACAAAGACTGAGCATCAAGACGGATTCTGTAAATGTAATGAAGCTTTGGAAAATGATCCAAAAGAATGGTACACACTCACCACACCAGTTGTGACGCTGTGTCCTTCAGCATTCTGTGTCCCATCACTGCTGTCAGTGTCTTGTGATGAGCCACTAAATAAAGGTTGAGCTTCACCACGAACATGTTGACGTTCTCTGTCTTGGGCTAGAAGTCAAACAAAATTTTCTGAATATCATTGACAAAAGGTGCTTTATACTCTCAGGAGAAAAATGAGGCTTCAGCTGCTCACTGGAAACAGAATGCAGCATACAAAATTAATAGTTAGTATGACATAAATTAAATAACAAATAATTAAATTTTATAAATTCAAAAGATGGCAGAAATTATTCATTTCAATAATGCTCCTCAAATGTTCTTCCATGGCTGCTGTTAGGGGAAAATGTAATTTGTGCACTAACCACTTTAGCTGTATGGTTTAGAAATGCCACAGATAACTGAAAATGAACACGCTGATCAGAAGTATATTTTGTGATTTTCCGGTGAGGCAACAGCAACATCCATGACCGACAGTGTTGAAGACAATTATATTCAACACACATTAATCTGTCTGATCTACAAGTTATCAAGATTTTTATGTACTACTAATATGTTTTCCATCCCATTCTTTCTTTTCCATGTGAAACATGGAACCACATTATAAGTATGGAAATCATATCCATTGTGTCTTCATACTGATTACTGGCTCTCACCAAATACATACATACATCCCTGACATTTTGATTCAAGATTAACTGAAACTGCAGAAAACGAATGTTTATTCACAATATTGCTACACTAGTACAAGTCTGAATCATCAACGGTTTCATACGAAAACCAAAACGGAGATACACTAAATAATATCTGAATATTAAAACATATTGTAGTAATAGCCTTGCTGTAACTGATAATAATTCAATACTGATCACAACAAGTGGGTTCCTCTCACCCTGGAGTCCAAGAGACCTGCTCCTCCTTTTCAACCTTCCCTAATCTGCCCCTCTCTCCTCCTCATGTAACAAAATGTCAGTCCGAAAGTTAGGAGAGTGTGTGTGTCTACAGGCAGTACTAACAAGTCCCTTGAACATATGTACTGACTGGCCATTCTCTCTCATGATTTTATAATTAGACATACTAACTTTCATAGTGAGTATAGTGTATTACAAAAACATGAACTCAAATAACCAGTCCCACCTGGTCATCAACAAATCAAGCCACACCTTGACCTAACGAGTAAACATAAAATAGGAAATCTTATTCCAATTCATATTATTAGACAGGTTCATAAACAGGATTTTTGGCCATTATAGTCAAGTATGCAACATCTCAGTTTTAAAAGTAATTGAAATTGATGTCATAAAGTAATGTTCATTCTATTCATTGCTGTGATAGTCATCACTACAAGAAATGTAATCACTTGAATTGGGATTCTAAGTAAATGTGAATTTGTATGCTAGTTTCTGTTGTATCACCTCATGTGACAGTAGTTCATGACACTAGTGCTCTGTAAAAACCATGGCATAGTAGGGAAAAAAGAGAAATTGTGGTGGCTACGTAAGCCACTAACTTAGTGGCTGCATTCTTTTTTCTTTTTTTTCTATGTGTTAATCTTTAATGTTACACAAAGGAATG
Source organism: Schistocerca americana (assembly GCF_021461395.2). Taxonomy (NCBI): domain Eukaryota; kingdom Metazoa; phylum Arthropoda; class Insecta; order Orthoptera; family Acrididae; genus Schistocerca; species Schistocerca americana. The sequence goes on along the minus strand of NC_060125.1, from coordinate 393,790,710 downwards.
TCTAATGCTTAATAGCAAAAGTGCACGAAATAGTGGTAAGGATATTACAATCCACTCTGCACATTAACAGGAAACGTGAGAATATTCATTTGTGACTCATACACCTGTTGCTGCTGCAGCCAAATTACACGCTTGGGTAACATGAAATAGTTATTACTATCAATTACCGAAATTAACAAAATGAACTGTCAACCACAATGTTATTCTGACCCAGATAATACAGACTATGACTTATCAATAAATACAAAAGAGGACCAAGACAGCTAGAAAAATATCCTTTGGTGAACTAAAAAGGAGTAGTACCACTGAATTCCTATTACCATAGGGAGAAATGAGATGGGAGAGAGAGGGGGAGGGGGAAGAAGGGAGAGGGAGAGAGCGGGGTGGAGTGAGGGGGAGAGAGAGAGGGAGAAGGGAGGCGAGTGGGGGAGAGGTGGAGGGGAAGGGAGAGGGAGAGGTGGAGGGGAAGGGAGAGGGAGAGGGGGAGAGGAAGAGGGGGGGGAGAGGTGGAGGGGAAGGGAGAGGGAGAGGTGGAGGGAAAGGGAGAGGGAGAGGGGGAGGGGAAGAGGGGGGGAGAGGAAGAGGGGGGGGAGAGGGGGGAGAGGGGGGGCAGGAGGGGGGAGGTGGCAAAGGAAAATAGAGATAGAGGTGGGACGGGGGGAGGTGGCAAAGGAAAATAGAGAGGGGGCAGGAGGGGAGGGGGAGGTGGCAAAGGAAAATAGAGAGGGGGGCCAGGAGAGCAGGGAAAATTAATCTTACCTGTTCTTTCAGTCAGATAATTGCGTATATCTGATGTGCGTTTCCTATATGAAGGCATATGCCTGCTTAAAAACAGTTCTATATCGTTGGATGCATTTTGTGTGAGTGTATTTAGATCTTGTGGAACACCCTGCAAAACAGAGAAAACAAAAGTATTTTGCCAAAATGATCATTTATTCTTACTTCAAAAGAGGACAATGTTGGTAACATCAATAAAGCTTAAACAAAAAGATTCTACAGTTATTACAGATCATTATTCTAGATGAATGTTCACATGTAAAGAAATATTATTACATGGATATAATAGAGGGAAACATTCCACGTGGGAAAAATATATCTAAAAACTAAGATGATGTGACTTACCAAATGAAAGTGCTGGCAGGTCGATAGACACACAAACAAACACAACATACACACAAAATTCAAGCTTTCGCAACCAACGGTTGTTTCATCAGGAAAGAGGGAAGGAGAGGGAAAGACGAAAGGATGTGGGTTTTAAGGGAGAGGGTAAGGAGTCATTCCAATCCCGCTCCCGGGATTGGAATGACTCCTTACCCTCTCCCTTAAAACCCACATCCTTTCGTCTTTCCCTCTCCTTCCCTCTTTCCTGATGAAGCAACCATTGGTTGCGAAAGCTTGAATTTTGTGTGTATGTTTGTTTGTGTGTCTATTGACCTGCCAGCACTTTCGTTTGGTAAGTCACATCATCTTTGTTTTTAGAAATATTATTACACTTACACATGGCATCTTTTAATGAATGATACTATATTTTGATTATTATGTACATTACGGAATGCAAAAACCATTTATTTACCATTTATGTTTATAAGTATTGTCACAGACCTTCAATAAACTAATGCATGGGTTGAGAATTATTTTTAATATTCCAACAATACTGCATTTATTATTCTGTGACATGCACATGCAAGAACACACATATCTGTAGATTATTCTCAGTTCAATCCTTGGTGACATTGGTTTATGATCTCAGGCATGTTTCTGTGTTTAACATTTTCTCTCTTACTGCAGGAGACATTCATAGAAATTTAAAAGATATGCTGGCTGATTGCCAGAAAGGTTTGTGGTGAGTAAAGAAAGTAAGTCCAGTGCCCACATACACTGCAGCAGTGTGAAGAGCCATGTGATATTGAAAATGACCTCTTTTATATGAATATAGAGTGTAATAAATGTTATTTACTATTACCTGTGAGAAAATGTCTCAATGATTTTCTTTTATGTTTCAAAAATCTGTTATTATGTTGTTATAGGGGTTTATTTTTTTCTTGAAATAGATAAATTTTGATGTTGCGATAAATTTGTTTAGTACTTTGCTACCTTATGACAAAAGGGCCTCTACCCTGATCAAGCATAAGACAGCATAAAAGTAGAGACAGAGATGCAAAAGTGTGGACTTCACTAAATTGTGGGACAATGCTAAGTAAGAAGACAACTTTACAAAAAGTGATTTAACCATGCAGAAGTAACTGTCCTTAGATGTTAATTTCTGTCTTAAAGAATTCTCTGTAGTTTTCTGAATGGGAGAAAGTTTACTTCCAGGAAAGTGGACCACAGAAAGTACCAAAATTAGAGGAATTTAAATGTGGCTGCATGTACCACGATGTCCCCGTGCCACACAGTTGGCTCTGTTAAAAATAATGTTTTGCTCACTTTGTTTTGTTTTTATGACTTTTTAGTCCCTTAGGTTGACTGACCTGCTTTACAGTTGCTTATCTTTTGTTTATACAGAGAGTTTAGTCACTGTTTGCTGTTGCTTTGGCAAGAATATTTTTTGTTTACAGCAAAGTAATTGTGTGCGCGAGTTTCTTATTGTGTGTGAGAGTTTCTTATTCTACTTGAAAGCAACGGGAAGAATTGAGAAGTTCAATGTTAAACAATGTAAATTTTATGGAAATCAGTTCACGAGATGGATTAACTCTGCTAATACTGAAATACAAGTGATACAATACTTGCATCAGCTTCAACTACTTCACATGCTTCGAACCTAAAACTGAAATATTTGGACAACGGGCTTGACAGTATTAATGCTGATAATATAGAGACAGCAACTATTTATTCAGGTTGTGTTACTGTTGAACTCCCTGCTCTATCTGAACTAATAAATAAAGCTTTGCAGTCTAAGGAATGTGGCAATAGTGGTGTAAAGGTGGTTGAGGAGATGTGTGCTATAAGAGGTTGTGCATCAAAATTAAGGATTGTTCATAATTTTTGTGATTTAAGCGAATGTTGTTGTACTTGGGGTGTAACTAAACAGAGAGTGTATAGCACAAATATTAAACTTGCTTATGCTATGTGGTGTACAGGCAAAGCATACAGAAGTGCACAAATTTTCTGTGCTTTTATGGACTTATCTCCGCCTACAAGGGTTGACAGGTACAATACCATTATTCTAAAGACTTTAGAAGTAGTAGCAATTGATTATATGAAAAATGCTGTTTGGGAAAATATAGGCAAGAATGACAGCAATACATGCACGTCTGCAGCTGCGGATGCATCCTGGCAACAAAGAGGCTATATTTCACTAAATGGTCTGGTGACAGCTACCTCCTTGGACAATGGAAAAGTCACTAATGTGGAAAGTGTTACCAAGCACTGTCATGACTGTAGTAGTGGAACTGAAAATCATAACTGTTTGATTAATTTTAGTGGTTGTGTGGAGGGATGGACTCTGAAGGTGTTGTGAAGATATTTTACACGTCAGTGGAGAAATATGGTGTGATGTACACATCTTACCTAGGAGATGGTGACCCAAAAGGGTATAAAAAAGTCTGTGAATCCAGATCTAGTGCTGACAACAAAAATGGCTCTGAGCACTATAGGTCTTAACTTCTAAAGTCATCAGTCCCCTTGAACTTAGAACTACTTAAACCTAACTAACCTAAGGACATCACACACATCCATGCCCGAGGCAGGATTCGAACCTGCAACCGTAGCGGTCGCGCGGTTCCAGACTGTAGCACCTAGAACCGCTCGGCCACTCCGGCCAGCTTGGCTGCAGAATAAAAGTTCATATCACTTCTCACTTCAACTTTGAACAGAGTTCATAGCATTTCCTATCACAAATATATTTGATAATATAATGAAAAGGACCTGTCCTTTTCAATCTGTTGTTACATCCATCCTCGATTTTCCATTGTTAGAAACAGATTTGAAGATTTTTACATAACAAAAAATTGGAAGAGGATAAAAAGGGGGAGGGAAGTATAAACAACAGAAATACTGTGCTATACAGATATGGACGTGCCACCAAAACAATAGCTAAATCTTGGGTGAGAGTTTCTGGGCTAAGAATTTCACTGCTCTATTATGAACATGTTTATCACAGTATCATTTATTAACACTACAAACATCTTGAAAAAGTCAGTCACCAACACTTTACTGATTAAACCTAGATTTTTAATTATAAATGTCCATAAAATACTATTTTTACTCTTTGAAATTAGCCTTCTTCACAAATTGTCATTTCACTTTAGGACTGACCAATATATTTGTATATACATACCTCTAGTCTAAGTAAGAGATCATATGGACTCGGACTCATATTGAATGACGAACGATTTTCGCCTGGATCAGAATCAATGCACGGGTTCTCTATCATCCACGTAGCCAGTTCATTAATTGTACGCGCTGACATTTCTCCACTGCTTCCTAATTGAAAAATAGTTGTCTGTCACTGATTGTTATTCTAGTGATCAAAATAACATAGATACAAAAAAGTATGATTATATAAAATACTTACATAACTAAGGCAAATTATTTGTCAGTTAATTTATTACATAAATCACAAAATATTATATGACAAGTTTGAAGTTTCTAAGATCTACTTCAATGTCTGCATCTTATTTTACAGTGAAATTTGTCACAGTAGCATGACTGCAACATCCACCAGATCCAATCTGGTAGATGGTTCAAGGATGCTCTCCATATTTGTGCATCATAATCTGGAAATAATGATATCACACAACAGAAGGTCATGAGCTGTTTCCCACAGAGCCAGCAAATGCCAGACATAATTCATTATGGTGCTGAAATTCCATCAGTCACATCCCTCTCTCAATGTTGATGGAACTTCCAGATTGTGAACTGGGAACTGTTTCAGAGAGATTGATGATAACATTCAGTGGATTCACCAAAATCCATCCAATTATGGACAATTTGTGAGTGTGATTGAAGTTAATGCAAGGAAAAAAAAGTGGGTTTTCAAAGGAGTAAAAATCCAGACGGTCTCAAGAATGTGATGAGTTAGATGCCAGATATCAATAATCTCTCAGTGACACAACAGCTGATGACAACTTGAGAGCTCTCAATAAGAACAGAAGAAGAAAACAGCAGGAGGACTCAATTTTACACAGTGTAGTCACAGAGCCTCGAACCTCTGTAGAAAACTTGGTACAGACCCAAGGTCATTAAGCACGGAAACATATGTGAACACCAGTTCTGTTACATCCAGACTACTGGAGATTACGGAAACTAAAATAGACAAGGCACACAAACGAATCATGAAAAATTAGTTGTACATAAAGAGGTCCCATCTAAAACTACGTACAGACTACAAACATGACTTCTGCATTGAAGAATCTGATATAACCTTGAACATGCAAAATGAATGAAGCAGCTGGATTTGATGGAGTATATCCAGAGTCTCTTATAGCCATCAAACCTGAAACAAAACTGTGACACACAGAATTTTTTAACGAGATTCTGAGAAATGGAAAATCGTTAGTCTTTCAAACACTCTCTTATAATTCCCATTTTGAAACCAGGCAAAGAAAGACTGGTGCTTCTCACTACCAACCAGCAGTGTCACTTAGCATTACCTATAAGCTATTAGAAAGGCTTATTCCAATAGCATTCAAGAAGCTATTAATTAAATTATCTCCACTGAGCAAGGTGGCTCTAGGAATGCTAGAGTTGCTCCGACCATGTCTCAACATTGACAATGGCAGTAGAAGCTGGATTTCAATGAATTTTCAAATCAGCTGAAGTTTGTGGGCATTAAAGCACTGATGGAGGGATGGACTGATGTTGAAGCTTACTGAAATTATCTCTTGTCAAAAGCTGGCATTTCTAGTGAACAACATGCTCTCTGATACACACTTCAAGGTGTTCCTGATGGACTAGCAAGCAGATAGAGGACTGTAAATAATGGCCAGCTTCATGGATCAGTTCTGGCTCCCATTCTGTTTAAACTGTATAGCCATGATACCAGACACCAATGATTCTTAGAACGCTAATATATGAGGGCTATCCACAAAGTACATTACGTTTTCGTTTGTGTCCGTAGGGGCGGGGCTAGCGCGGCCATCTTGGTGTCATGGCATTCCGCCGCTCAGTCGGCATCCTGCCGTGCTAGTGAGAGGTTCGTGCTGTACTCTGTTGAGTTACTGTGACAGTCTGAAATGTCAGCGTTAATTGAAAATGCCGGGAAGTGTGAAGTGTGTGCTGTAATAAGGTTTCTGACTGCTTTGTGAAGTGTATGGGGACAACATAATCACTGAAGGTGGAGTGCGTCAATGGGTCATAAAATTTAAAAATGGCCGAACTAACGTTCATGACGAAGAGCGAAGTAGAAGACCCAGCATAGTGACTGCCGAACTTGTCGAAAAAGTCATGCTGCGGTCCGTGAAAACCGTAATTTCACAATAACGGAACTCTCTATGAGTTTTCCACAAATTTCACGAAGTTTGTTGCACAAAATCATTACCGAAAAGCTTGGTTACCACAAGTTTTGTGCAAGATGGATACCAAAAATCTTGACAGAGATTCACAAAAATCAGCGAATGGCTGCAGCGTTAACGTTTTTGGACACTTACGAGAAAGATGGTCACTCATTACTCGATTGCATCATTACTGGTGACGAAACATGGGTTAAGCATGTGAACTGTGAGACAAAATTGCAGTCAATGCAGTGGGGGCACACAAATTCCCCCCAAAAACCCAAGAAATGCATGCAGACAATGTCGGCAAGGAAGGTGATGGCGACTGTCTTTTGGGACAGAAAAGGTGTGATTTTTGTGGATTTCCTGGAAAGAGGCACTACAATAAACTCTCAAAGGTATTGCCAAACTCGCACAACCTCAGAAGAGCAATACAAAACAAGTGCAGGGGAAAGTTGGGCTCGAAGATCTTGCTGATTCACGACAACCCCCGGGCCCACACGGCAAATGCCACTCGTGAAGTTCTCGAATCTTTTAAGTGGGAGTTGTTTCCTCATCCGCCGTACAGTTCCGACCTGGCACCGAGCGACTTCCACTTATTCCCAGCAATGAAGAAGTGGTTGGCTATGCAGTGTTTTGATGACGATGCACAGCTTCAAGAAGAGTTAACCACGTGGTTGAAGGCACAGGCGGCAGAATTTTACGACGAAGTAATTTCCAAGCTCGTCCATCGCTACGATAAGTGCCTTAATTTAAATGGCAACTATGTAGAAAAGTAGTATTTAAGTGTGGCTTTCATCTGTATATAATAAAAAAAATTCCAATACTTTATTTATTTTTAATTCCAAAACGTAATGTACTTTGTGGCTAGCCCTCGTATAAAAGGAGTTACAGGCAACTTCATGCAAAGTCCAATTGATCAGAGGAAAGAGAGCCTACCACAAGGACTTCCTCTTCAAGAAAAGTACACAAAATACACCATAGAGACAGCGGAGGTCGAGAACAAATGATTAAATGTCCTTTGCCACATTGCTACCACGGATAACATGTGAAATGCAGTTGACAGCCCACATGTCATTTGTTAAAACAGCCAATAACTCAGGTGGTAAACATACATTACAAGGTAAGTAGTTAAAAAAAAGGGCATTTCGTCAGGAAATGGAGAACTGTCAAAGAGCACAAAGTGGTGGGTGATCACCATTTAGCAAGTGGTGATGGTTAAAACAACAGTGCCCAAATCAAAACCTAGCTAAAATGATCTCCTCACTGCGAAAGGGCCATGACGAGGTCAGCCAAGCAGCTGGGAGAGGTTTAATTCACAGAAGCTTATTCCCATGAACGGAAAACCACTGATGATGCCAAAGTGACTTCACCTGCTGACAGATGCCAATAGAGAGATCATCGGAAGAAATGGAAGAACTAGCAAACCATGGTAGGAGGATTGCAGCCTTGGCGGCAGCATCAGCAGCCTCATTTCCTGTCAGGCCAACATGAAAACCCACCCAAACATGTCAGTGCCTCCCTCAAGATTGAGCAAGTGGAAGCTTTCTTGGACCCACTGCACTAAGGGATGGACTGTATACAGCACACACAGGCTCTGAAGGGCACTGAGAAAATCCGACACAATTGAAAAGTCTGTGTCACCGGATGTACAGGGTGCCCTGACAGAAGGCGAAGAGCTCTGCTGTAAAGATTGAGCAGCATTCTGGAACCCAATTCTGAAAATCGTCGGTGCCAATGATGGAAGCACACCAGACACCACAGTCAGTCTTAGAGCCAATCAGTGTTCACAAAGTTACAACTGCTAAGTTCCATGCAAAGGTTGAGAAACTTACAGTGATAGGCCGAATCTGGAGTAGTTTCCTAGGAAGCGAGTAAAGTCCAAGATGAACATGGGCCACCGCACGAAGCCAAGGTGGTGAAGGGTTCACACCGATCAGGTAAGTGGCAGATAGTGCGAAGTTAAGCTGCCGGAGCAGTAGCCGAAAGCAAACTTCAGGAGGTAGCAGAGAAGAGGGACGTGCCCCATACTGACGGTCAAAGGACTCATAGGCTGCCGAGCAAGGCAGACAAATGGTATGCATATCCACTAGGAAAGCCAGCGTGACAGCAGTGGTTTGGCAGCTTCTGCATAGAGACTCTCAACTGGGCTAGCCTAAGTGGCACCAGTGGCCAAACGGATTGCATTATGGTGGATTGTATTTAGACAGGTAAGATGGATGGACATGCAAATGCATGAATGAAACACTCATAGTCTAGTTTCACACAAACAAGGAATTGGAGAAAACAGAAGAGAGTGGTCTGATCCGCTGTCCAGAAAGTACTGCTTAGGACACGTAGGACGTCTATCAGACGGCGTACAGCAGGTGGCCAGGTAAGACACATAAGAAGACCAAAAAAGTTTTCTATTAAGCATGAGCCCCAGGAATTCGGCAATTTCAATTAATGGAAGAGCAATACGCCCAAGATGTAAAAACAGTAGAAGAAACCCATTGTGCTGCCAGAAATTCATAAAAACTGTTTGTCAGTGGAAAAGCAAAAGCCATTGTCAATGTTCCACAAGTACAGACGATTGAGGCATCGCTGAAGGAGACAAGTATATGAGAACTGCAGTACATTGCAAAATCATCGGTGAAAAGGGAGTCGGATGTGCCTGGCAGAAGACAGGCCATAATAATATTAATGGCTTTGACAAAGAGGAGAATGCTCAGGACAGAGCCCTGAGGCATCGTGTTTTCTGAGTAAAGGTGTCTGTCATGGCAGAACCCATACATACCTTGAAAACTCTTTCTTTTAAAAATCCCTGAAGGGAACAGAGCACGTGACCTCAGAAGCCCCATGTGTAGAGACTATGGAGAATATCAGTACTCCACGAGGTGTCACAGGCTTTTTACAAATCATTAAAACACAGCCACAATCTGATATTTCCATTGAAAACCATTCATGACATGGGTTGACAAAGTTACAAGATGGTCAACCACAGAAAGGCAGGCTCAAAATCCCCATTGTGCATTGTTTAGTAAATTGTGAGACTCGAGCTACCTTACCACCTGGGCATGAGCCATACATTCCATCACCTTGCAAACACAGCTGGTGAGAGAAATAGGGTTGTAGCTAGAAAGAAGGTGTTTTCCTTACTGGGCTTAGGCAAGGATATGACAGTCACTTCATGCCAGCATCTGGGAAATGTACCATCTGCCCAGATGTGGTTGTACATACGAAGGAGAAAGTGCTTGCCCACAAGAGAAAGTTGCTGCAAAATCTGAATGTGAATATCATCTGGCCCTGGGGCAGAATATCAGGGTGAAGTGAGAGCATGATCTCGCTCCCTAATAGTTAAGGCAGCATTGTAGCATTCACAGTTCTGAGAGAAGGGTATCACCCAAGCCACTTCCACTCATTTCTGATGGAGGAAGGCATGGTGATAGTGGGTGGAGCTTGGAATCTCCACAAAATGGTGGACCAAGGTGTTTGAGATAGCAATAGGGTCCATAATGATGTCATCTGCTATGGTCAGGCTGAAAATTGGGGAATGGACTTTGACCCTAGGGATCCATCGGAGATTGGCCCATATGATGGAAGAAAAAAATGGTTCAAATGGCTCTGAGCACTATGGGACTTAACATCTCAGGTCATCAGTCCCCTAGAACTTAGAACTACTTAAACCTAACTAACCTAAGGACTTCACACACATCCATGCCCGAGGCAGGATTCGAACCTGCGACCATAGCGGTCGCGCGGTTCCAGACTGAAGTGTGTAGAACCGCTCGGCCACACTGGCTGGCTGTGATGGAAGAAAGAGCGGAGCTATTAAAAGAACTAGAAAATGAAATTCAGCTAGCTTTTTCACTATCTGAAGAATGCGATGAAACTGCACACATAACTGTGTATAACGAATACAGTTTGCCAATGTAGGATGATGTTTAAAAATCTGGAGAGCACATCACTGCACACAAATTATATCACAGTTTGTTTCAGTCCACCAAGGAACCAGCACATGGCACAGTAAAAATGAAGTGCATGGTGTGGAACATTCTGCCTGTAAAGATAATGTTCGTAAGGTAGTCTACCTGGTCATTACAACTGGGAAAATGTTGTTTGTCGAAAGTCACCAGAGAGGAAAAAAGCCTCCAATAGGTCTTGGAAAGCTGCCAATTGGGTTTACATGTAGTTGGGGTAGGAGTCAGCAATCGGAAGCTGCATGAGAAATGGTCACTCGAGTATGTGATACAGAGAATGGACCATTCGAGGCAACAGGCATGCTGGGCAGTGCAGAATTAGAGGTCCAAATGGGAATAGGTGTGCATGGGGTCCAAAAGGAACATGGGTGCTCCAGTACTAAGCCAGATGAGGTAGAGTTGACTGCGAATGTCAGCAAGGAGAGCAGCTCTTGGACAGGTTCTGGGAGAACCCCAAAGGGTATGGTGCGCTTTAACATCACCAAACAGCAAAAAAGGAGGGTGAGAGAGTTGCCCAATAAGCTGTAGGAAGTCTGCTCTGGTGACACATAATGATGGATGGATGTCAACATTGCAAAGAGAAACGATAAAGCAAGGAAGGAAAATGTAGACTGCAACAGCTTGCGGCTGCCGAGTGCCTGCCTTTGAAGACTCACTGATACAGGGCCCAGAGGCTGCAGTATACTATTCCTTGAGATGTACAGACATGTCGGCAGTATCTCTGGGTCGGCCTTCAGATTCCAAGGCAGAAAAACAGTTGGTGGTGCATGCCGGTGGAAGGGAGGTCAGCTGGGTTACATATCATGCAGTGACACCGTGGAAGAGGGTCTCCGAGTCAATGAAGGAGGAAGTAGTTTGTCTTTGTTTAATTTTTTTGAGCATTTGCGGTCGGCAGATGAAGACTCATATGTTTGTTGGCTGGAGGGATGTAACAAGTCTTCACAGGAGTATATCTTCAGCCCTTTCTGGCCTGCTGGTTGTGTAGCAGGTGATTTCACCACCAGAGGCGAAGATTTGGTGGCTTGTTTCACAGCTGGAGCCAGAGAAGATGGGGGTGCTACCATGACACTGGGCGATTTGACAATTGCAATGCTGAATTTGAGGTCGCAAGTTTATGTGGCCATGTTCTTTGTGGAGCAAGGTGTAGCAAGAGCAGTCTTGTAAGTGCCAGATGGTAAAGCGCAGGGCTTTCAACTAGCCAACAACGTGCGAGCGACAGTATAAGGCACTTTTACTTTCCCCCGGATGTCCTGGATGGTCCATTTATCAAGATACATGGAACATTCTCAGGAAGAGGCTGCATGGTCACCATTGCAATTGATACAGAGGGGAGAAGGTGGCAGACAATCGCCCTTGACAGCATCCCTACCACAAGTAACACATTTGGCCATGTTTCAACAGGACATTCAAGTGTGGTTTTAACCTTGACATTGGTAACAGCGCATCAGATTTGTAATGTATGGTCAGACCGTGATGACTTCATAACCTGTTTTCATCTATGGTGGAAGCACTACTCTATCAAACGTGAGGAAAAGTGTAAGTGTGGGCATTAATGTTGCATCAATGTTTTTCATTACTTGATGGACAGCAGCAATGCCTTGATCAGAGAGGTAAGTTTGGATTTCTCTCTCATTCAGGCCATTGAGCAGCCTAGTGTAAGTAAAACTACATGAAGATTTCAGCGTTTGATGGACCTCAACATGGACAAGGTAGTCGTTGAAGAGTGAAGCTGCAAGCAGCTGTTGGGCTTGCAAATCAGAAGTGGTCTCCAAAAGCAAAGTTCCATTACATAAATGAGAGCAGTATTTTACAGGGCCTACAATTGCATCTACACCTTTCTGAATAATAAATGGGTTAACTGTAGCAAAGGACTGAACTCCTCCGGTACATGTTACCACGAGGAACCAAGGTGCAGTTGGATTACATTTAGTAGACACAGATTGAGAGAGTGATCGGCCCAAATTTCTGACAGAGGGGCCAATTGGAAATTTAGGGAGGTCACAGCTCAGGCAATCACCCCTCCCTGTGCCTGGCCTGTACCAGGGGGTACGTGTGAACCCTACTTGTTGATTCGGGGCTGGGAATTACTTGTAACCCAGTCATCTGATAAGTGTCAGATGTGTGGGCCAACCTTTATGAGTGCACAGGAAGAAGGTAGAAACAAAGAGGAACCTCAAATGCTGTAGCAGAAGACAAATAGGAGACGGGAAATGAAGAAGGAAAGGAAGGAAGAAAAAACAGTGGAAAGACTGTTCTGATGTCAGGCTACTGGAACTCCAGAACACATTCCCAAAAATATCCCAGACACATTCCCCATGGGAGGGGAAAAAGAATAGCAGAAGGATACAGATGCAGCAAGCACAAACTCACCAAAGAGTGGTGAGCTCTCTGGGGGTAAACTTCTTATACACCCTGAGATTGTACTGAGAAGTGATTGAGTTATTACTTCCATAAATGGAGACTTCAGACTAACTCACATAAAACTCTAGTTATTGTATTACATTTAAGTAATAAAGAAGCCCAAAGGAAACCACATGTGAACTTTGACTGAACTGAAGTACCCCAATCCAGTATATCTAGGAATCACTCTGGATCAGTCCTTGACGTTCAAATGACAATGCATCAAGTTATGTAAGAAACTTGGCTCCAGATTGAATCTTCTTTGCAGATTGCTGGGGACAGTCTTATGTGGATGTCAACACTCTATGTTCTGCTGCGCTCATTCTTGTGTGTTCTGATGCTGAACAGTATGCTCCTGTGTGGGGAAACAGTGGACACACAGCATAGCTGATGTGCAGTTTAATGAATCCATGTGAATTGTCACTAGTATTGTTAGGTCTACTCCCAGTCAGTGGTTACCTGACTTAGCTAACATTTCTCTGCAAGATCTAAGGAGGAAATTAGGTAAGGTAAACTTGCTCAAGAAGATCACTTCTCATACAAACTCTTCCTTGTACAGTTCCCTGCAAGAGCTACCAACAACTCGGCTGAAATCAAGCAAACCATCCTGGATTGATTCAAACAGTATCAGTTATTTTGGAGTGATCTCCATTACCACCAACAGTGGAACAAACATCCACTGACTATGCTCACCTGATTCAAGATTCAACACAGATAGCTGAGGGATTCCCACAATTGTGCCAAATGAGGTCAATGCTATACTTTACTGTACTAGGGCAGGTCACAGGAGAAGTGGTTACACCTTGCAGAAATGGTTTTTCCATTCATCTGGTGGCTTGAAAGTGGAGTGAAGCAGCAAACAGTAGAACACAGTGTTAAGGAATGCTGACTTCAAGGATTTGATAGTGGACTGAGGACTCTATACAAAGCGACTCCCGAGTTCTCTGGACTGACTGACAAATTTGGGCATCCTCATTTGATTGTGTATGCTACTGGTATAGACAACAGTCCAACAGAAGTTCTTAAATCAGGAGCTATTAAAATGAAAAAGAGGTGTTCAGTCTTGTATATAGTTTTAATGAACAAAGCTGTCTATCAATTTTGAGAAAAACTTTATGATACATACACCCAAAAGGACAAATGCAATAAAATGTGTAGTTCATGTATGTAACATAATAACTACAACTGTCCTGAATCACACTGTAATGTAACCACCTTAGATTTTGTATACAGTAGTAGATGATATTATCTAACACTACTATGAATAATTTAAAGACCTTTAAATAACAAAGTTGATTATACTGTTTCATTTGCAGTATTATGAAAATTTGGAATTTTGTGTACAACCATTTCCATTCCATTCATATAATCATTTCAAATCCAAGAAGATAATTATCCATCACATAGTAAAATTTCTTCTATAAAGTACATAAAATTACCAAATAGAAAGTTTTAGAAAAACACTGTTTAATATCGCAACCAGTTACTCAAACTGTAAACGGCTAAGGAGATAATACAGTAATTTTTAACATGGTTTAAAAGATAGCTGTTTATATCAGATAACAGCAGCAAAACCTCTGTTAATGTTAGCAATTAAAATAATTTGCATGTTACACAAGTGATTGTCCAAAATTACTATTTTACAGAATTTTGTGAAAAGAATAGTGCTACTCACCATATAGCGGAGATGCTGAGTCGCAAATAGGCACGACAAAAAGACTGTCACAAAATAACCTTTTGTTCAACAAGGCCTCTGACAAAGGCCTTGTTGGCTGAAAGCTTATATTGTGACAGTCTTTTTGTTGTGCCTATCTATGACTCAGCATCTCCATTATATGATGAGCAGAACTGTCCTTTTCATAGTATTGTTACATTCCATCCTGAATTTTCCATTGTTTGATTTTACAAAATTTTGTATGAGAAAGAAAATATACAAGAAAACAAATTGTATCAAAATTTTCTTCATTATTGTAAAACTTATAGTCAAATTTAAGTTTTTACAAATATATAATTTTTCATCATACCTTGACAAAAGCTTAATATTAATAATGAACTCGTCATTATGGGTCATTACTTTTTTTTATATAAGAGTCAGTGCAAGGCCAAGACAGTCAATAGAGAGTATGCAAGTGGTAACTGATGATATGTTAGAGTTGTTACACAAGGGACACTGTAAAAGTTACAAATAAAAAAGTATCAGTTATTTAAGCAATTTGTATAAAGATATTTAATAATGAATTCAAAGTAGGGACAATTCAAGAATATGTAAACCAAGAGACAATGTTTCATTCCATAGTTTGAGAATACAACCTGGACGTCTCTCCAACAACAGATATCAAACCAATTTCCCTCTTAACTGTTTGTCAAATTTAATATATTTCTCTTGTCACAATACAAAATGTGCAAAACATGATTATTTTAGTTCATCTACAGCATGGTTGGAGTTACATAAATGATTCTAGATAAGAGGAATTATATCTGAGCATAGAGCTGAAAGTTGAAGCTACACTCTTAGATCAGTGTGGATTCCAGAAAAATATGAGAACCAGAAAAGTAATGCTAGATCTACAATTAGCCATAGATAAGTAACTGGAAAAGAATCTAACTGCATGTATAGCTTTCATACACATGGAAAAACTCTTTAATAATACCAAACAAGACAAAATGTATGAGGTCTTGAAAAAAGCAGGAACAGACTGAATGACTGAAGAATAATACTGAATCTTCATAAAAGTAGGACAGCTATTATTGATGGAAAGACAAAGAAAGAAGTGCAGCTAAGAAAAAGAGTCTGGCATGACTGTGCATTATCATCCATTAGCTTTACCCTGTATATAAAAGAGGCACTTAAAAAAGTTGACTGTGAGATAATTCCATTTATGTGCCATTTGCACCAAATTTTCCCATGAAATATTCCTTATTATCGGTTAGGTGCTCACTTGTACAATTTTAGCTCTGCCAGCATCTCATTTTCAGTTGCATGTATGCAGAGTGAAGTAGCAAATGAAAATTTGTACCAAAGCCATGATTCGAACCCACTAGACTGATGTGCTAAACACTGTGCCACCCTGGCACAGTAACACTGCACAACTGTACGGAATACCCCAGGATGCCTCCCTCCTCAATCCGAATTCCCATCCACATCTTCACCCACTTTGTATTCCCCCTAAACTCAAACAGCATTGCAGAGGCTCTCCAACCATATTGAAACACCACCTCAGCATCGAACAAAACAGGGGACCCTGCCTGAAATCCATGGATAAGTGCTTCAATCAAATGAAACTATTTGGTTCCAGAGACCAGTTCAAGTCTCAAATATCTATGATGTATATACAGAGGTGTGGATGAGATTGGATTGTGGAGCAAGGCATGCTAGAGTAGTCTGTTTCATTGTGTAAAGCCACTGTGCCAGGGCGGTGTAGTGGTTAGCACATCTGCTTAGTGTGCAGAAGACCCAGGTTCAAATCCCAGCCTTGGTTCAAATTTACATTCATCACTTCGTCTGCTTATAAACATCACAGATGTTAGAGACTCTCTGGAACCATACAGTTTCATTTCATTTTCAGTGGCTTTAAAATAATGAAAGGAGTGAGAGGCAGATGTTCTCCTAAGAGTTGTGAAGCTGCATGATTGCCACGAGGGACATGCTTACTTTTTTATATATATATTTGCTAAAATACAAAGAAGGAAACTGCAAACACAGAATATTGATATAATGGAGCCAAAAGATTTCTTCCCTCAGTCTCAGTTGCAGTCACAGTAGAAGAAAAAAAAAAAAAGAAACAAATGAGAAGATTCAGAGGCAGGTATACTAACACACAATCAAAGAATTACATCTTAAGATATGCTGGTGATGTAGTAGTCCTATCTGAAAGTGCAGAAGATCTTGAAACCATATTAATTAAAGTGGATAAGGTTGTTGCTGTTGCTGTTGCTGCAGTCTTCAGCCCGAAGATTGGTATGATGCAGCTCTCCATGCTAGTCTACCCTGGGCAAGCCTTTTCATCTCCACATAACTACTGCAACCTACATCCATTTCAACCTGCTTACTGTATTCATCTCTTGGTCTCCCTCTACAATTTTTCTCCCTCCCCCTCCCCCCCCCCCCCCCCCCCCACACACACACACTAACATAGTTCCCTCAAATACTAAACTAATGAGTCCTTGATCATAGTGTCTCAGAATGTGTCCCATCAACTGATAAATCCTTTTAGTCTAGTTACGCCATAAATTTCTTTACTCTGCAATTCTATTCAGGACCTCCTCATTAGTTACATAATCCACCAATCTATCTTCAGCATTCTTCTCTAGCACCAAATTTCATAAGCTTCTACCCTCTTCTTGTCTGAACTGCTTATCGTTCATGTTTCATGGCCGTACAAGGCAACACTCCACACAAATGTCTTCAGACTACTGAGCGGCAGTAACGTCTGTTATACTTCATCTGTAAACCATACAGAAGGTTTGTCATCACATACAAATTATTCTAGCTCTCATTCCAACTACACTTTCCTAATCTTTATTACTCGAAGTCGACTTTTTGGATCACTGACTATAACAGTATACCTGATTGGTTTCTGATGAAACATTTTCTTCAATGAAAAATTCTAACTTTAAGATTCACTAAAACCATGTACTATTTGAAATTCAAACCTGATAACAGTTGTTTGTTTTAGAACTGATCTACCTAGTTTTAAAGCACTCATTCCCATTTTCCCAATGAAAATCTTACTTTTCCCAAAACTTTGTGTTTCAAAATATACTCATATTTACATTTATTGTAGTTTGGAATGTTCAAACCTTAAATTGTAATCATGTCAAAATTCCACTGGTATAGTTTTGTAGCCTTAATTTTTCTGAGCACAAAAATTTACAACTTTCATAGAATAATTTGTTAATATGTGAAAAATATCTATTAGAAAATTTAAAAGCCACTTGTTAACCACTTTAACATCAGTACATAATGTAAATCTACTCTCCTGGAAATTGAAATAAGAACACCGTGAATTCATTGTCCCAGGAAGGGGAAACTTTATTGACACATTCCTGGGGTCAGATACATCACATGATCACACTGACAGAACCACAGGCACATAGACACAGGCAACAGAGCATGCACAATGTCGGCACTAGTACAGTGTATATCCACCTTTCGCAGCAATGCAGGCTGCTATTCTCCCATGGAGACGATCGTAGAGATGCTGGATGTAGTCCTGTGGAACGGCTTGGCATGCCATTTCCACCTGGCGCCTCAGTTGGACCAGCGTTCGTGCTGGACGTGCAGACCGCGTGAGACGACGCTTCATCCAGTCCCAAACATGCTCAATGGGGGACAGATCCGGAGATCTTGCTGGCCAGGGTAGTTGACTTACACCTTGTAGGGCACCTTGGGTGGCACGGGATACATGCGGACGTGCATTGTCCTGTTGGAACAGCAAGTTCCCTTGCCGGTCTAGGAATGGTAGAACGATAGGTTCGATGACGGTTTGGATGTACCGTGCACTATTCAGTGTCCCCTCGACGATCACCAGTGGTGTACGGCCAGTGTAGGAGATCGCTCCCCACACCATGATGCCGGGTGTTGGCCCTGTGTGCCTCGGTCGTATGCAGTCCTGATTGTGGCGCTCACCTGCACGGCGCCAAACACGCATACAACCATCATTGGCACCAAGGCAGAAGCGACTCTCATCGCTGAAGACGACACGTCTCCATTCGTCCCTCCATTCACGCCTGTCGCGACACCACTGGAGGCGGGCTGCACGATGTTGGGGCGTGAGCGGAAGACGGCCTAACGGTGTGCGGGACCGTATCCCAGCTTCATGGAGACAGTTGTGAATGGTCCTCGCCGATACCCCAGGAGCAAAAGTGTCCCTAATTTGCTGGGAAGTGGCGGTGCGGTCCCCTACGGCACTGCGTAGGATCCTACGGTCTCGGCGTGCATCCGTGCGTCGCTGCGGTCCGGTCCCAGGTCGACGGGCACGTGCACCTTCCGCCGACCACTGGTGACAACATCGATGTACTGTGGAGACCTCACGCCCCACGTGTTGAGCAATTCGGCGGTACGTCCACCCGGCCTCCCGCATGCCCACTATACGCCCTCGCTCAAAGTCTGTCAACTGCACATACGGTTCACGTCCACGCTGTCGCGGCATGCTACCAGTGTTAAAGACTGTGATAGAGCTCCATATGCCACGGCAAACTGGCTGACACTGACGGCGGCGGTGCACAAATGCTGCACAGCTAGCGCCATTCGACGGCCAACACCGCGGTTCCTGGTGTGTCCACTGTGCCGTGCGTGTGATCATTGCTTGTACAGCCCTCTCGCAGTGTCCGGAGCAAGTATGGTGGGTCTGACACACCGGTGTCAATGTGTTCTTTTTTCCATTTCCAGGAGTGTATATTCTATTCTACACCTTGTCTGATGATTATTTTATTATTGGAGATGTAATTACTCAGTATTTTACCATTTCATGAGTTCTGGTCTACATGTCACTTTATACAGGCATTGCACGCAAAGCAGCAGTCAGTTGCTGCTCATCATGCAACGAGCAAACATGTACACCAGTCAATTTGGAGTCATTCTGTGTTCAGTTCTCATTACGTAACATTCTGTGTCAAGCATTTTCAGAATATAGTTAGTGCAAGGTTCACGATGTGCTTGTGCCACACTGTGAAATTTGAACAAGATGTAAAAGCATGTGTCAAAAGTGCATTAATTGTTTTATTCAAATTACATGTGAACCTGACCTGGATGACAAAGTCACACAATGAAAAAGAAAGATAATTAAAACTTCAATCAAACTGAAAGATTTGTATGATAACATTTCCATCCTGTCAAGGCAGGCAGTGCATTTGAAGTGCTGGTTTGTAGTACAATCCACTTACTATGAGTGATCCAATTTGATTTGGTTAAGATTAATATTACACCTACAGTTGATAAATATTTATAATATTGAAAAATTATGTCAGCTGACAGGAGGAAAGGTTATAAGCTTCACAATGAACACAGCTACTTGCTATGCTACTACCAGCACTTTTGAATCCGTGAGTCCGGATGTTCAGATAACTTTTAGAAAGAGGGACAGATAAAGTACATTTTTAAATTAATTCAGGCTGGCAGGGATTTCAAATTTCTTTCTTTATGTCAAACAGGAACTTGTTGAACATATTCTTATCAGACTATGTGCCTATATTACGAACTGTAGAAAATAAGGCAAAGTCAATACGAAAATCATTTTGTGTCTTTGCAAATCATAGCTCAATGTAAACTGATTTTACTGTCAGCAACAAAAATGATTAAGGAGTATATATATCAGAATTAGAGCAAAAGAATTTCAAAATCCTGAAAACAGCTTCTGCAAGACATATAGTTATCTGCTCTACACAATGTTCTTACTTCTTATTTCTACCGAATAAACGCTTTATTTACATATCCAGACATTAATTTCATAACACAACTGGAAGTGGAAATATTCAAAATAAGCCAACATTTTTTTATTTGGGTCAATGCAGTGAGAGATGCTTTTAGAAGCAAAAAATACTGAACTGCACTTCTTGATTTGTTTATTCTGATGTGTTGATTCTGCTTTAACTTGTTATCCAACTGGACCCCCAAAATGAATACCCGTATTTCAAATTTGACAGAACAATGCATTATATTCCATTTTTGACACACTTGTACTTTATCGTAGTTACTAATGGTGTTTATGGTATATATGATTTCCACAATTTTCAAGACACTGACTTGATATACATAACCAAAATTAGAAGACTGTCCTGAATCAAGTTTCCAAAAATTATAAATAGTTATTGTTTTTGCTATGTCAATTCCTATGCATAATTTCACACATAAATGCCTTTCTTGGTGTTGAATTCCTTTATTGCAGTCTTTGCAGCACTTAAATTTAATTAAAGGAAGGGATGAAGATCTGGGTTTAACCTTCCACCAATGAGAAGGTTGTTATGGTAATGCACAAGTTCAGATAGAATGAGGATGATAAAGGAAACTGACTGTGTCCTTTTCAAAGGAATCCTAATGGTGTTCATCTTGACTGATTTAAAGAAACCACAATGAGTGAAAATACAGATGGCCAAGCACATATTTCAACTCTTATCTGCCCAAATGCAAGTTTGGTACACTAACCAACATGCCATTTCTCTGGTTTCTTTCATGAAATACTGAACTATTTTACTACTAGCACAATAACACTAAAGCTCTATGTAGCCTAAAGCTCTGTATTAGCACCCAAAGAATGTATATATTACTATTTTACATTCTGAAGAAAAATATTTTGTGTCACTGAAACAAACAAAATAGAGAAGGGGCCATCACACACACTCTAGACTTTTACTTATAAACATTAACTGATAGTTAAGGTTCCCAACCCCTCTCTTATTGAACAGACAAGACTTGTGTAATCAGGTGCAGTAAATAAAGCTCCATTACAAGTCTGTTTGCACAGAGTTTATTTAAATATGTAATAGGTTACACTCAATGGCAGATAACAACATACACATAGGAAAAAAAAGAACATCTGAAAAATGGAAGTTAACAGAACCCAAAAGAACATTAATACTGAATCACTAACATCTCCCCTCAGTGTCATTATCAGTGTTACAAAAACTAAAGTACAACCTTTAAGTAAGTCCTAACTACAATTTTTTTTTAATTTTATTTTACAAGGTGGATTTGTCAGAACATCAGCTTTTTGCTCATTTGTGCTAATATGCTTCAAAAAACTTTCTTACCAAAGCTTTCTCCCTCACAAATGATTGGACTGTGAGTTCTTGCAAAGACTTATTACTGATATACTGTATTCATAAAGAAAACAGCTTTCTGACTGTCAGAACGACTGTAATACAAATTACTGGGCCAACAGGTTTCACTAGCTGCCATGCTTAAGGCTATAAATTCTGATTCTGTTGATGACAGAGACAGTGTGTGTTGCTTCTTAAGTGGCCATGAACCACTAAAACCTAAAACTTTGAAAAGATAACCCCCTGTAGACTTTCTATCTACTCTGTAACCAGCCCCATCAGAGTCGACATAACCAATTATAGGATCTGCACAATTTTTATCCCTAGCTTATAACACATTAAGTTTTAGGGTCCCGTAATATAACACATGTTTTAAAGCATTCCGTAACTCTGTAACTCTAGACTACCATGTGTTTGGTACCTGCTTAGAATACTTATTTCTACATGTATGGTCTCGAACCTAACATGACATACATCAGTGACCCTATTAATTTTCTACATCTTTTCTCAATGTCTTCAGTTTCAAGTTTTTCTCTTTTAAACATACTGTGACTGGACTTTTCCTTCATGGGAGTTGAAACAAAATTACATTCAAACATGTAAAAAAACTTACAATACTTTTTCAAGATAGATATTTTGAAAAACAGTAATAGTACCCTCCCTTAAATTTTGAACAACATTCATTCCTAAGCAGTTATCCAAATCCTTCATTTTAAAGTTATCACTTCATAACAGATTAAAATTGTCAATTTCACTCTGGGAAGTCGAATCTGTCAGCAGCTCATCAATGTAAACAAGTAAGTATGTTTTATAACAATTTTCTATCTTTATATGAAAGCAATACTCAAAATCACTTCTTACAAATCCTAAGCCAGTTATTACTGTGTGGAATTTAGCATTCCAATATTTGGCTGAGTCCTTTAAACCACAAAGAGCCTTTCTAAGTTAAAAATTTTACCATTTGAAACATTCAGGAGGTAATTTAACATAAAGTCTCCAACTATCTCTCCACAGATAAAGCACTACGAATGCCCAGTTGATAGATGGGAATGTTATTCTCATTGTAAAAAGCCAGAAAAAGTCTCACTGAAGTTAATTTTGTGACTGGACTGTATATTTCAGAGTAAGCCAGTCTTTGTTGGAAACCTGTAGCAAAAAAACAAGCTTTAACATTACTGTTCTCATCTCTTTTTCATTTAAAAAACCACTTTTTGTCAATAACATTATAATCATTTGACTTACATACAGAATCCAATCTATTATTTTCTACCATGGCTTGCAGCTCTCTTGCTACGGCATCTTTCCCATTTGCAGCATATGCTACAAAACATCACTTCACGTAGGTCTTGGAGGTCATCATCATTCACTGCGATCAACAGGCCCAACTCATAATCCTCTAAGTAATGCACACACTGAATATTCCTCCTGGGCCTCAGATTGTATGTCCTTTCATCCTCACCATCTACATTTTCCTCTGAATCCTCAAAAGAAACTTCTCTGTTTCCTCTGTCTACAGTAATTTCTTGTTCTTCTCTGCGCTGACTTCTAATTTCTTCCACAACCTCAAATCTCATTTCTTCTTTCTGCCCCTCTGATTTTGAAATTTCATCTATGTTCTCTTCATTACAACAAATCATACCTGATTCTACTATAGGAACATCAGCTTCCTTCTCCCAGTCAGATACTACTGATGACAAAAATCTATATCTTGGTCCACCTCAGTCTTCTTTGTGGAAGGTACAAATATACTGTACCCCTTCACAACATCCTTGTAACCCATAAGTAAACATTTCTTGTTTTTGGCATCTAGTTTCAATGTCTTCTCTTTGGGTGCAATGGCACACACATGAAACCCAAATATTTTTAAATCTTCCAAGGGTAATTCTCTGCCATAAAAGGCTTCAAAAGGAATTTTACCTTTGATGTTGTACCACTAACAACATGGTAATCAATACCAACTCATACTAATACTAACAGTCGAAATGAGGCATCCACAGGGCTCTACATACAGACAATACTAAGACCCTAATGGACTTATTGTGCATATACAATCTAAAAATAAAAATAGATAAACCAACCAGAGTAACAAAGCATAGTGAAACTATAATTGATCGTGTAATAACAAATATTCCTACATGCTATTGTGACACACAGGTAATAAACTCCACATTAGCTGACCATTTTGCAATCATGATAGACATAAATATAAAGACTAGTGATTCAGTGCAGAAGATATGGGAGATGAGAAGACAGAACTACCCACATAACATAAATCTGCTAAAAAAGATGTTAGAGGCAGAAAACTGGGAAACAATATATGCAGCTAAAGATGCAAACACCAAATGGAACCAGTTTTTTTATTTATTCAATTATTATTATTATGTTAAATGTCCTGTTAGTAAAAGGCTTGTCAAAAAAAAAAAAAAAAAAAAAAAAAAGAAAAAAAAAAAAAAAAAAAAAAAAAAAAAAAAAAAAAAAGAAAAGCTAGGTGACTGGAGAAGTAATCCATGCCAGAAATAATCTGAGAGTGTATTATGACCTCTCCAAACAAAAAAATACTGAGGCCTACAATATATTGTATAAAATAAAAAAGAAAGAGTGCTGTAGTTTTATCAGAGAAACTAAAGCATCATTCATCAGGATGTCTATAGATAAGGGAAAGAACTACTCAAAAGGTTTATGATCTTTCATTAATGAAGAGAGAGGAAAAGTAACAAATCAGGCAGAGGACATCGGCCCACTGATGAGTGGGAAAAGCAAAGCAAACCCTCTAGAAATAGCCAACACTTATAACACATATTATATTACTGTAGCAGATGAATTAATAAGACAAAATAAAACAAACGCAGTAAGTAAATTGTTAAACCCCCCACATACAAATTATACCATGGTTTTCATACCTACAACAGATACAGAAGTGTCAAACCTAAGGTGGTAAGGTCAAGCGATAAACATCTCCTAAATAAAGATGTACACAAACACGGTACAAGAGGAAATGAAAATTACTACATGATAAACGGAAATCTAAAACTGTCTATGGCTGCCCCTGAAGAAGCAGGCAAAAGGTTTTTTAACAAACTCCCCAAAATCATTAAAAAAGAAACAGACTTAAAATGGTTTGAAAATCATTTGAAACGATACCTCACAGAGAAATGTACATACAGTTTGAGTGACTACTAAGATGGTGTTTAAATATGTTAGATTATTACTGAAATGTACCTTTAAAAATTATGATTTCCGTATGTTGTTTAGATTTGTGTGTATATATAATGTGAAACATGTGATACTTTTGTATGCTTATAGCCTATTTCTGTTTAATTATTTGTTTCATTTATATATAATGAAATCAAGTTTGATGTTAATAGCCTATTGTATGACACACTCAATACTCTCAGCTGGAGTCCATGGGCAAAGAATAAATAAATAAATAAACCCATTACAGCAACAATTGAAAGAGAAAAAAGGAAAGAAAGCATAATGACCAAACCCAAATAATAAAGAAATAAATGACACAACCAACAATGTAGGAAATGATAAGATTGCTACTTACCATAAAGATGACATACTAACTTGCAGAAAGCAACTAGTTCTAGCCCCAGCTGCTGGAGTTGGTGGTCATGTGTGCATGTGGTGTGCTTACTTATGTGAATGAATCGTGTGTGTTTCTCTTTTACTGATGAAGGCTGTGGCCAAAAGTTTATGTGTAAGTGTCTTTTAATTGTGCCTGTCTGGAACTTAGTGGGTCAACTTTATGTTAAGCAGCAATCTATCTATTCCTATGTTGTTGATTTTCCTACCTGAAACGACACAATCAGTAACAGATAAATGTATTCTGCTTGATTGGTGGGTATATCTTTGGCGAGCAGTCTCCCTCAGGGGGGACTTAGAGCATGCACTAACTACTCACAGCAAGAAAACTGATGAAGCATATGACAGGTTACTGGAGATTTTAGACCACCTATCCTCATCAGACTTTATCATAACACTGAACTTGTTAGTGACAATATAAACAAAGAGCATATCAGTTGGCAAATGGAGTTTTTCAAAATCTGCAAACACTTTGTGCAGTAGTAAAGTAGACAATTATAAACTTGTTGTATCTTGATGAAAGACGAACACATGGTATGTGCAAATCTAATAAAGTTTAATCAGACAATAAGTTTGTATACGTAAAGCCAACTGAGACTGTAAGTTAACTTTTATGAACGTTTAATTTCAAATATAGATAGACATTTGTGAAAGCTAATTTAGGTGGTAGTTTTGTACACAGGAAAGATGGCATTTCATCTTTACAAACTATGAATGACAGGATACAATTTAGAGGCCACAAGGACACGGTCTCTACCATCCTTACCAAACAACATGGAAATGAGTGTTTGTGTATGTGATTTTGAAGGCATAAAATTAAAATTTTTTGGCTGAAATTAATGAACACATCATAATGATCATCATTTTCTTCTTCTTTGCCATCAATCATTCGACAGCCACTGCTTGTGAAAAGCTTCCTCTAGATTATTCAGTGCAATACGATTCTCAAAAAATGCACTCAGATTGCCTTGGAAAGCTTTAAATGACATAACCTCATCTTCAATTTGGTCATCATCTTTGCCTTTTTCTTATCTCTTGGGATCCAGCTAAGAACTTTCATTCATCTATCATGCAATTATCTATCTAAATGTAAGACATACTGCTTTCAAGCTGACCTTACGATGTAAATAATTCCTGATACCTCACCACATTCAATGCTTACTTGTTTCATTTTTTCTGTCTTGCCATAGCAACGCAACATCTCTGACAATGCTATAAAAGAATCACTAAATAACTATTGTACCTTCTGATGATAAGTCGTTAGGTGACTTGACACTGGTCATGCTAAAATAAAAAAAAATAAAAACTGAACCACCACAAAAGGCAACTAGTTGCAATTATTTCTGAAAACTCTTAGGAAGATCTGAGTTTGACATACCGCGGTTGATGAAGTCTTTAAAAATGGAGCACAGACTCATAGCAGTGAAGACTACCGCCTGCATCTTTTTCAAAGGAACCACCACTGCATTTGCCTTATGTGGTTTAAGAAAACCATGGGAAATCTAAATCTGGATGAAAAGAGGGGAGGGGGATTTCAACTGCTGCCCTTTCTACATGTCATTTTCATTAGAATTGTTAATAATTATGTGCTCCATTTCAGACTGCTCCCTGACCCATTTGTTTGCTTTCCTATTTCTTTTAGCAGTTATTCCCAACACAATTCTCTCTATCAATTCAAAGTAACTGTCAACTTTTGAATTTGGTGTTTTGCATTGAAAATAAATTTCTCACTACCATAAGACCTGGGAACAAACACCAATTGTGAACCTTCTGATTACTTCACAATGTGAACTTCAGGTTGAAGTCATCACAGGCCATTTCAGTCATATATAGATTTTGCTTGTCAACCATTCATATCTCCGGCTATTCTTAACACAAAAAAGCATCAACTGGGTCTAACGCCAATATTAATCCAGCAAAATAAACACCCCTTTGCAACTATCACTTCCTGAAAATATTGTTACAATGTCTTGACCTATTTATGAAATATTATATTTTAATACAAAGATCTGTATGAGTAATAAATAAAAATTCTGTGAAAGGAAAGCTGCTACTCACGATATATAGTAGCAGCTTTCCTTTTCACAGTATTGTTACATTCCATCCTGGATTTTCCGTAGTTTGAAATAAAAATTCTGAATTGACTATCAAGAAAAAAAATGAAGTGAAAGGAATTAATCTTGTTCCTGATGCTAAGCAATGTTTGTTTGCCAGAATGTATTGGAAGCTAAACAACGCAAACATCACACATGGTAATGAATTAAATACAAGTGACAACATTATCTGTAAAGCTTAGCAACATTACTGTATCAATCTTGTTTGCTTGCCCTTTCACCTGTTCCATTGCTTGTTACATGCTAAGGGCTCAGTTACCACTAACCCTACCATTAAGAAGAGGAGAAATTTGAACTCAATGAAACTGTTTGGATTGTAGTAATCTCCACAGAATCACCTTGTTTGTGAGTAAAATGGGGCAGCTGTTACAGTGTTAGGAGATCATTTTTATATAATGCGATGGCCTTTATGGAAAATGGGTATCTGCCTAGTTTGCACGAATAATGAGAGTCGTTAAGAAAAGTAGTTGTAAAAGTAAACTGATAGTAGTGCTGAATACGGTGTCTTTATATTCCACATTAAACTATTCAAAAATATTCTTTTCCAGAATGAATTTTTACTCTGCACCTGAGTGTGCCTTTCATGGGCAAATGCGCTACTGACCGAGTTATCCCAGCACGATTCACAACCTCCCCTCACTATTTTACTTTCACTGACACATCACCATCTACCTTCCAAAATTCACAGAAGGTCTCCTGCATACCTTGCAAGGTTAGCATTCCTGGAAGAAAGGGTGTTGCAGAGACATGCCTTACACATAGCCTGGGGAACATTTCTGTAATGAATTTTTACTCTGCAGCAGAGTGTGCACTGATCTGAAACTTCCTGGCAAATTAAAACTGTTGCTGGATTGGGACTGGAACCAGGCACATTTGCCTTTCAGGAGCAAGAACTCTACTGACTAAACTATCCAACAACTCACCATCCACCTTCCCAGCTTTACTTCTACCAGTACCACATCTCCTACCTCCCACACTTCAAAGAAGTTCTGCTGTATACCTTGTGGGACTAGCACTCCTGGAAGAAAGGCAAAGGTCCTAGGTTCAAGTGCTGGTCTGACAAACACTTTTAGTCGGCCACGAAGTTTCAAATATGTGCACACACTGCTCCAGAAAGAAAATTTATTCTGGAAATAACCCCAACTGTGACTACGCCATGTCTCCATAATATCCTTTTTTATAGAAGAGCTAGTTCTGTAAGGTACTGGCCAAAGTAAAGCTATGACGGTGGGTCACACCTTGTGTTTGGATAGCTCAATTGGTTCAGCACTTGACTGTGAAAGACAAAGGTAATAGGTTTGAGTACCAATCCACCACACAGTTTTAATCTGCCAGGAACCTACATTTTTGTTCACAACTGGGGAAGTAATAGCCACCAGCAAGCAGTCCTAGCTGCAAAAAAATTTCATTACAAGAAAAGCAGAATTGCTGCAACTTATTGTAGAATATTGCACAACATGCAAATTTAGATGCAACATGTCATAAGGTATAGCAAAGTGTGTGCCTGCAAAGATAACAGTTGATTCTGGACTGTTCCAGAGTGTCAGAAGTCTATGGTATCACTGTTTCTTACAATTTTGTTTTCCTTCTCCCATATATACAGACATGGCTGACTTGATCATATTAATAACTGGGGTTATATTCTGATAAATAATAAGCAAAAAGCAATCATAACTGCAAATAAAATATCAGTTCTTATCTGAAATGAGACAGTTACTGAAAATGCTATGGTCATCATCATCATCATCATCATATTACATCGTGTAATGTTACATGGTTTGTTATTTTACCTGTGGCACTAATTGCTTTCTGTACATGCTTCAGAGAGAAGCCCATTTCCATGAGTGGTGCTGCTATCGGAGGCGGTGGCGGTGAAGGCGAACGAAGCTGAGGTGCCCGCAGCAGAGGTGCAGATTGAGGTGATGGTTTATTGGAAGCAGAAGGATATGGTGGCTGGGGAGATGATAATTCAGAAAAGCTACAAGCACCTAATGGGAGAGAAGTAGGAGGACGTATCTGTGGAATGCCACGAATAAGACGAGACA
This sequence comes from Schistocerca americana, assembly GCF_021461395.2. Taxonomy (NCBI): domain Eukaryota; kingdom Metazoa; phylum Arthropoda; class Insecta; order Orthoptera; family Acrididae; genus Schistocerca; species Schistocerca americana. The sequence goes on along the minus strand of NC_060125.1, from coordinate 393,761,413 downwards.
GTGTTGATGGTCCTGATGCAGTGTTTGTAGGGGTAGCATTATGTGCTGCTCTGGTACCTGGTACACCATCCTAAAACAAAATAAAGCAATCAATTTCAAACAGATCTTGAAAAAAATAAGTACAGGGATTGAATAAAAACATGGAAATACAGTGCAAAATGTGTGCTTGAACAGAAATGCAGATGCTACAGAAGCCCGCAGTTTGCACTGTTGTCTTTGACCTCACACTTGTGCAATGTTGTCAATATGCTGCAACTGTCAGTCAAGGTCAGAACAATGTTCTGTGTAGGTCTGAGTGCATTATGTTGGATGTAAGCGAATTTGTATGTGGGCAAATTGTTGGTGCTCATACGGCGAGAGCTTCCTAAGCAAGGAAGCTGGAGTGTTTGACGTTTCAAAACACACCATACCATAGATTTATACCAGATATGGGGAAAGTGTAAAAAATGATTCGCAGACAAAAGTGCATGTTGACTGATTGTGACAGACAGTCACTGAAGAGGATTGTGACGAAAAATCAGATGATGACAGCTGCCTGCAATAGTCACTGCAGAACTGAATGTCACACTCATGAACACTGTCAGCACCAAAACAAGAAGAAGGGTGGTCCATAAGCTGGAATTCCAAAATCACTAATTGATGATGCAGCCCTAACAGGAAAATGTGGTGCTGAAGCCACAAAACCTGGACTACAGAGCAATGGAAGAAAGTAATTTGATCAGATGAATCTTTTTGCACACTGTTTCCAACATCTGGTTGACTTTACAGTCCAAGAGTGAAAAAAGGCATGTGATAGGTGATGCTTTGGGCAGCCATATTGTGATATGCAATGGGCCCAATGGATATTCTGTCAAGGATTGTGTGACCAACAGATCCACCCCATGGTACAATGTTTGTTCTGCAATGGTGTTGCTGTGTTCCAAGATGATAGAGCTCCTGATCACATATATCGCATCATCCAGAACTGGTTTTGTGAGCACAAAGATGGATTGTCGCTTGTTCCCGGCCACCATAGTCACCAGATCTCAATGTTATTGAGCCTTTGTGGTCTACTATGGACAGAGGGGTGGGTGATCACTATCCACCTCCACCACTGTTTGGTGAACTGCCACTATTTTGCATGAAGAATGGTACAAGATTCCCTTGAAAACCATACAGGACCTGTATTTACCCATTTTGTGATGACTGGAAGCTGTTTTTAATGCCAACAGTTCTCCTACACCATATAAGGCATAGAAATGTGTTGTGTTTTTGGTATCTCCATATAGCAGGGAAGTATGAGCTTTTAAAATAGAATATTTATGCGAGCCTCATGGAATACAAAAGTTAGATACCAATAACATTATAAATATAGTTACTTTAATGTAGGATGCTTGTAAGTAATTCATTCACACATTATACTCTCCAAATCCCATTGTGAATTGCCTTCATGGGTGTGTCAAGTTACAGTCTTTCCTTCTCATCCCGTACAGTGAGTCTACCCTGATCTGTGGTTCTGGGTGACTTTCCTAAAATCTACCCCTTTTCCTAGACCTCTCCAGTCCTTTTCCTTCACTGTTCTTCCTTCCCCTTCAACCCTTCTATCTGAAGAAGGAGCCACTGGCTCCAAAAGCTTGCCAGCCACAACAGTCTTTTATGTGTGTATTCTCCCACCGCTTGGTGAGTAGATTTTTTATCTATCCAATTAAATTACACATATAAATAGACAAAAGCAGCCATTGCAGGCTGCTTCTTTAAAGTATACTAACGTCTAAGTATGACTAGCACAAATTCACTCAACTACATATTTGCACCCCACCCCCCTTTTTTCAAACAAAGCATTTTACATAGACCACTATCAGCTGTCTGCACACTGGCAAAGTCTAAATCTATCTCTTACAAATATTAGGGCTAGCAATAATGGAAATCCCGGAATGGAACAATACATAAGATAAGGAAAAGGCAAGCACTCACCTATAGCAGACTGATGTGTGTGGAGAGCGTGCGCACCCTCACACACACACGGCACTTTTTCTTACAAAAAGTACACACATTTACAAAAACAACCACACAGACACCCAAACACACAATATTACAGCAAAAAAGATTATTGATTATTGCGAGCAGTTGCTTGGACTGATGATGGAGGAAGGGGGTAGGGAAGGGTGCTTGAGACGAGAAGGGCATAGCAAGAGTGGGAAAGACAGATGACTTAGTGGCTGCACAACCAGACAAAAGAAGCTCTGACGGATAGAACATATAAGAGATATTGAGAGGAGGAGGGGAAAGGGAAGAGAGGAAAGGTAGAGGGAGGGGTAGAAAGGGGACATGGGTAGGGGGAGAAGCCAGATAAAGAGAGTGAGGGGAGGGGGGGGGGGGGTGGAGGGAGAGACAGAGACAGAGGGGGGGGGGTGAGAATGGCCGCTCGGGATTTTTTTTTTTTTTTTTTTTTTTTTTTTGGGGGGTGGGGGGGAAGGGAAGTTGTAGGAGAAAACAGTGCTAGAGTTACGTGGAATCTACATTACTGAGTCCAAATATTCCAGTAAATTATAAAATAAGTGGTTAATGAGACATTCATTTACTTTCTTTTTAAATATTTGGGGATTTACAAATTCCTGTCTGATGTCTACTGACATCCAGTTACAGCCTTTAAGCACGAGAATTGAAAACTTGATAAGAACCCCAGGTAGAGATTCACAGTGAATACAAAAATTATTTTTACTTTAAGTTTCGTTATACAATGCAGACTTTCACGGATGGTATTTATGTATTAGGTGATTTTTATTTTACGTGCATTAGGCCACGGTCCAAGGTACAATTCTCTACGTTCTGTCTTCCAATACTGAAGATCTCATCAGAGGCAATAATGACCCAAAAAGCAGTTACAATCTCTTACAAATTTGGTTTGTTGAGCTGTTATGCAATTGTAACTACATTCCAAGATGTTATACACTACTGGGCATTAAAATTGCTACACCACAAAGATGACGTGCGACAGACGCAAAATTTAACCGACAGGAAGAAGATGCTGTGATATGCAAATGATTAACTTTTCAGAGCATTCACACAAGGTTGGCGCCAGTGGCGACACCTAAAATGTGCTGACATGAGGAAAGTTTCCAAGTGATTTCTCATAAACAAACAGCAGTTGACCGGCGTTGCCTGGTGAAACGTTGTTGCGATGCGTCGCGTAAGGAGGAGAAATGCGTACCATCATGTTTCCAACTTTGATAAAGGTCGGATTGTAGCCTATCACAATTGCGGTTTATCGTATCGCGACACTGCTGCTCGCGTTGGTTGAGATCCAATGACTGTTAGCAGAATAAGGAATCGGTGGGTTCAGGAGGGTGATACGGAACGCCGTGCTGGATCCCAATGGCCTCGTATCACTATCAGCTGAGATGACAGGCATCTTATCCACCTGGCTGTAACAGATTGTGCTGCCACGTCTCGATCCCTCAGTCAACAGACGGGGATGCTTGGAAGACAACAACCATCTGCACGAACAGTTGGACGACGTTTGCAGCAGCATGGACTATCAGAACGGAGACCATGGCTGCGGTTACCTTTGATGCTGCATCACAGACAGGAGCGCCTGCGATGGTATACTCAACGACGAACCTGGGTGCACGAATGGCAAAATGTCGTGTTTTCGGATGAATCCAGGTTCTGTTTACAGCATCATGATGGTTGCATCCGTGTTTGGCGACATCGCAGTGGACGCACATTGGAGTGTGTATTCGTCATCGCCATACTGACGTATCACCCGGCATGATGGTATGGGGTGCCATTGGTTACACGTCTCGGTCGCCTCTTGTTCGCATTGACGGCACTTTGAACAGTGGACATTACATTTAAGATGTGTTATGACCCGTGGCTCTACCCTTCATTCAATCCCTGCGAAACCCTACATTTCAGCAAGATAATGCACGACCGCATGTTGCAGGTCCTATACGGGCCTTTCTGGATACATAAAATGTTCGACAGCTGCCCTGGCCAGCACATTCTCCAGATCTCTCGCCAATTGAAAACATCTGGTCAATGGTGGCCGAGCAACTGACTCGTCAGAATACGCCAGTCACTACTCTTGATGAACTGTGGTATCGTGTTGAAGCTGCATGGGCAGCTGTACCCGTAGATGCCATCCAAGCTCTGTTTGACTCAATGCCCAGGCATATCAAGGCCGTTATTACGGCCAGAGGTGGTTGTTCTGGGTACTGATTTCTTAGGATCTATGCAACCATATTGCGTGAAAATGTAATCACATGTCAGTTCTAGTATAATATATTTGTCCAATGAATACCCCTTCATCATCTGCATTTCTTCTTGGTGTATCAATTTTAATGGCCAGTAGTGTAGGTTCTGATGATGTCTCCAGTTCTGAAAGATGAACCTTTGGGCACAGAAATATGCCTTCAGCCATGGCCTAATGCCCATAAAACAAAAATCAACAAATATTTTAGTGTTGTGTTTGTGAATTACACAGTTCATCCCAAATACACTCTTGTTATTAACTACAAACACCATAAGGGAGCAAATGTATTGACAAGTAAGTATAAGGATACCGAGATCTCTGAAGAGGCTTCTGCAAAGATGTTCAGTTCTCACCTTTATACATTATTATTATCGCACACTACAGTAGCACAAAGACTTGTTTTGACCTCAGCTGCATTACTCCGGAAAATTAAGTCCTAGGAGAGTAGGGTGTAAAAGTCTGTTCACTATGTTAGCAATACCGTCTGTATGTCAATCTAATAAAAGAGGCTTCCAAGGACAGAGAATGCAAAACTAAACTTTTTGAAATGTGACAGCTCCCACTAGCCAAAAAATGCACTCTATGTCACTTCCCTTCTTGCAGTTTTGTCTACACAAAAGAAAGTCATAGCTAAACTAGCGAATGACAGGGGCTTTCAAGTGTGTCATGAACACTAACCATGAAATAAACAATTTTTTCTTATCACATTTATTTAGAAAGCACAAATAATGTGCAATTTCATCTTAGACGTTTACCTGGAAAGTAAAGTTATGAAGTATAGATAATATTTTGGATTTACAACATTTGCATATTAATTTGATGCATTTTTGGAAAATGCATACATATCTACATCTACATCTATAACCTGTGAACCACTATGTAGTGCACAGCAGAGGGTATGTCCAACTGTTCCATTCATGTGTGGAGCATTGGAAAAATGATTGCTTAAATGCCTCATTGTCTGCCATAATCAATCTAATCTTATCCTCATGATCCCTATTGGAGCAATATGTAGAGGGTTGTAGTATATTCCTAGAATCATAGTTTAAGTTGTTTCTTGACACTTTGTAAGTACACTTTCTCACAATAGTTTACATCTATCTTCAACAGTCAGCCAGTTCAGTTCTTTCAACATCTCAATGAACTTTCCTGTGGGTCAACCCAACCTTGACCATTCATGCTGCCTTTCTCTGCATAATGTTCAATATTCCCTGTTATTCCTCTTTAGTACGAGTCACACACACATGGGAAATATTCTAGAGTGGGTCACATGAGTAATTTGTAAGCAACCTCCTTTGTAGCCTATTGCACTTCCCTAGTATTCTACCAATAAACCTTAGTCTGCTACCTTCTTCACCAATGACTGAATGAATGTCATCATTCCACATTGTGTTCCTGTTAAGTGTTACAGTATTTGTATGAGTTTATAGATTCCAATTGTGACTCACTAATATTACATCAAAGAATACTATGTTTTTTTTTGGTTTTATGAAGCGCACTATTTCATATTTTTGAAAATTTAAAGCAAGCTGCTGATCATTGCACCATTTTGAAATCTTATCAATGTCTGACTGAATATTTGTAAATCTTTGTTCAGACTGTAATCAAACAGTGGAAAATCCAGGATGGAATGTAACAATATTATGAAAAGGGAAGTTGCTACTCACCATACAATGAAAATGCTGAGTGGCAGCTGAAGCCAAGCTCCTTCATCTGCCAGAAGCAGTCTCTCGCGCGCGCGCGTGCGTGCGTGTGTGTGTGTGTGTGTGTGTGTGTGTGTGTGTGTGTGTGTGTGTGAGAGAGAGAGAGAGAGAGAGAGAGAGAGAGAGAGAGAGAGAGAGAGAGAGAGAGAGAGAGAGAGATCTATTTTTGACAAAAGCCTTGTTGGCCAAAAGTTTATATTGTGACAGTCTTTTTGTTGTGCATAACTGCAACTCAGCATCTCTGCTATATGATGAGTAGCAACTGCTGTGTTCGGATGAAGGCTGAGTTGGCATCCCTTCGCTCCCAGGTTCAGGCAGTGTTGGCTTCGGTCACATAGCTTGAGGCTGTTGCCAATGGGCATCACTGTGGGGGTCCAGATGGGGGTTCGTCGGGGACGGCCAGCTCGTCCCACGCATCCCCCGATCGGACTACGACTATGGCTGCCTGGGATACTGCCCACATTGAGGCTGATCCCTCACCTGTGGCAGAGTGGGAGGTCGTCTCGAGGTGTGGCAGGGGGCGAAAGACATTCCGGAGGGCTGAACGGAAGGCCTCTTCAGTTTGTCTGACAAACCGGTTTCAGGCTCTGTCTCCGGCTGATACTGATCTTCAGCCGGACATGGCTGCTTGTCCTGTTCCAGAGGTTGCCCCTCAGTCTGCAAGATCCGGGCGGTCGCAGAGGGTGGGCTTACTGGTAGTTGGGAGCTCCAACGTCAGGTGCGTAATGGGGCCCCTTAGGGATATGGCAGCAAGAGAGGGGAAGAAAACCAATGTGCACTCCGTGTGCATACCGGGGGGAGTAATTCCAGATGTGGAAAGGGTCCTTCCGGATACCATGAAGGGTACAGGGTGCACCCATCTGCAGGTGGTCGTTCATGTCGGCACCAATGATGTGCATCGCTATGGATCGGAGGAAATCCTCTCTGGCTTCCGGCAGCTATCTGATTTGGTGAAGACTGCCAGTCTCGCTAGTGGGATGAAAGCAGAGCTCACCATCTGCAGCACCGTCAACAGGACTGACTGCAGACCTTTGGTACAGAGCCGAGTGGAGGGTCTGAATCAGAGGCTGAGACGGTTCTGCGACCATGTGGGCTGCAGGTTCCTCGACTTGCGCCATAGGGTGGTGGGGTTTTGGGTTCTGCTGGATAGGTCAGGAGTCCACTACACGCAGCAAGTGGCTACACGGGTAGCAGGGGTTGTGTGGCGTGGACTGGGCGGTTTTTTAGGTTATAGGGCCTCGGGCAAGTACAGAAAGGGCAACAGCCTCAAAGGGTGCGGGGCAAAGCCAGGACATGCGAGGACCAAGCAGCAATTGGTATAGTAATTGTAAACTGTCGAAGCTGCATTGGTAAAGTACCGGAACTTCAAGTGCTGATAGAAAGCACCGAAGCTGAAATCGTTACAGGTACACAAAGCTGGCTGAAGCCAGAGATAAATTCTGCCGAAATTTTTACAAAGGCACAGACGGTGTTTAGAAAGGATAGATTACATGCAACCGGTGGTGGCGTGTTTGTCGCTGTTAGTAGTAGTTTATCCTGTAGTGAAGTAGAAGTGGATAGTTCCTGTGAATTATTATGGGTGGAGGTTACACTCAACAACCCAGCTAGGTTAATAATTGGCTCCTTTTACTGACCTCCCGACTCAGCAGCATTAGTGGCAGAACAACTGAGAGAAAATTTGGAATACATTTCACATAAATTTTCTCAGCATGTTATAGTCTTAGGTGGAGATTTCAATTTACCAGATATAGACTGGGACACTCAGATGTTTAGGACGGGTGGTAGGGACAGAGCATCGAGTGACATTACACTGAGTGCACTATCCGAAAATTACCTCGAGCAATTAAACAGAGAACCGACTCGTGGAGATAACATCTTGGACCTACTGATAACAAACAGACCCGAACTTTTCGGCTCTGTAAGTGCAGAACAGGGAATCAGTGATCATAAGGCCGTTGCAGCACCCCCGAATATGGAAGTTAATAGGAATATAAAAAAAGGGAGGAAGGTTTATCTGTTTAGCAAGAGTAATAGAAGGCAGATTTCAGACTACCTAACAGATCAAAACGAAAATGTCTGTTCCGACACTGACAATGTTGAGTGTTTATGGAAAAAGTTCAAGGCAATCGTAAAATGTGTTTTAGACAGGTACGTGCCGAGGGACGGGAAAAACCCACCGTGGTACAACAACAAAGTTAGGAAACTACTGCTAAAGCAAAGAGAGCTTCACTCCAAGTTTAAATGCAGCCAAAACGTCTCAGACAAACAGAAGCTAAACGATGTCAAAGTTAGCGTAAGGAGGGCTATGCGTGAAGCGTTCAGTGAATTCGAAAGTAAAATTCTATGTACTGGCTTGACAGAAAATCCTAGGAAGTTCTGGTCTAACGTTAAATCAGTAATTGGCTCGAAACAGCATATCCAGACACTCCAGGATGATGATGGCATTGAAATAGAGAATGACACGTGTAAAGCTGAAATACTAAATGCCTTTTTCCTAAGCTGTTTCACACAGGAAGACCGCACTGCAGTTCCTTCTCTAAATCCTCACACAAATGAAAAAATGGCTGACATCGAAATAAGTGTCCAAGGAATAGAAAAGCAACTGGAATCACTCAACAGAGGAAAGTCCACTGGACCTGACGGGATACCAATTCGATTCTACACAGAGTACGCGAAAGAACTTGCCCCCCTTCTAACAGCCGTGTACCGCAAGTCTCTAGAGGAACGGAAGGTTCCAAATGATTGGAAAAGAGCACAGGTAGTCCCAGTCTTCAAGAAGGGTCATCGAGCAGATGCGCAAAACTATAGACCTATATCTCTTACGTCGATCTGTTGTAGAATTTTAGAACATGTTTTTTGCTCGAGTATCATGTCGTTTTTGGAAACCCAGAATCTACTCTGTAGGAATCAACATAGATTCCGGAACAGCGATTGTTTGAGATCCAACTCGCTTTATTTGTTCATGAGACCCAGAAAATATTAGATACAGGCTCCCAGGTAGATGCTATTTTCCTTGACTTCCGGAAGGCGTTCGATACAGTTCCGCACTGTCGCCTGATAAACAAAGTAAGAGCCTACGGAATATCAGACCAGCTGTGTGGCTGGATTGAAGAGATTTTACCAAACAGAATACACCTCTGGCGTGCCACAGAGGAGTGTTATGGGACCATTGCTTTTCACAATATATATAAATGACCTAGTAGATAGTGTCGGAAGTTCCATGCGGCTTTTCGCAGATGATGCTGTAGTATACAGAGAAGTTGCAGCATTAGAAAATTGTAGCGAAATGCAGGAAGATCTGCAGCGGATAGGCACTTGGTGCAGGGAGTGGCAACTGACCCTTAACATAGCCAAATGTAATGTATTGTGAATACATAGAAAGAAGGATCCTTTATTGTATGATTATATGATAGCGGAACAAGCACGGGTAGCAGCTACTTCTGTAAAATATCTGGGAGTATGTGCGCGGAACGATTTGAAGTGGAATGATCATATAAAATTAATTGCTGATAAGACGGGTACCAGGTTGAGATTCATTGGGAGAGTCCATTCAAAATGTAGTCCATCAACAAAGGAGGTGGCTTACAAAACACTCGTTCGACCTATACTTGAGTATTGCTCATCAGTGTGGGATCCGTAGTGGCAGACTCTGCAAGAGAGGCGCTCTGCATCACGGTGTAGCTTGCTCGCCAAGTTACGAGAGGGGAGGTTTCTGGATGAGGTGTCGAATATATTGCTTCCCCCCACTTATGGCTAAGCAGGGATGGCTAGAGGACAAATGTAAGGATGTAGAGGCTTATCTCACTAGGGGTAAGATAGATACTGCCTACAGGAAAATTAAAGAGACCTTTGGAGATAAGAGAACCACTTGTATGAACATCAAGAGCTCTGATGGAAACCCAGTTCTAAGCAAAGAAGGGAAAGCAGAAAGGTGGAAGGAGTATATAGAGGGTCTATACAACGGCGATGTACTTGAGGACAATATTATGGAAATGGAAGAGGATGTAGATGAAGATGAAATGGGAGATATGATACTGCGTGAAGAGTTTGACAGAGCACTGAAAGACCTGAGTCGAAACAAGGCCCTGGGAGTAGACAACATTCCATTGGAACTACTGACGGCCTTGGGAGAGCCAGTCCTGACAAAACTCTACCATCTGGTGAGCAAGATGTATGAAACAGGCGAAATACCCTCAGACTTCAAGAAGAATATAATAATTCCAACCCCAAAGAAAGCAGGTGTTGACAGATGTGAGAATTACCGAACAATCAGTTTAATAAGCCACAGCTGCAAAATACTAACACGAATTCTTTACAGACGAATGGAAAAACTAGTAGAAGCCGACCTCGGGGAAGATCAGTTTGGATTCCGTAGAAATACTGGAACACGTGAGGCAATACTGACCTTACGACTTACCTTAGAAGAAAGATTAAGGAAAGGCAAACCTACGTTTCTAGCATTTGTAGACTTAGAGAAAGCTTTTGACAATGTTGACTGGAATACTCTCTTTCAAATTCTAAAGGTGGCAGGGGTAAAATACAGGGAGCGGAAGGCTATTTACAATTTGTACAGAAACCAGATGGCAGTTGTAAGAGTCGAGGGACATGAAAGGGAAGCAGTGGTTGGGAAGGGAGTAAGACAGGGTTGTAGCCTCTCCCCGATGTTATTCAATCTGTATATTGAGCAAGCAGTAAAGGAAACAAAAGAAAAATTCGGAGTAGGTATTAAAATCCATGGAGAAGAAATAAAAACTTTGAGGTTCACCAATGACATTGTAATTCTGTCAGAGACAGCAAAGGACTTGGAAGAGCAGTTGAACGGAATGGATGGTGTCTTGAAGGGAGGATATAAGATGAACATCAACAAAGGCAAAACGAGGATAATGGAATGTAGTCGAATTAAGTCGGGTGATGTTGAGGGTATTAGATTAGGAAATGAGACACTTAAAGTAGTAAAGGAGTTTTGCTATTTAGGGAGTAAAATAACTGATGATGGTCGAAGTAGAGAGGATATAAAATGTAGACTGGCAATGGCAAGGAAAGCGTTTCTGAAGAAGAGAAATTTGTTAACATCGAGTATAGATTTAATTGTGAGGAAGTCATTTCTGAAAGTATTTGTATGGAGTGTAGCCATGTATGGAAGTGAAACATGGACGGTAAATAGTTTGGACAAGAAGAGAATAGAAGCTTTCGAAATGTGGTGCTACAGAAGAATGATGAAGATTAGATGGGTAGATCACATAACTAATGAGGAGGTACTGAATAGGATTGGGTAGAAGAGGAGTTTGTGGCACAACTTGACCAGAAGAAGGGATCGGTTGGTAGGACATGTTCTGAGGCATCAAGGGATCACCAATTTAGTATTGGAGGGCAGCGTGGAGGGTAAAAATCGTAGGGGGAGACCAAGAGATGAATACACTAAGCAGATTCAGAAGGATGTAGGTTGCAGTAGGTACTGGGAGATGAAGAATCTTGCACAGGATAGAATAGCATGGAGAGCTGCATCAAACCAGTCTCAGGACTGAAGACCACAACAACAACAACAACAACAACAACAACCCACTTATACCTCCCGAGGAAATCACAAATGTAAAATTAGGGAGATTCGAGCGCGCACGGAGGCTTTCAGACAGTCGTTCTTCCCGCGAACCATACGTGACTGGAACAGAAAAGGGAGGTAATGACAGTGTCACGTAAAGTGCCCTCCGCCACACACCATTGGGTGGCTTGCAGAGTATAAATGTAGATGTAGATGTAGAACTTTCCTTTTCATAATATTGTTTTGTTCAGACTGTACTTCATTGTAGATGTAGAAATCTGCAGGACAGTTTGTTGCAAAAACTGACATGAAGAATGACTTTAAAGATTGCTTCACAGCCGATGATCAACATAATTCAGACGATATGGTTTGCTGAGATATGGAGATGATAGGAGATGACTTCAACAACTTCAACAATGACAATGATAACATCGCAAACTATATACGGAAAAAGGATATGCTGCAGCGAGTGACACAACGGTGATAGGTTTCCCATAACAATGAAGGCATCAGTTTGACTGCCCTGCCACTATACATCCAATACAATAACATTATTCAAATAATGGATGAAGGGCAATAGGTAGATTCCATATTCCTAAATATCTGGAAAGCATTTGACACTGTGCCCCACTGCAGACTGTTTTTGTTATTGTTGTTGTTGCTATGAGGTGCAAAACAGCTGAGGTCATAAGTACCCATGTCATAATTTCAAATGGCCATTTACTGGATGAAGTTGAAATGAATGCGGTAAGCACAGAGAGGTGCAGGGTTCCAATTAACAAATGACACTTACAGAAACAATAGTGCTCAATACACAGCTGAGCTAAAAGTATCTCCTCGTGATGAGAGAGGTATGAGGAAGTTTTCCAAGCCATTGGAAGGTGTTTAATTCCCCAGAGTTTGTTCCCATATACAGAAGCCTATTATTCATGACAGAGGGACACAATGTTTCTACGCGCAGCAAAAGAGATCATATGAAGGGACAGAACAGCTAAAAGGCTAGGTAGTCAGAATGTAGCCTTGGCAGCAGCATCAATAGCTTCATTTCCTAACACTCTGGCATGACAAGGGACACACATGAACAACATGTTGCCTCCACAAAAAGGAAGCAAGTGGAGGCATTCGTAGATTCACTGTACTAAAGGGTGGCATGTGTATTGTACACAGAGGCTCTGGAGGGCACTAAGTGAATCGGTACGTAACACACAAGTGAGGAGCCTGCGCCTTTGGATGTAATTGGCAGCCTGACAGAGTGTGGAAAACTCTGCAGTAAAAATCGAACACTGATCTACATGCCAGCACCTAAAATATTTGTTGCCAATGACAAAAGCACATCCAACACCATGGTGGTCTTAGAGCCATCAGCGTAGACACAGGTGCTGCCTCCAAGTTGCGTGCAAAATTCGAGAAACTGTGATAGATTGAGTCGAGAGTAGTGTCCTTGAGAAGTAAACTATGTCCACGATTAATGTGGAACTCTGCATGAAACCAAGGTGGTGAAGGGCTCTCACCCATCGGGAACATGACAGGTAACGTAAGGTTAAGTTTCCAAAGCAGTATAGCAAGGTGAACTCCAGGAGGCAACAAAGAAGTTGTGCTCATCCCTTATTGGTGATGAATGGATTCATCAAAAGGACACACAGGATGGATGGTTGGGCACAGAGGACAGACGGCATGCATATCTGCTGAGCAGAACATCACACCAGTGGGACAGCCATAGTTCAGCATCAACTTTATAGAGGTTCATAGCTGGGATAGTGGCCAAGTGTATGCCTCAATGGTTGACAGTGTTGAAACCACGCAAAACAGATGATCCTGCAGATGAGTAAATGAGGCACCCATAGGCCATTTTTGATCAGATGAAGGAGTGGTATAAGCAGAGGAGGATTTTCCAATCCACTCCCCATGAAGTTCTGTTTAAAAGACGTAGGATATTCAGAGACTTGATACTGTGTGCTGGCAGATAAGATATGTGGGAGGACCAACGGAGTTTCCCATAAAGTGAGCCCAAGAGTTTCATGGTTTCAACTAATGCAAGAGCAATAGGACCATGCTTAAGGACAGGGGAAGAAACTTCTCATACCACCACAAGATCAGACGGACAGTTTTTTCAATAGAAAAGTTATATCCGTTGTTGATGCTCTGTGACTAAACACAGTCACGATATCCCTGAAGTTGTTGCTCCAGTAAATAAGTCCATTGAGAGCTGCAGTAGACAATAAAGTCATCAATGAAGAGAGAGCCTCAGATGCTTGACAGGAGATAGTTGTTGACAGGGTTAATTTCTATAGCAAGCAGAGGTATCCTCAGCAAAGAGCCCTGAATAAAACTAAAATTGTTTGACAAAGCCAAACCACCAAGTACCTTGAAAACCTGGTCTTTTATAAGCTCCAAAATAAAATTTGACAGATGGTAACGCAAGGTCCAATTGTGCATTTTAAGGAGGCTGCCCGTCCTCCAGCAGGTATTGTAAGCCTTCTCCAAATAAAAAAATCATGGCTACAGTCTGGAATTTCTGCAAAAAATTGTTCATAATGTGGATTGAAAGAGTGACGCAATGATCAACTGCAGAGTAATGCTTACAAAGTCCACATCGGGCAATTGTTAGCAAATTCTGAAACTCAAGCCACCAAAGCAACCATATCAGCCAACCACTGATCATGTATTCCATCATGTTGCAGACACTGCTGGTGAGGGAAATTGGGTGATAGGTGGACGGAAGATGTTTGTACTTACCAGGCTTGCGTATGGGGAATGCAGTGGCTTCATGCTGGGAAACATGCTGTCTGTCCAGATGTGATTATATGTACGAAGGAGAAAATGCTTGCCATCAACAGACAGGTGTTGCAGCATTTGAATGTCAATATCGTCTGATCCTGGAGTGAAGATGAGAGCACACTTCAGCTCCCTCATAGTAAAAATGGTATTGTATAATTCACAATTCTAAGAAGGAAAATATATCTCCCGAGCCTCCACCACTCATTTACAAAGTAGGAAGGTGGGATGGTAGTGGGCGGAATAGAGTTCCATTCAAAGTATTGACCCCAGGTGTTGGCAATATTGATAGGTTCACTACAGTCATGTCAGGAATCAGGAGACGTACCTTGTTTCCAGAAATCACATGCAGGTTACCCCAAACAAAAGAAGAGAGAATAAAACCGTTAAAAGAATTAGTACAAAAGATCCAACTAGCTTTTTTGCTATCTCTGATAATGTGACAACACTTTGCACACGGCTGTTTATAATGAAATACAGTTCTTGTTTGTGGCCTGGCATTCCAAGACCTGGAGGGCATGTCTCCATGTGCGAACGGTGTCACAGCATTCCCCAGTCCACCAGCGAACCAGGTCATATTGCGGTAAAGAAGAGGCATAAAACAACCGGGCATCGTGATCACTATAGAAGCTGTAAGCCTGTCATGTGTGATCCCATGCTGCAAATGTCCCATTAGAGAACAGCCATATTAGATGATAAGGGCCAATTACTTCAGTGGCTGCTGAGTGCCAGATTTTGGCTGCATACTACTACAGCGTTCCGAGGCTGGAGGATCCTGTTTCATTACCTCTTCAGAGGTACAAGTAACCTCCCTGGGTTGGTATGGTGATTCGCACCGGAAAAATGGAGGTCGACTGGACATAGGTGCTGAATGGTGTCACAGTTGTATAGGATCTCCTAGATGGAGAAGGGGAAGAATATTTGTCCTTGTTCAATTTCTTAGTACCCTGTGTTTGTCAGACAAGGATCCAGACATTTGCTGACTTGAGGGACACAAAAAGTATCTTGTGAGTATTCCTCTTCAAATTTCTGTTCTTCTTCTTGTGGCAAACGTGACTTCACTGGTGGGTGAAGGGTTTTTGGTGTTTTGAGCAACTGTAGTGGGTGGAGGTGAGAACATCACCTTAGCACTAGACGATTTCAAAACCACAGCTCCGAACTGGAGGTCGCAGGTCTGCATGGCCACATCTTTAATGGTCTGTAACATAGCAACAACGGTACTGTAACTGCTGGATAGTGGTATGCATGGCTTCCAGTTGGCTAACATTTTGCTAGTGACATTGAGCAATTGCGTAAGCGAGTGCAGGACTTTGGTGGGTCTGCAATTTTGTCCACATTGTGTATGCGCGAGCCCTTTTTGTTGACCCGGGTGCTTGGAGTTATGCATTACCCACTCGCCATTTACATGTCAAACATGTTAGCCAGCCTTCAAGAACACCCAGGAAGGCAGAAACAAAAAAAAGGGAGATCTCAAATGCTGAAGTGGATGAAGGGTAGGAGAGGTCAGAACAATAAAGTAGAGAAAGACAAACATGAAACCCATCTACGTCTCTGATACTTTCAACAATATAAGGAATAGGAAAGATTGCTTCTCACTGAATTAAATATTGTACAGATAAGAAATGGTAATTCTCTTTCAACAAGCAGAAAAATTCAGGATGTGCTCAAAGATAAACGTTGGCCAAATTGGAGTTTGAATACCATAGAAAGAGTACACAGGTGGTACTGAAGCCAAAAATCTGCTTATGGTACCCACTTCAGCAGCCGCATTCAAGAAAGTGAAGGTATACAGAAATTTTGAAGTTCTGTACAGAGTAGGGAAAGGTAAATTACTTGATGCACCTGAGCAGATGGAAATGCCTGCTTCCAAAGAAGAAAACTCGTGTCATTACTCAATTAATGGAGTGGTTTTTATTCAATTTCTCTTTATTCAGTTTCTCAGAGTCTACTATAGTAATACCAGTAAGTAGGCCACAAAAAAGGCTACATAAATAACTCACAAGATGGAATGCAAGGGATATGCAGCCATGATATCTTTGATCAACTGTGTAAAATGAAGGAATATTACAGTTTAACATCCCGTCAACAACGAAGTCATTAGAGACTGAGCACAACGCTCAGATTATGAAAGGATAGGGAAGGAAATCAGCCATGTCCTTTTCAACGGAACTGTCCCGGCATTTGTGTGGAGCAATTTAAGAAAATCACAGAAAATCTAAATATGAATTGCTGGATGGGGAGTATAGTAAGTCACGTACAAACTGATGCCACTATATTTCTATTCAAGGACAGCATTGAATGTGTGCTGAACTGGTTACTATAAGAGGCCTCTAGCACTTTACTACTGGTTGGGCAATTGGAATTTTTTTTTACTGTCTTATAAGCTACTTGGGTCCTGTATTTTATGTCATGACTACTATATTTTTAAACTGCAGTTTGCACTAACAGCTCTCTGTAAACTCCTCGTTAAGCTTCAACCAACTCTTTGCAATATCTCTGTGACAAAGTAGTGGCCTCTTCACTATTTGTAAGCATTTTACCAGTTCACTCATGCACATAGCTTTCTTATAGGATTTGAAGATAATCTTCAATATTTGTCTTTTTGTAGGAAACTTGGTAGTGAATGTTGTCATCTGCAACTGCTGGACAATTAATTGTAATGTTCAAGTGAGACTATGTACTACATATTAAATGACATTCAGTCCCACTGCAGAAGTAGGAGTAAAAGCAAAGACTGCTTCACCGAATGTAAATTTTGCAATTGTTCCTAAAAATGGCAGAGGTCTTAGATTAATACGGTGTGCTGACAATAACATATTTGGCCTTAATAGAGATGTTAGTTGAAGCTATTAATGTGTAAGTAGGGCAAAAATAGAGAAGAATTCGTGAGCAGGAAAATTTGGGTATATCAGAATGACAGAGGTTAGACATTAGCAGACATGTTTTTTCTTAACGCACACTACCATTGGAAAACGGAGTACAAAATTGATTTGGCAAGGGTCAAATCAAGCTCACCTTCAGGACAATGTAGTTAGGTAGGACAATATAATCACTGCATGAATGTGTTTTAAGTTCTCAGAATTAACATTATCTAAAGGTTAGGCAATGATTTTGAGCTTGTTTACGTGTATCAACTGTTCAATATCTCTCTTTCATGATGAGTGGTTACCTTTACACTGCTCTGTTTGTTGGAAATCAGCAGATTAGGAAGGACAAGATGAAAACTGGAACACCCAGGAATACTGCTGGTATGAAAATGCCCATTACTGATGTGATAAGAAAGTGTGAAGTGTAGTGGTATGGTTACTTAGTGAGAACTGAAAAATGTAAAACATCAATAAAATACTTTGATGTTGAAGTATCTGGCAATATACCAAAGTGAATTCAAAGGAAACAATGCATACATATAGTGAAATCAGATGTGACAATGAGAAGCCCGATCTGAGAAAGTGTCACGGACCGAACATACGGAAATGGCTAATCCTTATGCTTTGCACTAAGGAAATTCATAGGAAATAATGATGATGATGATGATGATCTGAAACAGAATTTTCTGATACTCTTACCATCTAGTCAGTTTACATGGTTATACTATTTCAAATTTCACAGAAATATGGAAAGAGAACTGAAGTCAGGGCTCAGAAATAAAAACTTCGAGTTTTGCTGATGACGCTGTAGTGCCGTCAGAGATGGCAGGGGACCTGAAAGAGCATTTGAATGGAAAGGAGGAAAGGATAGCATTTTGAAAACAGGCTGTAAGATGAGTGTAGCCTCATATGGAAGTGAAATGTGGCTAATAAATACTGCAGTAAAGAAGAGAACAGAAACTTTTGGAATGTAACACTACAGAAGAATGCTTAAGATTAAGTGGGTAGACGAAATAACAAACGAGGAGGTAACTGAACCAAATTGAAGAAAAAAGCTATTTATGGCACAACCTGATTAACTCTAGAGTGTATTAAGTGTGTGAACCACAACTAACATTGTCTTGTACTGTTTCTTTGTTGTTTTACAACTGCGAGCCCATACCTATCCCTTTATTATTGTTTAAGCTAATACTGTGATACTTTGCATTGCCATACATCCAAGAGATCAGCAGTGATACAAAACAAATAGTATGCTATATGAGAAAAACTTTACTATTTGTGCAAGAAAATGACCCAGATTCAGAGCTAACAGCTCAGTGTTACAATGAGGTAGTTGTCTATGAAATAATTAGCAATCAAATAAGCATTTGGTTGGGAGCTGATGCAACTTTGTTCTTCGGTGCTTCCCGAATGGATCATTACTGTGGGGTAACACTTCTATGAGGCAACAGAGTGATATAATGAAAGTTTTTTTATTATTATTTAATTAAAAACTGATTTACCTCATATAATGTAAGTTTATTTTCTCATTGATTAGTTAAACTAATATTAAACTGTGATACTCCCATACATGTTTACCTTAGTAACAAAGACAGCTGTTCTTGACATTTGTACAAAGTACACCATGCACCCACTCATGTTACAGAATTGGTTGATAGCATGCATCCTGAGACATAAATGAAATCATCAATTTGGTAATGGAGGTAAATGTGGGGAGTATAAATAGTAGAGGGTGACCAAATCTTGACTACAGAGACAGGTGCAAAAAAATGGTCAAGACTGCAGCAGTTATGCATCAATTTAAAGGCTTGCACAGCATAGAACATGGTGAGCAGCAATAAACCAGTCTATAGGCTGAAGATCACAATAACAATATACGATTTCAAATTATTGTGTGTAATCTGATTGATCTTCTTCATAAAATTATTAAAAGGAGAGATTGGTACTCATTGCAATATGACATTTTGAGCTGCAGACAGACACAACGAAAAGACCATTACACATTGAGCTTTCAGTCAAAGTCTTCTTCAGAAAGGAAAACAAAAATAACGCTCACATTCACACAAACAAGAACACCTCATGCCCAAGTGACTGCTCTCTCTGGCACTCTGACCATAATCTATCCTTTTCATAATATTGTTGACATTCCAAACTGGACTTTCCATTGTTAGATCTTATTCATAATTATTTTACATGACACCATATTTTGTTTATTCTTATGATGAATCTTACTCCCTACAATCAGGAAGAAAGGTCCTTGTTAAATTTTATTTTGGCAAGGATGGAGATGTGTGTTGGTGAAAGTCAATTATAAAGACATTTTTTAAAAAGTAACCTGAAGACATAAACCTTTTAAATAAATCTCTTTCTTGAAACTACTTATCTGTTCCAATCAGTATCCTACCTGAATGCTGCTATTTGCAGTAGTGACAGGAGTATCATCTTTACTACTGGCAAGTGAACGTAGCTTTGTTTCAGTCTCTGAAATGTGCAGTACTTCTTCTGCTCTAGCCTGCATATACATACAATGAAGTACGGTGTGGACTCTTTCTACTTCCATCAGTGTTGCCACAGAGTGCAGGCGGCATGGCTGCACACACTTATCAACCATAAGTCTGCAACAAATGATCATTTGCAGAGACAGAAAATAGCAAACATACAACTGTCAAGCAATTACTTCTGCTCTGATGAGAACAGATGAACGTAACATATAAATAGTCTTTACAAGAAGAAGTTAGTTGGAAAGTTTATTATAAAGACAATAATTATGAATATATTTTTAAAGTAATCTATCATGAACATACTATTCAGCACATGTCAAGCAAAGAGTGAAATGCTTATGTTACAGTCTTCACTATTTTCCTTTGTTTTATGTGACGATAGCATCTTCAACATTTTTACGATAGGAGTAGTGTTTACTTCCAATGTCAGTAATTTTCTCGAAACAGAAAAAAATATTCTCAAGGTGTGATTTGTTGGCACAATTATTAGTGCCAGACTCCTCCTACACCATAAATGAATTGTTGAATAGGAATAAATAAATCTAAATGTACAATAAAAGCATTTTGTGCCATTTAAGGGAATGCGGTAGGTAACAAACATTTTAACCTTTAAAAAAATTTAAAAAAAATCTTGATTCATTTGTGCATTTCATATGCACTTGACACTTTCCACATCATAACAGTTACCGTGAGATTGATCAATGGAACATGTAACTAACAAACTAGGAATCTAAAGGATCTGTTCAAAAAAATGGCTTCGAGCAATATGGGACTTAACGTCTGAGGTCATCAGTCCCCTAGAACTCAGAACTACTTAAACCTAACTAACCTAAGGACATCACATACACCCACGCCCAAGGTAGGATTCGAACCTGCGACCGTAGCGGTCGTGCGGTTCCAGACTGAAGCGCCTAGAACAGCTCGGCCACAACGGCCAGCAAAGGATCTGTGTTATCCACAATTCACAATGTACCCCCAGTCAGTTCCAGGGTTTTTATCTGTCACTTATTGCTTTCTTCTCCGGGAGCCTTTATTGATGTGAAAAACATCAAGTTGCACCATGGTTTGGTGTCCACATTAAACTGTAGGTCCCTCTGAAACAGCTCATCAAGACAGTTCAATGGTTGAAAGAAGAAATCAGCTTACCACCTATGATAGGACACGGTCAATCATGGCACTGTGCTGTTCAAACCATCCTTAAGGTTGACGAAAGCTGTCTTGGATACAAGAAATTACTTCTGCAAACTAAGATTAGCTGTTTCATACATCATATACTGTTTTACTAGACTCAGTTCTGAAATGTAGACTCATTCCCTCATTAAAGCTTAATAGCAGGCTTAAAAGGCTCTGCATTCTAACAAGAACACAATTATGTTTGTCTTCACTTAAACATGTTTCACCACAGTTGTGCCATTATCAATGGCAGGATTTATTTTTATATAAAATATAATAATATAAATTTTGTGAATTTGATATCTATGGGCACACTCTTATTGCTACCGTATTGCTTCCATTTAATGTCCATTGAAGATTCCAGTTCCACAGAATTACATTCTGGTACATATTGCATTTTCTTTACCTTTGAGAAATGATCTCTTAATTAAACATTTGTAACAACATTTTTGTAATTCTGTGAATCATTAAACTACTTATATATAATTTCAATAAAAAGAAATAAAAATCATAATATAACAATTTAAAATATAAGATTTTTCATTATTTAAATAAAACCAATTTTTATTTTCAATTCATTATCTGCCCTTTTGAAAACATTCATATATTGATTTTGAGTAAAACTAGATCATAACTGTTACAGCAATGATCTGTTTTTGAGTAATCTGTTCTACATTTATTTCTGGAAATGTAATGTTGCATTGTTTTCAATTTTCCGAGATGCATTTCAAAACTAAGGACTGTTTGATCATTAAAAAAATAAGCTTATTAGAAAAGATTTTTATTAAGAGCAACATTTTACTACATATCTACTTTACTTTTCCACATAATCGCTGTTCACATCTGTACACTTTCTGTAATACAGCACCAACTTCTTTAAGCCCTCTGTACAGAAGTCTGACACCTGGTAATTGAATCAGGTGGCAATGCCATTATTGATTTCATTGTCATTTTGAAGCCGATGTCCACACAGACACTTTTCAAATGCAAGAAGGGGAAATAGTTGGATTATGCAAAGCTGGGACTGTACAGAGGGTGATCAGAAAAGTTCTCAACAGAAATCTTGAATCTTCCCTTTGGTTTTAGCAGTGATGTGAGGGTTGCATTGTCATGGAGGAGGATTATGCCACATGACAGTTTCCCACATTGTTAATTTTGGATTGCACGTCTCACTTTGCTCAGCATTTCACAGTATACCCATGGTCCACGAAATCAATCACAAGGACGCTCTTTTCGTCCCAAAAAGTGGCAGCCATCATTTTTAATTCGAGAATGGGGACTGCTTACACTTCTTTAGATTGGGTGAACTTGAATGGTACTACTGCATTGACTGTTGTTTTGATTCTGCATTGGTGTATGATATCCACATCTTGTCACCCTTAACAATTTGGGGAAACATATCATCTCCAACTTATCTATAGCACTCCAAAACTTGTTGTGCACTATACATTCTTTTGCTCTTTGTGCTGATCAGTGAGCATTTTTGGAACCCACCTCGCATACAGTTTGTAATACTCAAGCAGTTCAGTGACAATGCTGTAAATTGAGGTTCAAGTAACATTTTGGAATTCATTAGCCAGACCACTAATCATCAGTCACCGATCACTTCGAAGCTTTTGGTTCACTTGATCAACATTGTCATTGGTCCGAATACTGTGCCTGCCACTCTGCTGTTCACTGTGAACATTTATGCAGCTATTTTGAAAATCTTGACACGATTTTCGAACTTTCTTGTCACTCATTATTTCAGATCCATACACAACTCATAACTCACAATATATTTCAGCAGCTGAAGATCCTTTTGCCAGCAAAAATCTAATCACACTGCACTCTTCACTTCTGATGGGAGGTACGACTGTTTTGG
The DNA here is from genome assembly GCF_021461395.2 of Schistocerca americana. Taxonomy (NCBI): domain Eukaryota; kingdom Metazoa; phylum Arthropoda; class Insecta; order Orthoptera; family Acrididae; genus Schistocerca; species Schistocerca americana. The sequence goes on along the minus strand of NC_060125.1, from coordinate 393,738,757 downwards.
CCATTGTGATCTGCCGTCACCGACTGGCAAATGATTACTGAAGCAAACCAACAATGCAGTAGTTTCCTAAGGAGTCAGTAGACTGCACTGCATGCATGAAAATTCATTCAGAGTTACCCTCTGTTAAATATTGGTCACTATGCCTTAATTATGGAATGCATCTCATATAAATGCATACAAATCAATTTAATTTGGCAAGAAAAAGTACAGTAATAACAGACTGAAATTTTTTTAGCACAAAGCCATTCTTGCAAACACATAAAGTTCATAAATTTTGAGACAATGATGGAAGTGGAGGATACTGGGTGAAAACATTTGAGGTTCTCTTCTATAGAATGTTGTGAAAGGATTTATGCAATCATTGTTTAAGCATATATAATGAATAATGCATTTCTGTTAACAAAGAATGTATGAAGCAATGAAATTTTTGTTCAAATTGTTTCTTTTGTTATAGAAACCAAAATAACAAGCCATTATTTGAGAGAATTACTGTTCAGTGTGTTGTAAATTTTTTGTGTAATGTACACTCTGACAATTTATGAAATCACTTAGACTGCTCAGGGAATTATTTCAAGGAGTACTTCCAGGTCACTTCCGTCTGGTATAATACCATCTGCAGTTGCCAGATACTCCAATTCAGCTATTATCAATATGGTGATTTTGTTTAATGATTGGTATTTAGGCTAGTGGTTACACATATCAAAAGTAATAGCTCTTTTTGGTTACCATTACAGTTTCAGTACGTATCTGAGATAGTTTGCACCAATGGGTATGAATAAGCTAGTTAAAATATCTTTTGGAAAAAATAAAATAAAACTATTACTTTTGGACAATTTCATTCTTTAGAATGTAAGGTAGATATAATTAGTTTAAGGGGGCAGGGGGACTAATCCACTTGGGTCATCGGTCCCTTGTTCCTATAAAACAAGTCAATGAGGGAAAGCATAAAACAAACAAGATTTACTGCACAAAACTTGGAGAAAATAAGAAACCACAAGGGCTACAGAAGGGCAACAAACACTACAATGGAAAAAAGACAAGAAAACCACAGGGAGACACAAGAAATGGGTAAAGAGGATTAAAATAAGAGAACAGATGATGGTGGCTGTCTGATCATGAGAATAAAAACGGATAAGCCAGCCACTCTGCAACACATTAAAACCTCTAGCCTAAAATCACTAGGGTAGAGAACACAGAGTGACAAACGGCATGCACTAGAACTTCAATGGAACAATAACTGCCCCCCCCCCCCCCTTTCCCCCAATCACGTATAAAATGTAAAACTAAACCAGTCAACGAGATGTTGTCAGCTAAAGTAGGAGACTGCAACAGAATGTGGGCCTCCATCAATTGGCTGGTGCATCGACAATGGGGTGGGTCTTCATAGCAGAGGAAATAGCCATGGGTCACTCAAGTGTTGCCAATGAGGAGCTGGCAGAGGACCACAGAGTCCCTGCGAGAGGCCCACATGGAGGACTTCCACACATCCGTAGTCTCCTTTATGGCATGCAGTTTATAGGGCATAGCTAGATTATATTATTCCATATCCCAAATTTGAAAAACCTTGCGGCATAATACCAAGTGCAGGTCAGTTTCAGAGATGCCAATTGCCAGAAGCAGTTTCCGAGCAGCCTGTTTGGCCAGCCTGTCAGCAAGCTCATTTTCTGTGATTTTGACATGTCCCGGAGGCCAGACAAACACTATTGAACAACCGGACTATTTCAGACAGACTCCTGGCTTAGACAGACTCCTGGATGGTTGCACCAAAGGATGGTGAGGGTAGCACTGGTCAGTAGTTTGTAAGCTGTTCAAGAGCACAGAATATGGCCACTAACTCAACAATGAAAACGCTGCAGCCATCCAGCAAGGAGCACTGTTCAATATGTCCTGAGTGAGTGTAGGCAAAGCCAATGTGACTATCGACCATTGAGCTTTTGGTGTAGACTACTTCAGAGTCCCAGGGTGTGTCAAGAATCAAGAAAAAGAGACAGCGAACAGCTGCAAGAGTCTTTATGGCCATGCAAAAGATCCAGCTGAAGCTGCAGTCTAGGTATACACCATGGAGGTGTATGTCAATGGACCCAGAGGAGAGGTGGTAAAGGGAAGGACTCCAGTTCAAACAGAAGGGATTAGGTGCGAACAGCGATCATAATCCCTGACCTGGGCTGCAGGTGTGGGAGATAGACTGCTGTCGTTGGGGAAAGGAGAAGGTAATTTGGATGCTCAGAAGAGCTACAAATACGCACGACATAACTGACGAACAGCTGTTGGCGCCTGATCTGCAACGGAGGGACCCCAGCCTCCACCAGTAGGCTGATCACTGGACTCATCATAAAAGCTTCTTCCACTATTCGAACACCACAGTGGTGCACTGTGTCTAGTAACAACAATGCTCAGGGCGCTGCTGAACCATAAACAAGACTCCCATATTCAAGGTGGGACTGAACAGGGACTTTGTACAGCCACAGCTGTGTAGAGCAATCTGCACCCCAGTTGGTGTTGCTCAAGCAGCGGAGAGCATTAAGGTGTTTCTCAGCACTTCCGCTTGAGCTGATGAAGGTGAGGAAGCCAGGTAAACTGGGTGTCAAAAGCAGTCCTAAGAATCGAGAGGTCTCCACTACAGTGAATAGATCATCATCAAGGTAAAGTTCTGGTTCCTGTTGAATGATACGGCACTGACTGCAGTGCATGAAGCATGACTCAACGGCTGAAAACTGGAATCTGTGGGTTAGGGCCCATGACAGCAACTTGTGGAAGGTTTCCTGTAGCCGCCACTCAGCAGCACCAGTACTGGAGGAGCAGTAGGAAATGCAAAAGTCATCTGCATACAAAGAACATGAGAAGGGTGGCTCCACAGCTGGGTGGCTCCACAGCTGCTGCTGCTGCTGCTGCTGCTGCTGCTGCTACATCATTAATGGCTGCTAAAAATAAAGTGACACTCAATACTGAGCCCTGTGGGACCCCATTCTTCTGGAAATGGGGGAACCTATGGGAAGCATAAACTTGGACACAGAAATTACGGAGTGACATGAAGTTAAGGATAAACATCGGGAGTGGGCCCCAGAGACTCCACTCATGTAAAGTGGCAAGGATATGGTGTCACATGGTCATGTTGTAGGCTTTTCTTAAATCTGACAACTACCAGGTGTTGGTGTCTGGAAAAGACTGTTCGGATGGCAGACTCGAGGGACACTACTAGGTTATCACCAGTAGAGCAACCCTGGTGAAAACTGCCTTGGCACGGAGCCAGTAGGCCCTGTGACTCCAGGAGCCAACACAACTGCCGACTCACCATACATTCTAGCAGCTTACAAAGAATGTTGATGAGGTTGATGGGCCAACAGCTATTCACATCAAGCAGATTTTTACCAGGTCTGAGCACTGGAATGATGGTGTTTTCCCCCACTGTGATGGAAATACACCATCACTCCAGATGCGGTTGAAGATGACGAGGATATGTCGCTGGTAGTCCGACAAGAGACGTTTAATCATCTGAGTGTGTACGTGATCTAGCTCAGGAGTTTTATTGGGACAATGTGCAAGAACGCACAGCAGCTACCACTCTGTAACTGGAGTGTTATATGGTTCACCGTGGCGTCTAGTGAACAAGAGGAGTCTTCCTTCCATCTGCCATTTGAGGGTACGAATTGCTGGGAGGTAATACTCTGATGCAGAGGTCCAAGCACAGTGCTCAGCAATGTGCTCGGCACTTGTGTTAGCTTCGGTAAATAGTCAGCGTCGGTAGATAGTTGGCGCCAGTAAGTAACGCTAAATTGTTGGAAATGCCAGGGACACATGTTGAGTTCCAGTACCCAAAGATGCATCTGATCTTCACCCAGATTTGCGAAGGAGACATATGTGACCCAACAGTTGTGACATACTTCTGCCAAAACTCTTCTTTCTGTCTTTTTAAGAGCTGGCGAACACAGCCACGGTGCCATTTAAAACCTATTAGGTGCTCCAGTGATGGGTGCTTCTTATGTCACTGTAGAGCTGCCTATGCTCTTTAATGGCCTCAGCAATTCAGCAATTTTTGATGACCACCAAGTTAATGTCTTTCACCAGGGGGGGTGGGGGGGGGGCCTGAAGAATGTGGGATCGCATTTTCCGCGGCAGAAACGATCACTGTGGTTACTCTCTAGACCACCACATTGATGTTACCATGTGGGGGAGATTCAACAGTGATGGTAGATGTGAAAGCTTCCCAGTCTGAGTTGTTTAAAGCCCATCTGGGTAGGTGCCTATGGGGAATGATGCTGGGGGAGCAACAGGAAGATGGGGAAATGTTCACTACCACACAAGTCGTCATGGAATCTCCAGTGAACAGATGGGAGAATTCCTGGGTTGCAAAGTGATAATTCGATTGCCGAGTAAGCACCATGAGCCACATTGAAATGTGTGGGGCCCCAGTATTTATAAGGAAGAGGTCTAGTTGAGACAGTAATTTTCAACATCTCTACCTTGGTCAGTAATCATGGTGCCACCCTACAAGGGGTTATGGGCATTAAAATCTCCAAATAGTGGAAAAGGTTTGGGAAGTTGATTAATCAGTGCAGCTGATATGTTCAGGGATACTGCAACATCTGGAGGAAGATATACATTGCAACAGTTATTTCCTGCATTGTCCTTATGCTGACAGCCACAGCTTCGAGAGGAATCTGAGGGGGGCACAGGTTTGCTACATACAAAGTTCAGGACGTAGATGCATACTCCACCTGATGCACTATTATATTCACTAACGTTTTTGTAATATCCCCTACAGCTGCAAAGGGCAAGGGTCCGCATTGCCAGGTATAAGGTTTCCTTGAGAGCAATGCAGAAAGTATGTGTAAAGCTTAACAGTTGTCATAGCTCTACCAGGTGGTTGATTAAACTGCTGCAATTCCATTGGAGAATGATGCTGTCTGGAGGCTGGGAAAGCATGGAGGGACCAAGGAGGCTGTTTATGCCTCAGGGTCACCTGCTGCTACTGACTGAGTACTTTTGTGATTTATTTCCATTGGGTCTGAGGGTCCGTTAAGATGTAGGTCCTTTGGGGATCCCACCTCATCCTCAGGTGCAGAACTTGTAGGTAGCGGTGGTGTGGGGGCCATGGCAATTTCTTTTTTCTTAGGCGTCTTTTTCTTTTTGGATATCTCTCGCTGCTCCTTGAGCTTCTCTGGCTGGGAGGGCTTCACTGATTCAGTCTCAGGGACTGAGGAGGATCTTGAAGCCTGTGGGTGCTTCAGCCTCTGGCAGGTGTGCTCTTTCCCACTGGTAGGAACAGGGGGAATTGGGGAAGAGAGTGACCCAAAGGACCTCCTCCTAACGAGAAGAGCTGAAGAAGACTGATGCTTCTCCAGCAGAGAAATGGGAACTGATGTCCCTGATGGTTGGGAGGGTATTGCTCCCAAAGTAGGTGTTGCAGGAGCAACAGGGATAGGAGTGTCGTTGCCCATCAGCTCTCGTACATGCTAGGTACTGGGGCGAATAAGGTTTGCTTCTACCTGTAGCCTGGTGTACCTCCCATGGCGTAGGCATGGAGATGAATAATTGGTGGTGATAATTCCTTGCACTAAACTGGGAAATTGAGCACTTAGAGACTGCTAGTGTTTGACCACCAGCAAGAGAAGATGTAATCCGCTTTATGACAGCTCATTTGCCCTGTGCCACCCATTCTGACCAGGGGAGGTCCAAAGGACATACATGGGCAATCATTTTTCCCTTGCTCCATTTCACCATACGGTGGCTTGTGGAGCATGATGTAAATGTAGAAATAGCCTGAATTTTAGTAGGCACTTGGGAAGATAGTTGCTTTTGAATTTGGCATAAAGTATATGCTCAACAATGCTATTCTTATTATGAGTACAAATTGCATGTATGATTACAAGGTCCTCAGAGAGCTTGCAGAATGATACATTGCCCAGATGTAGCATCCACAACCAGTATCACTAAAAGTAACAGTAGTGACAGCCCTTTTGAAGAGTCTTCTATGGGCTTTTGATGGAAAGGCAGTCAATGAAGGACTGGCACACATTGGATTCTGGGAGGTACATAGCTCTTAAGATGCATAATCAAACAAAACAAAGTCAGCCATTCCTCTTCATCTTGCCCATGAAGAATGCCAGGAGCGGAAACCACACACTACACCATTGGTTCCCAACCTGGTAATAAATCATCTCATGAGGAGTAAAATAAAATTGTCCGAGGGGTAAAAACCAAGGGAGTTTGACTGCGTTTCAGTCCTAAAAGCACATTATTTTTACAAGATCTATGTTCGTTATTTAATACGACTGTAACACCGATTACATATGTTACCAATAATTTTTTTTTTCCTCCTAAATACGAGGGCTATCCACAAATTACATTACGTTTTGGAATTAAAAATAAATAAAATATTGGAAATTTTTTTTATTATTTACAGATGAAAGCCACACTTAAATACTACTTTTCTACATAGTTTCCATTTAAATTAAGACACTTATCGAAGCGATGGACGAGCTTGGAAATTCCTTTGTCATAAAATTCGGCCGCCTGCGCCTTCAACCACGTGGTTACCTCTTCTTGAAGCTGTGCATCGTCATCAAAATGCTGCATAGCCAACCACTTCTTCATTGCTGGAAATAAGTGGAAGTCGCTCGGTGCCAGGTCGGAACTGTACGGCGGATGAGGAAACAATTCCCACTTAAAAGATTCGAGAACTTCACGAGTGGCATTTGCCGTGTGGGCCCGGGCGTTGTCATGGATCAGCAAGATCTTTGAGCTCAACTTTCCCCTGCACTTGTTTTTTATTGCTCTTCTGAGGTTGTGTAGAGTTTGGCAATACCTTTGAGAGTTTATTGTAGTGCCTCTTTCCAGGAAATCCACAAAAATCACACCTTTTCTGTCCCAAAAGACAGTCGCCAAGCGGTTGAAGGCGCAGGTGGTCGAATTTTATGACGAAGGAATTTCCAAGTTCATCCATCGCTACGATAAGTGCCTTAATTTAAATGGCAACTATATAGAAAAGTAGTATTTAAGTGTGGCTTTCATCTGTATATAATAAAAAAAATTTCCAATACTTTATTTATGTTTAATTCCAAAACATAATGTACTTTGTGGATGTTGTTGTTGTTGTGGTTTTCAGTCCTGAGACTGGTTTGATGCAGCTTTGCATGCTACTCTATCCTGTGCAAGCTTCTTCATCTCCCAGTACCTACTGCAACCTACATCCTTCTGAATCTGCTTGGTGTATTCATCTCTTGGTCTCCCTCTACGATTTTTACCCTCCAAGCTGCCCTCCAATACTAAATTGGTGATCCCTTGATGCCTCAGAACACGTCCTACTAACCGATCCCTTCTTCTAGTCAAGTTGTGCCACAAACTTCTCTTCTCCCCAATTCTATTCAACACCTCCTCATTAGTTATGTGATCTACCCATCTGCTCTTCAGCATTCTTCTGTAGCACCACATTTCAAAAGCTTCTATTCTCTTCTTGTCTAAACTATTTATCATCCATGTTTCACTTCCATACATGGCAACACTCCATACAAATACTTTCAGAAATGACTTCCTGACACTTAAATCTATACTCGATGTTAACAAATTTCTCTTCTTCAGAAACGCTTTCCTTCCCATTGCCAGTCTACATTTTATATCCTTTGTGGATAGCCCTCGTAATAGCATTAATGTCTGACGTAATGTGGTGGATGTCATAGCTTGTGGAATAAAAGTGTAAACAATATATTTCTCACGTAGTTATCCAATACAAGCATACTTCCTGCTCTGTACCATGCATCTGTGACAGTAAAATTAATAACACTACATATATGTCACATATGCTTAAATATATCATGAAAATGCTTTCTCTGAGCTGTAGGTAGTTCCTGCAATGGACGAGAAATTCATTTTGCAACAGGTAAATGAACTAACAGACAGCACAATACAACAGTTATTATGTAATGGATACCACAATGCTGTAGACACTACACAGTACCATCATCATCATCATCATCATCATCGTTGTTGTTGTTGTTGTTGTTAGTGGCAATGGTCAGGTACAAGGCATTGACAGCTTGAAGTCTTCCAAATTTGCCACTTTATAAGAAACTAAGAAATCCAGCTATTACGTGATTTAAAAATAGTAAGTATAATGCACACATTTTAGTTTAATAGATTTTAAATTGCTGGGCAGAGCGCGAGCGAAGCACGTGACACTAGGGTGAGGAATGGTGCAGTAGAGTTTTCTGTAACAAGTGTCTAACCTCAATATGGATAGTTGGCTCTCTTTCATGAGAAGAAACTATACATAGCTCTTGCTAGGCTCTGAGAACTGCTTAATGTTTCTATATAAAAAAAACTGTTATAAGCAAGTGGTACCAACTGTCTCATTGACTTAGCAGTTCATGGTTTATAAAATAGATACAAAAACTACATATCACTTATCTTTCAGTACATACAAATAAAAGTGTTCAACTAAGATTCTTTTTCATTCTAAAGTTTTGTTAGGTACTAATGTTGGTATTGGTGGTGGTGGTGGTGGTGGTGGTGTTATTAGTTAATTCCTGCTTACGATCAGGAGTAATGGTCTTAGATAGGTTGGAAACCACTGCACTAGAATGTATCAGAATCTTTCTGTTGAAGAATGTACTCAGCTTCTCTATACAGATGGAGCTTCTCCCTAAGAAGTGAAAAATATTCCCCAGTCACATTTGCGAGCAAAAAGGTGAACAGACTGTACGTGATGGTGGTGGTGGGCCTCATGGGCAAAGTCAGTTTGGCTGATAGATCTTTTCAGACCTAAAGCAAGCCAAGACAATCACCAAATGTAAAAACTAAGCCTGCATCCACTGGCTCATATTCTCACTGTTGCCTAAAGCACAACATTCTTCTATGGCAGGCTTAATTTGCCTTGGCCTCATACTTGATCACAGTGACTATGGTGAAGCATGATCAAATTTAAGGGCAAGAGGTGACAGCACAAATCTACTTAAATAACAGTCAACTAAGGACCCAAACAGATACATTGTTTCATAGAAGCTCATTGTAAATTTACAAAAAGGCTCAGAACAGTTAACAAATTTGAAGGCTCTGAAATGAGCGGCAAATAAGCTATAATTGTAGAGAATCAATCATTAAGGGCCTGACTGACAGTGCTTGGTCCGTAAATAAAAGCCACTCACAAGCAATCATGGAACATAGATGGATATAATTTTAAAAATGAGGGCAAACTGTGACTCACCACTAGCTTTGGACACTACTTAAAAACTCAGCACTCATAGAAACAGCTGTCTGACCACAGAGAGAGGTTTTTTTTCCACGCAACCTAATTTTGTTGATTTTGATAGCTTGGGAACGGATGCTCAGACCAGTTAGGTTACCAAACACTGATGCCACAACAGTCTGCCTTGTGTTCCCAAGTGCCAGGCACCATTGAAGTTCCCACAAGTGCTTTTTCCAATGATAAAGCCATCTTGGAAAAAATTAATAACCTCTTCATGGACTGGAATAATGATTCACGAACTGTACAGAATAATACCTCTACACCCATGACTGTCTATTTAATATCTCTTGTCTGCCCTAGCAGCACACACAAAATAGAAAATAAAAATAAGTGCTCAGTAATGAATTGAAATTTATGCACTATTTCTGGCCTCCTCAATGGCTTCCAATGCTTTAATTATCCTAATTATCATTTGTCTATTAAATTTTGTCAGTCACAGAAAGTGTGACAGGAGCTGTGGTAGTTTAACAGGTAGAGCACTTGACTCTGACCCTGGATGTCCTGAGTTCAAATGTGGGTAGGGGAAGGGATTTTTTTTCTCTTTACAGTCCCCCCAGGACAGTACCAGATCCACTCAGGCAGCTGTTAAAATGAGTACCAGGCTATATCCTGGGGGTAAATAGTGGCCAGAATGAGGGGCTTGCTACAATTTCTCCTTCTAGTGCCACGACGGAAAGAAGGGCTGCACTTCATGGGCAGTCAGGATGACACTCCGGTCACAGGCTTGTGACCCAGACTTTAACTTCTTTTTTACAGAGGCTGACATCATACAAACACAAGAATTTCATCATCTATGAGCTGCCTTTAATGCTTCTGCCACTTTTGAATACTCAGGTTTTGTGAATTTTCTTGTAACAGTTGCTTTTCCTCAAAAACTTTCTTCTCTTTTGACAGAAAAGATGGATGTATTTCTGAAAGTTAATGATTTCCCCTGTATGCGTATCCATGTGCTGCTGCTTGGTGAGTAGGTAAGTGGTAAATAAGATTGTTCGTGTTGTCATATGGAAATGGAGTGAAATGCTACTGACTTTTATATTGACTACAGCTGGTTTTATTTTGTAAATTGCCACAGATTGTAGGAAAGGGTCTATTACTTTTAATAAAAAGGTGTCTTCAATGACTTCTGTTAATAGCTGCAGCAATAAATCATACTTATGCTGATTAAGCTCTAAGTCTGTGATGATATATGAGAATACATACCACTTGCCAGCACATATCATACATCGCCTCCCATTGTTTTCAACATACTCCTTCCTTGCCTTTGGTGTACATACAAATTACTGTGACTCATCAGTCCAGGCAACCCTTTTCCTTGCTACTAGCATACACTGTATGTGTTTCTGTGTCCGTGACAATCTCTAGCATTGTGACAAGCTAAGAGCTGATACACAAGTGGGGTGTGGTATCTGTATCCCGCAACAAAAAAGTGGCTCTGACTGGTATGGCTGCTGATCACTTGATACTGTTGTTGTTCAGCACTGAATTGCTAAGTTATTTGCTGCACTTTGCTCAAGCTCAGTTATCCAATCAATGTTGATGCCTATTATCCCCAAACTGAATTATTCATGGAATATCTTTGTCACAGCAAATCAGGAAGAGACCAGTAACTGCTTCACATCAAAAATTGGATGTTCCATTTTCTTGGCTCCCATGATCTCATTACTATCAGAGGCACTAACCTGCAAGCCTCACCTATCCAACAACAGCCAGTACAAGATTTCATGATGTCACAGCCATATGGCACACTAAATTATTGCATTCACTGTGGTAACAGGAGCACTATCTCAACAACACAGCACTAATACAGTTTTACATCATTGCATCAGAAGTACATTTTAAATTTAACCAATGTATTAAATTAGTTACGAATGCTTCGACATCCTTTTGGTAAATAAGTAAGCATATATAAATAATCTTTTATAATTCTCAAAGTTGCAATAAATACTAAAGCACCAAAAAATTAAGTCAGAGAGATGAAACAGAAATAATATGCAAATGAAATACACAGTCAGAGCAATTACTGCTTCCAGATTTTGAAAAATAGATCAGATAATATTACAACTGATAAGATAGCATTTGCACCCAACTGTCTATGATGAGTTTCTCTAAATTTTTAGCTCTTCGCAGCTATGCATCAACTTCTTGGCTCATTCTTTTTGCTTTACCTCATGATATTCTTAAGCACTTCTGCAAGATCCTTGTCTTCCGGTAGTACAGCTTCATCTTTAGCATCATTTTTTGTTTCTTCTACCAAACTGTTACACTCTCTTAATTCTTTCTTGTCTGTTTCCTAAAAATAAACCAACAATAGTAAACATGAAATACAGACTGTTACTTTCGATATAAAAACTACAAAACGAAAGTTATTTAATATGCTATATGTACAGCGCACCAAAGGTATGTAATTTTTTTATTTTAGAAATGCTACTCAAAGGCCTGAATTTAGGGCACGCTGTATAAGTCAGTTATGGAGCTTTTATTAGTGGTTCTTGTGTGTGTGTGTGTGTGTGTGTATGTGTGTGTGTGTGTGTGTGTGTGTGTGTGGTGTCATCTATTTTTGACAAAGGCCTTGTAGGCCGAAAGCTTCTATCTTTCGTAATATTGTTACATCCACTGTTAAATATTCTGTAAGTATTTCCTGGAGGCAACTTTCCAAAATGATAATCCTAACAAGGTTCTAATGCCATATCCTTCTGTGTACCTGATATGTACAGTAACACCATAAGTCAACCACAAAAAACCAGTTCAGAGTCAATCTTTAACAACTAAGTCATACTGCTAGTTCTTTTACTTCCTTTGTTCATGCTCGGAAAGAACAAATCCATTATCATTTCCTAGCTTCCATGCTGATGGAAGAAAGTCAGGATGTCAGCAGATAAGGAATTCATGGAAAAAATTTCAAATAAATTATGTACAATGAAATGGGGATATAGACATGATTAACAGTTTTACCAGGTTCTTTATGAGGGGATGACACAGATTTTGTATTTAGATTAATCATATATCTCTGAAGGTTCTTGCATATGAAGCTTTTTGCCTCTCAAATGTATGTGAATTTTGTTTCAATAAATACAAATGAAATGAAAAAGAAGGAAACAAAAATACAATGGAAACTCCAAGTAGGAATATTAACTACAGAGTGCTACTTACCACAAATAAGACATGTTAGGTTGCAGACAGGCACACATAGAGCTTTCAGCCATATCCTTCAGCAGTAAGGACACACACACAAACACACACACACACACACACACACACACACACACACAAGCAATCACACCTCACCTCATGCACACATGACCACCAACTCAGTCATGTGTGTGTGAGATGTGCTTGCATATGTGTGTGTGTGTGTGTGTGTGTGTGTGTGTGTGTGTGTGTGTGTGTCTCTGTCTTTACTGATAAAGGCTGCGGATGAAAGCTTCATGTTAGTTCTTTTAAGTGTACCTGTCTGCAACGTAATGTGTCTTTTTTATGGTAAGTAGCAATCTGTCTTTTCCTACACTGTTGAAATAAAATACATATTTATTCCAGATACATGAAGTATGCTTTTCAGAATTCTTACTATACCCAAAACAAGTGCCTATGCAAACTGTTTTTTATTTTATTTTTTTTTAATTTTATTTTTTATTTATTTATTTATTTATTTATTTTATTATTACTATTCTCATTCATCATTTCGTCATTCTGCACATGCAAAAGGTCAAGATGTAAGATCTGCCATATGCATCTACTCACCACCTCCTGCTCCTCGTACACATAGTTCTGGTTTAGAATTACAAATTATTTAGGAATAAAGGGGATGACTCACCCAAAGGCAGAGGCACTGCATTGTCGATAGATACACAAACAAAAGGAACAGAGCTTGGCTAGGTTTTGGAATGCATTTCCTTTTTCAAGCTTGTAGGTAAAATATGACACACACTCATTCACATGCACATGCCTGTCTCCATGATTGTGTTCAGTCGCACTTGCATGTGAGTGAGTGTGTGTCACGTTTTTCCTATAAGCTGGAAAAAGAAATTGCAGTCCAAAAGCTAACCACGCTCTGTGCTTCCTGTCTGTGTACTTATCGATGAAGCAGCACTTCTGCCTTTCGGTGAGTCATCTCCTGTATCCTACATAATTCACATTTCTTACTCTCAGTATCCATTCTCTCCTGTGTTTATGCATAGCCTTCCAAGACCGCACATGCTCTAACTTCCGAGCCACACTGTATCAACAACCTTGTCCACAAACAACAGATGGCAAATTGCCCACGTGGATTGTCAGTGCAGCATCTGATTCGCCAAATTCTTCCCACTAATGATTATGGTCATTCCTACTGGTGACATTTCCTCCCTCAACATAGCATATTTTCATATTTTACTTTCCACAAGTGAACCTCAACCTGATCAATCCCCATTTCCCCCGTTCCAATACACACATAGTACCCTACCTCATCCATTCCTTTTCTACCACTTCTTATGAGTTTGTGCAAATTTGTACGTACTTTCACACACTTTAACACATTCTTACATATTTGTGTGTATTTGTCTGTATTTGTGCATATTTTTACATATCTGTGTGTGTTTTTGCACATCTTTACATATTTTCATATGCGTTTTCTGTTATTCAGCACCCCTCACAACCAAAACCTTCATTTTCCCATTTCTATGTCATTCCCGTTTCCCCTATGCCATTCCTGTCACAATGGACCACTGCTCTATCTTTCTGCACCAGTTCAAAAAATATTCCTTTCAATGGTTAAAACCCACTCCTGCATCCTATTCCTGAAATGCTGACTAGACCATGGAATCCCCCTGCCCCCAACAGCCTAACCATTAAAATTCCTTTCTTTGGTTGGTTGGTTGATTCAGGGGAGGGAACCAAACAATGAGATCATTGGTCCCATCAGTTATGGAAGGATGTGGAAGGAAGCCAGCCATGCCGATTTCAAAGGAACCACCACCACATTTGCTTGAGGCGATTTAGGGAAATCACAGAAAACCTTAATCAGGATGGCTGGATGCAGGTTGGAACCATCACCCTTCCAAATGTGAGTCCAGTGTGCCAACCACTGTGCCACCTTGGTTGGTTTCCTTTCTCTGGATCCCACCCCTCCTCTCACAATGGCCTTCAACTTTTCAGATTCCGCCACTCCCTGGCTCCACGAACCTGGTACTGCAAAAACAAATCTCCATGGCACTGGCATCCCAGAACCACCACTGCTACCTCTGCAAGATACTGCTACTGTGCAATCCCTACTACATACTTCACATATCTGAAATTTAATCCCTTGCTCTCCAGCACCTGGAGGAGTATTCCAGGCACCACCTCCATAAGTTATCTAACCTGTTGACACCCTATGCCACCTTGGGGCACCACTATCCAATCCATATTCTACCCACAGTGCTTCTACTTGTCAACCCCACTCATAGCATACAGACCCTGCCCAACTAACCTTTTGAACTTGCCACACCCCTCAAAACTCCTTTACAACTCTTCATTAAGTTCAGAACCAAAACATTCCCAGAACACTGTTGTTAACCTTCCACCATAATCCTCAGCATTGCAGAAGTTTCAGTCCCATCCAAGGCTTCACCTTTAGCCCTAAACCCAAATTTAACCATGTTGGACTTGTCAAAGACCTACTCCCCTGACAATCCCTGCAATGGAAACACTTCTTTGCCACCAATCCCTCCAACCAAAGCTAACCTAATCCCAACACTGAACTCTGCCTCTACCAGTACATACCATCATCAAACTGTTATACTCCCCCTTTCCCACCTAATCACTCCCGGGAAACTTTCCAAGAATTTCTTACCTCCAACTTGGCCTCATTGTTCTTCCCCAGGTCTCTTCCAAGAATACCAACCTTTCAGTAGAAGAAAGGAAAACCATACATAACACAAAATAAATCCTGACTTAATCACCCTGCCTGCAGAGAAAGGTTCCACTAATGTCATTATGAATCGCAGTGACTACCTGGCAGAAGGCCAACACCAATTATCTGAGGCCTCAAGACCCCGCCATAGAGATCCATACCAGAAGTCCATCATAAGTCCATCATAACGCCAAATATCTGCTTAAAGTTGTAGGCCCATCCCAGAACCTCACCCAGGAATCAATTTCCCTCCACCCCCCTTGACACCTAGCACACCCGCCTTCTACATTCTCCCTAAACTCTACAAAACCCCAACAATCCTGAACGCTCCATTGTAGCTGGTTACTGTGCTTCCACTGAAAGAATTTCAGCCATCATTGACCAACACCTCCAACCTGCTACCCGTAACCTAGCCTCTCACGTTGAAGATACCAACCCCTTCCTTCACTGACTCTCCCCCATCCCCATCCCTTTACCTCCTAGATCCCTCCCTGGATCACTGTTGATGCTACTTCCCTGTACACCAACATTCCTCATGCCCATGGTCTTGTCATAACTGAATAATACCTTTACCAATGCACTTCAGACTCTAACACAGAACCTCTTTCTTCATATATCTTACTAACTTTATCCTTTCTCACAACTACGCCTCCTTCAAAGTGAAGGTATACAAACCAATCTGTGGCACAGCCATGGGCACCCACATGACAATCTCTTATACCAGCCTGTTATGGGCCATCTAGTGGAGACCTTCCCAGCCTCCCAAAACATCACACCCCAAGTCTGGTTAGGTTCACTGATGATATCTTAATGATCTGGACCCAGGGCCAAGATTCCCTATCCTCATTCCTTCACAACTTCAACACCTTATCTCCCATTTGCTTCACCTAATCCTCCTCAACTAAGTGTGCCACTTTCCTGGACATTGACCACATCCTCCTCCTTGATGGCTCCATTCACACCTCTGTCCACATTAAGTCCACTAACCACCAATGGTACCTGCGTTTAGACAGCTGTCATTCCTTCCACACCAAAAAATCCCTCCCATACAGTCTGGCCAAGTGAGGAAGGTGTATCTGCAGTGACAAGAACTTCCTTGCCTAGTATGCTGAAGGTCTCGCCAAGGTTTTCGCAGACAGGCACTATCCCCCAGTCCTAGTCTGCAAAAACATATCCCATGCCATATCCCCACACATTCCCAATCCTCCCACCATCCCCAAGAACCAGCCACAAAGGAGTGTCCCCTTCGTCACCCAGTACCACCCTGCACTGGAACAACTGAACCGTATCCTTTGTCAGGGCTTCGATTACCTGTCATCTTGCTCTGAAATGATGGACTTCCTACTCGAGAGCCTTCCCATCCCTCATAAAGTGGTGTTCCGTCACCCACCCAACCTCCACAACATTCTAGTTCATACCTATGCCACTCCCAATCCCAACTCCTTGCCACAGAGTCCACATCCCTGTGCAAGACTCAGGTGCAAGAACTGCCCAATTCACCACCCAGCACCTCGTCAGGGATGGGGCCACTTCTGAAAGCAGTCATGCCATTTACCAACTCTGCTGCAATCACTGCACTGTTCTTTATATTTGTATGGCTATCAAACAGCTGCCCAACAGGATGAAAGGCCACAGCCAAACTGTAGAAAGGAGCAAAGTGGATCACATTGTGGCACAAGATGCAACTGAAAATAACATGATTGATTTCAATGGCTGCTTTGAAACCCAGGCCATCTGGATGCTCCCCTCAACCACCAGCTTCTCTGAACTGCAAATATGTTAGTTATCCTTACAATACATTCTACATTCCCTACATTATTCTGGCCTCAACCTAAACTAAACTACTATTCCCAGACCCTCCATCCAACCCAACAGTTGCTGCCCCCCCTCTCCTCCCCATCCCAGCACATCCTCCTTATTCATGTATCCTCATCCTCACTGTGTGCGTCTCTGCCAACTCATCCGCCCATCTTTCCCCTTCCCTGCTCCTCTCCTTTTCCACACCCCTTTCCCCCACCCTCCGCAAGCCCCTGCCCTATGGCCTCCTGATGCTGCGTCTGGTGGCAGCCTTGTCATGCCTCCACTCTTCTCCCCCCTCCCCCACTCAGCTATCCCTTCCCCATTGTCACCCCTCCAGATTGCTGCTTTTGTTCAAAATGACACTTGCGTTCCAGTTCAAGCTGTCACATATGGCAGTCACATGTGCACGAGCTGGGCTTACTTCTGCAAATCAATATGTGTGTGTTTTCTTTTCTGAAGAAGGCTTTGGCTGAAAGCTAAATGTGTAACAGTCTTTTTATTGTGGCTTTCTGCAACTCAATGTGTCATCTTTACAGTGGTAGCAATATATCCCTTCCCTAATACCAATAAAATATAAAATTGTGAGACAATTGCTGGCAGTACTTACAATCAGGATGTGAAATTATTCATGCTGTTGATATAACTGTACAAATTGTCAAGAAACTATGTTGGCTTTTGGAACCATTAGTTTTTGAGGTACCAACATGACCGGGGGGGAGGGGGGAGTCATTACAGAATTTGTGCTAATGCAAAACAATATCAGTTTCAATCGCGAATATTTTGAAAAACTACACTGCCATACAAAAAGAATGAAGCACTTATAAGGGGAGGAGAAACTGAAATAAAACAGATTGAGAAGGTATGTGATGTTATTTCAATGGTTTCAAAATTGAGCCAAGTTTACAAAAAACTTGGCAGTATGAGCCTCCTTATTAAAACGATGTTGCATCCCTCTGGCCTGCATGTATGCACTGATCTGGTTAAGAGGGATGTCATAAATCCATTCTATCATTCAGGCAAGGTACCCCCCAACTTTTGTAATTGGTTCTTGATACCCTGGATTCTAGCACTGGGACAGAGAAGACATCTATTGGGGACAGATAAATCTTGCTGGCCATGAGAATACCTCAGCACCACATATACAGTTCACAGACATATGTGCCACTTGTGGATGAATTTTGTCCAACTGAAAAATTGTTCAGTAATACTATCACATGAAAAGTAACAAGAGTGGATGCAGGATGTCTGGATATATGTGACATACCCCTGGCCCATCAGGTTTCCCTCAATCACTACCAGCCATGACCTGAAGTCATACCCATTGGTTCCCCACACCATGACACTAGCATTCGAGAGGACGACGGTTCAATCCCACGTCCAGCCATCCTGATTTAGGTTTTCCATGATTTCCCTAAATCACTCCAGGCAAATGCCGGGATGGTTCCTCTGAAAGGGCACGGCCGACTTCCTTCCCCATCCTTCCCTAATCCGATGAGACCGATGACCACGCTGTCTGGTCTCCTTCCCCAAACCAACCAACCAACCATGACACTAGAAGTAACACTGATGCGCCTCTCCTAAATTTTGAAAGAATGGAACCTTTCCCCAGGTCGTCTTCATACTTGCCAACGACGGTCATCCCCGGTCATCCCGGATAGTGCAGAGCCATAATTCATCATTGAACACAACAGGAAGTCATTCATCTGGATTGCACGCTTCCATGTCACAGCACCACTCCAAATAAAGCTATTTGTGTTGTGGTGTTAACAGCAGCTTATGCATGCTGTGCTAATTCTTTAGCCCAGCTGTCGCCAGTACTGACCACAGGTGTGGATGACACAGAATGTTGCACGGAGTTCATTACTTGTTCTCACATGGGAGGCACAGATGTGAAGTCTCATGATGTCTGTGGTGCACAATATGACCATCCTCCCTTATTGTTGCCAGACATGAGCAACGAAAACATTGACGACGAGTATGCCTGGCCTCACTTTCTCATGCAGTCCAACATAAGGCCAATGCCACATCCTAATGCCCCAAAAATCTGAATAGTGCATGATCCAACCATCAGCTAAATGGAGACCCACAATAAGGCACCTTTAAAACTGTGCTGATAATAATTTATCACGTAAGTAGCATCTCTCCATCCTTCACAGTGATCACTCAACATCTGATGCTGTTCATGCCCCCTTACATACCTTACCAGGTATGGTAACTTCACTAAACAGAAAACAGTGACGCACATTTGTGGCCATCCTGCCTGTACAAAGAATTGCAGCTCTTAATCATTTCCATGCCCAATTTTTGTTTACATTAACATCTGAATATGGCTCCTTGTTGCTTCACCTTTTTGATAGGTATTGCATAAAACAATCTGTGATAAAAAGGTTTTACTTTGACTATTACTATAAATTTTAAAAGCTGGTCCTCACAGTTAGTGACAGTCATTGTTTATGTGTGACCTTTGGAAGTTATTGAGTACCTACAATAAGAGTTCAAACCAATTAAATTAATTTCCTTTGCTGTAAGATGAGTTCTTTAAATGCACATATCAAATTAAAAAAAAAAAAAAAGACATCACTTTGCTTTCTTGCAAAAAAGTTTACTGAATGTCCATGACACAAGAAATTATAAGAGTGAATTACTGTTACCCATTAAACCTTAGTTACATATTCCGACATTAGGACAAACCAGTTATCAGCGAGAGTTCCTATAGCATTGTAAATCTAGAAGGACAGAATATAATATTTAATTACGGATTAAAACATGTTCCTAATGCTATGGTCCTCAGGTAAAGACTTACCTTTTCTGCAGCAACAAGAAAATCAGCATGTGGTACTAGCAACAGTTCTGCATAAATACCATTTCGCAACAGAACAGAAAGGGTTTTTAAGGCTGCTAACTGTAGGAAAGCTATCTGTAGGCATAACTCTTCACATTCCATCAGCTTGGCACTTGCAGCCCTGTGGTCAAATAAGAATTAAGACATAAATATCACTCTCTACTTTGAAACTATATGAATTAATGCTTAAACTTCCTAATTCTTATCTTGTCTAAAGATTCAAATATAAGTGGAAGATAACTTCAAGAAAATCTAAAAATGCTGAGAAACTTACACTTAATAGTCATATACAGAATGGATCTGAGTCTAAATACTAGACTACACGGGATGAGATTCAGAGGTGGCAAAATTAATCACAATCCATATTATGTGGCAGAAATGTTGTTTCATCTTGATATTCTCACATATTCCTACAGCTTTTCCTTTCTATGATAATTTCAACAGTTTCCAATGACTGTACCTACAGTCTCAAAAGCTTAGCGATATTACAGTCATTAATACGTACCTAGCAGTCAAGTACCAATCATTATTGTTGTAGAAATAACCATTTCCTATTCATCAAGCTGTTGAAAAATACATATTTACAGTTATTATTATTTACTGCTTTATTATGCCTTGGCCAACTGAATTATCTTGAGAACCCTCCAGAGGACATCTTCAGGAGGAGGGGTGGGAAGGGGGGGAGGGGTGGGAGTTGCAGTATCAGTTCATGTAGAGAGGGATTTGCTTCTGACTGAAGAAAAATTTTGTAACAAGGTACTTCAGTATCAAAGCCTAATCATACATGTTTCTTATTCAAACATAGTTGGCCATTGTCAGCTTTGTCTTATTGTACACTAACACTACCATCACACTGGTGAGGGTCTGGCACACTCGCTCTTCAACACCAGAACTGTGCCCTGTGTGGATGCACAGTCAGCAGCAAGCTGCTGTGTACAATAAATGAAAGCCACCTCCACAGGTTTATTCAAGAAAAGCAATTAAATCACTGTAGAGTATCCCGAACAAGTTTTTTTAATAACTGTTACATTTCCAGCTGTGAAAACTTCCATTTCAAGAATACCCAACTTTATTTAAATACTCTCTCTCTCTCTCTCTCTCTCTCTCTCTCTCTCTCCTCTCTCTCCCCCTCCCTCTCTCCCAATTGTTTGGCCTGTAAAGCAAATTGCAGAATTAACAAGATTAGGTAGAAGTATAAGATTAAAGAGAAGAACAAAATTTACAATCATAAAGTTCATCATCTTTGTGGGTGTAGTATTGTACAACACACATCTATTTCCATTCTAGAGCAATTTAATTTGTTGGAAGAGTAATAAATCAAAGTTAAGTCCTCTTTAATATTTTATGTGGCCTAATACAACATACCACAGGAGAAGGAAAAGGGAAAGCTATGGGAAAAAAGGAAAAACAATGATGTTCAAATAACTATGAGGTATGTCACTGCAGTTACAGAGTATTAGCTATGATGAAAATGAAGATTTATCACGCAGTAGAGTGCTTTAACAGAGAGAGAGTGACGCAATCAGTGCTATGAAGATCATAAATAAAATATATTTATGAAGTGATAGGAATTTAAAAGAAATGACAGACAGGTGAAATGAAGCAACTACATGGATAATAAAATATTAAACATTTAACACAATACACTGATCACTTCATTTTGATCTCCCATTTATGGAAAAAGTAATATAAAAATGTGGGAATATAAGAGCAGAATGTAGCTTGAAACATTCCAAAATGTACTAACCTTGTTGCAGTCACGTCTTTGTTGTCACTGATAGGATCAGTAGGTTTAGCATTTGATTCTAATGAAAGAAGCTTTTCTGTGCTTCC
The DNA here is from genome assembly GCF_021461395.2 of Schistocerca americana. NCBI lineage: Eukaryota > Metazoa > Arthropoda > Insecta > Orthoptera > Acrididae > Schistocerca > Schistocerca americana. The sequence goes on along the minus strand of NC_060125.1, from coordinate 393,717,175 downwards.
TCTCCTTGTTACTTCTCCCATAATGCTTGACACCATTTCATTAGTAAGAGACTCAACAGTGCGCATGCGACTCCCAACATCAGTTTCACGGCTACTAGTGTGTGGTATGGAGTGTGATGAATGCCTTCGGAGCTTCCGTCCTTGCTGACTACCAGTCAATGAAACATGTTGCTGGATATTAAGAAGCTCCATTTCAGCAGATGTTAGGTCACAATGTGGAAAATGCAACTATGAGAGAAAAATAGACAAAGAAGTTACATGTAAGTTGTTAACATCAATAAAATACATGTTGGGCTTAAAATTTCACATTTATGTAGATGATGACTACACAAACATGCACGCATGTTAAAACACACACAAATTCAAATGCAGACATCGAAACACATTATTACTAAAATGTATAGGGCAATCCCTACTTAAAACATGATTTCTGTTTTTAAAATGCTCTGGTAGGCATTCTACAGTAACTTCCTTTTAGTATAGATCAGGGCTTCAAAGCAAATGCACTCTGTGAGCACACAATGAGTGCAGGCCTGCGAGCAGTGACTGCCGCATCCCCTCTGTTGTCACAGGAAACAGGGTCGGGAGCTGTGTGGAGACTTATATAAACAAGGAAACTGAACCTGAGGGAAATGCTTGGAAAAACATAGACTGCCTTTATATTCCGTGCAGCAATGCAGATCATTTACTTCAAGCTGCAGATCAGTGTGAATGGACCAGTGGAAGCCTTTTCTGTGTGTGAAATCTTATGGGACTTAACTGATAAGGTCATCAGTCCCTAAGCTTACACACTACTTAACTGAAATTACTCTAAGGACAAACACACACCCCCAAGCCCGAGGGAGGACTCGAACCTCCGCCGGGACCAGTCGCACAGTCCATGACTGCAGCGCCTTAGACCGCTCGGCTAATCCCGCTCGGCTAATCCCGCGTGACTGACCAGTGGAAGCTTTTCATTTTCCCATTCATCTGCACTATGAATCCTGATTATCCCCCAAAATGACTAGGGCTCCACCTGTAGAGACATAAACTAGCAAATTCCATGATTCATCTAAATTTTCTACATTTTTTTCGACAGTGCTAAGAATCTCACATGAAGCTCTTTGCTTCTGATATCTACACTTTCACACAACACCAAAGGATAAGCTACCCACTCTTTACAAATATTTTGCAAGCTGATGCTGAACATCATCTGCTGTAACCCGTGGGGGCTCCACAGTTGTCGTGTTTGATAACACCACCACACAAAACTCTTGTACCTGAGGTGGACATAAATGCTCAACTGCAGCTACCAAATATTCTTTTACTAAATCACCACCTGTGATAGGGTGCAAGGACTTTGCTAAAAGTAGTGCAAATTTGTAGCTCATCCAAATGGCATACTCGTTTTTTCTTCCTCTTCTTCAGCACCTTCAGAGACCTTCCTCTCGGGTTTTAAGACTTCCTGTACATCCTTAAGTACTCCACATTTTTCATCTCCATATTCTTTGATGAGGTAAGAGATGTACTGCCTTTGAAAATTGAATTTACTGTATGCACTCAGAGTCTTATGATATACTAAATAATTTGCATACCCATCTTTTTGAGTAAAAAGATAAGATTCCTCACACTGCAGATTGAAATGAAAAGACAATCTCAGTGTTACACAATGCCAACTGCCATTGCTCCTATTAGATGGCACCACTGTGAAAACATTCCTCACATACTCTGGCCCTGTTTGAGTTCATTTGTCCATGCAAGCTACTTATCATTTGGTGCCCTCTCCCCTTTCCCTTGTACACTTTCACCCATGTCGTGTTTTGCTACTAACTGTGATACGCACGAATGCAAAGCTTGTGCTTGGGCATCCCTGGCACCACTCTCAGCCTTGCTCCCCAGGCAGCAGCCTCTGTTGTTTGGACCGTAAACCATCCCTGCCTTATTTCACAGTTGTCACTCCTCCAATGTTGTCACAATGAAACAGTGTGTGCACATTTCCATCACTCCCCACCAGACTGCCACTGCTCTGTTCGCGAGTAAGAGCGTAAGGAGGCACTTCAGTGCTCAAGTTCAAAATCAGCCTGGCCTAGGTCATGTCATGACACTGTGACAAACATTGTTCAAGAAAATAAAGAATACTTGTGAATGTGAGTGAAATGGTTTCACCTTCCTGACAATCAGCATATGGATGCACTTTCTAAAAACGTACAAGGAAATCCGCACCATCTAACTGCTAGTGTTGCAGACCTAGAAAAGGCAAATTACTGTGGTTAGATGGAGTCAAAATGGAACACTGTTAAGAAAAGGCTCAATACTGGTAAACCCATTGTAATGGATAACTGGTTAAATGAGGTAGTCAAGAGGCTCAAACATAACTGCATATTTCTTCTCCATCCCCATACCCTGTCAGGTGAATGTTTTCAACTGATTATTAAGTGTGAAGTTCTCACCAAGTACACATCACTGTAATTGTGCTAATGCACAGCACCTTTGTATGGATTAAGTTCAGACTCTTATGACAGTTATGTGTATTCTAGATTTGGTTGTATTGTATTTGATAAAAATGTAGTTTTGGTCCACATTTATTGGATACCACAGCTTTTTTTTAGTCGTGGACCAGTTGGAGGTGTTTTGCTTTTCTCTGGCATGGATGCTTAGCTATTCAACCAGTTATGGGGTGGACATTTCAATAAGCTTTTGGCGATTGATGCTCCATATAATGCTGACAAAGAGAGACTAATGCAGTAGGTCATAGCATTTCCTTATCATATGTTGTAGACTGTGAAAAGTTGTTTGAACAAAAATATTTGTATCATGTGGAGAAGTATTGCAAGAAGGAAGTAGATGCTGTTCCTCCTATTATATTATTCAACGGCTCTTTTCACCTAATACTTCAAATCAAGCTTTTCATCTACATCTACATCTACATCACACTCTGCAAGCCACCTAATGGTGGTGGCAGAGGGGCCTTCTGGTGTCACTAACTAATCCCCTCTACCCTGTTCCACTCGTGAATGTCATGTGGGAAGAATGATTATCGGGAAGCCACAGCATGAGCTCTAATTTCTTGAATTTTTTTGTGGTGGTCATTTCCCAAGGTGTATGTGGGAGGAAGTAGTATGTTGTCTGTCTCTTCCTGGAAAGTGCTCTCCCAAAATTTCAATAATAAAAATGCAACTTTCTTGAAATTCCAATAGTAAATATGTAGCTTTATACAGACCACTATCACTTGCAGCTACATATACAGGTGTTTTTCTACTTTGATTCTAAATATTTGGGGATTGTCAGTTTCTTGCCACGTGTCTACTGGCAATGTATTATAGAGTTTTGGGTCACAATATAAAACTCCATTCCAAAGTCTACACAGGGATACCCAGACTATACAGAAATTATTTTTTACTTCTAGTATTACACTTGTGAATTGTATACTCCACCCTAAATGCACTTTCATTACTAAACAAATATCTAACAGTAACAATCTAATACAGGTATAACAAATATGACAATAAAACTACTGTGGATAGTACTGTAAAAGTCATTACAAAGTGAATCTCATGCTGTTGTGCCAGTTTGAATATGGCAACAAATATCATTATAGAAAAGGACCAAGTCAATAAAGCACTGTCATGGTATATTTCAGTTTCTGTTACTTCCATGTGTCCTTTCTCCTTTCATATTTATGATTGGTATGAAAACAAAGCACATTTTCAACAATGGCACAGCATGAGCAGGCGAGCACTTGTTCTGCCAACATTGCTCCTTTCCCCCATGGGAGTTTACGTGTTGGGTGAAGTTTACTTCCTCTGCTCCCGCCATATTGTGAAGTTAGTGACCAAGAAAGGTTTGAAATATAGTAGGTAAGGGAATATTTTAAAGGATTGGGTTAGATGTACAGAATTAATATAACTAGGGACAAAAACTAAATCTAAACAAACAACTACTTAGAAGTACAGATACAATTAGCTGGCAGAAATAATATAGCTACGGACAAAAGTTATTACCTCATCAGTCAGACCACTGAGTCGAGCAATCTCAAAAAATGTTGTAGATGAGATTCCTGTTATTCGATTTGCATTGAATGGTAAAGGTTCACATGGTTCTAGTGCAGTTAGCTGTGCATCACTGAAACCAAAAGAAATTACTCAGTATTACAGAATTTTCGCATAAAATGTAGACTACTGCCTTTGTAAGTTAATGAAGGGACACACAGTATGGTTTACTGCAAATGCAAAACCCAGACAGTGGTCTGTAGTCTTCGTCAGTAAAACTCAAGGAAGAGAGGCACTTAGAATGGATTAGTTAGTTCACAGGATTCACAAAAACAACAAGATACCATTGGCTCATTAATTACAATCAATACATACAGTTGTCTTCTTCTTGGCTAGTATTAGGGTACATAATATAATTCCTGAGCATGTAGGCATGAGTTTTCACAGTAGTACAAAATCTGATCTGTATTTTAATTGAGTTTGTGGTTGAACATATTATATCAGTTTCTTTGGTGCAAGATACTGGCACAACACGGACACAACCTTCTTCTTGAAACAAGTGGCTGGCACTTGGAAAAATAACTAAACAGTAGACTGAAACTAACAAAAAAATGGTAAAAAATTGATCTATTTATTTAGACGCTGGACAGTTAGTTTGTGACAGGCTTGCTTATTAGCTAAAAAGCCCAAAATTTTAAAAATCTAGTGTTGCTTTGGAGTGAAACTTGGAACAGTCAGCTTCTCAGATGTACAGAAGCAAGATTTTGACACTTTTGTGGGAAACAATGTGATCTGTATCTTTTGGTAGTCTCTGTTTTTACAAGGAGTTGTGATTCAGCCCAAGTGAATATTATATTCTGGTGGCAGGTCAATGTTAGGTTGTAGAGATAATAGATAGCTGGAGAATGTTTTTGGTTACATCCTTGGCACACCACCAAGCCTACATGGGCAATAGCAGTGGACATTCTTTTGACTTTTCAGAAAGCTACATTTGTCAATGCTGCCACAACTACAGACACTGCAAAGATCTTTGTCACATCAACTGTAAGCAGAATAGCTTGGCACAAATCAGTTTTGGGTGACTGGTCATCATGAAGGCATGATTTTGTGGTTCTGGTGGCTTAGTGACGAAGGATTCTGGAACTCTGTGTGGCATGTACAAGAAGGATTGAAGTTTTGTAGACCCACTGATACCCTCAAGTTTTTTTAAGGTAGAAAATCAGAGAGGAACACAGAAGTAGTGATAAGCAACAGATACTCAGTGAGAGGAGATTAGTCGAAAGAAACTATATATCTCAATGTCAGGAGGAAAATAAGAGGAAAAGAGAAGAGGGACAAACATGAAGCATGGTTAGAAATAAGCATGAATTAATGAAATGTACCATATGGTTCATTTTCAAGGTCAGAGACACACACTTAATCAAAATTGGGAAAAACATAATAAACCTTCACAACTTTCCACGGTGCATGAGCTTTCATGATCCACAATGTAGGATAGATGAAGCTTAGGACACTTAATAATAGCACTTGTTAAATTTCTGCAAGTGAAAGAAGCCTTGTTAATCAAGATAACCATTTTGAAATGGCGCACCCTTGGTTATCACAAATATTTGGCCATTTCTTCCTAATAGGCAGCAGTTTCTGAGATGTGGTTGTGGTCAGGCTTGAGAGCTCAGTTGTTTCCCTGCTTCTTTTTTCTGCATGCTCTAACATTACTTTCAACTTGTTAAATATTATAAAAATCATTATTTGACTTTATCAAGATATTTGTCTGTACATTCTAGGTGATTAAATTGGAACAGCAAACCAATGTCCAAATTTCATTGTATAGTAGTTAGCAAAATAATTAATTTTAAATATTTAGCTTTAAATGTTGAATAAATAGGTCTAGGGATTAGAGACACTAATTAATAACATGAAAAATCCAGGACAGAATAATGACAGTATTATGAAAAAGATATATTGCTACTCACCATATAGAAAAGAGATGGAGCTGCACACAAGCAAAACAAGAAGACTGCATCACATTTGAGCTTTCGGTCACAAGGACTTCTTCTAAGTTGAAAACACAAACACACATTCACACAAGAACAACATGCACACACATTAACATTGTCTCTGGTTTCGAAGGCCAGACTGCATGAAGCAACTGGGCCTGATGGGAAACCAGTCTGTGGCTGGTGGGGATAAGGACGACACTGGGACAGGGAGAGTGAGGGATAGCAGGGTAGGCCTGTGGAAGGTGTAGTGTTGCTTGTGGGAATCAGCAGAAATGTGGTGGGGACAGGGTAGGACTGCTAGATGCTGTCGGGTGGTTTGGTGGGTAGGGGGGGGGACAGAAAAAAAATAGAGCAGGGGAGAAAAAAAGAGAGACTAGTGGGTCTGTAGAGGTGGAGGGTGGAAGTGGGAGCAGGGTAGGGGATAAGTAGGTGAAGGACAGCAAAAGCTGGGGTCCACATGGGTTATAAGAATGTAGGATATCTTGGAGGAAGTGTTCCCACCTGTGCAATTCGGAAAAGCTAGTGTTGGTAGGAAGGATTCAGCAGGCTATCAAACAGTCATTAAAGTGAAGCAGGTAGTGTTAGACAGCATGTTTAGCAGCTGGGGGATCCAGTTGTCTGTTGGTTATTTTGTCAGTGGCTATTCATGCGGACAAACAGTTTGTTGGTCATGATTTTCATGTAGAAAGGATCACAATGGTTGCAACTTAGTTCATACATCACATGGCTGCTTTCACAGGTCTTTGATGGGGTAGGATTCTTGTGACTGGACTGGACTAGGTAATGGTGGGAGAACATTTGGGAGACATCTTGCACCTAGGTCTGTCGCAGGAATGAGAGCCATGAGACAAGGGGTTGGGAGCAGAGGTGAAGTAGGGATGGCCAGAGGTACTTTGCTGGTTTGGTGGGTGATGGAATACCACTGTGGAAGGGGTGGGAAGAACAGTGGATAGGATATTCCTCATTTCAGACCATGATAAGACATAGTCTAAACCCTGGCATAGAATGAGATTCAGTTGCTCCAGTTTTAGGTGGTACTGAGTCATGGGGACAGTGCTCCTTTGGGCCACATGGTGGAAATAAAGGGAGATGGTAGGTGCCTGGAGAGATAAGGCATGGGAGGTCTGTTTCTGGGCAATGTTGGGAGAGAATTTAGGGCTGTGAAGATATCAGTAAGATCCTTTGTATATTTGGAGAGGTACTACTCGTCACTATAGATGCAACGGCTACAGATGTCTAGGCTGTATGGAAGGAACTTCTTGGGGTATAGAATGGGTGACAGCTGTCAAAGTGGAGGTATTGCTGGTCATTGGTACTAACGTAGCAATCACTGAGGTGGGGGTCAACATCAAGGGAGGTGGCTTGCTGGGTTGAGGAGGACCAGGTAAAGCAAATGAGGCAGACAGTGTTGTGGTTCTGGAGGAAAGTAGAAAGGGTGCCCTCACACTCAAACAAGATCATGAAGATGTCATCTATGAATTTGAAGCAAGTGAAAGGTTTGGGATTCTGGGTGATTAGTAAGCATCCCTCTAGATAGCCCTGAACAGGCTGGCACAGGTTAGTGTCAAAGACTATGCCATCTGGATACTTTCTACCAACATCACCTTTTTGTTTGTGGACCAAGTCATCTGCAAGTAGGAAACAGAACTTAAAAACCAGAACAAGTGGGAACCTGTACAACTTGGAAGACCTAAAAATGCCATCCAAATTTCTTTCCAAACTTTTTCAGATGACCCGGCAAGACAACTGCAATTAAACAGAAAGGAACTCTCAAGGAACACAATGAAAGAGTTGGCCTCCAAATAGCCTTCCAAAAAACCAAGTACATCTGCTCAAAACATCCTAATCAAAAACTTATCACAAAATATGGACAAAAATAGAGTTCCTTACTTCAAGTATTTAGACGAACTCCTTGAATTGACGGGGATAGAAAATTAGCACAGAAAATTCATATCCAAAAAGTTAGGTGAGCCTATGATAAAATCTTTAACCTCTACAGCAAAAAATGTACATTTACACACACGAAAATCTGGCATTATGATACAGTAATGTAGACTGAAGTCTTGTGTGCTTGTGAAATGCTTATATTCTACAGAGAAGATGATCTGGAAGATGCCCTAAAAGAAGAACGCAAAACTCTAAGAAAGATATTCAGTCCAAAAAGGACAGGATATGGATACAGCTCAGGTGATTTAAATCAAATAAAAACATTTTAAAATAGCATGCAGCTAGCCTCGCTTCTGCATTTCTGGGGTTCCCACACCTGTCCCGGCCTGTAACTGATGTAATGGGTTTGCTGGTTCCCATCTTTGCAGGTAAGTGAGGCCTAAATGTCCCCACAGTCATACAAAATTTAACAGATCTAGAGAAATTGTCTGCATGGAGTAACAAAGTGTTTTCAGGAGTCGCCAACCTTACGCTGCAAGCATTGGCACACTCTAATGTAAATTATGCAGAAAGGCTCACAAATACCAAGCCCTTTGACATTTTTGAAAAGAGCTAGTGGATAGATAAGGAGATAAGCAAAGAGTTAGCTACTATAGGGACCAATGTTCCACCCTATCCCAAAATTACAGAGAGGTTTTCCGAGCACTTTGCTGTAAGAATAAGAGCTGTGTAATGTCATTCATATGTACAAGGGGAAAATGACTAAGGAAATAAAGTGCAAGTCGGTGAAGCAGAAGCTCACTGTGTAAATGCATTTGTCCACAGGATTCACCAACAGGTAAGTACTGAGGTGAAGTGTGCTTCGATGAGCACGCTAAGTGAGGCCTTGCATCTCACTTATCTATGTAATGGGTCTCAGGAATTCATCAAATCTTCCTCCAGGGTAAACCCCACTAATCTGTATTCACTGGCACAATGCACTGCAGTCATTGCAAACACCCAAGTCACATGGCTTTGGCACCAGAATGCGCCTTCTTGTAGAAAGACCAGATAGGAGACAACAAACTGTCAGTCTTACAGCATCTCTCAGACAACCAAATACACTATGGAAGTACTCAAAGGAACGCAAATACAGGGAATGGGTACAGGAGCAGTTCTGCCACCCCCCCCCCCCCCCCCCCAATCTACCCTTCCTCAAAGTGAATCCAGTAAGAGAGGTAGAGAGGTAGGACTTGATCAGGTGGCAAACATAACTTTGCAAGGTAAAACCAACAGTAGACATTCTACCTATATCACTGATACAGGCACACCAGTAGGTGTTTTGTTTGTGAAACTTACTCACAGTCGAGAATTAAAACCACCACATTGTAGACTGAGTGGATTAGTAAAAAAAGGTAATTTACCCGATAGGTTTACAGGATGTGGAACTGGAAATGGATGGAAACTACTGTCACAAACTGTAAATTTGTAAACTCACACAGGATTGTTTTCTTTAATTAAAACCTATTATTCTGTACTTATAAATTGCTTACTTTTGTGACTTTCAAGCAATAGTCTTTTATACTTGCTTCTTTAGCCATTTGACAATGATTTATTGTTATGAGTCATTTTTATCATATTTCTAGGTAGTTTGTCCAAACTTAATTAAATTTCTAGGTAGTTCGTCCGAACTTAATTAACTTTCTTTTGCAATCACATAAATTTGGGTGTAGGTTACCAGCCTGCAGGTGTTTACTATAAATGATTTATTATTTGTTTAAAATGCATCAATGTCATGAGAAGCATCATGTTCTGCAGTTGTCATTTCATACTTTTGTTACTTACATTTATTTAATTTTATACATCATTCTCATTGATGCTCATAAAAATTTAACCAAGTAGCTGACTTGGTGGCTTCTGCACATTAATATGTTTTCAGCTTTTTAACTTTTATTTGGTCAATTAAGTAGTTACTATGGTACTTTATATAATCGGTGGTGGTATCAAACTGAAAATAAATTTAAGTTACGCTGTTTCCATCCTCCATGATTACACCTAAGGCCAACTTTACTGTTCCAAAATTATGTTCTGTGATTTTGATCTGCCTTATCATCAGGTCACCAACCAATTGGTACACCCTGGTGGTTACCTGGTCACCGTGAGGATGCTGCACACTGTGGTGCTCATGTCAGTATAAAAAGAATGACACAGTTTGACAGGAATGCCTTTCAATGATACACAGTCCCTATTTTATTACAAATCACATCGGATATGTTACCTCCTCTAATAACGCTAGAAATCAATAATGCACTTCCTTTAGTAACTTAAAAAAAGACCTGTAAACATTTATTGATTATTTTTACATTATATCCTAATCCTTGTCCTATGAGTGTTTCAGTTGCTTGTACTCCTGAAACCTGTCTCTGAAATCAGTTTCGGCTAACTTTGTAATGCCGCTGCCATCACAATCCTGTGTCGACAACTACAGTCACCTCTTAGTGACATAACAATTATACTCACATTCCAAGATTTGAATTGTTAAACAAAAATTAAAACTTGTCACACATTACGTATAGGGCCCCACTGTGATTGTAGAGTTCACCTGTGATGAACTCTTTCAGAGAGAGGGGAGGAGATGTACAAAATACCACTATGTTCCAAACATAATCTTTACTATTGAAATTTTACAAAGAGGCCACCTTTTTTGTCCACTGCCTTTCAGCTGATGTGACAGCAACAAACTGGTTCATGCCGGTATAGGTCCAATTGTTATCAGCAAAGAAGATTTGCCAGTAAAATCACATTACAGGATCGCTTTATTTGTGAGGTTTGGGCCTCTCAGAGCTGCGACTGAAAAATATCTCTCTCTTCTGTTCCAAGCCAAAAAGCTACAGCAGTTGCTGAATAGCTTAGTTCCTTTATCTTTGAATTTTCCCTTTTCCTGTGAGATGGGTCTGGAGCTGCTGGAGTTATCCCCTCCGACCTCCTGGCAATCCTTACCATGTAACCCAAAAGGGTAAATAAACCAATATGGATTCTTTTTCTAAACTTCAGTACCATATATTAATTACAAGCCCACACAGCCTTCCAATCTTGACTACACCCTGTGGAGATGTACAATTGATCCAACGGCAACAGGTGACGTGGCAGATTTAAGGACTGCCACAGACATCTCAGTCTCACTTCTCTCAGCTCACTGATATGTACTAAATGCTCTTCAGTGGACTTATTTACATTGACCTAGTGGTAACTGGCTATTTTCTGGACACTGTTTTGGACTTCATTATTCCCTGCCATCAACATTTGGCTTGCGAAGGATATAATTTGGTGCTATTTCTACTCTTCCTGCGAGGGTTCACAAGAAACTAGTTTGTGGTCAAGAGCTTCTCATTCGGACAAACTTAGCGCTTTCCAGCACAGAAGTTTGAATTTTTTAGTAAAGCTCCACAGTACTTTAATGGACAAGATGAATCCATCTCCACAAATTCTTTGTCCCTTGTTAGTTCAAGAAGAGTCAAGATCTATTATGTTCTGTGATTTGTGTGTACCTGGTGTTCAATAAAACCTAAGTTGTTCAACAACCAGTCTTACAACAGCTTTCTCACTACTGCAGCTCTAAGCACACTGACCAAATCAGTGAGTTCGTATAACAACTGCTACATGCCTTTTCACTACTTCTTATGCTATCTGAAATGGAGGTTGATTTCTGGTTAGCTCTCAGATAAGACTATAGTCATATAACACTTTCACTCAAACACAATTAAAAAATGTAAGCCCCATATCTACATCTACAAAAAAAAAGAAACAATGGAAAATCCAGGATGGAATATAACAATACCAGAGAAGGAAAGTTGCTACTCACCATATAGTGGAGATGCTGAGTCAAGATAGGCACAATAAAAAGATTCCCACAATTATAGCTTTCAGCCATTAAGGCCTTTGTCAGCAGTGGACACACACACTCATGCAAACGCAACATGCACACACGTCTACAGTCTCAGAGAGCTGGCTGTGTGTGTGTGTGTGTGTGTGTGTGTGTGTGTGTGTGTGTGTGTGTGTACTGCTGACAAAGGCCTTCACGGCCAAAAGCTATAATTGTGTGAAGCCTTTTGTTGTGCCTATCGCGACTCAGCATCTCCACTATATGGTGAGAAGCAACTTTCCTTCTCTACAACAAATGAGTATTACTGAAAACACAGTTTTCAAAATCTTTTTTCTAATTCTCAGATTGAAAAAGGGGAAAATACCTTATACTGCCCTCAGAATCTTCCCACTGAACCTTCACTGATGCAAGTCCTTTCTTCAAGGTTCCTAGAATGATGGCTCGTCTGCCAGTTGGTTTGTGAATGCACTGTCCTCCCACTCGCAATCCGCTGTCCACACCACCAATCACAGCCATTGCTGGCCAAACCTGAAATAACATTTTCAAACTCCTGAATAGAAACATCACAAAGTAATACACATGTGCTGAAGCTCTGGACAGCACTCACTTCCTTGCATAACTGTTCTAGGTTTATTTTCTTGATCCAATCATCAGTTTTCACATTTTGTTGTTGATCGACACCAGTGTCCACCTCCGATGGTGTTTCTTCTTTGGACTTTTCTGCTTCTTTGAGTTTATCATCTTCTTTGTCATCTGCAAAATTTAAAAAGCAACTTCTTATAACAGGAATAATATTACTTTTAATTTTTTAGTTTTGTACAATTCAAATCCAAGTGCAAGACATTTCTGTGTGAAGAGTGTAACAATGACAATAATGATGCTTCTGTCATTATTTGGTTTTGCCTTACAAGCAAACAGCTTTAGAGGAATAGAATGAAGAGAGAGACAGCCAATACAATGTTCAAGGACACTGTCAATAAAATCAGAGGAAAATAGCACTCAACCGAATGTTTCATGTGCAACACAAAAAATCTAAGGAAACAATTATAACAACAAATTTGAGCAATAAAATAAAAATACATGCCTAAAGAAAGGGAAGCACCTGGAAGTAAAGGAGGAAAAGGAATGAAACTTCCTGTTTTGAAAGAATATGTGGTGTTATTTTAGTGATTACAAAATTGAATCATATTTACAAAGAACTTGACAGTATGAGCCCACTTATCAATATTATGTTACAACCCTCCTGGACACGCACCGATTTCATTGAGAATGGTATCATAAAGTGATTGTGTTCTCTCCTGAGGCATGCTGGTCCACAACTGTTGTAACTGTCAAAAAAATGGTTCAAATGGCTCTGAGCACTATGGGACTAAACATCTATGGTCATCAGTCCCCTAGAACTTAGAACTACTTAAACCTAACTAACCTAAGGACAGCACACAACACCCAGTCATCACGAGGCAGAGAAAATCCCTGACCCCGCCGGGAATCGAACCCGGGAACCCGGGCGTGGGAAGCGAGAACGCTACTGCACGACCATGAGCTGCGGACTGTTGTAACTGCCCTCGATATCCTAGATAATGGCCCTGGGATCGAGTTGACATCTGAGCTGGTACTGCACATAATCTGTCAGTGACAGATCTGGGTATCTTGCTGGACACAGGTGTAGCACAACATCACACAGACAGTTCATAAAGACATGTGTGGATGAGCATTGTCCAGTTGGAAAATGACACCACGATACTGTCACATGAGATGCAACACATGAAGATGTAGGATGTCCATGACAAACTGTTGTGCAATCAGAGTTCCCTCAATCGCTACCACTAGTGATCTGAAGTCATACCCAATGGCTCCCCACATCTTGACACCAGGAGTAACATCAATGCAGCTCTCCAAAACTTTGGAAGAATGGGTCCACTCTGTAGGCTGTGCCCATACTTGCTGCAGTGAAGCTGAACACAATGTGACACCATTTATCAGCAATCTCTACTTCCCAGTCACAGCACCGCTCCCAACACTGCCATTTGAGTTATGTTGTTAATGGCAACCTATGCATGGGACAGTAATTCCATAGTCCACACTCTGTCAGTCTCTGGCCAATGCTATGGGATGAAACAGAATATTTCAGAGAGCCCATTATGTGTTATTAGATGCCAGGCCCTGATGTGAAGGTGTTATGATGTGCCTGGTGCTCAATATGGCCATCCTCCCTTGTGGTGGTAAGACATGGCCAACCAAAACCTTGATGATGAGTATGCCTTGCATTACAATCCCATGCAGTCCAACAATGAGCCAGTGTCACATCCAAATGCACCACAAATCTGTTTGTGCATCATTTAACCAGCCAGTCTAATGGAGTACCACAATACAGCCCTTTTGAAACTGTGATGATAATGCTGTCTCACACGAGTAAGTGGCATCTCTATGTCCTTCACAGTGATCATTCAACATTTGATGCTATTCACGCCTCTTTATACCCTACCACTCCTGGTAACATCCTTAAACAAAACCAACACTAATGCACTCTGGTGGCCATCCTACCAGTCACAGAGAATTGCAGCTCTTATCATTTATGTATCCGCTGATGGTGCGCACATGAATAAATTTACACTGATGTCTGAGTAGTCTTTTGGGTGATTCACTTTTTTTGTCAGGCAACGTATATAAAAGTCAGAGTTGTCCTCATCTGAATACTACAGTTCTTACTAGGAGATTATGTGCCTCTGTCTTCTTCAAAACTCTTAACTGACTTACCCAGTAATTATAAGAGGCTACAGTTAAACAATTAGCTGTACCCTGGCACAACTAGATATTTTTCACATTAGCAAATCACTGCCACAGATGAAAGAAGCAATAACTGATAGGAGGAAATCCTACAATCGACCAATTTTTAGCAGGCATCAAGTCAGCAGTGTTTCAACTTTAAGCTAGTAGTTCTCACTTTGTATTCTTTGTTTATGTGTTGTAAGCATATCATGACTATAGCTATGGTATGCCTAACATGATAACACACTGTGCTACAAATGAGTATATCAGAGACAGTCATTTGCTACCACAATGTCTCAGCAAACACTGGCCATGAGAGATAGCATCAATTTGTGGGCCAAAATGAAGTATCACATGAACATACACTGACTGGCACTAGCCCCCCAGACCTAGTGTTGGAAGCACGGAAGAGACTTACAGATGATGAGTCATATTTCCAGAGGCTGACTGACTCCATGCCTCATCGGATGAAGCAGGTAATTGGACTCACATTTACTCTGCTGTTTGCACCCTGAAGTCCTAGTGTATTGCAAAGTTACTATCTCTAAGTATAAGCCTGTTTATCACCCCATTTCATGCACAAAATTGAGCCTCTAATTTAGAATTCGTGGGACTGTTTAAAAAGCATTATCTCCATAAAACAGAAACCTGGTGGGCGAATAGCTTAAGCCAAGTAGCAACCTCATTTTTGATTACAGGGTTACATGGAGGCATTCCTCCAGATGTTTGTCGTGTGAACTGCAGTGGGGGGCTTTGCATTATCCTGCTGGAATACACCATTTAGTACCCCCTTCTCTGTTGGTTCATTACAGCCACAGGATATTGGCTGGTACATAAGATCTACGAGCTCATATGAGTTGGTGTCTAAGAACCTTATTGTAATGCACTGATTGTTTACCTGAAGTTTATTATGCCTCACCAACATATGAGCTTGGTAGATCTTTTTTTCTGCAACTCTTTGTATCCGCTTTATAGTGATATACTCCCGTGGTAAGCAGCACATGTTTATTAGTGACCATGTTTTTAGTTTATTGGTATCTTATACGGTACTTTTATACTTAGGACAATGAAGCATTTAATGCTTCCATATAATGCAAACTAGTGTTACCTATTGTCAGCTACCACCTTTTAGCCAGTTAGTTTTTAGACCCTAACTGACACATTCCTCAATTCACTTGTGGGAATTCAGAATGTCTTGACTACACCTGATGAGTATGATTAGGACCCGGTTAGTTTATCAGCGTGTCTGTGTTGTCCTTACTTGCCCATACAGTTCAGGGAGAATTTTATAATGATCTGACTAGAGACGAGTTTTGATGTTCATGGAGATAGATGATGATACTCGCTTTATGGGTTTCAACTCTGACAATATGGTGGTCTTCACACACTCTTTTACCTATTATTTTTTTCCCCGTACCCACATTCCCTATAGTGACACAACTTGCTGTGTCTTAGTATTTAAATGGTCAGGCATCTATAGATAGGTCATGTATGTATGAAGTTGTCAGCTGTGAACTTAGTGGTCTCGCCTTGTTTACGTAGGATTTGACTTTCTTGTTGATTTGTTTCACTGTGGTAATGCTCACCTGTTAAGTGATATAAAGGAAACCTATCACATCTTTTATTCTGATTTACTGTACAATCAAGATAGTTGTGAATATTCTTAGTGTTTGTTATGCATGCTATTTTCTCGTAATATGTCGACTGCCATTGGGTTTCGCGTCCAGTTATTTTTGATGCTGTGACAACTACTACTTGTCTTACCATCTGTGATATTGCCTAGGCTATAAATATGCATACTATTGTATTTCATAGCTTACTGTGTGACATTTTACTTTAAATGAAGGTTGGTACTCATATGTACTAGGTGGTTCCTCATATAAAAGAATTTTATAGGATTTTATTACTGTAACAAAAAATAAATAAAAAAATAAGTAACAATAATAATAATAATAATAATAATAAAATGACAAGTTTTGTTTTTATGGAGCTCTTGATTATACACTGCCTAGTGCTGATCTTTTTAATAAATTTACAAGTTCCCTTGTAAATCTGTGATGTTAAATAGTTTTATGACTAACAAATATGTACACATGCTTTGTTCTATTGTGCTGGATATACACAGAGGTTTGGTTTAATGCTGCTAAAAAACACAGTATACACACATGTTTTAGTCTGTTGCGCTGGATGTACACACAGATTTGATTTAACTCCAATGCTTTCAACATCTTTAAACTTAAGTGGTATTATGATTGTCTGTCACTTCTTGTAAGCTTGATTTGTATACCCTTATATTACTACATGATTACTCTGTTATTATGCAGGGGCCTCAAGATGGCAAAATGAGTTGCTGAAACTGGTTGATTTCAAAATAAAATATCTTAATGTGTACAAGCTATTGGTAAAGTTTATTGAATTGAAAAAAATTTTGTACCCTGGTCATGAAGGATATGTAAATAGGGTTTACAACTCGTACCATATACTGGTGAGAATTCAGCCACTCTTCCACAATCACCAAATCAGTTCTCTTGTCATATTCAATAGCTTCCCCATGATTCCAGGAATTGGGAGAGGCAGAGGTCTCAAGAATAGCTGCTTCTTGTGACCTTTCACCAGATTATCAAAACACGCGCTGGTATCAGTCCAACCTCCACAAAACAGAAGTACAACTGATCACTGAACACCACAGAATATCTACATCTACATACATACTCCGCAATCCACCATACAGTGCGTGGCGGAGGGTACCTCGTACCACAACTAGCATCTTCTCTGTCTGTTCCACTACCAAACAGAACGAGGGAAAAATGACTGCCTATATGCCTCCTAATCTCTCTTATCTTATCTTTGTGGTCTTTCCGCGAAGTTGGCGGCAGTAAAATTGTACTGTAGTCAGCCTCAAATGCTGGTTCTCTAAATTTCCTCAGTGGCGATTCATGAAAAGAACGCCTCTTTTCCTCCAGAGACTCCCACCAGAGTTCCTGAAGCATTTCCATAACACTTGCGTGATGATCAAACCTACCAGTAACAAATCTAGCAGCCCGCCTCTGAATTGCTTCTATGTCCTCCCTCAATCCGACCTGATAGGGATCTCAAACGCTCGAGCAGTACTCAAGAATAGGTCATATTAGTATTTTATAAGTGGTCTCCTTTACAGATAAACCACATCTTCCCAAAATTCTACCAATTAACCAAAGACGACTATCCACCTTCCTCACAACTGCCATTACATGCTTGTCCCACTTCATACTGCTCTGCAATGTTATGCCCAAATATTTAATTGACGTGACTGTGACAAGTGCTACACTACTAATAGAGTATTCAAACATTATGGGATTCTTTTTCCTATTCATCTGCATTAATTTACATTTATCTATATTTAGAGTTAGCTGCCATTCTTTACACCAATCACAAATCCTGTCCAAGTCATTTTGTATCCTCCTACAGTCACTCAACGACGACATCTTCCCGTAATAGTCAAGGTCACAGTTAACTCTGGCTCTACACCATGCAAGTCTGTTGTCTGTGGAAAGATGTGATGTTAAATGGAGTATGGCAGTTCCAGATCCCAACCCAACTTCCAGTAATCTGTTCCCAATGGTTTTTGGTGCATATGCCTGTAATTTCTGACCATATTTCAGTTGTTGTCATCTGTTAATTCATTGGAACCAGTTCAATAATCCTTCAATCTTCTTGTGGAATTGACTTGTGGAAGGACCCATGTCCATTCTTCCTGCTACAGCATTGACCTGCGTCCATCTAATCACCATTCATTTTGCAGTACTCATGCTACAGCAAACTGTCTGTGTGACTTGTCAGTACGGTGCAAGTGATTTGACCTTTCTCAAAGTCCTACAGAGGGTGATAAGCTGCATGTACTCATCCTCTGGCCCAGTGGAAAGTCCCACTAAAATTAGATTCTCCCAAATTTCTGTTTTAAAGCATTTGGTCAAGGTGTTCATGATGTAGCACAGCCCATATCCAATACGGTATATAAATGACAACCAGTGTTTCTAGCAATAGCAGGCACTGTGGTTCAAGCCCTCTATAATACTTCTTATTACACTTTACATTAAGTTACGAAGACACATTTAACAGTTTGAGGATAGGCTGTAGTATTGCTTTCTTCTTGGGACACTTCTGGTGTAAATATAACAGTACTGACAGCAACACAGAAAACACAGTGTGCCACTGGTCTATTCATTTAGGGTACCTCTGATGCACAGATTCTGACTTCTAAAAGGTCAAAAGGCATATTTCCTGATCAGCAACAACTACTAAAACTTTAATTTCCATGAAAACGTTTAGTAATAATATCACAAGTAACAGCTCAGCCAGTGAGTATGAAAAAATTAGTCAGTCACTATACTCTAACAATCTGTTTACATTTGTAGAAGAGCTTCAGTGTTGCAATCAAATAAGCCTTTCAATATGAAATACTCTTACTGCTTACTCACAAACTATTAAGGATACTTTCATAACAGAGTGTATGAGGTGTGACCAAAAAGTAATGAGAATACTTTAATTTTGCAGGCAAGAGTATACATGTGGTGTAAACATTTCAAAGAGGGTTGAAAAGACACTGAAGATGACTGCCGCCCTGGATGCTCCATCACGTCAATTACTGACAACAGTGTGGAAGAAGTAAAGAAAGTGGTGCTGGAAAATCACCAAATCACCATCAGAAAGGTTGCTGATGATGTTGGCATATCCTTTGGCTGATGCCAAGCAATTTTATCAGAAGTTTTGGTTGGTTGATTGACTTGGGGGAGGGGACCAAACAGCGAGATCATCAGTCTCATCAGTTTAGGGAAGCATGGGGAAGGAAATTGGCTTTGCTCTTTCAAATGACCCATCCCGGCATTTGCCTGAAGTGATTTAGGGAAATCACAGAAAACATAAATCAGGATGGCTGGGAGTGGCTTTGAACCGCCATCCTCTTCAATGTGAGTCCAGTATGCTGATAACTGCGCCACCTCACTCGATCGGAAGTTTTGGGCATGAAACATGTAGCAGCGAAGTTTTTTTCTGAAATTGTTGAATTTCAACCACAAAAGACATCACATAGACATCATTCAGGAATTGCTGAATGAAGTCAACAATGATCCAGAACTTCTAAAGAAGGTTATAACAGGTAACGAAACATGGGTATATGGACGTGATGTTGAAACCAAGGCCCAATCGCCTGGTGAGCTTCCAACTGTTTTCTTTGATTACAATTGGAAAGTGCATTATGAATTCCTGCCTCATGGTCATACAGTCAATAAAGAGTAAGTACCTGGAAGTTACACTGATCAGCCAGAACATTATGATCACTTACCTAACAGCCAGTTTCTCCACTTTTGGCAGGCATAAGCACCGTTATGTGTCTTGGCATGGAAGCAATGACGCCTTGGTAGGTAGCTAGAGGGAGTTGGCACCACATCTGCTCACACAAATCATCTAATTCCCATAAATTCTGGGGAGGGAGGGGGAAGGGGAATGGGGAGGGGGAGGGGGAGGGGGAGGGAGAGAGGGAGAGAGAGAGAGAGAGGGGGGAAGGAGGGAGAGGGGGGGTGCACATCAATTGAAACACACCATTGTGTTCCTCAAACCACCCCACCTCACTCCTGGCCTTGTCATGGGGTGCATTATCTTGCTGAAAATGCCATTGCCATTGGGAAACATGATCATCATGGAGGGATGTACGTAGTCTGCAATGGGTGTACAATACTCCTTGGCTGTCATGGTGCCTTGCACAAGGCTCACCAGACCCATGGATGCCCACATGAATGTTCCCCGGAGCATAATGGATCCGCCACCAGCTTGTCTCCATCCCTTAGCACAGGTGCAAAGGAGCTGTTTCCCTGGAAGACAACAGATTTTTGCCCTCCCACTGGCATGACAAAGAAGGTATCGAGATTCCTCAGACCATGCAACACATTGCCACTGTGCTACCATCCAGTGCCAATGGTCATATGCACATTTCAACCAAAGTTGCCGATATCATGGTGTTAACATTAGCACGTGCACGGGTCATCGGCTTTGGAGGCCCATTGTTATGAGTGTTCATTGCATTTTGTGTTGAGACACACTTTTACTTTGACCAGCATTAACGTCTGATGTTAGCTCCACCAGAGTTAGCCATCTGTTCCATTTTATCAGTCCCTCCCAGCCTACAATGTCCACACCTGTAATGAGGAGTGGCCGCCCAATCCCACGACGTCTGGACATGGTTTCACCTTGGTTTTACCATGTGTTGAGGGCATTCACAGCAGCACTACTCGAACATCCAACAAGTCGTGCAGTTTCTGAAAGCTCAGTTTCTGTCAAGCTCAGATAGATTGAGTGCCTTCCCTGTTCTACAATGGACAGCATGCTCACTGATACTACATACACTGTGTGTGTGCTGTTATTGCCTGGACAGGTTTATATTAATAGCATGTTTAGTTGTTCTGGTTGATCAGTGTATGTGCCATTTGTGTGAAGCAATACAAAGAAAACAACCAAAATTATGGCAGAACCATTCACAGAAATTGCATCGTTGATGAGAGAAAAACAGAATCGCTGAAGGAGATGAACACCATAATGAAAAGTGAGTTCCAGAAGTGCTTTCAAGATTGGAAAAAGCACTGGCACAATTGTATTATATCTGAGGGGGACTAATATGAGGGGGACAAAGTTGGTGCTGATTATGATGATGATGATGATGATGATGAACAAACAAATAATGATTCTTTAAGAAAAACAAAATTCCTGTTACTTTTTGATCACACCTTGTACAGTGTAATATTAACCATTACAGAAGGCTTGACCCAGAGTCTGGTATTGCTAAAAATGCTACCTGCTATTTTTCATGCATAAATACACAACTGACTGCTGTAATGTATTTAGGGCATAAAGTACACAGTGCCTGCAACTATTATTAATACTTTTGTTTTTGAAATGGAGGTCTATATGATCAAGAATGAACAGAGATAAATGTTGAATTTATTTACACAGTTAGCCTATCTGTATTGGAACATTGTTCAAGAACTGTTTTCTCATTTTCTCATAGAAATGAATGTCACATTAAACTTTAATGTACCAGCTGTCATAGGACCTTATTGCATTGACTGATAGGTGTGTTTGATGAGTGAAATCTGTAAGCACACCATTAAGCCTGTGCTAGACAATGAAAGTACATAAGTCTAGATAACTCAGCCTGAATCCAACCCTTGCTTCAGTTTCAACGTGCTATCAAAGACCAATACACTGCTCTTGTCAGGGAAATTGATTTCAGAGTGGCAGTACGTATTTACAGGTTCATTTCCCATCATGAATACAAAAGTGTCAAGGAATTGGAGCACATATGTGTAAGAACTAGAATTAGGTACATTACAAAACTAGTCTCATTGCAAACATGTGTTTTTAAAGGTGATGTAGCTGAAAAATTCTTCTTCAAAAAATGGCTCAAAGCACTATGGGATTTAGCATCTGAGGTCAACAGTCCCCTAGACTTAGAATTACTTAAACCTAACTAACCTAAGGACATCACACACATCCATGTCTGAGGCAGGATTTGAACCTGTGACCGTAGCGGCCACACGGTTCCAGACTGAAGCGCCTAGAACTGCTCGGCCACGGTGGCCGGCATTTTTCTTCATTTGCCAGGTAGCTGTGCACAGTTGGGCGCTAGCTACAGGATACCACACCACAAACAAAGAAATGCCTGCATAAAGTAGACTCTGCCACAAATAAAGTCAAAAATCTGTTGTAAATGGCAAAAGATAATATTTTCAAGTCAAATGGTATTTTCCTCAATACAGAAAGTACTGGTATGCAGGGTGACAATTATTAAACCATGTGAAAAAAAAACATAAATTAATTACAAACTACAGCATGCACACACTTTATTCAACATGTAAACTTCACTACAGATATTATATCTAAAAACAAAGATGATGTGACTTACCAAACGAAGCGCTGGCAGGTCGATAGACACACAAACTAACACAAACAAACACACAAAATTCAAGCTTTCGCAACAAACTGTTGCCTCATCAGGAAAGAGGGAAGGAGCGGGAAAGACGAAAGGATGTGGGTTTTAAGGGAGAGGGTAAGGAGGGGGAAAAAAGGACAGGTATACACTCGCGCGCGCGCGCACACACACACATATCCATCCACACATATACAGACACAAACAGACATATTGAAAAACCAAATATGTCTGCTTGTGTCTGTATATGTGTGGATGGATATGTGTGTGTGTGCGAATGTATACCTGTCCTTTTTTCCCCTTAAGGTAAGTCTTTCCGCTCCCGGGATTGGAATGACTCCTTACCCTCTCCCTTAAAACCCACATCCTTTCGTCTTTCCCTCTCCTTCCCTCTTTCTTGATGAGGCAACAGTTTGTTGCGAAAGCTTGAATTTTGCGTGTTTGTTTGTGTTAGTTCGTGCGTCTATCGACCTGCCAGCGCTTCGCTTGGTAAGTCACATCATCTTTGTTTTTAGATATATTTTTCCCACGTGGAATGTTTCCCTCTATTATATTCACTACAGATATTGTGACATGTTCAATATGCCTGTCATCATTGACAATAATGTGGTGCGCACAAAAACTGAAATTCTGCATGACTTGCTGAAGTAATGTTAAATCAATACTGTTGATGACCTCCTGAATGGCTCAGCAATGGTTTTAGGGTTATTGCTATACACCTCGTCTTTAATACAGCCCCACAAAAAGGAATCACATGTGTAGAGATCTGGAGACTATGGTGGCCAATTAAGGCCAATGCCAGTGGCCTCAGGGTAATGCGCACCCAGAATGCGGTTCCGAAAGTGCTCCTCCAGGGCAGCAAACACTCTTCTGCTTCGATGGGATCGAGCTCCATCTTCCATGAACCACATCTTGTCGAAATGAGGGTCAGTTTGGATAATGGGGATGAAATCACCTTCCAAAACCTTCACATACTGTTCAGTAGTCACTGTGCCATCATCAAAGATTATTGCACCAATTATTCTGTGACTGCAATTTGCACACCACACAGTCACCCATTGATGGTGAAGAGACTTCTCAATCATGAAAGCAGTTTCTCAGTCCCCCAAATTCGCCAGTTTTTCTTGATGACGAACCCATCCTAATGAAAGTGGGCTTCATTGCTAAAACAAACCATACAGCGCATACTAACTGCCATCACACACTGCAGCCAACCACGCACTTTGAACGTCCTAATACAAACTGTTCAGAAATTATGACTGTTTTATTTCATATAGTTCAGTAATTGTACCCTATATTTATACTATGTGCAATATGTCCTTTCAGCCTCAAGTGTACCTGTAAGACACTCATCAGTGCCCTGAATGCAGATGTGTGTTATTGTCAGTTTGAAACTGGATGCTTGACATGAACTCTGAATACTTCACAAGACACACTATTGGTCTGATGATGTCTAAAATATTCATATTGTATGTAATATTATGACCCCAATAATGCAGTAGGTGCATACTGAGGGAGAAATCTGTTTCCAGCAGGAATAGTGCTTAATGTACAAATTAGTAATGGTGGAGAAGTGTTCTCCAGAACAAAAGGGTATTGCTTGGTTCCACTGCACTTAGCCTCAATCTCATCAAAAACATAAAAACAAAGAGAAACTGCATGATGCCATAAAACTGAGATGATAAAACATAATGGTTATTCCTGTTGTTCCATGATTAACACCACGTCACAACATAAAGTGAATTTTCCGGGCCTGTATTTCTATGTTTCAGATGATGGTATAAGTTTATTTCTGTGTTTGTAAAAGTTGTGTTCAGTATGCTGAGTGACTAGGAGCTATATTTCCTCACGCTCATAATAACAAGCATTACTCACTATTATGAGCAGCATTAAACAATCTGCAATATGGCTGGCTCCTGTATAACACAGTAAATAATTCCACTTTGATTCACAATGAATTGTTGTTTCAAGTCTGCACATGACAATAAATATAGGTGTTCCACCTAACTATGGCAACTGTAACAACAATGTTAAGTTTGAAGTGAAATGAAATCAGTTCAAAGGCCGTTTGGTTCCTAAATACCTATTTGCTTACACAACTGAAAATCAGTTGAGTGACGTTTTCTACAAAGTAAAATGCTTGCTAACATTTTTAGACATATGACCATATACAGTAAACCTCACTCAAAACGGAATCCCAAGGGACTAAAATAATTTTCCATATTGGACAAGTTTCTGGATTACACAGAACTTACTAGGCTACATAAACTTTGTCAGGTATCACGCACAAAGGTATAAAGTTTTGAACATATTATCATAGTATGTGCACCCCTGCACAATAGATGTTCATTTACCGTATATTGTACAATAGAACACTAGACAATTACACTGACTGATAAATAATAGAGCTGGTCGCTGTGGTCGAGTGATTCTAGGCACTTCAGTCTGGAACTGTGCCACTGCTATGGCTGCAGTTTCGAATCCTGCCTCGGGCATGGATGTGTGAGATTTCCTTAGGTTAGTTAGGTTTAAGTAGTTCTAAGTCTAGGGGACTGATGGCCTCAGATGTTAAGTCCCATAGTACTTAGAGCTGTTTTTGATAAATAATACGGCATTTCTGTATTTTTACTCCAACTTTAAATTCGTTTATTGTTGTATCTAATACACATTATTCCTATGTTTATTTGCTTTACATTTCACTTTTTTTGCCACATATAAAGGAGGGAAATCTGTACGAATTTCTTTTTCAAAATTGTTTTTTCTACGCTGTGTTTTGCTCTACACTATACGGTTCCAACAGCATGGGAGAATTTGTGTGTACTGTAAATTGCATAACATCATTTACACATGCAATAGCTTCTTCAGGAAATTAATTTTTCTTGGGACATAATTTTTGTTGTGACTCGCCGATCTTTCAAAGAGCCGCCACACAGTTACATGCGTCCCTTACATGCGACGCTGTCTGCCAGCCATGCAGCAGCAGCGCCACCTAAGCGGCCAGCCAGCCAGCGGCCGCTAGACTCAGACTCAGTTCTGATTTGACTGTTAAAGTAAGTTTGACTTACTTTGTTTACTTGATCTGTGACTTACATGTATTGTGTCGTCTTTTAAGTATATTTGTCCAACTTGAAGTTATAACAATTTTGTTCCTTTTCTTCATCCTGATCATTTTCTGTGTTGCAGATTCCTGTTAAATTTGTTGCTGAGGTAAAAGTGGAGTGAGCTGACAGAAAGTCATAAATTTGAATTGTGTCATCTGCAGTACATGAAATGTTTTGCATTTTAATTAATTAAGCAATTACTGCTGCATTTCCTTGAGCTTCAATGGCCACAAAAGCATCTTGTTCTTGAGCTTCAAATCCCACTTTGCTGAAGCACTTGGTAACACTTTCGGACTTCATTTCCCTTACTGCCAAGCCAATCCAATTTACTGCATCTAGGACAGAAACTGACCATGCAAGAGCAAATGCACTTTCTGCTTTTTCAACACAAAGAATACAAGATTGCATCTACAATCACACATAATGGGACTTGAATGTGTAAATAACCCCTGGTCCATTGGTTGTAGCAAGAAATAAGCCAGTTTCATGTTTGATAACTTGACTTTCGGGTGGCATGTTGCACTGTATTGAAAAGGAAAACTTGGTAATTTCCTGTTTTCATTTTGGCTTTGGACATCCCAGCCATTCTTCTGTAAGACTGCACACCATCCATGCCTTTTTATTTGTTTTATCATGTGACTAGAAGGTTACTGATGTCTATGTTTTCGAAACAACGAGGTTTTGCCGCCTTTCCAATCACCACTGGCTTCCCCTTTACATGTAATACGTTTCCACACAGCAGTACAGTGAGTCTTTCCTTGGACGTTTTCCCACCAGTGCATTTTTCACCTCAGATTGCTAGAGATTTTGAAGGCAGTGCACGACGAAACAGACCTGTTTTATCGCTCTAAACACATCTTTCGGGTCATAATCCACAATTAAGACGTACAGTATTGTCTTACATTCTGTTGCTACACTTTCCTACTCATCCTTAGATTACCCAAAAAGTTCATCCACGCGATGTTGTGCCTAGCTCTGAAACTGTCCAGCCTTTCCATGTATGCCTAAACTCTGTATTTCCAAGCCCTTTCGCTCATTATGCAACGTGGGTCCAGACAAAGGTAAGTTACTTTCCCGTGCGCTTACGAACCATTCCCACATTATTTCATTAATTTCTTCATTTCCTGTCTTCTTCGCCTTCCTTTTCATTTGCCCATCTCTAATCATCCATTAATCCAGTATCTTATTCTTGTTTCTTAAAGTATCGTAAATTTGTGTTTTATCGCATTTGAAACACAACATTATTTTGTGCACTTATTCTCAATCGTCTCGATTACCTCAAAGTTTTCATTAAATGTAAGTGTTAGCAACATATACTTCTCATTCAACATCATTTTATCGCTTAAAGCACTACTGATCAACTGAAACAGACAGAAAACAATGCAGTTAGTGCATTTCTTTGGAATGCTTGACCTTGCTGGGTAAAACCATTGTTTATCAGAACAACATTCACCTCTTTCACTGCGCAATTGCAGCAGTGTCCACAGTTGCACTACAATGTTCCAGTGTGCCCCCCACTCCCCCCTTCCCCCCTCCCCTGTGTCAATAACAATGGAGAACCAGAAACCCCAACAGAGTGCTCACGAACGAACCATTTCCTTTGATGTACCAACACTATGCGTTAAATTGTTCATTGTTGCACAGAGTAGTGCAGTTTGATGTCCACAGCACGTATCCTCTTTTCTTAGTTTTGCGCCATTAGCAGCATTGTCAAGTGTGTTAAAAGTAGCGTTCTTGGAGAGTCATAAATAATTTTCCACATTACACAATGAATTATTAATAAAGTCTTAAAATTTGTGTTCCATTTCCGCTTAAGACTCATTCTGCTTCATAAGAAAAAATTAGCATGTAAAAGTGTATTGAATGTATTGGGACTGAAATACTGCTACAATTTGGGCAGATTTCTGACTTATACACATTCCGCATTGATCAAGTTTTACTGTATTTTTATGTTCTTCGTTTGACAAGTGATCTTCAGACAAATCTAAACATCTATGATATGATTATCTTTACAAGAGACTGAAATTGGAAAACAGTTTCTTTCACAACCTGATTTTTATTTCTCAATACATGAAGATTTTGAGCACATGAAATATTTTATCATTGACTGCTTGTTAATTCAAGCATTTTTGGGAAGATGGAATTATATACATTAATAATATACTCTTGTGCATTTCCTTGCATTATTGGTAGATGTTGGTAGACAATGTACAGGAGTGTTCTCACACAGGAAAAAATCTACAAGTTAAATTGGGAGAACACAACAGGTAATGATGCATGCTATACAACCAAAGTACTTGTTTGGAAACTTTCCATTCAGAACATCACACTCTGAATGTGCCAAATATGAGAGCCAGTCACAATGCTGATACTGCATCCAATCTTAATCATACAATGGAATGTCTTCCAGCAATTTGTTAATGTACAATTAAGAAAACAAGTGTGTTTGGGCCCATTAAAAATTCTTTTGATGAAATATGCTCCATTTTTCCCCAAGTATAACACTGAATATTTACATTCCAGAGATATTAGTGAATGACCTGTCAAAAACCATCTCTGATTTTCTCCTACCCAGTAATTCCTTTGTGTGCATTTACTTTTCTGTGACTCATAAAAATGGACTCATCACCTAACAACACTTTGTTGAAGAATTTTCTACCAGCTCATGGGTGCCATTGTGCCAACTCACAAAGAGTAAAATGATTGTGAGAATCATTGGCTTTAAGAACCTGATGCAATAATATATCTTAAGAAAGAACACAATGACAGTGGAGAATTAATCAGACAATGGATTTTGAAATGTCAGCTCCAGCTGCAGTTCGCTGACTACTGGCTTGAGGATTCACCTCTACAGCAAGCAAACAGCAATTACGTCATCTTCAGGTGGGTGCTGATTAGCCCACTTTCATTAAATAAGTCAACCACGTTATTGACAGTGGAGCAAACTAGATATGACTTATCAGAAAATTTATGAAGCTGCAACAGTTCTGCATTTTGAGATATTTGCCTCGCTTTATCACAGCAAAAGGCTTGCTTTCTCACATCAATCTTTCCTGTCTGATCACATATTTTCACTTTCCACTACTGGACTTTGTGCAGCTGAGTCAAAAATACCAAGAGGATAATTTACTGGACAAGCTAAACCATAAAAACAGATGACTCGCCACACACATCGAGTGCAGGAATTGAGTGAAAAACCATGCCATAGAAACAATTTGGAATATCGAAGCACAAATATAGTCTGTCAATCGCAGAGTACATAGTCCATCAAGAGAGTCAGAATCAGTACCAAGTCACAAGATATAGTTTGAATCACACATAGCAATCGAGATATTGATAGAAGTGCAATCATGACATGAAGCGCCACCAAACAGTCGGACGTAGGCTAAAGCAAGCACCTCAGTTTATGCATGTTTCATGTTTTAGCCATTGGTGACTCTGTTGCAAGACACTAACGAATCTGCTTCAAGGTAATCATATCAGACATGCTGAGGTCAGTATGAAGATCACTTGTCAGAAGGTGAATGTAAAAATATGGAGATGGAGCCTCTTTTTTATGCTAGTGATCACTGAATGTTTTCAGAATATGTAATTCAAATGAGTTTTGGAAGCACAAGCTTATGGGGATTTTGGAACCAGACAATCTTTACCTGAACAATTTTCTTGTCACATTAAGACTAACACAGCTACCGCAGATGCCCGAGTTAGATGGAACACTTTGTATATTCATAAAGTGTACTAGATAATGCTGATTAAATTTTGTTATACAAATTTTAGAAATTTTTTAACACTTTCTGAAACCTGTCCAAAACACCTGTTTTGCTAAAAATGTAAAAATTATTCAGTACAAGGATAGTTACCTCGATTGAGTTTCTCCATCAAAATCTGTAGTGAAGTTTTTCCATCTTTGGCACTTGTATGTGGTAGTAGTTCCCGAATCTGATTCAGGCGCTCCACCAGACATTCACTCACCTACAAAATATTACACATTACGATAAGAGGGAAACTATATTTTTATGCAATTAACAGTTAGAAACCATACTATATTGGTCCTACCAGATGTGTCCAGCTTTCCATGGTGTTAAGTTTCCTAATGAGTGAAACATATGATTCCGACAATACTGCTGCTTGAGGTGCGCACAACGGCTCCCCTGGGAACATTTCCCTTGGAGCCCCTCGTACCTGCATGTCTGTTATTTTGACCTGGAATAACATCACAATTATATGAAGAAAAACAATTACACAAAGAACAATAACATGAATTGGGTAGTTTGTTGATCAAGGAAGGTGAAAAACTCTAAGCATCAATCAACATTTCATCCTTGCGCAAGAACATTTCAGTATGTGAGAGATGGGTATAACTGAGGTGAAGAAAGAAGGTAGAAGGATGTCAGACAGGAAAGTTGATACTGATCAGGGGAAAGAAATATGTTGAGCAACCATGGTGATTTGAGAGAAAGGGAGAATCACCTTTATATATCAGAGCATTAGAGGGGAAAAAACAACAACAATATTAATGAACTACTTATCTGTTTACTTGATCTAGAATGTCAAAAGGAAGCTGATATACTATGGCTGTCTGAGCATCATACCAATACACGTATCCATGTGTTAAACACAGATACTATAAATTGGCAGCTCATTTCTGTAGGAGAAATATGGCGGAAGGAGTAGTTGTCATATGTGTGAAAAATACAATTAACTTCAAATTTACTGATATCAGTACTTTCTGCCTAGCTTGCTGCTACTGGAAAAGTAACTTATAATTGTTATGGTATGTTTATAAGTGGACTAGGATATAATAAGTTTCTAGAATTCTGAAGAAAAACTTCACACTATATCCATTATATTCAAAGATAGCCTAGAACACTTTTAGAGGCAATCAAATACAGGCATGTGGAGTGCATCTATCATGGTACAAATGGTATGTAGTAAATTTGTAGGATATAGAGAAATTATTTGCTAAATTATGTGTACAGACTATGGTGAAAGCTTCTACTTTAAGTCACTTTGACAAGGAGCAGATTGTCATAGCTCAACCACAGGGTACAAATTTCATAAAATTGTGTGATTTACCATAAGTTGATGTGACCATTTTTAGCATCTGAAGAAAGTACATAAATTACAATGAAATCACTAGCACATGACAATGTACTGAACACACATGCCTTAACCAGAAATGTGTACATTGAAAGTTTGCCCATCTACAAAGGGGCACAAGTAAAATACTCCACATTTTTCGGTTATATTCCATTTTGGTTATTTGCTCTGATTATTCAACAATATTTCTGTAACTTAGTTATAATTTACTTGTCATTTCTCCAGCATTTTAATTTTAGACTTCTGAGTGGTAAGTTAGTTGAAATGAATGGAATTCTTGGTATGGATACTGGCTTGCCTTTTTCTTTTCCAATTAATATTTCCACTTCTATCATGTTATTTAGAAGCTTTCTTGTGAAGGCATATCAAGAACATAAAGTGATGTTAGGAATTTTATTGGAAAGTTTCATCTTGGTTAGTAACAGATTTATAAGTTTCTTTTCTTTCTCTGGCATCATATCCTGTATGCACCAAATACTTGTTAAACTTATTCACTTGTTGCTGCTAATATTGTCTGCTCACACAACCATTGTTTGTTTATATTGTTTCCCTCTATACTCAGATACACTTTTCAGAGGGGTTATTCCTTTGTCTTTATGATGCTGACAACTTATCTGTTAAGACAATTTTGCCATAGTCCAGATCAATGAAATATGTGCTGCTTGCAATATTCATAAAAGCTCATGAACATTAAAGAACAACATCAAATTTTTTCCACCAAAAAACACGCTGAAGAAATGAAACTGTGGATGGCTTGGTACCATCATGATGAGATGACCACTTCAAACACTCATCTCTCCACAACCACAACAGTTACCACTGGCACAACTACTATAGTGCAGAACAGGGGAACCATGGATAGCACAAGATGCAAAAAGCCAGTGGTTGACATGGATGGTTTACATTGCACCTAAAAGTATTCATTTTATTTTTTCTCACCAGCTGACTTTATTTGTGTGCCAGAGTTGTGCATTTAACCATTTGTGGTAAATATATCAAGGTTTTTTGACAAAGGAGATTTTTCCTAGAATGTAAATACAGAGAACTGGCAATACAGTGAGTTTATTACAAAATTTTCTTGTTGCTGATTGCATAGGTACTTTTTTCATTTTTATTTTTATTTTAGCCAGCCAGAAAGGGATGTTATGTTATTACTGAGTGTTCCAACTAATATACACAGTTTTCAGAGTGTTTACATCACTTGGTTACCTGAAGATTCCGAACGTGTAGCAGCGACTACCCAGTTTTTTAGCAGTTTCAATCTTTGGTGTCCTGACTTAAGAGTACTGTCTATTTACATTTCCAAAAACTTCAGCTCTGGCACTTTTTCAGTATCTTTTCGATTAATTTTTAAGGGTTCCATGTGAACATGGTGGTTCTGGATGGTTAGAAGTGCACATGAGCTATGAGGGGAGACTTTCAGTTTTGTCACTAATCTTGTACTTCATTTGTAGAGATGTGTCAGATTGGATGAGCAAACTGCTGTATCTGGACACACAGACTGATTGTTAGATACAACACCCCAGTGGGTTGTCAGTTTGCAGGCCTTCTGGTGCTGCATCACCAAGGAACAACTGCAAAAGTTTAGGATAGCCACAACAATACAGCAGGCCAGGACAACAACAAGAGCTGCTTGTTATTATCAGAAACTCAGGATGCCACCACTACCTGTGCTTCTCTTGCTGACAGGCGAAATTCCTATCACTGACAGGAGGTGCAACCGGCACGGAGCTATTTACCGCAACAAAGATCACATGCCAGAAAATAGTTCACACTGTGTATATCTGTGGAAGCAGTACATAAGCTGGTGCACTGCCACAGATAGCTAATCTACATCAGGAGTACATTTCGGATCTTACAGTGACAGCTCAGTGATCCCTCATTCAGAGTACACTCCCCACCACTGCTGCTGATGAGAGAGGACCTATAGTCTCAGCAGACACCGACCTGGGATTTGACTAGCTGGACTTTATTCATTGTGCCTTGCAGTCCCAGCCTAGACCTTGGGCTATGCCTCTGTGTTAGTGCAACACCACAGACTTCTATCTGGACTGGTATGAAAATCAGCTATAAGATTGTTCCTAGATACTTGACCTTCAGGAGGTTCTTGCGCTTTCTATAACAAACTAATCAATCTCAGGTGGCTTAGTGAGAAGTGGATTCATTATGAGTTTTCTGGAGTAAATGAATTATTACTTTCTGTCTACTTGGCAGCTATTATTTTCTGTGTGTACTATACCTGGTCACAAGTGAATTGGCAACGAGGCTTAAGAACAAGTTTTTCCCACGTTCTATTGCATAGATATTGAGCCTCCCAACCATTCCCCTGTTTTCCCAGCTCTTGTCTTACCAATGACTGACCCTTCCATTTCATTCTGGCTCTGTTATCTAGTAGCGTCACTTATCTGGAACATACAATTCACTAGCCATTACCTGTAGCTGATTTCACTTCAACTTCAGATCTTGCACGGCCAGGTCTACTTATTTTTTCCCTTTGACCTGACCTGTGTCCCTCTACTGTGTCTGTGTCTTTTTCTCAGTTGTTCATATGCCAGCTGATTTTTCTTCAAGATTTCACTTCCTCAAAGTGTGTTTTGGGTTCTATTTCCTCATACAGTACTGCAATTTGTCATCTGTCATGAGTTACCTCAGGATCTTCATTTGCAAACTGTTCTCATGTTTCCCTGCATGATCTACATTGGCATCTGTCCTCGTGTTCTTCAGAGTTATCTTCATTTCCATCTACTCTCATATCTTCATGCACAACCTTCATTCTCGAAGGCTCTCATGCCTGATACACTTTCCAGTTATTCTCAGGTGCTTCACCATTCTTCCATTCTGCAGTGTTTGATTACATCCTCCTGTTGGGCGTGTGTCTAGACTGCCTGCCATGCATCACCATTTTCACAATGATTCCTGCCTCTCATCCAATGTAAATGGGCAAAAGGGACTGTTCATCCATGATTCTCACCCTAGTATTGATGTCTTCTTGCTTCCTGTCCCATCTTGTTTGGTGGTGAAGGTTCCACCCATGCACCATTGCTACATTTCATATCAATCCTTTCATGATGGGGTTCCCATTTTTCATGTTATCAGCACCCCTTCATTGGCATTTTCCAGCCTTCTATGTGATGGTCCAAGTTCAGGCAATCTCTCCAGTACTTGGGGGTGCTCATGGGCAGTGCACACGTGTGTTTGCCTGCTGACAACACTGCCAGACCCCCCAGTCCCACCTCCAAAGAGCACTCATTTCATTTAGAGGCAACTTCATGACATTGTCACTGCCGGTTTTGCTGCACAACTGTGGGTGATACCTTCCATTTCGAGCCCCCCACCATGCCAGCTCTGTCCAAGCATCCATGCTAGTATTGCCTTAACTGTCATATTTCTTCCCAACCTGTTTAGTCCTCCTCTTGTGGGCCTTCAAGCCCCTATGACACTATCAATACTCAAGCTCTCTGTCCATCCTCCAGGTTCTACCTGTGCTTTTTGGCACACTTCGTCCCATTGTTTACAATGCTCCTAGCTTGTCGCTTCAGCAGCGTCTTTCTCCTCCACCCATGGTTCCAAACCTTCTGGCTCCAGTCCAATTGGTATACCAGTCCTTTTATTTCATAAATGCCTTTATGTATTTTATGAAGCTTCCTTCCACTCTGCTGCATTCATCAGCTGGTGCCTGCTGGTTGATCCACCACTGCCACCACTGGTACAAGGAACTTCTCTCTGCTGATCCATCACTGTCCAGGGTCTTGAGTGGCAGACCTCAGTGCCACAGTCAACTCCCCAGACGCTGGCAGTCAAAGTGTTGCCCAGAGGAGGGGGAGAGTGGTGCCTGCAGAGTCGCTGCCACCAGTCTCTCACCGGTTGAGACAGCCAACAACCTTTTCTTGATGGAAAGGGATGCTGTACCCTGACACGCAGTCTGATAGCAAGATAATAAGTCCAAACCAGTTGCTGACTCACGGACACAACAGTTCTGGATGGCCACAACAACACACCGGGCTAAGACAACAACACCTACTTGTTATTACTAGAACCTCAGAACATGGTCACTGCACACTCCCCTTCACCGATAGGCAGCGTTTCTATCATCCATAGGAGGTGCAGTCGCTCAGTCGCTCATGTCTACTTATCTCTGTGAAGATCACGTGTCTGAAAATAGTCTGCACTGTGTATATATACTGGCATACAGCCACAGAAAGCTAGTCTATGTCAGGAGTACATGATGGGCTTTACGCCAACTGCCCAGTGGCACCTCATTTAGAGTACTCTCCCAACCACTGCTAATCTAGGAAGATTAGATTATACGCAGTTTTGTTCCAATTGATTCACAGTGAGGAGATCCTCTGGAATGTGAGACAAGGAACTTTCATCTTGGCAGACATCGACTGGCCAGCTTGGGATTCAACCAGCTAGACTTCATTCATTGTGCCTAGCACACTACTATCCCCGCCCCCCCCTGGCCTTGACCTTGGACTACACTTCTGTGTTAGTGTATCACTATGAACTTCTATATGGAACTGGTGATGATAATCAGTTATCAGACTGTGACCAGAAACATGATCTTCAGGAGTTTCTTGTGTTTACTGTGAATAAATCATTGCAGTTTTATTATTTTATTATTATTTTCTGCCTACTTACAGCTGTATTTACTGTGTGTACTGTAACCAGTCACAACACAATTTTTGTCATCTTCAATGGGAGATTTAAAGGAAGGTGACAGAGAAAAACAAGAAGAAGAAAGGGCCCAGTACTGAGTCATGTGGGGCTCAATTCAGTGATGAGAGAGATGCTTCTGAGCATCCCCCTCCCTTTCATAACTAGATCTGATGGATAGTTGTGGGATAAGAAGGCATTGGAAATACTGTTGATGAAGGTGTTGAGATATTTGGTGGCAGAGTAGATAGGTTAACTGCAGACACCTAGGCCGTAGGCTAGGAAGGATTTGAAGCGGAAAGAATGTTAGTTGTCAAAGTGGAGGTACTGGTGCTTATTATAGTAGGAGTCGCGAACAATGGCAGGCGAGTTTAGGCTCATTCTACACACCTATGTCATGCTTTATCTGACAACCCATGAGTGTTCAGGAGTTTTCTGAGCATTTTCATGTGAATTTTGCAGTCAATGAGAGCATTAAACTTGATTGAAGCGGGTTATTTAAAGAATTTTTATTCCATTTGTTGCAACTCCTCATCAGTGATGGTGGTGATAAATGACAAATTCAACACAAGCAAGTGACACACATAATTTGCAGGATAAATTCTTACTTTTAGTGCAAAGCATGTGTACGCGCTTGCCACAGCTGTTGCCTGGAACTGGTAACAATGTGACTCCTTCCACTTGCACAAATTGCCATCATTCATGTATCGAACTACTGTTGATTTGATATGGACCCAGTTTTGGTGTGTGCTTCAGTGAGGTGGAGGTCAATGTCAAGGAAAGTATGAGATGGAATCTACTCATTGGAAAAATGGAGGAAATTTGTTGATCTAAGAGAGTGGTCATACTGAGTGATTGAATAAGTATGAGGGTTGTCACACAAGTAAGTTTCCCTATTTCACAAAAAAATTTACACAATTTACCATGTTGAAATAATTTTACTGGCACTGTACAATGTGTCTGTTACTTTCCCACACAGTCAACATGTTTTCCATGTATTTTTGGTAATGTGACAAATTTTTCCAGACCAGTGCAGTAAAAAGTCAAGTCGTGTGTTTGTAGCCAGCTGTTCACTATTAATGTGACTTCATCATCAGTGTTGAAGTGCTTATGTCCAAGTTGACCTTCGAGTTGGAGGAACCTGTGAAAATTCTTTCAAGCTCCACCTGGATCATTCGAGCTGCATGAGGTTGACCATTGTCATGAAGGAAGATAACTCAGCAATACAGAAGTCCAGGCAGCTCACAGATTCCTCAACGCCTTACAGTACCTCTCTGCATTCATTGTGGTGGTGTGGGACTCTTAGTGAATGAGCAAAACCCAAAGATGGTTGCCATAACTTTCCCTACTGAATGTGTGACCTTTGCCTTCTTTGGAGCACTTTTGCCAGGTTTCTTCCACACCGTGTCCCACTGTTTTGTCTCAGCAGCTGAATGATGGACCCAGGTCTTGTCACCAGTGACAAGCCATTTGAAGAGCTGATGTCCCTCTATCGGAAGCATTTCTGAAAACATTCTGTCCAAAACCATCTGTTGCTGCTTGTGGACATCACTTGGTGAACATGGCACCCATACTGAACAGCCGCTCCGGTAGTGACAATTGTCTTTCAGGATCTCTGTGAAGTATTAGCACCCAACTGCTGCACCAAATGATAGCCACATTATGTGCTGTCAATGGTAATGTGACAATCTTCCTCCAAATTATTGCAAATTGCAATAATGGGACCATCCTGTGTCACTGAGGTGAGCCTCCTGTGCGTTGTTTGTCAAGAATATCATCATGCCCTTCGACAAACTGCAAATCCCAATGTCAAACTGTTTGAATGCTCATATAGCCTACCCCATATACAGAGGTTAACTCAAGATGGATATTGTCCGCAGATAGTTGTTTTGCTGCTAAAAAAGAATAATGGAGCACTGCTCACAATTGGACACAATTTGTAGTAGTGTTGTGTAACTAAATGCTAGCTGGCAGTGTACTAGCAAGATATTGCAGTACGCATCATAAGCACATTTGAGCGTTGTCAACACATACCAGTCAAACTCAGCAGGCTGCACACATTATAGGCACAGATAATGTTGCAGCAACATAAAATAGGGGAACTTCCTTATAGTATTGGATGACCCTTGTAATAAGGTCATAAAGATATTCCATAAGAAAAAATACTTGCAAAAATAGCCAATCATTAAGTCATATCAGGTACGAAAGACTCGCATGCCTTAAAAACACAATAACGATAGAAATAACTCACCTTCTCTCCCGGATTTGTACTATAGAACATGACACATGGGTACAATTCTGTTGCATCAACATCTTCATAGGCTAGAACAGGTTCTTCACCATTCTTGCCAAAGCTAATAGTGCAAGCATCCATATCCAAAACAACTGTAATGTAATCACCTTGCGTGAAACTAGGGAGGCACAATGGAAGCTCACCATTGTGATACAAGTTGCCACTGCAATAAAATGTATCCAGACCAGCATTAATAAACAGTATTTATTTGATGCCACAAACAGTTAAAATACATAGAAGTTATCGTGAAATCAATAAATAATCGGTGCATGTAGATAGTGTCAAAAATCTGTATTTTCCTCACTAAAACTTACAATGTCATCATAAATCAGAGTTTATGTTAAAATCTGTAGCAAAGAGTGTAAGATAAATCATACATCTTTATTTGTAATGAGGTCTATAGATCTCGTACACAGACATTTTGAAAAACCTTACAATTCTGATATGACATATGGACGACCATATAACTACATGGTCTTAGCATTGTTTTATATGATTTCATTTTTTCCATTGCATTTCCCCACTGTTATCCATTATTCAACAGCTTCAGAAATATTGGTTGGGTGATTGATTTGGGGGAAGGGACCAAACAGCGAGGTCATTATTGGTCCCATTGGATTAGGGAAGGATGAGAAGGAAGTCAGGCGTACCCTTTCAAAAGAACCATCCCAGCATTTGCCTGGAGCAGTTTGGGAAATTACGGAAAACCTAAATCACGATGGTTAGATTTGGGTTTGAACTGCTGTCTCCTCAAATGCGAGTCCAGTGTGTTAACCACTGCACCACCTCACACAATGAGAAATATTCTGATAATTGATGTTTTATATCTCAATATTACTTCACTATTGAGATGGAAAACAAGCCAACAAAGCTGTTCTTTCACGTACACAAATTAATATAATTACAGAACAACATAAGGAAAAAAAGAAGAGAATGTCATATGGGTTGTGCTTCAGTAATCACAATGCTGAAATAATTTGAAATGTAAAGCACCTTTATTGTGATGTGATGATTTATTTAACAAATGTAGATCCTACCATTATCTCAAGCCTCACAGTGGTAAAGACTGTTTCATCATTATCACAAAGATGTTCCACAGAGGACAGGTGTTCCATTTCATTGTACAGCTTGTTATTTAGAAAAGGGTTGTGATCCCATCCACACTGCAGTGGCATGTCATGTGCGTTCTCCACCTGGACCATTGTGATGTTTCCTGTACAAAGATTTCTGGCCTGCCATTATGTGTTTTGGCAGGGTATTGACAATTAGCTCATGCCTGTTGCATCAGCCTGCCTGCAATATGCCATCCACCAAGTGGCACCAGAGGCCTCTCTGGGAGCATATTCATGCTGATTTTGAGGGTCTGTTCCTTAACCCCTGTTGGCTTGTAACAGCTGATTCATTCTCAAAATTTCATCCCATGATTTGCTGCCCATACATGCCACCTGTGTCCGTGGCCCTCGGGAAGATTTCTTGTCAGAAGGAGTGCAGTATACTCTTGTGATGGACAAAGGCCCACAGTTTGTGTCTCAACATTTTGAAGATTTCTGTACAAAGAGTGAAATCCGGTACCTCCCTTTCAACCCCAGACATACATTCAAATCTCAGATGAAAAAATGTATCATTCAATCTTCTGTCAAGGAAGCCCTAGATTCTTGCGATCTTACAGGTTCATTGGTCACCAACCATAGTATAGCACAGCTGCTTCATGGCTGTGAACCACATACACTACTCCAACTGCTCCAGTTGGCACCCGTTCACCTGCTAGCGCCTGTCCTGCAGTGATTCGATCTGTGCTCCACCACAAGAGCTCAAGATTTTGGCCAGTGCCTTAAGTGAATACCAGTGGCCATCTGTTGCTGCTGAGTCTGTTACATCTGCGTCGTGTGCATCTCCAATAACTTGGTGTCACAACCCTATGACTAGCTCCGCCCACGTGTGAATGACCATGTGCCGGAGAACCCTCTGCCCCTGCAGCTGTCTCCACAATCTGCACCCCCCCCCCCCCCCCCAACATGGTCCACGACTCCTCCAGCTCCTGTGACACCATCATTCTGGGTGCCACTGCCACCAGACAGAGTAGTCAGTGCTGGGCCACCTCCAGTTCCACAGCCTCTATCACCAGTGCTCCCTTATGGTCTCTTGCATGGGAGAGAGCACTGCGCCTGTCCACACTCGTGCCATTTCAGACCATATTCTCCTGTGAGGGCATGACACCTGCTCCAGCAGTTGTCCCCTTCTGATCAAGGCATGAACACTTTTCCCCGTGAGGGAAGGAGTATTGTAATCCCACAGAGTGATCATGTGTAATCAAACAGTACATGCCCTCATGGCCTCGCATCAGCACAGATGGCAAGCACGGTGCCATGTGCAAAACAGCCTTATATAATCTGGCACGCTGGGCTCTCGGTCAGACTAATCTTTACATGATGCCATATGCTCAACTGTCAGACTCTGCATAACATATTCTATGGTTAAGTGTGATTCTACTGATTCTTACTTCGTTCACTGTGTATCCCTTAAAACTAAACTAAACTCCTCCCAAATAGGCCATGAAGGCCCAACGGTACTGACTGGCCACCATGTCATCGTCAGCCCGTAGGCGTCACTAGATGTGGATATGGTGGGGCAGGTGGTCAGCACATTGCTCTCCCAGTTGTATGTTAGTTTCTGAGACCAGAGCTGCTACTTCTTAATCAAGTAGCTCCTCAGTTTGCCTCACAAGGGCCGAGTCCACCCCGCTTGCCAACAGTGCTCGGAAGACTGGGGAACCGGTGTTACCACTGCGGCAAGGCTGTTGGCAGATTAAAAGTTGATGAGTGGGAATCTGATACTGTGTTTGTACAAAGTTACAACAGCATGCTCGAAGCACTCATCTACAGTGCCCTATCTTAGAATCCATTGGCAGAACAGTAATCTGGCATGAGGACACACACACACACACACACACACACACACACACACACAGTTCTATGGATAATCTTGATCAATCATGTTGAGTTCCACAGCTGACTGACAACAGTAATGGCCAATGAGAATCACCGCAGCTGTATTTATACACATTTCTTGTGTCACAATAAATAACATGGACAAAGCAACCGGTCACACAAAATTGACAACTGTTGAATGAATCTGCATGCATTTCTGGATGCAGTTTTCCCGAAAAAATAATTAAATGCAATGTTGGAAAGTCACTGGATTACCGCAAGTATCAGAGCATCTTCACAATGAAAAAGGGATATTTACAAAATAGCCAGAACAAG
This sequence comes from Schistocerca americana, assembly GCF_021461395.2. Classification (NCBI taxonomy): domain Eukaryota; kingdom Metazoa; phylum Arthropoda; class Insecta; order Orthoptera; family Acrididae; genus Schistocerca; species Schistocerca americana. The sequence continues at coordinate 393,676,319 of NC_060125.1, read as the reverse complement.
AAATGTTCAGAAATACTTTCATATTATACAAAATGGGGCGGAAAGAACTCCCTGACTTGACGGAGGAATTGTACAAAAACATTCAAAAAGTTTTTGAAAACTGTTCTCAGCATATCTTGCATTATTCCACTGGTGACATCTGTAATTGCCCTCTTAAGAGATTCCAAGGTCCTTGGTTCAGCCTTGTAAAGAACTCTGCTTTGAGGTATCCCCAAAGAACAAAACCACAGGGGTTCAAATTTGGCGAGCAAAGGGGCCATGGACCATCCCCTCGTAAGGAGATTAGGCAGCCGGGAAACTGTTCTCACAGAATTTGGCATGAACGATGTGAAATATGAGCCATGGCACCACCCTGTTGAAATTGAAAGGCTCATATTCCTCACCATACTTTTCCATTTTGGGGAGTAAAAATTTCTTCAGCATCTTACAATAGCGCACAGAGTTCACAGTAGAGGTTGCACCTAAAGATTCAAAAAAGTAAGGCCAAATAACGCATATGGAGGACACAGTGCTCCAAACTGTCACTTTGGCACATATATATGTCTGCTTGTGTCTGTATATGTGCGGCTGGATATGTGTGTGTGTGTGTGTGTGTGTGTGTGTGTGTGTGTGTGTGTGTGTGTGGGCGCGCGCGCGAGTGTATACCTGTCCCTTTTTCCCCCCAAGGTAAGTCTTTCTGCGCTCAGGATTGGAATGACTCCTTACCCTCTCCCTTAAAACCAACATCCTTTCGTCTTTCCCTCTTTCCTGATGAAGCAACTGTGGGTTGCGAAAGCTTGAAATTTGTGTGTGTGTGTGTGTTTGTGTTTGTTATTGTCTCTATCCCCCCCCCATGAACCATGGACCTTACCGTTGGTGGGGAGGCTTGCGTGCCTCAGCGATACAGATGGCCGTACCGTAGGTGCAACCACAACGGAGGGGTATCTGTTGAGAGGCCAGACAAACATGTGGTTCCTGAAGAGGGGCAGCAGCCTTTTCAGTAGTTGAAGGGGCAACAGTCTGGATGATTGACTGATCTGGCCTTGTAACATTAACCAAAACGGCCTTGCCGTGCTGGTACTGCGAACGGCTGAAAGCAAGGGGAAACTACAGCCGTAATTTTTCCCGAGGACATGCAGCTTTACTGTATGATTAAATGATGATGGCGTCCTCTTCGGTAAAATATTCCGGAGGTAAAATAGTCCCCCATTCGGATCTCCGGGCGGGGACTACTCAAGAGGACGTCGTTATCAGGAGAAAAAAAAAACTGGCGTTCTACAGATCGGAGCGTGGAATGTCAGATCCCTTAATCGGGCAGGTAGGTTAGAAAATTTAAAAAGGGAAATGGATAGGTTGAAGTTAGATATAGTGGGAATTAGTGAAGTTCGGTGGCAGGAGGAACAAGACTTCCGGTCAGGTGAATACAGGGTTATAAATACAAAATCAAATATGGGTAATGCAGGAGTAGGTTTAATAATGAATAAAAAAATAGGAGTACGGGCAAGCTACTACCAACAGCATAGTGAATGCATTATTGTGGCCAAGATAGACATAAAGACAATGCCTACTACAGTAGTACAAGTTTATATGCCAACTAGCTCTGCAGATGATGAAGAAATAGATGAAATGTATACCGAGATAAAAGAAATTATTCAGGTAGTGAAGGGAGATGAAAATTTAATAGTCATGGGTGACTGGAATTCGTCAGTAAGAAAAGGGAGAGAAGGAAACATAGTAGGTGAATATGGATTGGGGCTAAGAAATGAAAGAGGAAGCCGCCTGGTAGAATTTTGCACAGAGCATAACTTAATCATAGCTAACACGTGGTTCAAGAATCATAAAAGAAGGTTGTATACCTGGAAGAATCCTGGAGATACTAAAAGGTATCAGATAGATTATATAATGGTAAGACAGAGATTTAGGAACCAGGTTTTAAATTGTAAGACATTTCCAGGGGCAGATGTGGATTCTGACCACAATCTATTGGTTATGAACTGCAGATTGAAACTGAAGAAACTGCAAAAAGGTGGGATTCTAAGGAGATGGGACCTGGATAAACTGAAAGAACCAGAGGTTGTAGAGAGTTTCAGGGAGAGCATAAGGGAACAGTAGAAGAAGAATGGGTAGCTCTGAGAGATGAAGTAGTGAAGGCAGCAGACGATCAAGTATGTAAAAAGGCGAGGGCTAATAGAAATCCTTGGGTAACAGAAGAAATATTGAATTTAATTGATGAAAGGAGAAAATATAAAAATGCAGTAAATGAAGCAGGCAAAAAGGAATACAAACATCTCAAAAATGACATCGACGGGAAGTGCAAAATGGCTAAGCAGGGATGGCTAGAGGACAAATGTAAGGATGTAGAGGCTTGTCTCACTAGGGGTAAGATAGATACTGCCTACAGGAAAATTAAACAGACCTTTGGAGAAAAGAGAACCACTTGTATGAATATCAAGAGCTCAGATGGCAACCCAGTTCTAAGCAAAGAAGGGAAGGCATAAAGGTGGAAGGAGTATATAGAGGGTTTATACAAGGGCGATGTGCTTGAGGACAATATTATGGAAATGGAAGAGGATGTAGATGAAGACGAAATGGGAGATAAGATACCGCGTGAAGAGTTTGACAGAGCACTGAAAGACCTGAGTCGAAACAAGGCCCCGGGAGTAGACAACATTCCATTAGAACTACTGATGGCCTTGGGAGAGCTAGTCATGACAGAACTCTACCATCTGGTGAGAAAGATGTATGAGACAGGCGAAATACCCTCAGACTTCAAGAAGAATATAATAATTCCAATCCCAAAGAAAGCAGGTGTTGACAGATGTGAAAATTACCGAACTATCAGTTTAATAAGTCACAGCTGCAAAATACTAACGCGAATTCTTTACAGACGAATGGAAAAAATGGTAGAAGCGGACCTCGGGGGAGATCAGTTTGGATTCCATAGAAATGTTGGGACACGTGAGGCAATACTAACCTTACGACTTATCTTAGAAGAAAGATTAGGAAAAGGCAAACCTACGTTTCTAGCATTTGTAGACTTAGAGAAAGCTTTTGACAATGTTAACTGGAATACTCTCTTTCAAATTCTGAAGGTGGCAGGTATAAAATACAGGGAGTGAAAGGTTATTTACAATTTGTACAGAAATCAGATGGCAGTTATAAGAGTCGAGGGGCACGAAAGAGAAGCATTGGTTGGGAAAGGAGTGAGACAGGGTTGTAGCCTCTCCCCGATGTTATTCAATATGTATATTGAGCAAGCAGTAAAGGAAACAAAAGAAAAATTCGGAGTAGGTATTAAAATTCATGGAGAAGAAGTAAAAACTTTGAGGTTCGCCGATGACATTGTAATTCTGTCAGAGACAGCAAAGGACTTGGAAGAGCAGTTGAACGGAATGGACAGTGTCTTGAAAGGAGGATATAAGATGAACAACAACAAAAGCAAAACGAGGATAATGGTATGTAGTCAAATTAAATCGGGTGATGCTGAGGGAATTAGATTAGGAAATGAGACACTTAAAGCAGTAAAGGAGTTTTGTTATTTAGGGAGTAAAATAACTGATGATGGTCGAAGTAGAGAGGATATAAAATGTAGACTGGCAATGGCAAGGAAATCGTTTCTGAAGAAGAGAAATTTGTTAACATTGAGTATAGATTTAAGTGTCAGGAAGTCATTTCCGAAAGTATTTGTATGGAGTGTAGCCATGTATGGAAGTGAAACATGGACGGTAACTAGTTTGGACAAAAAGAGAATAGGAGCTTTCGAAATGTGGTGCTACAGAAGAATGCTGAAGATAAGGTGGGTAGATCACGTAACTAATGAGGAGGTATTGAATAGGATTGGGGAGAAGAGAAGTTTGTGGCACAACTTGACTAGAGGAAGGGATCGGTTGGTAGGACATGTTCTGAGGCATCAAGGGATCACCAATTTAGTATTGGAGGGCAGCGTGGAGGGTAAAAATCGTAGAGGGAGACCGAGAGATGAATACACTAAACAGATTCAGAAGGATGTAGGTTGCAGTAGGTACTGGGAGATGAAGAAGCTTGCACAGAATAGAGTAGCATGGAGAGCTGCATCAAACCAGTCTCAGGATTGAAGACCACAACAACAACAACATTGTCTCTATCAACGTAAGTTACAGAATCTTTGTTTTTAGATATATTTTTCCCACATGGAATGTTTCCCTCTAAAAAAAAAAGATTCTGTAACTTACCAAACGAAAGCGTTGGTACGTTGATAGAAACAATAACAAACACGAACACACACACAAATTTCAAGCTTTCATAACCCATGGTTGCTTCATCAGGAAAGAGGGAAGGAGAGGGAAAGACGAAAGGATGTGGGTTTTAAGGGAGAGGGTAAGGAGTCATTCCAGTCACGGGAGCGGAAAGACTTACCTTAGGGGAGAAAAGTGACAAAACCGATTGATGAAGATGAACATAAAAACGATTAATACATTAAAAATTAAATTGTTTTTGTTTTCAATTAATATATTTGTTGCTATAAATGTGTACATAAATTATTGTTAACATATGATCTGAGTTTTATATAGGTTTTCTTTTTTTTTTGAGTCAATTATATGCTTCAATACAAAAAAAACTGCGTTTTTCATTGAAAATCCAGTAATCTGATAATTTCTATAATCCAACATACCCCGGTACCATATGTGTCAGACTACAGAGACTCCACTGTACTTTCATCCACTAGCATCCCACAGGACAATATTCCAGAGAAACTCTAGAATTATATGTGGGGAGGCATCCCATTAAGCAGTTGGGAATGTTATGCACAGCCTGAACAGTACATTTATGCACTTAGGAAATTTATTACCAACTACTCATGTGCATCTGAGAGAGACACATACACTCACGAGCACAACACCAGAAGAAAAAACAATCTGCATTACCCTTTAACGAATCTAGCTTTGACATATAAAGGAGTGAATTATGCAGTTGTAAATCTCTTCCATAATCTACCCCTGGAATAAAATGTCTGACAGATAGTGAAATAGTTTAAATTTAGGAAAAGATATTTTCCCTTAACAACTCCTCCTATAATGTAGAGGAATTCTTCAATAAAAATAATTAGTCATGAACCTGGTGAAGGCATGAGATGGCACTTCTGATGGATAGCTGCAGCGGCACATGTTATGGTCCAAAGAATAGGCTCGAGGGCACTGGCGGGCAGTCTGGAGCCCAGAACTGAAGTGACCATCAAAGGGCTGAATAGTGACCTATGCACCCGTCAGCAGAGCTGTTCAGGTACCATGTCACAAGCATGCGACTGTGCAGATGCAAATAGGTGCCTGCGACTGCAGTGCAGCTTACTGTGACCCACATGCCATGTATCAACACAGCTTGCAGCCCCCAAATATACATTTTATACGCAGGGCTGGACCCCACCATATTTGACCATTACACTTACAATGTGCTTCACTGCCTAGACATGACCCCTGCAAGTTGTTTGTCAACTGAAAAGTCACTGAGCAATTTACTGCCTAACTTCCTACAGCCACAACAGCATATGGGGCTGCAAGCCACACTGATACATGCCGTTTGGGTCATAGTAAACAGCACTGCAGTCACAGGTATCTATTTACTTCCGCACCGTCAAATGTCCCTGTGACTAAGTGCCGGTACTCCTCCACTGACGGGTACTTAGATCACTGCTCAGCCTTCAATGGTCAGTTCATCTCTGGGCTCCAGACTGACTGCCAGCTGCCCTCAAGCCTAAGCTTCAAACCACAACACCCGCCTCTGCCATTATCAATCAGATGTACCTGCCTTCGCCAGGTTCACAGCCGCTGACCATATGTCAGCTGCTCTGGAAAGCCTCACTGCACTGGACCTGCAGCCTTCACCAGGATCACAGCTGCAGCCAACTGACAGCCATTCCAGAAGGCTCACTTCCTCAGCTAATCTCTACTAATAACAATTGTGGGCTTCCTCACAGTGCCCAGCGGTAAGCATCATTGTACATGGACATTCAGTTGTACTCATATGTGGACCTTTGTTCTCTAAAGCTGTAATGCGTTAATTTATGGTTAACAAAAGAAACAGTTGTTATTCCAACGTGCACATATCACCAATCGGCCAATCTGCATTCTTCTCTGCTGAGTGATTACACGTATTTTCCTGGAGGTATGTTTCATTGCAACTGCTCTAACTTTTATACATGCTGATAATCCTTCCTTTCATCTTTCTGCACTCCTATGTGCTCTATGTTTGTTCCATTGATACATAACGTTTCACAATATTTATCATGAATATGTTCAATGGAACAATAAGCAACTAAGGATTCAGACAGTTTTTAAGAGATCATTCAAGTGTAGGGGGAGAAACCATTGCCTATGGGTTTCTCTGTTTTTCTTTCTCTTTTATTCTGGTGACTTCACTCTGCAAAGCCCTCTCAATATGATGACTGGAGTACCCATTCTTATGAAACACATCACATGGATATTTTAATTCTAAGGCATGGCTCTCACTGATAAGCTATATGATCTTCTGAGCTACATCTTCAGGACAGCATTCTTTTGTGCTGAACGATTACATGCCATTTCTTACATGGAATAAAAGACTTTATTTCACTCTTTACATTTTTCACACAGCCTGAAGTTACCCATTTTGTTCTTATACCAACAAGAGCTGGGTGCAATATGTAGAGAATGGCTGACATAGGAGACAGCTGGAAATGCTACAGCGAATCAGCAGCATAGATTTAAATTGCAGAGGCAAAATAAATTAATGAGAAAAGTGCAGAGAACATCAGAGGGATGCTGATTACATCAGTGACTCAACACAAGCCAAATGGCCTCTATCTCAAGAAGTGGGTTTTGCCATAATTTTCCTCTAGTTTTGACCAGCACTATCTTCTGTAAGAATATGGGATTTCTTTAGACTCCTTATAAATATGGGGAAGGGGAGGATGTTGTTCAGAATGTATAACCTGGATGTAAAAATTATTATTAATATTACTGTTGTTAATATTATTTACTATTGCTCTACACAGAACAGAAATTTGCAGCTCTCTACTGAAAACTTGTACAAATTACAACACAAAAACCTATGCTGAAGGACATATGAATTGAACATTACAGATTCTCTCTACAATTTCAATGTGATTTAGTTCAACATTTCAAACAAACCTGTAAGCACGATAAAGCCACATATCAGATGTAGTACGATGGCTGTAGTCCTTAATTGGATATCTGGCTACACCAACACATGTCCCTTCATTTCCTTTATTTTCCTTCACTATCAGGAACTTCCACTGGTAGCAACCTGTATCGAATAAATTTTGTTATGCTGATGAAATGCTGACTGTATCACGTAAGGGATGAGCACATCTATGGGCTCCTGGAAGAAATTATTTAGTACAGCTTTCAATTTTTGTCACTCACTATGTTACTATCCAACCCACATACGTACATAGACTCCCAAATTCAAGTGTAACTAATAATAATACTTTTTTATAGAAGTACATGGTGGTCACAGTTTATTTCAGTCACCTTAATGATTAGGAATGACCTATTTTAACTTTCTCAGCATATCCTCCGGACAGTTATTCATCCTCAGTTTTCAAAAGAGATGCATGTGAGTTTGGAAGGGCAAGCACTGTCAACAGCCTTCGAAATGACTTCCAGGTCATATGAGGAGGTACAATTAAAATTTCACAAGAGAAATAATTCGAAAAAATAAAAAGATAATGAAAACAAAACAGACAATTATATTGTGTAAACATTGCAATATGTAGATCACTAAGTAACTAACAAGAGAGGTAAAAGTTGTACTAGCACTCAAGGAGTTGTTTAACCATTATCATACTTCAAGAACTGATTGGGAAACACAGATAGTTGTATAATGTTCTTGTGGGTATGCTATTGGGGCGTTGCATCTTTTTGGCACAACATTTCGACAATGTAGCTTGTTAATGTCATCAAATGTTCCTTGTATGCACAATTGAAAGGTTGAATGAGAAAAACACATAACTGTATAATGTTCACAGAGTTATGTTGCTAGTCTGGTACATTTTCTTGGCACATAAATATTTCTACAACATAGCTGATTGTCATCATCAGATGCTCCCTGACATAACGGGATGGTAGAGGGATTTCTCTTTCCTTTATACATACTAATTACCTATTCCACTCACTTTTCCACAATTCTAGCTTCAGTGCTTCAAATTCTGTCTACTCCCAAGCATTCCTCATGTAAGCAGGACATTCTGCCCATAGTCCAGTTCCACTGACAACGATGTTTGGGTGGTGAGTCAGTGGCAGATTTTCCAGTTTTTGCTTCAAATGGAACTTTCTATTGCTTTTGTATTCACGACTATGTCACAGCTTGTGAAACTATTGCTCTTTGATTGATTTTAAGGCTGGATCCCATAATTTGATCACATTATAGCCACTGTTTGTGTTGATAAGATATTCTTACAACTTAATGTCAATTATCTCCGTAATAATATTGTCCCAGAATCTTGGTATATACACTAGTATTCAGGGACAGCTGACTTGATTGGTTGTACTAGACGTGTGTAGCTTTCGTGCTTGCAGGATTGAGCCTCCCTCTTCTAGTTGTTTGGTCATTATGTGACATATCACACTGACACGGAATACTGTACATTCCGGGATTGTGGAAGCATAATTACTTTAATGATTATCAGTATACTGCTTGTCTCATTCAGTCAACATCCCACACATTTGAATATTTCTCAGATACTCAGCAGAGGGAATCATGCAGAAGGCACAATATTTTGACAAGATGACTTCTTGGCATCTTCAGGTGTTGCTGAGACTAACTGCTTTTTCCTGGGTACCATCTTTATATCCCCCCCCCCCCCCCCAAACCAACCACCTGCAACCTTTAGCCATCAGTCAAACGGCTCAGGCAATGGATTTGCTGTGGTGGTGGGATGGGGGGAGGGGGGGGGGGGAAGTGTGGTGTTGGGGCACAATCCAGGGCATCAGATGCAGGTCTCTGCTGGTGTAGTGACTATGTGTCCTTGTCTTCTTCATCTGCCTTGCTAGGAGTGGCTTTCCACCTCGATTGCTACTGGGCTTTGTCCCTTGCTCAATCCTGAGTCCCAGCCTTGCTTAATTGAAACCACCTCTATTTATAAGTTTGACATTAGCGAGATGTCTACAGCCTCTTTTAGAATATAATCCAAGAAGGAGGTGGACTTTTGCAACAACTTGGAGCCATTGTAATTCATGGTATGTCTGTGGGAGACACAGTGCTCAGCCACAGTTGACTTTGTTGACAGTTTGTTATCTGTGTGGCTCGTATATTCAGTGCCTCTCTCCTCTGTTGTCCAGATAGTCTGACCCACATATATTTTTCCGTGATGGTAAGGGGTGTGGTAGACTCTGTTTCCAGAGTCCTAGGCCATCCTGGATTGATCCTAACAAAGCTTTCGTCTTGGCTGGTGGGCAGATCATACACTTGACATTATGTTTCAGGGTATTCCTCTGACATTTGCTGATGTGTTCCTGATAGCAGACTGCAATTGGTGTTTGCTGTAACCATTTGAGTAAAGCACAGCTTTTACCTGGTGCAACTCAGCTGCTAGATTTTCAGGTCTGAGATTTTGTGTGCTCTGTGCTAGTGTGCTTAGGACTCCTTCTTGTCACATAGGGGTGCGAGGACGGGAGGTTTGCACATAGTAGGTGATGACGCCTCACAGAAAACTGTCAGTCATCAGAAATGCATCAAGATGGCAACACGTCAGCTTGCTGAAATATCGTGCCTTCTGGATGATGCTGATGCCAACCAGCTGAATTCCTGAGAAATATTCAAAAAGTTTCCTATGCTGGAAAAATCTAAAATCGCACATCAGATACCTTTACAAAGAGGAGATGACAGGAAAATGAAGAGGCTTGACAAGATTTGGAACATATTCCTTTGTCTTTCTGCTGAGATGAAAAGGAAACCAAACCATATCACCTTTTGCAGATCAGAACTCCAGCTGCCAACCATGTTATGAAAGAGACAGTCTGGCACTGGGGAGGAAGAAGATCCAATACACTCAATGCAGATTCGACAAGACCTCATGAAAACTCTTCATGCTCCACCTGTGAGTGGCATGAACACTCTCCCCTCACTAACAGGAGTCTATGATGCAGTTAGCTGGTCTCAAGCCAACAGAACATGGCAGTAGGCCCCTTGCCGACAAGCTGCTAAATATGAATTGTGGCTAAACCACCACAAGAACAACCTCAGAGAATGTTAATCAAATGTACAGAGAAAATAATTATGATGCTACCTTATCTATAATGCAAAAGGGACTAAATTCCGCACTGACAGGGATGACCCTAGCAACAGCAGAATTTATCATCATGGTGAAATAGGTTGCTCATGCACATCCACGGGATGCTGCAGAGGAAATATAATGTGAAACATGCCATACAGTTACTAGGGCCACTCCACTGAAGCCCAAAATCTCAAAGGAAGAGATAAAAGCACTTAAGCAGCTCTGAGAATATTCTATCACAGTCATCCTCTCAGCAGACAACGAAAACTGTACAGCCCTGCTAACATGTCAAGTATACAAAGAAAAACTGTTTAACTTCCTAGAGGGCAATGCCTACAGGAGAACTGAAGACAATCCTACCAATCAAGTGTAGAAGAAGACCATCAAACTTCTCCCCCACACATTCCCAGATAAGATGATGGTGAACAGACTCGATCAATGAGCAGCTGCACCACCTAAGCTTTACCGACTGCTTAAAAGTCCACGCAGAAGGAATGCCACTCTGCAATTGTTAGCAACAATGGCGCACCAACATTTGAATTAACAAAACATTGGACAGTGAAGCTCAGCTGCTTTGTGGGAAAATGCCAGCACTGTATGTGGAATTTGGTGCATTTCATCCAGCAACTCCACAGCTTCCAAATGGGCCAAGAAGACGTCACGGTGAATTTCAACAGGGTCTCTCTTTACAGGGTACCCCAAGGAGACTCCCTAAGCCTCACAGGAAAAAAGTTTGGGCCAGTGCTAATAAAATTGAATTTGTACTTATGTCAACCTACTTTCTGTTTGAAAGGAATTATTACTAACAAACAGATGGGGTAGTGGGGGGTGGGGGGGTGGGGCTGTCTGCTGTCACCAGTAGAGGCCAATATGTTTAAGGATGGACCTGAAGAAACAACCCTGGAGTCAGCAGTCTACAAGTCCTCGTGCTTCTGTGACAACTAGATGATGTGTTCGTACACTGGCTGCATGGATAACATCAGCTACAAGACTTACTCCAAAAACTGAATTCGCTGCACCAGAAAATCAAATCCATGATGAAGATAAAAGATAAGAATCAACTTCCATTTCTGGAAGTGCTCATCAGGTGAAGACCAGATGGCACACTAGGACACAGTTTCTACTGTAAACCAACACATACCTGTATAAAGTTGTACTTGTATGCCTCAGTTGTCATGTACCTTGTATGCCTCAGGTGTCATGTTTCTTCACAACATGGAGGTGTCTTAAGCACACCAGTCCACAGAATACGTAAAATCTTAGAGAATTAAAATCTAGCAGCAGAACTGCAGCACCTACAGACCGTGTTCCACACAAACTGTGATGCAACCTATAAGTAAAATGTGCCTTAAGAAGCAACCAAGACCACAGTCAACTGAGAGCGAAGAGAAACCTTTTCTGACAGCAATTATCCCATACATGAGGAACACAACAGCAAAAATCGGAAGAATACTCCAGAAACATAATGTCAAGTGTGCGGAAACACACTAGCCAAGGATGCTAGAAACCAGGAGTCTACTGCACCCCTTGTCAGTGTTGGAATATGTATGTACGCTACAACTATCCCACACCACACGAGATATGCAATGAGCATACATGCCTCACAGACAGTGAAGAGCCAACAAAATCTGCTATGACTGAGAGCTCCACCTCCCACGGACATGCCATGAATTGTGGTAGTGCCAAGATGTTGCAACAGTTCAACAACTTCTGGGATTGCATTCTTACAGAAGCAGCTGTAGAGATCAGGATACCCTGACAGACTAATACATAAAGGCAGTGGCTTTCATCCAACTAAGCAAGGCCTCTAACTCAGTCTTGAGCAAGGTCGAAGCACAGGGCAATCTACACTAACAATATGGCAATTAAATAAGCTGAAGATGCATAGTTGCCATGCCAGCAGATGGAAACCCACTTCCATCATGGCAACTGAAGAAGCCGAGGACACTAGCAGAGATCTACATCCGGTGCAACTGAAAACCCTGGAAGGAGCGTCGACATCCTGCTTCCTCCACCACCATGACCACACCTGGCTAGCGGTAGGCTGCGAACAGAGGGGATGTCTTGCCTTCCAGATGATGCCATCTGGATGAATACCCAAGAAACATTCAAAATTTTACTTCACCATGAAAACCTTAAATCACACATGCCAACCATATGATGCATTCTTTTTAAGGATACTACTGGTTTTTGAAGATACTGATTCAGCTTAACAGAGGTTTGCACCCTTTTCTTGTGGTAACTCCATGCTGCAGCACTCTCTTAATCTGAGAGTTGAGTACCAATTCTTGTGGAAAATGTCCCATAAATATTTTAATTCAAAGGCAAAGCTCCTGCCACCTGATAAGCTATGTGCTCTGTGGGCCAAAGTCCTCAGGACAGCCTCTTTCCTTGCGGAGCAATGATAGCTCTTGACCTTGAAGTACAGGTCAGTGTGTATAGGCCTCATGTGTATGTTATTGTCTAGTGAACCATCTGACCTCAGCTCCACAATGATGTCTTAAGAATAGTAGGTTCCATCTTTCAAAAATTCCATCACAAGCCACATGTTGTGGTGACGTGACTTGAGGTGTTGTAAGAAGATGTTAACCAGCTCCATATGACCCTACAACAAATATGTCATCAACAAAGACAAGAAGAAATGGCTACATTTATATGTGGATGATTTATTGGAACTGTTCCTTGCACAGGTTCACAACCATTGTGTGACACAAATGACCCATGGCTACACCCTCGGTTTGTTCACAATACTACCCGTTATAGAGGAAATATGTCAAGGTCAATATGTGCTTGAACAGGCCTATCATGGCAGAAGCACACAGAATGGATCTTCTTAATGGCATATGGTGAATAAGGATCCTATATCAAAACTGACAATGCTGTCAGCATCTGTGATCTGTCATTCCTGCATATATTTGATGAAGTATGGTGAGTTCTGTGCGTAATGACAGCTGTTTATGACAAGTGGTCTCAGCACGGTGAAAAATTTGCAAGTTGAGCACCAATGTTGTTTACTATGGGGCATAGTGGGACCCTTTCCTTATCCAATTTTTATAATCTATGGGACCATGGTGGTACCAGTACCCAAGTATGAAAGCTTTTTATCGTCTTTTTTTGGTAGGCCTGAGACTTCTTGTATGCTCTGTTGGTCAGGCCACTTTCCAGAAATTATTATGAAAGGTCATCCAATTTGAAGACCACTTCCTCATAATTTTGACACTACATGATGGCTGTGGAACTGTCTTTGTCAGGACCCATGAGCATAATGCTGCCAGTTTTCTGCAGTTTATAGAGTGCTGCCATTTCCTCTCTTGAAAGGTTGGGTTTAGGTCATTTTGCCTTGGTCAGTTTATGGAATGTCTCACAATGAACCACTTCTGCTGTACTTCTGTATGTTTCTGTCCAGTACTTTCATTGCAAAGTTAACTAATTCCCTACTTCCCAGATATAAATACTGCCAGAAAAATGCAAAACATCAAGGACTTTGTTCAGTGGCACAAGGGAATAATATATTCACACTAAGGGGTAGTAATGTGAGTAATTTATTTGTCACGGTCATCAAAAATGAGATGGCGCTCAAGAGGACTGTCTGTGCACTCTCTGTGTTGCCTCCGCAGGCAGTAATTGTGCTGAGTTTAGAGGTGAACAATGTATGGAACACTGATTTGATGGTACAACCACACACACTCACAAGTATTTACTCCTGTTGAACATCTTCAGCCATTTGAATGTGGTCATATTGTGGGTCTGCAGGAAGCTGGATGGACATATCGATGGATTGGTTTAAATGTTAGGCATAATGTGTAGGCAGTGTCTCAATGCTTTCAACAGTGGTCTGCAGACCAGATTCTGGATGTCCGTGTAGTACCAATGCATGCCGAGATCGAAAAAATGCGTGAGCAGTAGAGGCCAACTCAACATGCAATCTGGACACTTGTTGGACCTGCTGTGCCATCAGGGACTACTGGGAACCACCTGCTTGCAAGAGGACTGAGAACATGTGTAAATCTGGCCATGATACACTGATGCTAGGACACCACCAAGTGTGGCTGTGGTGGCGAACCTATTTGTGAAACATTTTGAAGAAGAAGCCCTACAGTTATTCACATATAAAACTGCCCTTTCCTCCAGAGATGTTGGTGGCAAATTTGTCATTTTCCCAAAAGATATGGAGAAACTTAATGAGTTAATGCAACACCTCAACTGACATCATGACAATATCTTGTTTATGATGGAGTTAGAGACAGATGAATAGCTACCATTCTTAGACGTCTTTGAAGCCATGGTTAGGTGCTTCACTTGGACACACGATATACTGAAAAACTACACACACTGACGGAGATTTGCACAATGTAGAGTACAATACACATAAATAATACTGAACATGATATAGATCTAGGTTTCATTTTTCATAGTTAATCTTTCAATTATTATACGCTACAGTTTAAAATTGTACCCGTGATCTAGGGGCAGAGTCTTTGATTAGTAATCAAAACATACTCAGTCCCAGGTTCGAAACCCACTGCTGCTTAAATTTTGATTAATAATAAGCATTGGCGGCCGAAGACTTACGAAATAAAAAGTCATTCTCATTCTGCCAAAAGGCATGTCAAAGAGGGCGCAAAAGTGGACAGAGGTCCAGGGCACTCCCTTGCCCTTGGTGTGGGAAACTGCCTCTAAAGGCAGAAGAATCAGCAATGATCAATGGCATGAGGATGCAGAAGGCAATGGAAACCACTGCATTAAAGACATGCAACACATATCCATATGACATGGGCCTGTAATTGATAAAGTGTCATGATGATCTCTCCATTGGCAAAAGATTCTGGAATAGTGACCCCCCCCAATCCCCCAAATTCAGATCTCAGGGAGGGGCTGCCAAGGTGGAGGTGACCATGTGAAAAAGACTAAATGAACAACAAAAGGATAACATTCTATGAATCGGGGCATGGAGTGTTAGAAGCTTGAATGTGGTAAGGGCAGCTAGAATATCTGAAAAGGGAAATGCAAGGGGCCAATCTAGATATGGTAGGGTTCAGTGAAGTGAAATAGAAAGACAACAAGGATTTCTGGCCAGATAAGTATAAGGTAATATCAACAGAAGCAGAAAATGGTATAACGGGAGAAGGATTCATTATGAACAGGAAGGTAGGGCAGAGAGTGTATTACTGTGAATAGTTCAGTGAAAGGATTGTTCTTATCAAAATTGAAACAAACAGATACCGACAACGATAGTTCAGGTATACATGCCGAAATCAAAAGCTGAAGATGAAAAGATAGAGAAGGTATATGAGGATATTGAAAAGGTAATACAGTATGTAAATGGGGATGAAAATCTAATAGCCACGGGGGACTGAAATGCAGTTGTAGGGGAAGGAATAGAACAAAAGATTACAGGAGAATACAGACTTGGGACAAGGAATGAAATAGGAGATAGACTAATTGAGTTCTGTAATATACTTCAGCTAGTAATAGCAAATATTCTATTCAAGAATCACAAGAGGAGGAGGTATACTTGGAAAAGGCTGGGTGGTACAGAAAGATTTCAGTTAGATTACATCACGGTCAGATAGAGATTTCAAAATCAGATACTGGATTGTCAGGCATACCCCCTGGAGCAGATAAAGACTCAGATCACAATATAGTAGTGATGAAAAGCAGGCTGAAGTTTAAGACATTAATCAAGAAGAATCAATATGCAAAGAAGTTGGATACAGAAGGACTGAGGGATGATAAGACACGCTTGAAGTTCTCTAAGGCTATAGATGCAGCAATAAGGAATAGCCAGTAGGCAGTACATTTATAAAAAGGGGCATCACAAAAGTTGGAAAGAAAAACATACGTACAAAGAAGGTAACTGCAAAGAAACCATGGGTAACAGAAGAAATACCTCAGCTGACCGATGAAAGGAGAAAGTACAAAAATGTTCTGGGAAACTCAGGAATACAAAAGTACAAGTCACTGAGGAATGAAATAAATAGGAAGTGCAGGAAAGCTAAGATGAAATGGCTGCAAGAAAAATGCGAAGAAATCGAAAAAGAAATGATTGTTGGATGGACAGACTCAGCATACAGAGAAGTCAAAACAATCTTCAGTGACATTAAAAGCAGGTATGGTAACAATACGAGTGCAACAGGAATTCCACTGTTAAAGGCAGAGGAGAGAGTGGATACGTGGAAAGAATACATTGAAAGCCTCTATGATGAAAAAGATTTGTCTGATGTGATAGAAGAAGAAACAGGAGTCAGTTTAGAGGAGATAGGAGATCCAGTAATAGAATCAGAATTTAAGAAAGCTTTGGAGGACTTAAGATCAAATAAGGTACAAGGGATAGATCACATTCTATCAGATTTTCTAACACCATTTGGGGAAGTGGCATCTAAATAATTATTCATGTTGGTGTGTAGAATGTATGAGTCTGGCGACATACCATCTGACTTTTGGAAAAGTATCATTCACGCAATTACGAAGACTGCAAGAGCTGACAAGTGGGAGAATTATTGCACAATCAGCTCATGCATCAAAATTGCTGACAATAATAACATACAGAAGAATGGAACAGAAAGTTGAGAGTGTGCTAGTGAGCATCAGTTTGGCTTTAGAAAAGGTAAAGGCATGAGAGAGGCAATTCTGCATTACAGTTGACAATGGAAGCAAGACTAAAGAAAAATCAAGACACATTCATAGGATTTGTCGACCTGGAAAAAGCATTCAATGATGTAAAATGGCACAAGATGTTCAAAATTCTGACAAAAATAGGGGTAATCTATAGGGAGATATGTGTAATATACAATATGTATATGCATCAAGAGGGAATAATAAGAGTGGACAACCAAGTACGAAGTGCTGGGATTAAAAAAGGTGTAAGACAAGAATGTAGTCTGTCGCCCCTACTGTTCAATCTGTACATCAAAGAAGCAATTTTGGAAATAAGAAAGGTTCAAGCGTGGAATTAAAATTCAAGGTGATACGATTCACTCATGACGTTACTGTCCTCAGTGAAAGTAAAGAAGAATTACATGATCTGCTGAATGGAATGAACAATCTAATGAGTAGAGAATATGGATTGAGAGTAAATCGAAGAAAGACAAAAGTAATGAGAAGTAGCAGAAACAAGAACAACGAGAACTTAACATCAAGATTAGTGGTTACGAAGTAGATGAAGTTAAGGAATTCTACTACCTAGGCAGCAAAATAACCAATGATGGACAGAGTAAGGAGGCCATCAAAAGCAGACTAGTACTGGCAAAAATTGCATTCCTGGCCAAGAGAAGTCTACTAGTATCAAACATAGGCCTTAATTTGAGGAAGAAATTTCTGAGAATGAATGTCTCAAGTACAGCATTATATGGTAGTGAAACATGGGCTGTGGGAAAACCAGAACAGAAGAGAATCAAAGCATTTGAAATGTGGTGCTACAGACAAATGTTGAAAATTAGGTGGATTGATAAGGTAAGGAATGAGGAAGTTCTGTGCAGAATCTGATAAGAAGAAGGGACAGGATGATAGGACATCTGTTAAAACATGAGGGAATGACTTCAATGGTCACAAGACTGATGTGTGTGTGTGTGTGTGTGTGGTGGGGGGGGGGGGGGGGGGGTGAAGAAGTGAAGAAAGCTGTGTGATACCTCTTAATATCATGTCAGCACACTTTTTTTTCCAGTCGACTACAGCAACTCAGCATGGCATGGAGTCAACAAGTTGTTAGAAGTCCCCTGCAGAAATACTGAGCCATGCTGCCTCTAATGCCATCCACAACTGCGGAAGTGTTGCCAGTGTGGGATGTTGAGCATGAACTGAGCTCTCAAATATGTCTCATAAATGTTTCACAGGATTCATGTTGGACGATCTGGGTGGCCATATCATTTGCTCAAACTGTCCAGAATGTTCTTCAAACCAATCATGAATAATTGTGGCCCGTCTACAATTCCATCGGCATTTAGGAATATGAAGTCCACAAATGGCTGCAAATGGTCTCCAAGTAGTCAAACATAACTGTTTCCAGTCAGTGATCGGTTCAGCTGGACTAGGGGACCCAGTCCATTCCACATGAACATAGCCCACACCATTATGGAGCCAGCACCATCTTGCACAGTGCCTTGTTGACAACTTGGGTCCACGGTTTTGTGGGGTCTGCGCCACACACGAGCTCTAGCATCAGTTCTTACCAACTGAAACTGGGACTCATCTGACCTGGCCACATTTTTCCAGTTGTCTATGACCTAACTGATGTCACAAGCCCAGGAGAGTCACTGCAGGTGATGTTACGCTGTTAACAAAGGCACTCGCATCAGGCTTCTGCCGCCATAGCCCATTAACTCCACATTTCACCATAAGCCTAACAGATCTGTTCATCATGTGTCCCACATGATTTCCAGAGTTATTTCACACAGAGTTGTTTTTCTGTTAGCACTGACAACTACACACAAACACTGCTGCTCTAGGTCGTTACATGAAGGCCGTTAACCAATGTGTTATCGGTGGTGAGAGGTAATGCCTGAACTGTAATATTCTCAGCACACTCTTGACACTGTGGATCTCAGAATATTGAATTCCCTAATGATTTCCAAATTTGAGTATTCCGTGCATCTAGCTCAAACTATCATTCCGTGTTCATAGTCTGTTAATTCCCGTCTTGCAGCCTTAATCACATTGAAAACCTTTTTACGTGAGTACAAATGTCAGCTATGCCAATGCAATGCCCTTTCGTACCTTGCGTATGCAGTACTACTGCCATTTGTACATGTACATATCGTTATCCCGTGAATTTTGTCCTTTTCTCTTCTCAGTGTATTGCTTCACAGCACTGCAATAGTGCTATTCAATTATATTCATTTTTCAGTATTTTTCCTTTTTATTGTACTCATCCTACAAATCAAATACTCATGTAAGTCAAATAGTAATAAGGATATGTAAAACTTTATTATTGACATCAAATAATTAACATAATTTTAGCTTGTTTGAGATAGCAACTGCTTTTTGAGTCATTATAGCCTGTGATGTTGTCTTCAGCATTGGAAGACAAAACATTGGGCAGGACCATGGTCTAATGTCCATAAAACAAAATTCGTCAAAAAGAGCTCAGCGTTACCTGATGTTATAGCAGTGTCTCCTAAACCATAACCTCTTCCACCAGGTGCATGAACTAAAGTCTGTCTGCCTTCAACAGTACAACAAAAGCATTTCTCAGGATCAAACCCAACTTCTTCAACAGGAATGTTCCCATCACTTGGATCAGCTTCTTGCCACGAATTTCCTGTAAAATACCACAAATCATACATATGATTGTTAAGTTCAAAATGTGACAAAATGGAAGCAGATAAAGATCCCACATAATTTTATTTTAAGAATTCCAGGAAGCTGTTATTATCACACAGATGTTTAAAGAAAATTACATCTAAAATATGGTAATCACTTAAATGTTTACCCTAGACAAATGTGTTTCCAAAGTTTAATTACTCTACATTAATTAGTTTTGTGGTGTTGTGATTTTCTTTTCCCATCAGCATATTTGCATACTAACCAATGCAGCACTGTCACACATGAATTTAATATTCACTCTTCAACACACACTCAACTGCTGATCTAAGAAGATACCCTTATTCTTAATAAACTTTAATTTTCATTTCTATATACTTCAAATATCTTGCACAGTACCCCATAGTATGGCCATGTAACTTTCCAAGAATATCAGAACAGTCAGTTCTTTCTTTCTGACTGAAATCATTTTATACATTCATGGTCAAACTAGGTCATTCAATTCCTCCAGTAGCTCACCAACTTTTCCAGAGAAAATTTATTTAGAATTATGCAAATATTACTGCACTTTCTTGAAGTGGAATTCTGCACTGCCAACGGTTCACTTCTACTTTCAGTCTACATTTAACCAATTAACAAGGACAAATACTCATCAGCTCTCTCTTTTGCAAAAAATTTTATTCCCGAAATCCTTAAATTTCTCTGCAGAGAAATTTGTCATAACATGTTAATTATCACATCAAACTGTTAGCACCTACATAATTTTCAAAGACCTTCAGATCAACTTGTGTCACTGTATCTACATCTCACTTTTGCTATTCACATAACATATCAAGAAATTATTTACTTCAATTATAAAGCAAGGCAAATTGCAAAACTTATCTTTAATTTTTGAATATGTAAAGCTTAAGTACAAAACACACATGCATTCTATCTTGTACACTGATGTTCCTTTGAAAGGTTACTAAGGTTTTTCTATTGCTACTGCCCTACATAGTCTGTCAGTTTTCTTCATTCTATTCAAACAAAATCAAAATTTTAAACTTAATCAGTTAAGAATGCCCTTAATAGTTTCTTAACACTTTAAATGTACTCCATTAACAGTTACACGTCTTGAGTGTCACTATGTCAAAATTATGCAACTTAACATTTAATTAAATTTAAAAAATCAATGCATTTAATTTTATCATTTTTAGTCATTAATACTGTTATTGACATAGTCTCCCTGGGACTAACATTAATATATTCATGATGATGATGATGATGATGATGATGATGATGTGATGATGATGATGATGCTGATGATTAAACTCTAAGGATGTGGACTAAATTAGTTACAGAAATACCACAACATACTACTTTTTATGTAATTTATGCTAACCTTGAGTTTTTAGTTGAAACAATTTCTTTTGAAGTTGCCTCTGTTTTTCTAAGGCCTGCCGCTCTGCTACAGTCTGTGGGTAGCTCCACATGTTTGATGATAACTGACTGAACAGTTCACGTACCACCTGACACACAAGCAAAAGCAACGAGGCATAGAGATTAACACTTCATAATTTTCTTTATTCGTGCGAATAAACATACAAAACAATAGGCACAATTGAATCGAATTTTTGTTGTTAACTGTAGCAACTATTAACACTGTTACTTCAAATTTACATTGACAATAAGAGGATACAACCTTGTGCATTCTGTCAAATAACATACAAGATAAGGTGATACCAGACTTTTGTGATACTTTGTTGAAAAGAAGTCTCTGTGCAAAACCTGCCTAAGAGATTAAGATTTTGGTGAGATGATGTACAAATAGATCCCACTATGCCCATTGTGTCACTGGACAGGCTTATGCTGTACCAAACTTAGACCATGCAGAGGCATCATGTGGAAACATGGAAATAAATGTTAGTATATCTCATAAACATGGCAGGGCATAATACTAACCAGTGAGATAACTAATAAAAATCATGCTGCAACATTCACAGAACTGTAGGCTGATATTTTAACTGAAACAACTATCTTCAGACTTCAGCATATACAACAAAAATATATATAATTAATGAAAAGTTCTATAAATTCACAAAAGAATATCAGTCATCATACAAACAATAGTTGTACAAAGTTGATGTACTAACAGTAACACACTTTGCTGAAAGTTTAATTAGTAGGACAACAACCAAAATGACAAAAATAGGTGTCATATTATACTTGTATCAGTTACAGATGTCTCTTGCAAACCTGTTGCTGGACAAATTCTGCAGGGCTTCTCATATTATAAGTTCTAATGTAAGTAAAAGTATTAAATACTAGAATCACCATTGCAGACAATTCATCAACTCATTGGGAAAATATGGAATTAAGTGAAAATTTGTTCATATAGATGAATTTTTACATCAAAGATATCTGGCCTCCAAAAAGAAAAAAATTCCACAATGATCAGTTGTTCAGCATGAAACATCAATTGCAAAGGCATTGTGGGAGAAATGGAATTAAGTAATGTAGTCAAGACAAACAAAATGGACGGAAAGGAAACACAATATATATCAACAAAATGGAGCAACAACCACTGTTTATTACGTATTTAAACTTAGAACATAAGTGAGTAAAAGGTACATGACTAACAAAACCCAATTAATAGCAACATAACACTCAACCATACATCTGTTGTGAGCAATGTGAACAGTAATTGCTGCATCAGTTTTAGATCCTGAGCAGCTGCCCCTCTTTCACACATCTTTCCATGCCATAATCCTACAAGACAATGTCCAACAAAATGTTGTTTGAGATGTGTGATAAAAAACACTTTGCTTTTTAGACCTGCTCATTCATCTGAAATATAGTCCATCAAACATATCTGGAAGATGACTGGTCGGCTAATGGTTCATCCTGATAGCTCAGCTTTGTAGACCCAGACATCACACCAATTCTGATTTCCTGCCTCAATTGTACAAGACTGTGACTGCATCATCTGGGGTTTTTGCTTCCTATGGAATATTCAAAGTCAGATAGCATGTTATGCTGTTTAATTTTTACAATTTGTGCCTTCTAATGTACCATAAGCATGACATAAACCTCATTTCAGTTACATGGAATCTCACTGGTGTTGCAGCTTTAACCAACATTATAGAGTACATACACACTGATGAGCAACTTAATAAGACATGAACCTTTCACAGTGTGAAGTATCCCTTTTCAACCTGAAGGTGGTTCTAACTCATTGTTGCATTCAATCCACAAAATAATGGAAGCGTTTGGAAGCCATACTAGTCAATGATAACACATATTAGTACACAATAAGATTAAGGCTAGGTGTCCTCATGGGCAAGGAAGGTGTGTTCGTATGTTTGGAGCTATTTTGCACTATATGAAATCACTGGGGAACTATACATTGATGGTTTGAATGCAAAGTGAGTGCACAGGATACATCCTGTATTATACATAGAACATTCTTAAACACTCTCTCTCTCTCTCTCTCTCTCTCTCTCTCTCTCTCTCTCTCTCTCTGTTCACTGCACTGATGTTTGAGTTCTTCCTTCTCATATTGTTAAAACGGTCACACTAAATATATCAAATGGGAAATTAAATTTTTAAAATCACCAGGTGCCAGAGTAGCTAGCTAGTAGACCAGGAGACCAAATTTCTAGTACTACTGTCAAAAACACTTCAAGTAGAAAATAGTAATCCAGCTTTTGGAACCTCATGTTTGTTCTTCAGGAAGGAAAGAGGGATGTGTTTGGAAAAGTAGCCTACACCACATGGGCTATTCGAATGACTCCACCTGGTACTATTGATACTAGTTTCCCTGAACTTTTGAGAGGGCCTTGTTCCAACATATACTCACACTTAATGTCCATTAAAAGACAATAATTCTCCTTTCTTATTTTTTTATTGTTATTCTTCTTGTCATATTTACTCAGTTATTTACTGTATTACTTTTTACTTTTATAGTTTTGAACCCCCCCTCCCTCCATCCTTCATCACTCTTTAGTTTTTGTCATATATCTATTTCCACTTTCCTCCTATTTTCAGTCACACTATTCACTTCATTTCTCTTTACTCTTCCTTGAAATTTGTCTTTACTTCTCACTCTGTGGATCTATCATCTTTGGACTGAAGCTGGTACAGTGCTTACCAAAGTACTGTCTTTGACTTCCTAATCTCTTCGACACCTCCGCCTTCATCACTGCATCACCACATCTACACAACTATCCCTTATTCCTTCTTCAGGAAGGAACTAACAGTTCCACAGAGTAGGACAGTAGCTATCACATGTGTTTAGAATTTTACCTCCTGAAGGTTTGTTTTGGCCAGAAATTCTGTTTTATTGCAATTTCAAAGAAAGAATGTAAATTTTTCCAATGATCATCTACTACATTCCTGTATAAAAATAACAACTTACAAGAACAATTTTGTGCTTGAATAACATACGCTTCATATTTTTCTATTATATGCAGAGCACAACCTGAGTCTTGGCAAGAACAAAGGGCCCAGAACTGACATGATATTCTTTAACAGATCGCCTCCATAACTGAATGGTTAGCATTGCCACTTTTGGTGTAGAACAATCCACGTTTGATTCCTGGCACCTCTCCAGACTTTTTCTGAGGTAGGATGGTATAGATCGGAATCCACTCAGCCTTGTCAAGCCAAATGAAGAATTCTTGAATAAACAAGCAGTGGCATCATCAGGATTCATCTATTGGCAAAAACGGCTGCTGGAAGGACTGGGTATTTGCTGATCACTTACCCCCACCACACATGGCTTCTTGTATTGTCTGGTCGGCAGCAGTCTGCCACTCAGAACTTGCCCAAAGCCTAATACTTGAATGGCGATAGTGGGATACTTTAATAACCTGACATTAAAATCTAGTTTCTCTTGTACATGAGCTTAGTGGTTTACCTCTACACCACATTGCTGAATATTTTAGCTCTACTGCAGATCTTTCATAACCAGATTAAGCAATACATCGCCCTGCTACTTCTCCTTTCTTTCACATTACCTCATAATCAATAAAAAATTTAATAACGAACAACAAAGGACACATACTGATCACTCTACAACCTCAAGCATCAGAAGGAAAAGAATTAACATTATTTATAATGTTGAAACAAACATACTGTTACCTGCTCTTTGTACTCTGACCCATGTATATGAGCATCCTGGGTAGGAAGAACAGCTTCAAGTAAAGCAAGTGCAAGAAGGCGCGGACGAAGCTGACCCATACACCGCTGACCACCTGCTGCTTCCAACAAAGATGATATCCAGCGGGGAGCAGCTAGGAGGCTACGTAATGGCAATGTGCCACAAATGTGTCTTGCAAGCACAAGGAAGTCACCAAGAGCTCGTTCCACTGCTGCTCCCATACCATTCCCTGCACCATCATCGTCACATGCCTGCAGCAAAGTCGTAAGTTGTCCATGCAAGGCATCCACAACAGCAGAAAGTGTTTCTGGACGAAGGGACCAGGCATGGACTCTATGTGAGAGAAAAAGTAGAAAATATTTATCACTCTTCCCAGCAATCTCTACCAAAATGCCAAACATTTTAATTGGACCTTTTTCCATTGACTACTTTGCTTTTATGTTAATCTCTTTCTCTGATTTTATTTGTAAAACTTTACACAGATATAAGAGACTGTAAAGGATTCAAATTAAAGTAAATGCCTGTAATTGACTGTCAAGTAATGATCTGTGGGAAAGTGAGAAGAGAAATTTGGCTAGGAATTAGTAACCAATGCTGGAATATTAATTTTCTGACACAAACATTTTGTCTTGCTCTAATGTGCCAGCTTAACTATTGAAAATCTACTTTAGTAACAGGACATTATCATTAAACAATGGAAATTTCAGGTTGGAATATCAACAATGTAGGAAAAAATACATTGCTTCTTACTGTAAAGATGAAACATTAAGTTGTAGACAGGCACAATTAAAAGACATTTTCATGTGACCTTTCACTCATAGCCTCTGTCAGAAAAAGGAAGAGAAACACTCACCATTTATGCACACCTCACACACACGAGACCGTGAATTCCAACAGCTCGGACCAGAATGCCAATGTTAATCTCTTTCTTTAATTTTATTTGTAAAGCTCTATATAGATATAAGAGACTGCAAAGGATTCAGATTAAAGCAATTGTTTATAACCGACTGTCAAGTAATTATCTGTGAGAAAGCGAGAAGAGGAATTTGGCTATGAATTAATAACCAATACTGAAATATTTGTTTTATGACACAAACATTTTGTCTTGCTCTAATGTGCTACCTTAATTGGCATTCTGGTCTGAGCTGCCTGAGTTGGTGGTCAAGTGTGCATGAGGTGTGCTTGCTTGTGTGTCTGTTTCTTTCTCTGGTGAAGGCTGTGGACAAAAGCTTATGTGTAAGTATCTTTTAATTGCACCAATCTGTAGCTTAACATGTCATCTTTATGGCAAGAAGTAACCTATCTTTTCCTGCATTGTAGGCCCTACCATTAGGTGTGCCAGGCGTTCAATTCACAGCTTCATGGCTCTTTGGGAAGACATCTTGTTTAGGAGACATCTTGTTTATAACAACATAAGATGATAACAAAACCATGCACAAAACACACACACACACACACACACACACACACACACACACACTTATATCATGCACACTGAATGAACTTTGGGGCATCTGCAAATACACCTGGTATTATCATTTCTTTTTAAAGCAGTTGTCATTCACATTCAAAAAAGTTTGCATCTCTGTATTTAAATGTGATGACTACCATATGTACAGTTGCACGTCTATTCACCAAACATAGGAATTCTGTACATAAAGAAATGTACATTTGTCAGTCATATACCTTTTATTACAAAATACTTGTCAAACCAAAACCACTGTAAAAGAATATAATGGTAATATTGAACACACAATATGTTGCCATTTTGTTTCTTTCCTGACGCAGTAACATTTAAATGTTAACAAAGAAAGAGTGCAGAATGTCACTCAAATTATTCTAATATGAAGAAAGATTGGAAAGTAATGCACAATAATTTTATTACAGAAAAATTTTATAAGTAACAAAATAAAAAAAATCGCAAATTAATTTACATCTTTTACCTACTTTTCTACATAGTTACCAATTTCCTCAACACATCTCTCCCTTTGTGATACCAGTTTCAATATGTCCTGTTCATAGGAGTCTGTTCGGTTGTAGTATGGCCGTGTGCGGTCTGCTGATTTCACTTCTGCATATGTTGCAAAGTGTTGACCGGCCAGGATTTTCTTCAAAGAACTAAACAGATGAAAGTCCAATGGTGCATTGTCTGGACTGTATGGTGGATGCTAGAGCATCTCCCACCCAAATTTGGCAATTTTCTCATTAACAGGAGAAGCAATATGAGGGCGAGCACTGTCATGAAGAAGTTTGACAAGGTCAGCATTAATGTTGTGGCGTTTGTTATAAAGGGCATGACGCAACTTAACCAAAGTTTTAATGTAAGCTGTAGAATTCACAGGTCCTGTGTTCAGCAAAGTCCACCAGTAACACACTATGTATATTCCAGAACAATGTCACAAGCTCTTTCCTAGCAGATTGAGTCACTTTGAACTTTTTTCATAAGCAGTTTGTTACCACGGCACAGAGCCCGCTTGGTTTCGGGCGTGAACTGATATCCCCACAACTCATCACCAGCGATGATTCATTTCAAAAAGTCATGTCCTTTTCCAGCATAGTGCATTAAGTGGTCCAAGCTTGTCATCATTCTCTTGCCCTTATGGCTGTTTGTCAGGTTCTTAGGCATCCGGCAAGCACCAACATTATGAAATTTCAATGTGTCATGAACAATATTATATACTGCACCATAGGAAACATTGCTCTGCTGTGATAAGGTTTGCTATTGCACACACCTGTCATTCAAAATTGCTGCCTCGATGGCTCTAACTTTCGGCAAGGTTGCAGCTGTTACTTGTTGCCTGGAGCATGGAAAATCACAAAGGTTCCACAATTTATACCACTTGGAGACACTGCCACAGTCCAAAAGGCCATCCCCATACATGCCAAGCATGTCCCTGTCAATTTCAGTCAGGTACTGTCCTTTGGCCTACAAATATCGAACTACACTTCACTGCTCTTCACAAGTTGATGGCAGTAATACAAACAGAATGTTTCTCTTGTAGTTCAGGCTTCTATCAATAGAAGTGCACATAAAAACAAAATATCCTCAACAGCACAAACTTCAAACTATATCATCATGAAATTTCAACATTTTAGCTGCAATACCAGGGGAGAAAAAAACTATTGTGCCTTGCTTTCTGATCCTCTCTCATATTTTCTTAATATCCTGAAATTAATAAATGATGAATGAACAACATAAACAGATCATCTTCTTCAGAGAATGCAATTCACAAAGTGGACAGGTTGTACACAGATGTTACTATTGTGTACATGAACTGTCAATTGAGAAGTAAACATTTAGTGCAGTTGTTGTTGTTGTTATTGTTGTAGTCTTCAGTCCTGAGACTGGTTTGATGCAGCTCTCTGTGCTAATCTATCCTGTGCAAGCTTCTTCATCTCCCAGTACCCACTGCAACCTACATCCTTCTGAATCTGCTTGGTGTATTCATCTCTTGGTCTCCCTCTACGATTTTTACCCTCCATGCTGCCCTCCAATACTAAATTGGTGATCCCTTGATGCCTCAAAACTTGTCCTACCAACCGATCCCTTCTTCTAGTCAAGTTGCGCCACAAACTTCTCTTCTCCCCAATCCTATTCAATACCTCCTCACTCGTTATGTGATCAACCCATCTAATCTTCAGCATTCTTCTGTAGCACCACATTTCGAAAGCTTCTACTCTCTTCTTGTCTAAACTATTTATCTTCCATGTTTCAATTCCATACATGGCTACACTCCATACAAATACTTTCAGGAATGACTTCCTGACACTTAAATCTATACTCGATGTTAACAAATTTATCTTCTTCAGAAACGCTTTCCTTGCCATTGCCAGTCTACATTTTATATCCTCTCTACTTCGACCATCATCAGTTATTTTGTATATATGGTTCTCGGGCGAGACGTCGGATGTTATAGTGAAATCTCCACAATATTTCGTCAGCGCAACTGGCCGACATCTTCAGGTGCGACAAACACACTGCTAAGGCAGGACCAGGGCCCCCTATTTATGCCAGTTTTAGGCAGGAAGTGCACATGCGTGGAGGCGCCAAATTCCATGGCCAATAGCCACGATATCAACAGATAGCTGGAAGGACAGTAACGCCACCTACAGGATGAAGAACCAAATACTTCGGCACACGCGCGGAGGCTGCCGCCGCTGCTCTGCGCTGCCATCGGCCGCCCCAGCGCCTCTTTCGGAAGCCGCAAGGGCGGAGGTTGCCGCTGTTACTCTGCGCTGCCATCGGCCGTCCCAGCGACCTCTGTCAGAGGCCGCAAGCAAAACTGCGCGTCCACGTTGTCAACAGAATATTTATGTTGCTGGCGAATCGTCGTCCGTCTTATGACCAATAGTATTCCTCTCTGCTCGAAGCGACTTCAATATGGCCAGTGCTGGATCCCATGCTGTACTAAGCTGAAAGCCCGTGTCTCTGTTTACAAGATTCGTCGAGCTACGTATTTCCACTGCTTCCTTAATAACACTGTCCCAGTACGAATTCATCGATGCGAGAATTTTTGTATGTTGATAATTCATAGAATGGCCTGTACTGAGACAATGGTCGGCCACTGCAGACTTTTCTGGTTGCTCCAGATGAGTGTAGCATCGGTGTTCAGTGCACCTCTGTTCTACAGTGCGACAAGTTTGTCCGATGTACGAAATGCCGCTGCTACAAGAATCTCGTACACACCGGGTCTTCTTAGGCCAAGGCTGTCCTTAGATGAGCCCAAGAGAGCTCTGAGTTTTGCCGGCAGACGAAAAACACATTTAACTTTATGCCTCTTCAATAATCTTCCTATTTTTGAAGAGACACCGCCGATGTATGGCAAGATGACCATTCCTCTTTGTTCTTCGCCTTCTTCCACTTCCTCATGTTGGGTAACCCGCTTTGGTTGTAAGGCACGATGAATCTCCCGTTTGGAGTATTCATTTTGTTGGAAAATGGTACGCAGATGGAGTAGTTCATTGGATAAGCTGTCTCAGTCTGATATGGCTCGTGCTCTGTGGACCAATGTTCTCAGTACGCCACTTCGTTGCAAAGGATGGTGACAGCTGGTGGCCTGTAAGTATAAGTCCGTGTGTGTTGGTTTACGGTACACTGCGTGACCTAATGTGCCATCTTCTTTTCTCCGTACCAACACGTCCAGGAATGGAAGTTCGTCATTTTTCTCCATCGTAAACTTGATGTTGGGATGAAGCGAGTTAAGATGCTCAAGAAAAAAAGTTTATGATGGAGATGGAGAAAAATCTACAGTTCATAACCAATAGATTGTGGTCAGAGTCCACATCTGTCCCTGGAAATGTCTTACAATTTAAAACCTGGTTCCTAAATCTCTGTCTTACCATTATGTAATCTATCTGAAACCTGTCAGTATCTCCAGGCTTCTTCCATGTATACCACCTTCTTTTATGATTCTTGAACCAAGTGTTAGCTGTGATTAAGTTGTGCTCTGTGCAAAATTCTACCAGGCGGCTTCCTCTTTCATTTCTTACCCCAATCCATATTCACCTACTACATTTCCATCTCTCCCTTTTCCTACTACCGAATTCCAGTCACCCACGACTATTAAATTTTCGTCTCCCTTCACTATCTGAATAATTTCTTTTATTTCATCATACATTTCTTCAATTTCTTCGTCATTGGCAGAGCTAGTTGGCATATAAACTTGTACTACTGTAGTAGGAGTGGGCTTCGTGTCTATCTTGGCCACAATAAGGCGTTCACTATGCTGTTTGTAGTAGCTTACCCGCACTCCTATTTTTTTATTCATTATTAAACCTACTCCTGCATTACCCCTATTTGATTTTGTATTTATAACCCTGTATTCACCTGACCAAAAGTCTTGTTCCTCCCACCACCAAACTTCACTAATTCCCACTATATCTAACTTTGACCTATCGATTTCCCTTTTTAAATTTTCTAACCTACCTGCCCGATTAAGGGATCTGACATTCCACACTCCGATCCGTAGAACGCCAGTTTTCTTTCTCCTGATAACGACGTCCTCCTGAGTAGTCCCCGCAGTAGCTGAATAATATATGCCCATGTCCTAAAATTACTTGTTGAAATTATTTATCCAATGGACCTAGAAAGATTAGCCTACTTGATGAGATGAAAGAGGTGACTGAATTCTTACCCACTGGACATAGAAAGAATATGCAGCAAATTTGTTGCAGCTGTGCTAAGAGTTGCTGCATCTCCAGGTTTTGGAACACACAGCTTTGTCAGCAAAGGCAGCAAGCCATCATCAACAGCATGTTCTATGTCAGCGGGTTCATATCGCATACTCAGAGCAAATACTGTCAACACCTGGTTTTCCACTGCAAACATATACAAATATAAATATTAAATGCAGAATAACACAACAAAGTTGGAATGAATTTCAGTGTACTAGAAATAAGCATTTCTAAAGATAACAGTACTAAGGTGGTATCGTTAAATCAAAATTTCCTGACTTACCACTTTTGTGGAACCTGTACCCCCAAGACTCATATATGAAAATATCATAGCCATAAACTTATCATATAAGAGGTAACTTATGACATTAAGATGCAGTGATAAATGAAAAAACTTCAACTGAAAAAGGCATACATTTTCATTTGGTAAAACTAACCCTTCTAACTGTGAATGGCATAGATTTATTTGGAATGTAAAGAAACAGGGGACACTGTGTGCACTTTCCTTTCTTACACCTATGAACAACAGAGTTCTGTGTCCTGTATCCCTTATCCTTCAAATGTATATACAATCTACCTGAACATTTGTGGCCCATTTTAGACTTCAAACTAATAACTGTCATCTGAAAAAGCTCTTCTTCTCACGTGCACACTGCAAACAGCTTTCTCATCCCTAAATGACTACAAAGAGTGTTTATATTAAATACAAAAAAGGTAGTTACAGCCAGTCATTTGTAAGATATTTCTTTATTTTTATGAACATGTTTTGAGTGTCCACACTTAACTTCCAATGAGACATACAAAAATTTACATATTCATTTTATAGGTCACCAAAGATGACAAAAGAAATCACCAAGAACCTGCAATAAGACTATTTATTTATGAGTAGCTTCAACAGTGTCATCATAATCTGGTTGACATAGCCATGTCATACTAGCCTGCCATGATGTGCAATTGTTATCATGTACAATGAAACATTAAGCTTGTATAAAGCTTCTGTAAACGTATCTGTCTACACTCACAATATTCTGAAGTTGATGAACATTACAATATGTATGTGTATTATAATTTAATCAAGATACAGTTGAATGCTGCACTGTAAATAAGAGTGTATACTCTGTTTGACATCACACAACAATTATCACATGGCCATGGCCAAGCAGTTACAGCAAATAAACTAAATACATCATTGCACTAATCAAGACAGCTTT
Source organism: Schistocerca americana (assembly GCF_021461395.2). Taxonomy (NCBI): domain Eukaryota; kingdom Metazoa; phylum Arthropoda; class Insecta; order Orthoptera; family Acrididae; genus Schistocerca; species Schistocerca americana. Next base: position 393,644,308 of record NC_060125.1, on the reverse strand, counting down.
CATTACTTTTACATCCATGTAGTTATAGAGATGTGCAATATGCAACCAATAGCTACATCTACACCCTGCAAACCACCATGAGGTGCATGGCAGACTGTATGTCCCACTGTACCAGTTTTAAGGTTTCTTCCTGTTCTACTCACATATGGAGTGCAGGAAGAATGGTTGTTTGAATGCCTTTGTGCATGCAGTAATTAGTCTAACCTTGTCCTCATGATCACTGTGTGAGGGTTACGTACGGAGTTGCAGTATATTCCTAGAGTAAACATTTAAAGCCAGTTCTTGAAACTTTGTTAACAGACCTTCTCAGAACACTTTGTTTCTATCTTCACGAGTATTCCAGTTCAGTTATTTCAATATCTCTGTGACACTCTCCCACTGATTAAAAAAGCCTGTTAACATTCATGCTGCCTTCTTTGTATATGTTCAGTATCCCCCATTGGTCCTATCTGGTACAGGTCCTGCACACTTGAGCAATATTCCAGAACTGATCACACAAGTGATCTGCAAGCAATCTCCTTTGTAGACCGATTGCACTTCCCCAGTATTCTACCAAAAAACCAAAGTCTACCACCTGCTTTACCAACAATTGAACCTATTTGATCATTCCATTTCATATTCCTACAAAGTGTTACACCCAGGTGTTAATGTAAGAGTTGGCAGATTCCAACATTGACTCATTGATATTATAGTCATGGAATATTACATTTCTTTGTTTTGTGAAGTGCTAAATTTTATATTTCTGAATATTTAAAGCCATTTGCTAACCTCTGCACCACTTTGAAATCTTATCAAGATCTGACTGAATATTTATGCAGTTCCTTTCAGACATTACTTCACTATAGATAACTGCATCATCTACAAAAAGCCTGATTTCACTATTGTCTGCAAGGTCATTAATACACAATATACAATATGAACTGCCTTCGGCCCACCTGAAGTTACTTCTACATCTTACAATGACTCTCCAACTGAGATAACATTTTGCATCCTCCCTACCAAAAAGCCTCAGTCCAGTCACAAATTTCAATTGCTATCCTATATTATTGTACTTTTGACGATAAGCATAGTCATGGTACTGAGTCAAATGCTTTTTAGAAATCAAGAAATACTGCATCTATTTTCTTGCCTTGACCCAAAGCTTTCAGTATGTCACATGAGGAAAGTGTGAGATGGGTTTCATATGATCAATGTTTTCAAACTCCATGCTGATTGGCGTTGATGAGCTCATTCCGTTAGAGATACCACATTATGTTTGAACTCAGAATACATTCTAAGATTCTACAACAAACTGATGTCAAGTTTCAGCATGTGACTTTTATTAGCAGAGAATAAGGTGCTAACAAATGTTAAAACTACTGAAAATAACCGGTTTCTGAAATAACTTTTACTAGCAGAGAATAAGGTGCTAACAAATGTTAAAACTGCTGAAAATAACCGGTTTCTGAAATAACCAGTTTTCAGTTTTTTTGTATTATTTCCTGTAACAAATGTGCAAATTGAACAAAGACTGAAAAATTTGGACTCTTTCAGTTTCAAAATACATGGAATCAAAATATTAAATTAAATAGGCAAAAGAGAAAACTTAGTCCATCCACCATTCACTGCTTTTCTCAAAAATTGATTAGTGGTTGAATAGTACAAAATATCATCAGCATTCTCCTACTGATTCTTATTTTTATGGACTCAGCTCAAAAATCATGTCGTAATTGGGGGTCATATCACTATTTGGGTATTACGAATAGTTAGTGCTCAAGGATGAAAGCTGAGGTTGAAAAAAATCTATTTTTTCATGTTAATTTGTCTGTTTTCAAAGGCTAAAAGCAGACAAAGGCTTACCATACCAGGCAAAGGCTACTGAATAGCTATTTTCTATTTTTACTGTCTACTATGAATGTATTGTTCCTCAGTTTTTATTTTAGTACTGTTATCGCAATTTCCTTCCTCTTTTGTTATTTCATAGATATGGTGGGCAAAGCTTTAATATTTTAAAGCAAATGAACCACTGTACTTCATGACTATGTCTTTGTAAAAACATTTCCAGACTAGGATTGGCGGCATTCTGCAGCAGAACGGATGTCAGGTCACAACAGTATGAAACTACAATAAAGCCCAGTTGGGTGCAAGTCCTGCACACTGCATGTACATGTGTTCCTTAAGCCATAACATACAGCAACAGTATCATTATTGTCTCAGCAATGCTGTACAAATTCTTATTACATGTGTTTGTTGCTCATTTCTGTCAGCATAGTTATTAAAATATCACTGACCACTTCTATTTTCTGTAATAACACAATATCCCAAACCAGTGCAAATTTTACAAGTAAAAATTACTTCTTTTTTTTTTTTAAAAAAAAAGGTTTATTTAAAAACAAAAAGTTTTAGCACTCCTGCTATAGCTAATTGATATTTCAAGTTTTTAACTCAGTTATTAGTAAAAAATAAAAACACCTGTTATAAACGGGACCAAAGAAATACCAAAAAATACAGGTCTTTCAGCACTAAAATACTGATATTGGTTTCAACCAGTGGGTTTGTTGTATCCTTAGCCCACAGTAATGACCCACTCAAAGCATTGAACAGCACAGTTGTATCAGATCTCAGCCAACCACTTATCTGATTGCTAATTATCTCAGAAACAACTGCCCAATTGTGAGATTGCGCTGCCAGCTCACGATCTGGGACATTTTCTGCCTGGATCGTAAATTTTTTCTCACATAGCTCACTGTTTATTTTATATTATTGCTGCTCACTTGCACATATCACACCACAACTTATCACTGTGTTAGCTGAAGTAATAATGAAAGAATATGTGCGGGCTCACAGTTGTAAAACAGAATGGAATGATACAAGAAAATGTTATTTTTGGTTGGTGTACTTTATACATAGGCATGTTTGCTCAGGGGTTAACTGCTTATACCTAAGAAACTTCACAGTTGTGTGGAATATATGAGAGGTACCTACTGGAATTTCCAAATACTTTTCTCAGAGTTGGTTAGTTTTAACTTAGAATAACTTATCTGTGTATTTTCTTAAGTAAATTTCCAAACAAAATGAACACATGAATTAGAGACTGACCGGCAGATATACTTACAAGTTTTTGAGTGACCAGATGGAAATATGAAGGTGGACCAAATGCTCGAAAGGTAGTGGTGACTAACTGGAGGTTATAAATAATGGAACAGATGTTTCGGGTGGCAAGTTCATGCAGATTATGGTAAAGTTGATAGAGGATGATATAGTGTGCAAAACGTTGTTGTGTCAAGTACCGTTAATAAAGGGACTCTGTCAAAAAGAGACACACATAAATGGAAAGCTATGGAAATTTTGAGAAATTTGTAAGACTTGCAACTTCAAGAGCTGAAATACAAGTATAGGGTTACGAGATTTGGCATAAGCTATGTTCTCATTTTCAAATGAGCTCTAAAATACTATAAATGATATACTGCACATTTATTTTTTGAAATTAGTTGTAAGTAATGCACAAGACATAAATATTGTCTCAGCTTACCATGTCAGGTATGAAGTCACATATAAAATAGTAAAAGATATTTTCAGTGGTGTAGATAATTGAGTTGTCACAATGTCTAAGTGGGGGGGGGGGACATTAGGAGGGTCTATTATTTTCAAAGAAGTGACGTGACCGTGAGAATGAAAGTGGATGCAGCGTATCTGCAAGGCTGGGGTAATGGACACTTTGATTTCGGCACTTGAAAACACCTGCTGGTCAGGGCAGTTATTCCATGAAAATGCCTACCTACCTCAGAGACTCGCTGCAGGACCCTGGAACCTCACTAGGCATTTCAATGGTCATGATGTCACTTGTCATAGGAAATCCACAGAAGACATACAGAGCACAAAAAACAAATACCAATCTGTATTGTAAACTTTGATAAAGTTGTATGCTGTAGTGAAATATTAAATTGAATGTATATAATGGAGTTGAAATTCATGCCCAGTAAAGAAGCAACACATGAATTTATTTTGTCATAATTGGTGTTCGAGAAAGGGATCTGCTGTCTCCAGATATAGCAACAGGGTCAAGCAGGTGATATAGATAAGCAACAGCAACCACATAAACCATTACGTAGTCCACCTCCTTACAACACCTGAACAACAGCAGGTGTGTTACATTCCAGAGAGAGAGAGAGAGAGAGAGAGAGAGAGAGAGAGAGAGAGAGAGAGAGAGAGTTGTGAAGGGGATGCGGATGGGAGGACAGGAAGGGACTGCTAGTAGGCTTAATGATTGTCTAAACCTAAGTGAATGGCCTTTCTTTTTTTAAATATTACACTGATTGGTTGACGTCAGTCAGAAATGTGGGATATATCGGCACACCTATGGTGATGTGTCCCACAATCTGTTTGCACACTTGGAGGAGCATATCTTGTGCTGGTGATGGCAAAGGCACTTAGTCATGGGACTCTGTAAAACTGCTGTGTCAGGCAGCAGTAGAACTCGTTTTTGAGTTAATCACAGTCAAATAAGTCTCAGATTCAGAGCACTGCTAATGTTTGCAGGACCCTGACATTCAGAAGAGATGAACTTTATGTAGGGTTAAAGACACTATCAATGTGTGGAATTTTGTGTTCTGAAGAGGTAATTTGGATCCAGTCACAATCACAGTTAGGGAACAAATACTGAACTTAAGTTTCTCATGACAAATTTTACACAAGTAACAATAACTTCATTGCTAGTGTTAAAATGGATTAGGCGATAGAGTACTTCACTTCATGAAAACTGGTTATTACATCTTAAGCTTTAAACAGCGATATGAAAAAAAATTCACTAGGTATGTTAGAATCCATTCGGGTACATGGAATGTCGTTTAATGTGACTTGTGGACTTGCACCTGAGTGTATGCAATAAAATTTCTTACGTCGGCATTGCTTACAGCTGTACAATCAATGATTAAATTGTGTTATGCAATCAACCTATTCATGCTGCGGTGTCAACATTTTCAAGCTGTGGACTATTATTTTGTAGAACAGACTGATGAACCAATTGGTTAACTTGTGGGCTACACCGATCTGCTAGTAACAAGGATGAATATAAGAGTGAGATCTGATCCAACAACATTAAGAAACAATCAAAAGCAAGTGCCCTGCTTGTGCTGCAGGTATAAAGTGTCTAAGGACAGCACCGGTACCAGTGCTCCAGCCATCATCTCTGTTCACCATCTGATGGGACATGTTCTGAACATGATTGTTTATAAAATCAAAACTAGTTACCATTTTGATGTTTGATTACCTGTATTAATTTTTAATAAATCCTTATGAAAGTTGATAAGTATTTTAATTATCTATCAAACTGCTATTATTTTTCAGTAATGTTTTCAAAAGTTTCTAATCCAACATTGCTACAAATTCATCAGTTCTGATGTGCACATACGAGTGTTCTCCTTGCTCAGAATGGGATTGTGCCAGGGAGTTCCTGTAGTGCACAATGATAGTGACATGGAGGAGTGGACTGGGGGGGTGAACTTGGAAGCGTGATTTTGGAGGAAGGCACTTTGACAGCGATGACGATGCAAAAAATGGTGTTCAGCAGTTGGTGTCTTCACTGGCGGCATCTTTCTTTGAAGAGGGCACAGAAAAGTTGCTTTCCTGCCATGACAAATGTCTGAAAAATGACAACAACTATGTAGAAAAACTGTCTAAGATATGCTCTTTCTTGTAAAAATAAATTTTGGTTTGAACAATGTCTTTATGATCCTTTTGCCAAAATGGTACTGGCTTTCTGGACATGCCTGTTATTTTAAGATAAGGCACTGGGTCAGTATTCCTCACATATACCAATATTTCTTTGGAACCCAAACTGATCTCTCCCACATTTGCTTCGCCCATTATTCCACTCCTCTAAGGATAATTCATGTTAGCATATTACAACCATGATTTATTAAACTAATGATCCAGTAATACTTACACCTGTCAGCACCTGCCTTCTTTGGTATTGGGATTATTATATCCTTCCTGAAGAATGAAGTTATTTTGCCTGTCTTGTATATCCCATACCATGTAGAAAATTTTGTAAGAATTGGTTCTCTTAAGAATCTTAATACTTGAGAAGGAATATCATCTACTCTAAAAGCCTTGTTTTGACATAAATATTTGAGTACACTGCCAAATTTTTCTCACTGAATCATATCCCCACCCATTTCATCTTCACAAACTTTCCCTTCCCTTTCCATAGCATTGCTTTTGATTTTATTTCCTTCACAAGGCTCTTCTGTATATTTCATCCACCTTTCAGCCTTCCTTTCTTTGCTTGTTACTGGATTTCCACTTGAGTTTGTAACATATATATCGCTGCTTCTCTTTCCTCCAAATTTCTCTTGCTCTTTAAACAAATTTCCTATACATGGCATCAATCTTTTCTATAGTCTTGAGTGATTCTATAGCTTTGCATTTCTCCCCTAGAAATTGCTGCTGTGCTGTTTTGCACTTCATATTAATCTTGTTGTTTCTGAGTGCCTGTATTCCTCTCTGTCAGCTTCATTTTAGTATTTTCTCGCTTTGTAAATTAAGTTCAGTATCTCCTGTGTTATCCAAGAATTTATACTGCACCTAGTATTTTTTACCTGTTTGATCCTCCGCCACCTTCACAATTTCATCTCACCTTTCATTCCTACTGAATTCCTAATACTGCCCCTGTAACTCTCAACAACCGCTTGTTCTTTCAATTTATCCGGGTCCCTATCTCATTAATTTCCTACCTTTCAACAATTTATCAGTTTTAATCTTTATTTCATAATCAATACAATATAGTCAAAACATTTTGCAGTTTACGATCTGGTGGAAAATTTGTCTTAGTATCTGAAATACTCTGCTGTCTCCACGCCTCTTCCACGTACACAACTATTTTTTAGATTTTTAACCCTTAATAGATTTTGAGGTAAAATTATCCTAAAGGAGCTGAAAGTCATGTTCATCTTCTTGTAATATTACTTTTGGCACATCGCCGTATATTTTGATTGTTTTTGACATGATTTGTCACAGGACGCATTTTTGGTAAGTGCTGCAATGTACTGGCATCATCAGAACTATTTCTGTGTTCTCTGCACCTTCTTCAGTAGATAGGTTTATGAGATCTGTTCAAAAAATTCCAGAACCTTGTACACAAAATTTTTCTACACTTATATTTTGCTTATTGAGCATGGCCTCCTTCGAAATACTCTCCTCCACAACTGATAAGCTGCTCCCAATGCCATTTCCACATCTGGAAGCAGTCTTGGTACACATGTTACTGGATCACACAAAGCACCATCTGCAAATTTTCTTTTATCTTGACTATCTTTGAAAATATTCTTCCTTTCAAAGGGGTTTTCAGCTTTTGAAAAATTAAAAAAGTCCACAGTGGCTATGCCTGGAGAGTATGGAGGATGAGGCAGAACAGTGACTTCATGTTTTGTGCGATAGTCACGCACCAACAGGGATGAAAGTTCAAGTGCTTTATTGTGATACAAGAGTCATGAACTGTCTCACCACATTTGAGGCTGTTTCCTTCTCACAGTCTTGGAGAACCTTTCCCAACCCACTGTGAAGATTGAACCTGGTCTCAACATCATAATCGTAGATCCACGTCTCATTACCAGTTATGATCCTCTTAAGGAACAGCTCGTTCTCATTTGCATGATCCAAAACTCTTCACAGATTGCAAGGCGAACATCTTTTTGGTGTTGCCTGGGACGAACTTGGCAGCAACATCATGCATTCCAGGACACTGTGTCAGCATTTCATGACATGATTCAACTGATATGTCAGTCTTCGATCGGCATGCATGATTTTGTTATCATTCCTAACAAGAGTGTGTCGGTATACATCAAGGGGTGTCCTGAACAAAGGTCTTCTTTAACTTTTGTCTGGCCATTTGTAAACCGTGTAAACCATTCACAACACTGACTACTGCTTAAGCTCTCATCACTATAGGTTTCTTGCCTCTTTTGGTGTGTCTCTATAAAGTTTTTCTGTCCAGCTTACTGAAAGATATTTTCCAACAGAAGTGCCGACAAAGAAAAAGGAGATTGCATCAATGAGGTGCACAGTTTGCATATAAAAACATACCTGAAGCGATTCCTGTTACCAACACAAAGTGTGTAACACCATTCAGGGAAATTCCCGGGACATCTGAAGGAGGATAGTGGCCAAAAATGCACCTGATCTTTGTCCATGCCTGAGAAGAGGAAGTATGTGACCGTATGGGAATGACATATCATTCCCATCAAATATGTTTCTGGTGTTTAAGAAGATAATAGGCCTGGGATTGAAGCTGGTTGAAGGCCAAGAGGTACTTCAGAGATAGATGCCATTTTTAGTGTTGGAGGGCTCGACGGTGGTCTTTAATAACTGCAGCAAATTCAGGGGTCCACCAAGGGAGAGTCTTCCATATGGGAGAACCTGAGGAAGAATGAACTGCTGAATCATATGCCAAAAGGATGGGGTCAGTTAAACTCCATACGGACTCATCACCTCGGTCATGTGGTGGAGCAGTTGGTGGGATGGTGGCCAAGCAAAAGGCATTTCAACCCACATCAGTAAAGGCCCACCTGGAAGGGGATCCAGGTGAGTAATGCTGGAGAAAAGATAAGATGATCGGAAAATGATTGCTGTTGTACAAATTGTCATGAACTCCCCATTGAATGGCATGGAGGAATCCATGGCTAGAGACAGTTGGATCAATGGCTGAGAAAGTTCCAAGTGCTGCATTAAAGTGTGTGGCAGCTCCAGTGTTGAGGAGGCAGAGATCAAGCCCAGACCTGGCCAGTGGTTGCAGTACCACATCACAGATGGCTGCGGGTGTTAAAATCCCCAAAGAGAAGGAAGGGACGAGGGAGCTGTCAAAGTACGGAAAAAGAACAGGAAGCACAGGAGGCCGGTCTGGGGGGGGGGGCAGATAAAGACTGTTACTGCTTCCAGCATACGAACTAACAATGTCTGTGCGGGCCAATATACAGACACCAATGGATGCTTGCAAAGAGCTAATCTGGTTCCAGCGTAATGCTCGGAAACCACGAAGAGTTGGTGAATGAATATCCAAAAAATTACATTCCTGCAATAGAGAGAAAGAAGAGACTGCAATAATAACCATCACAGTTCCATTGGAGGAGAGTAGTACGAGAGGTTGGATGGACATTGAATGCGCCAAGATCGGACATTGCCAAAATCGATCATTGTGAATGTAAGATTGGACCTTGATTGAGAGGGAGGGGCAACTCCCCCTGAGATGTCAGGTGGCCTCACTACGAGACTTACACATCTTCTTCTTCTCCATTGGAGAGCAAAAGGAGGTGCAGTTGGGAAGAGAGCAAATTGCAGAAATATCAGGATGCAAAAGAGAATGAGCAGACTTGTGGCCCACAGAGCACGGATCCTACAGCCAACTCCAAGTAACAGGCTTCTTGTTCTGGAGACACTGGGGAGGGAGCTCCTAGAGGGAGCTCCAGCCCTCTAGGAAACCACCATCCCCGGTGCATGCCAGAGAAGAAGGTTTCTCCTCCAGCTGGGGAAAAGGAGTGGATCCATGAGGGAAGGGAATAGGAACTGCAAGGGAGGAGGAAAGGGAAGTGGGACAGGACAGAGGTAAGGAGGGGGGAGAAGTAGGAGGAGAAAAGGATGCAACAGAAGCAAAGGTAGACATTAAAGATACAAAGTGGAAACAGTCAAATTTCTGTCAGGACCTCAGAGTAAGATAGATGGGCGAGAGTTTGGAATTCATGCATCTTCCTTTCCTTTTTACAGTTCAGGCAACCCAGTGAGCGAAGAGAATGTGGGCCACAACAGTTCACACAGTTGGCCAGTGGGGCACAAAACCTCCCTACATGGAGACGATGGCCGCAATAGCCGCAAATATAATTTGCCTTAGATTGTGAAGCTATGTGACCAAAATAGAGACATTGGAACAGCATGTGAAAGGTGGGATATAGGGCTTGTCGTCACAATGGAAAACCATAACTTTGCCCTTTTCCAGGAGGTTACTCACTCAAAAGCCAGGATGAAAGTGCCAGAATCAATGTGATTCTCCTTAGGACCTCCCTGGACTTGCCAGACAAAATGTGCACCGTACCGTGCCGTATTACCCCCCGAGTTCCTCATCAGACTGAAGGAGGTGGTCCCTATGGGTCATACTTAAGGACTGACGAGGAGAGATGTTCACCAGATTGTCTCCCAAGTGCTCGCAAGCACAAAGGGAAGCCAAGTGACTGACAGCAAAGGTACTAATCAGTAGGGGTTGGGTTGTTTGGGGAAGGAGACAAGACAGCAAGGTCATCGGTCTCATCGGATTAGGGAAGGATAGGGAAGGATGTTGGCCGTGCCCTTTCAAAGGAACCATCTCAGCATTTGCCTGGAGCGATTTAGGGAAATCACTTAATCAGTAGAGAACAAGATCACATCTTAGTAAGTGGGTCACCTTCACCAAATTATCTCTGATATAATCCACAAAGAAGAGTGGTCTGTTTGCAGCAAAAGTCCCCCAACCTATCCTGGAACAAATCAAGTAATGGTGAAAGGGTTTTGCTCCAAGTCAGTGGGCCTAACACTACTTCCAGGGATTGGCTAGGGAGGGGAAGGCCAAGGAAACAAAAGTAGAAGAAGAGAGAGAATCGTTCCTGTCTGCAGAGATGGCCCAAAAGAGTGGCCAGAAGTACATAGCTCAGCAAGCTTCATGTGGAGGGTGTCGATCTTAGTAGCACCAACTCTGTTCAGTGACGCATCCCATGGTCACCACCCTCAGCTGCAGCAAGAGCCACTTGGCGTGGGAGTCATTGCCAGTAGTTCTGATTCCCCAAAAAGACGAGCAACCACTCCTAGGAAAGCATAAGGCAGTGACAGTTCAGATACCCGAAGTGTGATCTCTGTGCTGTCGGGAGGCTCATCCAGATGGGTACATAATGGCCCCACCACATGGAGGAGGAGGAGGAGATTAGTGTTTAACGTCCCGTCAACAACGAGGTCATTAGAGACGGAGCGCAAGCTCGGGTGAGGGAAGGATGGGGAAGGAAATCGGCCGTGCCCTTTCAAAGGAACCATTCCGGCATTTGCCTGAAGCGATTTAGGGAAATCACGGAAAACCTAAATCAGGATGGCCGGAGATGGGATTGAACCGTCATCCTCCCGAATGTGAGCCCACCACATGGATGTGGGTGCACATGTTGTGTTGGTGATCTAGTAAAGGGAGTGGCGAAGGGGGGGGGGGGGGGGGGGGAGGAGAGGGGCAAGGTGGAGGGGCCATGGAGGGAAAGGAAGGGGGGAAGGAGGAAGGTGGTGAGAAACCCATACTGGAGATGCTAGGGAGGAAGTTCTTCCCCAAATGGCTCACACTATGGGAACAATTTAGAAATGGATGTCAAAACCCAAGGGGGAACAGAATGAGCCGAAAAAAAGGGATAGTGGAAACATAAGACACAATACCAAATAGGAATAGTGGACCTGTGAGAATAGCTGACGTGTCATACAGGGAAACTCCAAGGGAGAAAGAGGGGGAGGAGTTAGGATGTGGAGGAGTGGGTATGAGGAAGGGAATGGAGCTGGGGAGAGAAGAAAGACTGCAATAGCTTAGGAACCTGTGCACAGCACACTTATACCCACAAAAGAGCTGTGGGCCCCCAATGTGTATGGTGTTCTGAAACAACCAGTGTGTATGGTGTTCTGAAACATCTTTTGAGTAAACTTCAAAAATGCATGTCTGTAAATCAAACATAAATTCAGTCACCATACACCCATCCCCCCCCCCCCCCCCCCCCCAAAATCCCACTCACGCCCTTGGAACAGATCACTGGTGAATGCAAGTGTGTTCTGAACTGAAACAGTGAGCAGTTAAATCAAGTGCTAGCAATGATTAAATTGTGATCTGCACTAAATCCTGCCAGAAGGCTTCCTCTTTCATTTCTTTCCCCCCAGTCTATGTTTTCTCCAATTATTTTTCCCTTCCCTTCATTTTTTATTACAGGGTTCCAGTTCCCCATCACAATAAAATTTTTGTTTCCCTTCACAAACTTAATAATCTCTTCCATCTCATTAAATGTTCGTTCAATTTCTTTGTCATCTGAAAAGGTAGTAGACAAATATTCTTGTACTGCTGTGGCATATCTGTCTTGACTATGACAATCCATTCCCTCTGCTTTTAATTTTGTTTCAGTTGCACTCCTACTGCTTGTTCATAATTATACCTACTGCTGCATTATCCTATACGGTTTTGTGATGATAACCCTATTCCTGACTGAATAGACACTAACTTCTACCTATCACTGAACTTCACTAACTCACACCATGTTTCAGTTCAACCTACCCATTTCTACATGAACTAACTTCCCTAAATGATCAAGGGATCAAAATAGTTAAGTACAAATCACCATAGAAGAAACACAACTTAAGAAATCAAGTAAGTGATCAGCATGTTGCCAAATTTTTTGCCAAGAAGATGTACTACAATTATAAAACACTCATTCCACACATCATAGTGAGAAGTCACAATTATTAGTCCATGGAACATGCAAATAAGTAACCTCAACAGTAGTATTGCAGAGTTACTTTTTACTGATGACATATTTGTCTAATTAGTCCCTGCTCAGAAGTCCAAAAGGGGGATTATTTTGCCTCCAGAATGTTGTAAAAGGTGTACAACTCTGCTTCTGCCGTTAGCCGATAGGCGGCGACAACGGTAAGTAGCGGTCGAAAGAAACAGATTGCAGATGTCAGGCAGTTAGCTTGGACCTCGGTCAACATAACCTCATTCAAACATTAGTCGATATCTGTTTGCATCATAAAGTTGTTTCTGATTGAAAATGTCAGTTTATGAGCCTAATTCTTGTCATTTTACGGAGGTGTTACTGTTTTGTTTCAGTATGAAGAAAACAGCAGCTGAGTCTTATCAAATGCTCTCAAGTACGTATGGTAAGAATGCTATTAGTGAAAGAACGTGTTGTGAGTGGTTTCAATGCTTCAAGAATGGTGATTTTAACGTCGTAGACTGGCATAGTGGTGGAAGAGAGAATGTTTTTGAAAATGCAGAATTGGAGACTTTGCTGAGTGAAGACTCACGTCAGACTCAAGAAGAATTGGCATGATTAGTGGGAGTGACCTAGCAAGCCATTTCAAAACATCTCAAGGCTATGGGCACGACTAAGAAAGAGGGAATGTGGCTCCCGTGTGAGCTGAAACCAAGAGACGTTGAATGGCGTTTTTGTGTTTGTGAACAGTTGCTTCAGAGGCAAAAACGGAAGAGATTTCTGCATTGCATTGTGACCAGGGACGAAAAATGGGTTCATTACAATAACCCTAAACGCAAAAAATCATGGGGATATCCCAGCCATGCTTCCATGTCGATGGCCAAACTGAATATTCACCACTCCAAGATCATGCTCCGCATTTGGTGGGACCAGCTCGGCGTCACGTACTATGAGGTGTTAAAACCAAGTGAAACAATCACAAGTGCTCATTATCGAACGCAATTAATGCATTTGAGCAGAGCATTAAAAGACAAATGGCCACAATACAGCGTGAGAGAGAGAGAGAGAGAGAGAGAGATTTTGCAGCACGACAACACTCGACCCCATGTTGCAAAAGAGGTCAAAACGTACTTGGAAACATTAATATGGGAAGCCCTACCCCCCCCCCCCCCCCCCTGCTGTATTCTCCAGACATTGCTCCCTCTGACTATCACCTGTTCAGATCAATGACGCATGGCATGGCTGACCAACACTTCCGATCTCATGAAGAAGTCACAAATTAATTGATTCGTGGATCGCTTCAAAAGATGAATAGTTCTTTTGACGCAGGAGTCATACACTGCCCAAAAGATGGAAGAAAGTAGTGGCCAGTCACTTTGAATGATACATGTATAACCAATTTGTTTCATTAAAGCCTCAAATGTTGGGGAAAAAAACGGCAGAAGCAAAGTTGTACACCATGTATATAAGAGGATGCCATGCACTGGTGTTGCATGCTCTCGGGAAAATAATGCCTGCAGTTTCCTTGATTTCAGTTGTCACACATAACATCGTCCTGTTGACTAATGTTACAAGGCTAGATCAGGAAATCATCTAGACTGTTGCCCTGTAGCTATTCAAAATACTGCCGCCACTCTCAAAGACTCATGTTTTAATTTGGTCTCTCCACAGATACCCTTCTGATATGGTTACACCTACAATACAGGTACCTGTATTGTTGAGGTATGCAATCTGCAACATAATGCAAGTTCCATGGAGCAAATTAAGAATTCTTCATATTAAACTAATTATGTCAACAAAGATAAATACTCACTTAAAACTGGCTGTGACCGCTGAAGAAATGATATTAACAATGAGTAGATATGATGGGCTGTCTTCTGAATCAGTAACTGAAGCTCTTTTGTTGCTGCCCTTATTCCACCCAAATAATGATGTCGAATGTTACGAGGTTGCTTTTCAGAAAGAATATTCAAACCAAAGCATCCAATAAGCAACTGTTGACGTATCTGTAAGAAATCATTGTCGACGTGCTCTAATATTCAATATTAAGTTACATGACTTACACAACTAATAATACAACAACAGTTTACAATTTACTGCCATTATGCAATGTGGTGTATGACCATTATTTGTTGGAAAGGGTCCAGACAAAGCACTAACATCAAACATTCACATCACTAACTGAAGACTAAGATTTGTTCATAATATTTGCTGCCAATATATAGACAAAGAATCTACATGTTTCACAAAGGAAAAAAAGAAGTGTCTTACAGAGAGAGAGAGAGAGAGAGAGAGAGAGAGAGAGAGAGAGAGAGAATTAACACCATGCAGATCAGTGTGTGTGTGTGTGTGAGTGAGATATATATATATATATATATATATATATATATATATATATAGAGAGAGAGAGAGAGAGAGAGAGAGAGAGAGGGAGAGAGAGGGAGGGAGATAGGCACGCTGTTGTCTGCGCATGTCTGGGACGTGAAGAGAAGTCGAAGATGTACATTGTCTTTCATTTCAGTGTAATGTAATGAAATTACATAACAATACAAAAGATTATTTTATTCACAGTGATAACACTAATTATAAAATAACCTAAAAACATTAATTTAAGAGGTTCTCTGAAGTTACTCTTCAATGGAGTAGCAGAAGTAGCCCACCAGAAAGTTCTTAGATTTGGTCTTCAATTCTGACACATTATTTACATGAGATTTAACATGGTCTCGCTTGTTGTTTGACTACACATGTACTCATGTGTCTGACTTCTTTTTGTGCTTGTGTTTCCTTGAAAACTTTCTTCATTTTTAAAACTTCTATACAAGTAATCATGCGTTCTGCTAGTGTAGTAGAACTACGGCACTTCATTAATTCTAGGTCTATCTCTAGTCCAAACAATTTATCAGTTTCTATTGCTCGTATCTCATTGCCTGAGAAAACTATTTGCATAGCTTGTTAAGTCTATGGAAACCATTGAGCTGTATGTACCGAGTCTTCTCAAAATTCAAGGATAATCTATTTGGTTTCAACCACCTGTTAACGTTTTTGAATATTTCGCTAACTGTCTTTTGAGGAAGTGGACAGATACTACACTTTTGCCCTATATTCATATAATCTGGAAAACTCGAAGTGAGAGATCATTTATGCATGTCAGAAACAACAGAGGACTCAAACTAGAACCTTGGGGTGCACCATTCATGCAAATGGTCATGATATTCTCGCATGAGCAGTAACATGTAGTATGATGATGCAGCATATCTGTGACGTACCGCTGTACTCTCGGATTTCCCTTCACCACTATCTACTCTCCAACAATGGTCATCTTGGGTAATGTGCTAACACAATGCAATGCCAGTCATGTCCACATGTTAATGGAAGCCTGGGCGTGGGACAACAATTCCATAGGCCAGCCGCCGCTTGTCTCTAACCAGTGTTGGGGGATGACACACAATGTTTCAGCGAGTTCATTACTTGTTCTCAGATGGCAGGCACAGATGTGAAGGGGTTACAATGTGTTTTGTGCACAATAAGTGGTTCCCCTTGTGATTATCATATGTGGTTGACGGAATCCTCCATTACGAGTATGTCTGCCTCCACATTCGTAGGCCACTGAGACATCCAAATGCCCCACAAATCTGAATATTGTGGTGGGGTGGGGGTGGGGGGTGGTTCCATGGTCTTCTGTGAACCATTCTGCACATACCAGTTGCACTGCCGAAACACTTCGTCCTACTTGGGCAGCTATTTCCTGGATTGATGCACACATTCTCCCAAGCCAATAATGTGCCTTCTTTCAAACTCACTGATTTGATGATATGGTTCGTGCATTCATCTACAAGGTATCCTGCAGGTCTGCTCAAGTCACACTGATACTTTACCTCCGATTTATAGCGACAACGAGTGCCAGAGTCACATTTTGCATCATGATATTGATGTTGACCTGCAACCCATGGGCCAACATAGTTCAAATGCTAATCATTTCTGTAGAACATATTAATGTACATGTGCTTTGAATATGAACATCATATCTCCAGTCATCCAAGCTGTTCTGCTTTTTTTTTTTTTTTTTTTTACCATGAGTGTAATTTTTACTGACACCAATGATGATGTGTACATCTTTCCATTTCGTGTTTCACAAACACTTCTTGAATTCTTCATCACTTTTCTATTTATTATGTTTGTAGTTTTGTAGTTCATCTTATTTGTGACACATACCTTGATTTTAAATGTCAGCAGTTAGCCACCATTCTCTGATACTCTATTAAATATGTTTCTCACATCCGCACATCATTATACTTGATAATGATAAAGTGGACTGTTGCCAAGATATTGTACCACTCCATCTCTCTAATCTGTGCACTTGCACCATACCTATTTAAACATGGGAATAAAAGTAATGCCAAGGCAAAACTGCATATCTCATTAACTACTAAAATCTCATCCCCTCAAACCCAGAACCACCCACAGAAGAACCAAAAAAGTGCCCCACTTGTGGCAGGATACTTTCTGGGACTGGATCAGACTCTGAATGTGGCTCTCCAGCAGGGATACGACTTCCTCAAATCCTGCCCTGAAATGAGATACATCCTTCATGAAATCCTCCCCACTCCACCAAGAGTGTCTTTCCGCCGTCCACCTAACCTTCATCCCTATGAAATCCCCAAACCACCTTCCCTACCCTCTGGCTCCTACCCTCGTAACCGCCCCTGGTGTAAAACCTGTCCCATGCATCCTCCCACCACCACCTACTTCAGTCCTGTAACCCGGAAGGTATACACGATCACAGGCAGAGCCACGTGTGAAAGCACCCACGTGATTTACCAACTAACCTGCCTACACTGTGAAGCTTTCTATGTGGGAATGACCAGCAACAAACTATCCATTCACATGAATGGACACAGGCAGACAGTGTTTGTTGGTAATGAGGATCACCCTGTGGCTAAACATGCCTTGGTGCACGGCCAGCGCATCTTGGCACAGTGTTACACCGCCCGGGTTATCTGCATACTTCCCACCAACACCAACCTATCCGAACTCCGGAGATGGGAACTTGCTCTTCAATATATCCTCTCTTCCCGTTACCCACCAGGCCTCAATCTCCGCTAATTTCAAGTTGCCGCCACTCGTACCTCACCTGTCATTCAACATCATCTTTGCCTCTGCATTTCCGCCTCGACTGACATCTCTGCCCAAACTCTTTGCCTTTACAAATGTCTGCTAGTGTCTGTGTATGTGCGGATGGATATGTCTGTGTGTGCGAGTGTATACCCGTCCTTTTTTCCCCCTGAGGTAAGTCTTTCCGCTCCCAGGATTGGAATGACACCTTACCCTCTCCCTTAAAACCCAAATCCTTTCGTCTTTCCCTCTCCTTCCCTCTTTCCTGACGAACCAAACCGTTGGTTGCGAATGCTAGAATTTTGTGTGTATGTTTGTGTTTGTTTGTGTGTCTATCGACCTGCCAATCGTGACACAGTGGGGTTCACATAAGTCATTTTGCAAATCTCTCCTGTAAATGGTCATTAATCCATTGATACTACGCAGGTATATCATGTTGGGATCACCACTTTGTTGTTGCAAGCTGGGAATACTGTTGTTCCATCATTAGAACCTGAGTGTACTTAATTGACAGAACCACATTACACAAAAACTCCTTCAAACTCCTTACGGGATATATCCTTCAAACTCCTTATGGGAGTGTAGGATATATTGTAGGGAAAGTTCCCACCTATGCAATTCAGAAAAGCTGGTGTTGGTGGGGAGGATCCATATGGCACAGGCTGTGAAGCAGTCATTGAGAAATGAAGGAAGTCATGTTCGTAGCATGCTCAGTAACTGGTTGGTCCAATTTTTCTTGGCCACAGTTTGTCGATAGCCATTCATGTGGACCGACAGCTTGTTGCTAGTGATGCCCACATAGAATGCAGCAAAGTGGTTGCGCCTTAGCTTGTAGATTACATGATTGGTTTCATAGGTAGCCCTGCTTTTGATGGGGTAGGTGATGTTTGTGACCGGGCTGTAGTAGGTGGTGGTTGGAGGATGTATGGGACAGGTTTGGCATCTAGGTCTATTACAAAGGTATGAACCATGATATATGGGTTTGGGAGCAGGGGTTGTGTAGGGATGGATGAGTGTATTGTGTCATTTTGGTGGATGACAGAATACCACTATGGGAGGTGTGAGAAGGATAGTGGGCACGGTGTTTCTCATTTCAGGGCATGACGAGAGGTAGTCGAAACCCTGGCAGAGAATGTAATTCAGTTCCACCAGTCCTGGATGGTAGTGAGTTACAAGGGAATGCTCTTCTGTGGCCAGACAGTGGGACTTTGGGAGGTGGTGGGAGACCAGAAAGATAAGCCACAAGAGATTTGTTTTGTACCAGATTGGGAGGATAATTATTGTTTGTGAAGGCTTCAGTGAGACCCTCAGTATTTTTCGAGAGGGACCGCTCGTCATTGCAGATGTAACAACCACGAGTGGCTAGGATGTATGGAAGGGACTTCTTAGTATGGAATGGATGGCAGCTGTCGAAGTGGAGGTATTGCTGATGGTTAGTAGGTTTGATGTGGACAGAGGTAGTGATGTAGCCATCTTTGAGGTGGAGGTAAACGTCTAGGAATGTGGCTTGTTGGGTTGAGTAGGACCAGGTGAAGCAACTGGGTGAGAAGTTGCTGACGTTCTGGAGGAGTGTGGATAGGGTGTCCTCCCCCTCGATGCAGATCGCAAAGATGTCATCAGTGAATCTGAACCATATGAGGGGTTTAGGATTCTGGGTGTATGGGCAGGATTCCTCTAGATGGCTCATGAATAGGTTGGCATAGGATGGTGTCATGCGGGTGCCCACAGCTATATCTCGTATTTGTTTGTAGGTAGTGCCTCCAAAGGAGAAGTATTTGTGGGTTAGGACAAAGTTGGTCATGGTGACTAGGAAGGAGGTTGATGGTTTGGAACCCATCTGGCGTTGAAGGTAGTGTTAAATATCAGTAATGCCGTGGGTATTAGGGATGTTAGTGTAAAGGGAGGTGGGATCAATAGTGGCGAGCAGGGCACCCTATGTTAAAGGGACGGTGCTGTGGAGAGTTGGTAGAGGATATGGTTGGTATCTTTTATATAGGATGATAGGTTCCAGGTAATAGGTTAATGGTGTTGGTCTACGAGAGCAGAGAGTTTTTCAGTGGGGTCACAGTAACTGGCCACAGTGGGGTGTCCTGTGTGGTTTGGTTTATATATTTTAGGAAGCATGTAGAACGTAGGAGTGTGGAGAGTGGTAGGAGTGAGCAGAGAGGTGGACTCCAGGGATGGATTCTGGGATGGGCCTAAGGATTTGAGTAGTGACTGGAGGTCCTGCTGGTTTTCTGGAATGGGGTGACTGTGGCAAGGTTTGTAGGTGGAAGTATCTGACAGCTAGGAGAGTCCTTCTCCCAGGTAATCCTTGTGGTACAAAACAACAGTGATGGAGGCTTTGTCTGCAGGTAGGATTATAAGGTTGGGATCAGTTTTTAGATGGTATGCTACAGTTATTTGTGTGTGTGTGTGTGTGTGTGTGTGTGTGTGTGTGTGTGTGTGGTCTATTTTTGATGAAGGCCTTATGGGCTGAAAGCTTTATTTGTGACAGTCTTTTTGCTGTGCCTATCTGTGACTCAACATCTTTGCTATATGGTGAGTAGCAACTTTCCTTTTCATGATATTGTATTTTCTTTTGGTTTGTTGGAATGCATCTGAAACTTAAAACCTATGTGAGGGCTTTCTTGGCCAGAGTTTTATGTTGATCCCAGCTCCTCTGCCAGATACCAGCTGCTGTGTTTCATCTTTCAACTGAGTAAAGTTTGTGACCTGATCCCTTAATATCTTCAGAAAGAAAGCATTTTACATCTAAAGACAGAAATGGCAACAATTAATTTTATTTGTTGACACACAAATTTTAACTTCATGGGCCCTCATCTCAACAGAGAGGGCACTTGCAATATCATAATTACACTTGTGACTGCACCACAGATGAAGCAATATTCAAAGAGGGCACTAAACTCAAGAGACAGCACTCTTGCAGCAGTAACCCATGCGCATGCACCTCCATGCCAATTTGTACTATAAAGTTAGCAATGTCCACTATGAATGATCACTGTAAAACACTTACGTGAAGATAGCTGTATGATTGTAAGCCGTAATATCATTGCAAGATGTTGTAGTGTAATTGGGTAGATAAAAACCCTACTCCCTAAGCAATGGCACACACTCATAAGAAAAGAGGTTTTGCTTCTGCCAGTGGCTCCTTCTGGCAGAAGGGCTGAAGGGGAAGGAACAGGGGTGAAGGAAAAGGACTGAGAGGCTTAGGAAAAGGAGTGGAGTTTGGAAAAGTCACCCAAAACCTCATGTCAAAGGATGCGATGGGGAGGAAAGACTGATTATTGGGGACTGCACCAGATGAGTCTTGAAAGGATGAGAGCTTAAAGGTGGAAGACAGGGTTACTATGCAAGGAAGAGATTACTGCTAAAACATTGTGCATGAGATAATATGAGCGAAAAGCTAAGTGCATTGTATATGATAAAGGTGGGAGGGGGGGGGGGGGGGGGGGCGAAAAGTAGACAGGTCATAAAATGAAAGCTGTAGAAAACTAAAATGGATCGAAGAAAAGAGTAGTCAGTGTGAAGATATGCTTAGATGGAAGAAACTAATGTAATTGGAGGCCAGGTGGGTGGCGAGAACCAAGGGCATGTTGTAGTGCAAGTTCCCATGTCCGGAGTTCTTAGTAACTGATGTCTGGGGGAAGAAACCGGGTGGCACATGGTCATGACTATCATGAGTATTCTCTGCAACAGGATATTGTGTGTTGCTTTTATAAATATTCTGCCCATGCATCCTAAATGATAACCTGGCCTTAATTTACATCAGTTTCTTCCATCTCATCATTTCTTCACAGTAACTACTCCTTTCTTAGCTCCATTTATTTTTCAGAACGAAAGACAACAACTCACTGAATACTTGAGTCATAAACAAAACTGAGGTCTTTTGTAGTTTTCAGATGAATCCCCCTTCAGATCTTTAAATTTCACATACCTTGCATAATTTGTTCCAGAGTCATACTCGTATTGCAAAACACTCTTTAAGTGAATCAATTTATCCCATATAAACTAATGTTAAATACGATAATGGATTCCATGCAGATAAAGTACTAGAAGTTTTATCTGCCATTTATTAGAAGAAAAATTATACAAACAGTATTATGTATTTTATTATTCATGATACACAACTAATTCTTTTTTACTAGGAAGCTTTGCATAGTCCTTTGTTTCTGTCGATACTTCAATACTTGGCAAAAATGATACACAGCATTATCGTCAAATAAATTTGTAGCACGCATGTCCACTGCTTTATTGGGGTGATGATTCTCAGTGTACAATGCAACCGATTCCCATGCTGTCATCATTTCTCTTATTGTGCCAGAAGATTGCTGCTTTGCTGTTACCACCTCCTCCTCCTCTGAAGAAGAAGAAGAACTCCTCTCCACAACTTACTGCTGTGAAACACACTGCAACTCCTAAAGCTCACTATTGTTCACTTCTTAGTTGTGATTTTTTACAAGCTCCTCAGTATCATTATTATCCACTTCCAGTCCCATGCTCTTGGCCAGAGAGGCACTTTCGTTGACTAAAGACTGCACAGGTACTGCCTCAGAGTACCATTCAACAACGTACTCCAGTCAAAGCTTCTTTCAAGCAGATGTGAGAGTTTTAGCAGTAACCCCTTCCCATGCCATTTCAGTCATCTTGATGCAGGCAATGATGTTGAAGTAATATTTCCAAAACTCTCTGAGAGTGAGATTAGTAGCTTCAGTAAACTCAAAGCAATGCTCAAAGATTGCTTTAGGATAGAACTTCTTAAAGTTGGAAATAATCTGCTTTTCTGTAGGCTGTAGTAACGAATTGGTGTTGGTAGGGAGAAATTGGATCTCGATGAATTGAAATTCTTTAAGGAGATGGTCTTGTAGGCCTGGAGAATGGGCAGGAGTGTTGTCCATAACAAGCAAAAATGGAATGGCATATTCGTCTCAAGAAAATATTTTTTCACCGAAGGACCAAACGCTTTGATGGTCCAATCACAAAAAAAAAAAAAAAAAAAAAAAAAAAAAAAAAAATAATATGTGTCGCCCAAGCCTTGTTGTTGGACTTCCGCATCACATTTAACCTGCTCTTCTGGACTGTACACTTCTTGAAGGCTCATGGAGTTTCTGAATGGTAAACAAACAGCCAGTTGATATTCAAATCACCGCCTGCATTGGCACAGAATAGCAGTGCGAGATGGTCTGTCATTACTTGTGACCCGGCAATGCATTCGCCTCTGCTGTTATAAAGGTACGCTTTGGCATGTGTTTCCACAATAGACCCATCTCATCACAATTAAAAACCTACTTCAGCAGATAACCCTCAAAATCTACAAGCATCTTGAAGTTGCTGATTAAGTTGTCAGCTGCCTTTGTGTAAGAGCTGGCTGCTTCACAGTGCTTCACACTGTGGATGCCAGTTTTTCTTTTTAACTTCTTGAACCACCTCCGGCTTCCCTTAGACTTCCTTCGGCCACTGATGACCCTGGTGTCTTCTTAACAAGGTTGCCGAGAATCATTCTTGCCTTCGCACAAATGATGTTCTTGTTAACAGTGTCACCTTGCAATTCCTTCCATTTATCCGTATAAAGTGACATCGTCCAGAATATGAAACCGTTGCTTAGGTACTCTTATCACTCCCTTTGAAGTGCCTGTTTCCTTAATCTTGTCCTTGTTCTTGCAGTTAGTGCAAATAGTTGATGTGACCGATTACATGGTCATGCTAAATAAGCAACACTCACAATGATTTTCAGTGATTTTATGTTTCACTTCTAAGATAATTTCCTTTCTCTTATGGTCATTTGCTTGCGGCTTTATCCTTGGAACATTTCTATGAAGGTTATTAAAATTTGCACACAAAGAAACACTGTGTGAACATAAGTTTAGAAAAAAATGTGTGATCACAAGCTACACTAAGATGGTAGCAGAAAGAGCGCTAAACCCAGACTGCAGTACGTACTAAAGACATTGTTCATACACTGCTGCTGACAATGAAAGCTCTTCATATTGTTGAACATTTCTCCCGCTGCACGCAAATGGCTCGTGACATCACACTAAATCATCGTCACTCATTATGCAAAACATTGCTCATTAAGCAAGTCTTTTTTTACAATTTGTTTTGTTTGCTACGCAAATTGTGCAGTGTGGGAGGTGTTTGTTAAGTGAGGTTCAACTGTACATCTGTACGGCTACATTCTCGTAGCTGACTACATTGTCTTCTGACCAACTTCATGTTACGTAGTAGTGTTATAAGACATATTAATTTTCTGTGTACATCAAATGGATTAATTAAAATTGAACAAAAACGAATCACAGTATATGGCTCAAGCTTCATGCACAAATCACAATTTTACTGAGAAATTTAAAAATTTCACGACATGAAGATTGTTCTGTAAAGCTCTGGACAAACTGCCAGATGTTACTAACAATCTGCCAGTGTATTGTGAGGCAGAGATGTGTCACCATCTACAGCTACATACTGATGAAAGTACTGTGAGCTCTCCTGTTTAAAATCTTGTACCCATTTGCTACTGTCCAGGCATTGCTAGAGCACATGTTGGTCTGTTGCAAGTCTGTGCACTGCTGTGGGTGCTCTCCATTGTTGCACAGTAAAATTGCAGGACCTGCCCTACTATGTAGAGTACAAAGTCTTTCTGTAACAGGACTCCATGCATTATCTAACTGGAAACTGCCTTCCCGATTGATGGGATGGATATATGTGTGTGTGCGCGAGTGTATACCTGTCCCTTTTCCCCCCCCTAAGGTAAGTCTTTCCACTCCCGGGATTGGAATGACTCCTTACCCTTAAAACCCACATCCTTTTGTCTTTCCCTCTCCTTCCCTCTTTCCTGGTGAAGCAACCTTGGGTTGCGAAAGCTTAAAATTTGTATGTTTTTTATCGTGTCTATCAACATACCATCGCTTTCTCGTTTGGTAAATTACAGTATCTTTGTGTGTGTGTGTGTGTGTACGTGTGTACGTGTGTGTGTGTGTGCGCGTGTGTGTGTGTGTGTGTGTGTGACCCATTCTTGAGTACTAAACATGTGTCTGGAATACCCACATGTTGGCTGAAAGGAAGACACTGAAGCAATTCAGAGGCATGCTGCTAGATCTGTTGCCTGTTACTATTCTTCCCTCCCCTCTGGGGACACCCATTTGAATTCACAAATCATCTCCATAACACTCATGTGTTGATCAAACCCATTGGCAACAGATCTAGCAGCATGCCTCTGAATTGCTTCAATGTCTTCCTTTCATCCGACCTGTGGATATCCCAGACATGTTTAGTACTCAAGAATGGGTCACACAGGTGTTCTAAATGCAGTCTCCTTTGTAAACGAGCTACAATTTCCTAAAATTCTCCCAATAACCCAAAGGTGACCATTCGCCTTTCCTACTACCATTCTTTCATGCTCTTTCCATTTCATGTCACTTTGCAACATTACACCTGGATATTTAATCGACATTACTGTGTCAAACAACACTATACTAATGCTCTATTCAAATTTTACAGGATTGTGTTTCCTACTAGCCTGTCTTAACTTACATTTTTTTTCCATTTAGAACAAGCTACTATTCATCACACCAACCATAAATTCTGTGCAAGTCATCTTGTATTCTCCTACAGTCACTTAACAGTGTCACCTTCCTGTACATCCCAATGTCACCCGCAGACAGCTAAAAATTGCAACTCACCCTGGCAATCAGTTTGTTTATGTGCATAGATAATAAGACCAGTCCTTTTGCATTTTCCTGGAGCACTCCTGTTACCATTGTCTCTGATGAACACACTCCATTGAAGACATCATACAGTGTTATAGTACTTAAGAAGACTTCGTATCACTCACAAACCTGGGCACCTAATCCATACATTCGGACTTTCGTTAACAGTTTGCTGTGGGACACTGTGTCAAACACTTTCTGAAAACCTAGATATATGGAATCTACCTGTTGTCCTCCATCCATGATTTGCAGGATATCGTGTGAGAAAAGAGACAGCTGAGTGGGGCTTAAATGATGCTTTCTAAATCCACGCTGTG
This sequence comes from Schistocerca americana, assembly GCF_021461395.2. Classification (NCBI taxonomy): domain Eukaryota; kingdom Metazoa; phylum Arthropoda; class Insecta; order Orthoptera; family Acrididae; genus Schistocerca; species Schistocerca americana. Next base: position 393,618,733 of record NC_060125.1, on the reverse strand, counting down.
TTGTGGACTGAAGCTTTTCTGTCACAAGAAAACTGATTATATTTGAACTCATAATATGTTGGAGAATTCTGTAGCAAACCGATGTTAAGTATATCAGTCTGTAATTATGCAGGTCCATTCTTTTATCCTTCTCATATGTAGGGGGCACCTGTGCTTTTTTCCAGTCACTTGGGACTTTGCACTGGGTGAGAGATTCACGATAAATACATTGTAAGTAAGGGACCAGTGCCGAAGAGTAATGCCTGTGACGTAATTAGGATTCCATCCAATCCTGGCACCTTATTTGTTTGCAACTATTTCAGTTGCTTCTGTACACCAGGGGTGCGATGGTCAAACAATGGAATATCTGTATGATCTTCTTGTGATCTTCTTCATCTTCATCATATTCTTCTTCTTCTACGTGATCAGGCCCAGTAAACCGCATGCTGCTACAAGTTTCCTCCTCCATTGTATTCTGTCCACTGCTGCTATCTGCCGTCTGTCCACATCTGTTGATGCTTGGTTTAAATCTTCATGGAGGCCATCCCTCCAACGTCTCTCACTGGAGTCTCTTTATTTCTGTAGGTGTGAAATCCAGGGGCTTCCGAGATCATCTGTGATCTTCGATCCAGGCCACATGGCCGGCGCAATGCATTCGTTTGGCTTTGACAGTTCCTGCGATATTGTGCTGCTGGTATAGTTCCTGGAGCTCTTGGTTGTGTCTGATCCTCCATTCCCCTGTGTCGCATCCAGAACCAGACCGAAGACCTTCCAAAGCACTTTTCTCTCAAAAATGAGGAGCTAATGGAAGTCCTGTTTCCAGATACTCCATGTCTCACAGCCATATAGAACAACAGGCTGGGTCACAATTTTGTGTAGTCGAATCTTGAATTGTCTGGAGAGATATCTGGACCGATGCAGTTGTGCTAGGCTGTGGTAAGACAAGTTTCCTGCTTGTATTTTGGCATTCATTTCTGCTTCACATGACGAGTTCTCAGTGAAAAGTGCCCCTAGGTATTTAAATTCATGCACTCTCTTGTAGGACTGGTCTCCCACCTGCAGTGATTGTAGATGACGAGAAGTCTAACTTTGACCACGCGTCATAACGAGGTACTGTGTCTTGGCTCCGTTTATGTTTAGCCCAAATTTTGCTGGCAGCCTCCTTTAGTGCTCTGGTCATTTGCTCCAACTCCTCTTCAAACCTATAGAGTAAACAGATGTCGTCTGCATAGGCTAAGTATGCCAGTCTCTTTCCTTCGATTTCCATCCCTTTGTTCTCTTGGAAGGTCTCACGTATGATCTTTTCGAGGGCACAGTTGAACAGGATATGGGACAACCCATCTCTTTGCCTGAGTCCTGTCACAATTTCAGATTCCTCAGTGAAGCGATTTACCATCTTCACCTTTGCACATGTTTCACTCAGACAGATCTTTATCAGATTTATGAGTTTCTCTGCCATTGCAAACTCCCTTAAACAGCTGAGCAGGCTCTTGCAATGTATAGAATTATAGGACATCTTAAAATCAATCTTGTGAGAATGATTTCTTAAACACAGAATTTTTAACTTCAGCATTCCTTTTGCTGTCTTCTGTTGCCACACCAGACTGGTCAAAGAGTGACAGGATATAAGCCTTTCTCCCATGTAGCATTTTATGTAGAACTAAAATTTTCTCAGGTTTTCAGCAAGATCTATCACTAAGGTATGATGGAGGAAGTTGGTGTATGCTTCACACAGTGATCTTCTTACAGACACAATTAGTGCTACAAAATTTTGCATGTTGCTTATTTGCGCATTCCTTTTTGAACCGTGAGTGCAACCAACTCAGCTTTTTCAGCATTTTCCTAGTCTGATGAAAGACAATAAAAGAAAAATTATGGCCCATATTTCAAACTTTTGGAACTCTTGTTATCAATCAGCCGGTGGAAATATGACTGACTGAACCCTCTATTAATTAGGATGTTGATTTCCAGTTAGATAGTGCTGGGAATCATGTCATAGAAAAACTTTATCCTCTATGCAGCCAGCGTAGTTTGCAATTTTACTGCATGAAGTTTGAGGACATGCTTAGCAGCACACAGACTTGCAGGAGACACTTCTGTGCTATATTGGTGCATGTTGAATAACAAATGGGTATAGTGAGAATGTACTTAATTCATTAGATAATGAAGTAGAGGCTACTGGCATTTTCTGTGCCTTTGACTTTGTGAATCACAGTGTTCTCTTGAGTAAATTAAATTATTATAGTGTCACTGGCAGTGCTGCAAAATAGTTAGAGTCTTACATAACTAACAGGAAACAAAGGGTGTTGTTCGAAATACCTGTGGAGTAAGCAATCAGTCTTCATCTGATTGGAAACTAATTAAATGCGGTGTTCCTCGAGGTTCCATCTAGGGTCCTTTGCTTTTTCTTGTGTACATTAATTATCTCTTGTCTGTTACATTGCCAGATGCTAAATTTGTTTTGTTTGCAATAAGTAGCAAGTCAAGCACAGATTTAGAAATGGTCACTAATCAAAATCTCACTGACGTTAATAAATAGTTTAAAGCTAATTCACTGTCATTAGACTTCGAAAAGACCAACGATATGCAGCTCAGAACCGGTAAGAGATTTCCTTCCATCGTGTGTACAATATATAAAGACATACAGATTGAAGAAATTGACGGTGTTGAATTCCTATGATTACAAGTGATAATATATTCAGTTGGGAAGGGCAGAATTGCTGAAGCACCCAAACAAGTTTGTATTTGCAGTGAGAATGATATCAGATGTAGGAGATACAAATATAAAAACTTGCATACTTTGCTTACTTTCATTCTATTATGTCAAGCGGGATCATATTCTGGGGTAACACATCAAACTGAGCAAAAGTTTTTAGTGCGCAAAAGTTTGTAATAAGAATCATTTGTGGTGTAAATTCGAGAACATCTTGTAGAAACCTGTTCAAGGAACTTGGCATTCGAACTACTGCGTCTCAGAATATTTATTCCTTGATGAAATTTGTTTCAAGTAATGTGTGTGTATTTCCAACCAATGACTCATTACATTGTATCAATACTAAGAATAAGAACAATCTACAGAAAGACCTAAAATCATTTACCTTGGTCTGAAAAGAGGTACATTATTCAGGAACACACATTTTCATTTAATTGTCACCAACCATTAAAAACTGGTGTTCAGATAAAGTACAGTTTAAACAGTTTGAAAGACTTTTTGATAGGTAACTCCTCCTTCTCTATAGATGAATATCTTAACAGGGACTATTAGAACAGCTTTAGTAAAAGTGTTTGTTAGATTTCAGTTTTGACAGCATTTGGTCACAACAATCAAGATTAGGTATTTTGCGGATGACAAATTTATTAAACATTCATAACAATGTTTCATTACGATAGCGTATTAATTCTGTAAATATTAGCAGATCCAGTTTACTATAATGTATTCACATATTTTGACAAATGGTGAAGGTAGTGAGTATTATATTCAATTGTTTTATGTTTTTATGTTATACTTTCTGATTAGTTCCACAGAAATGAGAATCATCTCATTTTTGGGTCTGTAGAATGAAAACTGAATCTAATCTAGTCTAATCTATGCAAGCAGCAGCTTATTTTGAAATTGGAGATCTCAGTGTACCTTTACTAGTAGATATTGGAAGATGTCCAGTAGAATGTGTGCCAGAATATTGCTGCAGTAAGTTAGTGACATCAGCACTTTGCCTAAAGTTTCATGGAGCACAGTTTTACTGTTTGTGAATTTCCTATATTGGTTGTCAGGATATCAGCACTTTCTAGTGACCTACCCAATCCTCTGTGCAACATCAGTCTTTTGTAACCTCCTGAATCTGCTATGTCACATCTTAAGTTCTAGTTCATCCATGTTGCTAGAAACCTCAAGCAATAAGTTGTGCGTTGTTGTCCCATTGTATGTCTTTCTCAGAAACAACTATGGACTAGAACACAGACACTTACAAACTTTCAGAATGACCCTCACATTTGCGCTGTGAATGTATATTGTTTTTATTACCTTCCTCATACTTGGTTGATATATATAGGGAAGGTGGTTTGGGGATTTCATAGGGATGAACTAACAGGTTACGAAGGTTAGGTGGACGGCGGAAAGACACTCTTGGTGGAGTGGGGAGGATTTCATGAAGGGCAGGATTTGAGGAAGTCGTATCCCTGCTGGAGAGCCACATTCAGAGTCTGGTCCAGTCCCGGAAAGTATCCTGTCACAAGTGGGGCACTTTTGTGGTTCTTCTGTGGGGGATTCTGGGTTTGAGGGGATGAGGAAGTGGCTCTGGTTATTTGCTTCTGTACCAGGTCGGAAGGGTAGTTGCGGGATGCGAAAGCTGTTGTCAGGTTGTTGGTGTAATGGTTCAGGGATTCCGGACTGGAGCAGATTCGTTTGCCACGAAGACCTAGGCTGTAGGGAAGGGACCGTTTGATGTGGAATGGGTGGCAGCTGTCATAATGGAGGTACTGTTGCTTGTTGGTGGGTTTGTTGTGGACGGACGTGTGAAGCTGGCCATTGGACAGGTGGAGGTCAATGTCAAGGAAAGTGGCATGGGATTTGGAGTAGGACCAGGTGAATCTGATGGAACCAAAGGAGTTGAGGTTGGAGAGGAAATTCTGGAGTTCTTCTTCACTGTGAGTCCAGATCATGAAGATGTCATCAATAAATCTGTACCAAACTTTGGGTTGGCAGGCCTGGGTAACCAAGAAGGCCGCCTCTAGGCGACCCATGAATAGGTTGGCGTACGAGGGGGTCATCCTGGTACCCATGGCTGTTCCCTTTAATTGTTGGTATGTCTGGCCTTCAAAAGTGAAGAAGTTGTGGGTCAGGATGAAGCTGGCTAAGGTGATGAGGAAAGAGGTTTTAGCTAGGGTGGCAGGTGATCGGCGTGAAAGGAACTGCTCCATCGCAGCGAGGCCCTGGACGTGCGGAATATTTGTGTATAAGGAAGTGGCATCAATGGTTACAAGGATGGTTTCCGGGGGGTAACACATTGGGTAAGGATTCCAGGCGTTTGAGAAAGTGGTTGGTGTCTTTGATGAAGGATGGGAGACAGCATGTAATGGGTTGAAGGTGTTGATCTACGTAGGCAGAGATACGTTCTGTGGGGACTTGGTAACCAGCTACAACGGGGCGGCCGGGATGATTGGGTTTGTGGATTTTAGGAAGAAGGTAGAAGGTAGGGGTGCGGGGTGTCGGTGGGGTCAGGAGGTTGATGGAGTCAGGTGAAAGGTTTTGCAGGGGGCCTAAGGTTCTGAGGATTCCTTGAAGCTCCGCCTGGACATCGGGAATGGGGTTACCTTGGCAAACTTTGTATGTGGTGTTGTCTGAAAGCTGACGCAGTCCCTCAGCCACATACTCCCGACAATCAAGTACCACGGTCGTGAAACCCTTGTCCGCCGGAAGAATGACGATGGATCGGTCAGCCTTCAGATCACGGATAGCCTGGGCTTCAGCAGTTGTGATGTTGGGAGTAGGATTAAGGTTTTTTAAGGAGGATTGAGATGCAAGGCTGGAAGTCAGAAATTCCTGGAAGGTTTGGAGAGGGTGATTTTGAGGAAGAGGAGGTGGGTCCCGCTGCGACGGAGGACGGAACTGTTCCAGGCAGGGTTCAATTTGGATGGTGTCTTGGGGAGTTGGATCATTAGGAGTAGGATTAGGATCATTTTTCTTCGTGGCAAAGTGATATTTCCAGCAGAGAGTACAAGTGTAGGACAGTAAATCTTTGACGAGGGCTGTTTGGTTGAATCTGGGAGTGGGGCTGAAGGTGAGGCCTTTGGATAGGACAGAGGTTTCGGATTGGGAGAGAGGTTTGGAGGAAAGATTAACTACTGAATTAGGGTGTTGTGGTTCCAGATTGTGTTGATTGGAATTTTGAGGTTTTGGAGGGAGTGGAGTTGGAAGTGGGAGATTGAGTAGATGGGAGAGACTGGGTTTGTGTGCAATGAGAGGAGGTTGAGGTTTGCTGGAAAGGTTGTGAAGGGTGAGTGAGTTGCGTTTCCGGAGGTGGGAAAACAGGAGATCGGATAGTTTTTTGAGGTGGAGGGTGGCATGCTGTTCTAATTTACGGTTGGCCTGTAGGAGGATGCTCTGAACAGCCGGTGTGGATGTGGGAGAGGAAAGATTAAGGACTTTTATTAAGGATAGGAGTTGACGGGTGTGTTCATTGGCTGAGTTGATGTGTAGGTGAAGGATTAGGTGGGTGAGGGCAATGGATTGTTCAGTTTGGAACTGGTATAGGGACTGATGGAAAGAAGGGTTGCAGCCAGAGATGGGAACTTTTAGTGTGAGGCCTTTGGGGGTAATGCCAAATGTCAGACAAGCCTGAGAAAATAGAATATGGGAGCATAATCTGGCTAGGGCGAAGGAATGTTTGCGGAGGGAATGTAAATAAAACTTAATGGGGTCGTTGTGGGGGTGTTGTGAGGGTGACATGGTATTAGAAGGTGGAAAGTGTAACATGAGGCTGAAATGCAAGTGAAAATAAAAATATATGGGGAGAGATAAAGGTGAACTGGAAAGTAACTGGAGATCTGGTGCGAAAAAGGCGAAAAGGTGTTGGTTACAGCTGGGCTATGTTGGACTTGGGTTGGTAGACAATGACGTGCACGAAGGTTAGGTGGTTGTGTTGCCGCCAAAACACGTTAAAGGACGGAGAAATTCGGGAAAATTTCGAAAAAACTGCGTGTAATGTATTAAAGAGAGTGGTTTTGTGGTGGCAGATTATGAAAATGAGGCTAACAATTGTCTGACGAAGAAATAATGACGTTAAAACCTGTGGGAAGCGACTAAAAATTATCAGTGATGTGGGAAGAACGGAAATGGAAATAAAGCAAAAGTTATTAAAAATAGCCGACATGGTTGTTTAAAAGGTGAAAGGAACTGTTTGTGAACTAGAAACGGTGGATTTTATAGCAGCGGTAGTGTTGAAAGCGGCAAAAAAAAATATTTTTTTTTGGTTATGGTTTGGAAGTGGGTTACGTATTATTGAGTGTATATAAGCAGGATAAAATTGTATAACAGATTATGGTAAAAAGGAGAAGGAGAATACAAAGTGAAACTACTGGCAAAAACACAAAGAGAAAATAAGACGACAGGAAAGATTTCGAAGTGCAACAGTCACAATAACAAACGTAATTGTTGGGTTCAAATTAATGATATTAATATAATAGAGCGAAACATTCAGCATGGGAAAAATATATCTGAAAACAAAAATGATGTGACTTACCAAACGAAAGCGCTGGCAGGTCTATAGACACACAAGCAAACACAAACATAGACACAAAATTCAAGCTTTCGCAACAAGCTGTTGCCTCATCAGGAAAGAGGGAAAGACGAAAGGATGTGGGTTTTAAGGTAGAGGGTAAGGAATCATTCCAATCCCGGGAGCGGAAAGACTTACCTCCTTCCCTCTGGAACCACAACACCCTAATTCAGTAGTTAAACTTTCCTCCAAACCTCCTCCCAATCCGAAACCTCTGTCCTATCCAAAGGCATTACCTTCAGCCCCACTCCCAGATTCAGCCAGACAGCTCTCGTCAAAGATTTACTGTCCTACACTCGTACTCTCTGCTGGAAATATCACTTTGCCACGAAGAAAAATGATCCTAATCCTACTCCTAATGATCCAACTCCCCAAGACACCATCCAAATTGAACCCTGCCTGGAACAGTTCCGTCCTCCGTCGCAGCGGGACCCACCTCCTCTTCCTCAAAATCACCCTCTCCAAACCTTCCAGGAATTTCTGACTTCCAGCCTTGCATCTCAATCCTCCTTAAAAAACCTTAATCCTACTCCCAACATCACAACTGCTGAAGCCCAGGCTATCCGTGATCTGAAGGCTTACCGATCCATCGTCATTCTTCCGGCGGACAAGGGTTCCACGACCGTGGTACTTGATCGTCAGGAGTATGTGGCTGAGGGACTGCGTCAGCTTTCAGACAACACCACATACAAAGTTTGCCAAGGTAACCCCATTCCCGATGTCCAGGCGGAGCTTCAAGGAATCCTCAGAACCTTAGGCCCCCTGCAAAACCTTTCACCTGACTCCATCAACCTCCTGACCCCACTGACACCCCGCACCCCTACCTTCTACCTTCTTCCTAAAATCCACAAACCCAATCATCCCGGCCGCCCCATTGTAGCTGGTTACCAAGTCCCCACAGAACGTATCTCTGCCTACGTAGATCAACACCTTCAGCCCATTACATGCTGTCTCCCATCCTTCATCAAAGACACCAACCACTTTCTCAAACGCCTGGAATCCTTACCCAATGTGTTACCCCCCGGAAACCATCCTTGTAACCATTGATGCCACTTCCTTATACACAAATATTCCGCACGTCCAGGGCCTCGCTGCGATGGAGCAGTTCCTTTCACGCCGATCACCTGCCACCCTAGCTAAAACCTCTTTCCTCATCACCTTAGCCAGCTTCATCCTGACCCACAACTTCTTCACTTTTGAAGGCCAGACATACCAACAATTAAAGGGAACAGCCATGGGTACCAGGATGACCCCCTCGTACGCCAACCTATTCATGGGTCGCCTAGAGGCGGCCTTCTTGGTTACCCAGCCCTGCCAACCCAAAGTTTGGTACAGATTTATTGATGACATCTTCATGATCTGGACTCACAGTGAAGAAGAACTCCAGAATTTCCTCTCCAACCTCAACTCCTTTGGTTCCATCAGATTCACCTGGTCCTACTCCAAATCCCATGCCACTTTCCTTGACGTTGACCTCCACCTGTCCAATGGCCAGCTTCACACGTCCGTCCACAACAAACCCACCAACAAGCAACAGTACCTCCATTATGACAGCTGCCACCCATTCCACATCAAACGGTCCCTTCCCTACAGCCTAGGTCTTCGTGGCAAACGAATCTGCTCCAGTCCGGAATCCCTGAACCATTACACCAACAACCTGACAACAGCTTTCGCATCCCGCAACTACCCTTCCGACCTGGTACAGAAGCAAATAACCAGAGCCACTTCCTCATCCCCTCAAACCCAGAATCCCCCACAGAAGAACCACAAAAGTGCCCCACTTGTGACAGGATACTTTCCGGGACTGGACCAGACTCTGAATGTGGCTCTCCAGCAGGGATACGACTTCCTCAAATCCTGCCCTTCATGAAATCCTCCCCACTCCACCAAGAGTGTCTTTCCGCCGTCCACCTAACCTTCGTAACCTGTTAGTTCATCCCTATGAAATCCCCAAACCACCTTCCCTATATATATCAACCAAGTATGAGGAAGGTAATAAAAACAATATACATTCACAGCGCAAATGTGAGGGTCATTCTGAAAGTTTGTAAGTGTCTGTGTTCTAGTCCATAGTTGTTTCTGAGAAAGACATACAATGGGACAACAACGCACAACTTATTGCTTGAGGTTTCTAGCAACATGGATGAACTAGAACTTAAGATGTGACATAGCAGATTCAGGAGGTTACAAAAGACTGATGTTGCACAGAGGATTGGGTAGGTCACTAGAAAGTGCTGATATCCTGACAACCAATATAGGAAATTCACAAACAGTAAAACTGTGCTCCATGAAACTTTAGGCAAAGTGCTGATGTCACTAACTTACTGCAGCAATATTCTGGCACACATTCTACTGGACATCTTCCAATATCTACTAGTAAAGGTACACTGAGATCTCCAATTTCAAAATAAGCTGCTGCTTGCATAGATTAGACTAGATTAGATTCAGTTTTCATTCTACAGACCCAAAAATGAGATGATTCTCATTTCTGTGGAACTAATCAGAAAGTATAACATAAAAACATAAAACAATTGAATATAATACTCACTACCTTCATCATTTGTCAAAATATGTGAATACATTATAGTAAACTGGATCTGCTAATATTTACAGAATTAATACGCTATCGTAATGAAACATTGTTATGAATGTTTAATAAATTTGTCATCCGCAAAATACCTAATCTTGATTGTTGTGACCAAATGCTGTCAAAACTGAAATCTAACAAACACTTTTACTAAAGCTGTTCTAATAGTCCCTGTTAAGATATTCATCTATAGAGAAGGAGGAGTTACCTATCAAAAAGTCTTTCAAACTGTTTAAACTGTACTTTATCTGAACACCAGTTTTTAATGGTTGGTGACAATTAAATGAAAATGTGTGTTCCTGAATAATGTACCTCTTTTCAGACCAAGGTAAATGATTTTAGGTCTTTCTGTAGATTGTTCCTATTCTTAGTATTGATACAATGTAATGAGCCATTGGTTGGAAATACACACACATTACTTGAAACAAATTTCATCAAGGAATAAATATTCTGAGACGCAGTAGTTCGAATGCCAAGTTCCTTGAACAGGTTTCTACAAGATGTTCTCGAATTTACACCACAAATGATTCTTATTACAAACTTTTGCGCACTAAAAACTTTTGCTCAGTTTGATGTGTTACCCCAGAATATGATCCCGCTTGACATAATAGAATGAAAGTAAGCAAAGTATGCAAGTTTTTATATTTGTATCTCCTACATCTGATATCATTCTCACTGCAAATACAAACTTGTTTGGGTGCTTCAGCAATTCTGCCCTTCCCAACTGAATATATTATCACTTGTAATCATAGGAATTCAACACCGTCAATTTCTTCAATCTGTATGTCTTTATATATTGTACACACGATGGAAGGAAATCTCTTACCGGTTCTGAGCTGCATATCGTTGGTCTTTTCGAAGTCTAATGACAGTGAATTAGCTTTAAACTATTTATTAATGTCAGTGAGATTTTGATTAGTGACCATTTCTAAATCTGTGCTTGACTTGCTACTTATTGCAAACAAAACAAATTTAGCATCTGGCAATGTAACAGACAAGAGATAATTAATGTACACAAGAAAAAGCAAAGGACCCTAGATGGAACCTCGAGGAACACCGCATTTAATTAGTTTCCAATCAGATGAAGACTGATTGCTTACTTCACAGGTATTTCGAACAACACCCTTTGTTTCCTGTTAGTTATGTAAGACTCTAACTATTTTGCAGCACTGCCAGTGACACTATAATAATTTAATTTACTCAAGAGAACACTGTGATTCACAAAGTCAAAGGCACAGAAAATGCCAGTAGCCTCTACTTCATTATCTAATGAATTAAGTACATTCTCACTATACCCATTTGTTATTCAACATGCACCAATAGAGCACAGAAGTGTCTCCTGCAAGTCTGTGTGCTGCTAAGCATGTCCTCAAACTTCATGCAGTAAAATTGCAAACTACGCTGGCTGCATAGAGGATAAAGTTTTTCTATGACATGATTCCCAGCACTATCTAACTGGAAATCAACATCCTAATTAATAGAGGGTTCAGTCAGTCATATTTCCACCGGCTGATTGATAACAAGAGTTCCAAAAGTTTGAAATATGGGCCATAATTTTTCTTTTATTGTCTTTCATCAGACTAGGAAAATGCTGAAAAAGCTGAGTTGGTTGCACTCACGGTTCAAAAAGGAATGCGCAAATAAGCAACATGCAAAATTTTGTAGCACTAATTGTGTCTGTAAGAAGATCACTGTGTGAAGCATACACCAACTTCCTCCATCATACCTTAGTGATAGATCTTGCTGAAAACCTGAGAAAATTTTAGTTCTACATAAAATGCTACATGGGAGAAAGGCTTATATCCTGTCACTCTTTGACCAGTCTGGTGTGGCAACAGAAGACAGCAAAAGGAATGCTGAAGTTAAAAATTCTGTGTTTAAGAAATCATTCTCACAAGATTGATTTTAAGGTGTCCTATAATTCTATACATTGCAAGAGCCTGCTCAGCTGTTTAAGGGAGTTTGCAATGGCAGAGAAACTCATAAATCTGATAAAGATCTGTCTGAGTGAAACATGTGCAAAGGTGAAGATGGTAAATCGCTTCACTGAGGAATCTGAAATTGTGACAGGACTCAGGCAAAGAGATGGGTTGTCCCATATCCTGTTCAACTGTGCCCTCGAAAAGATCATACGTGAGACCTTCCAAGAGAACAAAGGGATGGAAATCGAAGGAAAGAGACTGGCATACTTAGCCTATGCAGACGACATCTGTTTACTCTATAGGTTTGAAGAGGAGTTGGAGCAAATGACCAGAGCACTAAAGGAGGCTGCCAGCAAAATTTGGGCTAAACATAAACGGAGCCAAGACACAGTACCTCGTTATGACGCGTGGTCAAAGTTAGACTTCTCGTCATCTACAATCACTGCAGGTGGGAGACCAGTCCTACAAGAGAGTGCATGAATTTAAATACCTAGGGGCACTTTTCACTGAGAACTCGTCATGTGAAGCAGAAATGAATGCCAAAATACAAGCAGGAAACTTGTCTTACCACAGCCTAGCACAACTGCATCGGTCCAGATATCTCTCCAGACAATTCAAGATTCGACTACACAAAATTGTGACCCAGCCTGTTGTTCTATATGGCTGTGAGACATGGAGTATCTGGAAACAGGACTTCCATTAGCTCCTCATTTTTGAGAGAAAAGTGCTTTGGAAGGTCTTCGGTCTGGTTCTGGATGCGACACAGGGGAATGGAGGATCAGACACAACCAAGAGCTCCAGGAACTATACCAGCAGCACAATATCGCAGGAACTGTCAAAGCCAAACGAATGCATTGCGCCGGCCATGTGGCCTGGATCGAAGATCACAGATGATCTCGGAAGCCCCTGGATTTCACACCTACAGAAATAAAGAGACTCCAGTGAGAGACGTTGGAGGGATGGCCTCCATGAAGATTTAAACCAAGCATCAACAGATGTGGACAGACGGCAGATAGCAGCAGTGGACAGAATACAATGGAGGAGGAAACTTGTAGCAGCATGCGGTTTACTGGGCCTGATCACGTAGAAGAAGAAGAATATGATGAAGATGAAGAAGATCACAAGAAGATCATACAGATATTCCATTGTTTGACCATCGCACCCCTGGTGTATAGAAGCAACTGAAATAGTTGCAAACAAATAAGGTGCCAGGATTGGATGGAATCCTAATTACGTCACAGGCATTACTCTTCGGCACTGGTCCCTTACTTACATTGTATTTATCGTGAATCTCTCACCCAGTGCAAAGTCCCAAGTGACTGGAAAAAAGCACAGGTGCCCCCTACATATGAGAAGGATAAAAGAATGGACCTGCATAATTACAGACTGATATACTTAACATCGGTTTGCTACAGAATTCTCCAACATATTATGAGTTCAAATATAATCAGTTTTCTTGTGACAGAAAAGCTTCAGTCCACAACACAGCGTGGATTTAGAAAGCATCATTTAAGCCCCACTCAGCTGTCTCTTTTCTCACACGATATCCTGCAAATCATGGATGGAGGACAACAGGTAGATTCCATATATCTAGGTTTTCAGAAAGTGTTTGACACAGTGTCCCACAGCAAACTGTTAACGAAAGTCCGAATGTATGGATTAGGTGCCCAGGTTTGTGAGTGATACGAAGTCTTCTTAAGTACTATAACACTGTATGATGTCTTCAATGGAGTGTGTTCATCAGAGACAATGGTAACAGGAGTGCTCCAGGAAAATGCAAAAGGACTGGTCTTATTATCTATGCACATAAACAAACTGATTGCCAGGGTGAGTTGCAATTTTTAGCTGTCTGCGGGTGACATTGGGATGTACAGGAAGGTGACACTGTTAAGTGACTGTAGGAGAATACAAGATGACTTGCACAGAATTTATGGTTGGTGTGATGAATAGTAGCTTGTTCTAAATGGAAAAAAAATGTAAGTTAAGACAGGCTAGTAGGAAACACAATCCTGTAAAATTTGAATAGAGCATTAGTATAGTGTTGTTTGACACAGTAATGTCGATTAAATATCCAGGTGTAATGTTGCAAAGTGACATGAAATGGAAAGAGCATGAAAGAATGGTAGTAGGAAAGGCGAATGGTCACCTTTGGGTTATTGGGAGAATTTTAGGAAATTGTAGCTCGTTTACAAAGGAGACTGCATTTAGAACACCTGTGTGACCCATTCTTGAGTACTAAACATGTCTGGGATACCCACAGGTCGGATGAAAGGAAGACATTGAAGCAATTCAGAGGCATGCTGCTAGATCTGTTGCCAATGGGTTTGATCAACACATGAGTGTTATGGAGATGATTTGTGAATTCAAATGGGTGTCCCCAGAGGGGAGGGAAGAATAGTAACAGGCAACAGATCTAGCAGCATGCCTCTGAATTGCTTCAGTGTCTTCCTTTCAGCCAACATGTGGGTATTCCAGACACATGTTTAGTACTCAAGAATGGGTCACACACACACACACACACACACGCGCACACACACACACACGTACACACGTACACACACACACACACAAAGATACTGTAATTTACCAAACGAGAAAGCGATGGTATGTTGATAGACACGATAAAAAACATACAAATTTTAAGCTTTCGCAACCCAAGGTTGCTTCACCAGGAAAGAGGGAAGGAGAGGGAAAGACAAAAGGATGTGGGTTTTAAGGGTAAGGAGTCATTCCAATCCCGGGAGTGGAAAGACTTACCTTAGGGGGGGGAAAAGGGACAGGTATACACTCGCGCACACACACATATATCCATCCCATCAATCGGGAAGGCAGTTTCCAGTTAGATAATGCATGGAGTCCTGTTACAGAAAGACTTTGTACTCTACATAGTAGGGCAGGTCCTGCAATTTTACTGTGCAACAATGGAGAGCACCCACAGCAGTGCACAGACTTGCAACAGACCAACATGTGCTCTAGCAATGCCTGGACAGTAGCAAATGGGTACAAGATTTTAAACAGGAGAGCTCACAGTACTTTCATCAGTATGTAGCTGTAGATGGTGACACATCTCTGCCTCACAATACACTGGCAGATTGTTAGTAACATCTGGCAGTTTGTCCAGAGCTTTACAGAACAATCTTCATGTCGTGAAATTTTTAAATTTCTCAGTAAAATTGTGATTTGTGCATGAAGCTTGAGCCATATACTGTGATTCGTTTTTGTTCAATTTTAATTAATCCATTTGATGTACACAGAAAATTAATATGTCTTATAACACTACTACGTAACATGAAGTTGGTCAGAAGACAATGTAGTCAGCTACGAGAATGTAGCCGTACAGATGTACAGTTGAACCTCACTTAACAAACACCTCCCACACTGCACAATTTGCGTAGCAAACAAAACAAATTGTAAAAAAAGACTTGCTTAATGAGCAATGTTTTGCATAATGAGTGACGATGATTTAGTGTGATGTCACGAGCCATTTGCGTGCAGCGGGAGAAATGTTCAACAATATGAAGAGCTTTCATTGTCAGCAGCAGTGTATGAACAATGTCTTTAGTACGTACTGCAGTCTGGGTTTAGCGCTCTTTCTGCTACCATCTTAGTGTAGCTTGTGATCACACATTTTTTTCTAAACTTATGTTCACACAGTGTTTCTTTGTGTGCAAATTTTAATAACCTTCATAGAAATGTTCCAAGGATAAAGCCGCAAGCAAATGACCATAAGAGAAAGGAAATTATCTTAGAAATGAAACATAAAATCACTGAAAATCATTGTGAGTGTTGCTTATTTAGCATGACCATGTAATCGGTCACATCAACTATTTGCACTAACTGCAAGAACAAGGACAAGATTAAGGAAACAGGCACTTCAAAGGGAGTGATAAGAGTACCTAAGCAACGGTTTCATATTCTGGACGATGTCACTTTATACGGATAAATGGAAGGAATTGCAAGGTGACACTGTTAACAAGAACATCATTTGTGCGAAGGCAAGAATGATTCTCGGCAACCTTGTTAAGAAGACACCAGGGTCATCAGTGGCCGAAGGAAGTCTAAGGGAAGCCGGAGGTGGTTCAAGAAGTTAAAAAGAAAAACTGGCATCCACAGTGTGAAGCACTGTGAAGCAGCCAGCTCTTACACAAAGGCAGCTGACAACTTAATCAGCAACTTCAAGATGCTTGTAGATTTTGAGGGTTATCTGCTGAAGTAGGTTTTTAATTGTGATGAGATGGGTCTATTGTGGAAACACATGCCAAAGCGTACCTTTATAACAGCAGAGGCGAATGCATTGCCGGGTCACAAGTAATGACAGACCATCTCGCACTGCTATTCTGTGCCAATGCAGGCGGTGATTTGAATATCAACTGGCTGTTTGTTTACCATTCAGAAACTCCATGAGCCTTCAAGAAGTGTACAGTCCAGAAGAGCAGGTTAAATGTGATGCGGAAGTCCAACAACAAGGCTTGGGCGACACATATTTTTTTTTTTTTTTTTTTTGTGATTGGATCATCAAAGCGTTTGGTCCTTCGGTGAAAAAATATTTTCTTGAGACGAATATGCCATTCCATTTTTGCTTGTTATGGACAACACTCCTGCCCATTCTCCAGGCCTACAAGACCATCTCCTTGAAGAATTTCAATTCATCGAGATCCAATTTCTCCCTACCAACACCAATTCATTACTACAGCCTACAGAAAAGCAGATTATTTCCAACTTTAAGAAGTTCTATCCTAAAGCAATCTTTGAGCATTGCTTTGAGTTTACTGAAGCTACTAATCTCACTCTCAGAGAGTTTTGGAAATATTACTTCAACATCATTGCCTGCATCAAGATGACTGAAATGGCATGGGAAGGGGTTACTGCTAAAACTCTCACATCTGCTTGAAAGAAGCTTTGACTGGAGTACGTTGTTGAATGTTACTCTGAGGCAGTACCTGTGCAGTCTTTAGTCAACGAAAGTGCCTCTCTGGCCAAGAGCATGGGACTGGAAGTGGATAATAATGATACTGATGAGCTTGTGAAAGATCACAACTAAGAAGTGAACAATAGTGAGCTTTAAGAGTTGCAGTGTGTTTCACAGCAGTAAGTTGTGGAGAGGAGTTCTTCTTCTTCTTCTTCTTCTTCTTCAGAGGAGGAGGAGGTGGTAACAGCAAAGCAGCAATCTTCTCGCACAATAAGAGAAATGATGACAGCATGGGAATCGGTTGCATTGTACACTGAGAATCATCACCCCAATAAAGCAGTGGACATGCGTGCTACAAATTTATTTGACGATAATGCTGTGTATCATTTTTGCCAAGTATTGAAGTATCGACAGAAACAAAGGACTATGCAAAGCTTCCTAGTAAAAAAGAATTAGTTGTGTATCATGAATAATAAAATACATAATACCAATGTAATGGAAGGAAACATTCCACATGGGAAAAATTATATATAAAAACAAAGATGAGGTGACTTACCGAACAAAAGCGCTGGCAGGTCGATAGACACACAAACAAACACAAACATACACACAAAATTCAAGCTTTTGCAAGAAACTGTTGCCTCATCAGGAAAGAGGGAAGGAGAGGGGAAGACGAAAGGAAGTGGGTTTTAAGGGAGAGGGTAAGGAGTCATTCCAATCCCGGGAGCGGAAAGACTTACCTTAGGGGGAAAAAAGGACAGGTATACACTCGCACACACGCACATATCCATCCACACATACAGACACAAGCAGACATATTTAAATATGTCTGCTTGTGTCTGTATGTGTGGATGGATATGTGCGTGTGTGCGAGTGTATACCTGTCCTTTTTTCCCCCTAAGGTAAGTCTTTCCGCTCCCGGGATTGGAATGACTCCTTACCCTCTCCCTTAAAACCCACTTCCTTTCGTCTTCCCCTCTCCTTCCCTCTTTCCTGATGAGGCAACAGTTTGTTGCGAAAGCTTGAATTTTGTGTGTGTGTTTGTGTTTGTTTGTGTGTCTATCAAAATACATAATACTGTTTGTATAATTTTTCTTCTAATAAATGGCAGATAAAACTTCTAGTACTTTATCTGCATGGAACCCATTATCGTATTTAACATTAGTTTATATGGGATAAATTGATTCACTTAAAGAGTGTTTTGCAATACGAGTATGACTCTGGAACAAATTATGCAAGGTATGTGAAATTTAAAGATCTGAAGGAGGATTCATCTGAAAACTACAAAAGACCTCAGTTTTGTTTATGACTCAAGTATTCAGTGAGTTGTTGTCTTTCGTTCTGAAAAATAAATGGAGCTAAGAAAGGAGTAGTTACTGTGAAGAAATGATGAGATGGAAGAAACTGATGTAAATTAAGGCCAGGTTATCATTTAGGATGCATGGGCAGAATATTTATAAAAGCAACACACTATATCCTGTTTGCAGAGAATACTCATGATAGTCATGACCTTGGTGCCTGTTTCACCACATGTGCCACCTGGTTTCTTCCCCCAGACATCAGTTACTAAGAACTCCGGACATGGGAACTTGCACTACAACATGCCCTTGGTTCTCGCCACCCACCTGGCCTCCAATTACATTAGTTTCTTCCATCTAAGCATATCTTCACACTGACTACTCCTTTCTTCGATACATTTTAGTTTTCTACATCTTTCATTTTATGACCTGTCTACTTTTCGCCCCCCCCCCCCCCCTCCCACCTTTATCATATACAATGCACTTAGCTTTTCGCTCATATTATCTCATGCACAATGTTTTAGCAGTAATCTCTTCCTTGCATAGTAACCCTGTCTTCCACCTTTAAGCTCTCATCCTTTCAAGACTCATCTGGTGCAGTCCCCAATAATCAGTCTTTCCTCCCCATCGCATCCTTTGACATGAGGTTTTGGGTGACTTTTCCAAACTCCACTCCTTTTCCTAAGCCTCTCAGTCCTTTTCCTTCACCCCTGTTCCTTCCCCTTCAGCCCTTCTGCCAGAAGGAGCCACTGGCAGAAGCAAAACCTCTTTTCTTATGAGTGTGTGCCATTGCTTAGGGAGTAGGGTTTTTATCTACCCAATTACACTACAACATCTTGCAATGATATTACGGCTTACAATCATACAGCTATCTTCACGTAAGTGTTTTACAGTGATCATTCATAGTGGACATTGCTAACTTTATAGTACAAATTGGCATGGAGGTGCATGCGCATGGGTTACTGCTGCAAGAGTGCTGTCTCTTGAGTTTAGTGCCCTCTTTGAATATTGCTTCATCTGTGGTGCAGTCACAAGTGTAATTATGATATTGCAAGTGCCCTCTCTGTTGAGATGAGGGCCCATGAAGTTAAAATTTGTGTGTCAACAAATAAAATTAATTGTTGCCATTTCTGTCTTTAGATGTAAAATGCTTTCTTTCTGAAGATATTAAGGGATCAGGTCACAAACTTTACTCAGTTGAAAGATGAAACACAGCAGCTGGTATCTGGCAGAGGAGCTGGGATCAACATAAAACTCTGGCCAAGAAAGCCCTCACATAGGTTTTAAGTTTCAGATGCATTCCAACAAACCAAAAGAAAATACAATATCATGAAAAGGAAAGTTGCTACTCACCATATAGCAAAGATGTTGAGTCACAGATAGGCACAGCAAAAAGACTGTCACAAATAAAGCTTTCAGCCCATAAGGCCTTCATCAAAAATAGACCACACACACACACACACACACACACACACACACACACACACACACACAAATAACTGTAGCATACCATCTAAAAACTGATCCCAACCTTATAATCCTACCTGCAGACAAAGCCTCCATCACTGTTGTTTTGTACCACAAGGATTACCTGGGAGAAGGACTCTCCTAGCTGTCAGATACTTCCACCTACAAACCTTGCCACAGTCACCCCATTCCAGAAAACCAGCAGGACCTCCAGTCACTACTCAAATCCTTAGGCCCATCCCAGAATCCATCCCTGGAGTCCACCTCTCTGCTCACTCCTACCACTCTCCACACTCCTACGTTCTACATGCTTCCTAAAATATATAAACCAAACCACACAGGACACCCCACTGTGGCCAGTTACTGTGACCCCACTGAAAAACTCTCTGCTCTCGTAGACCAACACCATTAACCTATTACCTGGAACCTATCATCCTATATAAAAGATACCAACCATATCCTCTACCAACTCTCCACAGCACCGTCCCTTTAACATAGGGTGCCCTGCTCGCCACTATTGATCCCACCTCCCTTTACACTAACATCCCTAATACCCACGGCATTACTGATATTTAACACTACCTTCAACGCCAGATGGGTTCCAAACCATCAACCTCCTTCCTAGTCACCATGACCAACTTTGTCCTAACCCACAAATACTTCTCCTTTGGAGGCACTACCTACAAACAAATACGAGATATAGCTGTGGGCACCCGCATGACACCATCCTATGCCAACCTATTCATGAGCCATCTAGAGGAATCCTGCCCATACACCCAGAATCCTAAACCCCTCATATGGTTCAGATTCACTGATGATATCTTTGCGATCTGCATCGAGGGGGAGGACACCCTATCCACACTCCTCCAGAACCTCAGCAACTTCTCACCCAGTTGCTTCACCTGGTCCTACTCAACCCAACAAGCCACATTCCTAGACGTTTACCTCCACCTCAAAGATGGCTACATCACTACCTCTGTCCACATCAAACCTACTAACCATCAGCAATACCTCCACTTCGACAGCTGACATCCATTCCATACTAAGAAGTCCCTTCCATACATCCTAGCCACTCGTGGTTGTTACATCTGCAATGACGAGCGGTCCCTCTTGAAAAATACTGAGGGTCTCACTGAAGCCTTCACAAACAATAATTATCCTCCCAATCTGGTACAAAACAAATCTCTTGTGGCTTATCTTTCTGGTCTCCCACCACCTCCCAAAGTCCCACTGTCTGGCCACAGAAGAGCATTCCCTTGTAACTCACTACCATCCAGGACTGGTGGAACTGAATTACATTCTCTGCCAGGGTTTCGACTACCTCTCGTCATGCCCTGAAATGAGAAACACCCTGCCCACTATCCTTCTCACACCTCCCATAGAGGTATTCTGTCATCCACCAAAATGACACAATACACTCATCCATCCCTACACAACCCCTGCTCCCAAACCCATATATCATGGTTCATACCTTTGTAATAGACCTAGATGCCAAACCTGTCCCATACATCCTCCAACCACCACCTACTACAGCCCGGTCACAAACATCACCTACCCCATCAAAAGCAGGGCTACCTGTGAAACCAATCATGTAATCTACAAGCTAAGGCGCAACCACTTTGCTGCATTCTATGTGGGCATCACTAGCAACAAGCTGTCGGTCCACATGAATGGCTATCGACAAACTGTGGCCAAGAAAAATTGGACCAACCAGTTACTGAGCATGCTGCGATGCTGCGAACATGACTTCCTTCATTTCTCAATGACTGCTTCACAGCCTGTGCCATATGGATCCTCCCCACCAACACCAGCTTTTCTGAATTGCATAGGTGGGAACTTTCCCTACAATATATCCTACACTCCCATAAGGAGTTTGAAGGATATGTCCCGTAAGGAGTTTGAAGGAGTTTTTGTGTAATGTGGTTCTGTCAATTAAGTACACTCAGGTTCTAATGATGGAACAACAGTATTCCCAGCTTGCAACAACAAAGTGGTGATCCCAACATGATATACCTGCGTAGTATCAATGGATTAATGACCATTTACAGGAGAGATTTGCAAAATGACTTATGTGAACCCCACTGTGTCACGATTGGCAGGTCGATAGACACACAAACAAACACAAACATACACACAAAATTCTAGCATTCGCAACCAACGGTTTGCTTCGTCAGGAAAGAGGGAAGGAGAGGGAAAGACGAAAGGATTTGGGTTTTAAGGGAGAGGGTAAGGTGTCATTCCAATCCTGGGAGCGGAAAGACTTACCTCAGGGGGAAAAAAGGACGGGTATACACTCGCACACACAGACATATCCATCCGCACATACACAGACACTAGCAGACATTTGTAAAGGCAGAGGCAAAGATGATGTTGAATGACAGGTGAGGTATGAGTGGCGGCAACTTGAAATTAGCGGAGATTGAGGCCTGGTGGGTAACGGGAAGAGAGGATATATTGAAGAGCAAGTTCCCATCTCCGGAGTTCGGATAGGTTGGTGTTGGTGGGAAGTATGCAGATAACCCGGGCGGTGTAACACTGTGCCAAGATGCGCTGGCCGTGCACCAAGGCATGTTTAGCCACAGGGTGATCCTCATTACCAACAAACACTGTCTGCCTGTGTCCATTCATGTGAATGGATAGTTTGTTGCTGGTCATTCTCACATAGAAAGCTTCACAGTGTAGGCAGGTTAGTTGGTAAATCACGTGGGTGCTTTCACACGTGGCTCTGCGTAGTATCAATGGATTAATGACCATTTACAGGAGAGATTTGCAAAATGACTTATGTGAACCCCACTGTGTCACGATTGGGAGTAAGACTACCACCTTTCTGGCCACACAATGCAGCTTTGTGGTTTGCACAGGTGGAGGCCAGCTTTTTTTATTCTGGAATTTTGGCAGGCACTACCAAGTTTGCGCTGGTAGTAAGCCAATTAGATTACCAGTATGCCACGGAAGAGCAAGATATAATTACCTCGCCACCAGAGGCTAACTCCTATGAATGACTTACAGCAGAATTGATCCGGCAAATATTAGCACTGCAGGAAGTGTGAATCTGTCCAGTTCTCACTCAGGGAGATAACAGAGACAGAAAGCCTTCACAATACTTGTGGCACATAAGAAGCAAACCAAACATGGGAATC
This sequence comes from Schistocerca americana, assembly GCF_021461395.2. NCBI lineage: Eukaryota > Metazoa > Arthropoda > Insecta > Orthoptera > Acrididae > Schistocerca > Schistocerca americana. Next base: position 393,596,157 of record NC_060125.1, on the reverse strand, counting down.
ATTCCGGACAGCTTACTGCACACAATATGGAGCAGTTGTTTGCCACCATCTGTCAAAGCAAATATAGGGTTAGAGTCTGACACATACTCGGGCATTTAGCGCAGTTGGCCAATAAAATCCAGGACACATTGACACTGGCTTCTGTCACCACAGTCACTGCGTAGTACTTCTGCCAGCGTAGTCACTGCGTAGTATGCTAGCACAATATCAACTGTTTCACATGCAGATTACAGCTTCCTGGCACCTGAGGTAGATCTATTGACCCAGCAGATCAGTGAACTGTTATCTCGACATGACCCGAGCAATGACAGAAGCTGGAATCGATACTGCCGATGCTCACACAGCAGGTCATCGACAATCTCTTCTGCAACTGAACAGAGGTCAGAAGTAGGCGCCTCCTCTGATTGTCAATCAGTGTCTCCGTGCCTCTTTGTTAGTGATCAGCAGTCCGGCTGGAAATATTTAATAGACAATGGGTGCAATTTGTCCATTTACCCATGGACTATGTCGCACATGAAGTGACCACCCACTGCTGCAAGCAACTCGTTCATAACAATGTATGGCACCCTGCGCTTGAATCTAGACCTGGGATTACGATGAAACTTCACTTGGGATTTACCGTGGCAGACATCGCCAAACCTATCATTGGAGCAGACTTCCTTGTCCATTACAATCTACTGCCGGACATGAAGTACTCATGACTAGTTGACAGCATCATAGCCTTAACAGCGTCCGGATTTTGGTGGAATGTAGCCGTTCATACTACCAAAGTAATACAGGTGGCAGACATTGACTACGTGGAGTTGCTGAATGGATTTCCAGCTCTGACGTGACCCCCTGGAGTGTCTAAGGAGGTAACGCATGACACTGTCCACTACATAGAGATGATCTACGGTCCTCCCATATCTTGCAGACCACCCATATCTTGCAGACCACCCAAATCTTGCAGACCACCCAAATCTTGCAGACCACCCAAATCTTGCAGACCACCCATATCTTGCAGACCACCCATATCTTGCAGACCACCCATATCTTGCAGACCACCCATATCTTGCAGACCACCCATATCTTGCAGACCACCCATATCTTGCAGACCACCCATATCTTGCAGACCACCCATATCTTGCAGACCACCCATATCTTGCAGACCACCCATATCTTGCAGACCACCCATATCTTGCAGACCACCCATATCTTGCAGACCACCCATATCTTGCAGACCACCCATATCTTGCAGACCACCCATATCTTGCAGACCACCCATATCTTGCAGACCATGAAGTTTGCCTCCAGATCGTCTTAAAATTGTGAAAGCAGAGATCGACAGTACGATTCGTGAAGGTATAATGTGGCCTTCCAACAGCCCCTGGTTCTCACCACTACATTTGGTCCCAAGAAAGGGTGAAGCATGGCAGACTTGTGGTGACTATAGAGCCCTGAATGCCAGAACAATAGTGGACAGATACTCAGTGCCATTGTTATGTGACTGTAACTATGCATTGAGTGGTGCAGCTATTTTTATCATCCTGGACTGTGCAAAAGTGTACACAGACCACTGTAGCTGAACAAGACATTCCCAAGACAGCAATAATCACACCTTTTGGCCTGTTTGAGAGCAAATTTATGACTTCTGGACTCAGGAATGCTGCTCAAACATGGCAACACTTGTCAATGGACTTTGTGCTACAGGGCCTAACTTTTGCTTTTGCTTACCTGGACGATATTTTAGTTTTTTCTTCATCGGCAGAGCAACATTAGCAGTATTTAATGGAAGTGTTTAGGAGGTTGTAACACTATGACACCATCCTGAGTACCACCAAAAGTGTGTTTGGCCAGCCCCAAGTGGATTTCCTAAGACACAGGATAGCAGCGGGATCGCTACTACTGCCAGACAAGGTGGAAGCAATCTTATGAATTTCACACCCAAATACGGCCTAGGAATTGCGTTGATTCCTCGGTATGTTTAATTTTTATCACTGTCACTTACAGCACTCTGCCAAGTTACAAGAAACTGTTAATTGCAGCACTCACTGGTCCAAAGAAAATGGTAACGCAAGTATAACGTGGACTGATACCATGTGTGTGGTGTTTGAAGTGGCCAAAAATAGCATTGAAGATGCTGCACTACTGCACGTTTGGCACTAGTGGTTGATGCTAGCCATATGGCAATTGGCACAACGTTGCAACAATGATGTAGTGACACATGGCAAACACTCACGTTTTTTTTTTTTTTTTTCGCGCAAACCAGCACCCACTCAAAAGCTGTAGAGTGCCTACAACAGAGAACTTTTGGCTGTTTATGAGTTCGTCAAATAGTTCAGACCTCAACTGAAAGCTACAGACTTTGTTATCTACACCAATCACAAACCGCTAACTTACGCCTTTCACCAGAAAAATACAAACTGTTCACCTAGGCGAGACAATCAGCTAATGTTCATCTCACAATTCAGCACAGACTTCTGGCACATCTCTGGGATCGACAGTGTGGTGGCCGATTGTTTGTCTCAGGTATGAAGCATTACTAGCATGACTGATTATGTCAAGCTTGCTGCTGCTCAACAATTAGATCAAGCCCTACATGGATTGTTACCAGCAGAACATGGGTGTTGGATCTGCAACTTATTGAAATTCCAGGGAGGGATGTCAAGCTGTACTGTGACATGACCACATTGAAACAATGGCCATTCCTACCAATTACCTTAAGAAGGGATGTCTTCTATATGCTACATGACTTGTGCCACCCTGGTATTTGATCAACAACCTGCCTAGTGACGAACTGCTATGTGTGGCCACCTATACAGAAAGATGGCCCGTTTCAATCACATCCATATCAATGTTGTTGGCTTACCGCTATCGTCTGATGGCCAATGTTACATACTTACAATGATAGAGCATTACACCTGCTGGCCAGAAGCTGCATCAGTTGACAAAATTACAGCAGAAGCTCTGACTTTCACTTTCATGTCATATTGTGTGGCATGTTTTAGCTGTCAGATATACATGACAACAGACAGAGGACAGCAATTTGAATCCGATCTATTCAGACAACTCACAAAGTTTTGTGGCACAATTCACTGGGGACCTCTCATAAGTAGGCAAATCTAGGACTACAGATACAAAGGTCAGGGGTTAAGTGCTTGGTTGTTCATAGCATTTTACCTGCCAATTATCACTTCTATCTTCTTTGGCAATTATTTGTTATTGTGAATAATGACCAAATTGCTCCTAGGTTCAGAATCTATATTGCATTTTATGTTCCCCTACGGCTGGTTGGATAGGCCATGTACAAGAGGTCAGGGGAAGGTAAGAGAAGGAAATAATGTTTCCAATAGGTTTGTTCCTAGAAAACCACTGTGGTGTTCAAATCAGCCTTCATGCTGAGGATACATATACTTTACAGTTTATACTTACATAACTCAGGAAGAATGAAAAATCATCACCACCCTCCTTTCCTTCATTTACAATTAGAATATCCATCACTTTGCTCAGTGCTGATAGCCTTAACTGAAACAAAGGAAAGAAATTTAATCAACTATTAACTTTTAACTTAGTATAACTTATTATTACATCACAATTCTTATTTATAATGAAATCACAATTTGTTAGGTACCTCTGCTCTTTCATCCTGATGTTGCATGGCAAGCAGTAACTGATCAGGTTCACTTCCCCATCCTGAATCTTGGTCAGTACAATTTGCCAGTAACTGACGCTCTGCTGGTTCACCACAGATAAAGTGAAGCAATGACTTGCACAAAGTTTGACGAGAGCTGAAAGTGAAATGACGAAATGTATATACTGTTATAACGTCAAGTTTAACACATATATTTCAGAACGACACAACACATATAAGTCACAGAGTAAGTTGACAAGCAAGACATGTGTACACGTTAGCATTCGAATGAGCACTGAGTCCCAGTCTAGCGGGCGCTGCTCGGCCGGCCGCTTAGGTGGCGCAGCTGCTGCATGGCTGGCAGACAGCGCCGCACGTAGAGGACGCGCGTAATTGCGCTGCGGCGCTTTGGATGATCGGCGAGTCACAACATATATGTTTATTAAGACTAACAAATTAAACTGAAAATAACAAATACGTGTTGTACATGATGAAAATAATCAATTTTTTAAAAATATAATGTAACTGGGATAAATAAAAAATCTACTCACCACATGGCAGCAGGAGAACACAAATATAAAGGTATTAAAGTTTGCAAGCTTCCAGAGATAGTGCCTCTTTCTTCTGGCATAAGGGTTGAAGAGGAAGGAAGAGGGCTGAAGGAAAAGGACTGGTGAGCTTTAGGAAAAAGAGAAACGTTCAGAAAAGTGCACAGAATCCTGGGTCAGGGGAGACCTGCAGGGCAGGATGAGAAGGAAAGTCTTTCCTTCTCCTAAACCTCGCCAATCCTTTTCCTTCACCACTCTTCCTTCCCCTTCGACCCTTCTGCCACTAGAGGGAGCCACTGGCTCCGAAATCTTGCAAACTTTAATACCTTTATATGTGTTACTACATGGTGAGTAGATTTTTTGTGTGTTGTACAGTATTGTAAAATATTTGTGAACACATTATTAATAATAAGTAATGCAGAGAGCAGAGAAAGCACTGTTGCTGATAGGTTAATAATATCCTATAATTTTGCTGTCCAAATGAACTGATTTAGCTCACACTCTAAACCCTACAAAAATATGAAAAATCTTGATGGGACACCTATCTCTGCAGCAAAGTACTGTTCTCCACGGTTAGTGAAACCTCTGACTGACTTAGAAACAGTCTTGAAAGACAGAATATTAAATTTTATAGAGAAGAATAACATACTAAATGAGGCACAGCACAGTTTTAGAAAATTCAGATCTACCACCACAGCCACAACTAACATTGAAGCCGACGTTATTGGAGCATTAGATCAACAAACAAAAGTCTGTGATATTTTCCTTGACCTCTCAAAGGCATTTGACTGTGTGTGTCACTGCAAACTAATTCACAAGCTCAACTATTATGGTATCAGGGGTAAGGCAGCTGACATCATCAAATCATTTGTGGAAAACAGAGAGTAGAAGTAAAACATAAAATGAGTGGCACTATTGTAAACGTACACGCTAATTTTCTGGCAGTTAAGTTTGATGTACCTTAGGGATCAGTTTTGGGCCCCCATCTTTTCATTCTGTATGTAAATGATATGATGTCAGCAGTAGGTAACAATGTGGTAATGTTTGCACATGACACTCTACTCAAAGTAAAAAGTGACTTGGTAAAATAGCTGGGATCAAGTGCTTCTACAAATATGAGTGACGCTTACAAATATTGCAGTGAAAACAACATGTTTGTAAATGAGGATAAGTCAACATACACGCAAGTACAAGTGAATAAAACTGCAGAGAGTGAAAATATTTCCCTTTAACTGGGTAATGCAGTTATCAAAGACATAACGAGTTACAAATTCTTGGGTGCCGTCATTGATAAGCTTTTGATGTGGGAGGACCACATCAACAAAGTATGCTCAAAAGTAAGCAATAACATATTCTTAATGAGGAAGATATCTAGCACAGTAAACACAGACACACTATTAACAATGTACTGTGGTCTAGTCATCCCCACTTATCGTACTGCACTTTAGTCTGTGGAAGTTCAGAAAAGCTGTAGAAATACAAAAATATGCAAACAGTTTCAACAAGAAAGAGGAAAGCCTTAAGGTAAACAGATCCTGACTTCCCGTACTGCAGCGAACGACCATCGCAGGTAGCAAGAGGAGAACCGCACCGGAAGTGACCGCGGAGAAGCCCTCGGACGTTGGCGCACCAGGTACATATAGTCTGCGGCCGCAAGCTCGGCTCCAGTTCACCACCGGCAATGCAGGATGAAGCTTTGACAATTCCAGCCACTTATGCTGGCGAAACGTCAGTAAAATCATTAGATGAACGTCGGCCGAAGAACCCGAGACAGAAGCCAATAGGCAGTTTGTCAACATGTGGTCACGAAAGCCTTAACAATTTTGAGAGGGTTTTTTTCATAGAGTAATAATTTACATATTGCTAGGTCTGTATTGTTTGTGTGTGTTGAAACTGAATATAACTTGACCACATCTATACAATGAAAACAGTCTACAGATTCATTAAGAAATAAATAAATAATACTTCCATCAGCTTGATAAATTATTCTCAGTGAGTAAGCTACAGAAATTCAAATTGAGATAGCTTAGTTGCCAAAATTACATTACTCGTGAAATCTGCTAGATAAACTACATGATAATACCTTTCATCCATACTTAAATTAGTTGAAAAATAGTTTTTGGTGATCATGTTATAGAACCAAATGGTTCCACATACAGTGATGAGCCAAAACAGTATGCCAACTGCTCAACAGCATGCTGGTTCACTTGTGGAAAGCAATGCAGCAGCAATTCTACAAAGCATGGATTTGACAAGTCCTTGGTAGGAATCCAGAGTTATGAAGCATGTTGATGTACAAATTGCACAGTGCCAGTAAATAATGGGCCAAAGGTTTATTGGTGCAGAGATGGCACCTTGCAGTGACCCACATGTGCTCCATCGGGTTCAGATCAGATGAATTTGGTGCCCAAGACATCAACACGCGTTCACTATCACACTACTCAAACCACTGTAGCACAATTCTGTCCTTGTGAGAAATGCTGTTATCCTGCTGAAAGATGCCATCGCAAATGAGGAAGACATCAAGGACAAAAGGATCCAAGTGGTCCATAATAATGTCTGTGAAGTCCACAGTTATCTTGATATCTTCAATTACTACCTCATGTCTCAGGCCCAGGTGAAGTCCCCCTTAGCATAATACTACCCCCACTTGTCAGTGTCCGTTTGTCTGGGTGACAGTGTATTCAGGCATGACCGTTGACCCAGTGTAGCACGAAACACAGTTCATCCAAACAGGTGACATATTTCTATTGATCTACTGTCCAATCTTGGTGATCCCATGCCCACTTGAATTGTAACAGATGATATAGTGTCGAGTCAACATGGGAACTAGTAGTACTCATCTATAGTGTACCTTAATATTCAACAATGTGCGTGGAATTATGTGCTCTGGAACACTTGTACCTGCACCAGCATTGTACTCTGTCATCAGATGTGCCACAGATCGCCGCTTGTTCTACTTTACAGCGCAGGCTAGCCTCCAATATCCACATTCTGTGATGAGGCATGAATGACCAGTACCTTATTGCTCGGTTGTGGTTTCATTTTCTTCCTACCATGATGTTCACGACAGTAGTAAGTGCATAATCAACCAGCTTCACCATTTCTGAAATGCTCATTTCCAGACACTGGTCCAAAACAATTTCTGCTCTGTCAAAGTTGCTTTAGTTAGCGAATTTCCCCATTTGTGATCTGTATAGACATCAGAGTGAGGTTCCTGTTCATTTCTGCTACACTTATATAATTTCCTTACCATGCTACACAACAGAAATGCCACCAGGCAGCATTCAGTCTCACAGTGAGTGGTAGGCATAATGTTTTGGTTCATCAGTGTGTGACGGGACCGAGCTCCATATAATACATGGCTTCTGCTAGAGTACTATAATACCACGATTCTCATAACCACTTCCTCCTTTTGTGTAAGCAATAGCAAGGTCAATTATAGCATTCTTTGTGTACAGTAATATAAACAGTGATATATCAGTAAAATGCTGCTGTCGTAATTTTAACCGACATGGTAAGGAGGTAACAGTAACTTGTTCTTGATTAACAATTAGAAAAGACAGTCAAGACTGCAGAATATCTCATTCATTAGAACAAGCAGTTTTGGCATGTTTAAATGGCCATCTTCAAATTCTCACACACAGCTGCTCTCCATGCTGTCAGCTCCAGCCGAATGGTGCTCATAATCTGAAAATGGCTGTTTAAACATGCTGAAACCCATCAGTCTAATAAATGAGATATCTGCGATCTTGACAGTTTTTCCTAATTGAAAGTAGTGCTCTTTGCACTTACTCCTACAACCACAAGTTGCCTTCTCAGGCCATATCGAAGCGACATCTCACCTTGTGAAAACATCATTAACTGTTTTATGTTGTCAAGGTGACTAGATATGACTCCACCATTGATATGCCACACTGTTAAGTGCTGTAGCTTCATAAACAGCACTTTTCTGTATGGACTTATTGCTGACTTGCCTCATGTTTTTCTGTCACACTCATTAAGACTGTCTAGTGACTGAGGATCATTTTTTTCTTTTACCCTTGTCCTGCACTGGTTCAGGTTTGGCACGGTTACTAACAGATTTGGTATGGTTAATTTAAAGGGTGGCTGGATGCCCTTCCTGCAACCACCCTGTTAAGCCCAGAAGGAATATGTGTACCCCAGCTGTCTGTGTGTAGGCTAGTGTTATTCACATGAAAGTATTCATGTGAAACTGAGCAAACATTTTCTGAATGTTTGTGAATTGTGTAACTGAGGTAGGACTGGGGTACCAGCCCAGTAATCATCTAGTGGGATGTGGAAACCACCTAAAAACCACATCCTGGATGGCCAGCACAAGGATGTTCAGCGTCAGTTCGCTGGGCGGATTCAGTCTGGGGCCAGCACAACTCCCCATTCTGCAAGCAGCTCTTTAACATACCTAGCTGTCCGGGCAGGTTGTAGTGGCTAAGGATGTTCTGTATATTTACAACAAAAAGACAAAACCAAAATTTTGCAATTTTCCTGCATGTGATGGTATTCACAGGTCCTTCAACAAAAGTTGTTGAATGTTCTGAAATTAATGCCTATTTTGTACCCACCACAGTAACCTTTAAGCCCTAAGAAATTTCAGCAATGCTATGTACACTGGATCACTGAGCTAGAGGCATTGACCAAGAGGTGCTAATTTAAGTGCTCAAAAACAGAATACCTTACACCAATACGGTGATCCAAGACACAATAATCAGTATCCAACACATGAGGCTTTCCAAGTCCAGACACGAAATATTTTGAATCCTTGTTGAGAAGAGCTACTAATCCTAGTACAAATCTTAGAGGCCACAAACCAAATGGAAAGAGCCATAAGAAACATCTCTGAGATGCCACTCCGATAAGAAAAAATGTTGGAACACCAGGAAGCTTCACTGCCCAGTTTTCACTTTTGGTATAATAGAGAAGTTGAATGTGTATTTCAAACATTGAAACATCACACTGAAACACCCTCGTCTCCCAAGAACAAAAACTTCCACAGTTTCTTAGCATAACAAAAACTTCACAGTTTCTTAGCACCTAGAGAAGGAAGAGGCTCGTCATCATCATTATCATCATCATCATCATCATCATCATCATCATTACCACCATCATGGCCTCCATCATCATCCTGGAGAAGAGGCTTCCATAACCATAACTTCTCTACGAGTATCAACATTACACATGGCTCACCTCCTGAAGCTGGACAGACATAACAAGTAGAGAGTCTGCCACTCACTTTTTCAGTGTTAATGAGTCTTAACTAGGCATATCAAACATCAGATCTGTTGTCCTGGTATTGTCATGACTGGCAAAATGACTACCATGGTAGATATTCAGACACTGTCTTATACTGAAAGTCCCCTGGCCACAATTTTCCTATGACTAACAAAAACACTCATGGTCATACTAAAGTCCTGTTAATAATTCTATAAACAATGGCCCAAGGGGTTCAAGGTGGCTGCTTATTGCAAGGTTCAGAAATGACAACCTTCCTCTTCACTTTTGGATTCTATCTACACTGACTACCTACAAGGGCAAATCACATTACAATACAATAATGAGCAGTTTTAATATGAAACAGGGGTAAAAACTAAAGAGTGATTCTTCAGTATGAAACTCCAGATACTGTACCAAAATTACAGATGTCATATGCTAAGAATTTGCTGAGAACATCATCTTCAATTTTTAAAAAATCTTCCACAAGAGAACAAAATTAAAATAGACTTGGAAGGGGCCAAATAGAACTAAAAATGAAAATGCTACACGTATTTTATGAAATAATAAAGAAATGTTGTAAGATGTGATGGACCACGACTACTTTAAAATTACATGTGACTGCAGACTTTTAAGATACACGGAAAGAAAACTAGGAAGTAACATACTCACCAGGGACGTAGAAAGAAATTTGAATTAGAATTACAAATAGGGACTTATATCAAATTACACAACAGAATCAGCATCTGACAACAGTTGTGATTAGAATTGGAAAACATTACAGTGGAATTTCAATTTTACATTCTCCGAGTTTATATTTTTCATGGTTCTACACCATAAATTCGTGGCCCTTAAAAAAAAACCATAAGATCAATGCTACAAATTCACTGATTTTACGTTTCTTCCTAGTAACATTTACTTTAATTCTACATTCTTACTCAATGTCTCACTTGACTTCATCCCCTTTTCTTCCTATTGACATTTGATGTGACTGAACAAGCTATAAGAGGCATAAAAGTCAAGTTGGTTTGCACCATGGATGGTGGCAGACTGAAGGGAATATTTTAGGCCATTGTAGAGAGGGGAGATGTGAGAGAGGAAATGCTGATGTAATCCATGATTGGGTTTGCCAATACAATTTGCAATGTTTAGCTTCACCGCACAGTTATGATACAACGGCACCAATGGAAAAACAGTACAGTTGATGTGAAATGTTCTGGACTGAGCCAATATGTGATGAAGGGGCCCAGCTGCCACCTTTTCTTGTGCCACTTATAACTCAGTCTCATCTTTTTGCTTATATTTCTGATGTACTGTATTCAGCAACAGTATCAATCATTAAGCTTTTAAATTCATACGCTGCGCCTCAAAGAATATGCTCGATCAGGATCAAGGAAGCTTCAGCCATTTTTGGCTAACAAGCTCTTATTTGTCTGGTGACTTGTTACATCACCCAACAGCTGGTGCAGTGACCACACTACACTAATAAAAATAATAAGTTCGCAGACCTTAGCTTATGAAACATTTGAAAATCCTAAAGTACTGGATTATATAGCATAAACTGGCACAGATCCTACAAATCAAAGTTGGTGCGAGAATTTAATTCTTCTCCTCCTAGGCACAATTTTTACTGGCACTCATAACATCAACTCTCACAACCGAATCTCAAATCCATAAACAAACAAGAAATAAATTTCAAAAATTTTATGTATGTAACTGAAAACACTAACTTCCGCTAATGATGCAAGAGGTAATTAAGCCTTTTCCCAACACACTACTGCCACAAATTATACCTTAAAATATGCAGTTTCAAGGGTTCTTTCATTTTGATTTCACCTCAAAAACAGCAAAAATTTACAGCATACATGGTGAAATAAACTGAAAATTGTGAAACACAGTGGAAACTGCCAGATTACATCACATCATATGTTTGTTTTCCACCTGCAGACAATACCTATTTAGCATGGTGAAGTCATGCTAATAAGGTGGCTTCTAGCATATAGAGTGATAAACAGCAAGCTTACTTGACAGTTTGTTCCAAAGTACAGCTGATATGATCGGTGTATAGCAAAAGGACTGAGCACGGCTTCCACTTATGTATAATTTATATACTTATATGCACTGTGTGATAAAAAGTATCCACACACCAGGCTGAAAATGACTTACAATTTCATAGTGCCCTCCATCGCTAACGCCGGAATTCAATATGGTGTTGGCCCATCCTTAGTCTTGATGACAGCTTGCACTCTCACAGGCATACATGCAACCAGGTGCTGGAAAGTTTCTTGGGGAATGGCAGCCCATTCTTCATGGAGTGCTGCACTGAGAACAGGTATCGATGTCAGTCAGTGAGGCCTGGCATGAAGTCAGCGTTACAAAACATCCCAAAGGTATTCTATACGATTCAGGTCAGAACTTTGTGCAGGCCAATCCATCACAGGGATGTTATTGTCATGTAACCACTCCACCACAGGCCATGCACTATGAACAGGTGCTTGATCGTGTTGAAAGATGCAATTGCCATCCCTGAATTGCTCTTCAACAGTGGGAAGCAAGAAGGTGGTTAAAACATCAATGTAGGCCTGTGCTGTGACAGTGCCATGCAAACCAGCAAGGGTTGCAAGCCCCCTCCCTGAAAAACACGACCACACTGTAACACCACCGACTCTGAATTTTACTATTGGCACTACACACACTGGCAGATGATGTTCACTGGGCATTTGCCATACCCACACCCTGCTATCGGATCGCCACATTGTGTACCATGATTCGTCACTCCACCCAACGTTTTTCCACTGTTCAGTCGTCCAATGTTTACGCTCCTTACACCAAGTGAGGCGCCGTTTGGCATTTACTGGTGTAACATGTGGCTTGTGAGCAGCCCAATTTAGTTACAGTAGTTCTGCTCAGAGCCTGTCGGCAGAATCCAGAACATATCATGCCTCTACTGACTGCAGCCAATATAGGCTACTCCATTTGCTATGTGTGGCACCACAATTAACAGGATGTGTTCAGTGAACAGTTGTGTGATGGGTTGTTCGTCTCTGTTGCAGTCCTCAATGGTGTTTAATGCATCGTGACAGCAGACAAGCTGTTATAAATGTAACAGAATGCTGAAATCACAGCAGGCTTAACTTTGTTTCATATTCATTGGTACACATAAGTACCACATGTGAAGGAAAACTTGTTTGTATATACACACTTTCATGAAATCTGCTATGTTTTCACTACAGCAAGAAGTGTTAACGGTGCATGGAGGCAATATTGCAGAATGCTCCACTTCGACTACTCAGTGCAATGAACAAGAAAAAGTTTACTAGCAATACATTAAGAGGTCACTGTGCTCATTGGCTACATAAGAAAACACAGACCTCCACATGCTGTATTACAATGCCTTTCACTGTACTGACTAAACTGAAGAACCAAAGAAATTGGTACAGCTGCCTAATACTGTGTAGGGGCCCCGTGAGAAAGTAGAAGTGCCGCAACACGACATGGCATGGACTCAACTGATGTCTGAAGTATGCTGGAGGGAACTGACACCATGAATCCTGCAGGGCGGCTCATAAATCTGTAAGAGTACAAGGGGATGGAAATCTCTTCTCAACAGCACATTGAAGGCATCCCAGATATAATCAATAATGTTTATGTCTGGGGTGTTTGGTGGGTAGTGGAAGTGTTTAAACTCACAAGAGTGTTCCTGAAATTACTCTGTAGCAATTCTGGGCATGTAGGGTGTCGCATTGTCCTGCTGGAATTGCCAAAGTCCATCAGAATGCACAATGGACACGAATGGCTGCAGATGATCAGACAGGATGCTTACGTATGTGCCACCTGTCAGAGTCATACATATCACTTCAACTGCACATGCCCCACACCATTACAGAGCTTCCACCAGCCTGAACAGTCCCCTGCTGACATGCAGGGTTCATGAATTCATAAGGTTGTCTTCATACACTTCACGTCCATCCGCTCAACACAATTTGAAAAGAGACTCATCCCACCAGCCAACATGTTTCCAGTCATCAACAGTCCAGGTGAGGTGTTAAGGTTTGTATCTTGCAGTCATCAAGGCTCCGAAAGCCCATATCGATGATGTTTCATTGAATGGTTTGCACGCTGACACTTGTTGATGGCCCAGCATTGAAATCTGCTGAAATTTGCGAATGGGTTGCATTTCTGTCATGTTGAATGATTCTCTTCATTTATCATAGATTCCATTCTTGCGGGATCTTTTCCTGGCTGCAGCTATGTTGGAGATTTGATGTTTTACTGGATTCCTGACATTCACAGTACACTTGTGAAATGGTCATACAGGAAAATCCCCACTTCATCACTACCTCGGAGATGCTGTGTCCCACTGCCCGTGCACCAACTATAGAACCACATTCAGACTCACTCAAATCTTGATAACTTGCCATTGTAGCAGCAGTAACCAATCCAACAGCTGTGCCAGATACTTTTTGTTTCATCTAGGTGCTGCATACTGCAGTGGCGTATTCTGCCTGTTAACTTACCTCTGTCATTTTAATATGTATGCCTATACTTAATTTCTCTGGCGCTACAGTGTAGCTCAATTACCTTGTACCCAGAGACCAATTTCAATTTTTTGATGAGTCTTTGCTTGCTGTTACACATTTGTGATTTTTTTTTAAAACTGATGAAATACATTTCACAAATTATTGTATAAACATTGTATCATACATTTAATTTCCTTATATTTTATACAATGTCTTGGAGAGGATTAAGATTTTTAATCAGACATGTCGATTATATATATGTTTTTGCTCATATTTTGGTGGTTTTAATGTTTTACCCCATGAACCATGGACCTTGTCATTGGTGTGGTGGCTCGCATGCCTCAGTGATACAGACAGCCATATCGTAGGTGCAACCACAAAGAAGGGGTAGCTGTTGAGCAGGTCGAGAAATGCGTGATTCCTGAAGAGGGCAGCAGCCATTTCAGTAGTTGTAGGGGCAACAGTCCAGATGGTTGATTAAAGTGGCCTTGTAACATCAACCAAACCAGCATTGTTGTGCTGGTACTCCAAACGGATGAAAGACAGGAGAAACTACGGTCGCAATTTTTCCCCAAGGGCACACAGCTTTACTGTATGTTTAAATGATGATGGCGTCCTCTTGGATGAAATATACCAGAGGTAAAATAGTTCCCCATTCGGATCTCCGGGCAGGAACTACTCAGGAGGATATTATTATCAGGAGAAACAAAACTGGCGTTCTATGGATCAGAGTGTGGAATGTCAGATCTCTTAATCAGGCAGGTAGGTTAGAAAATTTAAAAAGGGAAATGGATACATTATAGTTAGATACAGTGGGACTTACTGAAATTCGGTGGCAGGAGGAACATGACTTCTGGTTGAGGTAAATACAGGGTTATAAATACAAAATCAAATAGAGATAATGCAGAAGTACGTTTAATAATGAATAAAATAATTGGAACATGGATAAGTTACTATGAAAAGCAGAGCAAATGCATTATTGCAGAATAGATAGACACAAAGCCCATGCCTACCACAGTAGTACAAGTTTATATGCCAATTAGCTCCACAGATGATGGAGAGATTGAAGAAATGTATTATGAGATAAAAGCAATTATTCAGATAGTTATGGAAGACAAAATTTCAATAGCCATGGGGGATTTGATTTTGATTTGAGTTGATTTACTGCTCATTTAGAGACCTGTTGCCATTTTATAACAGGTTGTTCATTTTATAGCTTTTCATGTAGATTGTTGTTGTTGTTGTTGTTGTTGTTGTGGTCTTCAGTCCTGAGACTGGTTTGATGCAGCTCTCCATGCTACTCTATCCTGTGCAAGCCTCTTCATCTCTCAGTATCTACTGCAGCCTACAACTTTCTGAATCTGCTTGGTGCATTACCCTCCACGCTGCCCTCCAATACTAAATTGGTGATCCCAGGATGCCTCAGAACATGTCCTACCAACCAATCCCTTCTTCTAGTCCAGTTGTGCCACAAACTCCTCTTCTCCCCAATTCTATTCAATACCTCCTCATTAGTTATGTGATCTACCCATCTAATCTTCAGCATTCTTCTGTAGCACCACATTTCAAAAGCTTCTATTCTTTTCTTGTCCAAACTATTTATCGTCCATGTTCCACTTCCATACATGGCTACACTCCATACAAATACTTTCAGAAACGACTTCCTGGCACTTAAACCAATACTCGATGTTAACAAATTTCTCTTCTTCAGAAACGCTTTCCTTGCCATTGCCAGTCTACATTTTATATCCTCTCTACTTCGACCATTATCAGTTATTTTACTCCCCAAATAGCAAAACTCCTTTACTACTTTAAGTGTCTCATTTCCTAATCTAATTCTCGCAACATCACCCGACTTAATTCGACTACATTCCACTATCCTCATTTTGCTTTTGTTGATGTTCATCTTATACCCTCCTTTCAAGACACTGTCCATTCCGTTCAACCGCTCTTCCAAGTCCTTTGCTATCTCTGACAATTACAATGTCATCGGAGAACGTCAAAGTTTTTATTTCTTCTCCATGGATTTTAATATCTACTCCGAACTTTTCTTTTGTTTCCTTTACTGCTTGCTCAATATACAGATTGAATAGCATCGGGGAGAGGCTACAACCATGTCTCACTCCCTTTCCAACCACTGCTTCCCTTTCATGTCCCTCAACTCTTATAACTGTCATCTGTTTTCTGTACAAATTGTAAATAGCATTTTGCTCCCTGTATTTCACCCCTGCCACCTTTAGAATTTGAAAGATAGTATTCCAGTTAACATTGTCAAAAGCTTTCTCTAAGTCTACAAATGCTAGAAACGTAGGTTTGCCTTTCCTTAATCTTTCTTCTAAGATAAGACGTAGGGTTAGTATTGCCTCACGTATTCCAACATTTCTACGGAATCCAAACTGATCTTCCCCGAGGTCAGCTTCTACCAGTTTTTCCATTTGTTTGTAAAGAATTCGCGTTATTATTTTGCAGCTGTGACTTATTAAACTGATAGTTCGGTAATTTTCACATCTGTCAACACCTGCTTTATTTGGGATTGAAATTATTATATTCTTCTTGAAGTCTGAGGGAATTTCGCCTGTCTCATACATCTTGCTCACCAGATGGTAGAGTTTTGCCAGGACTGGTTCTCCCAAGGCTGTCAGTAGTTCTAATGGAATGTTGTCTACTCCCGGGGCTTGTTTCGACTTAGGTCTTTCAGTGCTTTGTCAAACTCTTCACGCAATATCATATCTCCCATTTCATCTTCATCTACCTTCTCTTCCATTTCCATAATATTGTCCTCAAGAACATCGCCCCTGTATAGAACCTCTATATACTCCTTCCACCTGTCTGCTTTCCCTTCTTTGCTTAGAACTGGGTTTCCATCAAAGCTCTTGATATTCATGCAAGTGGTTCTCTTTTCTCCAAAGGTCTCTTTAATTTTCCTGTAGGCAGAATCTATCTTACCCCTCATGAGATAAGCCTCTACATCCTTACATTTGTCCTCTAGCCATCCCTGCTTAGCCATTTTGGACTTCCTGTCGATCTCATTTTTGAGACGTTTGTATTCCCTTTTGCCTGCTTCACTTGCTGCATTTTTGTATTTTCTCCTTTCATCAATTAAATTCAGTATCTCTTCTGTTACCCAAGGATTTCTACCAGCCCTTATCTTTTTACCTACTTGATCCTCTGCTGCCTTCACTATTTCATTCATCAAAGTTACCCATTCTTCTACTACTGTATTTCTTTCCCCCATTCCTGTCAATTGTTCCCTTATGCTCTCTCTGAAACTCTGTACAACCACTGGTTCTTTCAGTTTATCCAGGTCCCATCTCCTTAAATTCCCACCTTTTTGCAGTTTCTTCAGCTTTAATCATGTAGATTACAAAACATATTCCATATTAAAAACAGCAATTATTGTTTTCATGAATTGCAATGGAAGTAATAATAAATTAAAAATACATTAGAAATTGAAAAGAAAGAAACACAAAAAAAATATTCAAATTTTAATAAGATATGATGATAGATGATGGGAACAACTTGGATAGTAAGAGAGAGAGAGAGAGAGAGAGAGAGAGAGAGAGAAATGTTAATCCATCTGAGCCAGCCTGGTCTGAAAGCCTTGGAGCAACTTTGAGCCTTGAAGTCGCAGTTCGCTACAGTTTAATTTATGGATTAATATTTCTAAACACCATTTACAAAAACTCTATAACTATTATGTACATTGTGGAAAGTGCAGGGGTGTGTGGGTGTAAAGTATGTTATTTCTTGGGGTTATTAATTAACCTTCAGTTCCTATATTAGGTGTTTTGAATTTTACCTGTTATGTTGCTTATATGCTAAGGGTTCAGTTACAAATGTTACATCCCAACAGCGGTGCAATGGCCGCGGGATGGATATACCTGCTGTTTATACAGGCTTGATAGCATTACACCATTTATTGTGGTACAATTTAATTATTTTAGATGTTGTGTAAGGTTGTCTGTGGTATGTGTTCATGAAAATGTTTGCTGTTTGAGTGAGTGAGTGTGTGTGTGTGTGTGTGTGTGTGTGTGTGTGTGTGTGTGTGTTTCGGTACTGCTGTCTGTGTTAGTGCAAAAACTGGAACTGTTGTATTACGTGCTTCATGTGTGTTGCAATGTTTTGTACACAGCCGTGTCCATCTGTATTCATATGTAATGTTGTTGAGACATCATCGGTGATTTTGTTTACTATTTCCCACTCATCTTTGTCTCTTATTGCCTGTATCATTTCATTGTTATACTGCATTGGTGTCTGGCATGCTGCTCTGCATTGGTGACAGTGAAAAAGTATGTGTTCTGGGGATCCATGTCACTGACATTTACAAGCAGCATTCTGGCTGTGGCCTCCGCAATGTAAGAGTGCAGGGTAAGGGCCGTGACCTGTAAGAAAGTGAACCACACCTTGGCTGGGATTGATGTAGCTCAGTCTCAGACATTCCCTGATGTCCGGGAAGAACTGATATACCCTATGGCCCTTATTGCTTAATTCCCATTCCCTTTGCCATGTATCCACCCACCATTTAACGAGTTGGTGCTGCTCGATTATATCACGTCCAAGAATCTCGATTACATTCTCCTGTCTCCTCCTCCTCAGCCAGTACATTGTAGCCTAAAACCAAATGGTTATGTTGATAGGGAAGGTTCCAAGCACCACGTATAGTGATTCCACTGACGTGGTGTTAAAAGCTCCTGACAGCCTTACCATGGGACTTCTCTGCCCTCGCCACAAGATGTTCAGATTCATCACCACACGTGCTCAGTAGGCCCGTGCACTAGCTGCAAAACAGACCACAGTCTCAAAGAGTTCACAATGGTAAGTTCACAGTGAGTGTAACGGTGCCATGAAGAGTGTTATGTTGAGTCTGGCCATCTTGTGCATGATCTTGGCAGCCTTATCAGTCGTTGTTCTGATGTGTTTGGCAAATGACAGTCATTCGTCCAGCTGCACACCAAGATATCATGTTTTCCATTGTCTGCATATGCTAATGTCGTGTAGTTCTATGGCAGTATTACTTTTTAGTGTTCCTTTGAGTAGTATATAAATTGTTTTGTGTAGAGTCATCTGAAGTTTATTATGTTTGCACCACTGGCAAATGAAGGACTCGAATTTGACAGTTGGAAAAGAAAGAGGAGGAAAAGTAGTAGATGAATATGGACTGGGGATAAGGAATGACGGAGGAAGCCGCCTGGTAAAATTTTGCACAGGGCATAACTTAATCATAGGTAACACGGTTTAAGAAACATGAAAGAAGGCTGTATACATGGAAGAGACCTGGAGACACCAGAAGGTTTCAGAAGGTTTTAAGCTGTAAGAGATTTCCAGGGGCAGATGTGGACTCTACCCACTATTTATTGGTTATAAGCTGTAGATTAAAGCTGATGAAACTGCACAAAGGTAGGAATTTAAGTAGGCGGAACCTGAATGATATTTTCAGTCTGCAGCGGAGTGTGTGCTGATATGAAACTTCCTGAAAGATTAAAACTGTGTGCCAGACCGAGAATCAAACTCGGGACCTGTGCCTGGTCGTGAGTCGTGCTTGGGTAGCTCAGATGGTAGAGCACTTGCCTGCGAAGGCAACAGTCCTGAGTTTGAGTCTCGGACCAGCACACTGTTTCGAGAGGGGACCTGTTTAAACTGAAAGGGCCAGAGGTTGTAGAGAGTTTTGAGGGAACATTAGGGAATGACTAACGAAAGCAGGTGGAAAGAATACAGTAGAAGAAGAATGGGTAGCTCTGAGAGATGAAATAGTGAAGGCAGCAGAGAATCAACTAGGTAAAAAGATGAGGACTAGTAGAAATCCTTGAGTAACACAAGAGATACTGAATTTAATTGATGAAAGGAGAAAATATAGAAATGCGCTAAGTGAAGCAGGCAAAAAGGAATAAAAATGAGAGCAACATGAAGCGCAAACTGGCTAAGCAGGAGTCACTAGAGGACAAATGTAAGGATGTAGAAGCGTATATCAGTAGGGGTAGGACAGATGCCGCCTAAAGGAAATTAAACAAACCTTTGGAGATAAGAGAACCACCTGCATGAATATCAAGAGTACAGATGGAAAACCAGTCCTAAGTAAAGAAGAGAAAGTAGAAAGGTGAAGGAGTATGTAGAGGGTCTACACAAGGACGATGTACTTGAGGACGATATTATGGAAATGGAAGAGGACATAGATGAAGATGAGATAGGAGATATGATACTGCACGAAGAATTTGACAGAGCACTGAAAGACCTAAGTCGAAACAAAGCTCCGGAAGTAGACAACATTCCATTAGAACTACTAAAAGCCTTGGGAAAGCCAGCCACGACAAAACTCTTCCATCTGGTCAGCAAGATGAATGAGACAGGTGACACCCTCAGACATAAAGAAGAATATAATAATCCAAATTCTAAAGAAAGCAGTTACTGACAAGTGTGAAAATTATCGAACTATCAGTTTAATAAGTCACAATTCAAAAATATTTACAAAAATTCTTTACAAACGAATGGAAAAACTGGTAGAAACCTACCTTAGGGAGAACCAGTTTGGATTCCATGGAAATGTAGGACCGCATGAGGCAATACTGACCCTACGATAGGTTAAGGAAAGGCTAATCTACATTTATAGCACTAGTAGGCTTAAAGAAAGCTTCTCACAATGTTGACTGGAATATTCTCTTTCAAATTCTGAAGCTGGCAGAAGTAAAATACAGGGAGCCAAAGGCTATTTACAATTTGCACAGAAACCAGATGGCAGTTATAAGAGTCAAGGGGCACGAAATGGAAGCAGTGGTTGGGAAGGGAGTGAGACAGGGTTGTAGCCTCTCCCCATTGCTATTCAATCTGTATATTGAGCAAACAGTAAAGGAAACAAAAGAAAAATTTGAAGTAGGAATTAAAATCCAGGGAGAAGAAATAAATACATTGAGGGTTGCTGATGACATTGTTATTCTGTCAGAGACAGCAAAGGACTTGGAAGAGCAGTTAAACAGATTGGATAGTGTCTTGAAAGGAGTATATAAGATGAATACAACAAAAGCAAAACAAGGATAATGGAATGTAGTTGAATTAAATCAGGTGATGCTGAGGGAATTAGGTTAGGAAATGAGACATTTAAAGTACTAAATAAATTTCACTGTTTAGGCTGCAAAATAACCAATGTTGATCAAAGTAGAAAGGATATAAAATGTAGACTGGTAATGGGGAGAAAAGTGTTTATGAAAAAGAGAAATTTGTTAATATCAAGTATAGATTTAAAACGTGCCAGAAAGTCATCTCTGAAAGTATTTGTTCAGACGGTGGCCATGTATGGAAGTGAAACATGGACGATGAGAAGAGAATAGAAGCTTTTGAAATGTGATGCTACAGTAGAATGCTGAAGATTATACGGATAGACCATGTAATTAATTAGGAGAGACTGAACAGAATTCACGATAAGAGGAATTTGTGCCACAACTTGACTAGAAGAAGGGATTGGTTGGTAGGACACATTCTGAGGCATCAAGGGAGCACCAATTTAGTATTGGAGAGAAGAGTGGGAGGTAAAGTTGATTTAGAATCCAAACACCGCATTCAGTCTTGCACAGATCTGTCTGGTGAAACTGAAGACAGCACACAGAAAGCAAAAAAGCTAAATGTCACATTTAAAAATGTATTTATGCATGAGGTTACTACAGCACCAATGTTTGACTACCACACACACTCACAAGTGATACATAATGATATACCGTAAATACAACAGACATTGAAAAAAAAATTAGGGCAACTCAAAGTGGACCTGGGATCACGTTCTGGGGGAATTCAAGATTTACGTCGAACATGCAGAAGAATTACCCCCTCCTTGCTCTTCCTTGCTTATGTTTTATGGAGAATATCTTGTACAGCAAATAGTCTCACAAGACAAGAAAAGAGCACAGGTCACTCCTGTTTACAAAATCAGTAAAAGAAAGAATACATAGAATCATAGACCAATATCACATATGTTTAATTGTTTCAGAATCCTGGATCATATTAAAAATTAAGAAGTTTCACTTGAGCAACTGAAGCAGATTCAAGAAAAACCACTCATGTGAAACAAGCTTGGACTATTCATAGACAATATCTCAGAAACAGTAAACGGAGGTGAACAGATGTAATCTGTCTTCTGACATTTCCAAAAGGTGGTCCATACTGTAGCACATATTCAACTTATAACCAAGATAAGATCAGAACAGTGCATCTTCAATGATTTATGATTAGGTCAATGAATGCTACACTAATTGAATCCAATAAACTACATAAATTTGAAGCACTTAAAAGGATTTTTTCATATAAATTAACGATTGTAAAAAAAGCTGGGGCATTATTTACTTTACAACTCTCGATAGTGATAAGGGAGAGTTAACAGCTGTAGATTTCTAAACAATGGGTGACATCATTCTCTCATGTACTGCATATGTATTCCAAATTATTTTTTTCTTTATCTTCAGTAGCCACACTATGCTGAGTTTCCCCAAAAAATCAGTACTGAACCTAATGTTTGTTGTTGTTGTGGTCTTCAGTCCTGAGACTGGTTTGATGCAGCTCTCCATACTACCCTATCCTGTGCAAGTTTCTTCAACTCCCAGTACCTACTGCAACCTACATCCTTCTGAATCTGCTTAGTGTATTCATCTCTTGGTCTCCCTCTACGATTTTTACCCTCCACGCTGCCCTCCAATGCTAAATTTGTGATCCCTTGATGCCTCAGAACATGTCCTACCAACCGGTCTCTTCTTCTCATCAAGTTGTGCCACAGACTCCTCTTCTCCCCAATTCTATTCAATACCTCCTCATTAGTTATGTGATGTACCCATCTAATCTTCAGCATTCTTCTGTAGCACCACATTTCGAAAGCTTCTATTCTCTTCCTGTCCAAACTATTTGTCGTCCATGTTTCACTTCCATACATGGCTACACTCCATACAAATACTTTCAGAAACGACTTCCTGACACTTAAATCTATACTCGATGTTAACAAATTTCTCTTCTTCAGAAACGCTTTCCTTGTCATTGCCACTCTACATTTTATATCTTCTCTACTTCGACCATCATCAGTCATTTTGCTCCCCAAATAGCAAAACTCCTTTACTACTTTAAGTGTCTCACTTCCTAATCTAATTCCCTCAGCATCACCCGACTTAATTTGACTACATTCCATTATCCTCATTTTGCTTTTGTTGATGTTCATCTTATATCCTCCTTTCAAGACACTGTCCATTCCGTTCAACTGCTCTTCCAAGTCCTTTGCTGTCTCTGACAGAATCACAATGTCATCGGCGAACCTCAAAGTTTTTATTTCTTCTCCATGGATTTTAATACCCACTCTGAATTTTTCTTTTGTTTCCTTTACTGCTTGCTCAATACACAGATTGAATAACATTGGGGAGAGGCTACAACCCTGTCTCACTCCCTTCTCAACCACTGCTTCCCTTTCATGCCCCTCGACTCTTACAACTGCCATCTGGTTTCTGTACAAATTGTAAATAGCCTTTCGCTCCCTGTATTTTACCCCTGCCACCTTTAGAATTTGAAAGAGAGTGTTCCAGTCGACATTGTCAAAAGCTTTCTCTAAGTCTACAAATGCTAGAAACGTAGGTTTGCCTTTCCTTAATCTTTCTTCTAAGGTAAGTCGTAAGGTCAGTATTGCTTCGCGTGTTCCAGTGTTTCTACGGAATCCAAACTGATCTTCCCCAAGGTTGGCTTCTGCTAGTTTTTCCATTCATCTGTAAAGAATTCGTGTTAGTATTTTGCAGCTGTGACTTATTAAACTGATAGTTCGGTATTTTTCACATCTGTCAACACTTGCTTTCTTTGGGATTGGAATTATTATATTCTTCTTGAAGTCTGAGGGTATTTCGCCTGTCTCGTACATCTTGCTCATCAGATGGTAGAGTTTTGTCAGGACCGGCTCTCCCAAGGCCGTCAGTAGTTCTAATGGAATGTTGTCTACTCCCGGGGCCTTGTTTCGACTCAGGTCTTTCAGTGCTCTGTCAAACTCTTCATGCAGTATCATATCTCCCATTTCATCTTCATCTACATCCTCTTCCATTTCCATAATATAGTCCTCAAGTACATCACCCTTGTATAGACCCTGTATATACTCCTTCCACGTTTCTGCTTTCCCCTCTTTGCTTAGAACTGTGTTTCCATCTGAGCTCTTGATATTCATACAAGTGGTTCTCTTTTCTCCAAAGGTCTGTTTAATTTTCCTGTAGGCAGTATCTATCTTACCCCTAGTGAGATAAGCCTCTACATCCTTACATTTGTCCTCTAGCCATCCCTGCTTAGCCATTTTGCACTTCCTGTCGATCTCATTTTTGAGACGTTTGTATTCCTTTTTGCCTGCTTCATTTACTGCATTTTTATATTTTCTCCTTTCATCAATTAAATTCAAAAATTTCTTCTGTTACCCAAGGATTTCTACTAGCCCTCGTCTTTTTACCTACTTGATCCTCTGCTGCCTTCACTACTTCATCCCTCAGAGCTACCCATTCTTCTTCTACTGTACCTCTTTCCCCCACTGCTGTCAATTGTTCCCTTATGCTCTCCCTGAAACTCTGTACAACCTCTGGTTCTTTCAGTTTATCCAGGTCCCATCTCCTTAAATTCCCACCTTTTTGCAGTTTCTTCAGTTTTAATCTGCAGTTCATAACCAATAGATTGTGGTCAGAGTCCACATCTGCCCCTGGAAATGTCTTACAATTTAAAACCTGTTTCCTAAATCTCTGTCTTACCATTATATAATCTATCTGATACCTTTCAGTATCTCCGAGATTCTTCCATGTATACAACCTTCTTTTATGATTCTTGAACCAAGTGTTAGCTATGATTAAGTTATGCTCTGTGCAAAATTCTACCCGACGGCTTCCTCTTTCATTTCTTACCCCCAATCCATATTCACCTACTATGTTTCCTTCTCTCCCTTTTCCTACACTCGAATTCCAGTCACCCATGACTATTAAATTTTCGTCACCCTTCACTATCTGAATAATTTCTTTTATCTCTTCATACATTTCATCAATTTCTTCTTCATCTGCACGCTAGTTGGCATATAAACTTGTACTACTGTAGTAGGTGTGGGCTTCGTGTCTATCTTGGCCACAATAATGCGTTCACTATGCTGTTTGTAGTAGCTTACCCACACACCTATTTTTTTATTCATTATTAAACCTACTCCTGCATTACCTCTGTTTGATTTTGTATTTATAACCCTGTATTCACCTGACCAAAAGTCTTGTTCCTCCTGCCACCGAACTTCACTAGTTCCCACTATAACTTTAACCCATTCATTTCCCTTTTTAAATTTTCTAACCTACCTGCTTGATTAAGGGATCTGACATTCCATGCTCCGATCCGTAAAACGCCAGTTTTCTTTCTCCTGATAACAACGTCCTCTTGAGTAGTCCCCGCCCGGAGATCCGAATGGGGGACTATTTTACCTCCTGAATATTTTACCCAAGAGGACGTTATCATCATTTAACCATTCAGTAAAGCTGCATGCCCTCGGGAAAAATTACGGCTGTAGTTTCCCCTTGCTTTCAGCCGTTCGCAGTACCAGCACAGCAAGACTGTTTTGGTTATTGTTACAAGGCCAGATCAGTCAATCATCCAGACTGTTGCCCCTGCAACAACTGAAAAGGCTGCTGCCCCTCTTCAGGAACCACATGTTTGTCTGGCCCCTCATCAAATACCCCTCGGTTGTGGTTGCACCTACGGTACGGCCATCTGTATCATTGAGGCACGCAAGCCTCCCCACCAACGTCAAGGTCCATGGTTCATGGTTCATGGACCATAAGATATTCAAAGTAGCTTTTCAGTGGTAATTTTAGTGTGTCCACATCAGTTGAACTTGATAATATTTCTAGTTGGAGACGAGCTCCAATGCCTGTACAGCCAGCATAATGAGTCGTACAGGCGTGTGTGTGTGTGTGTGTGTGTGTGT
The DNA here is from genome assembly GCF_021461395.2 of Schistocerca americana. Lineage (NCBI taxonomy): Eukaryota > Metazoa > Arthropoda > Insecta > Orthoptera > Acrididae > Schistocerca > Schistocerca americana. Next base: position 393,570,312 of record NC_060125.1, on the reverse strand, counting down.
GTGTGTGTGTGTGTGTGTGTGTGTGTGCGCGCGCGTGTAGTCTCTACTATTAGATCAGTTGTATTTCATTCGGTTAATTTCTTCTATATCTTCATGTTTGTGAATAATCTTCATCTGGTCACAGTTTGATTGGTTAGTTCAAAACTGTATCATGTGTGGTTTAGATTCCACCCACTTAGCCCTAAGTCTTGTAAAAAGGTCAAATGTTTGGTGAAATGATTTGCCTAAGAATAAGAAATAAAATAGATTAGAGAAACATTTGATGTACCTGTGAATGACGCTTTGAAATCATGCATGGCACATGAGGTACCAATACTGAATTAAATTTCAATGTTTAACTTAAAATCTTAGTTCTTTAAAGAGTGCTAGAGGATATTTGTCTGGCAGAATTTCATTCAGTGGTCTCCTTACATCATTAACATATGACTATCTCAGCTGCTGTACGTCATTTCAAGCATAATTCAAAGGCATGTTCAAATGTTTCTCTAATATATTTTCTTTCTTATTTTTAGATGAATTATTTTACAAAACATTTGACCATCCATCACCTCCTCCCATATACATTAACACATCACTATAGATCAAAGTTATACGAACTGTCACAAAATATCCCATGGTCAACCACACATCAAATCCTACACCTTGTGATTTATTACATTACTCATGCAGCTGCAATTACCTTGAGTTGGGATCACGTAGAAGCTGAGACTTCCCTGTTTCAGGAACATCACTTTCCTCACTATCATCTGGTCCTTTTAAAACAATGAGCAGGAACAAACAGTGTTTCAGAATCACTTTACACTGGTCTTCAAAATCATTTGCAATTAATAGCCCATCACTATCATTGTGAGTATCCTCCAAATCTAGAACAAGGCACATAACTGACTGGAATTAAGTAAGAATAACAAATTGCTACAATTAAAAATAAAAAGATATTATTTACAGAAAAATTACATGAACTCAAGATAGAAAATCTGTTGACTGTCAAAATGTTTTCAATCACAACAGTTTGAAACTGTGTTGGAATTTGCCCAAAGCGCACTGGATGGTTCAGTTCTACAATTATAGTATGCAAAAGACAATAACCTAGATTATAATGAAACAAAACCCAACATATTTAAGACACAATAAAGCGTTCATCATACCAGTGTCATCCAATCGATCCTGTCCATTCTCTTCTTCTGGCTCGTGTTCGTGCTCCGAAAGATATGCACTGTCATCAGCTGTTTCCAAATTATTCTCTGGTTTCTTTGATGACAAGAGTCTCTGGCGCTGTTGGAATACCAGCTGATATAGTTCACAAATGACTGTGTTTTCTCTGCCCCTATAGGAAAGAAGTCATTGTCAGAATATATACTAATTTCTACTCTAAAATATACAATATCAAGCCTGGTTTCACAAACTGCAAGGATGAATGTGTGTGTGTGTGTGTGTGTGTGTGTGTGTGTGTGTGTGTGTGTGTGCATATAAATAGCTTTTGCTGGTATTGGATACCATTCAATGACATTTAATGTAAGAGACTCTACAAGTACATGAAGAACATACAAATAAATTTATACTGGAAAGAGCCTCTCCTCAAAATCTAATTACATATTCATCATTTTCTTGAGTTTGTCAAATTTCTAGTGGAGCAAGGGAATGGCCAAATAAATTAAATGAAATGCAATCAAAGCACAACCACAAATCAAACAAGACAAGGATGTTAATTTACAAACATCCTGAATAATGGCAAATATAAATGACATATACTGCATCGTATCTGCTGATGGTACAGAAGCTGCAGCAAATAAGAAAACATACAAAATATGATAAATAAATTGTAGATATTTTTGCGAATCCCTGTCAACAGGTATGCAAGAATTCATGCAATGATGTCTGTGAGAACTATGTTCCCATGGTATCTAGTGGGATGTTGCAAGAGTGGTATAGAGGACTATCTGATACCAGATGCATACGGGAGTAGGCAACACATTTTTCAAGTGACAAATACAATACATTGTATTTTAGTTATGTCGTTCTACATTTGGTTATGTTTCTTTTTGTCACACATATTACTCACTGTTCAGTATCATTTAAATTAATTTAATGACCTACAGAAGGCAATTTTTATCATTTCATTCCATATGCAAACTTATAAAATTACATACATCACAGCTTCTTGTTTATCTATTTCAGTTCAGCTAATGTAGAAGTTTCAAAACAATTTTTGGATAGAATACACAAATTTGTACTACAGAAGTTTCTGAAATGCATTGTAAAGTGACACAGCTGATCATACAAAAGGTACACACTTCCAACCCTTCACAACCTTTAACATGATTTTAAGGCATCTTTATGTTTCTATTAATAATTGTTCAGCATTGGAATGTTTGTAAATGAAGGCAACTGGAACAATAAAGTGTTTTACTTATAATTTGCATATTTCAAAGATAACTGTTTAGAAATAAAATTTCACAAATTTCTGTAGTAATTTTAAATGTTTACTTTTTTATGTAGAACTTGCTGACACACTTAGAACTTTGTCAATATTAAGTCTTCACTGAAGAGAACCTGCTAGTAGCAAAATGTGTGTATTATCCCTGACTATTGTTTATTTATAAAGTGTGAACCAGACAAACTTCCAGAAATTGTTCAGGATACCTTCTGAGTATTTCTGTATAAGAGACCCACAGTTACAGAGCTGGTGACAGAGTAATAATGTAATTATGATTTTTTGGTTTTGCTTATTTCTATGAAAATACTTCCACAACAGCGAAGAAACTTACATCATACAACACAGAGTGCTGCAACAACCTTCATATGCAAAAGTGCTGTGACATGATTGCTGTTGATGCAGGAACAACTCTGCGTAACATCATCACATGGCTGTTCCGTTGCATTCAGGGAATGCGTATCAGCCAACTCTTCATCAGTAAACCTGTCCATAGTACTGATGTGCATCACTGTTAACAATGCCGGAAAACAAAATCCCTAAACAGAACTGTGCAGTACTGAATGCAAGATTGAGAGCGAAGAGTAAAGTGGACTTTTTCACTGTCTACAGCAAGTGAATGGAACAAGTTGAGTTCCAAACATGACACACATTGTATATTGTTGACATTACTGTTGTGTATTATTCATTGCAATACAGAAACAAAGCCAATTGGGGCACGAAACCAAACGAAATGAGATAACTCTGTAGCGAGCTGCCAGAAACCACGGGGCTCTTATACCAAAATGTTCTGAAGGTATCCCAGAACAATCCCTGAAAGTTTTTTGGAGTCCGTTTTGACCCTGCACAAGAGCCAGTGCCAGGCCATTTGGTGAAGCCATCATAAAACAGATTTTTTTTTTAATTTTAAATTAATTTATTTATTTATTTTTAATAGAAGTTGGATGAATCAGTTGTGTAACAGTTTGATGTCATTTTTGTGGCAGTTGCCTATGATAGTTTTTGAGAAAAATACATATGCAACAGAAAAATTAGTGTTTCATTCCACAGCTTGTATTATGATGCAAACATCTCACTGACTAAAGATAACATCCTAATTGAGTATGTAATACATTCTATATATGCCCTCTCCTGTAGCCTTACATGCTAAAAAAAATTTACTTTACTTAACAGCAGTATTGTAGCTGTGCATTTAGCTGTAGACAGGAGAGTGTATCACACAATGCAGTCTCGTGGATCATGTCAACAAAAATTAGTGGCCTACAAATATCTAACCTGGAATTCACTTAGCTGTATTTTAGAGGGATCGGTAGAAGTACAACTGATTTATTTTTTTATTTGCAATAATATGCACACCCCATAATGTTATGCAATGATAAATTACCTTCATAAGACGGCTTTAAAAGGATCATTTATTCCTGAGCAGTTTACATTCTCACTGCCAGAGTAGCCACTGTTGTTTTGCTAAATATTACAAGTGATACATACGAGCTCCTAGAATGAGACTGGAAATGCCTCAATTGTATACATTTTGTCTCATATATAATCTAATATAAGTTAAATTATCAGCTCCTCAGTACGAGAGATGGGGATCTTTGAAACATCGAACTGTTGTGGTACAGTAGGAGAAAACAGAACATATACCCCAAAAAATTAAATGCAAAAATTCTATTTGTTGAACTACCGTATTTAACTGAATACAAGACAAGCTTCACCCCCCCCCCCCCCCCCCCCACCCCACCCACTCCCCAAAAAAAAATCAATTTAGTCATTCAAAAAATACGAAATCTGATTATATTCACAGATTAAACTATTGATAGTGAGGTCAATGTTTTTACATTGTTTAATAGATTATTATAGCGTTCATCTTACACTTACAGATGAAGCTTTAGCTATTGAGGTTTCAAACAAATTTATTTTAAACAATCCCAAACGGAAAATTAAATCAAACAAAACTTGGTTTTACTCGCATTCAAATAGGCTCGAGATTTCCCAATACGCCGAAGTGCTCTCGATACAGTATCAACTTTGGTCAAATAGTCATGCGACATTTCACTCGCGATGCTAGTGCAAGGAATACACGAGAAACTATGAACTAGTGACTAATGGTGTCTAATGCTCTGCTTAAAATTGGCAGTTTTGTGACACACAGGAGGAAATAACACTAAATTCTAAAACTTGCAAACTTTTGTTGTATTTCAAAGTTTTTGCAATGAAAGTTCTCGTACATGTTCAGACACCATATACATATAATTACGCTGCTTTTTAAGTAAAGGTGACATCCAAAGGCAAAAATCTTGTCCTTCAAAAGCATTAATTGATTATGGACTGAAGTCAGTATTTTATTTGGTTATGGTTTACCACATGGGTTGCAAATGAGAAGCTGTGAACGTATTAGAGTACCTGAGGCAATCGTTACCGGCTTTTAAACAGATGAAATGAGAAGGAAAATTAATCCAGAATGAAATGTCTTTTGAATGAAATAAATCATACTGAACTCACCGTAATTGTGTCGCAAGAAAAAATTACAGCCGAAAGACCCGATGTGTAGATAGTACAAACAGACATCACTACATCAGGCGACAAGCAAAAGTTCAAGAATTGGACTGAATGACAACTGTGATCTTTTATTTATGTATTAGTTGCAGTTGTTACATATGACCTGCACCCTAGAAGATATTGCCGTCCATGTTTCACTGCTGCTCAAGGATAGCATTACGGAAAGTTGGAGGGGGAACAGTGACCCAGTTTGACTGATAAATAAGATGAGTGCAGAGAGGACAGTGTTGAGCAGGCACAAATTTCATCGTGCAGCCAACCATGGGAATGTATACTGCATACTTTGGCTTTTTATGAACATATACCATGTTTAAACAGCAGTCTGCATGAGTCCATGTGCACTTGGAACCGAGCTGACTTTAAAATTGGGTAAATACTCAAGAATAGCATAAATTTCTGTAGGAAACATTAAAAGCCTAGATGTTTCCTGCTACAATGTTCTCAACACTTACCATGAGGTATGAAGGGCAGACTATATTTTTGGAAGCAAGAGATGTGGGGAACATTAAAAAAGAAGAAGAAGAAGAAGAAGAAGAAGATGATGATGATGATGATGATGATGAAGGTATGTTCTCAGGTCTCACAGTAACCACAACCTCAGAAATCTCAACATATTCAGAAGAAACAGCCAAATATCTGTGGCAAAGGAGATAAAGTTTCACAGCTGTCCTCTTACGATGATGGCAATGATTAAAAATAGTGATACCATGGACTGGCTACGTAAACAAAAAGGCAGTGAGGAAAAAAATTGATGTAAACAATTTCTTTTTGTTTATTTTATTTCTCTTTGTATTATCAAAATGTAGGCAATCAATAATTGGCAGAAATTTAGAACAGGTGTAATGTTAACTCACCAGACAGATCCCTTACATCAATTAAAGTTGTGCAATTTTAATTATTCAGAATACATTAAAAAATAAATTTTCTCAAGGAGTCTCTTAAAAAATGGGGGATCGTCTTATATTCAGGGTCGTCTTATACTTGGGTAAATACTGTAGTTAATTGTGGATGGCAGAGCAGCATTACTGAAGTAAAGATGGTGAAGTCAGTGACAGAAAGCTCTGCATCCACTAACAACACAGTACACTTCAGTTTTCATTACTTCTATTATGCAATGTGGATTTTCTGTGAACCACACTATAGTGTTCAGATTAGTGAATCCTCTGGAATGCTTCCTTCATGAACTCTAACATGAGGCTCGCAAAATTCATTCTTTGTAACAGGTTCTGGATAGCAGTGGATGGGATCTGTTGTAATATACATTATATACAGTTCCTTTGTGATGGGCAATTGTTAAAACGACTATGAGCTGGTATGATACTCCTGTTTGTGTGAATTCCATCACATTAAAATTTTATACAGCAACAGTTTGTTTTTGTATTATTGTGGGATATTCACTGGGCCATTATATTCTGGTTCTAAAGCAACAGAAACTTCTCTGAACTAATATTTTGGTCACATCCCTTTTGGCATCTTCCTTGTGAGCTGACAGATTGAAGCTACAAAACTCTGTCAGTTCACCCGTAAGATAGCTGAAAGGTATATGGCCAAAATATCAGTTTCAAAAAAGAAGTTTCTGTGACAGTATCCCTGAAATCGAACGGCTCAAAAGCAACAATTTTGAAGCATGTATGTGAACTTCACATATGCATGAATGCTATAAACAAATTTGTAAAAGCAGTCTTCACTGTATACTATTGGGAATTGTGTATATAATTTCAATAATAACAAACCTGTGGTGATACTATTGTCTTTTCAGTAAAGAGTAATTAAACTGCACTTTCCACCATATTTGAAATTAATCTGTATAACTACAAAATAAACAAACGTCTTTAGCTTAGAATTATCAGTACAGACTAAAATTAGTTGGGTTATCTGAGGTCAGTATTGACATGAAATTGAATTTGAATCACATACAGATTTTTGTAGATAAATAAAGGTATGAGCCCATACTCTAATTATAAACTTAGTTTGGGTGTATCATTTAGTAAAAAAATTAAAATAAATAAATTTTCCCAAAGTTCCATCTTTCCACTATTTCTGAGTTCTTACAGTGGCTTTCCATTACTTCAGAGTACAGTCAGCTGGTGCTACATCACACACAAGTGTTACTACTAAGAGGACAGTGAATGTTTTTCTAACCTTGCAATACATTGCACTGTTAGCTGCAACAGGCAGAAGACACGCTTTGTTGGTGGTTGGTGCTGCACATTTCAGCGATTTTGACCAAGATTAACTCACACTGCATGCCAGTATAAAAGGTGCACAGTAACAGCTGAGTGAAAAATCTGTGCAATACGCGCATTTATTTATACATAAAAGCCAACTTCGGAATATTCCTTTGTGAGAGACCGCTCGTACAAATTTCGTGTGCTGATTTGAAGTTCTAGATTCACATATTTTACTGTTTGTGTTGCTTCTGCATAATCTTTCATTGACTGTGTCAGTACCCATCTAGTATTGAAATATATTGTGAAATTTTGATCATTCGTGAGTGCCACAATAAACTTGTACAGTTATCGTCAATTATAGGCTTAAACTTAATGGTGTTCTTTTAAAATTTTTGAGAACAGTTGGCCTAACCTCATTCAAAATGATCATTCTCTAATTGCATTGTACAATTATGTGAGAAATAGGTTACTTTTTGAGAATTTTTGCAAAACTATATTTTCCTAAGTTATCGGTACGAGTGTTTTTGGATACTTCTGCCACAGAATTCATCATCCGTGAATTTCACTGTTTATCAAAGCAAATAAATAAGTGTTTTTAAGAAGTTTTGGAAGTTACCATTGTCCTTTGTATAATCTACAAGCTATCTGTAGTAAATTGGCATTTCTGATTTAGCTACTGTAGCAGATATTCCAATTCCAATTAACATATTGTGTTACATCCAGTTTTCCCTTAAAGAGGAGTAGCCCTATATATTATCTGCATTTATTGTACATTAACTCTGCTTTCAAATTTGCTAACAACTATAATTAACATCAAAATTTTTAGGAAATTAATAATTTTTACCACAGGTTTTTGTGCTACCTTAATAGAAGTCTTGATTCATTTATTTGTTGCTTCAACTCTTATAGTAATTGTTTTGCTCAACAAATTAAAAGATAATCAGCAGCCTTTATTTAAAGTTATTTATTCACCAGCCCAATTTCAGCACCACTGTCAATGCTGTTCTCGAACAAGGCATGAGTTGGTTGACATTCGTAAGCAGCTGGAAATCACCCTGACTACTGTCAAACGATTGGCAACTGCTGCAAATTGGTGTTTTGGAAGAGCTCCTGAGAGTCGTGTACTTGTAGGATCTCGACTACAAGTGCCATGTTAATGGTAGAGCTAGCCGTCCTGTACAGGGTGGACGGGGACCAGAGAGGACTCAGATGTTGTAGCAATCCTCCTAACCACCAAGTTTGAGGTGCTGTCTCTCACTGAAACTGAGCCAGTAGGTCTCACTTCACCTGTTTATGGGAAACCTGTTTTGCCTGGTGTCAAAAGGAGTAAAATGAAAAGGTAGGGTCTGTTAATTGTAGGGATGATAACTTTATCTTGGAACTCCTCCATTTGGTCCGTGCTTGCATAGAAAAACAACAATACGGGAAATGTGAATATGCTTTGATGCACAATACTTTTTGTTATTTATTTACTTATTTATTTACTTATTTATTTCCCAAACTAGTTTCAGCAACAAATATCACCATCATCAGTGGGTTCTTTAAATATTATTTACTGTATGATACAACATGATTTTAAGAACTGTTCTAGCTATTTGAGGCATATTTTCAAGGCTTTTTCTGTTGCCGTTTTGTCAGCATAGATCCTGTCATCTGCAAGTTCATTGGCTGGCTTGCAGCTAATTTTATACACTGAAAAACAAAACTTTCGCACTTCATTTATGGTGCAAAACATTACGTCATCTTGCTGTTCACACGTGTCATGACACATACGAACAGCAAGTGGGATGTACCCTATGCCATGCGCCTCATGGTGGTCTGCAGAGTATAAATGTAAATGTAAATGCAGATGTAAATGAAGATGTAGATATAAATTAAGTGTTGCATCTGTCTTGAAACAAAATTTACTGATATTTCATCACATATACGCCTATCATACATACCGCTGACTCTACAGGTAACCATCACCCTTAGAAAGGTTTCAGATTAAGATAAATCCAAAGCAGTAAATGAGGAGAGTAACATGTGGACACAGGTGATGAAGTTGTGCAGCGCTATGAACTCTTGTAACAATTAAGTAATTAATTTATCTTTCTCTTATGCTCCAGTCATCACATATTTCAAATTCAGAATGATTACCTTACAAAGAACTAGAAGGCAATGAATGTAACATATATAGTGTAATTCTATACCAGTAGTGGTCAAATGGCAAACAAAAAAATTATTGTAATAAGCAAATACAAAGAACACTGAACAGTTCAAATTTTAGTACTTGCAGTAACTTCTTATTTGCTGCAGTAAGATTATTACTAGCAAACACAAAATGAAGGTGACAAACACTCACATCTGCTTGTTGACAGCAACTGAAAGCAATCCCGTGTGCTTCAGCAAAGCTGCAAGTAGTATTCTGGAAATAGCTTCAAGAACTGGATTAGACTCCAGTCCACACGTGTCCCAATCATTAGCTTGTGCATATTCTATCATATCTTCATATGGAAAAAAGTGTTTAGGAGCATCACTGTCAGAATAACCATATGAACTTCTCATATTCATATTAGAGCAACAAATATCTTCCTTCAGTTGAGACTCATTAACAGCAGAAAAACACTTTTCATTTGACACTCCCCCACTATTCTGTACACTAGTTGATTTCTTAAATATGTCTAAGGATTCCACACACAGTCTGACATCTGGCTTTAAGTGCTTGACACTTTCTCGTAGATGAGGGGAGATAACAGCATCAGGAGCAACAATTGTATTTGTAAGCTCCAGTATAACATTCACTGAAAAACAGGACCACAGGTTAACAAAAGTAAACAGTGGAAAATCCAGGATAGACTGTAGCAATATACCGAAAATAATAGTTGCTACTCACCATACAGTGGATACGCTGAGTTACAGAAAGGAATAAAAAAAAGACTGTCGGAAAGTTAGCTTTCAGCCAACAAGGACAAACCAATCTGGCTTCAGTTGCCAGAGACTGTGGTCATGTGTGTGCGAGTTGTGTTTGTGCGAGTGTGTGCATATGTGTATATTGTCTATTTTTGACAAAGACCTTATTGGCAGAAAGGTAACTTCCCAACAGTCTTTTTGTTGTGTCTGTCTGTCTGCAACTCAGCATCTCCACTATATGGTGAGTAGCAACTATCCTTTTCATTATACTGTTAACAAAAGTACACTGAGACAAAGAATTAAAGACATTAACTGCCAGTGGGCACTGATTTATATTAATGGCACATGCTGAAAATTTGTGCCCGACCGGGATTTGAAACCAGGTCTCCCACTTACTAGGCAGCTGCACTGACCTCTACGCCATCGAGGCACAGTGGTCTCCACTACCCTAGCATGCATCCCAACAGACCCCAATTCTCAGCTTCTGTAACACACTACTGACGTAGTGCCCCCTGCTCGTTAGCCTCACTACTCAAAGCCCACTGGCAGCTAATAACATTCTTTCGTGTCTTGAGTCATAGTGGCTGCAGAAGGATTGAAATGGTGTCAGTTCTTTCGGATATATCTGAAACAACAGCCACCACACAGAGAGGGAAACATTCCACGTGGGAAAAATATATCTAAAAACAAAGATGATGTAACTTACCAAACGAAAGCGTTGGTACGTTGATAGAGACAATAACAAACACAAACATACACACAAAATTCAAGCTTTCGCAACCCACGGTTGCTTCATCAGGAAAGAGGAAAGGAGAGGGAAAGACGAAAGGATGCGGGTTTTAAGGGAGAGGGTAAGGAGTCATTCCAATCCCGGGAGCGGAAAGACTTACCTTACGGGGGAAAAGGACAGGTACACATTCACGCGCACGCGCACACGCACACACACACACACACAGACACACACACACACACACACACACACACACACACACACATATACAGAAACAAAGGCAATGACAGTCAATGATCCCTTCATTGCAGATGCACACCGAACTCAAACTCTTACAGCGACTGGGGAGGTGATACAAGTATGAGGCTAATGAGCAGGGGGCACTACATCAGTAGTGTGTGGTATAAGCTGAGAATTTGGATTTGATGGTAGATGTGCTAGGGTAGGTCCATGCTTTTGTGGCCACTGTGCCCAATGGCGTAGTGGCCAGTGCAACTGCCCAGATAGCGGGAGACCTGGGTTCAAATCCCAGTCCAGCATAAATTTTCAATTTGCCCCATTGATATAAATCAATGTTCACTGGCAGCTAATGTCTTTAATTCCTTTGTGACTCACTTCATAGTGGCTGCAAGACATGTCCAAAAGAACAGACACCACATATATGAAAGCACACTGCACAAAATAAAAAAAATCAATCCCATTCTTGAAAGGAAACATCAACATACCCTCAACAACCTTTAAAATGCACAACAACTAACAGCTATTTCAACAATAAAACTACATCTTCATTGACAAATTTTATTTTAAGTAGCTTTCTTAAGTATTTCTTTTTCCTGATTGCCTTTTTACTTTAGGAGAACATTAACTACTTCTTTTCTTTCAGTGGCAATCTCTTCATACTTGAATACACACTGCATTTCACATTTTCGTTAATCTCTCTCTATATTCCAATGTGTGTAATTTTCTGCAATTTTCTCTTATGCTGTTTCCTCTGCTGCTAGGTTAATTTTTCCTACATGCTTTAGACTCTTTTAAGAGAAAAAGTAAACCACTATTTGCCAGTGTATTACTATGTTTATCTTCTATTTAATTGGATAGGTAAAAAATCTACTCAACAAGCGGTGGCAGAACACACACTTAAAAGATTGTTGACATTGACAAGCTTTTGGAGTCAGTAGCTCCTTCTTGAGGCAGTAGGACTGAAGGGGAATCAAGAAGTGCGAAGGAAAAGAACTGGAGAGGTCTACGAAAAGGAGTAGATTTCAAGAAAGTCACCCAGAGCTGCTGGTCAGGGGAGACTAACAGTATGGGATGAGAAGGAAAGACTGCATTGGACAAGATTTGAAAACCTGAGCCTCAGGTTCTCAAATCTCATCCGATGCAGTCCCCAACAATTAGTCTTTCCTTCTCATCCCTGTATGGTAAGTCTCCCTGACCTGCGGTTCTGGGTGACTTTCCCAAAATCTACCCCTTTTCATAGACCTCTCCAGTCCTTTTCCTTCACCCTTCTTCCTTCCCCTTCTACCCTCCTTCCTGAAGAAGCAGCCACTGGCTCTGAAAGCTTGCCAATCACAACAGTCTTTTATGTGTGCCTTCTGCTGCCGGTTGGTGAGCAGATTTTTTTCTACCCAATTAAATAACTTTATTGTAATTGATTGTCTTCGTTGTTATATATTTATCTTCTGTACTGTCCAGATTTCAGCTTTTATGCCATTCTCAAGTACAATGCTAAAAGTTGCTAGACCATTATTATGTCATATCTGTTAAGGCAATCCAAAGCAGGTAAGGAAAACCAGCACATGTCTTTAAGATGAACTGTCAAAGAATGTAGGATCTTCTAGAGTCTACATTCTTTTAACACTGTACCCGAGAAAGGCATAAGAGCTCAAATCTGGACGTACAGAAGATAAATATAATAATATGTAGTCAAACGGCAGTTTACTATTTTAAAAAATATTGTACAATTGTGGCTCAACACCATTGAAAACTGTTCATTTTGATCCCTTCAGATTTGCTTTGGTGAGTGTTTCCTGCAGTTCACAATTCCACTCCTTACTTGTAAAGTACTTCAAACTTTCAGAGTCAACAATTCTGTCATCACTTCACAATTAATTTTTTATGCCAATCGATTTACTTCACTGGTAAAACCTTCCTTTGCCTGTGACCAATGTGTTTCTTATGCATCCCTTGCTTCACACATTTTGTGTGACTTTGCTTCCCAGATAGCGGGCATTTTTCATTTCAGAATACTTCTCATTCCATTCAACATATCTTTCTCAACTTTGATGTTAAGTTCTTTGTTTTCTTCAACTTATTACTCTTAATTACTTTCACTTAATTTTTTGTGCATAACTCTAATTCAGTATGCGGTACATAGCTCATAGCATTTAACAGGTCTTGTATTTTTGTCTGCATTGTTCACCAGCATGGTAAAATAATATGTCAGCTTACACTTCAATTTAGGTAGTGAACTTCAGTATCATTTCCACTATTCATTGTTAGAGATACAAATCAAACAGTGAATAATAATAATAGAAATTCCTGGATGGAGTAATACATAAAATAAGGGAAAGGCAAACACTCATCTACAGAAGATCGATGAGTGAAGCACAGTAACACACAACAGAGAACAGCATTCACACTAGCTTTCTTGCAATAGCTCTTTTCCAGCAATAGAACACACATGAAAGTTTAGTGTGAATGTTGCTTTCTGTTGTGTGTTAATATGCTCCATGCATCAATCTGCTATTGGCGAGAAATCACACAGTGGTTGTGTTAAACTGTATTCATTCCTTATTAACCCCTTGTAACATGAGCTTTTCTGTCTCAAACTTTCATTTTTTATACTTGAACTCAGTTCTTGTATACAGTGTGACTTTATCACTAATCAGTTTATACCTAAATGGAAAATGAAAATTAACATCTAAAGACACGGTGCAAAAATGTTATATTTGAACTGTGGGTTGAGAGAGAGCAGTCAAGGCAATTATTTAAAGAACTATGATGTGTATTGAGTAGAAAACACGTACGGAGCATGACAAGACTGTCTGTAACTACTGGATTTAACTTGTCCTCAGGGCAGTATTTTCTTTTGAATATCACACTGGATCAGTAAATACTGCAGACACACTAGGCTAGCATCATACAGTTTTTGAAGCCAATTGAACTATGTCAAGCACTTATCATGGACCTGTAGCAGGCTGTATGATCCTTAGGAAGAAATTCCCAACACACTGGCTGTTAGGTGGCCACTGTGATTTGGTGTTGGTGCTGGTGGTGCAAAGAATGCAAATACTTGCAATCATGATTCTGGATTGCAGTGGTATAACGATTCATGTCAGGACCACGGTACAATACAAACAGTTAAATCAGACTCCGAGTCGTTTCGGACCTTGAGAAATTGTTTCCTGGAATTTGGGATAAAAGCAAGCATTTACAATGTTCCCTTTCATTCCATATCATCATGCAGCCGACATCTGACAGTGTTGACAGAATGAATAGTGCATAGTTGTGTTTAACAATGATTGCAAATCATGTCTAGGTAGCAGTGTTGATAATTTGCAAATACATTGTTGGTCACGAAAGTGTCAATTATCAAAGTGTATCAGGCAGCAACTTCTGCACAACATTGTATGGTGAGACAATATTTAACAACAGTGCATAGCTGGTGTTTCCTATGGAAAAACTAAACAAGACAGGAAACATTCAGAACATAATACAACTGATTCTGCTATTGCTTTGACAATTTCAGGGAGGTGCACTCTTCCTATAGGAAAATTTCTGTGCACTAGAGTGGACCTAATTTCATCTCCCACCCCCTTTTTCCAATTTCAATAAACTAAGAAGTGGTCTGTGCACAGAAATTCCCCTTCCTGGATGCTAACCCTCCTTTCGCAATGGTATTCAAATTTTCCAATTCTGCAAATTTCAATACCTCACTAAATATATCCAGAGAAATAATTACCAAGGCACAGGTATCCCCGAACCACCCGTGCTTGCACCAAAAGAAATTGTTACTGTGCAGCCCCAATTAACTACACCCTATCTCTCACATTAAAAGCCTTGCTTTCCTGAGCAATGAAGATACCACCTCCCAAAATTTTCCAATTTATTAAAATCCTATTTGCACCTCAGAGCACTAGTGTCCATCAATAGCTATCCCACCCACAGTAAATCCCCTCAGAATGCCCTCATAACACCTATACCCTGCCTTTCTGACCTTTCCCACCTGCCACAACCTCCACAGTTTCCTCCTAAAATCCCACAAACACAGAATTTGAACAATCTCAAAATAATGTTATCAATCTATCCACAAAAAAATCTCAATCCTACAGAAGTTGCAGATCTATCCAAAGGCTTTACCCTTTACCTTCAACCCCACATCCAGATTCAATGACTCTGCACTTGTCAAAGATTTACTCTTCTTCCCCCAACCACCACCAACCCTTCAAATCAAAGCCAATCATATCTTAACATTGAACTTTGCTTCTCCCAATTCATACCACCAGCTAACAATGACCCTCCCCACTCCCACCTAACCACCTCCTGGTTAATTTCCACAAATTCCTTATCTCCAACTTGGCCTTAGCCTCCTTCCCCAGGTCCCTTACCAGAACCATAAATCTATCTCCTTGCAGGAAAAAGCTCCATCTCCACCTCTCTCATGATGAACCACAGTAATTACCTGACAGGAGGCATTCTCCAACTGTCTGGCTCCTCCTCCTACATGCCTTGCTGCTACAGTGGCGCCAATCCAGAAGTTCAACATAAATTCCAATCCCTACTCAAATTCTTAGACACATCCCAGAATCCCTCCCTCCTCATCCCAGCAATCTCTCATACACCCACCTTCTATGTGCGTCCCAAAATCCATAAACTCCACAATCCTGGATGTCCCACTGTTGCTGGTTACCGTGCTACCACTGAAATAATCTACACTCTGGATGACCAATACCTCCAACCAACTGCCCACAGCCTAGCCCCCCATGTTAAAGATAAAGGCCACTTACTCTCAACCATCCCATCTCCATTACCTCTCTTATCCCTACACATCTTTGTTTAATTCCCGCATGGACTGTAAATGTGACTCCATCTTGGGCTCAGGAGTGTAGAACAGCAGCTGGTCAATGAAATGTAGTAATTCTGTACCAACAGCCATTATTTTGATATTGTTTTATTAGGCAATCAGTTTACCAACAGCCATTATTTTGATATTGTTTTATTAGGCAATCAGTTTCAATGTTCCAACCATGTCATCTCCAGGCCTATCGCATAAATGACACCAAGTAGCACTCCTGCATGATAAGACAAGGCACCAATATTTGTATCTGGTCCATAGATATCCGAACTTCACGAGCAGTTGCTGCTACATGTGTGAAGAGCACACATGCTCATCAAGTTCGGATTTCTATGGAACTAGACGTGTATATTGGTGGTTTGTCTTATACATGTATGAGTGGTATTTGGTGTCATTCATGTGAAAGCTCTAAAGATGACATGCCTGTAATGTCAAAACAGGTTGCCTCATAAAAAAATATCAAAATAATGGCTGTTGGTACAGTATTATTACATGAGCTTCCTGCTAGCGAATGCTACCTATCTCAAAGTCCTTCCAACTCCAAACTCAAGACCTCATTCCTAATCCAACTAACTAATTACATCCTCACACAAAAATACTTCTCCTCTGAGGGGGAAAATACACAAATAAATCTGCTATGCCAATCTGTTTATGAATCATCTAGAAGAAACTTTTGTAGTTATCCAAACTCCTAATCATGTTCCAGTTCATTGATGATATTTTTATTATCTATACCCATTGATTCCTTCAAAGTCTCAACACTTTGCCTCCCACCCATATCACCTGATCACCTCAGGCCAAAGTGCCACCCTCCCGAATGTTGATCTCCATCCCTATAATGGCTCTAGTCATATCTTTTTTCATGTCAAACCCACTAAATATCAACAGTACCTACATTTTGATAGCAGTCATCCCTCCCACAGCAAAAGTCACACCAATATAGTTTAGAGTGGATGGTACTTATGCAATGGCAAGAAATTCCTTGCCCAGAATGCTGAGGTCTTTCTAAGCCCTTCAAAGACTGGCACTACTCCCAAACCTAGTCAGCAGAGAGACTTCCTATACCATATCCTTACATACCACAAATTCTCTGGGCACCCCCATGAACCAGCTGCTAGGAAGCACCCCTTGTAGTGATTCGAGAATTTCTGTGTAAATTATAGAACAACTCAGCCTTCTACAGTCTTGAACACATGATATTGTTGATATGAGTTTGGGATGGTAGAATCCTACCTACTGCGTGTCACATGTTTGTGTGTGCAGGTTTAAAATCAGATGCGGGAAGAAAGTAGACGCGGCGGTCGGACAGCACTGACAAGTACCTGTCAGGCAATCCGTAGATGTTTTAGTGAGTGTGTAAGGAAGAACCATGGAGTTTATATGCAGCTCTGTGCTTATTGTGTCATTGACTATCGTTATTAAAATAAGAACAGTTGAAAAAGTACTCTTGTAGGCTCTTGACGCAACCTTGTTAGAGGCAAGACTCATTTTTATGATTCACGTTAAGAAAGGTCATGGCATCCAAGCCAACTTTCTTTTAACTGTAACTGTTATTTGTTTCTAACGTCCAACTGTATGAGATACTTGCACGAAGTTACATATTCATGTGGAAAGTGAAATTTTTATTGTGTATGGAGGTCAAATACATCGTTAGTAGATGAAAAGTAAAGTTTTTATGTCCACTTATTTCATATGAAGAAAGAGTCTAATAATTCCTGTACCTAGCATTGTTTGACAGAGAGTAAGTCAAGAGGGTTTCCAGCAGCCTGCTATTCAGTAAAGAACAGTGGCTGCAAATTCCAAGTAAGTCATCTCGTAAAGAAGAGGAAGGTGGTTTGGGGGAATTAGCTGATATAACCCAGATCCACACTCACACTTTAAGTCATCAGAATGTTAGATCTTCTCATCACTCAGTATCATGGTGGACTGGAACAGGTGAACCATATCCTTAGCTAGGGCTTTAATTATCTATCTCCAAGCCTGTAAATGAGGAACATCCTCTCCACAATCTTTCCATTCCTCCTAAAGTGGTATTCAGTCATCCAGCCAGTCTATGCAGTATTCTAGTCCATCCTTACATCATACCCACTGCCACTCACAATCTCATGCAACAAGGGTCATATATCTGTGAAAACCTAGATGGAAAACATGTCCAGTTCATCCACCCAGCATATCCTCCTCCAGTCTGTCACAGACTTATCCTACCCTGTCAGATGCTCTGTGACCTGTTAAATCAACCATATCACATACCAGCACTATTGCAATTTCTGCACATTACTTTATGTGGGCATGACAATTAACCACCCATCCTCCAAAATGAATGGTCACTCCCAAACTGTGGCCAAGAGATGAGTTGACCATTCAGTGGCAGAATGTACTGCCAAGTACTCTGCCCAACACCAGTTTCTATGGAATAAGTAGTTGGGAACTAACAATGCAACACATCCTTCATTCCCATATCCTCCTGGCCCCTGTCTTCGATAGTCTCCTCCCCTGCACCTACCTCCACCCCTATTCCAGGAAACTAATTTCACGCATCCTGAACTTACATCCTCTTCCCCAAAGTCTCTTCTTTCTCTGTGTTCTGTCCCCCCATGCCAATCCACTGTCCAAAGTCATCATCTACAGCACAATCTCACAAGTGAAGGAATCCAAACCACTTTCCTAGCTTGTGCACCTGTTTCCTCTCCCTTGCACATTTATAATCTCTACACCTGCTGCCATTCCCTTCCTGACATCAGCCAACCTTCACCAACTGCCCCTCCTGGTCTCTGCCACTCATGTGCACTTACTCTACCTCAAAAAATAATTTGTCTGAAAGCTAATAAAGTGCTGAGTCTTGTTTATGTGCCTTTCAACAACACCTCTGCTATTAAGGGAGTTGTTGCATTTACTTAAATTATGTGGATCCAATAGTTCGAACAATGAAACAGAATAATCACATAGACCCAGTCATAGGTAACATAGTTGGCAAACTTTGATATAATCACAGAATATTAAGGAAATGCAATCAGTATACAAAGAAGGTAGCTTACAAAACACTTTCACTTTTGTGACTCGTCCTAAAATATTGCTCAAGTGTATGTAACCCATTGCCCACAGCCTAGCCTCCCACGTTAAAGATAAAGACCAGGACTATCAGCAGATACTAAATGGATACAAAGAAGGGCAGTATACAAAATCAGAGGCTTATTGGATCCATGGTAAAGAGTTGCTGAAAAATCTGAACTAGCACATGCTTAAAGACAAGATGTCAACCATCCCATGAACCCTACTTAAAATTTTCAAAAATCAGTGGTAAGTGAGGAATCCAGAAATATACTACACATCATTTCCAAAAGGGTCATGAAGTCAAAATCAGATTAATTATATCATGCACTGAGTCATTTTTAAGTAATCATTGATCCTGCATTCCGTATACGAATGGAATGGGATAAAGCCCTCATGAGTGGTACACTGGAAATTATTTTCTGCCAAGCACTTCAATGTGGTGTTCAGAGTATAACTGTAGTGGCAGAAAACAAAAATAGAGATCTTCTTGTGGAAATGATGGACAGTCTCTCTGACATAGCTTACTCCGAGATTTAAAACAGGTGAAAAAAAGAAGAGGTTAAGAATTTCATAAAGTACTTATCAAATGTGGATCATCACTTAGCAAAAACAATTTCCTAATGCAGCATCTCAAAAACGACAACCATCCTATGTTTTTAGCGTAGGTCAAAAACTAAAACACAAGAAACAAATATCACTGAATCACATTCCAATGGAAGCTAGCAGAAGAAAAATGATTTCTTAAGAATTGGAACATTTTGCTTCTTGTCAGGTTGGTGCATTATAAACAGATGATTTGTCAGCAACCAAAGAAAACAATGATGCTAGTCATTAAAATAGAAAGTTACCTATCATTGTTGAGCAAAGATCAGTCACAGCAATAACTGAAGCTGCTGTAGCAGCTCTATAATCTTGATGTACTTTGCACTGTTTTACATCTGTTTTGTCTGGAGTGGTAGATAGAAGAAAGATAAAAATGGGTTTTACATTTTTATAGTGGATTCAGAAGATTTCAAGTGTTATATTGAAAACCTGACAACAAAGTAAACTTATTTTCAAAGATACTGAAAAAAGTTAGAGAAGCAAGACTGAATTATGACACAAATCTAACAACTGCCAAGAATTAGCACTGTACAGGGCTGGAAGCTGGTACCAGCAAACACAGTGTTGAAAAGGTTGGTGGACTGTTAATAATAGTAACTTTCCAAGGCAAGGAGGAATAATATTGGGAGTCCCTGAATGAGAAGGGCAAGCCACGGCTATTTCCCAGTGGAAAGGGAAGTTAAACTGAAAATTTCAGGTCCTTTGTTGTGATAAAATGGCAAGCAACACAGTTCATCACTACAAATCTAGGAAAATTATTTAGTCATGATCTGTTGTCCCTCCTCTGTTATTACGTCCCATTGTTTTGAGGACCTATTTGGACCCTCTGGTAAAGCAACCTTTGGTCCAGACATGACACATTGCAACATGGCAGACTGCACAAGATTCAGAGAATCAAAGGCAAAACTTTACAGAAAGGTTTACATGACTGGTGGTAATGAAATGCCTGATGGCATCCACTCTATCATTCTTCGATTTGTTGATCATCATCTTACCATGAAGAAACAACCGTGAGATGAATACTAAGAAAATTTAAAGCAAAGAGAACTGTGAAATTATCAGGATATTGGTCCAGATACCAGACAGGTACTTGGTTCCTGAAACTGTGACTCTGTCATTATTTGATGATAATGTTCCAACAGCAGATGAAGTTAATACAATGTAAGTTGTGCTGCAAAGACACAAAGTTCAAGAGGTAGATGAAAAACACTGACCAAAGAGTTACACTCTATGTCAAATTGGTTTTTCTTTCTTTATCAACATTGAGTTTTTGGCTTTTGTAATTCTTAGCATCAAATATTTCTTCTACAGGTTTTCTCTCAACACTGACTTTCCCATCAAAGCCCCTTCATTGTGGAAGGATACCCCTGCCTATGAAAGTGGAACTGAGAACGTACCAAAGACAGCTGTTGCATGCAAAAAGAGGTTGCAAACTAGTTTAATATTATAACAAAAATCTCAAAAATGATGTGACTGAATTAGTTTAACACACTGTTGCAGGAAAACATAGAAAACCTTATAATACTAAATCCTCCATTAGACTCACATCAAGTTTTGGTTTAATAAAAGATGAAAATGCATTGTTCATCTACATCTACATCTACATTCGTACTCCGCAAGCCACCCAGCGGTGTGTGGCGGAGGGCACTCTACGTGCCACTGTCATTACCTCCCTTTCCTGTTCCAGTCGCGTGTGGTTCGCGGGAAGAACGACTGTCTGAAAGCCTCCGTGCGCGCTCTAATCTCTCTAATTTTACATTCGTGATCTCCTCGGAAGGTATAAGTAGGGGGAAGCAATATATTCGATACCTCATCCAGAAACGCACCCTCTCGAAAACTGGACAGCAAGCTACACCGCGATGCAGAGCGCCTCTCTTGCAGAGTCTGCCACTTGAGTTTATTAAACATCTCCGTAACGCTATCACGGTTACCAAATAACCATGTGACAAAACGCGCCGCTCTTATTTGGATCTTCTCTATCTCCTCCGTCAAACCGATCTGGTACGGATCCCACACTGATGAGCAATACTCAAGTATAGGTCGAACGAGTGTTTTGTAAGCCACCTCCTTTGTTGATGGACTACGTTTTCTAAGCACTCTCCCAATGAATCTCAACCTGGTACCTGCCTTACCAACAATTAATTTTATATGATCATTCCACTTCAAATCGTTCCGCACGCATACTCCCAGATATTTTACAGAAGTAACTGCTACCAGTGTTTGTTCCGCTATCACATAATCATACAATAGAGGATCCTTCTTTCTATGTATTCGCAATACATTACATTTGTCTATGTTAAGGGTCAGTTGCCACTCCCTGCACCAAGTGCCTATCCGCTGCAGATCTTCCTGCATTTCGCTACAATTTTCTAATGCTGCAACTTCTCTGTATACTACAGCATCATCCGCGAAAAGCCGGATGGAACTTCTGACACTATCTACTAGGTTATTTATACATATTGTGAAAAGCAATGGTCCCATAACACTCCCCTGTGGCACGCCAGAGGTTACTTTAACGTCTGTAGACGTCTCTCCATTGATAACAACATGCTGTGTTCTGTTTGCTAAAAACTCTTCAATCCAGCCACACAGCTGGTCTGATATTCCGTAGACTCTTACTTTGTTTATCCGGCGACAGTGCGGAACTGTATCGAACGCCTTCCGGAAGTCAAGAAAAATAGCATCTACCTGGGAGCCTGTATCTAATATTTTCTGGGTCTCATGAAGAAATAAAACAAGTTGGGTCTCACACGATCGCTGTTTCCGGAATCCATGTTGATTCCTACATAGTAGATTCTGGGTTTCCAAAAACGACATGATACTCGAGCAAAAAACATGTTCTAAAATTCTACAACAGATCGACGTCAGAGATACAGGTCTATAGTTCTGCGCATCTGCTCGACGACCCTTCTTGAAGACTGGGACTATCTGTGCTCTTTTCCAATCATTTGGAACCCTCCGTTCCTCTAGAGACTTGCGGTACACGGCTGTTAGAAGGGGGGCAAGTTCTTTCGCGTACTCTGTGTAGAATCGAATTGGTATCCCGTCAGGTCCAATGGACTTTCCTCTATTGAGTGATTCCAGTTGCTTTTCTATTCCTTGGACACTTATTTCGATGTCAGCCATGTTTTCGTTTGTGCGAGGATTTAGAGAAGGAACTGCAGTGCGGTCTTCCTCTGTGAAACAGCTTTGGAAAAAGGTGTTTAGTATTTCAGCTTTACGTGTCATCCTCCGTTTCAATGCCATCATCATCCCGTAGTGTCTGGATATGCTGTTTCGAGCCACTTACTGATTTAACGTAAGACCAGAACTTCCTAGGATTTTCTGTCAAGTCGGTACATAGAATTTTACTTTCGAATTCACTGAACGCTTCACGCATAGCCCTCCTTACGCTAACTTTGACATCGTTTAGCTTCTGTTTGTCTGAGAGGTTTTGGCTGCGTTTAAACTTGGAGTGGAGCTCTCTTTGCTTTCGCAGTAGTTTCCTAACTTTGTTGTTGTACCACGGTGGGTTTTTCCCGTCCCTCACAGTTTTACTCGGCACATACCTGTCTAAAACGCATTTTACGATTGCCTTGAACTTTTTCCATAAACACTCAACATTGTCAGTGTCGGAACAGAAATTTTCGTTTTGATCTGTTAGGTAGTCTGAAATCTGCCTTCGATTACTCTTGCTAAACAGATAAACCTTCCTCCCTTTTTTTATATTCCTATTAACTTCCATATTCAGGGATGCTGCAATGGCCTTATGATCACTGATTCCCTGTTCTGTACATACAGAGTCGAAAAGTTCGGGTCTGTTTGTTATCAGTAGGTCCAAGATGTTATCTCCACGAGTCGGTTCTCTGTTTAATTGCTCGAGGTAATTTTCGGATAGTGCACTCAGTATAATATCACTCGACGCTCTGTCCCTACCACCCGTCCTAAACATCTGAGTGTCCCAGTCTATATCTGGTAAATTGAAATCTCCACCTAAGACTATAACATGCTGAGAAAATTTATGTGAAATGTATTCCAAATTTTCTCTCAGTTGTTCTGCCACTAATGCTGCTGAGTCGGGAGGTCGGTAAAAGGAGCCAATTATTAACCCTAGCATTACCAACGGGGGGGCCTCGTAGGCCCACTGACTCAGTTTTTCTATGTTGTATCCACACCCTTTGATATATGAACTTGAAAGCAAAGGTAATTGTTCGTTATTGAATGTACTATTGAGTCATTACAGAATTTCGGAATAAAAATGTAATTAAAATTCATTTACTTGATTTAATTCTCTGTGGGCCTTAGAAGCCCACCCGTTGGTAATAGCAAGGAAAGATTTACGAGGTTGAGTCTCTCGTTTCAAATTCTTACCATGAAACGAATTTTGGCATTGTTGCCTTCAGACATATTATTATGAAGCGGACCATTGTTATTTTCAGTGTTTCTGCTGCTGTTGAACCAGCAACATGAGTAGACATCGTTTACGTGATAGTTCCATTGAAAGAGTGCTAGAAGAAGTTTTGAACAAATCAGATTTATAGGAAAGTGAAGTGGATGATGATGTGGAAGAAATTAGAACTGATTCATCGTCTGAGAATGAAGATGAGGTTGAAGCCAATCCACCAGATGATAATGATACGGAATGTGATAAATTCATTGCAAAAAGTGGACGAGAGTATATTACGAAGCCATCTCGACAATATCGGCGTTCTGTACAAAATATAGTGCGAGAAAGAATGGGGCTAGGACAACAAGGAAGAATTGCGTCTCCGAAAGAGGCTATAGAGCTCTTTTTTACACCTCAAATTATGAATCTAATAAAACTACACTCAAATGAAGAGGCTTCTCGACTAGGTATTCAGCACACAGATGAAGATGAGTTATTTTGTTATATAGGACTCTTGCTAATCATGGGTTCAAATCATGACAATAAGATACCTGTCCAAGATTTATGGTCTTTGCTTCAGGGCTGACAAGTGTACTATGGATCAATGAGTCGGACCCGATTTTTCGAATTGACTAAAATATTGAGGTTTGATGATAAGAACACAAGAGAAATTCGTCGCCAGGCTGACAAGTTTGCTCCAATGAGGGAAATTTTTGAAAGCTTCAATTCTTCACTTCCATTGTATTTCATTCCTGGTCTACATACAACAGTGGATGAGATGTTGTCTTTGTTCCGTGGTCGCTGTCCATTCAAGGTGTTTCTAAAAGAAAAACCTGGAAAATACGGCATTCTAATTCGAATGCTGTCTGATTCTGAGACTAGATATGTGATCAGCATGGACATCTATACAGGCAAGTCAGGAAATACACAGCATTCAAATGGACCGATGGAAATTGTAAAGAGACTAATAAAACCTATTGAAAAATCAGGCCGTAATGTTACCACAGATCGGTACTATACTTCAGTGGAGCTTGCTGAGACTCTATGGAATGATTTTCACCTCACACTTGTTGGCACCCTACAGTCTAACAGACGACACATACCTGAAGAGCTGAAGACTACAACTGGCCGCAGTTTACACTCTTCCATCTTTGCTTATACTGACCCTCAGACACAGAGGCCACCAGTTAGTCTTGCATCAACGCTAGTCCGCGAGAAGCCAAAACGACTGCTGTTGATGCTTTCAACTTATCACTCAGAAGGGGTGTTGAATGAAGACTCAAAAAAGACTAACATAAATCTTTTTTATAATTCTACAAAGGGAGGCGTGGACACCATAGACCAGATGGCAAGACACTACAGCACAAAGAGAGGAACAAGAAGAAGGCCTTTGTCCCTCTTCTACACACTCATTGACATAGCAGCAATAAATGCATATTCACTCTTCCTCCTCAACTTTCCGAATTGGAAAAAGAATTTGCTAAACCACAGAAGAGTTTTTATCACTAACTTAGGTCTCGAACTAATAAGATCTCAAGTAGATAAACGGGCACAAAATTTGTATGGACTTCAGAAGCCAGTAATAATGGCAATGGAAAGCATCACACAACGGAAGCTCAGCTGCTCTGTAGAACCATCATCCTCAACAGCAGAACCAGGAACACGTGGACGGTGCCACCTATGCTGCCAAGAAGCTGCATCTAAAAAGATCAAGTACAACAAGCTGGGAAAGTCAACTGTTACGTGCTCTCAGTGCCACAAACACGTCTGTGAGAAACACTGCAGGAAGACAATGTTGTGTGAAAAATGCGTTGCAGAATGAGACAGTAAATTTTGTTTGCTTCATGTAGTGTATCGAATTAAAAAAGTCGTTTTTATAAGAAAACACTATTTTGAAACATTATTCCAAAAAATATATAAACTGAATCTCGTGATTTGTTCATTTTATTCCTATTATAATAACATCTTTTATTATCCAGTATACAAAAACAATGTCTAAGCATTTTGAATTGTTATTAGAGGTATCAGAAGTAAATAAACTTGATTTATGATAAAATAAATTGTGGTATTCTTTATGGGCCTTTGAGGCCCCCCCGTTGGTATTACATGTAACAAAAAATACGTTCGGTTGTTGAGTGTAACCTCCACCCATAATAATTCACAGGAACTATTCACTTCTACTTCACTACAGGATAAACTACTACTAACAGCGACGAACACTCCACCACCGGTTGCGTGCAATCTATCCTTTCTAAACACCGTCTGTACCTTTGTAAAAATTTCGGCAGAATTTATCTCTGGCTTAAGCCAGCTTTCTGTACCTATAACGATTTCAGCTTCGGTGCTTTCTATCAGCGCTTGAAGTTCTGGTACTTTACCAACGCAGCTTCGACAGTTGACAATTACAATACCGATTGCTGCTTGGTCCCCGCATGTCCTGACTTTGCCCTGCACCCGTTGAGGCTTTTGCCCTTTCTGTACTTGCCCAAGGCCATCTAACCTAAAAAACCGCCCAGCCCACGCCACACAACCCCTGCTACCCGTGTAGCCACTTGTTGCGTGTAGTGGACTCCTGACCTATCCAGCGGAACCCGAAACCCCACCACCCTATGGCGCAAGTCGAGGAATCTGCAGCCCACACGGTCGCAGAACCGTCTCAGCCTCTGATTCAGACCCTCCACTCGGCTCTGTACCAAAGGTCCACAGTCAGTCCTGTCGACGATGCTGCAGATGGTGAGCTCTGCTTTCATCCCGCTAGCAAGACTGGCAGTCTTCACCAAATCAGATAGCCGCCGGAAGCCAGAGAGGATTTCCTCCGATCCATAGCGACACACATCATTGGTGCCGACATGAGCAACCACCTGCAGATGGGTGCACCCTGTACACAGTGTGCATTATTAACCAAAATACATTTTTTTCTTAAATTTCTCAGATTATCAGGATATTTTGTAAAATACTTCACAATAAAGGATAGCAGCCAAAAACAGTTGCAGGATAGAATTTTTTTTTTTTATTAAAATTCTTGACCAAGGTTTCGGTACATATAAATATACCTTCATCAGAAGTACATTTCTAAAATTACATCATGCACTGGAGAATAATGAAACAATTATGCCAAAAGGCGTCGTCAGTAATTAAAATATCATCTCCATTTGTACAACATGTGTAATGGGTACAGGATCAAAGCGAACAGAAAAACTGTTCGCTTTGATCCTGTACCCATTACACATGTTGTACAAATGGAGATGATATTTTAATTACTGATGACGCCTTTTGGCATAATTGTTTCATTATTCTCCAGTGCATGATGTAATTTTAGAAATGTACTTCTGATGAAGGTATATTTATATGTACCGAAACCTTGGTCAAGAATTTTAATAAAATAAAAAAAAAAAATTCTATCCTGCAACTGTTTTTGGCTGCTATCCTTTATTGTGAAGAATTTTAACAGTTGCTGCTGCAGCCATGTTTAAAATCTTGAAATTTTGTAAAATATGTTTTGGTAAACTTTGTTCAGAATGTTTTTACAACTGTTGCAGTGACCTTAAGATATCAGCAAAAGTTTCTTTTATTCTAAAACAGCACCCAGATGGGGAAGAGCCTACCACCTTTAAACAGAATTAATTAATTTTTACAATATTTTCCAACTTAAAGGTGTTTAGTGCTCATCTAGAAGTTGTCTGATTGGGCAGAAATTTTATACTGACTTTTTCTTTGTTGAAAGAAACAGAATTAGGGAAATGGGAGTGGCAACATTTACTACCTTCTGGGGGGAGGGGAGGGGGGGGGGCAGCTACATTTACTGTGGAACACACATCTTCCATTATCCAACATTATCTAAAAGATGTCAAGTCCCTTGGTCATCACAACATGTGTCCTACTAAGCTGGCCATAAATGGAAGTGTCTGGGCTACTCTGCCTTTTTGGAGACATTTCTTGATGCACTGCAATAAGAGATTTAGTATGGAACACTTTCTTCCCAGATGAAGCATGACAACTCTATGATCATCTCTACATATAACTCTACCC
This sequence comes from Schistocerca americana, assembly GCF_021461395.2. Taxonomy (NCBI): domain Eukaryota; kingdom Metazoa; phylum Arthropoda; class Insecta; order Orthoptera; family Acrididae; genus Schistocerca; species Schistocerca americana. Next base: position 393,542,403 of record NC_060125.1, on the reverse strand, counting down.
CCTGCTTTGTATCAGCAGAAGGCGTAACAAGATATCAAAATTGTTGTCCAAGACAATACGTTCAAAGATGTAGGAATCTGTGATTACCAGCATATAGAACATTAAGCATGTATGACATGTGAATACCATTTTGTTCACTTGGAGGTCATTTCCTTGGGAAGTTCATTTCTTATTTCACCGCAATTCTTCATCATCATTTTTTACTCTGCATTCAACAATGCTATCTCACCAGCTCATCAACACTGCAGTTAATCTACCGTATTTACTCAAATCTAAGCTGCACTTTTTTTCCGGTTTTTGTAATCCAAAAAACCGACTGCGGCTTAGAATCGAGCGCAAAGCAAGCGAAAGTTCTGAAAAATGTTGGTAGGTGCCGCCACAACTAACTTCTGCCGTCGAATATATGTAGCGCTACACAGGCATGCTTTGTAGGCACAAAGATAAAAACTGGCGCCGAAACCTCCGCGTCAGTAAATAAATTAAAAAAAAAAAGGTGGAAGACGAGGTTTTTTTTCTCCGCCCCGAGTTTCGACCATTGCATTTTCATACATTATCCACCGAAGTAAATACAAATTCCGTATTGTTAATCTTCGAAAGTAGCAGAATTTCAATATACTACGAAAATCCGACTGGCAAGACTGTTTGGGATGTTTATCAATATGGCCAATTCTACGTTCTGAATTTTTTCTGCCTGTGAGAAGAGATGGTTGCTAATAGGAACCTGATGAAATGTGATGGTGGTGGTGGTTAGTGTTTAACGTCCCGTCGACAACGAGGTCATCAGAGACGGAGTGCAAGCTCGGGTTAGAGAAGGATTGGGAAGGAAATCGGCCGTGCCCTTTCAAAGGAACCATCCCGGCATTTGCCTGGAACGATTTAGGGAAATCACGGAAAACCTAAATCAGGATGGCCGGAGACGGGATTGAACCGTCGTCCTCCCGAATGCGAGTCCAGTGTGCTAACCACTGCGCCACCTCGCTCGGTGATGAAATGTGAATCACATGCAATATTCTCTTCACCATAAGAATAACACGAATATAAACATTTTGCCATGTATTCTTTCGTGTTTGCTGCTATCTCATTTAAATCCTGTCTGCCTAATAAACTACGAAACTAGAGTGACACAACAGCAAACGCGGAAGAATATACGTATCGTGTCATGTTTATATTCGTATTATTCTTATGCGTAATAGTGATACAATCAGAAACGAAGCACGGCAACTGACTAGATTTTTAAATCTAAGATGACTCTAATTTCTGCGCAAAATTTGATGTACTAAAGAATCGGCCGCAAAGATTTTCAAACGGAGAAAAATTTTCGCCTAACTCTCGTTCAGAACATGTTCTATCATACGCAGTCTATTATTTGGTTCTTGTTGATCATTATCAAAGAAAGCAGCAGTGTAAGTAACAACAAATAGCAGTCTCTTGCCATTGTTTCGCTAATGAGACGATTCCTCTCCTTTTTTTTTTAATTGTAAGCGGCGGCAGCGCGCATAAAAGCAAGCCATGCCGCGAGCGGCGACAGGCCGTAAACACGCACTATCAGAATGCGACAAACAATGCATGACACAGTACAGTAATGCATTTTCAGCTTAGAGTGACGTAAACACCTATAACAAAGAAAACGGCACTTATCAGATCAAAGCAAAATAAGCAATAGATTCAAACCAGACGAAGCACGTGAAAAAGAAAGGGTACCCGTATAAATACGGACGGAGTGCCTGACGCATAGCAATGACTACCTGGTAAAGCCTAACTGCTAAGCTTACGACTCGAACCAAACTACTGTAGCTGTATCGTCATTCATTCGACCTAAATTGTGTCTCATATTAAAATGGACCAACTTTGTTTTGATCTGGAGGTGCGGCCTAAATCTTTTCTCTCCCCTTGAATTTCGAGTCTCAAATTTCAAATGCGGCTTAGAGTCGGGAATTTTTTTTTATTTTTCCTTTATTTCGAATCTCATTTTTCAGGTGCGGCTTAGATTCGAGTGTGGCTTAGATTCGAGTAAATATGGTAGTCACAATATCTGGATTCATTATAAACATGTTCAATGCATTGTTCTCATAGGCATTTTGCCTTGGTTTCTTTGTACTTATAACTGACATTGTTTCTTGGTGGCTATTGCTTCATATCACATATTACATATTTTTTATGTCCTTTCTTGAACAACCTACCAGTTTTCTAAGTTACAGGCAGTTCTTTTTGTTTTTAATCAGTGTCATTTTCTTTGGATTCTTAATTATTTTCATATTTTCTATACTCCTTTTCTCTTCCACCAATTAACCTTAGTGTTTTGGCTTTAACTCTATAGCCTAATTTCTTAATGGACTTGTTCTTATTTCTTTCGAACTTCATCCTAATTCCATAATTACAATATGATGGTCTTATTTGTTTGTAAACATGCAATAAACCAAGTTTCTATTCCTAAATTTTGTCTAATGTGATACAGTCAGCCACAAATGTTTCCACCTTCATCTCTTGCAAATTCGGGACAGAGTGCATGCAATCACTTGTTGAAATTGTCCAGTGAAATAAAACTTTGCTCCTCTAATACATCTGCTCTAAACTCAGCTGTATTAATAATTCTACCATTGTTTGCACCTCTCCCCTCATTGCATTCCATTCTCTTATTAATATCAAATTATGTAACTGCACAAAAGGAAATGATACAACAAAAGAATTTTAAATTACTATAATTACATAAATGGATGAGTTTCCCAAAATGATCATTATGTTGTTGTAAACTTACAGACATCAATTGAATCATAAAGTTCTCGTCCATGTGAAAACAGGTGGTGGTTTAACCAGTGACATCCATTCTTTTCTTCCAAAGAAAATTGTGGTCCATGTAGTATACCGCCAAGGCAACGTCCCACCAATAAGGCACATGTACGACTCAAGTCTATAAAAAAATATGTACTCGGACTTGGTCCAGGAGAATCCAGATCTGTGTGAATCATATATCAAAGCAAAAACAGACATAAGCAAATGTGTTTCTAAAAGTAAAACATTAACATATCTTGATAATAGAATCAGCAGCTATGAGTCAATTAGGTTTATTTTACAAGAGATTCATCAGGTACTAACAGAATAAAGAATGGATTTCAAACAATTATGCAACATTACTGTAATAATAACTGTTGTGAACTTTAAGATGGAAAAGTGGTGTATATCATCAAACAATGGAAAGTCTCAGATGGAATAACAATAGCATGGGTAGAATACATTGTCACTCATCGTACAGAGGTGGTACTGAAACACAGAGTGACACAATGAAAAAGACTGCTAAAATATTAAAGCTTTCAGACAAGGTCCTTCTTCTGCATCAGAGAAAAACACACATATACACACAATCACAACTCTCACACATATTGATATTGTCTCAGGGTACTAGAGCACTCATGTATTTGTGACTTGTGTGAATGTGTATGTGTCTTGTACTGTAGAAGAAGGACTTTGTCTGAAAGCTTTATTATTTTATCAGTCTTTTTCATTGGGCCTACCTGTGAATCCTCTATAAAACTGGTATAAGTATGACAGTAAAACAGTTCAGACACGAACTCCACATATGAATATATGAAAATATTTCAGTTAAGCACTTTTGTTTTTATATCTGTTTCTGTGTCAAACACACAATTCAAATGTAGAGCTTTCTATGCAACCAATCTCACCATAAAGGATAGAATCACAAATTCAGAGTGAAGTATGTAACAGAAAATACAGAAAATCATGGGGGTTTTTACAATCCTTAGCTACTTTGTTTAGGCTACCTACGGACCAAGCAAAAGTTGGTATGAAGCAAATGTTAGTATGAAGCAGCAACAATTACTTTCTCTTTGAATGTAGGCATACTGCATCTAGATTTTAAAGCCATCCTCATCTCACACAAATGTTTTCTTAAGGAAAAAGGAACAAAAATGGAACCAAAAGTTTTATCAGAATATTTCTCATATCATTATGAATTTGTTTATAATTCTCCATGATCTCAAAATTCATCCAGCATCTTTATATAACTATGTATTAATGCTCTGTTGACACTGAATGCATTAGAAATGAAGAGCAATCTCTGAGTAGACAGAAATGGAGATGGAAATTCGCCACTGCTTAATCACTTTAAACAATTTAGGCCACAGAAAACCTCGTCAGATGGGACCTTGAACCTCGATATTCCAGCCAATGGGTTTAGTGTCACCACCATGGAGTAATGATGAACCATTTCCTTACATTCAAAGTGCATTGTGAAGATACAAAACTTGAAGTATTTGCACAGAACACCATCATCTACGAACTTACAGAAATCACTTGCGGCAGGCAACCAAGCAAAAGTTTTTAGGGTGCAAAAGTGCGTGATAAGAATCATTGGTGGTGTAAATTCAAGAACATCATGTAGAAACCTGTTCAAGGAACTTGGTATTCTAACCTCTGCTTCTCAGTATATTTATTCCTTAATGAAATTTGTTGCAAGTAATAGATCTCTGTTTCCAACCAATAGCTCAATACATAGTATCAATACTAGGAATAAGAACAATCTACATAAAGACCTAAAATCACTTACCTTGGTTCAAAAATGGGTCCAATATTCAGGAACACACATTTTCAATAAATTGTCAGCAACCATTAAAAACTTAGCTTCAGATAAAGCACCGTTTAAACAGAGTTTGAAATACATTTTAGTAGGCAACTCCTTCTACTCCACAGATGAATATCTTAACGGAGACTGTTAAAGCCATCTTAAGTAAAAATATCTGTTAGATTTCAGTTTTGACAGCACTTGGTCACAACAGACAAGATTAGGTATTTTGTGTGTGACAAATTTATTAATAGTGCATAACAGTGTTTCATTCTGACAGTGTGTTAATTCCGTAAATATTAGCTGTTCCAGTTTACCGCATTGTATTCACCTATTTCAACAGTCTCCTGACAAATGATTGGGGTAGTATGTATTATATTAAAATGTTTTATGTTTTTATGCTATATTTTTTGATACGTTCCACATCCACGAGAATCATCTCAATTTTTGGATTTATGGAACAAAAAGTGGATCTAATCTAATATAAAACAAAAGTGCTTCAAACATCAGCCCTTGCACTATGTTTCTCCGCAGCAGAAAATTCTGCAACATTTTGGCAAAATTCTGCACATTACAAAGATGTTGATAGAGCTTTGAACGAGACTGGATGCAGAATAAAATCTTCTCAGTTTTTAAGCTGTGTCAGTTCAAACAAAATTCCTTGCTTTCAATGGCTCTCTCTGCCATCATCGTCAGGAGTAAAACCACTGACTGCCGGGGCTGGCATGCTTTTCTGTTTACATAGCCATGACTATGGCCTCTGGCACCAACACACACTCACTGATACTTGAACACTGCTAGTTTTCACTATCGTGTACACAACAAAGTGGTCCTGAGCACATTAATACACACAGAAAAAGTTATTTCTGACCACCTACAGTCTGAATTGCAGCACCAGAGACATGTGTTCAGAGAGAATGGTTATAGCAAGACAGACATTGCAAATGCCTTCAGGTACCATGAAAGAAGGATGCCTTCTGAATCACCAGAAGAGGCCAAGACGGCTGCTTTCCTGCCATACTGTGGGGCAATGAGTAACAGAAACATGGACTGAGACCAGTGTTCTAGTGCACAACCAAGATAAGAAATACGCTGCACCCTATTAAAGATGAAATAGCGTTTCATGTGACCAGCATATATGGCGCCTCTTGCAAATGCTATAGCATCTATGTATGTCAGATAACTCACACAGTTGCCGAGTCTACTCAACTGACATTTTAAACAGAGGGACCTCGACAAGTCACCCATAGCTGAGCACTGCCTGGAAATTGGCCACAAAATTTAGTCTGAAAACTCGAGACGTTTGCCTTGTGGATCAATACACTGGAATTCCATTGTAAAAAAGGCAGCTGAGATTAGAATGAAACACAACAATTTTAACACAGACCACAGGTACACATTTAGTAGGGCACGGAGGCGGGCTTTGAGTGTCGAAAGGAAGCAATGATGAATACTTGATATTTGTAGAGAGGCAAGGGAGCAGTTTCAAATGTGGCGCCAGCCCCTTATGCCTCCTGATGTCACTCGTTTCTGTGGCAGGCCAGAGTTACTACAACTGCCCAACTCACCTTCTGTGCATGTTTCATTTTGGCCCCTCTCTCATTGGTGCCAGAGGCCACAATCGTGGCGATATAAGCAGAAAAACATGCCAGCCCTGGCAGTCAGTGGTTTTACTCCTGAAGACAATGGTGGAGATAGGCATCAAAAGCTAGAGAATTTTATTTGAATTGAAATGGCTAGAAAACCAAGAAGATTTTGTTCAGAAATACTGCCATGAAAGATTCCAAGGACAAGAGGCTGGATGCGCTGCGACAGGTTTTCTACAACCAACTCCTGTTAGTTAACCCTATCAAATTATAGGTATCTCACAGCCAACTCGAAACTGCATAACACTGGTTCTCTACAGAATATGAAGAGAACTATCTTGCTATTTATTTATTAGTTTTTCCTGTCTGCATTTTATAAATTCTTGATGTACATTTGTATTTTTATTGTTATCACTTTATGTCTGTATTTATAGAATTTTCTTTGTAATTGTCCCTTCATATATTATAAATCTCTGTGTGTATGTTACTAATACGTTATCAGTACTGTAATAATCTCGTAAAATAAATAGTGATCATATTAAGGGGACCACTAACAGTAGAGGTAAGTATATCTAAAGTTATCTGAGTTTGCAGTACCACTTTTATGAGTAGTTTCAAAACAAAACCAGCGCAGCAATATGTACTTCTGATTTAATCTTTTTAAATTTTAGGCCCATTTTTGCTTGTTATTTAGGAGTTTAATTTGTTTAAGGAATTATGAGTTCATGGCTGTTTCAAGATGAGACATTTTTGTCTAGGAAAAGTATGAAATTTTTTCCAAACATATCTCATGAAACAAATATATCTCATGAAATGATGGGTGGTTGAAAATTGTGTGTGCTTGTGGTTCCAAAAGGAAGCACTTCCTTAAAAAAATGTATTGTTTACTTTTAGTGAATTTCTTTTTGTATTTATTCCTTACTATGATAACAAAGGTTAAGTTTGTGAGAAATTTTAAAACTGTATTCCAAAGGGAAACCACTTCCTTACGACAATGATTGTTTACTTTTTGCCAGTTTTTTCTTGTACTCATTGTTTACAAAGATGACAAAAGTCAATTTTGTGAAAAATTTTAAAATTAATTTTTCTTTAATATCATTGGGACTCAAAGGGTTAATTCCATAAACTTTCATGCTTCCCCTGCTCCCTTCCTCAGTTTATGTCCTTTATCAAGTCAATAAACTTCGAAGTGCGCATTCATGTTTTACTTTCATAACGACATCTGTCAGAATACCCTGTTTTCCTCCTCCTTTTTCCATGCCTGTTTGGAGAAGTTTAGCTCCAGAAAACTGTGTCCAAAGTGTTCTTGCTAGCAAATTTAGAAGATCTTCATTGTGCAAGGTTCATACAGCAGGCAATAATGCAGCAAGTGGCCCAGATACTGCATCTCACCACTTGCATAGATATATCCAAGAGGATGTATAACTTCTGCAAGTCGGTCTTGCAGTGTGGTACTCCCACCCTCATGCTGTTCAAAATGAGCCCCACAGTGTACAGGAGCTCACTGTCAGAAACAGGCTTTTCTCTTGCGAAGATGTCGCAATTCTACAGTTCTGTACTCAATCTTTCCAACTAGGTGCTTCTGATGGCCACCCACTAGGACCTGCATTAATGAGTGAGTAGAGTTTCTGCACTGATGTTTGCTTCACGCATCCCACTGCAACCAACACTGACTATTTTACTGTGGTATCAACCTTCTTCGTATGTGCATCTGCTCCACATAAAATTCGTGTACTCAGTAGCAGACATGCACAGCATCATACAACATTCCTAACAGTCAAGGATCATTACCCCATTTCTTACCTCTCAGTGTCCTAATAATGTTTTTTCTTGGGTCAGGGTGTGATCCACAGTCACACCTAGACATTTTGGCTGTAAGCAATGCTGGAATTTTTCACCTCATCACAGCACACAGAGTTCTCATCATGCTTCTGTTCGTTATTGAGCTGAAAAGTACATACCTACCTAGGGTGACAAAATGCAATTGTTTAAAAAGGAGGACAAACAGCTTCAAAAAGGAAGACAAAGGAAGAAAAAAAGAGGACGCATCAAACAGGTCAACTGCAGATGAGGATAGCACCCATCAGCTTTGGACAAATCACGTGACTGAAGGGAATTACCGGTAAAATTAGTAGTTAATTGTTACTGATGGTCAGGTGGTGGTTGACTGAGCAATATAAAAAAAATTAAGAACATTGATTGTGGTGACAGTGTGGCGTCAATTGTTATGTTATGTCAACAGCACGGAATTGTTTACAAGGCGAAAAACGTAAGACCATTCACCTCCCTTCATTCGACGCACCACTACCAACGTCTACAATTGAATCAGCAGCCGACGACATGTAAACTGCACTTTAACCTTCCGAATACAAATAAATTGAATGACTATAAAACAATGAAATAAAACCATGACAGTTAATCTATCGAGTTATTTCTTATCTTTATTGGCCACTGAGACGTACATTCCGGTTCCACATACCTTACACTCCACTTCAAATTCATTTCTCCCTTTCTTGAAAGCTGGATATTTGCAGAAAAGGACATCAGAAAATGTACACTTTCATATAGGCATAGCCAAATATTTTAGGTAACTCAGTTGGTTAAAAATTACACTCACAAATCACACTTGCACTACAGGAAGCCAAGCCAATACAAAGCGAAGATACGAAACGAAAATTTTAATTAATCGATATTTGCATTTGCTTATAGGTCGATCAATGATAACATCGACGGTCCTGGTGCCACCTACTAACACAGCCTTCGTACATGTTTATCACGAAGGCTGCGCCAATAGTTAAAGTATTTAAGAAAAAGCAACTGTATAACGCTCACTTTTGCGAAAAAGCCGGACACTGTAAAAATCTGCTCGGACCCCGGACAAAGAGCCGAAAAGGACATGTCCGGATTATTCTGGATGTCTGGTCACCCTATACCTACCTCATGCTGGGGTTTGGCTTCAGGTTTATAGCTTTATAACAGAGATAGTGTGTGTGTGTTGAAAGTTTGCTTGGTGTGATTTGACTTTGCCTGGTCACTTGTGTTCACAATGTACAGTACTACAGCCAGAATGCTTTCATGTGGTAAGCCAATCACCCAGTTCCACTGACTATAGTTCTTTCCATAGAGGCTGGCATATAATCTATTGCTGTGGAGGATGCCAACTAAGGATGTGAGACAATGGTCTCTTGTCAGCTTGTATAGTTCAATCAGCAGATTTTGGTCGTTGTCAATGTCCTATGTGGCTCTCAGGACAAAGAATGCAACTCAAATATTATTTTTCTTGAATCTGTCCTCAATGTTTTGCATCAGATTTAGTACCTGGCTGATATATAATTTCCGAAGTTAGTACCCAGGTAGTTGGTGTGTGAATTTCTCTTTTAGGCAGTCCCTGATAAGATACGAGTATCTATCAGAGCAGTGACAAAGGTCAGAAATTTTTTGAGTCATCTGATTCCTTCTCTGATTACAACAGGGAAACAACTCTGGCTTCCTTCATGTTTAGGGGATCTGAAAGTTGGTAACAGAGTCATTTACCAAAACCAGGAGCCATTTCTGCATTTCTGTCCAAAGGTACAAAGTGGTTAGAACTGGAGTCCACAAAAACATACTATTCAGTTAGGAATCGAGCCACAAATGGCAAACTTTAGCTCAGTCATAGTGACAGTATTCTTGAGGAAGTGGTTTCACTCCCCAAATCCTGTGGTATGAGCTCTTGAGTCCTCCAACAACAGTTTTGCCATTCAGCAACAGTTGGTTTGCCACTCGTTTTGCAGTTACTTCAGTGAAGTTGTTCTTGGGACATGTGGAATCTCTAATGACATTTCAGTACCCCTTCGAAGCTCACCTTCTTTCTGTTCACTTTCATTTCAAGATTTTTACCGGGTTACTCCACTTTGACTTTCAGCTTTCATCAACTGCTTGCATCAGCTCATATTCTGCTCTTCAGTAAGAGGGTTATCTGGTAGTGGTCTTAAGTACTTCTGTCATAAAATTTTGGCAGTCTCAAACACTCCTGTGATATACTCTGTCCTTGAATGATGATGAGTTCAGGGTTCAGGCTGCCATTCTTGACTGTATCAACATATTTTATTATCAGCTTTTTTTCCTAATGGCAATCACATTTTCATCTCCCCTGCCCCCTTCTCATCTTCTTTACAACTTTAATATATTTTTAAGAAAATGTTACATAACTCACTTTTGATTATCTGTTGTTACTATTCCATGACGTTCTAAGTGAACCAAATGCACATTCAAAATATATCATCCCAGGTCCCAGAATACATTCAGTGCCAAAGTAAAGACAACAGATTAATACACATGAAATTACAAGTAATAACTGGAACCAAAGTATAGTAACTGTAATAGTATATCAATAATGGTTAATTGAACATTGGAAAATCCAGGATGGAATGTAACAATCTTATGAAAACGATAGTTGCTGCTCACCATATAGCAAAGATGCACAGTTGGAAATAGGCACAACAAAAAGACTGTCCAACATTAAGCTTAGGCCAACAAGGCCTTTATCAAAAACAGATGTGTGTGTATGTTTTGCCTATTTTTGACAAGGGCTTTGATGGCTGAAAGCTAATTGTGTGACAGTATTTTTGTTGTGCCTATCTGCAACTTTGCATCTCCGCTATATGATGAGTAGCAACTATCCTTTTCATAATATTGTTAATGGTTAGTTAAAATAGAAAGGCCACTATATTTCACTTACCAGGGAGAAAGGTATCCATAGCACAGATATTCTTTGAAAACAGTAACTTTATTAGAGAGCTCAGAGATGGCATCAGTGAAAGCAGACAGAACATTACATCCTGCACAAAAGATATTTCTTGCAATAACAGTGTGTGAAGTACTTTAGAAAGCATATTTCCAGCCACAGAATCCCGTAGAACACCTGCCACGAATATGAACAAATTTAAAATCAACAATTCTTTATGGCAAATAATTGTAACACTGGAGCAGAAGTAAAATAATAGTATGACCATATGACAAAATCTAATACTTAATGGAATCAAGAATAAATTGGCTTATTAACCAACAATAAAATTATGCAAAGTGTAGTAGGAAAGTTTTGTAACACAGGCCCATTTATTTTACTTCCTTCGCTTAACCCAATAAAACCTTTCATCTTACAAAATCATTCATCAAATCAAATTTTCTAAATATGTTCCGGCATGCGAGAAAATAACATGCCCGCAGAACCTCTTTGTCCTTAGATAAAGGCTACCTTTTCAGTAGAGTTTTCACTTTTCGTGAGACCAGAATAGCACCACGATGAAAAATCATGGTCCTAGAGTGGATTGTCAAAAGCTTTGAAACCTACTGCAATTAATTCGTCACTACACATTTTTAATGATTTCATTCACTGTCACAGGGCTACAGCATAAGAGGAGCTTCAACTTTTGACTACATTATGTGTATTGATAGGTCTAAACATGCACAGAAGTAGAATATGAGATGAAAATAGGAGCCATATTGATTTAACTCTCCTAATACTCTTGGCATAAAAAGACATGTGTGACAGACACTTCAGTGCCTTTATAAGTAAGGCAGTGCTTTGTATTAAACTTAACTTAGAAGTTCATAAAACTACTTTACCTAGTAAATGAGAATAAGCAGTGGGAAATCTTTCTACAAGTCCAGTGGTATGGTCAAAAATTTTACATGCCATGGAAAACAATGAGTTCAGATGATCTTCTAAAATGGTTGTGCTCTGTAACAGCTAAGCAAAAACACAATGTGTAAACTGACGCTTTAGCAGATTACACTTGACAACAAAAGGAATAACTTTTACACAAAAAAATATAGCAGTTCAAACAATCATACATAATAATATCGTGAAAAAGAAAGTTGCTACTCACCATATAGTGGAGATGCTGAGTCGCAGATAGGCACAACAAAAAGACCGTCACAAAATTTGGCAGTCTCAAACACTCCTGTGACACACTCTGTCCTTAACTGATGATGAGTTCATGCTTCAGGCTGCCATTCTTGACTGTATCAATATATTTTCTGATCAGTTTTTTTTCCTAATGGCAAGCACATTTTCATCTCATTTTCAACCACATTTGTGACAGTCTTTATGTTGTGCCTATCTGCGACTCAGCATCTCGGCTATATGGTAAGTAGCAACTTTCCTATTCATAATATTCTTACATTCCATCCTGGACTTTCAATTGTTTGATATATAACAATAAAGTGCATATAACAACGAAAACAATCAATTTTTGACAGAAGAATTTAATTGGATAGATAAAAAAATCTACTCACCAAGCGCCATCAAAACACTCACACATAAAAGAAGGTTGTAATTAGGCAAGCTTTTGGAGCCAGTGGCTCCTCCTTCGGGCAGATGGGTTGAAGGGGAAGGAAAGAGAGGTGAAGGAAAAGGACTAGAGAGGTGAAGGAAAAGGACTGGAGAGGTCTAGGAAAAGGGGTTGATTTGGGGAAAGTCACCCAAAACTGCAGATCAGGGGAGACGAACTGCACGGGGTGAGAAGAAGACTGATGGTTGGGGACTGCATCGGACGAGATTTGAAGACCTGAGAGCTTAAAGGCGGAATACACCGTAATATACAGGCCAGAGATTACTGTTTAAACATCATGCTTGACTTAATAATAAGAGCGAAAAGCTAAGTGCATTGTACGTAACAGAGGTGGGAGGGGGGCAGTGAAAAACAGATGGGCCAGACAATAAAAGATGTAGAAAACTAAAATGGAGTGAAGAAAAGATTAGATACTGCGAGCTACCAGTGTACACCCTCTGCCTATGCCCATTCATCCTAATTGATAATTTGGTTATAGTCATGCCAATATAGAAGGCCGAACAGTGTTTACATAACAGCAGGTATATGACGTGTCATTTTGCAGGTCGATCTCCCTTTGATAGTATATGTTACAGGGCTGTTATACGGGGGTGGTAGGAGGGTGCATAGGGTAAGTCTTGCAGCAGGGAGCCATAGGGTAGGGAGATGGGTGAAGATGAAGCATAGTGTCTGACACGAATAATTCGGAGATTTGGAAGGCAACGGAAAGCTATTCCAGGAGTAGTGGGCAAAATTTCAGACATAATGGATTTCATTTCAGGACATGATTTTCGGAAGTTATGGCCCTGTCGAAGTAGCAGATTAACACATTCCAGACCAGAATAATACTGAGTCACCAATGGTGTGCTCCAAAGTTGTTTTTTGGAGGGATCAGCAGTACCAGGATTGAATGTGGCGGCCCGGGAAATTTGCTTTTGAACTAGGCTGGTGGGGTAATTACGTGCAGTAAACACTGAGATGAGAATGGTGGTGTATTGCTGTAAAGAATATGCACCCAAACAAATAAGAGGGAATGTTTGACATGGAAAGGATGGCAACTGTCAGAATGTAAGTACTGCTGTTTATTGGTAGGTTTAATGTGGATGGAAGTGCATAGCTGGCCTTTGGTGAAAATGAGATCAACATCAAGGAAAGTGGCATGGGAATCAGAATAAGACAATGTGAAATTCAACTGGAAGAAGGTATTAAGAGATTCCAGGAAGTTTTGCAGGTCAGTCTCACAATGAGTGCATATGGTAAAGATGTCATCAATGTATCTCAACCAAGTCAGGGACTGAAGACTTATGGACCCAAGGTAAGCGCCCTCCAAGTGACCCATGAAAAGGTTAGCACACGAAGGAGCCATCCTGCTTCCCATGGCTGTACCCCTGATCCGTTTGTAAGTCTGCCTCTGAAAGGTGAAGTTGTTGTTGGTAAGTACACTATGTGATCAAAAGTATCCGGACACCCCCAAAACATAAGTTTTTCAAATTACGTGCATTGTGCTGCCACCTACTGCCAGGTACTCCATATCAAAGACCTCAGTTGTTATTAGACATCGTGAGAGAGGAGAATGGGGCGCTCTGCAGACCTCACGGACTTCGAACGTGGTCAGGTGATTTGGTGTCACTTGTGTCATGCATTTGTACACGAGATTTCCACACTCCTAAACATCCCCAGGTCCATGGTTTCCGATGTGATAGTGACGGGGAAACATGTAGAGATGCGTACAGCACAAAAGCGTGCAGGCTGACCTTGTCTGTTGACTGACAAAGACCATCGACAGTCTCGACAGGGTCGTAATGTGTAATAGACAGACATCTATCCAGACCATCACACAGGAATTCCAACTGCTTAAGGATCCACTACAAGTACTATGACAGTTAGGCGGGAGGTTAGAAAACTTGGATTTCATGGTGGAGAGGCTGCTCATAAGCCACACATCATGGCGGTAAATGCCAAACGACCCCTCGCTTGGTGTAAGGAGGGAAACATTGGACGATTGAACAGTGGAAAAATGTTGTGTGGAGTGACGAATAACGGTACACAGCGTGGCGATCTGATGGCAGGGTGTGGGTATGGTGAATGCACGGTGAACATCATTGGCCAGCATATGTAGTTCCAACTGTAAAATTCGGAGGCGGTGGTGTTGTGGTGTGGCCTTGTTTTTCATGGAGCGGGCTTTCAGACCTTGCTGTTTTGCGTGGCACTATCACAGCACAGGCCTACATTGATGTTTTAAGCACCTTCTTGCTTTCCACTGTTAAAGAGCAATTCGGGTATGACAATTGCATCTTTCAACATGACCAAGCACCTGTTCATAATGCACTTCCTGTGGCAGAGTGATTACATGACAATAACATCCCTGTAATGGACTGGCCTGCACAGAGTCGTGACCTGAATCCTACAGAACACATTTGGGATGTTTTGGAGCGCCGACTTCATGATAGGCCTCACCAACTGACATTAATACCTCAGCATTCTGTGAGCTGCCATTCCCCAAGAAACCTTCCAACACTTGACTTAATATATGCCTGCGAAAGTGGAAGCTGTCATCAAGGATAAGGGTGGGCCAACACCATATTGAATTTGTGGGTGAAGCAAGCTGGATATTTTTACTTCCCCTCTCGTTTTGCCATCTGCCTTCTTAAATTTGTTTTTTGCTCTTTTAACTAATTACCACTAACATACGTGAGTGTAATCTGTATTTTCATGAAAGAGAAAGGTTGGCCCTCAATTTTAAAGAATATAACACAAGATATAATATTGTGCTTAGTTTTACGGATGTAATTGATTTTCTAATTTATTTTGACTATTCCTAATTAATACTTGCATTCTAGGATGAAATCAGTGATTGTTTCGTAACTTAAATTCTATTGTTGATGTACAAACAAATATAAATTCTGTACTAATTATAAACATTTGGAGGAACAACTAATAGTATTCTTAAAGGAACTATTTGGCTCTATTCGAAAACCTGTTAGCAAAGCCAGCCCTTAATTAATTCCAAATTAATTAACAGTTTTTTCAAAAGTATTGTTTGCATAATGATATATGTTAATTCTTCCCCCCATGAACCATGGACCTTGCCGTTGGTGGGGAGGCTTGCGTGCCTCAGCGATACAGATAGCCGTACCGTAGGTGCAACCACAACGGAGGGGTATCTGTTGAGAGGCCAGACAAACGTGTGGTTCCTGAAGAGGGGCAGCAGCCTTTTCAGTAGTTGCAAGGGCAACAGTCTGGATGATTGACTGATCTGGCCTTGTAACAATAACCAAAACGGCCTTGCTGTGCTGGTACTGCGAACGGCTGAAAGCAAGGGGAAACTACAGCCGTAATTTTTCCCGAGGGCATGCAGCTTTACTGTATGATTACATGATGATGGCGTCCTCTTGGGTAAAATATTCCGGAGGTAAAATAGTCCCCCATTCGGATCTCCGGGCGGGGACTACTCAAGAGGATGTCGTTATCAGGAGAAAGAAAACTGGCGTTCTACGGATCGGAGCGTGGAATGTCAGATCCCTTAATCGGGCAGGTAGGTTAGAAAATTTAAAAAGGGAAATGGATAGATTGAAGTTAGATATAGTGGGAATTAGTGAAGTTCGGTGGCATGAGGAGCAAGACTTCTGGTCAGGTGACTACAGGGTTATAAACACAAAATCAAATAGGGGTAATGCAGGAGTAGGTTTAATAATGAATAGGAAAATAGGAATGCGGGTAAGCTACTACAAACAGCATAGTGAACGCATTATTGTGGCCAAGATAGACACGAAGCCCACACCTACTACAGTAGTACAAGTTTATATGCCAACTAGCTCTGCAGATGACGAAGAAATTGAAGAAATGTATGATGAAATAAAAGAAATTATTCAGATTGTGAAGGGAGACGAAAATTTAATAGTCATGGGTGACTGGAATTCGAGTGTAGGAAAAGGGAGAGAAGGAAACATAGTAGGTGAATATGGATTGGGGGACAGAAATGAAAGAGGAAGCCGCCTGGTAGAATTTTGCACAGAGCACAACATAATCATAACTAACACTTGGTTCAAGAATCATGAAAGAAGGTTGTATACATGGAAGAACCCTGGAGATACTAAAAGGTATCAGATAGATTATATAATGGTAAGACAGCGATTTAGGAACCAGGTTTTAAATTGTAAGACATTTCCAGGGGCAGATGTGGACTCTGACCACAATCTATTGGTTATGACCTGTAGATTAAAACTGAAGAAGCTGCAAAAAGGTGGGAATTTAAGGAGATGGGACCTGGATAAACTAAAAGAACCAGAGGTTGTACAGAGATTCAGGGAGAGCATAAGGGAGCAATTGACAGGAATGGGGGAAATAAATACAGTAGAAGAAGAATGGGTAGCTTTGAGGGATGAAGTAGTGAAGGCAGCAGAGGATCAAGTAGGTAAAAAGACGAGGGCTAGTAGAAATCCTTGGGTAACAGAAGAGATATTGAATTTAATTGATGAAAGGAGAAAATATAAAAATGCAGTAAGTGAAACAGGCAAAAAGGAATACAAACGTCTCAAAAATGAGATCGACAGGAAGTGCAAAATGGCTAAGCAGGGATGGCTAGAGGACAAATGTAAGGATGTAGAGGCCTATCTCACTAGGGGTAAGATAGATACCGCCTACAGGAAAATTAAAGAGACCTTTGGAGATAAGAGAACGACTTGTATGAATATCAAGAGCTCAGATGGAAACCCAGTTCTAAGCAAAGAAGGGAAAGCAGAAAGGTGGAAGGAGTATATAGAGGGTCTATACAAGGGCGATGTACTTGAGGACAATATTATGGAAGTGGAAGAGGATGTAGATGAAGATGAAAGGGGAGATACGATACTGCGTGAAGAGTTTGACAGAGCACTGAAAGACCTGAGTCGAAACAAGGCCCCCGGAGTAGACAATATTCCATTGGAACTACTGACGGCCGTGGGAGAGCCAGTCCTGACAAAACTCTACCATCTGGTGAGCAAGATGTATGAAACAGGCGAAATACCCTCAGACTTCAAGAAGAATATAATAATTCCAATCCCAAAGAAAGCAGGTGTTGACAGATGTGAAAATTACCGAACTATCAGCTTAATAAGTCACAGCTGCAAAATACTAACACGAATTCTTTACAGATGAATGGAAAAACTAGCAGAAGCCAACCTTGGGGAAGATCAGTTTGGATTCCGTAGAAACACTGGAACACGTGAGGCAATACTGACCTTACGACTTATCTTAGAAGAAAGATTAAGGAAAGGCAAACCTACATTTCTAGCATTTGTAGACTTAGAGAAAGCTTTTGACAATGTTGACTGGAATACTCTCTTTCAAATTCTAAAGGTGGCAGGGGTAAAATACAGGGAGCGAAAGGCTATTTACAATTTGTACAGAAAGCAGATGGCAGTTATAAGAGTCGAGGGACATGAAAGGGAAGCAGTGGTTGGGAAGGGAGTAAGACAGGGTTGTAGCCTCTCCCCGATGTTGTTCAATCTGTATATTGAGCAAGCAGTAAAGGAAACAAAAGAAAAATTCGGGGTAGGTATTAAAATTCATGGAGAAGAAATAAAAACTTTGAGGTTCGCCGATGACATTGTAATTCTGTCAGAGACAGCAAAGGACTTGGAAGAGCAGTTGAATGGAATGGACAGTGTCTTGAAAGGAGGATATAAGATGAACATCAACAAAAGCAAAACAAGGATAATGGAATGTAGTCTAATTAAGTCGGGTGATGCTGAGGGAATTAGATTAGGAAATGAGGCACTTAAAGTAGTAAAGGAGTTTTGCTATTTGGGGAGCAAAATAACTGATGATGGTCGAAGTAGAGAGGATATAAAATGTAGGCTGGCAATGGCAAGGAAAGAGTTTCTGAAGAAGAGAAATCTGTTAACATCCAGTATTGATTTAAGTGTCAGGAAGTCATTTCTGAAAGTATTCGTATGGAGTGTAGCCATGTATGGAAGTGAAACATGGACGATAAATAGTTTGGACAAGAAGAGAATAGAAGCTTTCGAAATGTGGTGCTACAGAAGAATGCTGAAGATTAGATGGATAGATCACATAACTAATGAGGAGGTATTGAATAGGATTGGGGAGGAGAGAAGTTTGTGGCACAACTTGACCAGAAGAAGGGATCGGTTGGTAGGACATGTTCTGAGGCATCAGGGGATCACCAATTTAGTATTGGAGGGCAGCGTGGAGGGTAAAAATCGTAGAGGGAGACCAAGAGATGAATACACTAAGCAGATTCAGAAGGATGTAGGTTGCAGTAGGTACTGGGAGATGAAAAAGGTTGCACAGGATAGAGTAGCATGGAGAGCTGCATCAAACCAGTCTCAGGACTGAAGACCACAACAACAACAACAACATATGTTAATTTCACCATTTAAATGAATAATTCAGCCTAACTCTTGTAGTCGAAGAAACTGTTAAAAAGAACCAATTTTTCAAAGTATTCAGTTAATTTAATGAGTTAAGTTTTAATTGTAACTTCTGTAAATTAAACATCGAACAATGTGTAGTTTCAGCACCTCTTATTGGGAGGATATATAAGGGCGTGATTTTTGGTCCTGAGACAGGTAGTCCACAGCTGAGTTTCAGACGAGAGTTAGAAGGAGTTGTCAAGGAGATATGATTTCGATTCATTTTTGAAGCTATTACTGCTGTTTGTCAGACATCTTATTTCGTCTGGTAATTTGTCGAAAATTTTTATAGCAGCTCTCTGAGCAAAGGATAGTGTAAGTGTTGCTTAAAACAACACTACGAAATACGTGTTACACAATTAGGTCATGTGTTAAAACAATGACAGAGTCTCCTCCATACGTACCTTTCTATTCTTCAAGAACTGTGAACTCTGTAGTTAGGTTTTTACTGCTCATAGATGTTCAATAGTAAACTATAGTAGCAGTATGTGGAGATTTGCCTGCAAACTATTAATGAGGCTTGTGGAAAGTTAAAACAATAGTCTACTGGCCACAAATAACTGTGTATTATTGGGGCATTGTGAACAGTGAAAGTAAACTAATGTGAAATGCAACTGTGCACCTGTCGCCTACATTGTTTATAGTAGTCAGTGATGTACTTCCACGGACCATTTTTCAGCCAGTATCACAACGCAGTACGTCGACACAGAGGACTACAAATGAAGAAATAAAGAAAGTGAATTGTCACATTTGGTGCCCTAAGAGAGGACTAATGTATGTGGGGACAATTAACTAGAACTCACAAACTTTGACAGTGAATTGTGCACTCGAATGGTTTACAGTAAAGTTTAAATGGAAGAGATGATGCAGCCAATCAGGGCTTGGGTTTCATGGCCACAGTAGGACAGCTGCCAATCAGCAAGCAGGTTCAATGGAAGAAGCCACTGAGTACAGGAGCAGCCAAGCAGACACAGGTGGACACAGCTGACCGAAATAAACAAGATGCCTCGCCGAGAGAATTACAACTTGCAGCAGACGAAGAGTCGAGATGACAGCCACAGCAGAGCAGCAGCAGCAGACGAGTGATTAAAAATTAAGGTAATTTCGTAGCAAAAGCTGTTTTGCACCAAGTGATACATAATGAGTGGCTTTAATGAACAAGACAGTATGATGGGAGACAAGGCTTGGTTCAGTAGATGATAGTGCTTATCAATCTGACATGAATGTAACTTTGAATGATGGGGATGAAAATCCTATTGTAGATGAAATGATAAAAGCGTCCTCTACATTGTCTGGTAATGTGAGCGAAATAGGCGAAAACAGTACTGAAGTGGATGAAATCATTAAGGTTAAGGAGGAGGAATTTAGTAGCGAAAGTCAGCAAGGGCAACAGTTTATGGCAGATGGAAACTTGGGAGCAATGTTAAGGCAAATTATGAGTAGTATGTGTATGAAAGAAGACATCAGTAGCATGAAAATATACATTAGTAGTATGAAAACTGAAATGACTAGCCTAAAACATGGACGAAGAAAGACATTAAAAGGAAATTAAGGTAGTTAGCTCTAGCCTTTCAGAATTAAATAAGAAGTTTGATGCAGTAGTTAAAGATTGTGACAATACTAATGAGAAATGAACATTGAGTTGTAAATGTGTGGAAGAGAGAGAAACTTTGTGATGACTATAGTAGGAGGGTGCAGGCTTCTGAAAAGTTCTGTGCTGAAAACAGGGCTAAACTTTAGAACCAAATCGATCAGATTAAAAATGATTTTGAAAAGGAGGTAGAAACCAAGTGTGCTGTAGTGGTAGAGGACAAACTGGTGAAAGTAAATGAAAAGGTAGATTGAAAATTAACTGAAATTAAGATAAACGTGGAGGAGGTACAAATTCCAAAGCATATAGAAACTGTCAGTGGGTCTGATTCTGACAGTATTTGTAATGATGATAGCAATGACGAATCCAGTAGTGATGAGGATGATGTATTTGAATTTATAATTGATAATGATGGCAATGTGTTAAGTAAAGAAAGAATAAAGGGGGATAATATTAGTCCTAATGAAAAGGTCGAGTTTGAGAGTGGTAATGAGGAAGAGGGCTATGCTATCTGTCATTTGACTATGTCTGATAATCATTTTGGTAAGCAGGATGATAGTTTTTCCAGCGAAACGATTAATGAGGACTTGCTGTATGAAGAAGATCACATGGTAAGTAAAAAGAAAATGTGGTACCCTGTAATAACAGAAAGTCTATATGGTAAACATGTTAAGTGTTTACTGGACAGAGGTAGTGATTCAAATGGAGTTTCACACGCATTTCTTTGAATCTATTAAGAATACTGTTAAGCTATGAATGAGTGTGCAACAAGAGGTACTATTAACTGTGGAATTGGCAGGACAGGTGTGTGTGTGTGTGTGTGTGTGTGTGTGTGTGTGTGTGTGTGTGTGTGTGTGTGTGTGTAGCAGCAGCGGTAATATGCAGTAACAAACCATCTTAAATACGAGATCTTAATATTAACTGGAGTATAATAGAAGTGTTTGTGTTCAGTGTAAATTCAAATGGCTCTGAGCACTATGCGACTTAAGTTCTGAGGTCATCAGTCGCCTAGAACTTAGAACTAATTAAACCTAACTAACCTAAGGACATCACACACATCCGTGCCCGAGGCAGGATTCGAACCTGCGACTGTAGCGGTAGCTCGGCTCCAGACTGTAACACCTAGAACCGCACGGTCACTCTGGCCGGCTGCTCAGTGCAATCAGTATATGGATATCACTATATACCTGCAGAAGTGTGTCATGTAGAGCATTTTCTAACATTACGAAATTACAACTTTAAACATAATGAGATTTTCACTCTACAGCGGAGTGTGCGCTGATATGAAACTTCCTTGCAGATTATAACTGTGTGCCAGACCGAGACTCGAACTTGGGACCTTTGCCTTTCGCGGGCAAGTGCTCTACCAACTGAGCTACCCAAGCACGACTCACGCCCCATCCTCACAGCTTTATTTCTGCCTGTACCTCATCTCCTACCTTCCAAACTTTACAGAAGCTCTCCTGCGAAACTTGCAGAACTAGCACTCCTGAAAGAAAGGATATTGCGGAGACATGGCTTAGCCACAGCCTGGGGGATGTTCCCAGAATGAGATTTTCACTATGCAGCGGAGTGTGTGCTGATATGAAACTTCCTGGCAGATTAAAACTGTGTGCCGGACCGAGACTCGAACTCGGGACCTTTGCCTTTCGCGGGCAAGTGCTCTACCAACTGAGCTACCCAAGCACGACTCACGTCCCGTCCTCACAGCTTTATTTCTGCCAGTACCTCATCTCCTAAACATAGTCGTCTGCAGTAATGTATGTGGAAAGATTAAGCAAGGTTTGTATGTATACCACCCTTCAGGCTAGAATCTTAAGCAATTTGATGGAATACAGTGAAATAATAGTTTTTCTAAGTGATAGTTTTGTCTGATCAGTAATGAGAATTAAGTTTGCCTTAGCATAAGGATCTGTTACTGTGGAGTGTTTTTTAGTAGAATCAATTTTGCATTAGATAAGCCGAGCAGGTGTTTATTTATTAGTTAATGAAGCAATAATGAAGTAATAAAATAATGAATTATGTTATGGTCTTAACAGTTAGGGAGCCTGTCTCTGTAGTAGGGTTATTTATGCAGAATTCACTCCACTAGTTAACGAGGTAAGAAACGTAAGTAAAATAATGGAGCTGACAGACGTAATTGAGTAATGAAAAAGATAATTGTATACAAACAAATATGGTGTAACTGTATTGATGATCTAGTTGTGAACTAGGCAACATTGGGTACTGTGTATATTGTGCAATTCATGCCACTGCAGCTGGGAATGAGAGCTTAACATAAAGAGCAATATTCTTGTGAGGTACGCATCATATAATGCTGCATCATTGGATCTATAAGTTATCTGAAAACTTCTGTTTGTGTTCTGAGGAATTATGAGCTTGAGTTGGTAATAATGGAATGAAGAACAATAATTTTCCTGACTAACTGATAACTGTGGTGTTAGACTGATTTGAAAATTCTGACAGGTCAACTATTTGGTAGCATTTTGTGAGGATTTAATTTTCTGGTTGAATGAGAGTAGTGCTCAGAGTTGAGTAGACAAGTGGGGCTATGATTTGGTACAAACTCCATCCCCTTAATTTTGATTTGAGTAGTAATTAAATTATGTAATGGTGACTCTATTCTTTTTTCATAACATAATGGTTAATAAATCTATGTCACTGCACATCTTGAGTTTTTGCTATTTTGCAAATGGGAAAGAGAGCCAATCTTTCAGGTTTAACCAGTTTCAGACAGTTATGACTTAGAGTAATGTTTTGTAGTGTAATGTGCACTTGTTTTGAAAACTTTCTTGAAGTCCATTCCTTTTGTACTATAGTCAATTTTAGTGCTAATTATTGTAATGTTATGAGAACTATGAAAAGTATTTATTTATGATGTAATGACTATCTTTTCAGTTTGAAACATTTTTTTAGACTTAAGTTAGAAGTAAAAGTAATTGTACTAAAGTAGGATATTTCGTCTGATTTTTTCCATGTACTGTAGCGGAGGAGAAGCACCTCCAAGGGAAATGATAGCAGTGCATTTCCTCACTAACTGCCACTTGGACCTGTTGAAGGTGTGGACAACTTGGTGAGAAAGTGTGTAAAAGCTCATTAAAATTGGGAAAGTGCTTGTGAAAAATACTAAACATTGAACAAGTGAAATTTTCTGCCCAAAAGTGAACTGCAATGTGCAGTGTAATTTAGTTTTTTTGCAACCCTTGAGGATTTATTTTGTTTAGCAAAACAGGACCTGTACAAAGTGATATGTATCTTAAAATGTAATCTTTGCTTACCAAAAAAAGACATCACTTATGAAGAAGATGCCAAATTTTTTGTTAAAAGTATAACTAGTGGATATTTTGTGCAATTGTACAATATACTGTATGTAAATATGTTGTATGGGGATTTTCATATGGCCATTTCATATAAGTAAAAATTTGAAAAAAAAAAGTACTGTAGTTTTTGATAAGATTTTGTAGTTAATATTTTTTTGTGTGTAGACTTTTAACCCACAGTCTGGGGTCACTTGTGGTCACCAAATTGCCCAGTTAGCTATTTGCAATATCTATCTGGTCAATCCAATGAGGTGGTGATGTGGCAAAGCAAGCTGGGATATTTTTACTTCCCCTTGTTTCATCATCTGCCTCCTTCAATTCATTTTTTGCACTTTTAACTAATTACCATCAACATACGTGAGTGTAATCTGCATTTTCATGAAAGAGAAAAGTTGGCCCTCAGTTTTAAAGAATATAACACAAGATCTAATTTTGTGCTTAGTTTTATGGATGTAATTGATTTCATAAATTATTTGGACTATTCCTAGTTAATACTTGCATTATAGGTTGAAATTAGTGATTGTTTCGTAACTTAAATTCTATTGTTGACGTATAAAGAAATATAAATTCTGTACTAATTATAAACATATGGAGGAACAACTAATAGTATTCTTAAAGGACCTATTTGGTTCTATTCGAAAACATGCTAGCAAAGCCAGCCCTTAATTAATTCCAAAACAATTAACAGTTTTGTCAAAAGTATTGTTTGCATAACGATGTGTGTTAATTTCATCATTTAAACAAATAATTCAGCCTAACTCTTGTAGTAGAAGAAACCGTTAAAAAGAACAAATTTTTCGAAGTATTCAGTTAATTTAATGAGTTAAGTTTTAATTGAAATTTCTGTAAATTAAACATCAAGCAATGTGTAGTTTCAGCACCTATTATAGTGAGGATATATAAGGGCCCGATTTTTGGTCCGAAGACAGTCAGTCCACAGCTGAGTTTAAGAAACATGTGTTGATTAGAATAACGACAATGCTTCAACTTAACTGTGAAATACGTGTTACACAATTAGGCCGTGTGTTAAAACAATGACAGTGTCTGCTCCATACATACCTTTGAATTCTTCAAGAACAGTGAACTTTGTGGTTACGTTTTTACTGCTCGTAGATGTTCAATAGTAAACTATATTATGAGAAGGAAAGTTGCCACTCCCCATATAGCTGAGATGCTGAGTCTGAGATAGGCACAACAAAAAGATTTTCTCACTTAAAGCTTTCATCCAATGGCGTTTCTCAACAATACACACACACACACACACACACACACACACACACACACACACACACACACACACACACACACACACGCGCGCGCGCGCGCGCGCGCCCACACACACACACACACACACACACACACACACACACACACACACACACACACACACATTGCAAGCAGCAGTACCAGTGCATTACAGGAGTGGCAACTGGGTGGGGGAATGGAGGAGGCTGGGACGGGGAGGGGGGGAATAGTAGGGTGGGGATGGTGGACAGTGAAGTGCTGCAGTTTGGGCGACAGGCCGGGGAGAGGTGGGGAAGGGGAAGTAGTGAAAATAGAAACACATAGAGAGGAAAAGAGAGAAATAAACAACAACAAAAATAGAAAAAAAAAGACTTGGTGTGGTGGTGGAATGATGGCTGTGTAGTGCTGGGATGGGAGCAGGGAAGGGGCTGGATGGGTGAGGACAGCAACTAATGAAGGTTGAGGTCAGGAGCGTTACGGGAACGCAGGCTGTATTGCAGGGAAAGTTCCAACCTGTGCAATTCAGAAAAGCTGGTGTTGGTGGGAAGGATCCATATGGTACAGGCTGTGAAGTGGTCATTGAATTGAAGGATATCATGTTTGGCAGCGTGTTCAGCAACAGGGTGGTCCTCCTGTTCCCTGGCCACAGTCTGTCGGTGGCCATTCACGCAGACAGACAGCTTGTTGGTTCTCCTCATGCCTACACAGAATTCAACATAGTGGTTGCAGCTTAGCTTGTAGACAACAAGACTGGTTTCACAGGTAGCCCTGCCTTTGATGAGATAGGTGATGTTAGTAACTGGACTGGAGTAGACGGTGGTGGGAGGATGTATGGGACAGGTCTTGCATCTAGGTCTATTACAGGGGGATAAGCCATGAGGTAAGGGATTGGGAGCAGGGGTTATGTAAGGATATATGAGTATATTGTGTAGGTTCAACAGGGCCATGACTTCCTAAAATCATGCCTTGAAATATGATCCATTCTGTCTGAAATTTTGCCCACCACATCTGGAACAACTTTCCGTTGCCCTCCCAATCTCCACAATATCCTTATCAGACCCTATGTTCCGTCTGCGCCCATCTCTCTACCCTTTGGCTCCTATCCCTGTGACTGTCCCTGCAGCAAGACTTGCCCTATGTACCCTCCTACCACCCCCTATAACAGCCCTGTAACTGGCAAAACATATCCTAACAAAGGGAGAGCCACCTGCATGCCCTACAACATGACATTCATGACCTCGGCGCCTGTTTCTCCTCAAGCACCATATGAAATCTTCCATCACACACAAGTTTCTCAGTACTGCACAGGTGGGAAATAACACTACAACATGTCTTTGGTTCTCACCACCCACCTGGCCTTCATTTACATTAGTTTCTTCCATCACAGCCTTACTTCGCTGTAACTACTCTTTGCTTCACTGTGTTTTAGTTTTGTACATATTTCATTGTCTTTCCCGTCTATTTATCACTGCTGTTCTCCCACCTCTGTTACATACAATGCACTTAGTTTTTCACTCTTATTAACTTATGGATGATGTTTAAGCAGTAATCTCTGTCTGCCTATTACCCTGTGTTCCACCTTTTAAGCTCTCAGGTTTTCAAATCTCATCCTATGAAGTCCCCAACAATCAGTTTTTCCTTCTCATCCCTTATGGTAAGTCTCTCCTGACCTGCAGTTCTGGGTGACTTTCCCGAAATCAGTCCCTTTTCCTACACCTCTCCAGTCCTTTTCCTTCACTTCTCTTCCTTCCCTTTCAATCCTTCTGCCAGAAGAAGGAGCCACTGGCTCTGAAAGCTTGCCAATTACAATAATCTTTTATGTGTGTGTTCTGTTACCGCTTGGCGGGTAGATTTTTTATCTATCCAATTAAATAATTTTGTCACTAATTGATTGTTTTTGTTGTTATATCAGAAGAAAACAATGAGGATTCCTTTTTCTTTGTTAATAATGAACATACTGACCAGTTACTTTATTTCAATAGGAAAATGTACATATGAAAAAACTTTAGCAATGGAAAATATAATATAACTGGATAGATACAAAAAATTTATTTCTGAAGTGGCAGCAGGAGAACTGCACATATAAATGTTGAGGAAATTTGCAAGTTTTGGAGGCAGTGGCTCCTTCTTCTGGCAAAAGGGTTAAGGGGAAGGAAGAGGAATTAAGAAAAAGGACTGACAAGATTTAAGAAATGGGTAGAGTTTGGAAAAGTCACCCAGAAACCTCAGATCAGGGAAGGCTGCCCGAATGGGATGAAAAGGAATGACTGATTGTTGGGCACTGCAGCTGATGAGATTAGAAAATCTGAGAGGTCAGAGGTGGAAGATAGGGTAATAAGCAAGACAGAGGTTACTGACAAAACTTCATGCAAGCTTTAAAAGAGCGGAAAGTTAAGGATATTGTCTG
The DNA here is from genome assembly GCF_021461395.2 of Schistocerca americana. NCBI lineage: Eukaryota > Metazoa > Arthropoda > Insecta > Orthoptera > Acrididae > Schistocerca > Schistocerca americana. The sequence continues at coordinate 393,514,948 of NC_060125.1, read as the reverse complement.
TGGTAAAAGTGTGTGTGTGTGTGTGTGTGTGTGTGTGTGTGTGTGTGTGTCGACAGGGGGGGGGGGGGGGGGGGGGCTGAAGAAAGGAATAGTTACTGAGAAGAAATACTGAGACTGAAGAAATTACTGTAAACTAAGGACAGGTGAGTGGCGAGAAATGAAGACATGTCATAATGCCCACTGCCACCTGCGGAGTTCTGAGAAGCTAGTGTCCAGGGGAAGAGTACAGATGGCACGTACAGTTGAATAGACACTGAGATCACAACTATAATGTTATAGAGCATGCTCTGCAACAGGATATTGTGTGCTGCCAGTGTACACCCTCTGTCTATGCCCATTCATCCTGACAACTTGGTGATAACCATACCAATCTAAAAAGGCCAGACAGTGTTTACATAACACCTGGTACATCATATGTGTCATCCACAGTTGGCCCTCCTTTTTGTAGTGTATGTTTTGCCTTATACACAGCTGGTATAGGTGGTGGTATGAGAGTGCATAGGGCAAGTCTTACAGTGGGGACAGTCACAGGGGTAAGAGCCGTAGGGTTCAGAAATGGGTGCAGAAGGACCACAGGGCATTGTCTGACCAGGATTTTGCAGAGACTGGAGGGTGGGGGGAAGGGGGGGTCAAAAGCTTGTAGGTGTGATGGGAAAATAGATCTAATTTCAGGGCACGATTTTAGGAAGTCATAGCCTTGTGTAAGTATCAGATTAATACATTTGAAACCAGGATAGTACTGAGTGACAAGAGGTGTATTGCCAAGCTGTTTTTGAAGGAATCAGCAGGAACAGGATTAGATGTAAGGGCCAGAAATTCCGCTTCTGAATGAACTCACCTCGGCCTTCACTGGACGTAATTACCCCACTAGCCTCAGTAACTTTTCCAAACTTTATCCATTTCCTTAAGCTCATTAGTCCTTTTTCTTTATCCCTCTTACTTCGCTTTCAACCCTCCTCCCAGGAGGAGGAGCCACTGGCTCCAAAAACTTCCAAACAATGCCTATGTATTGCAATGGTGCTGTCTCACTTATGGATTACAGCGGACATACAAGTTTGTGAAAGTTTATATGTTGTAGATAATGTGCAAATCTTTCTTCGTTCGCAACACTATTTGCTCATATAACATAAACACACATGGCAACCAAGAGCTGACGTAAACTTATTTGTAACTTTTATATAAGTAATCACGTAACTAGACTGGAGTAATACTAAAGGAGTGTTCATAAAACATAAATTTGCTTAATTATGACACTGAGCTCATCGTGTTGCCACTGTACTTACATTTGTAGATATTTGGTAATACATGCATTCAATTTTGAACAGATTTCCAGCTAACTAGTATGTATATTAACTTATCTGTCCACCTGACGTTTACTAACTTTCCATGCATTTTGTATCTGTTATGCCCTGGGTTTCATTCAACTTTAATGATATTGTAAAATTCATAGAAAAAAAAGAGACACCTGATATGGAGCTTAAACAAGAATTCAAAAGCAAAGGAGATGAAAGTGAATGACCAGACCAAAGAGTCAAGAAACAAAAAAAAACAAGAGACAAGAAACAAGAAAGGAGATGAAGATTAATTAGATTTGTTTGGGAAAAAAATTGCAAACAGTTACTCTTTATAGGGCCACCTGTAACAAATCTAGGCCTTTGCTGTTTCAGTTTGGCACGTGTCTACATAATTCCGATACTTAATTTTTTTCCCTTGTTACATGAATATTCTGGCTGAATCTCATGCATAAAGTTTGTGTGTGTGTGTGTGTGTGTGTGTGTGTGTGTGTGTGTGTAACGTAACAGCCTTATATTTCAAATAGGAGTATATGAATCAAGAGATTTAGTCATACTCAATACACTATATCTTTCATTTTGTTATTTTATACTTATGTTTATTCCTTTCACAGTTGTCATTCACTATCTGAAAATATTTGGAATAATTAAATGTCCTCTAAATAACAAGTCAGTTGTGCTTTACAAAATTATGATGGTTTGGAATTTCATTAACACATTCTGTTAAAACAATAATTTTTCATCCAAGAAGAAAATCATTCATTCGTGTAATATAGTTTCATAAAATGAATCAATAGAGTGTTCTAGCAAAAACACTGTAAATGTGATTAATTATTGGAAATGTAAACAGTTCAGTAGATAATAATCTTTAACAGGGTTGGTAAGATAGTTGAATATATCTAATAATGTAACTTTAGGAGTGAAGTCTCTGTAACTGGTAGTAATTAAAATAGTGACGCACTTCAGTAGCAATTTGCATATCTAAAAAGTAATATTCAAAATGAATATTTTATGAAATTTTGCATAAAAAATCAAATTATGATAAAAACCCACGTTCAACATACTCGTTTTATGGTAAAGCTTACTGCCATGCTCAAGTTTTCATGAACTTTTCATTTTTCATTATAACTTTACAAACACAATTAATCTAAAAATGAGTTTGGCATCATAGACTTTTACATTTCTATTTAAGGACTGGCGCACTGCCAAGCGGCAGTGGTTGTCAGTACATTTGTTGTATAGGATTTGTCCAGAAAGTAATGTGATTGCATTGAATTATTATTATTATTATTATTATTATTATTATTATTGTTATTATTAATCTGATAGGTTCAACAACTTAAAATTCTTCAAAGTATGAGCCTTCTACATCAATACATTTTTGACAGTGTGACTTCCATGTATCATAAGGTTACATATTCCTGACATTGTCAGTTTGGGGGCGATCTGCAATGTATGATAACTAAAGCAACTTCACAAGTCAAGATCACTATAAAATCATTTTACTGGATGACCAGTTTCGACATAGCTATGCTGTCAACATCGGTTCTTATGCCTTTTTACATGTTGTACGGGAAATTTTAGAGCATAAGATCCAATGATGACAGCATAGCTCTGTCAAAATTGGTCATCCCATAAAATGCTTTTTTAGTGCTCCTGGCTTGTGAAGTTTTCTTCAGTCATCCTATCATAACCTTTCTGGAACACATCAATTGGGATGCTCTTCAGAGAAGCCATCAAAGTAGCTTGCATGCTGACACCAGCTCATGGTACTTTTCTTTGGGGTCCCTTTTCAACCAACGAAACACAAAAACATCCGCGGGGGCCAGGTCGAGACTGTAGAGAGCTGCGGCACCATTGTCACATCAATCCGTGTCAGGAAGGCGGTGACAACAAAGGTGGTGTGAGCTGGTATGTTGCCGTGGTGCAACTGCCACGAAGGGTGGAACTCCTTTTGGATGCAAGCAACCCTGTGATTTAGTCTCTGAAGCACTTCCTTGTAAAATGCGGGGACCAAGCAGCAATCGGTATTGTAATTGTCAACTGTCGAAGCTGCGTTGGTAAAGTACCAGAACTTCAAGCGCTGATAGAAAGCACCGAAGCTGAAATCGTTATAGGTACAGAAAGCTGGCTTAAGCCAGAGATAAATTCTGCCGAAATTTTTACAAAGGTACAGACGGTGTTTAGAAAGGATAGATTGCATGCAATCGGTGGTGGAGTGTTCGTCGCTGTTAGTAGTAGTTTATCCTGTAGTGAAGTAGAAGTGGATAGTTCCTGTGAATTATTATGGGTGGAGGTTACACTCAACAACCGAACTAGGTTAATAATTGGCTCCTTTTACCGACCTCCCGACTCAGCAGCATTAGTGGCAGAACAACTGAGAGAAAATTTGGAATACATTTCACATAAATTTTCTCAGCATGTTATAGTCTTAGGTGGAGATTTCAATTTACCAAATATAGACTGGGACACTCAGATGTTTAGGACGGGTGGTAGGGACAGAGCATCGAGTGACATTATACTGAATGCACTATCGGAAAATTACCTCGAACAATTAAACAGAGAACCGACTCGTGGAGATAACATCTTGGACCTACTGATAACAAACAGACCCGAACTTTTCGACTCTGTATGTACAGAACAGGGAATCAGTGATCATAAGGCCGTTGCAGCATCCCTGAATATGGAAGTTAATAGGAATACAAAAAAAGGGAGGAAGGTTTATCTGTTTAGCAAGAGTAATCGAAGGCAGATTTCAGACTACCTAACAGATCAAAACGAAAATTTCTGTTCCGACACTGACAATGCTGAGTGTTTATGGAAAAAGCTCAAGGCAATCGTAAAATGCGTTTTAGACAGGTACGTGCCGAGTAAAACTGTGAGGGACGGGAAAAACCCACCGTGGTACAACAACAAAGTTAGGAAACTACTGCGAAAGCAAAGAGAGCTCCACTCCAAGTTTAAACGCAGCCAAAACCTCTCAGACAAACAGAAGCTAAACGATGTCAAAGTTAGCGTAAGGAGGGCTATGCGTGAAGCGTTCAGTGAATTCGAAAGTAAAATTCTATGTACCGACTTGACAGAAAATCCTAGGAAGTTCTGGTCTTACGTTAAATCAGTAAGTGGCTCGAAACAGCATATCCAGACACTACGGGATGATGATGGCATTGAAACGGAGGATGACACGTAAAGCTGAAATACTAAACACCTTTTTCCAAAGCTGTTTCACAGAGGAAGACCGCACTGCAGTTCCTTCTCTAAATCCTCGCACAAACGAAAACATGGCTGACATCGAAATAAGTGTCCAAGGAATAGAAAAGCAACTGGAATCACTCAATAGAGGAAAGTCCACTGGACCTGACGGGATACCAATTCGATTCTACACAGAGTACGCGAAAGAACTTGCCCCCCTTCTAACAGCCGTGTACCGCAAGTCTCTAGAGGAACGGAGGGTTCCAAATGATTGGAAAAGAGCACAGATAGTCCCGGTCTTCAAGAAGGGTCGTCGAGCAGATGCGCAGAACTATAGACCTATATCTCTGACGTCGATCTGTTGTAGAATTTTAGAAAGTGTTTTTTGCTCGAGTATCATGTCGTTTTTGGAAACCCAGAATCTACTATGTAGGAATCAACATGGATTCCGGAAACAGCGATCGTGTGAGACCCAACTCGTTTTATTTCTTCATGAGACCCAGAAAATATTAGATACAGGCTCCCAGGTAGATGCTATTTTTCTTGACTTCCGGAAGGCGTTCGATACAGTTCCGCACTGTCGCCTGATAAACAAAGTAAGAGCCTACAGAATATCAGACCAGCTGTGTGGCTGGATTGAAGAGTTTTTAGCAAACAGAACACAGCATGTTGTTATCAATGGAGAGACGTCTACAGACGTTAAAGTAACCTCTGGTGTGCCACAGGGGAGTGTTATGGGACCATTGCTTTTCACAATATATATAAATGACCTAGTAGATAGTGTCGGAAGTTCCATGCGGCTTTTCGTGGATGATGCTGTAGTATACAGAGAAGTTGCTGCATTAGAAAATTGTAGCGAAATGCAGGAAGATCTGCAGCGGATAGGCACTTGGTGCAGGGAGTGGCAACTGACCCTTAACATAGACAAATGTAATGTATTGCGAATACATAGAAAGAAGGATCCTTTATTGTATGACTATATGATAGCGGAACAAACACTGGTAGCAGTTACTTCTGTAAAATATCTGGGAGTATGCGTGCGGAACGATTTGAAGTGGAATGATCATATAAAATTAATTGTTAGTAAGGCGGGTACCAGGTTGAGATTCATTGGGAGAGTGCTTAGAAAATGTAGTCCATCAACAAAGGAGGTGGCTTACAAAACACTCGTTCGAACTATACTTGAGTATTGCTCATCAGTGTGGGATCCGTACCAGATCGGTCTGACGGAGGAGATAGAGAAGATCCAAAGAAGAGCGGCGCGTTTCGTCACAGGGTTATTTGGTAACCGTGATAGCGTTACAGAGATGTTTAACAAATTCAAGTGGCAGACTCTGCAAGAGAGGCGCTCTGCATCGCGGTGTAGCTTGCTCGCCAGGTTTCGAGAGGGTGCGTTTCTGGATGAGGTATCGAATATATTGCTTCCCCCTACTTATACCTCCCGAGGAGATCACGAATGTAAAATTAGAGAGATTAGAGCGCGCACGGAGGCTTTCAGACAGTCGTTCTTCCCGCGAACCATACGCGACTGGAACAGGAAAGGGAGGTAATGACAGTGGCACGTAAGTGTCCTCCGCCACACACCGTTGGGTGGCTTGCGGAGTATAAATGTAGATGTAGATGTAGATGTAGATGTAGATGTAGTGTGTATATAGATTAGAAAGTACAAAGTGCATAAATCTGTCCTCATTTTAAGTTTTTACTATTTAAAAAAGTGAATCTTAATAGTGAGTAAAATGTTTCCATATAATGTATTTTTCATTGTTTCAGGATATGTCAAGCACACTGTTTTTGCCTAGAAGACAATCATGCGATATGTGATATAATTTTACCAATAGGATTTAAAAAGGGGAAAAAGCTATTATTGCACGCAGAAATAACCTCTGGCTCGAAGAAGCTGACCAGGATTGCGTTCACTTGATGATTCTAGAGCAGATATTGGAGAAATCATTTCCCACGAATTTTCATACTGATGTCTGTTTCCACTTCAGATGAAGCTCTCCTTCCAGAAAGTCGAAGTGAGTCTCAGTCTGTAGACAGCCTTCCACTGTCATTTGGAGCCTGACGAGATACTGATTTTTTTATTTACTTATTTATTTATGTGATGCAGTCATCTCAACTGATATTCATTTGCAACAAATCTTAAGTAAATTTGGCATTGTTATAAAGCTGATCACATTAAATAAAATTATGTCATATACATAACATTTTTAAAAAAAATTATAAACATGCTCTACCCAAATTATAGTTCACAAACACTTTAGTGCACAGTTATCTGTTAAAACTAAATGATTTGCCTGCCACAAAGGCAATGATGGGTGGACAACTATGAATAATATCAGTTTCTATGCACTCATGGCATAAATTGTAGATGAGAAGATTTAAAGCAGTACCTTCTTGAGTTGATACAGACCTGATGCATGGTGACTATTTTCATACGTCATATCATTGACTAGCACTAAAAGAATGAACAGGGTCTTGTTATAAAATGGGTGTACTTCAGAATGAATTAGTAGCTCGTGAGTCACGCTCAGATGGCTCAGTTGGTAGAGCAATGGCCCACGGAAGCCAAAGATCCCAGATTTGAGTTCCAATGTGGCGCACAGTTTTAATCTGCCAGAAAATTTCAAGAGGTGCACTTGTTTCAACGGCAACAAGACTGTTGTGCAAAACTGTCATCATTCAAAAGGTAAGATAAAATCTAGAATGAGGGAATTTAGAGTCTTCCTAAAACACACGTTACGCCAATGATATAACTCATAAAATTTTAAGTAAAACAATGGTATGAGCAAAGACTGCCACTCACCATAAGATAATGGCACTGAGCAAAGGGCAGGTACTTAAACAAGAACTCGAGTACTGTACTGAGATTATGAACTTATGTTCTTCTTCAGAACACAACAAAATCATACACAGTATAAATCTACTACTACATTCCCAAAATTAACATTTTCTCATTATTTACAACATTTTTTTATGACTCCTATCAAATTTCCTATGTTCACAATGTTAATTCGTACCCAATTTTCTGTCAACACATTTACGATTTTCCAGCAACTTATGCTTTACGAAAAAATGTTCATGGAGCAAAAGGTGACATATTTGATGTAATATGACACTGGTTAAGAAAAATTAATAAAAGACATGAAAAAGTAATGGAGGAGAATCTTGGCGAGGAGCAGTTTGGCTTTAGACGGAATACGGGCATCAGAGATGCAACAGGGCTCCTACGAATCTTGGGAGAAAGGTTTATTGAAAAAGGAAGAGACCTATATATGCGCTTCATCGATCTAGAAAAGGCATTTGACAATGTGGTTTGGGACAAGCTGGCGACTATAATGAGGGAAAAGAGAATGGACTGGAAAACCGGAAGACTTATAAACTCATTATATCTTAATCAAAAAGTTTCAGTTAAAGTGAGAGGAGAAAGTACAAACTGGATCAGACTAGGAAAAGGAGTAAGACAAGGATGCTGTTTATCACCTACTCTTTTCAACCTCTACTTGGAAAATATGATTGACCAATGCTCATTAGATGACAAAGGAGTAGAAATTGGAGGAAGAATAATAGGGTGTTTGAGATTTGCTGATGACATGGTCCTTCTAGCCACAGGGGAAAAAGAATTACAGGATTTGGTGGACACCATTGCACCTAACGGAAAAAAATATGGAATGAAAATTAACACAAATAAAACAAAAGTATTGGCACTAGGAGTAAATAAGGAAATAAAAATTATGCTGAATGGAGAAACACTAGAACAGGTGCAAAATTTTAAGTATCTTGGAAGCAGGATAGACACCGACTGGAAGTGCACCACAGAAATTAAAACAAGGATAGAAATGGCAAAAGAGGCATTTTATAAGAAAAGGAGAATCTTCTGCAGCGGTCTGGACAGAGAACTCAGAAAGAGACTCATAAAATGTCTTGTATGGAGTGTTCTTCTATATGGCGCCGAAACATGGACTATGAGGAAAAAAGACAGAGAAAGGCTGGAGGCTTTTGAGATCTGGACATGGCGGAAGATGGAAGGAATAAGTTGGATGGACACAGTAAAAAATGAAGAGGTACTGAGAAGAGTGGGAGAGAAAAGACAGTTACTAGATGTAATAAAGAGAAGAAAAAGAAATTGGATTGGGCATATATTAAGAAAGAATGACGGACTGATAAAAACAGTTTTAGAAGGTTATGTAGAAGGGAAAAGGAAGCGAGGAAGGAAGAGATTCCAGATACTGGATGACATGATGGACGGTACAACATACAGCAGCCTTAAGAAGGAAGCAATGGATCGCAGAAAATGGAGAGGCAAAGGACCTGCTAATATAGCAGATAACTGATGATGATGACACTGGTATGGCATTGGCCTTTACGTAGTGTTTACAAACGTTATACGGTTAAGTTTCTTGACACTGGGGAATTTTACTCAACAGATCTGAACTGGTAAATAACAAAACAATTTGTGCTTTATCTCCTGCCACTACCATCCTCCACTTGTTGTGGTGGCTGATGGGAGTAACTAGGATCATTCAAATAATAACCGATCACAATAGTTTTCAGTCTCTGTTGTGCATGCCCAACTTTGTGATTGTTGCGATCACAATGACACCTTGAAAACACGTTTCACATGTTTGACCACTTGTGGCACTAGTTGACACCTTTGTGTTAGTCAAATGTTTCTGGTTTAAATAATGAAACACTGCACCAGTTAAGTATTTTTTCATGTTTAGCAAAACGCATTTCAAGAATTTATTCTCATTGTCAAGTGCAAATATTTATGTAAGTATTTTTTTATGTTTAACATTGTGTGTGGGGGGGAGGTGGGGGGTGGGGGAGGAGGGCCTGGCCACTCGCATGCGTGTGGTTTTCTGCATAATGGAGCATGCACAGTACCTTATAGCCTCAAAAAAATGACTAGATTGCGACAGACACAGTGTGCAAACATCACCCAAAATACTTATGTAAACATCTGTGCTTGACAATAAGAATAAATCCTCGAATAGTATCATGCTAACCATGAAAAGATACGTAACTGATGCAGTGTTTCATTATTTAAATAAAGAATTACACATTTCCAGGTTTTCCAAAAACTTTAATCATGACAAAAGAAATTAAATCAAATGTTTCGACTTCCCAGACAGTTACCTGTTCCATTTATGTCAGCGGGTAAACATTGTCTAAAATTCAGATTAACTTTTATCGGTTAACAAACAAGTCTCTAATGAATATTTTGATACCTATTATGTACATGTATCGTACATAAAAAAATATAAAAAAGCAATGGAGTGGGATGCTATACGCAACTTTTACTGCTTAAAAAGTTAGCTATATTATCTCACTCCTGTGGCCCTACTGGGGGTCTCTCTCTCTCTCTCTCTCTCTCTCTCTTTCCACTCTCTCACCTCGCCCCCCCCCCCCCCGCCCCTTTCTCTTTCTGTCCCCCTTGTCCAATTTACACATGCAAGCATGTGCCCCCCCCCCCCAAACACACACACAAATAAAAGAACTGGAGCAAATATACAACCATTGTGAGGCCAAAGATCTATGAAAATAACAGAAAAGTTAAATGACTGTTACAGTTTACCAGTTCCATGTTTTTCGAACCCATACAGCAGTATGCCAGTAGATGGTCTTGCAAAGATGAAAGCAAGTGCTTTAGATTAGGTATAGGTGTAGATTTATCTGAGACAATTGGTTCCATTTCATCACTATTTTGAACCAATGCACTAAGATTGTCCAGCTGAAACAAACAGAAATAATTGAATATATAAGATATAATTTACACTAACATACTTACTAAAATAATTCTATTCAAATTCAATGAACCTGTAACAAATCCTACCAGATGAGTGCACACAACCAATAGCATATTTTTTAAGTATATATATATATATATATATATATATATATATATATATATATATATATATATATATATATATATTTCAAATAAACCAAGACATACATTGCAAATTATGAGACATAAAATCAGATTTTCACAGTTTAGGAAAATGTAGCCAGGGTGAAAACATACTTTAGTAATGCAAATCATGACAATGTAAAGAATGGTTAAAGTTCAATGAAATTTCAATGTTGTGACCACTAAAGATAAGAGTTATAGCTCAGATGGAGAAGAATGGGAACATGAAGTAGCCATACCCTCCTTACAGAATAGTCATTTGGCATGATTTTGGGAACTACAAAAAACTTAAAAAATTATAGCTGGAACAAGATTTAAAAGCCAGTCTTTGCAAATACAAATCAAAAGACTCTCATTAATCCCCCCTCCCATTTCATTCACGACAACGTGAAGCCTTAAATTACACACTGACACTACACAAATCAATATAGAAAGAAGCAATTGTTTGACAAACAGTATGTGCAGGAAGGAGAGGTTATTCATACCCTAGGATAAGAGAGACTCACCTGTACTCAGGGATAGGTTATTCCTACCGTAGGATGAGAGAGACTCACCTGTACTCAGTACAAGGATAGACAAAGATGATGTGAGAGGCATTAGAGATATCTCACTCACCCCTCCAAGGAAGGAAGTAATAGTTACAAATGCTACAATAGTGTTGTCACTTTTACTTTTGTGTATGTCTTTTAGCAATACTGAACTTTTCACCTCCTGGTAGATCTGGTAAGTATTTCAGTTTCACAATTGTTTCCCTGACTGAAACTTCCTTTGGTATAAATTTTTTACTGGCATGAACAAGTTATGCCTTATAGCAAACTGTTCAAGATAACAACCCTCAGCTTCACAGCAAACATTACAATGATGTATAAATTTTGCTGCACTCTCTCAAATATCCCTGCTGTCATTGAACAATGGGACAATGCACCTAGGTCTCTACCAACAAATCTCTTTCCATCTGTAATGAAGTTTTCATACACTAATAACTTCAGCTATCTATATAGGTAAATATCCACAGACCTTAGAGGAGGCAATCCCACTGGCAACAGGACAGAATCTTCCCTTCCAATCCAATCCAACAATGAGGGATCTTGTGAGGGTCCTAATCCTCAACATTGCCTTACTTCTTACTTTTTATACTTATTCTTTAGCTTAGCTACATACTGAGTATCAAGATTCATGTAACAATCGCTGGTTAAATGTATTCAGTGGTAAAAATAAGCCTTGCATGCTGACAATATTTGTTGGATTATCATTGATGTATGTATCGCATGTACACTAGGTGTAATATCTGAATCTGTCTCAGTTGGTCTACTTTGCTCTTGACCACAGTTTGGTAGTGGCAGTTCATCCTGGTGGACAACTGGTTGGTAGTCATATCAATATAAAAGCTGTCCAATTATTGCAGCAGAGCTGCCTAGCTGACTTTTTCAACTTGCCACATCCCCCACAACTCCCCACCAACCCTCCACCAAATCCAAATCCAGAGACAAAACATTCATGTAACACTGTTATTAACCTTTCCAACAAAAACCCTCAGCTCCACGGCAGTTTCAGTCCTATCCACAGGCCTCACCTTTGGCCCTACAACCAAATTTAACAATGCTGGATGTGTCAAAGACCTACTCTCCTTATACCGATCCCTGCAATGGAAGCATTCCTTAGCCACCAATCCCTCCAACCAAAAACACACTAATTCCAACACTGAACTCAGCCTCTTCCAGTTCATACCACCATCCAACCGTAATCCCCAACCCTTCTTATCACCTTCCAGGAATTCCTTACCTCCAACTTAGCCTCACCATCCTTCCCCAGGTCCCTTCTTCATATCACCAACCTTCCAATAGAAGAAGAGTAGCCAAACACAACTTCAAAACAAATCATGACCTAATCATCCTACCTGCAGACAAAGGTTCCACCACTGTTGTTATGAATCGCAGAGGCTACCTGGAACTAGGCCCCCACCAATTATCTGACTCCTCCAGCTATGAACTCTGCTAGGGTGATCCCATCCCTGAAGTCCAACACAAACTCCAATCACTGCTTAAAGCCTTAGGCCCTTCCCGGAAAATCTCCCCTGAATCCATTTCCCTCCTCACCCCTATGACATCCCGCACACCCAACTTCTACATCCACAAACCCAACAATCCTGGATGCATGACTGTGGCTGATTATTGTGGCCCTACTGAAAGAACTTCGGCCCTCACTGACCAACAACTCTAACCAATCGCTCATAATCTAGACTCCCACAGCAAAGACACCAACTACTTCCTTCACCAACTCTCCACCATCCCCACCTAATTATCTCCTGGATCTCGACTCATCACTGTTGATGCCATCTCCCTGAACACCAACATACCTCTTGCTCGTGGCCTTACCACTGTTGAACGCTACCTTTCTCAACATCCTTCAGACTCCAAACCCACTACCTCATTCCTCAATACATCTTACTAACTTTATCCTACCCGCAACTACTTCTCATTTGAAGGGAAGGTATATAAACAAATCCACAGCACAGCGATGGGCACCCACGTAGCACCCTCCTATGCCAACCTTCTTATTGACCATCTAGAGGAGATGTTCCTAGCCTCCCAAAACACAAAACCCCTAGTCTGGTACAGGGTCACTGATAATACCTTCATGATCTGGACTCAAGGCTAAGACACCTTATTTTCTTTCCTTCACAATCTCAATACCTTTTCTCCCATCCACTTCACATGGTCCTCCTAAATCGAGCATGCCACCTTTATAGATGTTGACCACCTCTTCTCTGATGGCTCCATCTGCACCTCTGTCCACATTAAACCCACCAACCACAAACATTACCTACATTCGGACAGCTGTCATCCCTTTCACGCCAAAAATTCCATCTCATATGGCCTGGCTATGTGGGGATGGCAGATCTGCATTGACAAAAACTCCATTGCTCAGTATGCTGAGGGTTTTACCAAGGCCTTCACAGACGGCCACTGTCCCCCATACAGTCGGCAAGCGATCTCCTGTGCCATTTCCCCTCACACCCCCAATCCTCCTACCCCTCCAAGAATCGGCCACAAAGGAGTGTCCCCTTCATCATCCAGTACCACCCTGGTCTGGAACAACTAAACCACATCTTACGCCAGGGCTATGATTACCTATCAACGAGCCCTGAAATGGGAGACATCCTACCTGATATACTTCCCACCCTCCTAAAATGGTGTTCCATCACCCATCCAACCTCCACAACAATCCTAGTCCACCCCTATGCCACTCCCAATCCCAATACCTTGCCACAAGGATTATATCCCTGTGGAAGACACAGGTGCAAAACCTGCCCAATCCACCCACCCAGCACTTCCTATTTGAGTCCTGTCACAGATTTATCCTACCCCATCAGAGTGCAGGCCACCTGTGAAAGCAGCATTGTCATTTACCAGCTCTGGTGAACCACAGCACAGTTTTTTACATCACTATGATTACCAACCAGCTGACCACCAGGATGGAGGGCCACCGCCAAACTGTGGTCAAGGGCTAAGTAGACCATCCTGTGGCACAGAACCCAGCTGAACATAACACACTTGACTTCAATTGCTGCTTCCCTACCCTAGCTATCTGGATACTTCCCTCCTCCACCAGCTTTTCTGAACTGCACAGATGGAAGTTATACTTACAACACATATTCCGCTCCCATAATTATTCCGGACTCAACCTTCGGCAACATACTGTCCCCACACTCTCCACCCAACAGTATCCATTCCCTCTGTCCTACCATCTCCTTCCCATTCTCATCTCCCCACTGTTTATTTACAGCCCTCTGAAAACGCATTCGCCCATCTTTCCCCACTCCTTCCCTTTTTCGTTCCTTTCTTCCCCATCTCCCTGCACCACAATTTCCTGATGCTGTGCCTATTTGCAGGCTAGTTCCTGCACAATTCACCAGACATCGTTCGTCTCTCTCTCTCTCTCTCTCTCTCTCTCTCTCTCTCTCTCCACCTGTGTACTACTATGTCTTCCCCTTCCCCACTCCCTACAGACTGCTGCTTGTATCCCATGTGATATTGCTTTCTGGCCCAAGATGCTTGAGTTGGCAGTTGTGTGTGCATGATGCAGGAATTGTGCTTGTCCGCACGTGTGTGTGTGTGTGTGTGTGTGTGTGTGTGTGTGTGTGTGTGTGTGTGTACGCACTTGAGTTTAAAACTAGAAAAATGTTCTTTTGCACAGTCACAGGTTCAATACCTGGGGTGCATCATTAGTTCAGATGGGGTTAAGCCAGATCCTAGGTTAACTGAGGCAGTGGATAATTTTCCAACCCCAAGAAATTTTAAAGAATTAAAATCTTTGCTAGAAGAAACCATGGACCTTGCCGTTGGTGGGGAGGCTTGTGTGCCTCAGCGATACAGATAGCCGTACCGTAGGTGCAACCACAACGGAGGGGTATCTGTTGAGAGGCCAGACAAACGTGTGGTTCCTGAAGAGGGGCAGCAGCCTTTTCAGTAGTTGCAAGGGCAACAGTCTGGATGATTGACTGATCTGGCCTTGTAACAATAGTCAAAACGGCCTTGCTGTGCTGGTACTGCGAACGGCTGAAAGCAAGGGGAAACTACAGCCGTAATTTTTCCCGAGGGCATGCAGCTTTACTGTATGATTAAATGATGATGGCGTCCTCTTGGTTAAAATATTCCGGAGGTAAAATAGTCCCCATTCGGATCTACGGGCGGGGACTACTCAGGAGGATGTCGTTATCAGGAGAAAGAAAACTGGCTTTCTACGGATCGGAGCGTGGAATGTCAGATCCCTTAATCAGGCAGGTAGGTTAGAAAGTTTAAAAAGGGAAATGGATAGGTTGAAGTTAGATATAGTGGGAATTAGTGAAGTTCAGTGGCAGGAGGAACAAGACTTCTGGTCAGGTGACTACAGGGTTATAAACACAAAATCAAATAGGGGTAATGCAGGAGTAGGTTTAATAATGAATAGGAAAATAGGAATGCGGGTAAGCTACTACGAACAGCATAGTGAACGCATTATTGTGGCCAAGATAGATACGAACCCCACACCTACTACAGTAGTACAAGTTTATATGCCAACTAGCTCTGCAGATGACGAAGAAATCGAAGAAATGTATGATGAAATAAAAGAAATTATTCAGATAGTGAAGGGAGATGAAAATTTAATAGTCATGGGTGACTGGAATTCGAGTATAGGAAAAGGGAGAGAAGGAAACATAGTCGGTGAATATGGATTGGGGCTAAGAAATGAAAGAGGAAGCCGCCTGGTAGAATTTTGCACAGAGCACAACTTAATCATAGCTAACACTTGGTTTAAGAATCATGAAAGAAGGTTGTATACATGGAAGAACCCTGGAGATACTAAAAGGTATCAGATAGATTATATAATGGTAAGACAGAGATTTAGGAACCAGGTTTTAAATTGTAAGACATTTCCAGGGGCAGATGTGGACTCTGACCACAATCTATTGGTTATGACCTGTAGATTAAAACTGAAGAAACTGCAAAAAGGTGGGAATTTAAGGAGTTGGGACCTGGATAAACTGAAAGAACCAGAGGCTGTACAGAGTTTCAGGGAGAGCATAAGGGGAGCAATTGACAGGAATGGGGGAAAGAAAGACGGTAGAAGAAGAATGGTTAGCTTTGAGGGATGAAGTAGTGAAGGCAGCAGAGGATCAAGTAGGTAAAAAGACGAGGGCTGGTAGAAATCCTTGGGTAACAGATTAAATGTTGAATTTAATTGATGAAAGGAGAAAATATAAAAATGCAGTAAATGAAGCAGGCAAAAAGGAATACAAACGTCTCAAAAATGAGATCGACAGGAAGTGCAAAATGGCTAAGCAGGGATGGCTAGAGGACAAATGTAAGGATGTAGAGGCTTATCTCACTAGGGGTAAGATAGATACTGCCTACAGGAAAATTAAGGAGACCTTTGGAGAAAAGAGAACCACTTGTATGAATATCAAGAGCTCAGATGGAAACCCAGTTCTAAGCAAAGAAGGGAAAGCAGAAAGGTGGAAGGAGTATATAGAGGGTCTATACAAGGGCGATGTGCTTGAGGACAATATTATGGAAATGGAAGAGGATGTAGATGAAGATGAAATGGGAGATACGATACTGCGTGAAGAGTTTGACAGAGCACTGAAAGACCTGAGTCGAAACAAGGCCCCTAGAGTAGACAACATTCCATTGGAACTACTGACGGCCTTGGGAGAGCCAGTCCTGACAAAACTCTACCATCTGGTGAGCAAGATGTATGAAACAGGTGAAATACCCTCAGACTTCAAGAAGAATATAATAATTCCAATCCCAAGGAAAGCAGGTGTTGACACATGTGAAAATTACCGAACTATCAGTTTAATAAGTCACAGCTGCAAAATTCTAACACGAATTCTTTACAGACGAACGGGAAAACTAGTAGAAGCCAACCTCGGGGAAGATCAGTTTGGATTCCGTAGAAACACTGGAACACGTGAGCCAATACTGACCTTACGACTTATCTTAGAAGAAAGATTAAGGAAAGGCAAACCTACGTTTCTAGCATTTGTAGACTTAGAGAAAGCTTTTGACAATGTTGACTGGAATACTCTCTTTCAAATTCTAAAGGTGGCAGGGGTAAAATACAGGGAGCGAAAGGCTATTTACAATTTGTACAGAAGCCAGATGGCAGTTATAAGAGTCGAGTGACATGAAAGGAAAGCAGTGGTTGGGAAGGGAGTAAGACAGGGTTGTAGCCTCTCCCCGATGTTGTTCAATCTGTATATTGAGCAAGCAGTAAAGGAAACAAAAGAAAAATTTGGAGTAGGTATTAAAATCCATGGAGAAGAAATAAAAACTTTGAGGTTCGCCGATGACATTGTAATTCTGTCAGAGACAGCAAAGGACTTGGAAGAGCAGTTGCATGGAATGGACAGTGTCTTGAAAGGAGGATATAAGATGAACATCAACAAAAGCAAAACGAGGATAATGGAATGTAGTCGAATTAAGTCGGGTGATGCTGAGGGAATTAGATTAGGAAATGAGACACTTAAAGTAGTAAAGGAGTTTTGCTATTTGGGGAGCAAAATAACTGATGATGGTCGAAGTAGAGAGGATATAAAATGCAGACTGGCAATGGCAAGGAAAGCGTTTCTGAAGAAGAGAAATTTGTTAACATCGAGTATAGATTTAAGCGTCAGGAAGTCATTTCTGAAAGTATTTGTATGGAGTGTAGCCATGTATGGAAGTGAAACATGGACGATAAATAGTTTGGACAAGAAGAGAATAGAAGCATTCGAAATGTGGTGCTACAGAAGAATGCTGTAGATTAGATGGGTAGATCACATAACTAATGAGGAAGTATTGAACAGGATTGTGGCACAACTTGACCAGAAGACGGGATCGGTTGGTAGGACATGTTCTCAGGCATCAAGGGATCACAAATTTAGTATTGGAGGGCAGCGTGGAGGGTAAAAATCGTAGAGGGAGACCAAGAGATGAATACACTAAGCAGATTCAGAAGGATGTAGATTGCAGTAGGTACTGGGAGATGAAGAAGCTTGCACAGGATAGAGTAGCATGGAGAGCTGCATCAAACCAGTCTCAGGACTGAAGACCACAACAACAACAACAACAACAGGTTTAGCCAACTATTAAAGCCATTCTGTGTAGAATTATGCTACAATATCAAAGCCATTAACAAAATTACTTTAGCAAGATACGGTACTTGAATGGACAGATGAGTGCGAAGTAGCAATGAGGAAAATTAAAGAAATTCTGACTAGTCCACATTTACTAACATGTCCAGATCTTGAAAAACCTTTCATTCTTCTAATGGACATATCATATTGCGCTGTTGGAGCTGTTTCAAGTCAGGAATATAATGGTGAGAAAAGACCAATTGGTTACCCCTCCAGACAAATGACCTCAGCAGAAATTAATCATAGTACTACTGAGAAGGAGTTGCTAGTTCTCATGATTGGAGTAAATAACTTTAAGTGTTACTTATATGCATGTCAGTTCACTGTGTTTATGGACCACACTGCTTTAGTATGGATGTTAAGTTCAAAAGATCCCAGTGGTTGCTTAATGAGATTAGCATTAAAATTGTCAGAATATGATTACACAGTTCAGTATAAGCCTGATCGCCTGGACAGCAATGCTGACAGCCTATGTAGAAAGGTTAGAGTTGCACAAACAGTTTTCACAGAAGAACTGAGAGTATCACAAGAGAGAGAGATGTAGAATGCCACCACTATGCATCACTCTCTGATTCTGGTACAGACGATAGTACACTATATCGCAAGACACCATTGGGTAGTAGACTAGTGATTCCTAAAGAATTGCAACAATGAATAATAGCGCAGCGCCATGACAGTTTACTGGCCTGCCATAGTGGGCAATGAGTTATAAATGCAAGAACAGCCTCTAATTACTGGTGGAAAGGTCAACATACCGACGTTAGGAACTACAAACAAAATTGTCTGCCTTGTGCGCAAAGAGCACCTCCACAAAGGACTAAAGTTTCTTTACAAACATTACCAGAAGCATCAAACCCATTTCAAATTGTAGCCTTGGATATCTGCAGCCCATTTGCACAAAGCATCAAGAATAACAAATATATATTGTCAATTACTGATCGCTTTTCACAGTATTTAATTTTGATACCACTTGTGGGTATGACCACTGAAGCTGTTGCTCGCACCTTTGTCAATCACTTGGTACTGCAGTTTGGAAGTCCCAATACAATGCTCACTGACCAACGCTCAAATTTTATGATGGCCCTTTTTACTCAAGTTTGCAAAATGTTGTGAATAAAAAATGGCAAATTACACCCTTTCACCCTAAAGCCAATGGGTGCCTAGAGCGAGTGCACAAAACTACTGTGTGAACGCTATCATATTATGTAGGAAAGACTCAGATTGAGACAGATATGTAGGATTTGTCACCTCAGCATACAATAGTCGTGTCCTTGAGACAATGGGATATTCCCTGTACCAAGCAGTCTATGGGAGACCAATGAATTCACCATTTGAGACTGACAAATCAGTACAGGTGAAGTAGAAAGGCTTGCCCACCATCTCAAAGTCATATGGAACCAAGTTAAATACAGTAATTTTAAAGTCACACAAAAACAGAGGGAACATAGGAACAAAGGCACTCCAGTCCCTCAATATAAACCTGGTGATATGGTATTGTTCCAAAATCCTGTGATGAAAAAGGGACATACTAAGAAGTTCATTTCTCGGTATGAGGGCCCCTTCCCTCTATTGCACATCACCTCCCTGGTGAATGCCGAAATTCAGTTACCTGATCATACTGCAATAGTACACTTTGATGGGCTTAAGCCATATCAAGATCCATCTGTGCCACCTGAACCAGCACCACCTGCTTCTATCCTTGAAGTCATTTTGACCGGTAAAGGTATCACTACTAAAAGGCAGACAAAGATGAAAGAATGGGTGCTACCAGCACATCCTCGCTATGCTTTAAAAACAAGCATCCCTATGCCCTGAGGTCCAGGGACTAAATGAAAAGGACGTAGTGATAAGAATGTCGAAAAATTATAAGAAGGATAAGAATCATTTACTTATTTGTTTGTATCTATAAAATGTACTAGCCGGACAGAACTGAGTGCAACAGAGATGCATGCTGTTCTGCTAAAACCAAAAAATGGGCAAGGATTGCTTGTGCTCTTTTATGCTTCTAGTTGAGTCATGTTATAATATAATCATAGTGTTAAGCATCAGCAACTAGAGCAGAGGAAAGTGATAAGATTCAAGTCATGAGAACTAACTGATAAGTGAGCTAACTAATTAATGCTTTTTCAGTTGTGGCAAATTTCTGCCAGTTACAGGAAAACATGAAAGTATGAGTAAGTTTGTGATACAGCCGTCATGAGTTACATAAGTTAGACATCATCTACCATTTACACTTGATCACAAACAGAAAATCTACAGAGAGTAAGTTGTTACGAATCCATGGCAACACATTTCTTAAATTTAATTAATGCAGGCCCAGGAAGGCAAAAACCTCCACAAGGAATATAGGAAACCAAGACAGTTTGCATTATGTCACTATAAGTGAAATAGATGCCAAATGTAGCAAAAAGACCTCTCAAATGCTTAATAGTAATCCATTCCTCAGAAATACATGTGGTCGCAAGTCAATGCAAGTGTTAGATCCACATGAAGAACCCAAGTTATGCTCCACTTGAGAGTCAGTCAGAAGCTACTTCTTGTGCCATAATTTGAACACCTAGAAAATGTAGAGAAAGTTAACTGCCATGTCACTCAATGTTACAAGTACCATTGGACAGCTTGAGAGTCAAAACCTCACACTTCCAAGTAACAGCTGTTACCAGTACGCAACTGTTTCATTTCTTCCTACAATGCTTCACACATTGTGCAGTTCTATTTCTTAACAAGTGTTATGAGATGTTTTTTCAGTCAATTATTTATACTGCCACAAGCAAATTGCTATGAATGTCTACACAGAGTGTAACAAGTTACCAACTGTGTTAATTTTGAAGTCAACCAATTGTATTTACATGAAGATGAAATGGTTCACTAACACAGCTAACTTCTATGCAACACTTAAAACTTGCGCGAGTTGAGTTAGAAGTGTACTTTTAAACAAAGCCTTGACTACTATTTTACACTTCAATTTTGCACACTGAGACAGCAATTCAATCCCATTTAGGTTCAAGATTGTTGTTTATTATTTGCTAGTAAGGAAAATTTGTTATAAAACAAGAAACTAATAAAGATAGGCTTACTCTTGCCAACTCAAAGGCAACAGGACCGTAAACGTGTTACTAAAAATTTCTACACCATAGAATCATTTATCGACAGCCTGGTAAACATCTTTCCATCCTCATGATATGAAAAATATTAATGGAGTTACAATTGGGAAAGCTTAGCTGCTATGGCGAGCAATGTCACATTGTCGCTCGCGTGCAGGATTCAAATGCGTGCAGGCTCCCTCACCACTTCTAGCAGCAATTGGCGTCCATCGCTCTGACGTCGCATGGCGCTCATCTGTCTGGTCACATGCCCGCTTGTTGTTTATGACCTGCACATATGCATTTCTATACTGACTGGAGCATACCAGTAGATCATTTCCTTTCATAATCACCAACTGCATCCCAGCTTTGCAAAGAATTATTGAAATGTAAAGTTAAGGCATTAAATCCGTTATCAAATAAACGGTTACGCACTCGCCTAATGGCTTAAGTAAGTCCAATGTTAGACTGCTCAGGGATCACCTGAAAGCATTCTGCACAATCTACCATATCAATCATAGTATGAAAGCTAATGCCAATAGCTTTCAGTAGATAAAAGAAAATATTTTTAATTTCTCAAGGAACCCGATTCCATTGTGTGATTGAAGAAGCAGAACC
Organism: Schistocerca americana; assembly: GCF_021461395.2. NCBI lineage: Eukaryota > Metazoa > Arthropoda > Insecta > Orthoptera > Acrididae > Schistocerca > Schistocerca americana. The sequence goes on along the minus strand of NC_060125.1, from coordinate 393,493,189 downwards.
ATAATGGACTTAGTTTTGAGTGTAAACAATTATACCAGTCCCATTAGGAATTTCAGTTAACACTTTCTGGCAGATTTGGTTGTGCCATCTGTCATCATAACAGGAGTAATTAACGGAGATTCATGTTTTAGCAAGGATCAGCTACTATATGCATTTTTGTGCAAATCCTTGCTATGTGAGAGAGAGACAATATAATACGCCGCAATAGTCAAATCCTTCTCGAGTACACTTACTCCTAACAGAGATTTCAAACTAAGCAGATAACATACTAAGATACAAATACCGTGAAATTCTACTCAGGATACCATGGAGGAAATACCAACTATTAATGGTGTTCAGTAATGCTTCACTCAAATTATGATGTGAACTGCCATTTATTTTGTGGCCGCAATCACACTATAGGGACTTGAGCATCTGAAAGCGACTATGCATAAACAGCTTATCAATCTGCAGTATTTCCAGTCAAATCCTTACGTCACTAAACATAATTGAAGTGACCTATTAGTTTTCATATTTAATGATAACAACAAATTATCGAGTATTACACATTGATATAGATCCTACCACTGTACCTATGAGCCAAATACATTTTCCAATGTTTCTCAGCCGTGTGAATATTGCTCTTCATAAAGGCACTGGACAAGCAGCTCGTGCTCCAGAGGTACGCTCGCTATCGATGCGACATGGTATCGTATTGACTATAGCACATACCACTGTATCACGCCACAGCAATTGCACCGAGCCTCGCTTAGCTACAGGGTTCAGCACCTTACATAACACAGCTAGAAAACTTTGGAATACAGCCACAATCTCCCCTCTGCACATCAAAATAGCTTATTGATTTTACCAAACACCATTATTCATGTCCTCATAAAATACATATGGGAAAAAAATAAACAGACTTAAAGCTACTTCTTATTATTTACAACTGGTTTTCAGACTTCAAGGTAAGTTCATTGCTGGAAAATAAACTGTTGCTATCTTTGAGAACCTCTGATGCAGCGCAAAAATTCACATGATATTGCAGGTAGGTTGAATAAATCACTGCGAAGGTCTTCAATGATGACTTACGGTAATGAAGAGTACACACATAAAGAAAGAAAACATGTAATGATACAAATCCTCAATGAATATATCACCCAGTAGTAAAGTATTTGAGAGAGCCAAAAACTGTTAAGAAGATTATCTACATCTACATCCCTACTCCACAAGCCACCTGACGGTGTGTGGTGAAGGATACTTTGAGTACCTCTATTGGTTCTCCCTTCTACTCCAGTCTTGTATTGTTCATGGAAAGAAAGATTGTTGGTATGCCTCTGTGTGGGCTCTAATCTCTCCGATTTTACCCTCATGGTCTCTTCGCGAGATGTACATAGGAGGGAGCAATATACTGCTTGACTCCTCGGTGAAGGTATGTTCTTGAAACTTCAACAAAAGCCCGTGCCAAGCTACTGAGCGTCTCTCCTGCAGAATCTTCCACTGGAGTTTATCTATCATCTCCGTAACGCTTTTGCGATTACTAAATGATCCTGTAATGAAGCACACTGCTCTCCATTGGATCTTCTCTATCTCTTCTATCTTCTTGTCTTAGCAACAAGTAGAAGTAACATTGGAATTCATGACACAGCTTAAGGTATAGTAAGAACTGTTAAGCGCACATTGCTCAATACTTTCACGTGAAATATACCAGCCTAGAGACGGAAGTAAATGAGAACAGAGGTAATGAGAGAAAAGGTATCACAACAGCCCCTGCTCTAGCTCTTACTGAAAAAAATAAGTGAAAATGTTTATTGTGATTAGCATAAGGTTTTGGAGCTCTGCTTGCATGTCTTTGTATTTCATTATGTATTTCGTACTTTATCCGGCAGTCTACCTCCTCTCTCTGAGCTTGTCTCCCCACTTTGAAGTATATTTTTTTATTTTTATGTTACTATGTCATGTATAAATGTGTTCAATGCAATTAGAGGGTGCTCAAACTGAGCTATGGAGAAGTATTGTAACTTTGTTCATTTGAAAATAGCAATTGAGAGAAACATTCCAAATATGAAGACATAAGTCCTTATCTAAATACTGTAAATAATTGCTGCTCACCAAATAGAGGAGATGCTCAGTTGCATATAGGTACAACAAAACAACTGTCACAAATTAACCTTTGGCCAGTATGGCCTTCACCAAAACTAGATAAAAACACACACACACACACACACACACACACACACACACACACACACACACACACACAACTGCAGTCTCTGGCAACTGAACCCACACTTTTTGATGAAGGCCATACTGTCCGAAAGCTAATTTGTGACAGTCTTATTGTTGCACCTATGTGCGATTCAGCATCTCAGCTATATGGTGAGTAGCATCTTTCCTTTTCATAATATTGTTACATTCCATCCTCAATTTTCCATTGTATGATATTGTAATTAATTATTTGCTCTCACTTTACATAAAAAATATTTTTTGTGCTGAATCCAAACACAGTGTGCGTGTCATGACACACATTACTTTAACAATTTAGGTACAGTAGCAATCCCCATAGAATGGGTGGTAGGAAAAGATTATCCCATGAGAACCGGTAGTAGTTACCTGCACTACAATCCATTCAGAATCATTGTCTTGGTGACACCACAAGCTCTACTGCAGTAAGCCAAAATAAGGCAGCCGACTGCGAAGAACCGGCTTAGTGGCCTCAACATTACACCCTTAGGCAAACGGAAATGCCGAAAGGTGTAATCTATAAATTGACACGAGACTAAACACCTATTGATTTCTATGGTAGACCGAGTACGCTTGAATCGATTCGACACAGTTATTTACACTACTGACGGGGCATGGTGCATGTGCCTCCATTCCGCTGGACTTGCCAGTTGGCGTCCATGACCGCATGCTGCTGCAGCTGATTTTTTTTTTACCTTCCTGCTTTTATCGCTTACCCTACTGCCATGTTATCAGCCGCATTCTGTATGTCTTTTTTTTTGTTGATGTGGAGCTAGCCGGATTAATCGAGACTAAGCAATCTGACAGTACCAAGACTATCATATTCTTTTCCAGCCATATCATACCAAGGTATTGCTCCTCTCTTGTTGCAGTGATCCGTCGCACTCTCTCAGGTATCGCCATAAGATGTCAACAGTGTCCTAATTAATTAACCAAGTATATCACTTACATGCAGCAAGTAAAGCCTCACAAAGATAGCGAACACTTCGCACTTTAACATCACATGCCTAAGCTTAAGGTACTGAAATACAACTTTGCTGCTTGTTGGTCATCATGAAACTGTGTTGCTTCTTTGCTCCACTTGGTACTGAGCAAGATACTGAATGACATACTCAGAATTATTCCAATCGAGTGGTCGTTTCAACCATTACATCTGTGCCTGTAGCTCTATGGATCATTGACAATATCGTATGGATTTTGTATAAATACATCCACAATAAAACCTGCGAGTCACCACCACAGGTTGTACCAAATCCCCAGCCAGATGGTGAATACCTTGGGTAATGTCTGATGAGTCACACAACATCACACGCATGGCCCTTCCAATAGGATAAGCTTCTGTATAACTGTCTACGCAACTTTTATGCATAATTTGTTGAAAACAGTTTTATGGGAAAGTAGTCTTCAGATGCCTGGAGTAAAAACACACTAACTATCTGTAAAGAAAGTGTCTGATACCTCGTTTGATCAGCTGCCAATTACACCTCTTACAGACTCATTCTGTATTTGTATCTATACCTTATTATTAGTTTACTCCTGTCTATTGTGAGTTCCGTGAGCCTCCATTGACACGAGTGTTGCAGTCGCTGGTACACGACATGCTCTCATTTGGCCAGCTGGCCGTTTAACAATCTCGAATCCGGGTCTGTATTACAGCGACCAGGTGACCATGCACTTTGGCTCAGTTGCAGCCCAGCTGGTCACCACCACTGTGCCTGCCATCGCCTTGGGTCCACACCCACACACAGTCAACTACCGGCCACAACACCAATTCTAAACGCTTCGCAAAGTGTGTAGAAAATACATTACATTACCACATACTTCCAATTATGAATGACTCAAGTGACATCAATGGCTAATGATATTGTAAAGTAAAAACACAAACTTTGTACCCCTTATTGCATATTTCATAATCATTTTTTTTTTTAAATGAGAATTCAACCCTCCATTTGTTTTAAGATCCCTCTTTTCAATAAAAAAAAACACTAACTTTCAGCTACCTTCTTTATATGTCTAAAGTGGTTTGAACTGGTCATTAAGATGATTAGTGTCAACCATTGAACCAATCACAGACCTGTAACCGGCTCTCATGGAAGGGGGAAGGAATTGTACATGGCAATGGGTAATAATCATAAAAATTTTTATTGTATTCTGCTTGCATCACTTTAAATTAGCCTCAGGCAGTGGCGTGAGCAGTTACAAAAACTACTCCGAAGTATGTGTGGATGGCTCCCACACTATTACGTTGAGCTAGGGAAGCCACCACCACGGTATTGCTGAGTGAGAGACTCCAACTTTCTGCCTTCACATGAGGTACGCAAGAGGGTCTGCAAAGTAGCGGCTGTTACAGTGGGTCACCCTCTTGCCTGCCAGCTGCCTTACCCACTAGAAGTGTCCACTGGTCCCTCCTACTGAAGGGCAAAATGCTCTTTCCATACCATGCACAGTTCACTCCACAGCCATAGCCAGTTTTCATGAATATTGTACCCATTAGTAGTAGTTCTTGGGAATAAAACCCATTTTTCCCTGAATCCCGGCATTTCTCATTTTATGTGCACGAAAAACACTATGGATGCCCACCCGAGCTCCTGATACCATCCTGACACGTACACTCAGTACTGCATAAGAGAGGGTGTGGGTATTGGATGAGTGAAGTTAAGAGTCCTGGAGCAGGGATGGGGTAAGGCATGAGGCAGGGGCTTAGCAGAGACTTGAGGCCAGGAGGATTGCGAGACTGAAGACAACTCTCACATAAGAAATTCAGAAAAGTTAGTGTTGGGGGTGGGGAGTCTAGGAGGTGGCAGTATCCAATGGCATAATTTCAATCTGAATCCTCCAACGCCTGCCCCCCCTCCCCACACACACACACACACACACACACACACACACACACACACAAGCTTCTCTGAATTATGTACACGAAACCGTCTTTCCAACACACACTTTGATCCCATAAATCACCTGGCATTAATATCCACTACGCCCCTGCCCCATACCCATCCGCCCCCCCCCCCCACCTCCCCCAATCCCAGAACTGTAATTTCACTCATCCTGAGCCCACACCTTCTTCCTCGTTGCAGTCTTTCCTTCTGTTCTCCCACCCCAACTCAATCCACAACTTGGTGGCCAGAGACAGTGGTCATGTGTGTGTGAGCTGTGCTTGCATAAGTGTGTGTGTGTGTGTGTGTGTGTGTGTTGTCTACTTTAGAAGAGGACCTTTTGGCCAATATCTCACATTTTTAGCAGTCTTTTCTTGTGCCTGTCTGCAACTAAACATCTACTCTATATCGCGAATAGAAAAATATCCTTAAAAACTGCAGTTTTATATATATATATATATATATATATATATATATATATATATATATATATATAATAGAGGGAAACATTCCACGCGGGAAAAATATATTTAAAAACAAAGATGATGTGACTTACCATACGAAAGCGCTGGCAGGTCGATAGAAACACAAAAACAGACACATACATACACACAAAATTCAAGCTTTCGCATCAAACTGTTGCCTCATCAGGAAAGAGGGAAGGAGAGGGAAAGACGAAAGGAAGTGGGTTTTAAGGGAGGGGATAAGGAGTCATTCCAATCCCGGGAGCGGAGAGACTTACCTTAGGGGGAAAAAAGGACGGGTATACACTCGCACACACACATATATCCATCCACACATATACAGACACAAGCAGACATATTTAAAGACAAAGAGTTTGGGCAGAGATGTCAGTCGAGGCGGAAGTGCAGAGGCAAAGATGATGTTGAATGACAGGTGAGGTATGAGTGGCGGCAACTTGAAATTAGCGGAGATTGAGGCCTGGTGGGTAACGGGAAGAGAGGATATATTGAAGAGCAAGTTCCCATCTCCGGAGTTCGGATAGGTTGGTGTTGGTGGGAAGTATCCAGATAACCCGGACGGTGTAACACTGTGCCAAGATGTGCTGGCCGTGCACCAACGTATGTTTAGCCACAGGGTGATCCCCATTACCAACAAACACTGTCTGCCTGTGTCCATTCATGCAAATGGACAGTTTGTTGCTGGTCATTCCTACATAGAATGCATCACAGTGTAGGCAGGTCAGTTGGTAAATCACGTGGGTGCTTTCACATGTGGCTCTGCCTTTGATCGTGTACACCTTCCGGGTTACAGGACTGGAGTAGGTGGTGATGGGAGGGTGCATTGGACAGGTTTTACACCGGGGGCGGTTACAAGGATAGGAGCCAGAGGGTAGGGAAGGTGGTTTGGGGATTTCATAGGGATGAACTAACAGGTTACGAAGGTTAGGTGGACGGCGGAAAGACACTCTTGGTGGAGTGTGGAGGATATCATGAAGGATGGATCTCATTTCAGGGCAGGATTTGAGGAAATCGTATCCCTGCTGGAGAGCCACATTCAGAGTCTGGTCCAGTCCCGGTAAGTATCCTGTCACAAGTGGGGCACTTTTGTGGTTCTTCTGTGGGGGTTTCTGGGTTTGAGGGGATGAGGAAGTGGCTCTGGTTATTTGCTTCTGTACCAGGTCGGGAGGGTAGTTGCGGGATGCGAAAGCTTGAATTTTGTGTGTATGTATGTGTCTGTTTGTGTTTCTATCGACCTGCCAGCGCATTCGTATGGTAAGTCACATCATCTTTGTTTTTTATATATACACTCCTGGAAATTGAAATAAGAACACCAAGAATTCTTTGTCCCAGGAAGGGGAAACTTTATTGACACATTCCTGGGGTCAGATACATCACATGATCACACTGACAGAACCACAGGAACATAGACACAGGCAACAGAGCATGCACAACGTCGGCACTAGTACAGTGTATATCCACCTTTTGCAGCAATGCAGGCTGCTATTCTCCCATGGAGACGATTGTAGAGATGCTGGATGTAGTCCTGTGGAACGGCTTGCCATGCCATTTCCACCTGGCGCCTCAGTTGGACCAGCGTTCGTGCTGGACATGCAGACCGCGTGAGACGACGCTTCATCCAGTCCCAAACATGCTCAATGGGGGACAGATCCGGAGATCTTGCTGGCCAGGGTAGTTGACTTACACCTTCTAGAGCACGTTGGGTGGCACGGGATACATGCGGACGTGCATTGTCCTGTTGGAACAGCAAGTTCCCTTGCCGGTCTAGGAATGGTAGAACGATGGGTTCGATGACGGTTTGGATGTACCGTGCATTATTCAGTGTCCCCTCAACGATCACCAGTGGTGTACGGCCAGTGTAGGAGATCGCTCCCCACACCATGATGCCGGGTGTTGGCCCTGTGTGCCTCGGTCGTATGCAGTCCTGATTGTGGCGCTCACCTGCACGGCACCAAACACGCATACGACCATCATTGGCACCAAGGCAGAAGCAACTCTCATCGCTGAAGACGACACGTCTCCATTCGTCCCTCCATTCACGCCTGTCGCGAGACCACTGGAGGCGGGCTGCACGATGTTGGGGCGTGAGCGGAAGACGGCCTAACGGTGTGCGGGACCGTAGCCCAGCTTCATGGAGACGGTTGCGAAGGGTCCTCGCCGATACCCCAGGAGCAACAGTGTCCCTAATTTGCTGGGAAGTGGCGGTGCAGTCCCCTATGGCACTGCGTAGGATCCTACGGTCTTGCCGTGCATCCGTGCGTCGCTCCGGTCCGGTCCCTGGTCGACGGGCACGTGCACCTTCTGCCGACCACTGGCGACAACATCGATGTACTGTGGAGACCTCACGCCCCACGTGTTGAGCAATTCGGCGGTACGTCCACCCGGCCTCCCGTATTCCCACTATACGCCCTCGCTCAAAGTCCGTCAACTGCACATACGGTTCACGTCCACACTGTCGCGGCGTGCTGCCAGTGTTAAAGACTGCGATGGAGCTCCGTATGCCACGGCAAACTGGCTGACACTGACGGCGGCGGTGCACAAATGCTGCGCAGCTAGCGCCATTCGACGGCCAACACCGCGGTTCCTGGTGTGTCCGCTGTGCCGTGCGTGTGATCATTGCTTGTACAGCCCTCTCGCAGTGTCTGGAGCAAGTATGGTGGGTCTGACACACCGGTGTCAATGTGTTCTTTTTTCCATTTCCAGGAGTGTATATATAAAATAGAGGGAAACATTCCACGTGGGAAATTTAAATCTAAAAACAAAGATGATGTGACTTACCGAACGAAAGCGCTGGCAGGTCGATAGACACACAAACAAACACAAACACACACACAAAATTCAAGCTTTCGCAACAAACTGTTGCCTCATCAGGAAAGAGGGAAGGAGAGGGAAAGACGAAAGGATGTGGGTTTTAAGGGAGAGGGTAAGGAGTCATTCCAATCCCGGGAGCGGAAAGACTTACCTTAGGGGGAAAAAAGGACGGGTATACACTCGCACACACACACATATCCATCCACACATATACAGACACAAGCAGACATATTTGGTCTTTAAATATGTCTGCTTGTGTCTGTATATGTGTGGATGGATATGTGTGTGTGTGCGCGCGAGTGTATACCCGTCCTTTTTTCCCCCTAAGGTAAGTCTTTCCGCTCCCGGGATTGGAATGACTCCTTACCCTCTCCCTTAAAACCCACATCCTTTCGTCTTTCCCTCTCCTTCTCTCTTTCCTGATGAGGCAACAGTTTGTTGCGAAAGCTTGAATTTTGTGTGTATGTTTGTGTTTGTTTGTGTGTCTGTCGACCTGCCAGCACTTTCATTTGATAAGTCACATCATCTTTGTTTTTAGAGATTTTTTATATATATATATATATATAAAAACAAAGATGATGTGACTTACCATACGAAAGCGCTGGCAGGTCGATAGAAACACAGACAGACACATACATACATATGGTAAGTCAAATCATCTTTGTTTTTAAATATATTTTTCCCGCATGGAATGTTTCCCTATTTTATATATATATATATATATATATATATATATATATATATATATATATATATATATATATATATAGCTAGAAACATATACATAGTAGACAGTTTTTCAGTTATAAGATGCAAAATAAATAGAATATAATCCATACTAATCTGACAGAGCTAAAAGCAAGCAACTAAGAAGACAGATCACAACACTACAGGAGCAAAAGGGCTTCACAGGAACAAAAAATATCCTTACCTGTCAACTTCATACATGTTACTCTGTAGACATAAAACACAGGTTTCTGAATATTCTGACTCAGTGATAGGTATTACGTGGAATTCCATGAAAATCGAAGGGATTCTGATTTTTCATTTTTAGAATGAAGACATGGAAGTCTAACAATGGAAAATCCAGGATGGAATGTAACAATATTATGAAAAGAAAAGTTGGTACTCACCACACAGTGGAGATGCCGAGTCGCAGATAGGCGCAGCAAAAAGACTGTCACAAACAAAGCTTTCGGCCAGTAAGGCCTTCGGCAAAAATAAATCACTCACTACCTCCCTCCCTCACACACACACACACACACACACACACACACACACACACACACACACACACACACACACGAGTGTAGTCTCAGGCAACTGACACTACACTGCCCAGTGTGGTTTCAGTTGCCTGAGACTGCAGTCAAGTGTGTGAGTTGCGTTTGCATTTACGTGAGTGTGTGTGTGTGTGTGATTTATTTTTGACAAATGCCTTACTGGCCAAAAACTTTATTTTTGACATTCTCCAAAGCATGGAACTCTATTTAACATGCAACGTAAACTAAATAACAATTACATAACAGCCATCTAAAAAAATGGAATATAATATCTCGAAGCATACTGCACATTCCTCTTGGAACACCAGATGGCACAACCATAACATACACAACAACTATTAAAACACAATATTAGTAAGGCATACTGATGATGAAAACTTAACAAGCAGTAAAAAAGAACAGAGATAATTATTATCTATTTCTTACAGTGTGATTGCATAAATTGCAAAGAAGTGTTTCCATGAGAGCTTTAAGGTCTTGTACATCCAGTTGCTCCTCTGGTTCAGACCAACTGCTAAAGCCAAGCAGTGCTGAGACATGACCATGGTCTTCCAAGCTTGCCAAAATTATGTCAAGTAACATTCTCTGTAAACATCACAAAACATAGTTGAAACTTCCATAAAATAATAATATTTCATAGTGCAATCAAGACGTCAAAACAAGTAAATAAAGGTTTATGTGGTATATCAATACAATAAAATATTTCGGTACTTCTTTCCATGTCAATTCACAGTGTGTCCACAGTGTTTTGAAAGGAATCAGGTCACTTAGTCTCCTCTCACCTTCTTGTGAAGAAGATGGGCCATAAGACGAAAGGAGAGTATATGTGTTCTGAAATATGGTCACACTGTGAACTGATGTCAAGAAATCCGAGGAGATTTTGTAACATCAAACTAGTTCAATTAATAATGCATTCTTTCTTAATTTATTTTCATTCATTTTTAGCCAATGAAGAACAGCCAGGGGGAAAATATTGAGGTAGATAAAACTGTACAAGGAGGAAATAATTTATTTAAAGTAAATTACTCATGGAAACATGAACTTTTCTGTCAGGCATTTTCACGTTATTTGTAAAGCGTAGATGCAGATATAGAAATAATTCTGATCAGAGAGCAGTATGATGCAAAAAACTGAACTTAACAGGCAGGAGTAAATGAAGAAAATTCATAGTGATTACAGAAGAGTATTCTACAAATATTTCAAATGTCAGCTTTTAAACTTACCTTTAATTAAGATTCCCTTATTTTGTGCATGTGGTGAGATGAACATGACTAATGTTTTACCAGGTGATTATAGCTCAAAACAGTGTAGAAGATAAAATAATTTTGGTTAACTTTTTTCCCCTTGGCTCAGTATGGTGTATTTTGATTTAACTTAAGAGTTACACACATTCAAAAGTAAAGATGACCAGATGTTGCCACATTTTCATAAGCAACAAAGTAAGTAGGTCTGCAACAGTTAAAACCAAGCTCACAATGCAAGAACACAAAACTCATAAACAAGTATACACTCCATTGAAAATCAGTTATCATGAATGACCGTTCATAATGTAAAAGTCAATCCATTAAGCCAAATGCACTATGTAAACAGAAAGAGCTGCAGCCAACACATAGAAAGAGCAGTGAAGAAGACTCAATTATGACCAATCTCATGTCCCAGGGCAGACATGTGCCATCCTCTTTTAAGGAAGAGCTTGCCAAATGTTTTACAACATCTGCAGAATGGTTACAATGAGATGCAAATAAGAAGTGCCTTAAAGGAAGGTAGGAGAGGAAATGACAAACCAGAAGAAGAGGCCATACGTGTACTCCTGCCGTACGCAGGGCAGCCAACTACAGTATTGAGTGCAAATGTGGGATGTAGTGCATCAGACAGTCACAGAGAAGCATTTCGCAGTGCCATATGGAACATGTCAGAAATGTTTGAATAGGGCAGACAGCCAAGTCCACGATGGCAGAGTATAGCATCAATGAGGAACACACCTCTGATTTTGAACAAATGCTGAAACTACGCAACACCAATGGCTTCTGGGACTTGATTGTTACGGAGGCAGTAGAAGTATATCTGCACAACAACCTATAAATGAGATAGCAGATTTCAATTCAGCATAGTGTGGGATTCCACAATTATGAAAATATGACAGGACTGCTCCTTTCTGAAGGTGGTGGCACCTACGTACAGAATGGACAGACATTGGAAATCAATGCCCTCAACAAGACTGCACTGTGTTCCTCCTCCACCAGCTGCACTGCATTCTCAATCCACTGACACAGCACCCTCTTCCAGAAGCGCATGATTGGCCCACCCACAGAAGAGAGCAACACTCCAGCTGCTATATTTACATGCAGAACATAGCATCCCAACACTTCGCCTGAAGATAACAGTTACAGAACTTATTGAAATACTGTGACAAGATGACGCAACTGCTCGGCTGATCACCCAAAAACATTTTATCACTGGAATATGCTGAGAAAGCTTGCAATCGCATACTGTAGAATACTATTCAAACATGTGGGGGCCTGTATCAAATAGTACTAACAAGGGATAGTGCACATATACAAAAGAGGACAGCATAAATAGTCACATTTTAGGTTGTCTCACATGAAAACATTATGTAAACAGTGAAAAACCAAATCAGGCAGATGACTGAATACAGATATCAACTAACCCACAAAAGACTAATTATAAAGTCTGAATGACTGTAAAGACAAGATTAGACTAATTACAACCTGCACAGAGGCATTTAAGCAGTCATTCTTCCTTTGTCCCATATGGAATGGGGGAAAAAACCCTAATATGCAGTACAATGAGAAGTACCCTCTACCACTCTAAGAGTACAGATGTCGATCTGGCATTTGAAAGATTGAATCTGTTACTTATGCTTCTTTGCTGCAGCATAGTGTGCTTCTTTCATATGGCACATCATTATCACTGAGGGAGAATCCCCATATTTTTGGAAGATGTGAATAGGCACCTAGAGATTGGTTGGTGGGAGGCAGTGAGTCAGTCACCCTCAAGCTATACCCAGAGCCATCACATGGGCAGGACAAGATTATATATGAGAGCTTGATTGCGAGAATTGTGTTAAAAATATTTATTTGTCCATTATCAAACATTTAATATTGAAAAGGCAAACATACAGAAAAAGAATGACAATGGCTAACTCATTTTATATCACTGAAAACAATCAATTATTAATAAATCAAGCAATGGAAAATCCAGGATGGAATGTAACAGTACCAGAGAAGGAATGTTGCTACACACCATACAGCAGAGCTGTTGAGTCCCGACAGAGGGGGGGAGGAGGGGGGGGGGGGGGGGGGGGGAAGAGATGATTCACACAATTATAGTTTTCGGCCATTAAGGCCTTTGTCAGCAGTAGACACATATACACACATGCACACACACAATCACGCAAACACAACCTGCACACACGTCTGCAAGTTGCGTTTGCATTTGCGCATATATGTATATGTGTGTGTGTGTGTGTGTGTGTGTGTGTGTGTGTGTGTGTGTGTGTGTGTCTACTGCTGACAAAGGCCTTAATGGCCAAAAACTATAATTGTGTGAATCTTTTTGTTGTGCCTATCGTGACTCAGCATCTCAATTATTAATAAAGATATTTACCTGGAGAGATAAAAAATCTACTCACCAAGGGGTAGCAGAACACACAAATAAAAGACTGTTGTGACTGGCAAGTTTTCGGAGCCAGTGGCTCCTTCAGGCACAAGAGTTGAAGGGGAAGGAAGAAGTGCAATGGAAAAGGACTGGAGAGGTCTAGGAAAAGGGTTAGATTTTGGGAAGGTCACCCAGAATCACAGGTCAGGGGAGACTTACTGTATGTGATGAGAAAGAAAGACTGATTGTTGGGGACTGCATAGGACAAGATTTGAAAACCTAAGACCTTAAAGGTGGAAGACTGGGCAATATGCAAGACAGAGATTACTACTAAAACATCGTGCATGAGTTAATAAGAGTGAGAAGCTAAGTGCATTGTACATAACAGACATGAAAAATAGATGGGAAAGACAATGAAAGACGTAGAAAAACTAAAATGGAGTGAAGCAAAGAGTAGTTACAGTGAAGAAAAACTGAGACACAAGGAATTAATGGAAACTAAGGTCAGATGGGTGGCGAGAACCAAGGACATGTTGTAGTGTTAGTTCCCACCTGCAGAGTTCTGAGAAACTGGTGTCAGAGGGAAGAATCCAGATGGTGCACGTGATGAAACAGGTGCCGAGGTCACGAATGTCATGTTGTAGAGTATGCTCTGCCATCTGGATTCTTTCCCCAGACATCAGTTTCTCAGAACTCTGCAAGTGGGAACTTGCACTACAACATGTCCTTGCTTCTCACCGCCCGGCTGGCCTTAATTTACATTAATTTCTTCAGTCTCAGCTTTCCTTCACTGTAACTACTCTATGTTTCACCCAGTTTTTAGTTTTCTACATCTTTTATTCTCTTTCCCATCTATTTTTCACTGCCCCCCCCCCCCCCCCCCCGCCACCTCTTTTATGTACAATGCACTTAGCTTCTCACTCTTATTAACTCGTGCATAATGTTTTAGTAGTAATCTCTGTTTGCATATTACGCTGTCTTCCACCTTTAAGCTCTCAGTTTTTCAAATTTCATCTAATGCAGTCCCCAACAATCGGTCTTTCCTTCTCATCCTGTATGGTAGGTCTCCCTGACCTGTGGTTCTGGGTGACTTTCTCAAAATCTACCCCCTTTTTTAGACCTCTGCAGTCCTTTTTCTTCACCCTTCTTCCTTCCCCTTCAACCCTTCTGCCTGAAGAAGGAGCCACTGGCTCCGAAAGGTTGCTAATCACAACAGTCTTGTATATGTGTGTTCTGCTGCCCCTTTGAGTAGGTCTTTTATCTATCCAATTAAATCATTTTATATTGTGAATGATGAGTATATGCAAGTGTAGTGCAAGTGCAACTTGAATCCGTGTTAAAGTGATTTACAATCAATAATCGAACAAATCTAGTGTTCCATTCAAGTATATTCCTCATTTATAACCTAAACACATTTTTGTGTTAGTGTGAAAGGAGTAGATAAGGCATGTATCATAGGCTACACGGTTGAGAGTAACTACCAATGCATGTAACTTGGGAGTAAGTTTACCTCTCAACAAACCAGCTAATCTAGGTGTCCGATGTCTTTAAAATTATCAAACAGCCAGACTGAAACATTTTCAGCAAACTGATATGTAAAGGGGGGGGGGGGGGGGGGGGCTGCGGGGGGGGGGGGGGGGGGGGCCGCGGCAGCTTACACCACACACTTAACATTTGCATAGTGCGGATGTAGATGTGATATGACCATGCATTATAGTGGATCAATAAAATAACTGTAAAGCATCCAGTAAGTCTTGTAGTGAATGGTCAGTTGTAATTCTTGCAGTGAGAGTAATGATCAGAGTTCAGTTTCACCTGCGGGTAGGAATTCAATGAGAAGAACACCCTTTCTGTCCCCAAACACTATGCACATCAACTTTTACACCGACACATTCTACCTGAATTTGGTCCTGTAACTGAAACAGGGGACACTGACGCAATATAAGATGAATGGATGGCTTTAAGAGATGAGGTGGGGAAGGCAACAGAAGATGAACTAAGCAAAAAGACTAGGCCTCGAAGATGTTGTTGTATAACACAGGAGATATTAACCTTGACTGACCAAAGAAGAAAATATAAAAATACAGCAAATATTAAAAGCAAAATGGAATATTAAAAAAATAAGATTGACATGAACAGCAAAGTGATGAATCAGTAACGGGTAGTAAAGGAACGCAAAGCTATAGAATCATATATGAATATAGGAATAGTAGATACCACTTACAGGAAAATTAAAGCTGCCTTTGGAGAAAAGAGAAACGTGTATGAACGCCAAGAGCTCAGATGGCAAAACAGTACTACGCGAAGATGGGAACTGAAAGGCACATGGAATATATAGATGGAAATAAACTTGAAGGCAATATGAAGGATAGGGGTGAAGCTGAGCCAGAAGATAGGAGCTTGTGAGAATAACTTGGCAGAGCAGTGCTGAAAGAAGGGAAACTTATATTTAAAATTTTTGTGGATTTACAAAAAGACTTTGAAGTTGTTGACTTGAATACTTTTTCGAAGTATGAAGTTATCAGAAGTAAAATTTAGTGAGTGAAACGTAATCTACAACTTTTACAGAAATCAGACTGCAGTTATAAGAGACAACGAAAATTAAAGGGAGGCATAATTGAGAAGAGAGTAAGACAGGATTGTAGCCTATCTCCCATTTTCAACCTGTACATTGACACATCAGTAAATGAAATGGAGGAGTAATCAGGAAAGGGAATTGAAGCTGAGGAAAAAGAAACTTCAATTGTAAGGTTTGCCAGCAACATTATCAGAGACAGAAAAGGAACTGGAAGACCAGTGATCAGAATGGATGGTTTTCCATCCTGTTCTGCATAGGCAGAACACAGTTTTTCATCAGTCACAGTGGCAGTAGAAGAAACAGGCAGTTTCTGTGGTTGATGACAGCAGAGTTCTCAAAGTGAGCAGCTGGCCAGAAGCAAAGCCCAGGGTGTGACAGATGTCATAAGCATTTGAGAAAAATCTAGGAAGCAATCTGAATCGAAAAAAGTAAACATGGATAAAGTCAATCATTCTACTATCAATGGTGCATATCAAAGATTTCAGAAATAACAAGAACTGCCCCACAAAGCCAGGTCTTCGGTATTTACAGGGACTGTCACATCAATGGACAGGCTCAGTTCAGGTAGCACCCTCGGAAGGAGCAAGCTGCAGCCACTCTATGGAGCCCAAATATCTCTGACCTTTCCTCCATAGGGAGGGGAATCTGTATTTCTGTCGGATACTAAAGGACAGTATCTTAAAATAAGGTATAAGATGAACAGGAATAAAGCCAAACTTTGGTAATTAGGGGTAATCAATTCACTCAGCTAATGCTAAGGGGTTTAGATTATCAAATGAGATGCAAAAGTATTAGGTGAGTTTCAGTACATGGGCAACAAGATAACTAATGGAGGTAAAAAGTAAAGAGGATATAAAATGTGGGCTAGCAATAGCAAACAAAGCCATCCTGGAAAGAGGAAATATGTTAACATCTGATAAAAATTTAAGTGTTCAGTAGTCTTTTTATGAAGGTATTTGTCTGAGTGTAGCTTTTACCAAAGTGAAGTCTGGACATTATGCAGTACAGACAAGAAGAAAATAGAATCTACAGAAGAATGCTGAAGATTAGATGGGTAGAACCACTAACTAATGAAGAGGTACTGAATCAAAGGGCACAGCATGAATAAAAAGAAAAGGAATAGACAGAGGGTACAAGCTGTGGCATAAAGGAATGTTTACTTCAGTAATGGAACAAAGTGTGGGGATAAAAATTGTAATAGGTGATCAAAGCTTGAACAAAGTATGCAGGTCCAAGTGGATGTATGGCACAGTACTTATGCATGTACGAAAATCCTTGGAAAACACTAACTTGAAGTCATGGATCAAATCACTCTTCAAACTGATGACAATGGCAATAGCAGTAGCAGCAACTGATATTTACTATAAAGGTAACTTATAACAATTCTCATATGTGGGATAAACGTCATATTCTGTGATGATTATATCCGACAAATCAAAGCCATCAAGCAAGGGTCAGGGAAATGTAAAGGCAACTACCAGGCATGTATCTAAAGTCATTTTGAGTGGCTGTGCAAATCAGCAATGTGGGACATCAGAGAGATACTCAACTTTATCACTTGTGTTTGCAGTCCTTTTTAACTGTTTGATACCACTCTTCAATACTTTTTGGGGAACTAGAGTTCATCAATTTTTGTTTCATTGGTTCCACAGATTATCAATATGACATTTTGTAATGATGTGGAATGTGTCAGTTTAACCTCAGTTTTCATTCCACATGCACACACAGATTATATATATGTATTTTCAGTTACTACTTCATATCTTAAAGCTCATCAACTGAGCAGAAGGAGCTGTCATTCAGAAATTCTTTTAACTTGTTTTTAAATGCTGGTTGGCATTCTGTCAGACTTTTAATGCTATTTGGCAAAAAACAGATTTTTTTGGCAGCATAATTCACTCCTTTCCATGCCAAAGTGAGATTTAACCCATAACAGTGAAGATCATCCTTTCTTCTAGTGCTGTAGCTATGTACTTCACTATTATTTTTAAATTGGGATGGGTCATTAATAACAAATTTCATAAGTGAATATATGTATTGTGAAAGTGCTGTGAATATGCCAAGTTCCTTAAATAAATGTCTGCAAGGTGATCCTGATTATATGCTTTTATGCAATGAATACTTTTTCTCTTAATGATGAATTACCCCAAAATATGACGCCATATGAAAACAGTGAATGAAAATAGGCATAGTAGACTAATTTTCTGATATGTTTATTGCCAAAATTTGCAATAATCCTAATGGCATAAGTAGCTGAACCTAACTGTTTCGGCAGATCATCAGTGTGTTTCTTCCAGTTCAATTTCTCATCAATGTACACATCAGAAATATTGAATATTCTGCCGTAGCAACAGACTGCTGTTCGAAGCCTATATTTATCAATGATGTTATGCCATTTACTGTACAAAATTGTATATACTGTGTTTTCTCAAAATTTAGTGAAAGTCCATTTGCAGAATATTATCTAATAATTTTCTGAAGGACATTATTTACAATTTGCTCAGCTAATTCTTGCTTGTTGGGTGTGATTACTATACTTGTATCAACAGCAAAAGGAACTAGGTTTGCATTTTCAAGAATATAGTGTGGTAAGTCATTAATATATGAAGAGTACAGGAAAAGAACATACATTGTCCACTTTTTTTCTCAAAAATGCATTACATATGCCAAAAGATGTAGGATTCCATGTTCTTTAATATTGTTAATTGACCAGTGTGGTAATATGAATACTCTATGTTCTATAGCCCATTTTAGGTTAGGCAGGCAGGAAAAGGATTTTTGTGAGAAGTCTTTGTTCCGAACCAGATTCCTAACACTCCTCATGAATGTTTCTGCCTGTCTGCCACATTCACTGACCTCTTTCTCATTACTTCCATTTTCCTATATCACACTCCCCAAGTACTTGACACTTTCCACTTTCTTCAGTTGTTCAAGGGGCAAAATTTAGCACACAGAGCTATCACCTCTGGCACCAACAAGGACTCTAACGTGACTGGGCATTGAGTCAAACTGAACTCCGATGACAGACATAGGTTAAATCCTTCCACATTTGCTTCAGCTCTTTGCCAGAGTTAATCAGTCCTTGTGGCTGGCGAGTGGTGGCATGCCAGTTTATCGGTAGCTTGTGACCACGTTTTCATTGGATGAGAGATCTGGAGAAAATGTAGACCAGAGCAATAACCTAATACCCCTGTAAAGAAAGAGGTCACGACATCATGGGTAACATGTGGTTTTGCAAGAAGATATCACAGAGACCTTGAAGATAGGGCACAGCCACATGTCAGGAATGTAGTGCCCACTGTCCAAATTATCGGCTAATCAAACTAAAAGTGATTAAGTTGTGTACGTAACTGCACCCCTTCTGCTCACATCAAGTGCTCAACATGTACGATGATGCTGGATGCCATCTGGCAATGTTCATTCTCCTTTGACCCTCCACACATGGATATGTCCACTGTGAAGCTGTGCACGTAACTATAACTCATCTCAAAATACAATGTGGTGACATGCTTGTGTCCATTGTTAGTGTTGGGTATGAGCACTGGATTTCTAGATGTTTCAAGAGCCATGCCTCAACGTTCTGTGCCGGGACCCTTATTTTTTAGAATCTATGTTAATGAACTGCCTAGTATCAAGCCATGTAAATCTGTTCTGTATGCTGATGATATCACCTTTTTTTGCAACTGTAAATGACACAGGGGATCTAAGGGAACAAAGCAAAGCTATCCTGAGAATTTCTAGTAAATGGTTTAAATATAATGAATTAACAGTGAATCAAAATAAAACAAAAAATGTTATTTTTAGTATTAGCAATACCAACAGTGATTGTATGTCGGTTAAGTTTCTTGGTGTACCCTTGGATTACAAATTAGGTTGGAACCTCCACACAGGTTCTAACTACACTTAATTATCAACAGTCATATATCTGTAACATAAACTTAGAGCTTGTGTGAAAACAAGATGCTCAGCTACTATTATAAATTTTTTTATTAGCCACATGACATACTGCATACTGCTCTGGGGCATCTGCATTGGGACAAAATGAGTTTTTATGTGGCCGAAAAAGACTATCAGATGTGTAGCAAGTATTTTAAGAACAATGTATCTTGTAGGCCACTTTTCAAGAAACTGGGTGTAATGACAGTCCCATCACTATTTATACTTAGTTGTCTAGTCCCCACAAAAGAAAACCATGAGAGCTCCAGATTAAGGCAATCATTCCATTGTCACAATACACGTCACAAAGAAAAGACTGACCAACCCTTTACAAGACTAAGCAAGACTTACAAAAACTATACATATCTTGAAATAAAACTGTTTAATGCACTGCTGCCAGAAGCACACACTACCTTGTAAAAAATCTTTAGAAATGTTGTACAAAACTGGCTTACAAAGGAGGCCTTCTATGCCATAGAGAAATTTTTTGACTTTGCTAAGAAAGGTCTAAAGTTTTAACTTATGCTCATTGTATGTTTGTATGCAAATCTACATGACTTAACTATATTCTTTATTATTATATATACCATTATGCATAATTCAATTTGAATATACTATGGACATCAATAACACGCAAAATGCTCCAAGATGAAATAGATAAATAAACGAATGTCAGTGTATCTTTCTCTGCTGCTGTGTCAAGAAAGCATAGGTCACCATGCTAATAGTCCCTGGTGCTCTTCCTGTCATTACCCTGATCATACAGATACTTGTCTTGCTGCAGATAAACTCAGCATGGAGCAGTTAATGTTATGCATTGAGTGTAGCCCTCTTCAACTCATCTATTCTACATTCAAACAATGGAAAATCCAAGATGGAATTCTATTCTATATTTGCATGACAGTCATGGAAGTTCAACCAATGTGAGTAGAAATATTGTGGAACGATGAATTGCAATCTCGAAAGGCCATGATCCTACCACTGTCAAAGTCTGACACGTGCTGGTAGATTTTTCTCCTTTCCACACAAGACATAACACTACTTTCTCAAAAACAATGAAGAATGAAATGCGATATCTGAATGAGAAACCCACTGGATAATCTTTCCTTGTCTACAGAGTGTAGATGAAATTACTCCTACCTAATTTGTGGGGTTGTGAGAGAATGCTAATCATTTGCATATCCAAGCACGTAGTACACTTCATGCCGATTTGATGTTTGTTGCATGCCATCTTCAGAGAGTTGCAATTTTAATGATAAGCCGTATATTTCAAAAGCAATGTGTGATTTGTGTACCGTTACCATTGAGGGAAATAACACCAGACAAAAACTACAATAACAAGTATTTTCTAGGTGTTACCTGTCCTTTGGAAAGGTTTAGCCCTTGAGGTAGTAGTGAATGTAAGAGTTCCATGCGTTCTTTGAGTGGTGGAAGCAACATTGGAGCACCAATTGCAAGTGTTTCATTAATAATTTTCTCCACACACGGTGGGGTTGACAAGTCAACCAACCTGTAACAGCAGATATGAGATACTGATTATTTTATGATAGTGAAAATGGAAGGATTGAAACAATACACAAAATATAAAGTTAACCACTCTGATGCAAATTTAAGAGTCCTTCATAGGTGTACTTAATGACCCAATAACCTCATTAGCTTTCAAGATTACATTCTTTTTCTACTGCACTAGAACTAGAAGAAAATCAGTAGTTCTAAAGGTTCTTTTACATAAATTATGATGTGCTTTCTTTGAATAATATACTTACAAATTAACCTTTGTGGAATTTTTACTTTCAGTACCATGCCCTGAACAGTACTCTCCATTCTTATAACACTTTTAAAAGTTTAACAATGTGCATACAGAAGATACATTTATCATTCAAAGCAATTCATTTACAGTGTGGTGAATGGGCTTCTATCTCAATTCACAATCACAGTAATTGCAACCAAAATAAAGAAATAGTTACTTAAGATCAAATAAGTGTTCCTTGCAAATCCAAATAAATACCTGAAAAGGAACTGTCGTAGTGCTTTAGCTTGTCTTCCCAGCACAGCACTGCCCAAGCCACCAGTAAGAGCCAAAGACAAGTGAGCACACAAAAGGCGCAAGTTAAGGCTCACAAACAAGTGCTTCTCTCTGTAAACAGAGTTAACATGCTACTGATCATATATTACCACTTTAGCAGTACATTTTCATTTTGTTTTACTGTTGCCTGAACACAAGCACTGTAATTCGTAATGCATGGATGTATTGTTATTATTATTATTATTATTTTATTATTATTATTATTATAAGTAGTAGTAGTAGTAGTAGTAGCAGCAGTAGTAATAGTAGTAGTAATACAAAAGACACTGTAAGGGTAAGATTAGCTGACACATCACTTAACTTTCATAGTGTACAAAAACTACATGGAGTTTTTGCAAAATCTAGAAATCTGCATGCAAATTATGTTGCTCATCAAAACAGCATCCATTTTAACATACGGATCATTACCAACCCTAAAATGTTGTTGTTATTATTGTTTACATAGCCTGCATGTATGTGTAGGCTAGCGACTTTCTTTGTTGTTACATTTTTTTAAAATGAACATAGACTGTAAAGACTGTTTTACCATTATTAAGATGAGACTTCTCACAGTTCATTACTCTAAACTGCTATTAATAATTTACTGCATCAAAAGTGAAAAATCTCCAGTACACACTTTACAGTATTGTGCTGCTTTTTCTATCTAATATATGTCTCAAAAAACCATTCTTCTCACAGGTTAATACTTCAATCTACACTATTACTATATCAATGGTCTGCTAACTGGATGCTCAAACATTCTCTCTCTCTCTCTCTCTCTCTCTCTCTCTCTCTCTCTCTCTCTCTCTCTCTCTCATCCCATCCTCTCTTTTCCTCTGGTAATAGGACAGGTATCTGACTGTAACAGCAGTGCACACAGTTCCAGTTATTTTCTGTTTACTTGCATCCAGAGTCCATCAATGTTTTAGAAATCATATTTCCCTCCTGGATTGTTATTGAATGTGTTTATTTACCATGATGCTTGATTTTGGCCTATTATGGCACTCTGTGAGAAAACTGGCAGAGAGAGAATCAAAGCATCTGAGACGTGGAGCAACAGACAAATGTTGAAAATTAGGTGGACTGATAAGTTAAGGAATGAGGTGGTTCTGCGCAGAATTGTAGAGGAAAGGAATATATGGAAAACACTGACAAGAAGAAGGAATAAGATGATAGGCCATCTGTTATGACATCAGGGAATGACTTCTGTGATACTAGAGGGAGCTGTATGGGGTAAAAACTATAGAGGAAGACAGAGACTGGAATACATCCAGCAAATAAGTATAGACGTTGGTTGCAAGTGCTACTCTGAGACGAAGAGGTTGGTCGTATCAAACCAGTCAGAAGGCAGAAACTTACAAAAACCTCTCAATTGACAACTTACTATGAAGTGTATCAACACATATTGTTCCTTTTACAGAAGACACTATCCTCATGTCAGCCATGCACAGGAAATATGTAAACATGGTTGACTCTAAGACAGTGTCATCTTCAAAGGAACACTATGCACTGAAACATTTCATACTGAGCTATCACTTGAGAACAGCATAATAGTCTGAAATCATGATCGTGTGATGAAGGATTACAATTATGGGGGGAAATTTTGTCCTTTCTATAACATACAGTTCCATTACCGAGTTTTATTTTTGTACAGTAATACCTGTACTTCTCGTGACATAGGCAACTATTCCTTGCTTTCAATATCTTAAATTGCATTTTCCATACCTCTTCCTCCCCATTAATGATTATTTTTGGGCAAAAGAAAGAGTAAACATGAAGTACATTAAATTTCACCATAATATTGTCAGAAATGTGTTAGCTGCAACATGGTATGATTATGGAAACAATAAATTATGCTGCATAGGCAAATAAGAATTCAGTCACATCCAATGCAGCAAACAGCAAAAATGTTACTGTAATTTATGAACAACAGATGTCAGGTACTAAAAGTTTCATTCAAGATCAAAATGAAATAAGAAAATATTTTGAATTTTTAACTCCACATATTCCAGCATCGTTACGTCATTCTGAATTAATTCTTTAATTTTACAAAAGCAAATGTGACTCTGAAAAGATTGAGAAAGTACTTTCAAGTCTCACATTCTTTTCAGTTAATGACTTCACACCTACTTACAACAGTATGGACATACATAAGGGGAAGGGAGGTTAACCACAATTAAAAGTAACAGTTTTGGCCAGTATGCATCAAGTGAGCTTAAACTGTGTGTGTGTGTATGTGTTTAATTGTTAAATAGTCATGTTTGAAAAAAACTATGAAATGGATAAGTCATAAATTTCTCTTTGGTTTTATTTCTGAAAAACAAAGACCAAATAAAAAGACAAGAACTCATTTCAAAAGACAACATAATTTATAGTTTACAGGTTTTGCTAGCTGTAATAACTAATTTATGGAATATTGTGCATAATCACAATAGTTTTGTTTGCTTTGTATTTGTAGTTTGGATAAATGTATAAGTGGTTCTGGTAGGGTGACACGTCCATCAAGCGTTCAACAATCCAGACTCACTTTCAAATTAATTCAGCAGAACTTTCAAAGTCTTGGCAATAAGCACAACGAGTTGGATACCATTGCAGCAATTGATAACCCTGATGTTTTAGTTATAAGTGAACACTGGTACACAGACGAGCTAATTAGTGTATGTAAGCCACTTTCCATGATCTTTTGCTCTGCCTTCAGTAGAAAAGAGAAATGTGGTGGTGGGGTAGCTATCTTTGCAGCCAGTGGTAGTAATTATAGAGTAATAGATGTAAGTGCTTTCAGCACTGAGGGTGTAATAGAACTAGCAGCAATTAATTATAAGTGGGGGAAAGAGAACTTAATTATTATAGGCATATACAGACCTCCATCTGGTAGCCTAGATAGTTTCTTTGATGTTCTTAATGACCTGCTTGTTGTCATTGACAGTAAACACTGCAATAAAAATGGCTGGGTTAATATAATACTAACTGGAGATATATACATTGACTTGCTGTCCAATGACTCTGTATCTAAAAAAACTAATGCTAATACCAGCTCAATTTAACTTAACATTTCTGATAAATGAGCCCACTAGAGAGGTCAATAGTGTAAAATCATGCATTGACAACATTATAACTAACATGTCCCACTTTACATGCAGTGCATCAGTTCTGAAGCTTGCCATTTCTGACCACCATGCAGTACAGGTATTGATAGAAGCTGAAAATCTTCATGTCAATAGAAAAGAGAAACAATATGTGACAAAAAGAATCACCAATGACGACAATGTTAAAGATCCCAACAGTTTGCTGAAAAGCTTACAATGGGGTGAAAAAAACAACATTACTTTCAGTGATTTTTCATCAGATTTTTATTATTGCTTCAATGTCTCATGTCCAGAAATGACCTTTACAGTAAATGACTGCAAAAAGATATAAAAAAATAACTGGATAAATCATGAAGTAAAAACAGCAAGAGAGAAACTTAGACTTTTCCAATATACAATGATAAATAATAACAATAATAATAGACTAAAGGTAGAATTTAAGAACTACCAGGATTACTATAAAGATCTTCTGCTAAAAACTAAAAGTAAATATGTAGCCACAATGTT
Organism: Schistocerca americana; assembly: GCF_021461395.2. Taxonomy (NCBI): domain Eukaryota; kingdom Metazoa; phylum Arthropoda; class Insecta; order Orthoptera; family Acrididae; genus Schistocerca; species Schistocerca americana. The sequence goes on along the minus strand of NC_060125.1, from coordinate 393,467,721 downwards.
AAGGAACTCTACTAACACAGGTTTAGCTGTTTGGAAAGTAATAAATAGCTTTAGGGATTGTAAGGACAGATCAACAAGTGATTTTACTATAAACCATAAAGGGCATATCATGAAATGTCAATGTCAGATTGCAAATGTTTTTAATGAGTACTTTTCTTCTGTTGGAAAATCTGTCAATGAGCATTTTAAGAATCTTCAGCATAGATATAGGGGCATTCCAATCAAACAAAGCATATACTTGGCCCCAACCAATAACAAGGAAGTCAAAAACATAGTAATGTCATTAAAAAATACAAAATCTGCAGGCTATGATGAATTGTCTATCAGTACACTGAAAAGATGCATAGACAACATATCTGATGCCATGGCCACACCAGTAAATGATGTAATTGCATCGGGTTGTTTCCCAGATAATCTAAAGACAGCACAAGTAACCACGATTTACAAGAAAGGTGATAAATCTAAAATTGAAAACTACCGCCCCATCTCAATCTTACCTGCATTTTCTAAGGTAGTTGAGAAAGTTATTTATACTAGACTAATGACATTCCTGAGTCAACACAATTTAATATTTGAAAATCAGAATGGCTTTATGAAAAACAAGTCAACATCAATAGCAGCAGCACAATTAATAGACAAAATAATAATGGCCATAGAGAACAAGGAGTATGTAACTAGAGTGTTCCTTGATCTAGAAAAAGCTTTTGATTGTGTCAACATCACCATATTACTTGACAAGCTGTGGAACCTGGGTATCAGAGGAACTGGCTATGAGCTAATAAAATCATATATGAGCAATAGAAAACAATTTATCTTGCTTAAAACAAACAGTGGGTCTTACAAATCTAAAATTACTGATATCAAATATGGAGTGCCTCAAGGTTCTGTCTTGGGACCCCTTCTTTTCTTGATTTATGTTAATGATATACAGTATTGTTCTCCTAACTGCACAAAAATATTGTATGCAGGTAACACATCAATAGTGTGTAAACACAAAGACTATGAGAGTCTGGAGGTAGTGTGCAACAGTGTAACTAATGAAATAGTCAAGTATTTTAATGAAAGCCATCTAAATGTAAGTGCTTCAAAGACTGCAATGATGGAATATAACACAAGGAAACAAATAGAATTTGACATGAAATTATCCATAGGAAATGACATTGTAAAAAAGGAAAAATGGACAAAGTTCTTGGGAATTACAATCCAGGACAGCCTGAAATGGGACATGCATATTGATTCCTTAGCATGTAAGCTGTTGAAGAATGTGTTTGCTATAAATATGACTAGCAAATATTGTAAGGACATGTGTGTACTAAAAACTGCTTATCACACCCTATTCTCATCAAACGTAAACTATGCTGTAGAAATATGGGGTGCAACAACTCAAGCCAACCTAAGTACATTATTAATACTACAGAAAAAAGTTATCAGAATTACTTGTGGTGCCAAACCTCGAGAATCATGTCAGAATCTGTTTCCAAAATTAGGTGTGCTTACCATTATAGGTGTATACATATTGAAAGTTATATTGCTTGTGAAAAGAATAAATCCAAATTTCAACTGTGACTTGCACCAGTACGATACAAGGCAAAAGTTCAGATACCATAAAAATAGCCACAGAACAGCTTTATAAGAAAAAACTGCACTTCATGCTGGGCTGAAGCAAGCCAATGCCCTACCAAAAAGTCTCACAACCCTTCCTACTAACAAATTAAAAGATCAGCTAAAAAGAATTCTAATTGAAAACCTTTTTATTCCCGAGACGAGTATTATATCTGTATGAAAAGTGCTTCATAAGTATGTGAAGCTCATAGTTTTAAGTAACCTACAACTAATATAATGTTGATAAAAACAATATTTGTAATATTGTGATTGTATACTACCAAATGTAAAATCCAACAAAATGTAAAATGTTGTGTTGGCGGAAGTGCCAACACCGTGTTACTAGAGGAGGCCAAAATGCACCCGTTGTAACTCACGCAGGCTGGCGTGAGGAGGGAAGAACTATACTGACGTGAGGTCTGGAACATGACAAGGAATTAGAATTCAGAAGGCGGCCTAATTAGCTTGATACTTAACTTTAATCCATTAATGATGAACATTGCTCTTGATGGTACAATTCACAATATTGTCTGCTCAGAATTAATTCTAATTACAGAATATGGCACCTTGCTAGGTCATAGCAAATGACGTAGCTGAAGGCTATGCTAAACTATCGTCTCTGCAAATGAGAGCGTAGGTAGGCAGTGAACCACCGCTAGCAAAGTCGGCTGTACAACTGGGTGAGCGCTAGGGAGTCTCTCTAGACTAGACCTGCCGTATGGCGACGCTCGGTCTGCAATCACTGATAGTGACGACACATGGGTCCGACGTATACTAATGGACCGCGGCTGATTTAAAGGCTACCACCTAGCAAGGGTGGTGTCTGGTGGTGACACCACATAAAATTTATTAATACAAACAAATCTTTAGTTTGTAATTTATAAACTGACTTATTCAGAAGAATAATCTGTATGATGTCCTGAAACTGTATTATTTCTAGGGATTGTATTTGATTATTCGATGTTGAATAAACATTATTATTATTATTATTATTATTATTATTATTATTATTAAACACTCAAGTTTAGGCTTTAATTACAAGCGAAATAGCGAACCAACATGCTTATTGCAGAATTTGTTGTACCAATACATTCTTTGTTTGATTCTGTGTTAAGCCACAAAACAATTTGTTTTTAATGTTCAATAACTATTTTTTATGATCATAGTAATAACTGACCATGTTTTTGGCAACTTTGTTAAGAACTGCTCATTTTAAAACTCTTGAAACATGTTAGTTCAATGATAATGAAATTTTAATAGTTAGAGGCACATATACTGGTAGTGTAAATCTCAACTCACTTTTAAATGACTAAAAAAAGATTTTATAATTTTTCTAAAGCAACTTTCTCTCCATGCAGTATAAAAGTATAACAGAAAGCATAGGTTTGTTTCAAATCTCTCTTCTGTAGTAAACTGAAACTATAAGCACTGAGATTGCACAGTGTGATACAATTTTATAAAGAGTAATACTTAAGAAGGGTTGTGTGAATGTTCGACCATGCTGATGTAGGTTCATGCTTTCTGTGCCACATATGCCGAACCAAAATGCTGAGTGTCTACGGGTTCAAAAATATCTGTGACAAAGTTAAGTTATAGTCAGCCCAATTTTTCTTGAGGCATAAGCTGCATGTCATGTGGAGAGGGAAGTGGTTAAGTACTTTTGGAGCCACTGCCTGTGGAATGTTGTGGTGAGTGGGTGGGGGTGAAGATCTCTCTCAGTGCTGACAACATTTGCACCTGGTCCATGGATTATGATACTGGAGATACAGTGGTCATCCTCCAACCAATGATGAGGAATAGCTGAAGTAAAAGATCCCTGGACTCCATCACATATTTCCAAGTTTCCAGTTCCTGGGAAGAAGAACCTTCCTACCCCCCACCCCCAATATCACTGGCACTCATGGACTGAATGTTCTAATGTCATGCAGGGAACTTTGAGCTTTTGTTAGTAAGCCTTTTAATAACTGGAAGAAAGCTTTAAGAGAGCTTAGATCACAAGGTAGACAATAAATGTCATAAATTCATTGCCAAGCAGTAAGCAAATCATGTAAAGGTCCCAGAAGGCGAAGCACTTATGTTATGATGTACCTTTGACGAGGAAAAAAGGAAAATTGATGAGGAGATCAGAAAAAAATTTAAAAGTTATTGTGGAAACAATTATTATCTGATGAAGCCAGGGAACTGCCCTAAGAGGTGCCATGCTTCTAGAGAAATTGGAATAAAAGGATCCACACACAATGATGATACTTTTAGGATACTAGTTCTTGTTTGTGCTCAAATCTGGTGATGAAGGAAGAAGTTTCTTAAATTTATCTATGTAGAACATGTTGCAGATCAAGCACTGGCAACAACAATTATAACACATCTCTTATCTTATAACTTGTATACGGATAAACTGAATTGCTAATAATAATAATAATAATAATAATAATAATAATAATAATAATAAAGATTTTATTGTCTTTAGGCCATTACAGAAATTGACAAAGTCAAATGAAGATACAATTTATAATACAGTGTGATAAGGTATTGACTACTGAAATATTTTAGCTTATATTACAATAAATGTACAGTGGGTCATCTGTTGGATTACTGAATTTTACCATTGAAGAATTCATTGATATCACAGAATGGTTGGGCAATAAACTATTCATGCAGTCTTTCTTTGAATGTATGTTCAGGAAGATCCCGTATAGCATGTGGCAGCTTATTAAATAGTTCGTGCCCTGTGACATCATAGCTATTTATCGATTTTGATAATCTGTGGTAAGGTGTGTATATGTGTTTGATGCTTCTTGTGTTGTAACAATGTACATTTTCTCTACATTTCACATCTTGTAGGTTCTTCTTCGTAAAGATTAAGACATTGTATATATAGAGGTTTATTACTGTCATAATTTTTTGTTTAGCAAATAAGGGTTTGCAGTGAGCCTTATGTGAAGAATTTGTAATTATCCTAATGGCTTTCTTCTGCAATAATAGGATGTCATGTATATGACTACAGTTACCCCACAAGATAATGCCATAGGATATTATACTTTGGAAAAATGCAAAATAAGATGATCTGATGTATGTTTCAGGTACATAATTTCTGAGTTGTCTTAATAAATAAATTACTCTAGATAGCTTACTACTAATATAGTTTACATGTTGGCCCCAGGATAACTTTTCATTTAAATAAACTCCCAGGAATTTAACAGAACTAGGGTCATCAGATAGTGGCTTGTCTCTTAGAGTGAAGATTATCTGCTGAGTTTTATTTTCATTTAGCAGGAAACCATTTGCTCTCAACCAATATGCTGTGTGAGTGAGTGTATTTTCAGCACAGGTTTTAAGATCATTAAGATTGTTACTGCTATGAAGAAAAGTCATATCATCTGCATACAATACAGTGGTGGATCTACTAAACGAGGGGAGGTCATTGATCATTATCAGAAACAGGAAGGGGACCAGTACAGATCCCTGAGGCACACCTACTTTAAAATTTTCTATGTTTGAAATTTCCTTACCAACACAAACTACCTGTTTACAGTTGTTGAGATAAGCTTTTAATAGTCTGAGACTGTTTCCTTTGATGCCGTAGAATTCTAGTTTCTCTAGTAGTGGCGTGTGCTCAACACAGTCGAAGGCCTTGTTTAGGTCACAGAATGAGACCTGAGCAAAGCCTTTGTTCTCAAAAACTTTGAGGATGTAGCTGACTACCATGTTGATTGCATCAATGGTCGACAGATTCTTCCTAAACCCGTATAGTGTAGCATTAATTATTCCTAGATTCTCAAATTGAGATGATAATTGTTGGTACATGATGCATTCTATTTCCTTGGAGAATGCGGGTACTATTGACATAGGCCTGTAACTAGATGGAGACTTCTTATCTCCCTTTTTGTATACTGGGACGATCCTAGACAGTTTTAACTCATCAGAAAAATATCCCTCAAGTAAGCACCTGTTTATGCAATGGGTTAAAGGGTACAGAATGCAATCACACACCTATTTTAGCAGGTTGCATGATATGCCATATATATCTAAGCTAACAGATAATTTCAGTTGTTTTATGACCACTTGTACAAACCTAGGCGAGACTTGCTTGTATTTAGTGACTGTCTACCCCAATTTTGGGAGAGTAGCTCTGATGGACTAATGTCTGGTTTGATAATTGCTTCCCCTATTTCTTTCACTGAATTAATAAAAAACTCATTGAGTGTTTGAGGTGGGATATTAATTTTGTCTTTTTTAGTAACTGTGGCAGCACTGTTAATTACTTTTCAAGCGGTTTTGATTTACTGGTGGAATTATGTATGCTGTTGGCATTTTAAGTTTTTTGTTGGCTTGCAGGATGGTTTTTTGGTATTCATTCCTCCATTTCACATAGGCTGATTTGGCACTGTCAGACTTCATACTATTGTATATGTTGTACAGTAACAAAACTTGTTTCTTTAGATCTGTCAGCTGTTTAATGTACCATATATTTTGTCCGTTTTGAGATCTGGATTTGTGGCTGCTGTCCATTATTTTGATTTTCTTTATGAGAATACCATGGTTAAATAGGGTCAAGAATGCATTAAAAAATCTATCAAATATTATTTTGGCTGGCAGGTCATTACTTGATGTGTAATGTCCATCGACACTACAATGGCCAAACCAGTCTCCGTCAGCAAGGGAATTACAAAATGTGTTAATTTTATCCTCAGTTACGGATCTGGTAATCACAACTGTTGAGACAGGTTTGTTTGCATTGCTCCTATTGAGGGGAATTTTACTTGCATAATTTAGGAAAACGGAGTCATGGTCAGAGAATGGGAACACTACAACTTCACATGTCTTTTCAGTGGTCTTGAAGTTTACAAAGATGTTATCTACACATGCTTTGTTTCTTGTGGGTCTGTTATTGACATGATGTAAATTGTATTGTCTTAGTAAGTTTTCCAGATCTGCAACACTACCCTTACATTTAGTAACATCAAAATCAGCATTCAAATCACCTCCTATTGCAATATCATAGTGTAGCCATTTAATATTACTGATACTATTCTGGTGGAGGCGCCGGGTATTGGAACTTGTGATAGCGCACATTATCGACGACACAGTGGTTCCCATCAGGCCACAACAGAGCTGTCTTTTACGTGGCAAGAAACCCGAGTACAAGCCATATTCAACAGATTGCACTCTATCGGAGACAGAAGAAGAAGAGGACATTACGGTGACAGCAACTGTGTGCCAACACATGAGACGTCCTTCTGGATTCTCTGGTGACGATGGCCATGATCCAAACAAGTGGATGAACGTATATGAGCGTAAAGCCAAATTTAACAAATGGGATGACACCGTGTGTTTGGCTAATGTATTTTTCTACTTGGAGGGTACTGCCAAGCAATGGTATCAGAACAACAAGGAGAAGTTAACAAGCTGGGAAGTATTCTAGGCAGAACTGCACAAGTATTTCGGCGACACACAGTGACAAAAGTGCAAGGCTGAAATTAAATAAAAGTGCAGGGTACAGCGTCCAGGAGAAACTACAGCATCCTACATTCAAGACATCTTGGAGCTATGTAAAATAGTGGATCCTAGAATGGAGGAGGAAGATAAGGTTGCACATCTCATGAAGGGCATTGCTGCGGACGTGTATCAAGCTCTACTCCCAAAGGAGGTTTCGACAGCAGACGATTTCATAGATTGGTGCCAGTAATCGAGACAATGCATCAAAAAATAATTACACACAAGATGTTTTGAACGGTTTCCAAACGTCACATCGACATCTGTGACGGAGGAAGGAACTGATTTCACAAGTGTTCTTCGTCAGATAGTGAGAGAGGAAGTTCAAAAGACACTTGGATTTCACAGCGAGCAAAAAACCGAGACGCTTCAAGACGTCATAAGGGAGGAAGTGGAACAGACATTTAACCCCATTTCTCGTCCTTCATTTCCCTTTAAAACAGCGAAAAAGTCGAAACACAAGCAAAGTTACGTTCCTACAATGCCGCATGAGGAACCTGTTTGGGCACCAAGGAAGACTGACACCTGGAGGACACAGGATAACCAACCAGTATGTTTCCACAGCAGACGACTGGGACATGTGATGCGCTATTGTCGAGAAAGGCGGCGGATATTTTATGACGCCTGCACCAGAAGACAGCAGATTGATCTTAGCCGATGCCAGCTCCGGGACGACGGAGATGAACAAGAAGATGTGGGTGCAGAACGACGTAGGTCATCATTGCCGCAAGCTAGTTGCTGGAGAGGACACTCCCCAACATGCCAATCAAGGTGTCCATCACCATTTAGAAGTTCCAGCCAATTTCCTAGCCACCTCAACTTGCAAAATTAAAGGGTGCGGGGTTGCGACCTTCCTTGGAGGTGAGACCGCCGAAGAGAAAAATCCTCCGCCGTCGATCACTACAAAAATGATAGGAAACTACATCGATATCCTCATGGATGGCCAACCAGTCAAAGCTCTTGTGGACTCTGGAGCATCATATTCAGTCATTTCGGAGAAGTACCGTCGCCAGTTGCAGAAAACCGTATTCATCAACAACGAAACATCCCTGCTGAAGGTAGCTAATGGGAAACATGTAAAACCTACAGAAAGATGTGTCATTCGTGTGGTTATAAGTGGCCATACACAGCCCTTAGAATTCATCCTCTTACAAGAGTGTAGTCATGACATCATTCTCGGATGGGACTTTTTGAAAGCTTCTCAGGCAATTATAGATTGTGGTCGCTCGAAGGTTATGTTAGTCAAGATGAGATACTGTGGACAGGAAGATGGGCAACCGAGTGTGTGGAGATTACGGTGTGCTGGATGAAGTGATCGTTTCTGCAGTCAGTGCTAGAAAGGTAACTGCCATGTGTCATACCATGCATCAACCCATGGATCTTGTAGTGGAATGTAAGAGAAGCATACCACTGAAGAATAACTTGGTCATCCCAGCCTCTGTCGTCTTGTTTAAGAATGGATTCAGTGAACTGTGGATAGATAGCTGTCGCCGAGAACCGCTGATCCTTCCAAGACGCATGTGCATAGCAAATGCTGAGCCGTTAATTGCCAAACAGCTGAGCATCATAGAAACCTCCCATGCCAAGTCTGTGGGTGAAATTGGTGCTACCACTACGAGACAAGATCTTCTACAGGGTGTATACGGGAGGGGGAGGGGGGAGGGGGGGGGGGGGACCAGATTTTTCCCAGTTAAAAGTACACTTTCTCCTGGGTGAAAATAGACATTTTCCCTGTTTAAGTGACAGTAAACTTCCCTCAGAATTGTAAAACTCATCAGTCTTTGAATGATTTAGATTTTACAGACTGGCGTAGAACTTCCGGGCACTTTAGAAAACGAACACATACCACATGAGCATTTTGGGACAAGCTGCTATGTGCAGCAACTTGTACGCTGCCTATTTTCATATTAGGAAAGTACATATTCGAGTTCCGCCAATCACAGCACTTTATTGAAACTAAGATTGCGATGATTTTAAGCCAGTCATAGCTCATATCACGTGATCTCACCAGCCGATGACAGCAGATCTTCAGAGGACAGGGCATGTGATGTAGTCAGCCGATAGCAACATCACTGTTATGAAGCGTTAAAACACAAATAGGAAACATTAATGGTTTAAATTAATGTACACAGTACAGCTACAAGAAAAGCTAAGCTTTCATGCATAGTATTTGTCTTCTTTGTGTGTGTTACACTTTAAGATACTTCATGCAAATGTGCCAGTGAAATTTTAAATGATGACGTAAATGACTGATCTCCAAAGTGTTGAGCTTGAAACGAGAGCCAAAAACTCTGTAATTTAAGAAATTCAAAGGAAATTCTTGTACATAAAATAATTCACCTTGCATAAAATTAAATTTACTTTTGAAAGTAACGCTTTTCAAACCACACTCAGCAATATTTTCCTGCGACCTGTTAGAATTCGTTTCACCAATTATCAGACAACACCAGAAAACAGATGTCACTGCCAACGTGCAACTACAATGACATAGAAAGCCCATATGTTCATATGTATATAGCATTTACAGATCTTGCATAGCATTAATAGCTCTTACATTACGTCATAAATGAAACAGGACATCACATGACACTCCAAAAACATTGGAATTTCGTAAATAGTATTAAAATACATAATCCGGCATAAAGTATGTCCAGATTCAACCTGATATAAAGTTTTTGGGATGCAAATTTTCTTGGATTACCGATACTATATGTGAAATGTGATTTATTCATCTCATCACGCACAATTTTCAAATCATTTTATTTGATGCACAGGAGATATGTCAAGGTTTACAAAAAAAAAAATTCTCTCTTTTTTAAGAGAAATACTAAAGTTTACATTATATTTTACATTTCTAAGTTACAGCTATACATGTACATTAAGTAATACATATAATACACTCCCTGTGTTCAGACTGTGAAGCTTTCCTCAATGAATTCATCGACAGAAAAATAACACTTTTCCACCAGAAGAGTAAAGAGCAATATTTTCCGTGAACCAAGCTCCATCTTAAATATATTACAGCCTTTTATTTTGTTGAAAATTTTTAACCCCATATACTCTGGAATTTGGGCATAAAGTTTTAAATGATGTGTTGGAAGTTTGAAGTTATCTCTGTGACGAGTGCTGTAGTTGCGGTCAAAACAGAAAGTGTCTAGTGTATGTTGATTTTTATATAGGAATACCACTGCCTCATATATGTAAAGTGAGGGGATAGATAGTATTTTTACATTTTTTAACACTGGTCGACAGGATTCCCATTTTTTTGCGAGACACGTTTCTAATTACTTTCTTTTGTAATACTAGGAGCCTAGTGACATTTGCTGAATTTCCCCATAAGATTATGCCATAACGAATAACTGACTCAAAGTAGCAGTGATAAACTATCTTTCTGGTATCCATGTTTGTGACACCTGACAAAATACACATTGCAAATGCTAAGTTGTTCAGTTTATTTTCTAAGTAATCTATGTGTACCTTCCAATTTAAATTTTTGTCAAGTTTTAGGCCTAAAAACTTCACACGATTTGCTTCTGTGATATCCTGATCATTGCAAGTTATCTTTATTTCAGTCCTTTGTACTGATTTAGCTTCAAATTGCATCATTTCAGTTTTAGATAGAGTGAAGATTCGAGTTCTTCTAAAGTATTTTTGACTTTTTCTGGAATACTTTCAGATACCTCATTTTCAATTATAGCTGATGTATCATCATCAAATAGGACTGTAAAAAATAAACAGATAGGGACCTAATATCGAACCTTGTGGGACTCCTCGGGGAACTGTTTTCCAGTCTGAGGAATAATTGGTTCCATCTGAAGTTAAAACTACTCTCTGTGTCCTACCTGACAGGTATGAGCTAAACCGTTTTAAAGCAGTGTCCCCTATTCCATACATCTGTAATTTGTGGAGGAATAATGCATGGCTCACTGAATCGAAAGCTTTAGTTAGATCACAGAATATTCCTGTGACCTTTCTACCATTACCTAACCTGGAGCATATTTTTTGGATAAACTCATTTATAGCATTCACAGTGCTTTTACCCTGTTGGAATCTGAACTGGTTTTTAAAAATTATATCATTTACAGTAAGAAATTTATCAATTTGTTTTGCTGCAATCTTTTCAAACACTTTAGAGAAGACCGGCAAAAGAGAGAGAGGGCGGTACTTCCCCATATCTTCTGTCAATCCTGTTTTGAATAGAGGTTTGATCTCAGCATATTTCAATACATTTGGAAAGCATCCCTGTTCAAAAGACTGATTTATAGTAATTGACAGTGACTGAGAAATAATATCATACACACACATGATTACATATGATGTTATTTCATCCCACCCATGTGAGGTTTTGTTTTTTAGAGACAATACTTCCCTTTCCATATCCCTTTGGGTGATTTTTTCAAATTGTTTAAAAGATGTGTTCTGGCCGTTTTCCAAATGTGTGATGCCTTGATAGAATGTCATATCCACATCTTATCTTACTACATTTAGGAAGAATTCATTGAAACAACTTGACATCTGAACAGCGTTTACTATAATTTCATTTTCACGTCTAATTTTCCAAATCTCATGAATTTTTACTTTGGCTCCTAATTCAGACTGAGCAGCTGACCACACTGCTTTTGGCTTATTTCTGTGTTCTCGTATGAATTTATTATTTGCCATTTTTTTAGCTCCCACTACAACTTTCCTAAATACAGCTTTATATTGTTTGACATAAGTAACAAAATCCGGATTTCTGTTTGATTTTAACTCATTGTGGAGCTCTCTCTTTCTGGCACTAGAAATTTTTATTCCTGTTGTAATCCATTTGAGTTTACCATTTACTTTCTTTTGCTTATATCTACAAGGAAATGATTCATTAAATATCTCTAAGAAACAATTTAAGAATTTGTCATAGTTTATCGAGCTTAAACTATTGTGGTCTACAGGCCAGCTTATTATACTTAATTTACTGCAGAATAAATCCATTTTACTTTTACTGAGATCCCTTTTTATATACACTTCTGGAGTCTTTAGGTTATTTGCTTTTGGGATCTCAATAAACAGAGCCGACTGATCTGAAATACCCAAGTCTAAGCAGTATTTGTGCTTACTTCCACAATCAAATTTGTAGTTGGTAATAATATTATCAATGCAGGTCACTGATCCGCTGTTTTCCCTAGTGCCTTCAGGAAAGTTTAGCTTGAAACCAGATTCCTGAATTAAGTCACGAAATTTTGTGGAATCATTGCTTTCAACTAAGACATGTAAGTTGAAGTCTGCTGCTATAACAACTGTTTTCTTACTTTCTTTCTGGAGTTTTTCTAGGAGGCATTCAAATTTGGCTAAGAACACTTTTGTTACTGCACGTCCAGAATTCTGTAGCTTGCTGTAACCAGTGTGTTCAGATCACTTAGTTCTACAGAGCAACATTCAAACACGCTCTCTTCGTCTAAATAATTAAAACTGTCTCTTACTGTATAACTTACAAAAGAATTGACAAGAATGCAGGAGCCTGCATGAGATTTGGTTATTCTACAGAAGCTAGCAGCAACCTTAAAATTATTAATACTATTTAATACTTTTATACAATCTTCTGTTAACCAGCGTTCGTTTAGGCAGATTATTTTAATATTTACAGATTCTGAAAGCAGAATTTTTAGGTTGTCGATTTTTTAGTATTTACGATTTGGTAGTTCTGCCCCTAAGCCATTATATTCCAGTGCATCAATAGATCATTTTTGTTTTTGGTTATTTCACGTGCATCCTTTACTGGGTACCTAAACTTTTTATTTTCAGTCTGAGTTTTTTCTTTGTCACCCCTATCAGAATGAATTATCTCATGTTTGGTTCTTTATTATGGCATAATGCCATACATGCCGGAAGATGAAAAAGTGCATTTGAAATTTAGCAAATAGTTGAAACTAGCCAATGGTGTGGAATGAAACACTTTGTTTCAAATAAATTTACTGCCTCTGCGAAAAATAATAATAAAATGCAAATTTCTTTAGCAGATCGACAAAAATAACTTCATTGTTCTGCAAGGCGATTAATGCTTGACTACCGAAAATGTGGAAATAAAATAAAATCAGAAAACTGAAACTAATAACATATTTTAGCCTTCCGTAAATATGTGAATTATTTTAATTCACTTGATAGCTCCCGGCCACAGAATTATATTTTGTTTTCATTTAACATGAGAGCTGTAAATAAAGAGTAAACAGCAAAATCACTGAAAGTGGAGACTATTCCCCCTCCCCACTACAACTAAGACTGCTCTGCACAGTGCAAATCTAGCAGTTTGGGTGTACCAGAAAAATGTTTCCACGTAGCATCTGACTGCTTGTTGGTACTGCTGATACAGCTAACACTCATAAAAGTCACACTTCAAGGGGGCAGAAGAGGTAGAAAGTACTGCTCATACGCGAATCAACAGCGCATGCGCAAGAGCCCACTAGCAACTCTTCAAACGAACCTGATGTGAACAGTTGTGACGTCACGGTCATCGGAAGCAGTTTGTTGTTATGAAGAATTGCGTAGTCTTCGTCCTATAGCCTTTGACATGTTTCGCTGTTGTCCGACACTTGCGTGTGCACTGTGTTTCTTTGTTGTAAATGGCCCATTTCCTTTGCAACTTAAGTTTTATTTTAATTTTTTTGTCTCGTTTATTTTTATGGCAACATTATTGTTTTGCAGTGGTGGGATACAGTAAAAGACTTTGTCAGAGTATCAGCTCTTACCAGCTAAATTTCAAAAATTTAACTGAAAAATAAAACAATGAAAAATACCCAGAATTCTAAAAAATTCCCGGGTTTTTCCCGGTTTTCTTCCAGATGAAAAAATTCCCCAGGTTTTTCCCAGATTTCCCGGTTGTCCCGTGGCGTATACACCCTGTTCTAGCTCGACTATCACCAGATCTCACTAAGGAACAAGAGAAGCAGCTACTTACCATTCTTCAAGAGTTCTCTGAATGCTTCAATCCACTGGTGAAGAGCAAATTAGACAAATCGACGGTGAAGCACCGCATTAGGACTGGAGACCATCAACCAATAAGGCAGAGAGGATACCGTGTGCCAGCAACAAACGTCGAATAATTCACGACAAGGTACGGAAAATGATAAAGAATGACATCATTCAGCCTTTGCAGAGCCCATGGTCGTCACCAGTGGTTCTCGTCAGGAAGAAGGATGGCAGTTGGAACTTTTGTGTTGATTACAGGAAGCTTAATAAGTTAACTAAAAAGGACATTTACCTCCTTCCACTAGACTGTCTGAAGGGGGCTATGGGCATGTACTTGGGATACAGGCAAATCAAAGTAGATGAGGCTGATCATGAGAAAACTGCATTCATCACCCCTGAAGGCCTGTAAGAGTTTAAGTTAATGCCATTTATTTGGTTTGTGTAATGCACCAGCAACTTTTGAACGGATGGTGGATAATCTTCTAAGTCACCTGAAGTGGACGATGTGTCTTTGTTATTTAGAAGACATTATAGTGTTCTCAGAGATATCTGATGAACACTTAAAAAGACGGAGGGCTGCTCTTAAGTGTCTCCAACAAGGCAGATTGAAACTTAATCCAAGAAAGTGTATCTTTGGAGCAAAAGAAATCAAAATACTTGGTCACCTTGTGTCAAACGAAGGTGTGCAGCCAGACCCAGAAAAGGTGAGATCTATAATGGAATTTCCTATTCTTAAAAGTATTAGAGATGTAAGAACCTTCCTCAGATTATGTTCTTATTACCATTGTTTTAGCAAAGACTTTTGTATCAAAGCCAAGCCATTCCAAGAGTTGCTAAAAGCCGATGCTAAATTTATCTGGGGTGATGCTCAACAAGATTCTTTCGATGTGCTGCGAAATGCTCTGGCGACTGACCCTGTACTTGCTCTGTATGATGAGAGAACACCTACAGAACTACACACAGATGCCAGTGGGTACGGGATCGGTGCTGTTCTGGTGCAAACTTCGGATGGAAAAGAGAAAGTTATAGGCTATGCTTCTAGGACATTTACAAAAGCCGAGAGAAACTGCTCAGCTACAGAAAGAGAATGTCTTGCTGTGATCCGGGCCATGTGCAAATTTGACAGTATCTCTATGGAAGACCATTCACAGTTGTTACAGACCATCATTCACTTTGTTGGTTGACAAGTCTTAAGGGTCCAACAGGAAGACTCGGTAGGTGGGCATTACATCTTCAAGAGTATGACATTATCACAGTGTACAAAAGTGGAAGAAAACACCAAGATGCCGACTGTCTCTCAAGAAACCCTGTTCAAGACCATCAAGACTTTGATTAAGATAGCGAGGTATCTCGCTGCACTCCAGGATCTCTCTGTTGAGCAGAAGGAGGATGCCACGATATCTCAAATTATGCTCGCCTTAAATTGGTCAGAGGATGTGAAAGGACAATTTAAGGTAGTTAATGGATTACTGTGCAAGAAAAACTTTGATCCATTTGGAAAGAGGTGGCTAGGCCTACCAGTAATTCCTAAACACATGCGCTTCGATGTTCTACAGAAATTCCATGACACACCCGAGGCCAGACATTTAGGATTTATTAAGACATATGATAGGATCTGCAAGAGATTTATTTAGGAGTGTCCGTCACTATGTGTCACACTGTCGAGAGTGCCAGAAGAGAAAGGCAGTTCCTCAGAAACCACCTGGCTGACTCATAACAATTCCACTAGCTGAAACGCCTTTCCAGCATGTTGGGATTGACTTCCTCAAATGATTTCCAACGTCTGCTAGTAGCAATAGATGGATTATTGTTTGCACTGATTATGTGACATGCTATGCCATTACAAAAACCGTGAAAACAGCCGAAGCATCCGAGGTAGACAAATTCATCATGGAAGACATTGTATTAAGACATGGTGCCCCAAGGTTATTAATTATGGATCGAGGAAAAGTTTTTCAATCAAATATTTTGAAAGAGATAAACCGTTAGTGCAACATTACTTATCACATGACGACTGCCTACCATCCACAAACTAATGGGTTTACTGAATGCCTTAATAAGACCTTGGCCAACATGCTATCAATGATCGTCAATGTTGAACAGAGCAACTGGGATGAGGTGCTACCTTTCGTGACGTTTGCCTACAACACCGCCAAACAAGACACCATGGGATTTACGCCATTTTTCCTGGTGCATGGGCGTGAGGCGACTACAACGATGGACACTGTGTTTCCGTTACATATTGACGACGTGGACGACGACTACATTGGCCACGTGTTAACCAGAGCTGAGGAAGCTCAGCAGTTAGATTGACTCCGGGCGCTGCAGGCTCAAAAAAACAATCGTCGAAGGTATGACACGAGCCACCGCCCTGTTGTCTACTGGTGACCTCATCTGCTCATTCCTGCTCTGAAGGTTGGTCTCTCTGAGAAGCTCCTCAGACGCTACTTTGGACCTTATACGGTTGTAAAATAGTTGGCTGATGTTACTTATGAAGTTGAAGATTTTGACCCCGACACCAGACGGCGAAAGATCAGAGATATGGTCCACGTCCTTCGAATGAAGCCCTATAAGGATCCTGCAACCCAGGGTAAATTCG
The DNA here is from genome assembly GCF_021461395.2 of Schistocerca americana. Lineage (NCBI taxonomy): Eukaryota > Metazoa > Arthropoda > Insecta > Orthoptera > Acrididae > Schistocerca > Schistocerca americana. The sequence goes on along the minus strand of NC_060125.1, from coordinate 393,451,088 downwards.
AAGCCCCAGCGACAGGCAACAAGCGGAAAGATGATGAAGAGCGTAGCACAAAGGAAGTTCTGAGAAGATCACCACCAGGGCGAACATCAGTCATAAGGAGTAGGAGTACGCTGGACCGATGACTCGTTCTGGACTAGGAGGACATAACACTGAGACGCTGTTCTCTTAAGGAGGGAGCAATGTCACAGAAGAAGCCGAGTAGCACAGTCACTGCGGTGTAGTGGTTATGATACTAGACTGTTGCATGGAGGGTCATGAGTTCAAAACTCACCTGAACTGTAAAATTTTAATTTCTATATTCGGTACAAGTACATTCTAGAAGTATCCACAAAAGTCAAGAAACATTGTACTGGAATGTTCTGTAGCTGTATATATACTGTATGTGTTCTGGCCAGAGGCAGTTTGCTCTGCACTCTTGTATGTGCAAGTGCTGAATAAACCTTCGTTAAGTGAAGTTAGTGTTCATCATTCATCTAATTACACCATCTTCTACATGACAATATTCTATTCTTTTACTGAACTTTTAATTACAGAACTCAATGTTCATTTCAAACCACATGAAGAAACTATTGAAGCACCTTCAATCCAAGGAAACCTGCAACAACTCCAGGAGAAAAGAAAGCCTTATAAATACGGGACCCAGAAATATTTATTTCTGGGTGAAAATGCAAGAATAATATTTCTGCGAGAATGTGGGATGTGGCACAATCACTTGAAACCTGTAGAGCATAAGCCTGCCTTTGTAGTGGAAGGTATCAATTAGTGTGATGAACACTTTTTTACCCTTTTAGCCACACTGACAGTGTTCTCTGTGATTTGTGAAAGATGGTTATCCACTCTAAAGGGGCTAAAAACTTACTTTAGAAATAAAATAGGAGATGAAACACTAACTGGTCTTGCTCTAATCAGTGTTCATCAACATCTGGTGGTGCAGCTACGATCCAAAGAAATTATAAATAAGTTAGTAGTAACAGGTAAGATTAATACAATATTTTAATTTAAAAAGTCATTGTTGTTATTTATTAAATTAGTTTAACTTATGACCCAAAGTTACTGCTAAATGCCAAAGCACTGCAAAACAAAGACTAATATTGTAATACTATATTATATAAGAGACTGACAAATGAAAATAAGACGGATGCAGAAACAGAAGGTATACAGTTTATTACAAGTAATCGCCATAACTGTTTCATCCCACTGTGAGACAAGACAATTGAGCCTTCATGGAAAAATGTTTGCAGTTGCCTATGGAACTATGATTGTACCCAGGAAGTCACCTCTTCATCCAAGGCAAATAGACGGCCATGAATGTCTTCTTCAGGGCTCCAAAAATGTGGAATTTGTATCGAGAGAGATCGGGACTGTGTGGAGGATGTGTAAGAGCTTCCCAGTGAAACTTCTGTGGCTTAGTCTAAACAACCTTGACAATATGTGGGCAGGCATTATCTTACAAAAGAATGGTGCCATCTGTCAACATTCTAGAGAATTTGGAGTGTAAAGAGAACTTCAATTTTTTCAAAGTGTCCACATCAACACCAAGTCAAAATTCCCAGGAATGTTGATAGACAGCATCATTCTGTTGAACGATAATGCCCACCTACATGTTTCCAAGGCTGATTTCACTACATTGCAGAAGTTTCACAGCCCTCACACATCCTCTGTACAATCCCAGTCTCTCCCCATTGATTTCCATATTTTTGGAGCTCTGTAGAAAGACATTTGTGGCCCACGATTTGCTTCAGATGAAGAGGTGCACACTTGGGTACAATCATGGTTCCGTAGGCAACTGCAAACACTTTTCCATGAAGGCATTGACCTTCTTGTCTCACACTGGGGTAAATGTATTAACAGTTATGGTGATTACATTTCAAACAGTAAACAGTTTTCTTACTTTTTTCCACCTGTCTCATTTTCATTTGACTGCTTCTTGTACAATTAATTATATATTTAATAATACAGTATGTAATAGTTATACTGCCAATGGTGGTATAACCATAACATTAAGTACAGAGGGAATATTGTAACGTACTCATCTAGGTGTTTTTCGAGCTGTGGCTGGTAAAGCTCACAGATGGCAACCCCATCAACATTCTCGCCTTTGATGGGTCAGTATCTCATTCAAGGACACAATAAATGTACTTGTAGTACTTAACTTAGCCTCCATAACAAGATGGAGAGACAATAATACAAAGTGGGAAAGAAATACGAACAAGAGAAAATGATTTAATGCCACCTGGAAAGTTAGGGAACTGCTCTTAAGGAAGTTGAATTAGCTAAACATTTGAAACAAATTAAATAGAGTTTTTGGAAATTGCAGAAACAAAGAAGACATCATCTGGAACTAAATATGTAGATGACTATATAATGTACAGTGGAGTAAAACAGGAACAATAAGGAAGTAAAGGTGTTGTCATCTACACCAATAGAAAATAGGAAGTGAAAATAGTGGACTATGAATGTGTAAATGAACATACTGTACTAAACGGAATTAAAGGTCCAAGAGGAATCCTATGAATAATAGCAACGTATGACCCACAAAAAGGAAAAATTGACGAGTACACGGTCTTTTACAATCAATTAAAAATGATATGAACCAGATACAATAAAAATCAAATATTGCTCATGGAATATTTCAGTAACAGAACTAGAAATACCAATTACAAAAGTAGTAGCCATGTTTGGAGAAACTGTGTGTAGTGAAAACATCAAAATACTTCAAGATCCTGCTGCCTTCAATCATTTAAAAAATAGCAATAGTTTCTTTACAAAGAAAGAGATACACAAATTTATCTGGTGAGCAAGAGGATATACATTTGTTACAGGTTACACAATAATAAATGAGGAATTTCTTGGACAGGTTACAGATACAAGTTTACCGAGGAGCAAATACTGGATCAAATCACTTCTTATAGATGTCATAATTGACATCTCTGCAAAATGGAGAAAAGTGGTCGGAGCTGTTGGTGATGGCAGCCAAGTGTGTGTAAGGTGTACTTGCCTGTGTGAATGTTTTCTTTGCTGAGGAAGGTTCTGTCCGATAGCTACATGTGTAATAGTCTTTTCTTTGTGCCTGTCTGCAACTCAGAGTGTCATCTTTACTGTGACTAGATCTACCCTGTTTATAACATTGTTGTTATTCCAATCTGGAGTTTCTGTGGTTTGAGTAAAAAAGGAGTACATTTAGACTGTGACACTAGACTAAATGTAACTGTATGTGCAGGTGATGCAGCTCTGATTGCAGAGAACGAAGATGATCCTCGGATGTGTGTCTATAAGTTACAGCAAATAGCCACAGATTACAACCTAACATTGTCTGTAGATAAAATGAAAGTGATGACACTTCAGGGCATGCAACCAGTAAGATCTAAAATAGCCTTGCATAGTAAAATCTTGGAACAAGTTAGACATTTTAAGTATCTAGGATGCGACATCACTTATGAATGTAGCCATGATGTGCACCAAATATTCAGTAAATTTACTTCTGGAGTGTAGAAGGATCATTAAAAGTCTGCAGAACAAAGCCAGGAAAGAAACCCAGCTGAAGCTTTATAAAACCATAGCAGTACTAACCCTTACTTAAGAAAGTGAAACACGAGTGATGACAAGACACCAAGAAATAAGAATACGGGCTCAAAAAATGAGGTTTCTAAGAAAAGTGGAAAATGTACATGGGAAGATGGTAAAAGAAATGATGATGATAGGAAAGATTTGTGAATATATACAACCTAAATGAAAAAATAAAGGAAAGTACGGGAATATGGGAGGAACATGTAGACCATATGGGATGAGAAAGATTCCCAGTAAAGGCCGTAAATTACAAATGTACTTAAAGAAGAAATATCGGAAGAGTATGCAACATATGGAGTACTGTAAAAGGCAATTTGCCTAATACATGAAGTGAAGAAGAAGCAGATGAAGAAATAGAAAAAGAAGAAGAAGAAGAAGAAGAAGAAAAAGAAGAGGAGGAGGAGGAGGGGGAGGAGGAGGAGGAAGAAGAAGAATATATAATTATCTATACTTAAAAACAAAGATGATGTAACTTACCAAACGAAAGCGTTGATATGTTGATAGACACACTAACAAACACAAACATACACACACACACACACACAAACATACACACACACACACACACACACACAAACATACACACACACACACACACACACACACACACACACACACACAAAATTCAAGCTTTCGCAGCCTACGGTTGCTTCATCAGGAAAGAGGGAAGGAGAGGGAAAGACGAAAGGATGTGGGTTTTAAGGCAGATGGTAAGGAGTCATTCCAATCCCGGGAGCGGAAAGACTTACCTTAGGGGGGAAAGAAAGGACAGGTATACACTCGCGCACACACACACACACATATCCATCCGTACATATACAGACACCATTTTGTGTGTGTGTTTGTGTTTGTTAGTGTGTCCATCAACATACCAATGCTTTCGTTTGGTAAGTCACATCATCTTTGTTTTTAGATATTTTTTCCCATGTGGAATGTTTCCCTCTATTATGTTCATATCATTAATTATCTATACTTTTAGTTTTGTTACTTTTGTGGTGAATAAGTACCTTAATACCTACATTACATATCTTTCATTTAAAGGTGCTTTAATTAATTAGTGTTTGCCAGCAGCTTTACTTGGATTAGTGTTTGCCGGCAGCTTTACTTGGATTTTAAAGTACTTATGGAATTTTTAATTTCCAACAGAATGATTTTATTGGGGTTAACAGCAAAGCCTTTCTATGGCATGAATGAAGTTAGGGGCAAGTCTAGTTTTCCTTTCTAAAGGGCAGTGTTGGACCTCCCCTCCCCTAACCCTTTTAAAAGCTGTAGATATATCAGTTCCAGCAGTATCCTTTTATTATTGTAGCAAACAGAGATGTTTCCCGAAGATGACAGAATGATCATGTTAATTACTACACAGAACACAGTTACAGGTTGTGTGTAACAGATTTGTGTGACCAAATACATCTTCTTAAATCACTCAGTGAATGTTCTATGAAATGTCTCCTTCTGTGGTTATGGTGGAATTTTTCATATCCAGTTAAAGGTGATATGGGCAATGCCTGTGTTTTAGCTGTCCTATGATTATGTACCATATTACCAAATCTGGATGATTGATAATCTGCCACTTGGACTGTGAAAGCCTCAGTTTCTTTACATTGGAGGTATGAATGAAACAACGCCTTCAGTCACAACTTTTTCATATTTTATTTACTATATGATGCATTTTGGACCCTGTGGGCCCATCGTCAGTAGTAATTTATCTTAATATATGTTTTATTTCTTTTCCTGAATGAGGTGAAATGCACATTCCTGTCACGAAAAGGTTTAATGTTAGGTTATGAATTTCGTTAGTTGAATGTCGAAAATGTGTGCAAAATAGTGGAAAATGAACAGTGTAAACATAAAATTCACAATATTACATGAGGACAACAAAAGCATAAACTTCCTGGATCTTAAAATCACCAACCACCAACAAAAACACAAGTTCAGCATACACAGAAAATGCACATACACAGACATAACACTGGACAACTCATCATGCCATCCCTCCATACAGAAACATGCTGCATTTACGTCCATGCTACACAGAGTACACTCCCTCGATTTAGAAGAAAACACTGTCAAGAATGAGATAGATTCAATAAAGAGCATTGCCATAAGCAATGGCTACACAACCAAAACAATTGACAATTTAAGCAGACAAATACAGAAAAGCAAGACAACGAATGGGCACACTGTGAAAGAAGAGAAAATATTTGCCAGTATCCCATACCTGGGGCCCATATCACAAAAAACTGCCAAACTTTTCAGAAAAACAAATGTAACAGTTGCATTCTCAACCAATAATAAGTTAGGAAACTTACTCATCCATAACGTAAAATCAAATACACAAACATACAACAACAGCGGAGTGTACAATGTACCATGCCCCAGTTGTCCTGCCTACTACGCAGGGAAAACAGGCAGAAACTTCAACACCCATTTTCAAGAACATGTAATGCTTTCAGGCTCAAGAATTTCGAAAAATCGGTCATTGCACAACATATATTGGAAATGAAACATGTTATCAACAGTCTAGAAAACAATTTGGTAATACTACATAACGAAGCCAATGGTAAGACCCTAAGTCTGTTAGAACAACTGCAGATATACCTCCACAAAATCAAAAAACCAGAATGTATGTTAAATGAACAAACAGATTTTGCAAGCCATAGTTATTTCAGTAATTTAAAAGACCTATTCCTAAGTTATTTCTTGCATATGTCAATTGTTTAATAGTTATATCTTTAGCACTATGAATAAAGTCATATACAAAATACAAAAACATCTGAGAAGTGTTTATAAACATGTGTGTCCAAATGTACATCCTGAATGAAGTGACATGTACTAAAATGCCGGAGAAAAGAATTGTTTGCCAGTACTAAAACATCAAAAATGCTTTCCTTGGATGATGTGGTAAGTTTACACTATTCATTTTCCACTATTTTGCACATATTTTCCGCATTCGACTTACAAAATTCATAACCTAACATTAAACCTTTTCGTGACAGGAATGTGCATTTCACCCCAATCAGGAGGAGAAATAAAACATATATTAAGACAAATTACACCTGACACAGGACCTGCAGGGTCCGAACTGCATTGTGTAGTTAATGAAACATGAAAGGTGTTATTTAATTCATACCTACAATGTTTTGAATACAGTCACGTTTTAAGCTACAAAATATGGATAAAATTAAACTCGGTTTCTTTCACCTCATTCCCTTGTTTCTCCAGTATAAAGCCACATATCTGAATGCAATAAAATGAAATACAGTTCCATTACATGATAGAATAATATCTGTTTCAAAAACTCATGAACTCATTAACTCTAGCATACCAGTCAGATGCTGGTGTTCTATATCCTTCAATTGCATTTGTTGTACAAGTGAAGAAAAAAAGAAAAACAGTAACAGAACTCTCAAAATGGAATTCTGTCACTTAATTTATCATTAATTATCTTTAAACTGGTACATGCTATTTGTGCATGAAGGAGATAAAAATGGATGTAATAAAATTAACAGAAAGCTAAGTTGCAACAGTTTGTTTACTACTACATATTTAATATTTACATGACACTACATGGGTTTATGATCAACACACTATTTAATATATACAGGGAAAGCATGGTTATCACAAATCTCAGGAAGTCCTTCACCAATTTGCTTCATATTTTGGCAGAGCAAAGGGGCCAAGAAATTTAGGATGCTGTTGTGTTCACTATATTTAAGAGCCATTTTTAAAATAAGAACCAATTTGTAATGGAGTAAAAGAAACTAGTAGCCATGAACATTTGAACATTTGTCCTGTCATGGCAGCAGCTTTTGGGTCCCAGCATTAGAGAACTCTGCCACCTGACCATTTAACCAGTTAGCAACAGTTTCTTTCAACATGTCATCATTTTCCAAGCACTTTCACCAAGAAATCCCTTCAGTTTGGAAACTGGTGGAAGTCTGATGGTGCTAAGTCATAGCTGTACAGTGAATGATCCAGTAATTCCCAATGAAACTTGTCCTGTCGTGTCTTTGTTCTTGCCATAACGTGAGGCCAAGCATTGTTGTGAAGCAGATCGACACTGCTGAAGAGCAGCCCCCGCTGGCAAATTTGAATAGCATGCCTAAGCTTTAATAATGTTTCACAGTGCCTCTCAGCATTTATTGTCATTCCTCTTGGCAAAAAGTCTAACAGAAGAATACCTTTTCAGTCCCAAAAAACTGTGGCCATGAGTTTCCTTATCATGAACATTTGTTCTTTCTTCATTAAACAGTAACTGAACAGGAATTGAAAAGTGATAGTGGTCTCTACAATCTACAAGCCCACAGCTCTTGTTATCAGTCAATAGGCCAAGGAGTATTTCCTGAAAGATTGAAATGTACACTCAGTCATAAAAGTGGAGATAAGCAATGAACTTCCAATTACACACTCATGACTCTCCTACAATGTTCAGAGAATTGTCTGAAAAGCTAGTTTACAAAATAATATTGGAACACCTTTCTGTCAACAACCTTTCCACAACACTCAGTTTGGCTCCCATAAAAACTTCTCCACAGAGGAACCTTCAGGGATGTGGAATACAAGTGATAACTGTATTGTGAAAAAGAGCCAGTGTATGTATTAATAAAAGATAACAGCAGTGAAATCTCGTAGCTGTGTTAGAACAATCCTTATGATTAAAGGAGCCATGAGTGGGCTTCCAATCTATATATTCTAAACAGTTTTCAGATAAGTCATTTAGTATCGTTCTGTAGAGTGTTTTGTCACATCCACCACTTACGAATCTGTCGATATCTCAATTGTTTGTTGGATAATTAAAATCTCCTCCAATGATGGCTGTATGATTGGGCGACATATGTACTAGCAAACTGAAGTTTCCTCTAAGGTTTCTGGTTACATCTAGGAGTCAGTCTGAATGTTGGTATAAACATCCAATTATAAGTATGCGCACACTATTGATATGATTCCCTTCCATATAATCTCACAAGCAGCTGAATTTCTCTCTGAGGAGATATGATGAATCTCACATGTATTGTGGCAAATTTACTATTTCCATCCTTTTGACTTACACTTAGATTTACCTTTTAAGCATCACTGCTATCAATTTCTGATTTTAATCAGCTTTCCGTACCTAGTATTATGCAAGTTCCCTGCACTCTGTTCCCTCAGTGGTGGCCAGAAAAGCCTCTTCAACATATTTAATGAAGCTAATTATAACAAACTATGAACTAAAGCAGAAATTTACACATAGAAATCAGTATCAACCTGGGAAATATTACTTACTCAGGAGTTGGAAATGGTTTAAGCATGTCTTTCTCATCAAACACGGTAGCATACTTTTCCAGAAAATGGTGAATAAGTGCAAAAGTTTCTTCCTGAAGGTCAACACAAAATGGGCGATGCCATGAAATGACTTGCCTGGAAAATATAAGTTTCCTCAATCAGCATGTCAAAAAGATGCATAACAGAAGATAACAACACTTTTAAAAAATTAAAAAAAGCTACTGCAATTTGAAAAACATTCCATTAGATATACTGAATTCTAGAAGCAAATTAACATCTCTGTGGATGGAAACAGAAAACTGTTAAAACATTTTGGTTATGCTGCCCAGTTCTATGGTCTGAATCATGGGTAGAACTCCTCAAATTGCTCCATCTTGGCACACCTCACAAAACAACTCAATATGCCTGTCTATTTCCACTGCAATAGATACAGAGTTTCCCCTGCTAATCCTGCAGAACTAACACTACTGTGATAAAGGAGAGGCAGAAACTCTGCTCATTTTCTACGTTAATGTTGTCAGTGGACTGAATTTTTCAACATATAATTTAAGAGGTCCTTCTATTAAATATTTTCAGCAGGTTAAAATGGTTTTTGAAACTAGAACTCAAATTGGATACATACAGTTGTACTCTAGCAATAAATAAAATGCTTAAACTGACATGCAGCTACCAATATGCCACTAACCTTCTCCTTCTGTTTTAATGAACATTCTGCAGTGAAATTTTTCCATCAAGATTAGTATCCCATTGTCTAAAAGTGGTGGGGATGTCGTGCCTCTGGCGTGAAGCGTCATGTCTTTGGACCCGATGATCTTTGACTACTTCTAACTAACTCCCTCTGCACACTATGTTCGGACAGTCATATTGTATTTGCCTTGTTCAGTGTTTACGCAACTATTCATTCAACTGCAAAAGTGCGTTATTAGCGATCTATGACTCGTAATATCCACAGTGGTGACCCCCAACATCATCATCATGTGTTTAGGAATTATTTTGTGCTTCTTTTCTTCACTAACAGACTTCATGTACAGGTCCACAGAGTCTTTGGACCAATGGATCTACCAATGTCATTTTGTGCCAGTGCCTTGCACCCTATTAACTGTGCTCGCATTTTTACTAGTGTTCCTAATGTACGTTTGGTTAAAACAGAACAATTACCTGGCCCCAGTCATACCGGTGGCCACTTAACCATAACCGGCCCAACATGGCCACCATCAAATGCTACTATGCAGCAATGGCTGTTACACGGACAGTGCACGCCACTTAGTGACATTGTAAACAATAATCGTGTGAAGGACGTTGTGTTTCATCCCTCAGCTAAGCAGTCACCTTCAGTTTGGTCTGATGAGCCGATGACATTCGAGAACTTTAATTCGAATGTTCGTGCACACGAAGTTGCACATTCTTACATGCCTCGCGTCATTACACCTAAGGACTTGGTTCGCATTGGTGGATCATCCACTGAGGCACTTCCTTGGGTCTTACTCGGCATCCACTCCGCCCACAAGGAGGAGCTGAATGCTTCGCTGGCATAGGTCTTATATGGAGAACCACTTGCCCTGCCAGCTGAATTTGTCAAGGACACACCACCGACCGACGCCATCGACCTTCCTGCCCTTGTAGAATGAGTGCGTGCACACGTCGCCCAACTTCACCCACCCCTGCCTTGCACTCATTCCATGCCGCCAATGCTTGTACACAAAGACCTGGCATTGTGCAAATTCATCATGCTATGAGACAACTTCATACGTACGGCCCTGCAACCTCCTTCTTCCATTCTGCAACGTGTCTTACGCCATGGAGTGAATACTATCGTGATACTACTCAATGGACGACCGAATACAGTTTCAGTTAAGCAATTAAAACCTGCATGGTCTCTCTCCGAGCCACGTTACAACGCACCAGCCAGCCTGCCATCACCGACACCTTGCCCACTCACGTGACCTTGAATGACTCTCCACTGCCCACACAGCAGCCCAACGCACATGACCCTGTCTGCGCAGCTTCCGAGGCGTCCACTTCGTACACTGGATGCCGTCGTCATCTGCCACGCTAGCACCATGATTTTGTGTTGAAGTGAACTGGCTTCTCCCCGCCGTGCTCTGCACTGCCGGAGGGGTGTGGGGGTGTGGCTCTGTGGCGCCTCTGGGGTGAAGTGTCATGTCTTTGGACCCGATGATCTTTGGCTCTACTTCTATCTAGCTCCCTCTGTGTTCTATGTTCGGACAGCCACACTGTATTCTCCTTGTTCAGTGTTTAAATAACATTCAACTGCAAAAGTGTGTTATTACTGATCTATGACTCGTAATACCCACAAGGACAACAATACTATGAAGACACCCTTAGAAAAGTTGAGTGGTCACAATCTACACAGCTTATAGAGAGAAGGAAACAAGACGGCAATGAGTTGACAAAAAGGAATAAATGAAATAAATTGGCTAACTTAACAAACTGATGATTATGTGGTAACATGTAAATCTTAGTGTCTACAGTGAGTGACGTACAAAATGGGATTCAGAACGGTGAAAATAAGAACAATGCATTATGTAGTCATACATATATAAACAAAAGCAAAACGAGGATAATGGAATGTAGTCGAATTAAGTCAGGTGATGCTGAGGGAATTAGGTTAGGAAATGAGACACTTAAAGTAGTAAAGGAGTTTTGCTATTTGGGGAGTAAAATAACTGATGATGGTCGAAGTAGAGAGGATATAAGATGTAGACTGGCAATGGCAAGGAAAGCGTTTCTGAAGAAGAGAAATTTGTTAACATCGAGTATAGATTTAAGTGTCAGGAAGTCATTTCTGAAAGTATTTGTATGGAGCGTAGCCATGTATGGAAGTGAAACATGGACGATAAATAGTTTGGACAAGAAGAGAATAGGAGCTTTCGAAATGTGGTGCTACAGAAGAATGCTGAAGATTAGATGGGTAGATCACATAACTAATGAGGAGGTATTTAATAGGATTGGGGAGAAAAGAAGTTTGTGGCACAACTTGACCAGAAGAAGGGATCGGTTGGTAGGACATGTTCTGAGGCATCAAGGGATCACCAATTTAGTATTGGAGGGCAGCGTGGAGGGTAAAAATCGTAGGGGGAGACCAAGAGATGAATACACTAAGCAGATTCAGAAGGATGTAGGTTGCAGTAGGTACTGGGAGATGAAGAAGCTTGCACAGGATAGAGTAGCATGGAGAGCTACATCAAACCAGTCTCAGGACTGAAGACCACAACAACAACAACAACATATATAAACGGAAAGCTTATTTCTCAAAAAGATATTTGCATTAAAGTGAAGTCATTAAACAAGGGGAAGTGGATCAGTTGCTGGATCAATTGCTCAAGAAGACGAAATTGAATCAATAATGAAAAGAATGACAGCAGAAAATGCTTAAAAGTTAACTACGGAAATCATGGATATTCAAATAGTGTCTGTAGATTCCTTCTGTCAATAAGCATACCGTACTTCACGCCAGGTTGTTCTGTTCCATACACACCACTTTCAAATTAATAACGATAAAAAATATGCCACAGCTGTGCGGTGTTTGGGTGTCTATGTGGTTGCACGTGTGAATGTGTGTACTTTTACTAGAGAAAGAGCAAGAGCTCAAAAGCTAGTGTAAATGCTGTTTTCTGTTGCATATTTCTATGTGCAACACATCAGTCAGCTATAGGTAAGTAATTCTTTTTCATTTATTTTACATAGTAGACCAGTAAGTAAAATATAAAAAATCAGAGTTCTGTGATAATAACTAAGTTTCTGACCGTGATTTTACAAATTTTTTGTATTTACATGAATAAAATTGAAATATACATTGTTGTCATTCTCGTGTCTTACAAAAAAAATCAGTAATTAACAGACCTGTCTGTAGGTAAAGCTGTCCAGAACACACTGTGGCTTGTTCCAGCTGAAATCTGATGCACAGGAACATTGTCAAGTCCAAGAACACGTCCTGGTCGAGAAAGTGGTGAGGATGTATGACCTTGTCCACACTGACCCATACTGTTGTTGCCCCAAGCATAAACCTCACAATCATGTGTGAGTGCCAACACGTGGGAATCACCTGCTGCAACATCCACTACACGAAGTTGTGCAAGGTCTTCAACCAGCTGTGGTCGCAGGGCTGTCACGGTCTCTCCTGATCGACAACCTAAACACGTTCCAAAACCCCACGTGTAAATCTGCAAATAAGAACAAATATTCAATTTCAATTTTTCTTTCATTTTTCACTTTCTGCCTCCAGCATTTTCACTGTTCTTATTCTTGAGTAAATATTTTCTTCCTTTGTCACACTACTGAAGTTATGACTGTCTTTAAGGTCACTGTTCACTATATACTTTTTGTTTTATTTTATTTTTCTCCTCTAGTATGTTTTCTTCCTTCCACTGCCTAAAGGGATAGATTATTTTTTGTCCATGCTGAGCAGATTACTGAAAGCTTCTCCTCTTTTATATAATTTCTCTTAGAATTAAAAAAAAAAGTTACTCTAAGTGAGAAGAAAAACACTTAAAATACCAACAGCAGCAATGCTACATTAATTGCGAAAGCATATGAAAGATGCAATGTCAACTAAACAAACAGAATTAGTAAAAGCTTGCTAAAATATTCTCAGGTATTGTACAGTAGCAGTATTTCTAACAGCTTTAGTGATGTTCCTTGGTTTAACAGGTTTAACACATGCCAGTTGGGCCATAGTGACTGCTGCAATCCCCCATAAGTGAAACTTTTTTGACTTCTTAGTGTGGCTTGTGCTTATACGATGAAGGAGAAAAGCAGATTACCATCTGCTTCAGAAATTCTGTCATTGATGTCGAAACCATCACTGTCAATTCTGGAAATGGATTCTTCAAGCAGCCCCAGAATTTCTTCATCAGTCAACTGTTCCCCACCCCACTACAAACTTTTGTGATCAGAACAACTACAGAAGCACATTAATGTACAGGAACTGATCACATGTTTAATATGTTTTTCAAGTCGCATAATTCATTTTGGAAGCGGTTCTCTGAACCTCTGAAAGAGTGAATGACAAACTCCAAGCTATCACTGCTCAGAAACATTGTACCATAAAGCAACAATCAAGAAAGCCATGCTCAGAAATTCTTCAAGTGCCGACTGTTAGGGTCACTATGCATCCATAATTTCTACGGGCAACATCTGGAATGTATTAACATCTCTGCCTTGCAAAATGTGTATCTATTCAACAATGCACACCCAACGTGTCCTCCATCATACTACCACTTCCTCCTGCTGTCAATGTTCCCTCACAATTAACTGTTTTCTTCATTCAAAGAACTAAAAATTACCATTGTTTCACAGTAATATTTTTGTGAACTTCAGTACGAAGATGGATATGGATGAAGCCATGTGAGAGGGGAAGGTACTGCTAAGCGTCTTTTATGAATCTATGACACAAAAATAAGTCCCTTTTTTGTCATTGGAGTGTTTTTACAAGTTGAATTATAGCTCATCAGTATATTGTTACGGCTAGTGATCTCTCACCAAACAGCACAAATAAACAAGTCTTTGGTGATCATGAAACTGAAATGGTTGTATTGAGCATTGTCTTCTATCAAGCATTAAAACAAATGTCTATTTTGATTTACGGAGTTTATGATACAACTTCCAGTTTCGTATGCTTACCTCAACTAATAACCAACTATTTACATGGTGGACAACTTTCAGAAGAAAAAAACATTTTTGCTGTAAATTACATTATCACGAACTAAAATAAATTTAATTGTAGGGGCATGCAAGTAATGACAAAGATTTACTGAAAATTAAGCTACCAAATCAGGTCAATAAGTCATATTCAAGTTAGTGTATGGCTGCACATGGAGGTAATATCATACATGGGCAGATGATGTTACAATAACATCCAAAGTTATAAACATGGTTTTATATTTATGCTTTGGCATACATGACTAATGACAGCTCAGTTCAGTGGAAAATACAAGGAATAAGGGAAATTCCTACATTAAAAATAAGCTATTGTAAAATAAATGAGAATTCATATGAGGCACATGTAGAAAAAAAAAGTGCACAAAAAATGATGAAATAAATCACACCACACAAAGAGAAAATCAGTATTGTGATAGTGGATAATTCAAAACAGAAATCATTTGCCAACAGCTGATTGATGAGATATGCGCACAGACATCTGTAAGAGTTCAAAAAATCGGACTAGCTTCTGAACAACCAACTGTTTTTTTACTAGTCTATGCAAGCACATACACTCTCAAATAACCCATACACCTACATCAGCACTGCTTTTATTGGCTTGATGAGGCCTATACTGTCAGTCAACTGACGTGTTAGCGTTGGCATTATAAGTGACTCAGATATAGTTCCAAAATGATGGAGCACAGCAATCAGTTGTCCTTTCCTTTCAGGTTTTATTAAAGCAATTTAGATTTTGGCTAGTGCCTAGCCATTATGAGAGTTAAAAAATACAAGAAATACTTAGTCAGGTGGTAGTAAGAAAAGTTACAACTCGTGGCGTAACCTATATCGCTTATACATTAGATTACATACCACTATTTCATAGTTTCAGTACATGTCCTAGTACTTCAGCCACCTGCTGTTTGGACTTCTGTCACAGTTCATTCAAGACTACTGTATAATGAGGGTAGGCTTTGCGGAGAAGACATCAGTTGGCT
This sequence comes from Schistocerca americana, assembly GCF_021461395.2. NCBI lineage: Eukaryota > Metazoa > Arthropoda > Insecta > Orthoptera > Acrididae > Schistocerca > Schistocerca americana. The sequence goes on along the minus strand of NC_060125.1, from coordinate 393,435,600 downwards.
GTATGGCCCCCCTATATGAACTACACAATGCACAACACTCATAGAAAAGCAGGTATGGTCTCTATTTAAAAAAACTTCAAATTTGCATAGGAATAACAAAAAATAAAATACAAGTAAAGTTATTTACATTGCCTTCTGACTTGCTGCCACATTGAACAGTGAACACAGAAGATATAAAAGAATTCCAGTTTCACTCCTCGTGAGCCAGTTGTTTTGTTATTCTTTAAAACACTTAGGAAACATCAGATTGGTAAAAATAATTTTAAAAACATTTACAAAAAACAATGTTTTTTAACTTTTGTACTATTTTTCTCTTTATTTAATTGTCACAATGAGGTATATTGGTTTCTCTTATTCACTGAATATATCACAGATTCACAAAATGTCAGCAAGATGGATAGTTGGTATGACTCGCCATTTCATTACAGATGTAGAGAGTACTAATCTCTGTTCCACTTCAAATCGATTTTAATTATATGTACAATAAAACAAGTGTGCTGAATTTGTGTTATTAACAAGGTACATGCATCTAAACTAATGTAACATGGAAAAAGTTCTGTAGGTTCAATGTTATAACAATCATACTCATACAGCAATATGTTAATGAATGCAACAGATTGGCAAGACAGCAGGAGGTATTTTGTACTCCCTGGGTCACATACTTCACTGCCTACCAGTAAGCAGCCCTCAAACAATTCCCAAAATTGCGCACTCTTCACAATGATCTGATCATTAATCTCAGGTTGCAACTAACATTTTGTGATGGCAGAAGATCTGTAGCTATTTTATGAGGTCGAAGGACCTGTCCTTCTCACCCTTATGCAGCAACTTCACATTAGATGCCAAAGTCGGCAACTTATGTTTTGTTGTAAGTAGGTAAGGAGCCGTTCTTGATTTCTCTATGGCATCTTTGTCCAATGTGATGTGTTCTCCAAGCCTCATATCCAGCCTCCTTCCCGTTTAGCCACCGTAATAGGCTCCACTGTCCAGCAAACAATTTTATAAACTCCAGAAGCATGAAACAGATTCTTTGCATCTAAAGTATGTTGTAATAACATCCTAAGTGAAGACAGTTGCATTCCTTGTACTCATTTTTCCATAGTAACATAACCTAACATGCTTAGTATTTTCTTTAGAGACCATATTATTGTAAGGGGTCATATTATTTTTGTATTTATTAACTATGTTCATATATGTCCTATCTACAGATTCATGTGGATGGTTATTCACTTTTGCAATGTGCCTGATTATTGCCATTTTATCATCACGTTCGTCTTTTGACAACGGAATTTTGAACACCCGATAGATAGCAAACTTGAAAAATTCCTTCTTATGTTGAACTGGGTGCTTTGACGTAAAATCCACAATACTGTCGTTACAAGCTACTTTGCGAAAGATACCAAATGTGTGCCTGCCATTTTCATTCTGAATTGATAGATCTGTAAAAGTACCAGATCTACTTGTTTCAATCTCACATGTAAATTTAATCGTTTGATGCAAGCTATTAGAAATGGATACTATAGAGTTGATGACATCACATTTACCCTTTATTGACAGTAGTGTATCATCTACACTGCCCACCATGAGTTTGGAAACCCCATATTACAATGGAGCAATATGGAGGTGATCTATGTGAGTTATTGATTAAAATATGGAATAGCAAGCTCAAATAACGGTTAATAATTACACGTACAGTATTGTACACTTAATTATTGTACATATACATACATATTGGAACCTAGTAGTATTGCTACGATTGATGTAAACCAATGTTACCTGCCAAAGCAGTTCTACTAAACATGCCAGGTTGTGCAAGTAGACTGCATGTCTATGTAGAGGTACGATGTTTACATTTCTGTTCACTTGTAGTTGCATTTGCATAAAGGTATAGCACGCCACAAAAGTAATTGAACATGGCCCCAAAGTGCCAGATTCCTTATGAATCACGGGTAATGATAATCACTTTGAAACAAGAAGGCAATAGTGTCCAACAAACAGCAAAGAAACTGGTGATTTCCATCAGCGGAGTTGTCAAAACCATACACCTGCATTGAGAAACAGGCTCCCATGGAGATCGTCCTTGCTCAGGAGCACCCAGGAAAATATCAGAATGCCAGGAAAAGTATTTGGTAGTGGACGGTAAATGTAACAGATTAAAAACTGTCAGTGAATTGACTGCTGAACTGAATGCAATGAGGGATACACCGGTGAGTGAGTCAACAGTGAGACGATGCCTCCAAGGTTATGTAGCAACAAGGAAACCAATGTTGCGCCCTGTTAACAAGAAGAAAAGGCTTAAGTGGGCTAAGACACACCAACATTGAACAGCAGAGGATTGGGAAAGAGTCTTATTCACCGATGAATCCAAGTTTGAAATATTTTGAAGTAAATGTCGTCAATTTGTACTCCGTTTACCCCCATAAAAGCTTGAATCCTCATTGTATAATTTCAACTGTAAAGCATGGAGGGGGTTCTGTGATGGTATGGGGATCCTTTGGAGGGAATAAAGTCAGAGATTTGGTAAAAACAGATGGAAAAATGAACCAAAAGGATTGTCATGCCATTCTCCAGAGACATGCTAAGACATCTGGTTTGCATCTGATTATGAAAGGGTTTGTCTTGCAGCAAGACAATGACCCGAAATATACGACTGTGTCAAAACTATGTGAAGTCTGTAGAGGTTTGTAAAATATTGAAAAACATGGAGTGGCCACCCCAGTCCCCTGATTGTAGCCCAATCGAGCTGCTATGGGATGAATTGGACAGGAGGATCCGAAAATCGGAAATCATGAGTGGGTCACAATTGTGGAAGGTCCTGCAGCAAGAATGGAGATTAATTCCAACTGAAACCTTGGCAAAACTGACGCAGTGCATGCCAAGGGTGAGCATGGAAGTAATGAAAGCAAAGGGTGGCTATTTTGAGGAATCGAAAATTTAATTGTTGCATCTTCCTGTGCATTATTTGAGCTTAATAAACATTTGGAAAACAACAAAATGCATTTTTATACAGTATTCCCATTCCATTGTCTATAATTACTAGGTGTTTCCAAACTTATGGAGGGTAGTGTACATACCTAAAGTAGTGTAAATTTTGTGTGCCCATGATAGATTTTCAGAAAAGAATCTGCTTTCTAAGTAATTAATTTATATATCAGCAAATTTTCCACTTATTGAGCCCCCCATACTAAGACATTAAATTTAAAGTAATTAAATTTCAAAATAATGGTAAATAGCCGCATGAATTCTTATACTTCCATATTAGAAAGCTTGTTTTGTCCCATTAAATTATGCTGAATTACCTGCACAGATTGGCAATAGATATATTTCTGTATAAGTTGATGATATCCAGAGAAACAAATTTGATTTCATCAGTTATTAGTGTATTTCTAATTTTATTGATAAGTTTGAAACTATTTTTAATACATAATTGGTTGTGGAATTTATAGTGGGTTTTAAGAAAGCGCAGGCATTTTCCAGCTACTTTATAGAAAGGACTGCTCCTACCATCCAACACAGGACATATCGGATAGCCGTCTCTGTGCACCTTTATTTGTGCCCTAAGTGTGGGTGCCGGGGGTTCATCACTTTTAGCCTTCATAGCTCCTTTGGTGATATTATCTCACTGCAGGTTTTTAAATGAATAAGCAATTTCTACTGAGCTTCGGACATTACACCATTATCGATTTTCTTAATATTATTACCTTCATATAATTTTAGAGTTTTAGCAACATAGATATCTTTTGCAACAGTCACAATAGTTCCCCCTTTTGTCTGCCCTAGTTACTACGGCATCAACTTTAGAAAGCATATAATTAATACTTTCAATAACCCTCTTGTCCTTTATAGAATTGGGGACAGGTTTATTGGTCTCTTATTCTGACCGAGTTTTGGCACTTTCAGTGAATCAACAGCATACTTAGCATGGACTACTGTGTCTTTTATGGCCCTGCAAACCATTTTCCTGTATACTTTATGCTTCATACCCTTACAAAGCATTTCCATTTACCTCTGATAAAAAAAAAAAAAAAAAAAAAAAAAAAGAAAGTTAATCAAATTCAGCACTCTTGAGAAGAAGTCAAACTTGATACACAACCATCAGTAATCACTGTTGCCTTATTTTCCAACCTCACAATCTTATAATGATGTCTTTGTTTTACTTTATGCACCACGTTATCCATTGTGTTCCTAATTATCCTCCTAACCTTGTACAAAAACGAATCTCCTGTGCCTTATCTTTCCAATCTCCCACCACCTCCCAAATTTCCACTGTCCGGCCACAGACGAGCATTCCCCTTGTAACTCAGTACCACTCAGAACAGGAGCAACTGAATTACATTTTCCACCAAGGTTTTAACTACCTCTCCTTGTGCCCTGAGATGAGATACGCCATGCCTACTATCCTTCCCACCCCTCCCACAGTGGTATTCTGCCGTCCACTGAACCAACACAATATACTCATCCATCCCTACACAACTCCTTCTCCCAACCTCTTACCTCATGGCTCATACCCCAGTAACAGACCTAGATGCATGCGTGTCCCATACATCCTCCCAGCAACACCTACTCCAGTCTGGTCACAAACATCACCTATCCCATCAAAGTCAGGTCCACCTGAAACCAGTCATGTGATCTACAAGCTGTGCTGCAACCAATGTGCTACATTCTATGCAGGCATGACAGCCAACAAGCTGTCTGTCCGCATGAATGACCACCGAAAAACTGTGGCCAAGAAACAAGTTGACCACCCTGCTACTGAGCATGCTGTCAAACATGACATCCTTCATTTCGATGACTGCTTCACAGCCCGTGCCATATGGATCCTTCCCACCAACACCAGCTTTTCTGAATTCCTTGCAATACATCCTACATTCCTGTAACCCTCTAGGCCTCAACCTTTGTTAGTCACTGTCCTCACCCACACACACCCTTCCTTTTTCCCATTCCAGCAATATACAACTCTTATTCAGTCATCACATCAAGTCTTTTTACTTCTCTTCTTTTCCACTACCCTCCTCCCACCTCTCCCCTGCTCACCATCTAACTTGCACCACTTCACTGTCCGCCACCCCTACCCTACTATCCTTTCCCCTCCTCACCCCAGCCTCCTCCTTACCCTCACCCAGTAGCCACTCCCATCATGCACTGGTGCTGCTGCTCACAGTGTGGTTTTATTTGCTTGAGACTGCATTTGTGTGTCAGAGTTGCATCTGTGTAGGTTTGTTTGTGTGTGTGTGTGTGTGTGTGTGTGAGATCTGTTTTATGAAGGCCTTACTGACCAAATCTTTATTTGTGAGTCTTTTTGCTGTGCCTACCTGCAATTCATCATCTCCACTACATGGTGAGTAGCAACTTCCCTTTTCATAATATTGTTACATTCCATTCTGGATTTCCCAGTGTTTGATTCGTTATTAACAACAGCAATTCATTGTGTTGGTATTAATATATTTTTAACTAAAATCTATTTGAAGTGGCACAAAGATTAGTGTTCTTTAGATCCGTAATGAAATGGCAGATCACACGAACTACCCATCTTGTTGACATTTTACGCCATCTATGAAGTATTCAGTAAGTAAGAGGAACCACATACCTCATTCAGATGATTAAATAAAGAGAAAATTGGTACAACAGATTAGTGAAAAATATTTAAATCAAATCAGTTCTAACAGTCACAGCATACAGCATGTGCATCCTTGTCTTTTGTATATATTTTTAATTTTTTTGCCAATCTGCTGTTTCCAATGTGTTTTAAAGAATATAAAACCAATTGGCTCACTAGGAGTGAACCTGGCTCACAAGGAGTGAACCTGGCATTTTTTACATCTTCTATGTTTACTGTTAATGATGGCAGTAAGTCAGAAAGCAATGTAAATAATTTTACTTGTATTGTATTTTGTGTTATTCCAATGAAAATTTGAAGCTTTTTAGCAGAGACCATAACTGCTTTTCTATGGGTGTTACATATTATGTAGTTCATATGGAGAACGTGCCATACAGCCAACCAAGGTGTTCTCCACAAAGCCTACCTTCATTATACAGTAGTCTTGAAAGAACCTCGACAGAAGTCCAAACAAAAGGGGACTAACGCACTAGGACATGTATTGAAACTACGAAATAGTGGTGAGTAATCTAACGTATAAGCAATATAGGTTATGCCACGAGTTGTAACTTTTTATACTCCCACCTGACTATGTACTTCATGTATTTTTTAGCACTGATAGTGGCTAGGCACTAGCCGAAATGTAGATTTGCTTTAATAAAACCTGAAAGGAAAGGATGACTAATTCCTGTGTTCCATCACTTTGAAAGTCATATCACAGTTATTGAGTGCATCCACACCCCTAATGGAAGGTAACTTGATAGAGAGAGATATAGTTACTAGACCTCAAAAATATCTTACATGGTAGCGAGGGTGGAATTTAATTCATCTCTGTGAATGGATTATAAGAAAGTTATAACATTTTTCTCAGTTGCACTTATCATTACTCATAACACAGGTACCTGGTGAAACTCTGAAGATGGCAGCTAGTACCATCTCCACTATACTGTCCTGATTTCTTCTTCAAAATCAACAGTGGCTCCATGAAGTTTCATAAATCAACTCTTAGAGTTATGCACCCAAATGCTGTTTCTGGAATTTGTACAACCTGGATTTTATCCAACATTCTAAATGGGTGTCATACATTGAAATTATGTTGGCTACGGTTTTTTTTTTTTTTAGAAAATGTGTGTTAACTTTGCTGTGTAGAGCGTTACATACTTATTTCAACATTCAGTACAGCAAAGTTAAAACGCATTCTCTAAAATATATTTATGCTGTACACCTTAAAAAAAATAGGCTTTGTTTATATTGGTCTTCAAGCACAATTTACATAAATTTTACTTTGAAGTATTTGCTCATTATCAAAAAAATTCATAACACATGTACGGGATTTGTGGAAGAACAATTTTAAAAACTGTCAATCAAGAGAATGACTATAGGTTCTTTAGTAAAAGTGTGCAGTAGTATTAATTTCCACAACAGTAAAGTTCAAAAAGCATCAATTTCAAGACTGACCTGTCCACTAGCTGTCAATGCAAGAGAGAATTGGCTGCCAGCAGCAACTTTGCGAATGCACATTCCCTGCAGTGCTTCAATGATACGCGGACGAGGCACTTTCTGTGTGTCACCATGCCCCAACTTTCCATTTTCTGCTGAACCAAAGGACCACACTGTACGCCCATCAGCTGACAGCACAATTGTGTGAGCACTACCACAAGCCACCTGTCCAACACCAGTCAGATCTCTCACTAAGGTAGGGACACTGCGACCATTGTAGTCACCATGACCTGTGAACAACCGTGACAAAATATGATATAACATTTCACATTTATTTGCAAATACAGTTTTATTCTTATGAAATTGAAGAAACAAAACAAAACCATTTATGAGAACCAAACTCTGTGGAACATACACAAACCTGTTACAACAGGAGGCAGAACAAACAGGTTCAATATTTTTGAGTGCTCACCCACCAATATTGTTTGGGCTACTCAAACATGTCTGTACAAAATTTTTTTGTGATTGAAGCACTGTAACTAATGCCAACATGAACACAAATGTTTGCTGATGTCACACTGACATCACCTCAGCTTTTCAGTATGAGCATGTGTGTCAATTGTTTATTTGTTACTGATTGTGTTGCACTTATTTTCCAGTACTTGAAAGCCCAATGCCTTCACCAAATAATATTTCAATGTCACGTAGCTATGGTTTGTGACTGCTCTGTATCTGTTTTTGTACTGTTACCTCTTCAGTGATTATTTATAATATTTGTCTGAATTTTATTACCACTAAATAGCTCAGTCACTTCAAAAAATTCAAAATTGTTTATTATTTTTTTCCATCCTATTCATATGAGGCGGTTCAGAAAGTAAATGTACTGTGACTATAACAGGCTGCAGTTTTTTGAGGATTGGCAACATTGATTAGTAGAGGGGAGGGGATCTCCTGACTAGGCTGTGCATTGCAGGAACATCATAGCATGTAAACTCACATTGCTGTGACCGGTTGTGTGAAAGAGGTCGGTAAGAAATCCTGCCAAGTGTGAGCCACGTGCTGTGATCTGCTTCCTACTCGCAAAACAAATGACAACTACCAATTTTTTGCAAATCAAAATGGTTTACAGTGAAGGAGTTATGAACAGGATGAGGATGTTTCAAGTGGTGTAGGGCGTTTAGTGGAAACAGAAAAACTTTTCATAACGAACAGAGAAGTGGTAGAGATTCAATTTTGATTGATGAGTTGGTGCAAAAATCAAGGAAACTGTTCTTGAAGACTGCTGATTGACAGTGGATGAAACTTCTAAGATGTTAGTACAACTTTCCAGAAATCACTTGTACAAGACACTCATACAAACACTGGAATGCCAGAAATTGTGCACAAGATGGGTCCCAAAACGGCTGACTGAGCAGCGCAAGAAAAATTGGGTCAATTGCACCTGTAACTTTCTTGAGTGACTTGAACTGGAAGGTGAGAATTTCCTGAACTCCACTGTGACAGGAGATGAAATGTGGGTGGCTAATTACATTCTCAAGACAAAAAGATAGCTAGCACAGTGGCATCACACTAATTCCCATCTGCCAAAAAATTGAAAACCATAATGAAGGGCAAAAAAATCATGGCCTCAGTGTTTAGGACTGAAAGGGATCAATGATTTTGTGAGACCCTAAATAAACTCAAAAGGAGCATTCAAAACAAAATGAGGGGAATGCTGACAAGAGGAATGTACATGCTGCATGACAAAACCCACCCTCACGCAGCCTTAGCCACTAGACATGGACAAAGACACATTTGTAAGGGTGCACAACAGCAAGGTCTTTAGCACCTGCACAAAAACAGATTGAGATGAGTGTCAGTAAAATATACAGAACAGAAAGATAAAACAGCAAGTAAAACACAGGTAACAAAAGTCAGAAAACTATGTGCATACCCACACAAAACCACAGAACAAAGAATTCCGTCAGTAGTAAAACATTAACGACACAGGAAGAAAGTGGTATAAGGAGCTAAAATAAATAGAGGGCAGATGCCCTACAATATCTGCTTCTGCTCTTGCATCACAATATAAAATGCACTCCATTAAAATATGACAGATAGAGATGTGCACACCACAAGCACACAAAACAGGGGATCCTCTCACTGTAGTAAAAAGCTGTGTGTAAGAGGGCAGTGCCCAGTTCTAAGAGGCGTGAGGGTCACTTCATCCTGCCTGAGAAACTGGCAGGAAGAACGCCACAGCCAGGTTGTTGACTTCACCAACCACAGCTTATTGGCCGTCACTGCCAGCCATTCCTCATCCCACAACTGCATGCACTTCCTGTGTAGGGCAGAAACGACAGCCTCCAAATGAATAAGACAATGTGCCCCATCCTGTCCTCTGCAGACCTCCTCGGCAGGCCGATCAGCCTTCTTTCCATTTCTCCATATCCCTACATGACCTGGCACCCAGCAGAATGACACCTGCTTACCCTGTCAGTGGAGCAAGTACAGTTGGTCATATATCAGTCAGACCAACTCCTCAGCTGGGTACAGGTTCTGTAACGATTGTATAAGGCACTAAGAGAATTGGAGCAAATGAGAAACCTTTTGCCCCAAACATGACACATCTGCTCTAGTGCCTTCAGGATCGTGTGGAGTTCTGCTGAGAAAATGGTATACTCGTCAGGAAGGCAAATCCTGGTGACATGGTCGGAGAACACGACAGAGAAACCCGGGAATTCCCTTGCTTGGAGCCATCAGTGTACACTATTCTGAAACCGTGATGCATACCTAAAATGTTAAAAAAACATAGATTGAAACATAAAATCTGACGTACGATCTTCCTAAAAATTGTCAAGTCTAAAATAAGTCTGGGCTTCCGGAGAAGCCAACGTGGAAATCTGCTCCCACTGCGATGTAAAACATGAAGACTTGCCACAATCCTGTGCACGAATCCCTTAGGGCCTCATTGCCTGTTGCCGGTTACGAAAAAGCCTTTCCAGTGGAGGCTAAGCAACGGTACAGTAGGTGGATGTGTATGGTGTGGACAGTGTTTTATACATCTGGCACACCGTAAGTAGCCGTCGCTTGACGTGAACTGACGGTTGAATAGCCTGTGCACAGAGGCTTGATATGGGGCTTGTTCTGAATGCCCCAGAGGCCAACTGAATCCCTTCACGGTGCACCACATCCAACATCTGTAAACAAGGGGGTCTCGCAGACTCCTACACCGTGCAGCTATAATTGAGCTGAGATTACACAAATGCCCTGTAAAACCAGAGCAGACAAGTCCTGCTCCCTATGTCCTGTGGCTAAGACATTTTAAAATACTTAAAGCCTTAAGTGACCGTTTCTTCAGGTCCTTCAGATGTGGTAACCATGTAAGCTTAAATATCAAAAATGAGGCCCAGAAACCTTACTGTGTCTTTAAAAGTAAGGACCATGTCTCTCATCGTCAACTCAGGAAAGTTTAAAATGGAAGGAGAATGGTTAAAAAACACACACACAGACTTCTTGGTGGGAAACTTAAAAACCATCCTTCTGCATCCATTCATCCAAATGTCGAAGAGTTAGTTCCAACTAACGTGTTGTCGTTGCAAGACCTGAAGAACAAAACACAGAGAAGTCATCCACAAACAAAGAACACTGGACAGGACTTTTCACTATGGACATAACGCTATTAATAGCTATGGCAAAGACTGTCACACTTAAAACGCTACCCTGAGGGACACCTTTCTCCTGCTCAAAGCGATCAAACAGGATGTCACTGACTTGGTATCTAAAATACGGTGGTGGGAGAAAGGACTGAATAAAAATGGGAATACAACCACGAAAACCCCATTCATGAACCTGCTCCTTGATAAGATGCCTCCAAGTAGTATCGTAGGCCTTCTTGATGTCAAAAAATATACCTAGAAGGTGATGCCAGCATAGGAAAGCCTGTTAGATAGCCACCTCCAGGAGGGCCAGGTTATCAAAGATGGAGCGATACATCCTGAACCCACACTGAAAGCGACTAAGGAGTTGTCTGGATTCTAAGATACAGACAAGGCAGCAGTTGACCCTCCACTCCAAGGTCTTTACCATGCAGCTAGTGAGAGCAATACTATGGTAAATACTTGAGCATGTACGGTCTTTCCCAGGTTTTAAAAGAGGAATTAAAATTGCCCTACACCATAAGCCGGGAAAATGACCTGATGCCCAAATGGCATTAAAAAGTGCAAGGAGGATATCTTTGTTTCACCTTGTGAGGTGCTGCAGCATATTGTAATGGATCCTGTCATGACCAGACGATGTGTAACGAGCTGCAGACAATGCAGAATCCAGATCCCACATAGAAAACGGGCAGTTGTCATCTGTATCAGAGGTGGACCGGAAGTCCAAACTACACCTCTCAGCAACCACTCTATGGTGCTGGAAACCTTGATCCTGACTGGCTGTTGCAGTAACTGTGGCAAAATACGCTGCCATAGTCTGGGCAATGATTTGCAGATTGGTTTGGAAAATGCTGTTCCCGATTACAGCAGCCATGGGGTACTGCCTCCTCTCCCAGAAATTCTCTCGATGATCTCCCACACAATGGAACTTATGGTGGAACGATATAATGGTGTTCAGAAATTGTTGCCACGACCTCTTCTTGCTCTCTCGAATAATTCAGTGACACTTTGCCCTCACCACCCGAAACGCTGCAAAGATTCTCTGTAGTTGGCCGACACTTCCACCTGCACAGAGCCACATGCCTGGTCCTGATTGCAGAGTGGCATTCGGCATTCCACCAAGGGACAGGCTGCCTCTTCTGTTGTCTGGCAGACTGTGGAATGGATGCTTCAGCGGCGTGGTGGATCATTTTGGTAATAAATCCACCCATGTCTTGATATTTGCACCATGTTCGAACTGGGGCAACTGGCTATAAAAGTGTCCAGTTGGTTCCATCGAGCATCCATCATGGTGGTTTCCTTTCAGGTTCCACCCCACCTGGCACATGAATCCAGATCGGGAAGTGATCACTTCTGTTCCAGTCATCGACCACTTCCCATTGAGCAATGTGAGGAAGAGCTGAAGAGAAAAGCGAGAGATCAATGGCACAGAATGACCCAGTTGCTGTGCAGAAGTGAGTGCTCTGTCCCACATTTAGCAAGTATGCGCATCATGACACGAGAAGCATCTAAATTACTCTACCCCTGGGGCAGGCTGCTGCAGAACCCCAAAGCACATTGTCTGCATTAAAATCGCCGCAGAGAACGAAGGGATGGGGGGAGCTGTTACTAAGGTCAGTTAGGGCCTCTTCATTGAGTGCGTCATGTGGGAGCAAGTAAAGGGACCACATTGTCAATGGATGATGCATGTGCACTGATACAGTAACTGCTCATAAAGTCACTGTTTATGTGAGAGAGGCGAGGAGCGGTAGTCGGTACTGATGAAAATACCTACGCCTCCCCTGGCTCTCTCTCCACTCCTTTTTGTGGAGTACATAGCCTTGTAGCTCAGGGCTGTATGATTGATGGAAATGAATCTCCTGGAGACATAGACACAGTGGTCTACCCTGCGATAAGGGACGGAATTGCTCCACATGCATCCTGAACCCCTGCAAGTTCCACTGTAGGATGGGAGCCATTTCATCGACGTGGTGTTAATTTACCCCTATCTTTGCACTGTGGAGGTGAAGCACATGTAGAGTGAGGGGGAGTGGAGGGGCTCCCTGGATCCAAGCCATCTAACTCCATGATGTCCTCCTCATCAGTCATATGTGAACGAATGATCTCTGATGGTGCTCAAGACAGCTTTTGACCCAAACATCATGAACCTTTCCCTGCACCCTGTCTCTTCGACAATGAGGGGGAAATGGGGTGTTGAGAGACACTGCTTGTTGTGTGCCTTCTTGACACTCACAACGGATCTGTTACTGATCTTTTCTGCGGTGACTACTTGGAATGCTATATCCTTACTTGTTTTGCCTTTGCACGTACACATGCAAGTAAAGGTGCTGGTGGTGGACGGTTGTACACTGGACGAAGTCTGCATCGAGGCATTGACCTTAGGAACAAGTTTCTGTGCCATGGAAGCATAATAAGTGGTAAAGATGGGAGGTTCTACATCTACATTCACCCAACGGTGTGTGGCGGAGGGCACTTTACGTGCCACTGTCATTACCTCCATTTTCTGTTCCAGTCGCATATGGTTCGCGGGAAGAACGACTGTTGGAAAGCCTCCGTGCGCGCTCGAATCTCTCTAATTTTACATTCGTGATCTCCTCGGGAGGTATAAGTAGGGGGAAGCAATATATTCAATACCTCATCCAGAAACGCACCCTCTCGAAACCTGGACAGCAAGCTACACCGCGATGCAGAGCGCCTCTCTTGCAGAGTCTGCCACTTGAGTTTGCTAAACACCTCTGTAACGCTATCACGTTTACCAAATAACCCTGTGACAAAATGCGCCGTTCTTCTTTGGATCTTCTCTATCTCCTCCGTCAACCCGATCTGGTACGGATCCCACACTGATGAGCAATACTCAAGTATAGGTCGAATGAGTGTTTTGTAAGCCACCTCCTTTGTTGATGGACTAGATTTTCTAAGGACTCTCCCAATGAATCTCAACCTGGTACCCACCTTACCAACAATTAATTTTATATGATCATTCCACTTCAAATCGTTCCGTACGTATACTCTCAGATATTTTACAGAAGTAACAGCTACCAGTGTTTGTTCCACTATCATATAATAATACAATAAAGGGTCCTTCTTTCTATGTATTCGCAATACATTACATTTGTCTATGTTAAGGGACAGTTGCCACTCCCTGCACCAAGTGCCTATCCGCTGTAGATCTTCCAGCATTTCGCTACAATTTTCTAATGCTGCGACTTCTCTGTATACTACAGCATCATCCGCGAAAAGGTTTCGTTGCCTTATATTCCTTTTTGGCCTCAGCATAGGGGATCCGCTTGGTAACTTTTAGGTTCTGAATTTTTCGTTCCTCTGCAAAAACAGGGCAGTCTTGGCTCCCAGAGCAGTTCACACAGACTCCTGTAGATGGACAGTGAATCCCAGCTTCATGGGGTGCCTTTCCACACTTCCCACAAGTCCCAGCCCCGCAACTCAGCACTGTGTAACCAAAATGCTCGCACTAAGTTGGAGGAAACCTGCCATGATGTGACCAGGCATCGTTGCAGAATTGAAGGTCACAATGAAGGTGGCTGTCTTCTCAATTTCTCCATTATTCCTAAGCATCCTTTGCTCTACATCCACTATCCCCTGTAATGCCCATTCCTGTTTAAGTACAGCTATGTCGATATCCATAATGTCTCGGCATGTGACCACACCCCTGCTAGAGTTAAGGGAGTTGCAGTTCAACAGTTACATCATATTCACACAATTTTTTGGTCTTTGTAAGTAGTTCCACCTGCTTTGCCCTTTTAGTCTCAACCAGTAGGGAATCATTCTGCAGCCGCTTAAGAGACTTCAGACTTCCAGCAAGTTCTTCCAAGTCTTTATGGATGTATGGATATAGAAGGGGGACACTTTTTCGAATGTCCCCTTCTTCCTCCTAATAACCAAAAACACATTTTGATTTATGACTCCTTGAGCCCTGTTACTATAATTCAACTGATGCAGGTTACCAGGAGGACTAGCCAACCTCACTCGTTTGGAGGATTGGGTGTGAATACTCACAGGCAGTACACCCTTCCCACTGGGAGGAGAAGATGGCGACTTTGAGGGATCCATCTCGGTCCCACAAGCAGCTAGGGAAACAAGGGTCCACTCACACAGAGCCTTACATGCCTGAGTAAGCCTTATACCACTGAGGTGTAGCAGGTTCCCCAGAGGTTGCCTGCTAATGACTGTTCCACCTCAACAGCTATGCATCTCATCAGCGAGCCGCGCACCTTGAGATTGAGGTTTTTTTTTTTTTTTGTAGAGATTTATAAACTTATAACAAGGACAAGATATGGTCTCCATTCTAGAGCCAATTGTAGACATCTCTTTAGATTGATGGCCTCGCAGTATATTTACCTCTGTATGAGGTTTGTTGTGAAGAATCAGTCCAAGTTTGAAAATAGCAGTAACATTCCTGAATATAATGCCATAAGGACTTACACTGTCATCCACTCAGCTTTAATACAGCAAAGAAACATGTGAAGTATTCAGTGATAAAAATTTTTCACCACCTATCTAGTGACGTAAAGAAGAAAGGAAGATAAGAGTTTAATGCCATGATGACAATGCGGACATTAGAGGGGTTATGGAGGTAGCTGGGGCAGGAAGGGGGAGGGAGAGCCGGGCATGAGTGGGGGTTGGTAAAGTGCTGTTTTAGGATGACGTGGAGAGAGGGTAGAGCAGCTAGGTGCAGTTGAGAAGGAAGGAAGTAAAAAGACTGTGGATGCCGTTGGGGAATAGAAGGCTGTGGAGTGGGAACAGGGAAAGGAATAGGTGAGTGAAGGACAATGACTAACGAAGGTTAAAGCCAGGAGGGTTATGGGAACTTAGGATATATTGCAGGGAGAATTCCCTCCTGCGCAATTCAGAAAAGCTGGTGTTGATAGGAAGGATACAGATGGCACAGGCTGTGAAACAGTAATTAAAATGAAGAATGTTGTGATGGGCAACATGCTCAGCAATTAGGTGGTCCAATTGTTTCTTGGCCACAGTTTGTCAGTGGCCTTTCATGCTGACAGACAGCTTGTTGGTTATCATGTCCACACACAACGAAGCACAGTGACTGCAACTTAGCTAGTTCTTCACATGACTGGTTTCACAGGTAGCACTGCCTTTGATGAGATAGGTGATGCTTGTGACTAGATTGGAGTAGCTGGTAGTGTACATTTCTTACATCTAGGTGTATTACAGGGATATGAGTCATGAGGCAAGGGGTTGGGAGCAGGGTCTGTGTGGACGAGCATATTGTGTAGGTTTGGTGGGCGATGGAATACCATGTGGGAGTAATGGGCAGGGCAGTGTATAGGACATTCCTCATTTCAGTGCATGACAAGAGGTAGTCGAAAACCTGGCAGAGAATGTGACTCCGCTGTGTTGAACACTGCAGGGCAGTTTTTGTACACAGGCTACCATCTGATGGTCTGAAAATGGACACAGGTGTCTGAAACTAGTCACCATTAAGAAATAAAAAAGATGCTTCTCAGTGCAACTTATGATTGAATTACAACCATTTATTTCAATTATAAAACGAGAGGTGCAAGTTCGTAATCTGGATTACTTTTTTTTGTTGGTGGGAGAGGGGGTGGGGGGGGGGGGGGGGGGGTGGGGGGGGGGGACATTTTTCATGTAAGGTAAGGACTTTGTTAATAAATGTGTTGCAGTTTTCATTTACGTCACAAATACTGTCTGCATCACTCCAGTTCATGTCTTTGAGGAGTTTCCCACAATAATCAATTTCTGGCTTACTGACTATCCTCCTGAACTCTTATTTAGTAGATTTTGTAACCCAATCAGTATTAACATTTACTGACACAAACTGCAAGCCACAATTTGAGAGGTCATTGACTATTGGTTTTGTAATATTATTTTGTTCATTAGACTTTGCTATAAAGATATTATCAACAGCTGTTTTAGAACAATTTGCTACCCTGGATGGAGAGTTACAGCAGGAATAAAATTGAAAGATAATGATGCTGGCTGCAATAATTTCTCATACCTGGAAGAGTTTTTAAGAAACTATATGTTATAACCATCACCAACCATTAGTTTTTTATTTTTTTATTGTTAAATAGGCAAACAGACTTTGAAGTGATTTGTGAACAGATTAAAATTTCGTGTAGGTACTCAATATACACTTGCTCTTCAGTTTCTTTTTCAAACTGGCTGTTTGTTTCAAACCTTTTCCTTCTGTCCTCCCTGCCCTAAAAAGAAAGTGCTCCTCTAACACCTGTAACTTCTGGTATTCTACCACTCTTAAAGGTGCCCCCCCTTCTCCCTAATGGGTTTCCACCAACAGCCAAGCTAGTTTTCCCCTACCTTTCATGCTGAGGAGGAGGCCATGCCTAGTATAATTACATCTACTGATAATTATATATAACCCTGCAACTGATAAAATCAGCTGTTCCTGGCAGAAGTATTTAAATTAGGTCAATCATGGTGGCTCAGAATAGATAAAAATTCAACAATGGTATGTGTCAGTGTTGTATGCTTTGGTGAATTCTTCACAAAGAGATCCTAATCCTCTGTCACATGACTCAGACTAGAACTAGACCAAAACAAAAATGGCGACACACAATTCTGATGCCAGTTCATCCTGCAAAAGTTGGTCTACACATCTAGCATAGTAACAACCTAACACAAAACTGTTTCTCTTTACTGACTACCCTGCATTCCTACTTTTCAATTTCTTACTTAAAGTCTGCTGTCTCCTGTCTGCGCCTAGACTTCCCTGAGTTCTTCAATTTCTAACCAAAGCAACAGGTCAAACTAGTTCTCACATTTACCAAAGAATTTTTGAATGAAGACTCATGTCTGTAAATTTCCTACCTGGCTTTATCCTTCTCCCCTCTGAACCTGTTCAGATCTTTCATACGCTCATCTAATTCGGACTGAAATACAGAATTATCATTTCTTGTTCACCAGCTTCCTATATATACAGCATATCATGCAAAACTAATGAAGATCCTCATTTACTTTCCCATTTCTATTACCAATAATAACCCAATGGAAAAACCAGGCCCTTTCCACCTATGGTTAGCAGTTTGCTGAACAAAACAAATTACAATTTCCACTACCTTACACAAATGCAAACTACATAGTAATGGAATATGCTCTATGTAATTATGCTGGGAAAAAAAACAAAAAAACAATTAAACAAAAATGTCCTCTGTATACTGCACTATATCAAATGGAACGTTTACAACTAGTGTGTTTTACCAGTGAGACACAGAATTTAATGCAAAAATCATTCACTAATTGAGTGTTGCTCAGTAAGCAATGTGGTGATGCATGTTGGGATTCATTAAGAGATGAAAAATAAAAAAGGATCAATAGTGGAAGATGTAATTACTACCATAATTGAACCGAAATGGAGGTGAGCAGGACATGTTACCAGGAATATGGATGGTAGATGAACCAAGTTCTTTGATGGATTCCAAGGGATTAAAAAAAAAAAAAGAGATCATGATGTCAACCCCATGGAAACTGTGTAGGTGACATTAAAAACATATAGGAGCTGCACAGGTACATATTTCTGAAACTGTGAAGCAAGGAGAAGTCTAGAGCAGACCTTTATCCACCAGTGACTGCTGCTGCTGCTGCTGCTGCTGCTGCTGGTGGTGGTGGTGGTGATTGTGATTATAAGCATAATGTTGGAAATGCTTATCTCAACATTATATAGCCACAAGTGATACAGAACACACCATGCCATACTCACCCAAGCGCCCATGGTCTCCTTCACCCCATGTGTATAGCTCCCCTTCCTCTGTTACAGCTGCACTGTGTCTATATCCAGCATGTATATACTTCACAATCTTTGCTGCAAATGGTCCGGTTATTAGTAATGGTTGCTTCTGAGTGGTGCTATTACCATGCCCAAGTTTCCCATAATCACCTAATGATGAGGAAAGGAATTCATTGGAAACAGATATGACACACAAATATAAATCCATAATGCAGAACTAATAACAGACAGAATATCAGAATTGCAGTTCCACTATAATTTTGACTCACCATCACCCCAACTGTACACTTTTCCATCATCTGTAAGGGCCAATGAGTGTCCGTCACTCCCTTTTGAAGAGGATACTTTCCTTACAATCCCATCTATTGCAACCCTCTTTGGTGTACATTGGTTGTTTGAGTCGCCTAGACCCAGCCGTCCATAGCTCCCTTTCCCACAAGCACTTAGTGTGCCATTTGTATGGATAATGAAAGAGCAATATTGTCCTGCCTCAACCTGTACAGCGTAAGATAAGAAGCCAAGTTATTTCAAATGACTAAACTGTGAATATTTCCTGAGTAATCTTAATTATTTTGTCTATGTTTCACTATGAGTTGTAGTAACACAGACACACAAAATTAAAGTAATGTGCAGTTCACCTCCCCCAAGATATGAGCAAAATAAGTACTTAATCTTTACGGTATATGGATTAAGCACTTTTGTCAACTAACTTTTTTAAGCTGGACATGTAACTCTTTCATGAAAAAATGCACGACGCATAGTGGAAAAATTGCATCATAAGCCTCTGCAGTTGCCACAACATTGTACAACAAAATTATGCACAGTCAGTAATAACCGTATGCTTGGTTTTCTTAATTAAAGTAAATTAACATAATTAATTTATGAAACCTATCTATGACGTTATTGAACACCAGTCAGTTACAGCTGTATGAGAATTAAAATTAATTACCTTAGATACCAATGAATTAATACAAGAAAAGGGAATGGCATACAGTTAAGCTGCGGAACAACTTAAAAAAAGTAATAATTTGACAATGAACACAGTATCATTATAAGCTCGCATCTCACCTATTCTACTGCATGAATGTCTATTTTATTAGGTCTCTCTCTCTCTCTCTCTCTCTCTCTCTCTCTCTCTCTCTCACACACACACACACACACACACACACACACACACACACACAAATATAAAGGTAGCTCAGTTGAAAGATCAGAGGAAGGTAAGGGCACACCACCTCCAATAGGACCATGTGTAGCAGAATACTGCAGTGTTCAAAGCAGTTTTACATTACATTTACAGAAGGAGAAGATTAGTGTTTAACGTCCCATCAACAACGAGGTCATTAGAGGTGGAGCACAAGCTCGGATTAGGGAAGGATAGGGAAGGAAATTGGCTGTGCCCTTTCAAAGGAACCACCCTGGCATTTGTCTGAAGTGATTTAGGGAAATCACAGAAAACCTAAATCAGGGTTGCTGGATGTGGGTTTGAACCATTGTCCTCCGAAATGAGAGTCTAGTATGCTAACCACTGCACCACCTTGCTCGGACACATTTACAGAATGCTACCACTTCATGATCTTTCCAGTGTCTTTGTGAACTTTCCTATTGCAATCAAAACACTAAATGTTAAAGAAGGATCCTTTCTTCATCACTGTGGTCCTTGCTCAATATGCCCTATGACAGCATGAAACAAGTTGTTAAACAACTCTGCAAAGACAGACTTGCAGAATTATATAAGTGATGCATGATACTTCCCTTATCACAAATCTAACCAGTTTGCTGAGCATATCACTAACATTGTCAAACGAATAAGACAATTTTCTGACAATTGATGCAACTTTTCTTTGGGGTTTTTGGACACATTAGTAAATTCTATTAGGTAAAATTAACATATATATGGAAAACAATGCAAATTGTGTGGCAAAAGTGTCTTGTAAGATATTTCCTTCATGGACAACTGAAACCTTCTCGGAAATGCTATTTGTTGTCTTCAATAGGAGATACTTCAATTCATTATACCAGTGCACTTAACATCATTCTTACTCTACTTACATACCTCATATTGGAAAAACTAATAAATAAAGTGACAAAACTACTGGCCAATATTTACCTTCAAAATATGAAATATTTAGTACTGACATACACACATAAAAGTAGAAGTATCTTATCATCCTCTAGAACTGATAGTTTCTTCGTCGGGGGGGGGGGGGGGGGGGGGGGGGGGTGGAGGAGAAGAGAGTGTTAGCTCTCATAACTTCCTCTTCATTTTTGTCTGCTCTTGACCTCCCTATAGGTAGGTCCCTCTCATCCTGGGGTCTGAGTGACCTGGCCCTTTTTTAATATCTGCCAACCTATCCTTCTCCCTGACCCAAGGGAGGAATTAATAGTTTTAAAAAGTATATTAGTGTTGCCGCCTTTACTTTATGTATGTCTATCAGCATACTAAATATTTCGCTTTCACTTCATGAAGGCAGCACTGGCCAGCTTTCTGTGTTATAAGCTTCCTCAGTTGAATTTTCCTCTGCTACAATTAAGCATCTGAAATTGGAACACTTTAGCACTGTGCAGGGCACTCACATTGTTCTCATTTTTCTACACTGACAGAAAAACCAAACACAAACTAAAAAGTAATTAATGTAGAGTAATGAAATTTCTGAAATACACTTATGTAGGTAACATTTTTAAGTGATTAACACTGCAAAATCATAGGTTAATGTACGTGCGAGATATGCCATTGCAAATGTGAAATGGTGATACATTAATAACCAGTGTAACAGCCAGAATGTTCACTGCAACCATGCAAACTTGCAGGCAAATTGGTGTGCAGGTGCTGGATGTCGATTTGTGGATTGAGTTCCATGCTTGTTGCACTTGGTCATTCAGTACCGGGACAGTTATTGCTGTTTGTGGATGACGCCGAAGTTTTTGCCCAATGATGTCTCACTTGTGCTCAATTGCAGACAGACCTGGTGATCGAGCAGGTCAAGGCAACATGTTGACAATCTGTACAGCATGGCAACATGTTGACAATCTGTAGAGCATGTTAGTTAAAGCAGCAGTACGTGGGCAAGTGTTATCCTTTTGGAAAACACCCCCCACCCCCCGAAATATAGAAATATTATTCATGAATGGCAAGAACAACAGCTTGAATCACCAGATTGATGTACAAACAGGCAATCAGGGTGCATGGGATAACAGCAGGAGTGCTCCTGCTGTCACAACAAGTCATAACCCCCACCAAGTGTAGGTCCAGTGTGTCTAGCAGGCAGGCAGACAGATTGCTTGCAGGTTCTCAACTTGGCTTCCTTCTAACCAACACACTGCCATTACTGGCACTGAGGCAGAAGCAGCTTTCATCAGAAAACACAATAGATCTCTACCCTGCCCGCCAATGAGCTCTCACTTGACACCATTGAAGTCACAAATGGTGGTGGTTTGGGGTCAGTGGAATGCACACTACAGGGCATCTGACTTGGAGCTGTCCTTGAAATAACCAATTTGTAACAGTTCATTACGTCACTGTGGTGCCACCTGTTGCTCAGATCGCTGCTGCAGATGGAGTACAAAGTTCCAGAGCCATAAGCCGAACACAGTGGTCTTCCCTATGTTTAGGGTCATGTGGCCATCAGGAGCCGGTCTTATGGTGACTGTACATTCTCGTGACCACTGCTGCCAGCAATCATGTACAGTGGCTATATTCTTGACATGTCTTACTACAGTATTGCAGAACGAATATCTAGCTTCTCATAGCCCTATTACATGTCCTTGTTCAAACTCATAGTGGTGTTGAAAATGTCATCTTTGTTACCTTAAAGGCATTCTTGACTATCAACAGCTCATCATGTCCAATCTGAAATGTAACTACTAACGCCACTCTTAGGCGGCTGGCATGGAATTTGACATGATCTTTCAGATGTAGAAACACACCTACCATCTTTCATTTATGTCGCACAATCCCTTCATGGTGCTGCGATTTTTTTTATTTTTTTTCATCAGTGCGTATCTACATTTACTTCTAGATCTACATAACTTCTCTGCAATTCATATTTAAACACTTGGCGGAGGGTTCAAAGAACTACTTACAAACTATTTCTTAACTGTTCCACTCTCAAATACCACATGAGAAAACAAACACCTAAATATTTCCATATGAGCTCTTGATTCTCCTTATTTTATCACAATGGTCATTGCTTCCTATGTAGGTAGAAGTCCACAAAATATTTTCATATTCAGGAGAGAAAGTTGATCAAAATTTCATGAAAAGATCTTATCACAATGAAAATTGCCCTTGTTCTAACTGCTGCCATCCCAACTCATGTATTATCTAGGTGAAGCTCTCTCCCCTATTTTGCAATAATACAAAATGAGCTGCCCTTGCCGAACTTTTTTGGTCTCCTCCATCAGACCTATCTGGTAAGGATTCTATACCATGCAGCAAAGCTCCTGAAGGGGATAGATACGTGAAGTGTAAGCAGTGTAGTAAATTTGTTGCATCTTCTAAGTGTCCTGCCAATAAAACACAATCATTAGGTCTTCTTCCTCACAACATTTTCTATGTGACAGTTTCAATTTAAGTTGTTCACAATTGTAGTCCCTAGGTATTTAGTTGAATCAATAACATCTAAACCTGGATGATGCATAAAGGATCTGAAATTTAGTGGTCTGCTTGGTACTCACATGGAGGGCCTCACACTTTTTACTGCTTACATATAAATAAAAATAATCATTTTTTGAAAATTTAATGTAACTGTGTAGATAAAAAAAATCTACTCACCAAGTGGTGGCTGGAGAAGACCCACTTTGTAAGCTATTGGAGCCACTGGCTCCATCTGGCAGAAGGGCTGAAGTGGAAGGAAGAGGGGTGCTGGAGGACTGGTGAGGTTTAAGAAAAGAGGTAGAGTTCAAAAATGTCACACAGAACCCCAGGTCAGAGGAGACTTACCAGACAGTAAGCATCCACTGACCCGGGGTTCTGGAGGACTTTTCAGTCATCTTCTTATTTCCTTATTTATTTTCTGATTTTCAGTTCTTTTCTCTGAAATTTCTACTTCATCCTGCAGACGAGTTGGGCAGCAGTGATGAAATGTACACTGATACTGACTCAAAATGTGTAGGGGATCATTGTAAGGACAGTCAGACTGTTGTATGATTCTGCACCCAGTACTGTTTTGATTTCTTTGTCAATAGTATATCACTTGACCAAAAGAATAAGACATTGTCTGATACAAAATGGTTTCTACTGATCTGTAATGCATATTAACATCCTTTGATTATTCTAGGTTCCTGAGATGAGACAGTTAAACATTACTCAGTGCAGTTCAAGAGGTCAGTGGTAAAGTAACACACCACAGATCCAAAGATCTCAGTTTTGACCCCTGTCAATCCCAGGATTTTTATCTGTCACTTGCGACTTCTTTCACCTCTGGCAATGTTTGTTGATGTGAAAGGTGCTGAGCTGGACTATGGTTTGCGACCCAATCTAAACTGCTATCCATTCAACTAAATATCTAGGGATTACAGTTGTGTACAGCTTGAATTGAAATTATCACATAGAAAATGCTGTGGGGAAGACAACTCAATGACTGAGTTTCATTGGCAGAACACTTAGAGATGCAACAAATTTACTAGACTGTTTACACTACACTTATCCATCCTCATCAGCAGTATTGCTGTGTGGTATAGGATCCTTACCAGATATGACTGATGGAGAATACCAAAAATGTTTGACAACGGGCAGCTCGTTTTGTAATATTGTGAAATAGGGGAGAGAGAGTCACAGAGATGATACATGAGTTGGGGTGGCAGTCATTAAGACAAAGGTGGGTAAGGTAGTTCAAAGGTCCAGCAGAACTGCGACTAGTAAAGATTGCGGCATTCAAAACAGTCTCTTGATTGATGACTGCTTCACTTTTTACACTGAACAAGAGCCCTTGTCACATTTGCAGGGCAATATGTTGCTTTCAATGACATTCTATCCAGAAGGAAACTAAATAATCTTCGTTGATCCATTATCGATTGTGGGACGATGGCTGGCATGAACTTCTTGATGCAATAATTTACCAACAGCCGTATAATTTGTAGAAGCTTATTTTATTTTATGAACTTCTATGTGCTGCTACCAGTTTCGGCATTACACTGATGCCATCTTTAGGCCCTACTCGTCATAGTCGTAAAGTCGCTATACATGGAAGGAGCCATATAACTGGATCCGTGAATCAATCGTCCTGCAACAGCTCTTGGTGGCCAGGCGACACAGACTGTGTTGAATCCAGGCACAGAAGAAGCTGTTGCTACTTTTTATGTTTGAGATGACATTTCATGGAAAACTCCTGGAATGAAAGATTATTTGATAGTGAAGGATAAGGAAGGTGGAAAAACCAAAGCCCAGAAGAGATACATGATCATGATCCTGAAAGAAAACCATGCTATAGATAAAGAGGAATTCCCTGAAACACCAATAAAATTGTCCAAGTTCTGCTCATTGAGACAAAAGTTTGTGTGCCTCTTACAGGATACACTGCACAATGTGTGTCTCTCCTGCTACCATGAGAACGTAAAGCTACTTTTGGAAGTTATAAACGAGGTTTGTTCCACAAGTCAAAACCACATTTTCTGACTTCATTAGCACAATAGTCTGCAATCAAGAGAAAGACGTTTGCATGATGTCAAAATGTGAAAAGTGTGCAAATGTATCTTTGAAAGATAAGTATTCTTTGGATGAGAACTTAATGAAGAAGCTGATTGAATGGACCCAATGGCAAACAGTGAACCGGTGAATCACTCTGAAAGAGATTCATGGAACTGTTGGCCAGAGTCTTGATGTTCTTTCAAACATGCTACCCCAATTCTTAGAACATACATTTATTAAAAGACAACAATCAAAATTTTTTGAAAACAAAAAGAATTCTGCAAACAAGAAGAACATTTGGTGCAAGTAGATTTTGCAGAAAATTATACTGTTCAACTGCAGAATGAAGTCCAGAATGCCCATTGGTCAAAACAACAAATCACTTTGTTTACAGCATATGTTTGGGACTCACAAAATGATGGATATGCTTGTGCTGTTGTTAGTGATGAACTTGATCATAATAAATATTCAGTGCATGCTTTCCTAAGTAAAATTGTACAGTACATTATATCCACAAACCCAGAGGTAGGATCTGTCACATTCATGGGTGATGGTGCAGCCAGTCGATTTAAGCAGCGTTTCCTGTTTGCCACTTGACATTTTTCAGAGAATGTTATAGAATAAATATTTCGTGGAACTTCCTTGCCACATCACATGGCAAAGGTATCATGGATGGGATTGGTGGAACTGTAAAGTGTGCAGTCTGGAATATCTGCAAAGCTGGGAAACACAAACTATCTGTTGCTGAGGACTTTGCAAAAGTTGCACATGAAAGATGTCATGGCATAAACATTTTTTATATCTCTGCCTTGCAAATTACAGAGAATACAGAGGAATTAGATCAAACGTGGATAGGAATAGTTCCAATAGACCATATAAAAACCATCCATGCTGTTACACCTATCACTCCATATATTATTGAGTACCAGCATTACTCGCTATCTCCCAAGAGGTTTGTGCAGAATTTCAAAAAGCGATTTTCAGCCAAAGAAAATTCACAAGAACTGATCAATCATACAGCTTTGTATCACGGGGATTTTGCTCTGGTTTCCTATGCCATAAGAAACAGATCAAGATTTTTTGTGGGGCAGGTGATTTATCCTGAAGATGGTTACGAAATTTCATTTCTTAGAAAGAATTATGCAAATGGAAAGATATTTACATTTCCCTCAACGGAAGATAAATGTTGGACAGAAAAAGACAAATTGTAGAGAAACTAGCTGCACCTACTATAGATCAGAGGAATAGCTAACATTTTCCCTGCCCAATCAGCAGTGAAGAATAAAACTGGTAATTTTCAAGTGAAAGTGTCATTCCGTTATTATTAAGGGTCATTTCGTTACCAGCATTTTTTTTTTATTTTGTTAGTAAAATATTAGTTTCATGCATTTATGTTCTACACCATTTTGTTTCCCATTTATCCCTCTTCACTGTATAATTTTTGTGAATTTTTATAGGAAATGGACGAGCTGAATAATTGTTGCATTATGAATGCAAACAATATGCATGTCTGAATTGTGTCATTCCATTACCAGAAAGTTTTATTTAAGTAAGTCTCCTTATAAGAATGAAACTTCAACTCTTAAAATACATAACTTGTGTGCCTTTGCTTATGTAGAAAATGCAATATTAAATTTTTGGTCTTTTATTGTGATCCTTGGTCTTTTCTATCCTTAATGTGCAAAAACAATCACTGAGTGTCATTCTGTTACTAATGGAACTATCCATCAGTAATGATGCTGATATTTTTGGAATGACATCAGTCTTCCTATTTTGGGTCCACAAACATGGGAAGGCATTATGAAAGTGTTTTACATGTGCTATAACGGTTTGAATTTCTAAAACTGTAGTACACTACTAAGGTAGTAGCCGACATGGGTGGATATGCAACAAGCTATCATTTATATTTAACAATACCAACTTGTATTTCTCTTAGTAACAACTTTTGTACATTTTCCAACTCTAATAGCATATGCAATACATGCTGCTTGCCACATTTCTGACTTAAGAAATCCTGTTTCTGCAACAATGTTATTACTGTTTCCTAGCCAATTGTGATAAAGCTCATCCATGATAACTTGATGATTTCAATGGTCCTGTCCTGAACAGAAGAAAATCAGCACAGTTGAAAGATATTCATTTGTCCCAGAGAACTGCCAACATTGAGCTGTCCCTAGATGCAAAATATCACTGTACACACTGAAAGGCATGAAATGTTTAATGGCGCCAGCACTGCTCCACGAGCCAACAGTACCTTTCCCTCACTGCTCCTCTCTCTTGGGTTGACCTAATGCAGTGGCAAGGATGCCTCCTGCCATTCCTGGCAGCCACCACTTGAATCGTCAACTACTCATGGACAAGTAGTATATTGTTCATTTCTTCTTGACATTTATAATTACTTCAAGGAGAGTTTTTTTGGGTTCCACATTTTTGTGAATACTGAGTCAAACACAAGTACCACTTAGTTACTGCCCTTTTCTTGAATCTTATGTTCACTGCCTGTACCTACCATTTCTGTCACATGAAATTCATTCATTCATTCATTCATTCATTCATGCATTCATTAATTAATTCATTCATTCATTATGTTCCGTGGATCCCACCGAGAAGGAGAAAGCTTCATAGACATGAAATGAGTAAAGAGCTACATCAACAAAAGACAAAGAGATTACAGAAATTTAATCTGACAAAGTCAGTGGAAGGTGAGGGCACACCACCTCCAATAGGACCATGTGCAGTAAAACACTGCAGTGTTCAAACCATCCTTATAATTGAGAGCAGTTATATATTACACTTACAGAATACAACCAATTTATCATGTTTGCAAAATCACTGTAAACTCCACTGATTCACTCAAAACACTAAATGTTAAAGAAGAATCCTATTTTCATTGTTGTGGTTCTTGTAAAATAGGAGTAATCCACTAAATTACAGCTCCCCATCACTAACATCAATTTGCAGCAGGATTCTGGAACACGTATTGTGGTCTAACATTATGAATTTGCTTGAAAAAAATAAATTATTGACGTATAATCAGCATGCATTTAAAAATTATCATTCTCGGGAAACATAACTATGTCTTTATTTTCGCAAAGTAATGAATGCTATCAACAGGAGATGTCACACTGATTCCATACTTCTAGATTTCCCAAAGGTTTTTGACAGCGTTCCCCGAAAGTGGCTTCTAATAAAACTGCTAATAAAATTGTCTCAATTGTGCAACTAGCTTCATGATTTGCTGTCAGGAAGGTCACAGTTTGTAGTAACTGACAGTATGTCAGCTAATAAAACAGAAGTGATATCTGGTGTTCCTAAGCATGTGGTGTAAGACCTCTGCAGTTCCTAATCTATATAAAATATTAGGAGAGAATCTGAACAGCTCTGTTAGATTGTTTTCAGATGGCGCTACCATTTACTGCCTGGTAAAGTTGTCAAAAGATCAAAACCAATTGCAAAATGATCCACACAAGATATCCGCATGGTGTGAAATTGACACTAAACAGTATAAAAATGTGGGGACATACAAGCACGAAAAGCAATCCATTAAATTTCAGATACACAATAAATCCACAAATTTAAAGCCTATGAATACAACTAAATACTTATATCTAAAAACAAAGATGATGTGACTTACCAAACGAAAGCACTGGCAGGTTGACAGATACACAAACAAACAGAAACATACACACAAAATTCAAGCTTTCGCAACCAACAGTTGCTTCATCAGGAAAGAGGGAAGGAGAGGGAAAGAAGAAAGGATGTTGGTTTTAAGGGAGAGGGTAAGGAGTCATTCCAATCCCGGGAGCAGAAAGACTTACCTTAGGGGGAAAAAAGGACAGGTATACACTCGCGCGCGCGCACACACACACACACACACACACACACACACACACACACACACACACACACATCCATCCGCACATACACAGTCACAAGCAGACATTTGTAAACGCAAAGAGTTTGGGCAGAGATGTCAGTCGAGGTGGAAGTACAGAGGCAAAGATGTTGTTGAAAGACAGGTGAGGTATGAGTGGCGGCAACTTGAAATTAGCTGAGGTTGAGGCCTGGCGGATAACGAGCGCTAATTTCAAATTGCCGCCGCTCATACCTCACCTGTCTTTCAACAACATCTTTGCCTCTGTACTTCCACCTCGACTGACATCTCTGCCCAAACTCTTTGCGTTTACAAATGTCTGCTTGTGACTGTGTATGTGCGGATGGATATGTGTGTGTGTGTGTGTGTGTGTGTGTGTGTGTGTGTGTGTGTGTGTGTGTGTGTGTGCGCAAGTGTATACCTGTCCTTTTTTCCCCCTAAGGTAAGTCTTTCCGCTCCCGGGATTGGAATGACTCCTTACCCTCTCCCTTAAAACCAACATCCTTTCGTCTTTCCCTCTCCTTCCCTCTTTCCTGATGAAGCAACCAATGGTTGCGAAAGCTTGGATTTTGTGTGTATGTTTGTGTTTGTTTGTGTATCTATCAACCTGCCAGCGCTTTCGTTTGGTAAGTCACATCATCTTTGTTTTTAGATATATTTTTCCCACGTGGAATGTTTCCCTCTATTATATTCGTACGACTAAATACTTAGGATTACAATTATGAGCAAAATTGTTAGTGCTTTCATGGCCACTTGTTGACAAACTGTCTGTTGGCATCTGTCTCGGGTTTATTGGCCAACATTCGTCTGATGATTATCTCTGATGTTTCGCCCACACGAGTGTCTGGCATTGTCAAAGTTTCACCCCCCATTGTTGGACTGGATCCAAGCTCACAGACACAGATTATATGTACCTGGAGGGCCAATGTCCAAGCGCTTCTCTGCGGTCATTTCCAGTGCGGTTCTCTTCCCACCTGCGACGGTCTTTCGCTGCAGCATGGGAAACCAGGATCCGTTTACCTTGAGGCTTTCTTCTTCTTTGTTGAAGCTATTCTTGTGTTTATGTATTCCTATAGCTTCTCTTGACAAGCAGGTGTGATAGTTGTTCTCTACAGCCAGAACTTCCGTGTCAGCAAATTTTACTGCACATGCTTTGCCTGGCCAATTTCTCCACCTGCCCCAACCTGCAATGTCGCTTATGTTCTGTGATCCTAATGTTGATTGATCATACAGTCATTCCAACAAAGTTTTCCACAGGTGCATGGTATGTGGTGTATTCCTGACATTGCAAGTGGGTCCCTTTTCTTCCTTTGCTGGTCTGAGACACTCTTTGATCATCTTCGATGGTTTGTAAATAGTCTTTACACCGTGTTTGCACAATACACGGCCGATCCTGCCCATCACTCTGGGAATGTATGGCAGAAAGGTCGTACCCGACATTTCTTTTTTCAGTTTGTCACTTTGCCACGTGTTTGGCCCTGTTATACTTCTAATACAACTTGCGGAGTACCTATTGCTCTTCAGAACACTTTCCAAGTGTTGTATTTCGTGTCTGAGGTGCTGTGACTCATATATTTGTCTTGCTTGCGTTACAAGCATATTAATCATGCCTCTTTTCTGTCTGAAAATTTGTGCACGTATTGGTATGTGTATTTCAGTTTTTTATACACGCTGTGTCACAGATTTTCACCTTCCCTCGTAACCAGCACACCTACAAATGGTGGTTTTTTGTCCTTTTCCATTTCCAAGGTAAATTTTATGTTGGCATGGAGGCTGTTCAAGTGTCTTAGGAAGTCACCAAGCTGTTCTTCACCATGGCTCCACAGAACAAAGGTATCATTGATGTATTTGTACCACACATTAGATTTACAAGGTGCCAAGTCCAGTGGCTGTGCTTCGAAATGTTCCATGAAGTAGTTGGCTACCAGTGGACTACGAGGATTACCCATGGCAACGCATTCCAACTGTTCGTAGAAACTGCCATTCCATGTGAAATAGCTCATGGTGAGAAATACGTGAAAGAGCTTTGTGATGTCTTGCGGTAAAATGGAAGTGATTTGCTCCAGAGTGTCACTGAGTGTCACTTTTGTAAATAAAGAAACACCACCAAAGCTGACCAGGATGTCGTTTGGTGCAAATTTTAGTTTCTTCAGCTTCTCAATGAAATGTTCCGAGTCCTTTACATATGTGCTAGTCTCCCTCACATGCAGCTGTAGCAGAGAGACCAAGTATTTTGCCAGGAGCTACAACAATTGGTCTTAGTGGAAAGTTATTCTTATGGATCTTAGGTAATTCACTCAGCCAAGGTAGTAAGGCTTCTGTGTTGCACATGTTCCTCTCTATGTCTGCCAGCAGAGAAGACATGCAAACATGGGTAAAGACTATTTATAAACTGAAAAAAAAAAAAAAAAAAAAAAAAAAAAAAAAAAAAAAAAAAAAAGATCAAAGAGTGTCTTAGATCAGCAAATGGAAAAAGGGATCCACTTATAACATTGGGAATACACCACATACTATGCACATGTGGAAAAGTTTATGTTGGAATGACTGGACAATCAATCAACACCAGGATCATAGAACATAAGCAACACTGCAAGTTGGGGCAGGTGGAGCAATCAGCCATGGCAGAGCATGCTCCGTGTGAGACCAGCTATGTAGTAAAATTTGCCAACACGGAAGTTCAGGCTGTAGAAAAGAACTAGCACACCCACTTGTTCAGAGATACTATAGGAAACCTCAAGGTAAATGGATCCTGGCTTCCTGTGCTGCAGCAAACGACCGTCACAGGTCTCTACAGGGAGGAGGTATGCAGACAGTACCGACACCTTGACCCACGACGGAAGAAGAGAGCACAATTTATGTCCTTCAAAAAGGAGAGAATTTCATTATCATTCCAAGAACTATAGATATGGAGGACACCATTGCTAATACCGAAATGGCCATTTGGGCGCTTCCTTGTGAAAGAGCGGAAGCAATGTGCACTGAACCAGCCAGAATACTGCGCCGAGCAAAACCACCAGCTTGCAACCTAAAGAAAGAAGAGGTACAAGCTATTAAGAATCTTAATGCCAACAAGAGTATATTGGTACTGCCTGCTGAAAAAGGAAATGTGACCGTTGTAATGAGGACCGAAGATTATGAGCACAAGATCTGGGGCCTATTAGATCTGGCAACGTACCAAAAACTACGTGCAGATCCAACACTGCATATCATACAGAATACAAATCGATTAACCAAGGCATCTTCTCTGCCGGTTGACGTACAGAGCAACCTGCACAATACAGACACCCTTCCACCTTGGCTGTTCAGATTACTTAAGATCCATAAGAATAACTTTCCACTAAGACCAATAGTTAGCTCTCCTGCCTCATCAACGTATGAACTACCAAAATACTTGGCCTCTCTGCTCTAGCCACACGTGGGGAAAACTGACACATTGCTTCCGTTTTCCCACAAGACATCACAAAGCATGTCTCACCATGAGCTATTTCACATTGAACTGCAACTTCTATGAACAGCTGGAAAGCACTGCTATTGGTCCAGTGGTGGCCAACTTCTTCATGGAACATTTCAAAGCACAGGCACTGGGCTTGGTATCCTGTAAACCTAAGGTGTGGTACAGCTACAGCAATGATACTTTTGTTGTGTGGAGCCATGGGTGAAGAGCAGCTCGGTGGCTTCCAAAGACACTTTAACAGCCTCCATGCCAACATAAAATTTACCATTGAAGTAGAAAAGGACAAAAAGCTACCATTTCTAGATATGCTGGTTACAAGGGATGATGAAAACCTGGGACACACAGACCAATACCTGCACAAACTATCAAATCACCACCCAAGCATGATTAATATGCTTGTAATGCGAGCAAGATGAATACGTGAGCCCCAGGGCCTCAGACACAAAATACAACACTTGGAAAATGGGTACTCTACAAGTTATATTAGAAGTATAACAGGGCCAAACACTTGGCAAAGTGACAATCAGAAAAAGAAATGTTGGTTACAGCTATTCTGGAATACATTCCCAGGGTGATGGACAGAATCGGCTGTATATTGTGCAAACACGGTGTAAAGACTATTTACAAAGCAACAAAGATGATCAAAGAATGTCTCAGATCAGCAAAGGAGAAAAGGGACCCACCTGCAATGTTGGGAATATACCGCATACCACGCACATGCAGAAAATTTTATTTTGGAGTGACTGGACGATCAATCAACACCAGGATCACGGAACATAAACGACATTGCAGGTTGGGGCAGATGGAGAAATCGGCTGTGGCATAGCATGTGCTGTGAGAGATCGATCTTGTAGTAAAATCTGGCAACACGTAAATTCTGAGAACTATCACACCTGCTTGTTGAGAGAAGCTATAATACATACACATGAGAATAACTTCAACAAGAAAGAAGGAAACCTCAAGGTAAATGGATCCCAGTTTCCTATGCTGCAGTGAATGACTGTTGTAGATAGCAAGAGAACTGGACATGACCGCAGAGAAGCCCTTGGACCTTGGTGCATTAGGTACACACAGTCTGTGGCCATGAGCTCAGCTCAAGTCCACCACCAGCAATGGTGGGTGAAACTTTGACAATGCCAGCCACTCATGCTGGTGAAACATCAGAAAAATCATCAGATGAACGTCAGCCAAAAAACCCAAGACAGAAGCCAACAGGCAGTTTGTCAATTACAGGGTGTATACGTGGACAAAGAAAAAAAATTCCCGTATTTCCCAGTTAAAAATACACTTTCTCCCGGGTGAAAACACGCCTTTTACCTGTTAAGTGACAGCATATTTTCCCTTATCAATCCTTTGAATTGTTATGGTTTTATACACGGGCATCAAATTTCCCGGCACTTTAGAAAATGAAACGCAGGGAAAATATCTTTTATGTGCAGCAACATATAAGCTGTGGTGCCTATCCTGCTCCCATTCGGCTGGTTTGATAGCCTGCCCCTCTTTAAGAAATCTCGCAATTAATAGCGGATGGGATTATTTGTAATCGGGAGAACAAGAACTCTTCAGAAAATTTGCACCTATTACCTAATAACTTGCTGTTTTGTATGACATAAAATTAAATATAGGATACATAAAATCAATAAACACAAGAGACAAGCAAGAAAGTACACATTTCTTCAATCCTTAGCTCCTAGAATTATTTCTCTCTAACTTTGCTACAGATTTACATGGCGTGCTTTCCTTTCTGCAAAAGAATCTTTACCTCATCAAAGTTCGTCAAACTTTTTTTTCATGAAAAATCGAAATGTTGTTATCTAATACTGAAAAAGCTGTTAACACAAATAATACCCAAGACTGGTGTTGTTTCTCGATCTGATTATGACTTTTTTGTCACTGTCTGCTGGATAAAACAAAATAGGCCTTTCTAATATTGCAGCAATTTTGTAACACACACCAAATAAACGAGACTGTTTTGGCACAAAGGGCCATTTTTATAACACGACAGAATGTAATTCACGTAGTACCAATATCAAATGTCTGTTAGGCCTACCACAAGCAAAAATCTTTATGTTATGAAGTAGTTTCACATTTCATTCATACGCACCAGTTTCTCAAGCATGAGATTGAAAAATAGTATTACAAAATTTTTATAGAATTTGGAATCGTAGTAAGTCTTCCATAATTTGTGTGAGGTCCCTGTTTCTTCTCCTTCCTCGTTCTAACATCTTGTCATCACCAATTCTGTAGCTATACCTGCCATTGTGAAAACTTGTTCGGCGATTTTCTAACTTCATTAACCCTGCTAGAATCACAGGTTTAGTAATCCCTCGATTATTTTCCAGTTAGGTGTTAGTACGAGTTCATACAACACGTTTTCTGCATTACTTCCAGATTAGAACTTAAGTGGCTGCTAGCTGAGGACTGTACAACTGTTCCTTACTAGTGTAGCGATCTGACCAAACATTTTCTGTCAAAATTTCATTTTCTTGGACACACGTACGCTTTCTCACCTGTCATTCCTGTCAATCGTTTACTTCCATTCTCGTAGTCTGAATCTACGGATTTCACTCGTAATTATAACAATGCTGATCATTCGCACCCCCACATAATCAGACAGCGATTGGCATTCTACCATTCGGCTTTACTCCGCTCAGCTCGTAAAGCCCCATCCCCTTTTGTCTGCAGAAAGTTTATTTCTACATGTGACGAGGATTCTCCTGACAGACATCACGTACACTATCCACGCATTCAAAAATCAACTTATGATTCATTCAGAAATCAACTTAAAATGTGTTCAAAAACCAAGGCGCTTTGTGAAACAAGTTTTTTTCCCTCAAGAACATGAATTTGGTGCTCCCTTTTCCCGGTAGCATCTAGCTGCTTGCTGCGACTGCTTGGACAGCCAACAGCCACATTCCTGTCGCCAGAAGCGGGAGAGACTACTGCTCAAACGCGACTCAACTGCGCATCCACATGGGCCCGCTCGTAACTGCTAAACCAAATCTAACGTAAACAGTTGTGACTTCATGTTCATCGGAGGCAATTTGTTATGAAGCATAGTCTTCCTAAAGCCTTTGACACATTTTGCTGTTGGCAGATGCTTGCATGAGCACTGTGTGTCGTTGTTGTATATGGCGCATTTCCTTTGCAATTAATTTTCTTTTTTTCTATTGTTTATGTTTTATTGTTGAAGTATTATTCTGCAGTAGCGGGATACAGTAATATTCTTTGTTAGAGTATCAGTTCTTACCAGTCCAAATTACAAAAATTTAACTGAAAACTAAAACAATTAAAAATTCCCGGAATTCCAAAAAATTCCAGGGTGTTTCCTGGGTTTATCCCGGATGAAAAAATTCCCAGGTTTTTCCCGGATCTCCCGGTTGTCCCAGATCATATACACCCTGAATTATGAACAATAATGCTGTGAGGAAGCAAACCAAACACTGTGGCTCATTTTATGTTATCACGAAACAGGAGAGCAAGTGTTACAGATATTATATACAAGTTGCAAGTGGCAAACATTAAAACAAAGCCATTTTCCATTGCAGCAAGATCTATTCAAGAAATTTCAATCACCAGCTTTCTCCTCTGAATGCCAGAATACGTTGCTGACACCTACCTACGTGTGGGAAATGATCATTCTGAAAAAAACAGAAATCTGAGCTCGCATGAAAAGATTTAACAGTTACAAAGAGGACTGCATGACAACACATTGTGAAAACTTCAAAGGATCCATCACTGCAAATGCCAATTTTGTTCTGAAGCTATGCATTACCCCCTGTACTTGCAGGATGTCCAGCACTGACACTTTATGCTTCATTCAAGCCACAGTTTCCATCCTTGACGCTATTTTATTATGTAACCTACACAGTTGTCTCTCGGATGCCGTTTATCTCAAATTAGACACTTGACCTTAATCTTGTACAAATCTTATGCTCCCTTGCACTGTTTCCTTACATGTACATCTTTTCCTTCCTGGTTCCTCTTTTCCTCTAGTCCTCTGGCCCTCCTGTTCTGATAAACAGTGTGTATCACCTAATACAACAGATCAAGTTCAATATAACATTAAATTATGAAATGATTACCTCTGCTGATCACAATTTTTGCTTTTCATAAATAACGGCATATAGGGTTTAAATTTCCAAAACATTTTAACATCATGGTACCTGCTGTACTTGGGTGAATGCTTTTGCAAGTTGTGGTATAAGAATTTTCTCCTGATTCTCCTCAGCAACTTGGTGTGATGAATTGCTTCCACAAACATAGACTTCACAAGCTTCCATAGCACTTCCTCGGGTGGACCCAAATCGTTCGCATTTGTCAGTGCCCAGGCATGATCGTGTATACTCGCTAGCCATTGTCACAAGCTGAAAGAAATGTGTGCATTTTAAATTATAATTGACTGGTAAATTGTTTTATTTAACAAAAGTCACAATAAAAGTAAGCAAATGCTATTTATAAAAATAAACATATACAAGTTTCAAGAACAGTGCTATCCATTACATGAACTAAAATATAAACTATATCTGGGTCATAATGAATATTGAAGGAAGATATAATAATTTAAATGTGAATGTTATGAAGTTAATGATAATAGAAAAAGGGTATTGTTGCAACACGGGAGTTGATAAACTTGGAGAAATTGCTCAGATTCATAGAGGAAAAATTTGGAATAAGATGATGACAATAACAATCAACTTTTCCGAAACCCAATCACAACCCAAGTGTGTGCTTTCCATTTTAAACCACAGACAGGGAAATTATAAACGCAGTGTCTCACAGTAGGGGGAGTATATTAGGATGCAAAATATTTAGATGTTACACTGGAATGTGGGTTGCACATTAACATGCAAGCAGAACTGCCATAAAAGGCTGAAGGTCCGCTCACATTAAAGAGTTTGATAAGGTACTGAATGAGGCATTGTAATGGATCTGGGAGATGTGTTACTTTCTACCGGATTTGTCGATACCAAATTGTTAACGTTTTCTTATATTTTTTGTCAGAATTTTTTTATTATAATTTGCCTTATTATATGTTAATTTACTTATATTTTTGTGAGTGAAAGCATATTGATTACTATTAGTAAATGTGTCGAAGAATAGCAAAGAGACTGATTACAAGTGGAAGCTTGTGTGTTGCGTAAAATGTCTTTGACGCTGGAGTCATCTTTGACTATAGTCAGTTGGCAGTTAACTCTTGGTGTGTGTTGACGGTAGAATGATGTGCAGGTTGCCGTCATAAATAATTTTGAATTATGTTACTATTTTTTATATAAACTTTAAAAAGAAACTACATTCGAAGAAATGGTATTTGAAGCACCAAAAATGAGGCAAACACATTGAACCAGGTCATTTCTGCAGCCGACAAAGATGCATTCTGGAATCATACTTCCACTAGACAACTGAAGCCAAGACCAATATCGCCTTGTTAACATCTAACGGAAAAGGTACTGTCACGAAATATGCCAAATTTAAGTAAATAAAAAATAGTGAGCATATTTCAACTTTGTGTCTCAGCCAGGGGACCATAT
This sequence comes from Schistocerca americana, assembly GCF_021461395.2. NCBI lineage: Eukaryota > Metazoa > Arthropoda > Insecta > Orthoptera > Acrididae > Schistocerca > Schistocerca americana. The sequence goes on along the minus strand of NC_060125.1, from coordinate 393,397,698 downwards.
TTCAACTTTGTGTCTCAGCCGGGATACCATATTTCAACTGGGGACTGTAGCCGGGATATTGTGTTCACGAGATCTTCAACAGTGCTACGAGGAAGAAAACTTTTGGGTGTTAATACCAGTTTTTTCAGAATGTGTGTTACAGTATTTGTGTTCATGGGAAGTAAAAGTTTTGGAGAAGTAATGTTTCGGCAAAAAAATGTTGTTCACGGCAGAAGAAGTAATTTCAAGAATTTTGGTCAACAATCACATGGATGGAAAACGTGGATTTGCAACAGTAGAAGAGTGTTCCAGATAAGTCACGAAACCCTCGTATATTGTTAAAACAATATTTTTATCTTGTTTTGTATTGTTGTGTATAAATTTTTTTTCTTCACAATGACTTACGAGATTTTCGAGAGTATTGTGCCTAAAGTAGAAAGAAGTAATTTATTAGACTTTGAAAATCAGGACAGGTCAAATGAAACAGAAAGAACCAATCAATTTGATTTAAAAAGTTTTCTTGTAAATTTCACGAAAGAAATTACACAATCAGTTGACGACAATAAGACTTACTGGGATGAAAAAATTGATAACATTTTGTTGCAAGTCCAAGCAGTCAATACCCAAGTGGCTGATCTTTCGAACAGAGTTGGCAGTGTTGAGGAAAAAATTGAATCTGTGGAAGCAAAAGTAAATGAACTTGATGCTAAATTGAGCGATGAAATTAATACTGTAAAAAATGAGTTACTGGCAGATAGGGAAAGAAATTTAATTGATTTTAATGAGATAAAAGGGGAAATTAAAAATTTGGAGGAGAACACAAAAGTTTTAGTAAAAAATGTACAACAAGAAACTGACAATCGTTTGGTTGCTCTCGAAAAAAAAGTAGAGTGCAATGATTTAGAAAACAAAAAAATCTGTCAAAGAACTTAGCGAAAAAATTGAAAGTTTTGATATTGAATTTCAAAGCAAAAATCACAATGTCAACACATGCAATCTTGTATCTAATATTCCAGTGAAGCACTTTTCGGTAGATGGACCCTTACATCCCGTTGATTTTATACAGTATTGTGAGGATTGTTTTTTACCTCACTCACCAGATGATATGAAAATTAAATTTGTGAAAAAATTCTTGGAAGGGGAAGCTTTGACTTGGGCAAACCAGACTGTAACTTTGGGGATGACCTTTTCAGAATTTGAATCAAAATTTCTGGAAAACTTTTGGGATGATCTTAAACAAACTAGAATCAAAAGTGAATTTTTGAATGGGAGAAACTATAGAGAATCAGATGGGAACATGAAACAATTTTGCAAAAGTGAACTTCAAAAACTTATTCATTTAACAAAACCTTTGGATGACTTGATCAAAATTGATACCTTAAAGAGAAGATTGCCATCAGCAATGCAGTTGAGTTTAGTTCATTGTCCTGACAGTAATGTAGAGCAGTTTCTCAATTATATTGAAAAGTTGGATAGGGTAACAACAAGAACACACAGTGGGTTTACTCAGAAAGGTAATGGTCAAAATTGGGGAAATGACAACTTTCAAAAAAGGGAACAAAACAATTATTATGGTGTCAGTCAAAATTCACGGGGATATAACAATTTTCAAAAGAAGGACCATAATTTTTATCCAAAACAAGAACAACATTTTCGCGGAAATAATCAACAAAATAGAGAACACTTTAGGGATCAAAATCACAGAAATTTTGCTAGAGATCAGTACAACAGAAACTACCAACAATCAGGTAATGTTTGGCATAGGAATGGGAACAGAAATGTTGATCAGAGACATTGGCAGAAACACAATCAGCAGTTCAAGCAGAAACAAGTTGTAATTCAGGAAATAAAAAACGAGTAGACGCCCCCTTGAAGGTACGCAAGGTTGAGGCAGAAGGTGATCATGATGAAAGGACCAATGGATGTGACTATCATAAACCCAAACATGACAGTTCCAAACCTAAGCTATCACATGAGGTCATTAGTTGTTACTTATTGAAGAAATTTCAAGAGGAAAATAATTATGATATTGATAAAGATAAAATTTTCAGTACACAAGAATATACAGTAGATAAAAGTAATTGTGATTCATTTAATTTGACTGTTTTACACTTGGGCAGAAAAGAACAACACGTTGTCAGATGATGTAATTTGTAGTAGTTCAGAGACGTGTGTGAATGAAAGAGAGAATGCATGCTGTGAGAATGAAAATATTGGTGAATGGGATCTGGTAACTTTAGAAAGGGGAAATAATATTTTGGGGGATAATTTGAATGTGTATGACCTGAATATGTATAATGATAATGATGTTGATGATACAGTTGATTATGATGGTAATGGTATTGATGATGATGTTGAGGAAAGGTATTTCATTAGTTTAAATAGGGAGTTGGGTATACACATGGTTGAAAATGGATTAAATAGTGAAAATGTTATAGAAATTCCCAGGGATGTTACCAGGATGAATAAGGCTCACAAGCTGGGTGTATGTAAAAGTGTGAATTTTGATGTTGTTGGTAAAGAATCTGACTACACAAATAATGATGACACATGTATAACTTCTAGCCTAAGTGAAACTTTTACAGATACTAATGACACACACACATTTCTTATGAATCTATGGCTGAACAGTGAAACTATTTCTTTTGACAAGAACTTTAGAAAGATGCTTATTAAAGCATGTGAAACTGTATGTCCTGAGTGGTGAAAAAAGATGAGATATTTTATTTTTGAAAAGCTGAAGGATAAGTACTTCAATAGTATACAATGTGATTTGGATGAAAATTCTTGGCTATTTGAGATAATAGAGAGTACTAATGACAATTTTGTATCTTGGGCAAATTTTATAACTGTGACAAATAATACATGTAATGATATACCATATGATTCTGATAAGTATAGGTTTGGGGAAATTGAAAGTGATTTATTACATGAGGATACAGGTTCTGAGAAAAGTGATCAACTTTGCAGTCCTTATATAAAAGTTCAAATTGGTTCATGGATTGGTACATGTTTAATTGATACAGGAAGTGAGGTCTCGGGAATATCTGAAAGGTTAAGCAAGAAATTGAAAGTGGGGAAAGATTTTGTTGAAATGCCAGTTGTTGGGGTAAAGATAAAAGGTGCTACTGGGAAGAGCAGTAAATTGGTAAAAAGCCAGACTTTAGTGACATTTTTAATTGAAGGCAAGTTGTTCACACATGGATGTTTTGTAATTCAGGAATTTAATGAGGATTTTCTTTTGGGCATGAATTGGATAGTAAAGGTAAATACAGCATTTGATTGGGTTGGAAGAAAACTTTTGATAGAAACTAGTGAAAGCGAATACATTCAGACAAATTCTGTGAACACACTTGGTGATCAGAGTAATGAAAATTTTGACAGTATCAATATACTAAAAGAAAATAGATTGGAGAATATTGAAACTCATAGATTTGATACTGATGAAATTGAATTTGGGAATTTAGTAAATTTGAAAATTTCAGAAACACAAAATTTATCTGAGGAGCAAAAACAACAGTTAGAAAATCTGCTGTGGGAATACAGTGATGTTTTCAGTGACATACCTGGTAGGGTAAAGGGATATCAGTGTGAGCTTCAGGTAAAACCTCATGAACCATTTTTCATAAAACCATACAGTATTGCAATATCAAAAAGGCTTCTGTTGAGAAAGAGCTGAAAAAGATGGAATGATGTAATATAATAGAAAGGAATATCAGTGCATATAATAATCCTCTAGTAGTAGTTTCGAAAAAAGATGGTGGAGTAAGATTCGTTTTGGACTCTAGACACTTAAACAAAATTTTGTTCAGACAGACAGACCATCCCGAAAATATTGATGAGTTACTCTATAAATTTACAGATATAAAATATATGTCAAGTTTGGATCTAACTTCGGGTTTTCATCAGGTACCACTTTCGGTTAATTCTAGGAAATACACTGCTTTCTTGTACAATGGTAAGAGTTACCAATATTGTGCTGTGCCATTTCGGTTAAATTCTTCTGTTTCTGAATTTATAAGAGCTTTGGATCATGTACGGGGCAAGAGCTTGTGTCTAAACTGATAATTTATGTAGATGACTCTTTGGTTACAGGGCAAAATTGGGAGGAACATTTTTCGATTTTGAAGTCAGTTTGTGAAAAACTTAGAAAAGGGGGGATGACATTGAAATTAGAGAAATGTAAATTTGCAGTTTCTGAATTAAAATTTTTGGGTCATGTTGTCACAGACAAGGGAATTTTAGCATATCCAGAAAAAATTAAAGCAATTTCAGAAATTACTATTCCTAAGACAAAAAAACAATTAAAGTCGTTCTTTGGGTTATGCGGTTATTACCGAAAACATATAAGTGATCTGAGTCTGAATGCACCATGTTTAAGACAGTTACTTAAGAAAAACACTGTTTGGGTTTGGGATAAAAGTTGTCAGGAAGAGTTTGATAAAATTAAGCAAGAGTTGAGGAAGCAACACTTATTGCACAGACCTGATTTTAATTTACCATTTTGTTTGAACACTGATAGCAGTAATTATGGGCTTGGAGCAGAGTTATTTCAACAAAGAGTAGAGAATGGAGTTAAGATACATTGTACCATAGCATTTGCAAGCAGAATGTTGCTCAAGCATGAAGAAAATTATACAGTCACAGAGAAGGAACTTTTGGCAATTCATTGGGCTTTTACAAAATTTAGAATTTACCTTATTGGACATAAAACCATAGTATTTTCGGATCATAAAGCTTTGAGTTACTTACAAGAGTGCAAATTATACCACAGTAGATTGACCAGATGGGCAATATTTCTGCAACAGTTTGACTTTGAAATCAAACACATAAAAGGTTCTGACAATGTTGTAGCTGATTCACTTTCAAGGTTACCAATTGGGGGAGAAAAGGAGATTTTTGAACAAGAGGAGGAAAAACAATTTAAAATTAGATACTTGAAAGGGGTGGAAAATGAGAAAACAATTAGAGCTATGTGTAACAGAATTAGAAAAAATCAAAATTTGGATCAGAGTTGGAAATTAATCAAAGAATGTTTAGGCAAGAAGGGGTATGAGAAACTTGATAAATTTTACAAATTACATAAGGGGATTTTATTTTGGAGAACAGATGTAGATTCTGATAATTGGAAACTGTGTTGGCCAGAGGCAGATGCTGATAAGCTGATCATTTACATACATGAAAGTTTTGGTCATTGTGGGATACAGAAGTGCTTTCAAAAGATACAAGAAAATGTTTATTTTTACAATATTGGAAAGAAGGTAAGAAAAGAATTGGCAACCTGCGACAAATGTCAGAGAGTTAAAGTGAGCAATCAAAGATGTGGTGGAGAGATGCAAAACATTATTCCGGAAAAACCTTTAGATCTTATCGCAGTGGACTTATATGGAATGTTACCAAAGAGTAAAGGTGGTCACTGTTACATATTTGTTATGGTAGATGTATTTTCAAAATTAATTAAACTATATCCAGTGAAAAAAGCTACTAGCCATGAAATTATAATAAAAATTGAAAGAGATTATTTCGCACAGGTGGGTAAACCAAAAGCTATATTATCAGATAATGGTTCACAGTTCACCTCTAAAATTTGGAAAAAGTTTATTGAAAGATCAAAATTGAAGCATATACTTATATCTGTTTATTCTCCATCCACCAATCCTGCAGAAAGATATATGAGGGAAATTGGGAGACTTTGTAGAACCTATTGTAGCCATAAACATCCAACCTGGTTTGAGCACATTCGAAATTTTGAAGATATTATGAATAGCCTACAACATAGTTCCACAGGATTTTCACCATATGAGATTATGTTTAATATTAGACCTCCAAATCTTATATCAGAACTTATTTAATTTCCTAAATGTACACCTTTAACTATGCAATAGAGAGAAGATATTGTCAGGGAAACTATGAGGAAACAAGGGGAAAAGAGGAATAAAAGACATAACAACAGGGTAAAATTAACCACTTTCAAAATTGGTGATCTTGTTCTGGTCAAATCTCATGAAAAATCAAAAATGTTAACTTCAGAAATTAAAAAATTCTTTGATATCTATATTGGGCCTTTTGAAGTCATAGAAAATCCACACCCTAATGCTTATTGTTTGGTGTATCCTAAGTCAAAGAAATTATTTGGTCTCAGGAATGTTGTCTCTTTGAAACTATAGAAACATAAATCATAATTTCAAAATTTAAATAACCTATTATCATCTAAAACAAAAGTCCTCCACTGGAATATGCTTGTTAGAACAAAACTACCTGTAAACCAAGTATGTATATTTGCATGTATAAATTAATAATTTGAAGTCACATGTTAATTGAAACAGATGAAAAAAACACTGTTTGAAAAAAAAATGAGAGAAAGATTTATTTTTACTTTTTTTTACAAAAAAAGTCCCTAGTGAGCATTTCTGAATTTTTCTAATTTTTGGAAGCTAAGTCTTCCCTGTGGGTGAAGGCATGCATGTGAGGACATGCATGCAAAGGTATAAGTTTCAGAAACAATTTTAGATAAAGCCTCATGATATATGAGCAATTTATTGTTGTTTATACTGATGTTGTGGGGAGCGAAAGTACTCTTCACAAGAATGTGACTTGTAGTAATATTGTAGTAGAGAGGCAAGTGTACATAAATAATTGCAAAAAAATTTAGATAATACTGATGTATCTTAAGCTGTACTAAAAAAAGAAAATCATAAGCAAAAAAATATACAAAAAAAACCATGAGTAAAAAAAATTCAAAAAAGAAAATCAGAAGTAAAAATATATAAAAGGCAAATATATAGAAAAAAAAAACACTACACTACATATGTCCAGTATCATTTTTACTGTACAATATGAAAGCATAATGAAATTAACATTAATATAAAAAAATTTAAATCTTATTCTAGGAAATGAGTTTTACCTTTCTATTATTTTCAATTTGTATGCTGTATGTTAGAATATTTCTCATGTATGTTTTATACCATGTATATTTGTCATGTCAAATAATTTCTTTACTTGAAATTTTTGTGTATGAGATTGATGGGGAAGAATCATTGCAACAACAGCCAGTAACAAATCCACAGATTCAAAGAGTCCAAATTTGGAAGAGGTTATCAGACTGCCTCATTAATGTACTAATTGTGTAATACAGATCCATTACTGAGAGTGGTCGGGATTTTGTTGTATATGTCCATAACAACAAAAGCCCTGGGGAGCAGTTGTAATGGATCTGGGAGATGTGTTATTGTGTTATTTTCTACCGGATTTGTCGATACCAAATTGTTAATGTTTTCTTATATTTTTTGTCAGAATTTTTTATTATAATTTGCCTTATTATATGTTAATTTACTTATATTTTTATGAGTGAAAGCATATTGATTACTATTAGTAAATGTGTCGAAGAATAGCAAAGAGACTGATTACAAGTGGAAGCTTGTGTGTTGTGTAAAATGTCTTTGACGCTAGAGTCGTCTGACTATAGTCAGTCGGCAGTTAACTCTTGGTGTGTGTTGACGGTAGAACGATGTGCAGGTCGCCATCATAAATAATTTTGAATTATGTTACTATTTTTTTATATAAACTTTAAGAAGAAACTACATTCAAAGAAATGGTATTTGAAGCACCAAAAATGAGGCAAACACATTGAACCAGGTCATTTCTGCAGCCGACAAAGATGCATTCTGGAATCATACTTCCACTAGACAACTGAAGCCAAGACCAATATTGCCTTGTAAACATCTAACGGAAAAGGTACTGTCACAAAATATGCCAAATTTAAGTACATAAAAAATAGTGAGCGTATTTCAACTTTGTGTCTCAGCCGGGAGACCATATTTCAACTTTGTGTCTCAGCCAGGATACCATATTTCAGCATGCAGGCTTATTACTGGATGTTTGCAGACTACACCACTTGTCACAGCATATCAGTTGGTAAATATTGCTTGCCCAGACATCATCATGAGGTTTCTACCAGTGTTAAAGAACAAATTTGTTGCCAATCCAAGCCACATATGACATAATTATGTAGTAACTATCTAGAAAGTGAAGTCAAGGAAAAGTTTCTTGAAAAATGGCAACATCTTGGGAATGATGCTATCAAAATCAAGAACGGAAAAGTGGAAAGTACAAGCTGTAAGGAATCCTCATTGACCTCAACTATCTGTTAATCTCACTACTGGACACCACGAGAATTGGGCTATATGGCATGCTCTCAACTGCCTAAGCTTTGGAGACGGAAGAACCAAGTGTAATCTTCAAAAATGGGGATTCCCACTCATCATTACTGAAGTAATGTGCACACACTTGAAAGCCGTGCACACTAGCAGCGCGTTGTCATCTGCGAGAGTGTGCCACGATAAGGCAATACTGTGAACACACAATATAATGCAAACTAGGCGAGTGCCTATTTAAACCCTGCCGCACTACGCTTGTGCTCAGTTATTATGTTATTATTGCTTGCATACATTTGCCTTATGTTATTGTGTTCAGTGTATGTTATGGTGATTAACGTACATGCCACAGCCTAATAATGTTGTACTAACATTCTTCATTGCGTTGTGTGTCCAAGTTACAACATAAGTGGTGATGAGTGTGAGATTGTTCTCCATGCGATTTTCAGTCTCTGGTTGATCCTCCGTTGCGTCTACAATGTCTGACAGTGCTACTGATGAGTTTTTACACCAGCTAGGTGATCAGCTAGTGGTTCTTACTGCAGTGCTGCAGAGTCTCAGTCAACAGCAGAAGGCATTCACCACAGTGCAACACGATCAAACCCAGGTATTGAAAACGCTTGTTTCTGTTTTGGCCAGTTTGGGTCTGTCTCAGTCTATGTCACCTGCTGTGCTATCCCTAGCACCTCCTGTTTTGCCCGTCAGTACCCTGGTCATTTATCCTTTCACCTCCTCCACCCCTCCCTCCTCCCCCCCTCAATTTATGGCTTATGATGAATCTGTTGAAGAATGGGAAGCCTACAAAAAAATGGTTGCAGTAGTATTTTCAAGCTTTTGGATTGACTGATGTTACCTTATGCCATGCTTTCTTTTTGTATTGGTTATCGCCTCCCAAGTACCAACTCCTTTGCCAATTTGCCCCCCTGCAGGACTTATCTTCACTCTCTTTTGATTACTTGTACGACCTTCTTTCGAATTACTTCTGTAAACGGACGCACGTTATTGCCGCTCGACTTGAGTTCTATTGGTGTCGCAAGAAACCAGAACATTCTTTTAAGACTTGACTCAGCAATGCAGTTTAAGCCATCGTCGTAACTTTGTCACTGATGTACATAAGGAGTCATATGCTGACCAAATGGTGCATGATGCAATCACTCAGTTGGCCCTGGTCACGAGTGGGCCCTTCAAAGTGAAAACCTCTCCCTCTCCAACATTCTGACTAATCGTTTGAGGTTTTGAGGGCTGTGGGTACTCAAATTGAATCATGGTGTGAGTTGCAGAAATTCAACCCGCCCCTAGTTGCAGAAATTCATCCCGCCCCCCCTGCCATTTGTTGGATGGTTCACAGGCAGCAGACCGCATGCAAGCAAAATATCATGGAGGCCAGCACAACTCACTGCAGCAGCCACAGCCACAGCCACAGCCACAGCCGCAGCAGCACAGCAAGCCCGGTAATGAACAACAATCCAAGTGCTCTATGTTTCCCTCTTGTCCATCATGTTTTGTTACTCATGATAGGCCGTATTGTCCTAAGCAATGGACCGTTTGTTACCAGTGCAACAAAACTCCCTATACACCAACATTCCTCATGCCCATGGTCTTACCGATACTGAAGACTACCTTTTCAAACGTCCTTCAGACTTCAAACCCACTACCTCATTCCTCATACACCTTACTAACTTTATCCTAACCCACACCTACTTCTCCTTTGAAGGGAAGGTATATGAACAAATCCATGGCACAGCCATGGGCACCCACATGCCACCCTCCTATGCTAGCTTGTTTACAGGCCACCTAGAGAAGACCTTCCTAATCTCCCAAAATGCCAAACTCTTAGTCTGTTCATTGATGACATCTTTATGATCTGGGCTCAGAGCCAAGACACCCTATCTTCGTTTATTCATGACCTCAATACCTTCTCTCCCATCCACTTCACCTGGTCCTCCTCAATCCAGCGTACCACTTTCCAAGACATTGCCCTCCTCCTCTTCTAACATGGCTCCATCTGCACCTCTGGCCATATTAAACCCACTAACAGTACCTGACTTTTAACAGTTGTTTCTTTCACACGAAAAAAACCCCTCCCATACAACCTGGCCTCCCAGGGACGGCGTATATGCAGTGACAAGTACCCCATTGCTCAGTATATCAAGGCACTATCCCCCAGACCTAGTATGCTTACAGAAAAGGAGTGTCCCCTTCATCACCCAGTACCACATCGGACTGGACCAACTGAGCCGCATCCTTCTTCAGGTCTTTTGTTACCCATCCTCAAGCCCTGAAATGAGAGACATCCTACCCAAGATACTTCCTACCCCTCCTAAAGTGGTGTTCTGATGCCCACCCAGCCTCCACAACATCCTACTCCATCCCTCTGCCACTCTCAATCCCAACCCCTTGCCACAAAAATCATATCCCTGCAGAAGACCCCACGTGTAAGACCTGTCCAATCTATCCACCCAACACTTCCTTTTCCAGTCCTGTCACAAGTCTACCCTACCCCATCAGGGGCCGGGCCACCTGTGAAAGCGGCCACGTCATTTACCAGCTCTGCTGGAACCATTGCACAGCTTTTTTATATTGGTGTGATTAGCAACCAGCTGTCTACCAGCATGAACGGTCACCACCATACTGTGGCCAAGAGCAAAGTAGACCACCTGTGACATAACATGCAGCTGAATATAACAAGTGTGATTTCAATGGCTGCTTCACTACCCGATCCATCTGGATCTTCCCCTCCACCACCCACTTTTCTGAACTATGCTGATGGGGGTTACTCTTACAACATGTTCTCCACTCCCATAATTATCCCGGCCTCAACCTGCAGTAATATACTGTCCCCACACCCTCCACCCAACAGTTTCCACATCTTCTGTCCTATCATCCCCTTCCCATTCTCATCTCCCATTCTTTTTGTTTGTCACCCTCTGCCAAGGCACTGGCCCATCTTTCCCCACTCCTCCCCTTTTCACTACCTTTTTCCCCATTTCCCTGTCCCCCAGCCTCCTGATGTTGCGCCTGGTGCCATTCTAGTCCCTGCACATTCCACCAGACAGTGTTTGTCTCCCCCCCCCCCCCCCCTCCTGTACACTACTATCCCTTCCCCTTTCCCTTCCCCTCCCCCACCCCCTCCAGGTTTCTGCTTGTGTCCCACTTGAAAGCTGCATTCCCCCAAGTTGCTGGAGTTGGTGCTCATGTGCGCATCAGCTGTGCTTGCTTGTATGTGTGAATAGTGTGTGATTCTCTTTTGCTGATGAAGGCTGTTGCCGAAAACTGTGTGTGTGTCTTTTAATTGTGCCTGTCTGCAACTTAATGTGTCTTCTTTTGGGTAAGTAGTAATCTATCTTTTCTTGCATTGTTGATATTCCTGCCTGGAGTTCCCATTGTTAGATTTTGCCAAAAAGAGAATACATTTGAAAACAATCTGTACACTATGCAAACAATAAACAATTTGTGTTAATAACAGTTAAACATAACCTATTCAATTAGCATGAATGCCACTACTTTGAAAATACTGCTGCTTTATCGCATGTTGATAACTTCATACTAATACAAGCAGACTGGTATTTTTCAAAGAAAATAATTATTTGCAACTGTAATAAAAAAAAGGCATATTCACAGCCTACTACTTCCTGTCACATAGTTTTAAATCAGCTATACTACTTCAACAATGTGACATGTCCAGAGAGATAAGATAAAAAAAACTATTAATACTCAATAAAACCTGGCCACTACATTATACTCATATAATACACAAAAGTTGACACAGTAAAATTGAGAAAGGAGTATAGATTTGAAGGACAATCAGCATCAAATAATAAAAGTAATAGAACTTGGAAACCTGAAACTCTGGCAGTATAACTTTAGCAAATAAAGTTGCTACATTTTTCGTAATTTATGGATGGAAATCTATGAGGAGGTTCCTCCTGGAATTTGTAAATACTATAATTTAATTCAATGGCCAACTAGTGACTGAAAAGCAAGGTGTGCAACTGGAGTGGCAAAGTACACTTTCAAACTGTTTTTCCATGACTAATGTATAGTCCATTAAGCTGAACAATTTGAACTGCATGTCTTGTAATCCAGTTGGATGGATAGAAGGATCAAGTGAAATCATTAAATATCCGGTGCCAGGTCATGTGGGTACACAACAATGGCTGATTTAACAACTGCTAAGGCATCACTAGTCTCAGCTTGCTTTTGTGTACTACTTGCTCTCCGGTGGATTTATTTATGATGACTTTGTGACAGCTGGCTATTTTCTAGGCATTGATGTAGCGTCCATTATTCCCAGCTATTGACATTTGACTTGCACCGGTCTATTTTCCTAACACAGTGGTGTCTCCGTTCAACTGCATATTATGCCTACCATGACTACACTGAAGGCATGTCAGTGCACCAATAGTGTATAAAAGCTTACAGTCTGTGTTCTCCAGTCCTAACATTTGAGTCACTAAGTAAACCTGCAGACTTTGTTTCTATTTGGTTATTATTATGTGTCATTTATTTGTACTTAGCTGGTGTTCATAAAGTTGTTTAGTGGAAAAAGCAGACATACAATTTTCATCCAACAAAGATTAGATTAGATTAAATTCAGTTTTTGTTCCATAGACTCAAAAATGAGACGATAATCGTGGGTGTCGAACAAGTCAGAAAGTATAAAATTAAAAATATACAACACCTGAATATGTTACTTACTACCATGATCATTTGTCAGGAGATTGTCAAAATACATAAATACATTACAGTAAACTGGAACTGCTAATATTTACAGCATCAATATACTGTCAGAATAAAACATAGTTATGCACTCCTAATAAATTTATCATACACAAAATACCTAATCTTGACTGTTGTGATCAAGTGGTGGCAAAACTGAAATGTAACAGACATTTTTACTTAAGCTGGTCTATGACAGTCCCTGTTAAGATATTCATCTACAGAGTAGAAGGAGTTGCCTCTAAAAAGGTCTTTCAAATTCTGTTTAAACTGTGCTTTACCTGAAACCAAATTTTTAATAGTTGCGGGCAATTTATTGAAAATGTGTGTTCCTTGAATACTGGACCCCTTTTTGGGCCAAGGTAAATGTTTTTCGGTCTTTATGTGGATTGTTCTTATTCCTGGTATTGATACAACGTATTAAGCTATTGGTTAGAAATAGAGACATATTGCTTGCAACAAATTTCATTAAGGAATAAATATACCAAGAAGCAGTGGTTAGAATACCAAGTTCTTTGAACAAGTTCCTACATGATGTTCTTGAATTTACACCACAAATAAGTCTTATTTCATGCCTTTGCACTCTAAAAACTTCTGCTCGGTTTGATGAGTTACCCCAGAATATGATTCTGTATGACACGAAAGAATGAAAGCAGACAAAGTATGCAAGGTTTTTTTCATATATCTCCTACATCACAATCTTTCTCACTGCAAATACAGACTTGTTTAGGCACTTCAGCAGTTCTGTTGTATGCCTTTCCCAACTGAATTTATTACCAATCAGTAAATCCAAAAATTTAAGCAGTAAACCCAAAAATTTAACACTGTCACCCTCTTCTATCTGCATGTCTCCATGTTATATACTTACTGGAAGAAAATATCTTACTGGTTCTGAACCGCATACGGTGGGTCTTTTCAAAGTTTAATGGCAGGGAATTAGCTTTAAACCATTCATTAAAGTCAGTGAAAATTTGATTAACGGACATTTCTAAATCTTTACTTGACTTGGTATTTACTGCAATGTTTGATCATCTGCAAACAAAACAAACTTAGCATTTGGCAATGTAACATACGAGAGGTCATTAATGTACACAAGAAAAAGCAACGAACTCAAGATGGAACCTTGAGGAATACCAAATGTCATTTATTCCCATTCAGATGAAGACAACACCCTTTGTTCCCTTTTCGTTAGTTGAACAACTTCATAGCAGAGTTGGTGACACCAGAATATTCTAATTTACTTAAGAGAAAACTGTGATTCACACAGTCAAAGGCTTTTGACAAGTCACAGAAAATGACAGGAGTCTCCAATTTGTTATCCACTGAATTAAGTACATTCTCATTGTACATGTAAATCCACTTCTCTATATTGGAACCCTTAGGGAACCCAAACCATGACTTGGACAATACATTATTCGCAGTCAGATTCTTCAGAAGACACTTGAACACAATATTTTCCAATATTTCTGAAAAAGCTAGCAAAAATCAAAGTGGCGAATAGTTTGATCGTATCTCTTTGTTCCCCTTCTTGTAAAGAAGTTTAACTCATTTTAGCCAGGCTGGAAATGGTCCACTGATGAGGGATTACACACATAACTTACGATAGAACTCAACTGACACAAGCACTCTTTGATTAACTTCATTGATATGTTATCATAACCACAAGAATACTTTGGTTTTAAGGATTTTATGATGGATGCTACTTCTTTTGGTGTCATTTGCATTTTAGTGAAGTTATTTGTAAAGACATATTCCATTGCACTATTCACTGAACCTGATAACCCCAAGCTGTCAGTAACAGAAACAAAGTACTTGTCTAAGAGGTTTGCAACACTACATGCACTTGTTACCAATTCTAACAATGGAAAATCCACAGTGGAATGTATCAATATAATGAAAAGAATAGTTGCTACTCATTACATAGTGGAGATGCTGAGTCGCAGAAAGGCACAAGAAAGAGACTGTCGCGCAATTAGCTTTCGGCCAACAAGGCCTTTGTCAAGTTTCAACATTTAACACAAGATTCAGCATGTAATGATCAGATAGCCCATTTAGTATTGGTTTTGTGATACGACAAAGGCCTTGTTGGCTGAAAGCTAATTGTGCAACATTCTTCTTCTTGTGCCTTTCTGCAACTCAGCATCTCTGGTATATGGTGAGTAGCAACTATCCTTTCATTGTATTGTTACCAATGTCTCACTTATTATTAGTACTATCTGTTCCCCTTCCTGTTTGTCCCAATTCTCTCTGTCTTCACTATACCCCATATCATCTTTATTTTGTTGTCTTGTGTAGTTATCTTTTTCTTATAAGAAAGCTGGTTAGATTTCTGGATTACTTACTTCAATACTTTACAGTCTTCTTTGTAATGCATTACAATTCTAATATCAGAGCTGTTCCTAGATATTAGATACAGCCTCCTTTTTATCCTACATGATATCTTTGGTTTATTTTTAGACTTCTGTTTGATTTGAGTTACCTCTAGGGGAAAACAATTTTCAGAAGAGGAAGTAACTTCATTTATGAATTCTTTGTATTTTCCATTGGGTCAGAAGTATTGTAAACATCTATCTGATTCATGTCTTTGGGCAATCTCCTAAAATTCTCAATTTTTGACTGATTTATTAGTCTCCTCTACTCAGATTTAATAGTTTTTTTTTTTTTTTTTTTTTTTTTTTTTTTTTTTTTTTTTTTTTTTTTTTTTATCCTGACTCATAAAGATTATCGTTTAGTCCTCAGACATTCTGATGCATTAAGGATAACTGATTTTGTGAAGTGACTGAATTACAACTTCACAAACCTAATTTTTCTGTCAATTTCTGAATATCTCCAGTTTCAATCAGGGGCCATTTGAATGAACTGTGTATATTAAAATCTGCTTTCTGGCTGCCTGTTTTATCAATGCAAATGTCATTTTCAACCTGCCTCTCAACATCTTTTGTTTCTGCCTTTCCTACCCTAAAAAAAACTGCTGATCTGTCACTTGTAACCACTGGTACTTTACCACTTGTGACAGTGCCCCCCCCCCCCCCCCTCCCTTAAGTTATTTGCTATTAGCCCAGACAGTTTTCCCTTCCCTTTCCTGTTGAAGTGAAGGCCATGCCATGCCTAGTATAGTCCCCTCTACAGATAGAATCAACAGGAACCATAGCGATATGAGATCCCACACTTTATTCAAGCTGACATTCCACCTCTCAATTAACTCTCCAATCAGAAGAGCTTAAATGAAGCCAGTCACGGTGCCTCAAAACAGATAAAAGCCCAACAGCAGTGTGTCTCATTGCCAAAGCTATCTTTCTGAGGTCATCCACAACGGAATATTTAGGGTCCCTGTCTATGCTGCTGGCTGCCCCATCCACTATCACCAGTGTCTTCCTTTGTGAAGTCTTTGCAAAGGGGGGCCTACATCCTGTATCACCTGATCCAGACTTGCATTACATTTAAAAAGCTTGCGACCTGGTAACCTGAACCTACTTCATCCCGCAACAGTTGGCCAACTCCTCTACCATGAGAACTAACTAACAACAAAACTTTCTTCTTCTTCTTCTTCACAACTTTTTCTGACATGTTACTTCTCAAACACTTATTGAAAGTTTGTTATGTCCTGTCCACTCCTACATCTACTTGTGGCCCATCAGTTTCCAACTGTGACAACAGATCAAACCTGTTTTCCACATTAACAACAAAACTGTCTGAGAAAGTCCTACTCCTATGTCTTCTATAATCTGTTGTCACCTTCCACATCTCCTTCCCCTTCTCCCCCCTTAACCTTTCCAGATCGTGTCTTGCTTATCTAGTTCCACCTGAGCGGCAACAATGTTCTCCTCCTGTGCCACTATCTTCCTATCTTTACAGTAAATCCTACACAACAAATCAGTCTTGTTTATTTCCCCAATTCCCATGTGTCTACAGTCACCTTCATAAATAAACTGCAACAACCCTCACACCACACCCCGGAACAAACAATCCTATGGCAATCATACACTTATTTTAGTTTTAGTCTAAATTTATTTTAGTTTTAGTCTAAATTAAACAAGAATAACTTCCTAGACTACTCAATTAATATATTAAATACCTTAGAAAGTTTAGCCATAAAGTTTGGATACTAATTCAAAACTTGTTGAGAAGTAGAAATGATTAAATCTGTATTGTTTACAAGACAAAACAAACTTGTTTACAAGACAAAACAAACGTAAACAAAGAACTGAGACTACACTATATGAACTTTTCACTTTGGCTACTTACTAGAGAATCAAATGGATAGCGTGTAAGAATACACTAACGACACAAACTTTACTTCACTTAAATAATCACGTAACTTACAATATATGATTACGTGAAAAAATCTAGACCAAAATTAGCACCTATGAACTGTTCCCATTTTCCAGAAAAAAAGTGCTAAAACTTACAAGAATGAAACAGTTCATTTTGGTATTATTACATACATATTATTTGTCATTTTCATCAAAAATTATTGTCTTCAATAGTCCCAAGACATATCTTTCCCTTATATTTTTTTTTTTTCCTCACAAATCAGAGTAGCACCACTTATGAAAGATTATTGTTAATGCTTCCTGTTTGGATTGGCCTGAGTACCCAAACAGCACCCTCTTCCATATACCTCAATACAATGTGCCACAGTGTTGCTTCATCATCAGGCACACACCTGGGCACATACTAATAGTGACAAACCGCATGTGTAACCACAATGTTATTTCTAAACTTTATGCTGGACTGTGCATTTCTTTTGATAAAGATTCTGGAGCAGTTTTTCTTTTCTTCAGCATTAGTAAGTATTTATTTTCTCTCTTTCCTATAGTAATATTTTCTTGGAAGAACATGAACTAGTTCTGTACATGTTAAGAACATAACAAAAAAATATGAAGAGTCTGACTTTACTCACTTCTTGCATCAGCAACATAACAGCCTTGTAGAGAAGCACATGTTCTCTATCAAATGAAGGGTAATCCATGACTGAAGCAGACATACGCATGGTTCCAGCAGAGCACCGGACCAGTTTAATTGCTCGTGTCAGGACTGATGCCGGTAGAGTTGGGGGCTCCTCCTTACTAGCTGCAGTCAGTGCCAAATCCATCCACTGAAGAAGATGGCTGAGAGAACCACGCTGTAAGGCCAATTCCAGAACTAGCTCTAAAGATAAGATCTGACCTGCAAATGACAATACAGGTACATATTTCAAGAATTCATTCTAATGAAGTCTTCACTCACTGAGAGTAGCAAACAGTATAAGAAATTGTTGTAACATATATGAACCAAAGATTAATCTTTAGCTTTCACTTTTTCTCTTTTAACAAATTTAAAATCATGCAAAAACACCTATGTTTGTCAACATTCTTCTAGTTTTTTATTTAACAAACTGTAAAAAAGTTCCTGGTGAAGTATTTTCACATCATAAATTGTGTTGTCACAGTCCAGAAATAGGCAACAGAAGAATATTTAAACTAGGAAAAGAGAACTTCCGCAAAAGTTAGGTAATGTTCCAAGCTGTTACATATGTCTTATGTGCCAACCAAGTGGTTTCCTTCTCTTTTTTTTTTATTTTTATTTTTTAGCTGGCCGCTGTGGCCGAGCGGTTCTAGGCGCTTCAGTCCAGAACCGCACAGCTGCTACAGTCGCAGGTTTGAATCCTGCCTCGGGCATGGATGTGTGTGATGTCCTTAGGTTAGTTAGGTTTAAATAGTTCTAAGTCTAGGGGACTGATGACCTCAGATGTTAAGTCCCATAGTGCTCAGAGCCATTTGAATCATATTTTTTCAACTTCCTTGTTAATTATATTGGAGTCTATTTTACATTTTCTTACCATACAACTAATCCTGAGTGAAAGGCTTGCTGCAGTCTGATATGAATCAAAAGTGAAACAACCTACTGCTGTACTACAATGGATTAGGTGTACCTGATTTAAGCCACATTTCAGTGTGTGATCTTTGTGGTTGTGTGTCCAGCAACTCAGTTCTCTACAATTTTAAGCAAGTAGCCAGTTTCATCTGTAGTATCTTTAATAATTACATCACATATTGGAAAATTGGAAATTTGTGGTAAGGTCTTATGGGACCAAACTGCTGAGGTCATCAGTCCCTAAGCTTACACACTACTTAATCTAACTTAAACTAAATTATTCCAAGGATGACACACACATGCCTATGCCTGAGGTATAACTCGAACCTCCGACAGGGGGAACCGGGCAGACCGTGACAAGACGCCTCAGACAGCTCAGCTATCCCATGAGGCATCACATATTCAAATGGTAAATGCTGTTATGTAGATTCTACCCACTTGTTTGCTTGTGTTATTCATTTTGATGGTACAGTAATTACTTATTTTTCTAAATTAAACATGTAAGAGTGACAATGTTACACTGCTAATAAATTAGTCAAACTTTACACATACATATTGTTTACTGAATATAAAATTTGGCAATGTAGAGCTACTAAATTATACAATGAAATTCATTTGGAAACCTCACTGAATATTTTGGAAATGACATCTGGAAGTCATGGAACTCACTGGGTGCCTTTTCAAAACTTATCAAAATATTGTAAGAATTCAATGGCTTTCAACAATGACTAGTTATCAACAATTAAGTTAAGATATAAGGAGCAATTAATCAAACTGTTTCTGTTCAAAGGGGCAGGATTCAACAGCCGTCAATTATCTCACACACATTCACACTGCCAATATGAAAGCATTCGAGTCCTTGGTGAATTTTGTTTTATGGGTATCAAGTCTTTTTCTGTGCCTAAAATTTCATTTCCTAATGCTGGAGACATCATCGGACATCGTAAAGATTCAGATAGAAGTTCCAAACTTACAAAGCTCAACTACTTATACGTATCCCTGCAATAATCGCTTTGTGATGTCATCAGACTCCTGGCTAAGATCACAGAGATGCACCAACATGTGTTATGGAGCTTTTAGTGGGGAAGAGTGCTAAATAAAGCCAACACTTTCCCACTGTAAGCTCCATAACACACATCAGTGTAATTCCACAACCTCAGGCAGTGGTCTGATGATTTTTTTTTTTTTTTTTTTTTTTTTTTGTTTGTGGTTTTAGGGCGCAAAACTTCTATGGTCATTAGCGCCCAGCCCGTGACGTAGAAAACAGGAAAAAAACGAAATTTAAAATCAGCAGCAATGGAAACATAGTCAGAAAATTGGAGAAACTAAAGGCAGAAGGAATGCTTAAAAGTCCACTATAGAAAGGGGTTGGTTGTCCACAAAAAAAAAAGCTTCAAATGACTGACGTCATTTCACTGTCACTAATAAACTGTAGAACGCGGTCAGCTGAGCGCGTGTCATCTGCTAAAATCGACGATAGATCAGGCGATAGCTGTAGACGGGAGCGTAACGGATTAAAATAGGGGCATTCAATTAAAAGGTGTCTGACCGTCCACAGCTGAGAGCAGTGGGGACAGAGTGGGGGAGGATCACCGCTTAAAAGATGTCGATGACTAAAAAGACAGTGCCCTATCCGGAGTCGAGCTAAAATTACCTCCTCCCGACGACGCGTTCGGGAGGAAGAGGTCCAAGCGCAAGGAACGGCTTTCACTTCCCGCAATTTAGTGTGGGGAAATGTTGACCAATGCGCATGCCATAAATGAGTAACTTGGCGACATAAACCGCTCCGTAGATCGGTAAACGGAAGAGACTGAAGAGCTGGCCGAGGAAGAGAGACTGCAGCCTTGGCCGCTATATCGGCCGCCTCATTTCCACAGATACCAGCGTGTCCCGGGAGCCAGAGGAACGCCACTGAGACGCCCCCCAGGTGGAGCAAGCGCAGACAGTCCTGAATCCGGTGGACCAGAGGGTGCACAGGGTAAAGAGCTTGGAGACTTAGGAGAGAGCTGAGAGAATCTGAGCAGATTACGTACTGTATCCGCTGATGGCGGCGGATGTAGTGGACAGCCTGGAGAACAGCGTAAAGCTCTGCAGTATAAACCGAACACTGGTCGGGAAGCCGAAAGTGATTTGGGGTGTCGCCAACAATATAGGCACTCCCTACACCTAACGATGTTTTCGAGCCATCGGTGTAAATAAATGTGGCTTCCGTCATTTGTGCACATAGAGCAGCAAATGCCCGACGGTAAACAAGTGTAGGGGTACCATCTTTGGGAAATTGACATAGGTCTCTGAGCAAGTCGATCCGGGGACGGTGCCAAGGCGGTGCTGTACCCCAAGTTGTCAAGAAGGTTTTAGGAAAGCGGAAGGAAAGAGAATGGAGCAGTTGACGGAAGCGGACTCCCGGGGGTAGTAGGGAGGAGGAGCGGCCTGCATACCCGACATCAAAGGAGGCGTCGAAAAAAAGGTCATGGGCTGGATTAGCAGGCATGGAAGACAGATGGCTAGCATAACGACTCAGAAGGACTGCCCGCCGACTGGACAGCGGAGGTTCAGCAGTCTCAGCATAAAGGCTTTCCACAGGGCTGGTGTAAAAAGCTCCAGACACTAAACGTAATCCACGGTGGTGGATAGAGTCGAGACGCCGAAGAATAGACGGCCGAGCAGAGGAGTAGACTATGCTTCCATAATCCAATTTCGAGCGCACTAAGGCGCGATAGAGGCGGAGAAGGACCACCCGGTCCGCTCCCCAAGAGGTACCATTCAGGACACGGAGGGTGTTAAGGGAACGCAGACAGCGAGCCGAAAGATAGGAAACGTGGGAGGACCAGCACAGTTTTCTGTCAAACATAAGACCCAAGAATTTAGCGACGTCGGAAAACGGAAGGTTGACAGGACCTAGATGTAAGGAGGGCGGAAGAAACTCCTTACGTCGCCAAAAATTAACACAAACGGTCTTACTGGGTGAGAAACGGAAGCCGGTTTCGATGCTCCACGAGTAGAGGCGATCGAGACATCCTTGAAGACGTCTTTCAAGAAGGCTGGTCCTTTGAGAACTGTAGTAGATCGCAAAATCGTCCACAAAGAGGGAGCCCGAGACATCAGGAAGGAGACAATCCATAATTGGATTAATGGCGATGGCAAACAGTACAACACTCAGCACGGAGCCCTGGGGTACCCCGTTTTCTTGGGAGAAAGTACGGGAGAGAGTAGTGTTCACCCGCACCCTAAATGTGCGCTCTGCCATAAATTCGCGAAGAAAAAGGGGCAGCCGGCCTCGAAAGCCCCAAGAGAACAGTGTGCGGAGGATGCCTGTCCTCCAACAGGTATCGTACGCTCTCTCCAGATCAAAAAATATTGCTACCGTTTGGCGTTTCCGGAGAAAATTGTTCATGATATAAGTGGAGAGAGCAACAAGATGGTCAACAGCAGAACGATGCTTTCGGAATCCGCATTGGGCTGGTGTTAAAAGACTGCGGGACTCCAGCCACCAAGCTAAACGGTAATTCACCATACGCTCCAAAACCTTACAGACACTACTCGTGAGAGAAATGGGGCGATAGCTAGAGGGGAGATGTTTGTCCTTTCCAGGTTTCGGAACGGGAACGACAATAGCTTCCCGCCATCGCCTGGGAAAGGTACTGTCGGTCCAAATTCGATTATAAAGGCGAAGGAGGTGACGCAGGCTATGGGTTGATAAATGCAGCAACATTTGGACATGGATACCATCCGGTCCTGGGGCGGAGGAGCGAGAAGTAGAGAGTGCATGTTGGAGTTCGCGCATGGAGAAAACAGTATTGTAGCTTTCGCGATTTTGAGAGGAGAAAGCAAGATGCCGCACTTCTGCTGCACGTTTCTTTGGGAGAAACGCTGGCGGGTAATTTGAAGAGCTCGAAATCTCAGCAAAGTGCTGACCCAATGAGTTAGAAATTGCGACGGGGTCCACTAAGGTATCATGCGCGACAGTGAGCCCAGAGACCGGGGAGAAACTAGGCGCGCCTGAGAACCGTCGAAGCCGACTCCAAACTTCCGAGGAGGGAGTGAAGTTGTTAAATGAGCTAGTAAAGAATTTCCAGCTTGCCTTCTTGCTATCGCGGATGACGCGACGGCATCGCGCACGGAGCTGCTTATATCGGATACAGTTGGCCAAAGTTGGATGGTGACGGAAAATGCGAAGAGCACGTCGCCGCTCACGTATTGCGTCACGGCAGGCCTCGTTCCACCAAGGAACCGGAGGGCGCCGGGGCAATTCGGAGGTGCGTGGTATTGAACGTTCCGCAGCTGTGAGAATAACGTCGGTAAAATGTGTGACCTCATCGTCGACGCTGGGAAAGCGACGGTCATCGAATGTCGCTAGAGACGAAAAAAGTGTCCAATCGGCTTGGGCAAACTTCCAGCATCGCGAGCGCATATATGGCAGTTGAGGCTGCAGTCTAAGAACACATGGAAAGTGGTCACTCGAGTGTGTATCATCAAGGGCGAGCCATTCGAAGCGCCGAGCTAGCGGAACAGTACCGACCGCAAGGTCCAAATGGGATAAATTTGCCGTGGAGGCAGACAAAAATGTAGGGACCCCAGTGTTGAGGCAGACTAGATCCGCTTGGTGGAAGACGTCTAGCAATAGTGAGCCACGTGGACAAGGATGTGGAGATCCCCAAAGCGGGTGGTGGGCATTGAAGTCCCCAACCAGCAAATAGGGGGGTGGAAGCTGATCAAGAAGATGAAGGAGATCAGCTCGTGCCATTGGTGTAGACGATGGAATGTATACCGTACAAAGAGAGAACGTGTATCCAGAAAGGGAAAGACGGACGGCGACAGCTTGGAAGGAAGTGTTTAAGGGGATTGGGTGATAATGGAGAGTATCATGGAGCAGAATCATGAGTCCTCCATGGGCTGGAGTGCCTTCAACAGAGGGGAGGTCATATCGGACGGACTGAAAATGAGGGAGAACAAAGCGGTCATGGGGACGCAGCTTTGTTTCCTGAAGACAGAAGATGACCGGCGAGTAGGATCGTAAGAGGAACGACAATTCCTCCCGATTGGCGCGAATGCCGCGGATATTCCAGTGGATAATGGACATAGGGTGAACAGAAAATGGAGGAACGGCACCAAGGGTGCTGTCAACTCAACGACTGCTCAGAGCTTGCGACCGACAGCATGGAATGGCATTCAGTCGAAGGCAGAAGATCCTGATCCATAGGTTGGTCAGGAGCAGCTCCTGCCACCAACGATCGGCCAGTTGACCGGCCACCAACAGTGCGCCTCGGCGACACAGAAGATGGCCGAGGGAGATTTCCGCCAGGTGGTGCTGTAGATGGGACACGCCTTGGCGGAGAAGGAGAGGAACTGTGTTTCTTCGTAGCCTTCTTAGAGGTATGTTTAGATGAAGGAGGAACCGATGGTTGTGAAGTTGCAGTACGTAAAAACTCTTCACGAGAATGCTCTTTTTTTGTAGACTTGGCGTCTGACTTTTGGGCTCGAGATTTAGCAGAACCCGACGAAGGGTGAGCCATAGAGTGGGCAGGCGAAAGAGGTGAGGTTGAACGGGCGATCTTTGCGCTGGCCGATCTGACGACCGTGGTACTAAATGTGAGGTCGCAAGTCTGCGTGGCCGCCTCCTTTGTTGGCCGAGAAGAAGCAAGGACAGCGCTGTATTTTCCTTTCTGAGGCACGGTGGGCTGTCGACTGGCGAGTAACTTTCGAGCAGCAAAGGTCGACACCTTTTCCTTCACTCTTATTTCCTGGATCAGCTTTTCGTCCTTAAAAACAGGGCAATCTCGAGAGGAAGCAGCGTGGTCACCCATACAGTTGATGCAGCGAGGGGATGGAGGTGGACAAGCACCCTCATGGGCATCCCTGCCACACGTAACACATTTGGCCGGATTGGACCAGGACTGGCTGGTGTTATTAAACCGCGGACATCGATTGCAACGCGTAGGGTTTGGGACATAAGGGCGAACGGAAATTATCTCATAGCCTGCTTTGATTTTTGATGGGAGTTGAACTTTGTCAAAAGTCAAGAAGACAGTGCGGGTTGGAATGATGTTCGAGTCAACCCTTTTCATAACCCGATGAACAGCGGTGACGCCCTGGTCAGACAGGTAGTGCTGAATTTCTTCGTCAGACAATCCATCGAGGGAGCGTGTATAAACGACTCCACGCGAGGAATTTAAGGTACGGTGCGGTTCCACCCGGACAGGGAAGGTGTGGAGCAGAGAAGTACGCAGCAATTTTTGAGCCTGGAGGGCACTGTGTGTTTCTAACAACAGGGTACCATTCCGTAATCTGGAACAAGACTTTACAGGACCCGCAATTGCGTCGACACCTTTCTGAATAATGAAAGGGTTGACCGTGGAAAAGTCGTGACCTTCGTCAGACCGAGAAACAACAAGGAACTGTGGCAACGATGGAAGAACCGTCTGTGGCTGAGACTCAGTGAACTTACGTTTGTGAGCAGACATAGTGGAAGGTGAGGAAACCATTGCGGAAGAATCCCCCATGATTACCGGCGTCTCCGATGGCGCGCTCCTCCCTTGTGGGGGCCCTCACCGAGGGCACACCCGCCTTAGGTGATTGTTCACACCTCAGGTCACACCTCCCGACATACGGACGGAGGGACCAATCGGCACTTTCGGAAGGTATCAGCTCGGGTAATCACCCCTCCCTGGGCCTGGGCTTTACCAGGGGGTACGTACGTGTCCTACCTGTCTACCCGGGGCGGGGAATTACGCGTTACCCCGTCACCGGCTACGCATGGAAGTGCGTGGGTCGGCCTTCAGACACGCACAGGGAGGAAGAAAGAGAAAGGGAAAGGAAAGAAGAGGGGGTCTCAAACGCCGCAGCGGAGAAAAGGGTAAAGAGAAGAGGTAAGGAAAGGAGATGGACAAAGGAAGGAAGAAGACATACAAGCAAGGAAGAAGAAGAATGTGGTACATTTACAAGCGTCCGTCTCCGGACGTAGGCGCAAACCATACTCCCAGAGGGGGAGAAAGTGAAGGAAAGAGCAAGAGGTGAGGGGGGGGGGTGAAGACAGGGGATGGGGAAGGATGCGGAAAGGGAAGGTATGGAGCCCGGAAAGGAAGGAAGGCCACATTAGCTCGGGGCCCCGTGCTCGCTACGCACGTATCCACAAAAGAGTTGTGGATCCCCTGGGGGGGTGGTCTGATGATGGAACCACTGGACAGATATGCGTAAACAGTACGCAAAGCCAATGATATTACCAAACTACATATCTGGCAGCAATAGTCTAGCTGCAACACAGTCAGAGTGGTGCAATCCATGTCCCCAGATTTATGACTAAGATACTTCAGCATGAAATTTGCTTTGAGTCGACGGTTAGTTTCCAGGTAGACCTCCAGGTTGGGATGGATCATCATGCTGCAACAAAAATACATGCTCCCTCTTTTGACAGCAGAAATGTTTATAAAGCTAATTCAGACTCTAACCTAGCCATTTTTCAAACCAAAATGTAGTTTCCAAAATCACAATATGCTCATATTCTGGTATTTATAGAACACCCCCTACCAAAAAAATAAAAAATCACAAACTAGTCAGTGTGAAATGTAACACCTGATTTTTGAAAAGAGTCAGTCTGTGCTATGGGACTGATGACCATAGATGTTAAGTCCCATAGTGCTCAGAGCCATTTGAACCATCAGTCTGTGCTGTGTCAAAACGCACGGGGTACGTTCGCCCTTACTGGTGCTGAGCGTCCTGCATGATAAATCAATGATAACATCTGGTGGTCACAATAATATACGTGTATGATGTGGTAAAACCAAAATCAAATTGTGTTCTAGATGATATGAGAGCATTTATCACATGCAAGCAGGCGCAACTGCAGCGATATACCATATCGCCCCCGCTGCGTCCAGAGATGCCGCCTGAGCGACGCGCAGCAGCTGCCCGCTATTGCGAAGAATCAACAGCATCGATGATTATTACATTAATTGTTAAAAGTTGGTGTGCCACTGCGTGTTTGTTCATTTTACATGGTTCCTATTGTACAACAAAATGGGTTGGTTAGTTTCCCGGATAGATCTCTCACCGACCAAGTGGTGGTAGTGGTGTATATCAGGTCTGATCTTATAGCGTTTCACTGCATGGTGTAGTGAGGCTACTCAGTTGACACCTAAGTCATGGGAGATTGCACGGAATTTTGTCGATTATAGTTGTGGGAACAGTTTCGTTCATAAAATTTGCTGGGGGCGAGTCCCACGTGAGCCTGATTTAATTGAGAGATTGATTTGTTAGACGCTGAGTTTTGTGGAATCGGTGTGACCGATATCCCGTTTGCATTGTATGTTGAGTGGTCGCGATGTGCCCAGAGGTAATTGGGTTGCTTGTCGTTTTTATTGTGGTGGTTTGGGTATTGTGCGTGTGTGTATCGAGAAGGGAAAGCCTCGAACACGTGTTGGTAGTTGTATTTTCAAAACCACTAACTTGCAACAGACAGCGAATTGGCTCATAGAACGACGAACTGATTCACTATACGGTCATGGTGTGCACGTACCACTGAGTAGACAAGCGATAGTAAATTGAAGGAACCATTTAACGAGCTACACGTAGCTAAACCAAAACTTGATTCATCAAGGTGACAAGTGGCCGATTTAAATGTTAGGGAACTTAGCGGGTTGCATGTGGTCAACGCCTGAAGAGGTCAAGATTTGCTTTTAAATTGTAATTTAGGTTAGTTGAAAAGCGGCGGTGACATTTAGGATTTTTGTTTGATTTTTTTTATTACTTGTTTCTGTATTGTGGGGACTGCTAATATATTTGCTGGCACTCGTTCACTGGTGATAACCAACATGTATTGAGATAACTAGAAAGAAAATAAATCCAATTTTATTGGGGTTAAAGGAAACTTCCCAATCTATTCAATTGGTATCTAGTGTGAATATATCTATATCATTTTCGGAAGTATAAAAGAGTGTAATTTAGAGACATTTATACAGTGGAGTCGATATCACGTATAATGTGGTGTTTTTAAATGTGTTTGGTAAAAGACTCTTGAACGAATGAAATTATAAATAAGTTACTGAAAGTAGATCTTCTCAATATTAAAGAAAAGATTTCAATTAAGGGAAAAAGTTTTCTAAATTATGAATAAGTTTAATTGAAGTAATTGGATTATTTACGGAAAGGCCAAAGATTTTGCTACTAACAAAGATTCGTTATTCTGTGACGCATGCGAAGTCTCACTTACATATTATCGCTGCGTCAAATTGGAAAAACATTTAAGGGATACTTAAAAATGTTTTAATTCCTAACAGTAGTGATGCAAGTGTCCATAAACAGAATAATCATTTCAAGACGGTAGACAGATTGGTATTTTGGTACAAGTAATAAAATAGTTCCGAGTTTATGTCAGAGAGTAAGTACTGCGTTGTGAAAAGCTTGTTGCGAAAGATAACAATTGCTAGTTGGATGTCGCATTTATCATCACGCAAGATAATCAGATACTGAAATTAAAGTAATTTGTTGCTCTGATGAGATCAGTATCATATACAACGATAGTGGTTCATTAAATAGGCCTATTTATTCACTACTGCTTAACTTCAGTAATCATTGGCGTGTGAATATTGTTAAGTGATTATTCGCAGTTCTGTCGTGGCTTGGTACGATTTTGGTGTCATGTCTAGGCAGGGTGTTGTTCCCATTATTTGGCAGACAGGCTGTTTGCATGGTCCGCAGTTGAGGTGGCTGCAATATTAATTGTACTAAGGCTGATTTCGTGTCCAATTGGTTCATTGCCAGTGTGATTGCGGTGCGAGCTAGATTCTTGTCGTCATCAGAGGCTCCTCTCCACCTGGAATCTTCTGCAATTAGATAGTGTTCTGCAGTCTTAACATCTAGTTAAAAATAAGAAACTGTACCTAATTAAAGGTGTGGTGGTCGACTGGTGGCCTAAGTACTTTGCGCAACAGGATACTCTGCAGTAACGGCATAGAGACGTTGGTACAGTACGATCGCTTGTCGTTGTCAATCAATCTTGGGTACTGCCAGTCTCGGACCAGTACAAGTCAACTAGAATCATTCACTACGCTAACATCTTCACATTATTCTCACAAGTAAAAAGTCAGCTTACCATTCTTAAGATACTAAAAACTCTGTGAAAGTCCCGTCCAGCTAGTAAACAAGCAACAGCTAAGTTAAAGTTTGGGCTCAGATATCAAACAGATAATACCTACATAACATATTTGCTAGAGTCCATGTTTGTAACACTTTATAAAAAACTAGCCACCAATATTGTTCACTCAGGTATAGGTTTGAGTCAACATGTTAACTTTGATAAATTGTGTGATTTCGTATGAACCTCTTTTGAACATGTCCACTGTTCCTATGCCACGCAGTTGCTGTGTTCTGTTAATATTATGTTCAGAAAGGACTGTAATTTCATGGTGTATTTATAATGTTAATGCCTTATCCATGTATGGTAAAGTGGTGGTGCCTACTTACGTAAAACATCTGATGTTTATAGTAACAGTAAATGTGGAAAATGCCATTCTATTTGAAAATCTGTGTAGTGCACATCATCAGTACCATTCCTAGAAATTAATTTACAGAAGTTCTATGAGACTTTCATCATGTAGTCTCCAAGGGTTTAATGGACAATGTAGGTAAGCACCATCGCAAGTGGAAAGCCACACCACAGAATCACCATTTGCCACCTGCTAAAATGTTACAATAACTACTGATGTGTTGATAATCATATCAACTAGGGGACTCCAGTGCCATAGGGGCCACTGGAATGGCCTTCACCTTGGATTTTTCCTCTTTTTACTTAATATCTTTTGAATGTTTTAAGTCCAGTGAGTATTTATCTGGTTTAAAATCAGATGTGGAGCAAGACAGCAGTCCTGTGAGCTGCAGCTTGTGACTTCTGTGTATTCTCATGTTGACCCAACATCCAATCTGAACCTGACGGAACACAGCTGGAGAATTATCAGGCGTCTGCTCGACACTCACAAACAACCAGCCCATAATTTAAAGGTACTGTGTGACCTGTGCTTTGACATCTAGTGCCAAATGCCTACATAAACCTACTAAGAACTTGTTGAATCCATGCCATACAGAATTAGAGCTATATTCCGTGCCAAAGGTGAACCAACATATTGTCAGCAGGTATTCATAATGTTTTGACAAATCAGTGTACATTGTGTATTTTTGAACACATCCAAGTTCCACAACAAAGTTCTTACAATATCATCATTTTATGTTTCTTAGAAACTTCCGGCAACATGCACAGTGCATGTAGTATCAGTGAGCATGCTGTTCGCGTGTGGAATAGGGAAGGTGGACGATCTATTTGAGTTTAACCGAGGACAGACTGTGATGGCCCAGAGGCTCAGTATGAGCATTTCGGAAACTGCACGACTTCTCAGGTGTTTGAGGAGTGTTTTGGTGAGTGTCTTCAATATGTTGTGAAACCACATCCAGGCACTATGGGATTGGGCAGCTAACACTCATCACAGATGTCGGACGTCCTAGGTTGGACAGACTGGTAAAACAGTGAACTTTAGTGGAACTATCATCAGACTTTAATGATGGGCAGAGTACTAGTACATCTGAGTACACAGTGCACCCAACACTGCTCCACAGCCAACGACCCATGCATGTGCCAATGTTAACAGTAAGGCATCGGTAACTATGACTGAAATCAGCAAGTATTCATCGGCACTGGAGATGTTAGCACAGTGGCAGAGCACTGTATGGACTGATGAATCCCAATACGTTCTTCATCATGTTGATGGGGGAGGTGGGGAGGGGGCAGTGCGAATTTTTTGTCTTCCAAAGGAGCACCTTCTTCACACTTGTATTTCTGATGGAGACAAGCTAGTGGCGGCTCCACTACGCTCTGGGAACATTCATGTGGGCATCCATGGGTCCAGAGGAGCTTGTGAAAAGCACTGTGACAGCCAAGGAGTGTCACACACTGGTTGCAGACCATATACACCCCTTCATGATGATCACGTTTCCCGACAGCAGTGGCATTTCTCAACAAAATAGTGCACTCTGTCATGAGGCCAGAAGTGTGATGGTGTGGTTTGAGGGAAACAGTTGTGAGTTCCAATTGATGTTCTGGCCTCCAACTCACCACATCTGGTCCCAATCAAACACACCTGGGATGTGATTAAACGTGGTGTCAGAGCTCATCACCTCCCTCCCTGGAATTTACAGGAATTAAGTGAAATCTATGTGCAGATATGGTGACAACTCCCTCCAGCAACCTACGAAGGCCTCATTGCTTCCATGCCATGATGCATCGCCACTGTTATCTGCGCCAACGGGGAACACATCGGCTAAGAGGTAGGTGGTCACAATGTTCTGACTGATCAGTGTATGTTATTAGTGCAATGTTTCCACTTACCATTGACCTGTTTCATGAAGTCAGTATTTTATAAACATTTTCAGTAACTCAGATCTTGCAGCTTTCAAATATTGAAGAGAAAACCTTTTTAAATGTTTAATACAAAGGATGCTATTTATTTGTTTCTGGCTTTGACAATCTTCACAAGCCACCTATTACAGAGAACAACATTTGTTATGAGTGGGTGTGTTGTATGTAGATAATAAAGTTACTAATGATAAAATGGTTCATATGGTAACCACTTACATGTTTGCATTTAGGATATGTTTGGTGTGGATACTCATCACACTCAAATGTACCTGCTATCTGCATTAAAAGATGCCACAGTTGTAATTACACTTTGCAGTATTATGTTAATGTATGTGCATAACTTTTTTTTTTTTTCTAAATTGTGGTACCTTCATTATCCAGCATGATACGATACACATGACAATGATATTTTATATACAATGGAGAATTTGCTTTCACTGGATTCCACTGTGTGTCACACTGGATCATTTAGCATAGGTGTTGTCCTAATTTTGACAGATTTTATTATAAGGTCAAATATACGATCTCTGATGTATTCAGTTTACTGTGTGATTGTATTAGAATCACTGACTATATTCAGTGTGACACATAGTGTTCCACTGCATCACAGTTGTAGAATTAATGTTCATTTCTTTTTGAGCACTATTTAAAAAGAAACAAATTGTTTCACTCACACTTCAAGGGAGCCGACATTCAATAATATTGTTGTGCTGTTATAATTATTATTGTATAGTTTTTAGTCTCGTATTTGGTGAGTGATTAAGACAGGATGGAGTGGAATTCATACTCTGATTGAGGAGCTATTTAAGATTTCTATGAATCGTTTGTAGTTGTATATTTGGTGATTATTTCAAAGAATGCCTTTCATATGCTGATTAAACTGCTATGGAAAATTTACATGAATTCCTTGCTCTGCAATGCTGTTTGTTCATTCAGCATTTGTTCTGAGCGCTTAATCATGTGAATGTAGATTTGCATTTCTTCTAAAATGTCTATTAACTGGTCTTTCACAAATGAAAGCAGCCATGTTATTATATCAACAATACTGTACTCATCACACAGTCTTTTATATTGATATGACTACCAACCAACTGCCCAAAAGGATGAATGGCCACCACCAAACTGTGGCCAAGAGCCAAGTAAACCAGCCTGTGGCACAACCTGCAACTGAACATAACATGCTCAATAATTTTCACGAGACCATCTGGCCCTCTTCCACCCCCCCCCCCCCCCCCCCCGCCAATCAGCTTTTCTTAACTACGCAGATGTGAGTTATCCTTACAACACATTCGCCACTCCCAAAATTATTCCAGTCTCAACCTACAGTAACCCACTGTTCCCACACACACCACCAAACAGTTTCCACCCTCTGTCCTATGACCTCCTCCCAATTCACATTCCCTCACCCTCATCGTGTCCCACTGTCTGCCAACACACCCACTGATCTTTCCCCTTCTCTGCTCCTCACCTTTCCCGACCACTGTCTCCTCCTCCCCCCCCCCCCCCACCTCCTCCCTCCCCCAAAGCCTGGCAGGTTTGTCTTCCTGTCATCTATTACCTGCACACTCTACCAGACAGTACTCTTTTCTCACCCATCTCATACCCTTCTATCCCTACCCCTTCCCTCACCCACTCAGGATTGCTGCTTTCGTTTAATACAAGAGATGCATTCTGTCTGCAGTGGCCAGAGACAGTGGTCACATGTGCATGAGGTGAACCTGCTTGTGTGAATGTGTGTGTGTATTCCGTTTTCTGAGGAAGGCTTTGGCCAAAAGCTCAATGTGTAACAAACAGTCTTTTCATTATGCCTGCGTCTGCAGCTCAATGTATCATCTTGTGCGCGTGAGGTGAACCTGGTTGTGTGAATGTCTGTATGTTTCCTTTTCCGAGGAAGGCTTTGGCCAAAAGCTCAATGTGGAACAGTCTATTCATTGTGTCTGTCTGCAACTTGATGTGTCATCTTTATGATGAGAAGCAATGTATACTTTTCAGAATATATAAAGATTGATGTGCAAAGCATACAACTTCCAACATCACACATTAGTGAAAACCCTTTACAAGAACCTAAGAAAATTCTGGTTTTAAACAAAGTTGCTACATGGGTCAAAGGGCTCTATTCAGTCATTTATTGACCAGTCTAGTATGGCAATAGGAGACAGCAAAAGGAAGCTGGAAGTTTTTAAGTCAGCATTTAAAAAAAATCATTCATGCAAGATGAATGTAGAGACATATCATTGGTTGACCATAACAAAGATATTCATACAGAGAATGCTGAAACAGGCATCCCTGCCACTTAAAAGCACTTGAAAAAGTTGAAATCAAATAAGTTGCCAGGTGTGGATGGAATCACAATTCAGTTTTACGAGTACTCTACGGCATCGGCCACTTACTTAGCAAAGTATATTTATTGCAAATCTCTTGCCTAGAGAAAAGTTCTAAGTGAGTGGAAAAAGCACAGGTGACGCCCATATATTAGAATGGTAAAACAATCCACCCACAAAATTACAAACCAATATGCTTAACAGTGGTTTGCTGTAGAATTCTTGTGCAAATACTAAGTTCAAATATAATAAATTTCCTTGACACAGGAGAACACATATGCAACACTTGTCATTCTTGAGTATTGCTTGAGCCATTCTTGAGTATTGCTTGAGAAATTGGGATCCCCTCAAGGTCAGGTTGATGGAAACCATTGCAGCAATTCAGAGGCAGGCTGCTAGATTTGTTACCAGCATTTTTGATCAGCACAAGTGCTTTGGAAATGCTCTGTGAACTCAAATGGGAATCCCTGGAGGGAAGACGAGAGTCTTTTCACAAAACACTATCAAGAAAGTTTAATGAACCAGCTTTCGCAACTGACTACAGAGCAATTCTACTACCACCAGTGTATGTCTTGCATAAGGACCAAAAAGACACGATACAAGAAATTAGGGCTCTTACAGAACATACAGGCACTTGTTCCCTCACTCCATTTGTAAGTGAAACAGGAAAAGCTACCCCCTATAATGTTGAATGTTCAGGCTTGCAGGCTTTGTATGTAGACGTAGAATAAGCCAGGAATAAGCCAATGGCAAACATTCAAAATTATCTTTAGATATCTAAAAGATACCAAGAACAGGAAGGTACTTTTTTCTAAAGCTGACAACATCCACACCATATGTCACTGTGGTGAAAACTGAGTTAGACATTCAAAGGACAAACTTGACAATTGTATAAT
Source organism: Schistocerca americana (assembly GCF_021461395.2). Taxonomy (NCBI): domain Eukaryota; kingdom Metazoa; phylum Arthropoda; class Insecta; order Orthoptera; family Acrididae; genus Schistocerca; species Schistocerca americana. The sequence goes on along the minus strand of NC_060125.1, from coordinate 393,363,374 downwards.
CTGAAGGAGCTGCTTTATTCCAGAGTAGTCAGAAACAGTAAACAGGAGCCCAGTCCACGACAGAGGCAGAATATATGGCCCTGATCTCAGTATGTCAGGAGGCTCAATGGTTTCCAAGATTACACAGAGAAACATCTACAAACCACAAGAAGGATTCCATCAAACTAATCACAAGGCAGAATTAACTTTTCTAAGACTAGTGACTGCAGAAGTTGCACCACACACACACACACACACACACACACACACACACACACACACACACACAAAAAAGCACCATTTTATGAGAGAAGAAACAGAGTCAGCCCAAGTCACAGCAGAGCAAATACATACAAGTATAATGTTGGCACACACAATGACAAAACTACTGGCAAACCACCTCATCGTCTGCTACGACAATGTTACGGATAGTGAATAAAATTTTGTAGTTGTTTACATGCACGATCGTAATGAGACTGTGTAAATTTAGAATTCACACTCCAATTGTTAAAGCATCTTTTGCATTACAATAACATAACTGTAAAGACACTGAATGTTATTATGCTGTTATATCTTGAACCAAACTTTTATATTACAATAATTGTAGTAATGTATGTGGAATAAATGTGTTTCTTCCAGGCCAATACTACCTGTAGATTACTCTGTCAGTTCTGTTTTGCATTAAAGGTTCTAATGAGTGCCTTAAAAAGCATAAGCCAAAATTAGTGAATAGTAAATAGTAAATACTAACAGGTTTCATCTGACCCAGATGCCGGAAGAGTACAGTCCCGCAAAAAATTTACGACATCTTGTAGGCTCTGGCAGCCGAGGGACGTTATGTGGCTTTCATTGGCTAGGGAGAGAGGAGGAAGATTCCTCACGACAGATATTGCAGTCGTCAAAACTTCGTTGCACAAATTTGGAGCTCCTGTAAAGATAAAATAATGGTGATGTTTTGTTTCATTTTAATGAATTAAATATTAAAAAGCAATTGTTATTTAAATACCTGTAGTAGAAGGAAAAGTCCACGTTTGACGCAATAGTGCAAATAACAAACTAAGACCAGTTCTAACACCCATCTCTATTAAAGCTTGTGAGGCTGTACACGGTTTTTCTGTAGAACAGTCATTTATTTCCTTCCGGCTTTTAGGATCCCGACTGTGTGGTAAGCACTTCACCTGCAATGTCCATTTGTAAAAATTTAGAACTTCATATTGTTACATGCACTATGTTTCTGACCTTCTGAAAAGATATACAGACACAACTTGATAACACATGTAACTACACGTGACCGAAAATCTAACATAATTATGTGCATAATTCAGATACTTTAAAATAATAGTGATCTTAAAATTATCTGTAAGATTTCTTGTTGATGAAATCTTCACCCAACCAGTATTGTCTGGGATGATTTAGCAAAACCAAAGGAAACTTAAATCATTAAGCCCTGTCACTGATTTAACTAAACTCCTCTAAAATGGATGTTCACTGGCTAAATTATTGTGTTAACTCAATTCTATTCATATTTCCCTAACCTAAATAGTCTAGATAGTGAGGTGAAAAACAACATCATGTGTGAAGACACCTTTCAGAAATTCAAACTGGGACTGACTATCTTATTCTGCATACATAACCTTCCCCAACAATTCAGGAAAGGAGTTACAGCTAAGCAGCAAAGACAATCAATAATGAGTTTTCAGGTATTCGTTCAAGTTATTGTTTCAATTTTGTGTGCAATCATCTTCAGATGCTGCAAGTTGTATTGTTATGTGTACTTGCTGCCTGGACTCTAACCAGGCAGTGAGTACACGTAACAGTAAGCTAGCAGCACATGGAGAAGACGAGTGGTTCAGTCATCAAAATATAATGCACAAAATGGAGACAACAAATTGGATGTATCCAACGATGCTCACTATCGATCAATGATACACAGGAAACCTGAGAGATAGCAAAGGTGAGCAACAATAATTGGGGAATAATAACGGTCATTCTAAAACAAACACAAAAGCTGCATCCCTCATACAACTGTTAACAAGAAAAAAGTTTCAGGTTGATTAAAAGATTAACAAAATGGAAAGTTGTGTATGGAACAATGAAGAGTCTAGGGTGGACTAACAACAATACAGAGCACTTATAGGTAAGAGATAACTCAGTCTTTGGTTCATGATTTTGAATTAACATAATACATGCAGTAATGTAACATTATTTAATGAATAAATAAATAAAACTGTTTCTCTAAGGCTAATATTCTTTGTGACAACAGTAGAATAATACATCAAAACACAACATACATAACTTCATGGAAAGGACAGACTGCTACTCACCACACAGAGTAGGAGTTGAGTCGTAGACAGGTATAATAAAAAAGAACGTTAGCAATATTCAGCTTTAAGATAAAGTTATTCTCCAGAAGTAGAAAAAAAAAACCACACACACACATTCACGCAAGTGTGACGCACACACACATGGGCCTGCTATCTCTGGGCACTAAGGCTCACCTGTGGCTGCATCTGCCGTGAGCAGCAATCTGTCTGGGATGGGCAGTGGGAATACAGAAGAGTTGTGGGACAGTGAGAGGAAGGGATAGCAGGATAGATGTGAGAGATGATACTAGTGCTGCTTGTGAGAGCATGAAAGGATGTGTCGGTGATAGGACAGGCCTGCTTGGGAAAGCACTGGAAGGATGAATCAAAGACTGAGTAATTTCTTACAACGGAAAATTTGTCTTTTCCTGGAATCTGCTTAGATTTTTTTAATCATGGTTATGTAGTATACTAGGAAAACTATTTACAAAAATTCTTATTTATTTATATTTGCTACAAGATGGCTGAGTAACAGTCAACAATCATGATCGATTTTCGCTAGAAATTATATTCATTCTCACATCACATTTATTTCATCGAACTTTTACCAGTTCAGTTGCCTGAGACTGTAGTCATGAGTGTGTGATTTGCATTTGTGCATGCGTGTGAGGCAACAGTAGTACTTGGTTTTGGAAAGCTCACTGAAATGTAATCACTGGAAAATTTATCTTTCTTGTTCTCTTGTATCCTAGATATATGGGCATATGAAACTGGTTTTATTTGGGGAATGTTGAGTACTCTATTTTGTAGAAACTCACACATGCTAATCATCACTTACACTTTGGAGGAGGAGGAGGAGGAGGAGGAGGAGGAGGAGGAGACGGGCGAGGAGGAGGAGGAGGAGGAGGAGGAGGAGGAGGAGGAGGAGCAGGAGGAAGATCATGAGGTCATTAGAGATGAAGCACAAGGTGGGATTAGAGAATGATGGAGAAAGAAATCGGCCATGCCCTTTGTCAAAGTAACCATCCCAGCATTTGGCTGAAGTGATCTAGGGAAATCACAGAAAACCTAAATCAGGTTGGTCGGACGCGGGTTTGAACCATCGTCGTCCCGAAAGTGAGTTGAGTGTGCTAACCACTGTGACACCTCAGTCTGAAAGTTCACTTTTGTGTGCAAAAAACAAAAATACATACATATCCATTATATTTCAAAAATAAAACTCAAACAAGGAGGTATGAATAACACCTTAAGATCATTAATCACATTTCTTGCTGTTCAAATTTGTTGTGGATCTGTAATGTTTTAGAGCTCCCTTGGTTAAGTAAATGTCATGAAGGGGATCTTTTTGGAAGAGCTGAACGTCTTCTGGTCACAAGTTGAGACAAAAATATAATGTCACAGACACATTGCAAATTGATGCAGCATGAAACTCGAGAATATTTTATTGCACTGATATCCTGCAAAACCCCACATCTGCATATCAAAAATTTTATTTTCTTCTACTGATTGATTCTGTTAATTGAGACAAACTGAAGGAAATGACTTGTGAGTAGATTAGAAGCAAAACAGGTAATATACACATACAGTCAGAAATGCATTCCATGGGGTATACATTCACCTGAAGGTGAAGATGAAAGATTTTGATGGTGTATGATGCAATTATTGAAAGTACACATGAGAATACACCAGGCAAGCAAGAATGTTCTGTCTGTTCTAGTGTTTTATTTCCACGCTCAAGAGGGAAGCGGTGAGGGGTCCGATAATGTGGTCACCAATAAACTCCACTAACACACTGAGGCTGAACCAAAGGTGATGCTTCACTGCCATTGTACCCTGGTAATTCTCTGCAGCCTACAGGTGTTGTGGACGCTTGTGATACCATCCCTTGTTCAGGTAGCTTCATCTGTAATTAGGATGGATGACAAAAAACCCAAGACTGTGGTGGTCTGGACACAGAACCAGTGATACGCCCATCACCATAACACAAAACATAAAAACACATCACTTCTAGAATAAGTATATTTTCTGATCACAAGCACCAGGTTTATCAATGAGTACAATGTTTCGGGTACTACGTAGGAGAGACAGTTATTAACTGTTCAAGAATGAAGTGAACTGCAGGAGGAGCAAGAGCAGAATGAGGGCAAGCACTGGTCAGTGATTGCCTATGTCAACAGGTATGGCAGGTGGCACATGAATGCGCCTGCACGATCATTGTGCATTACTCCTCGGCTGCCATGTCTCCTCCTAATGGCTGCTGTTGGAGACATTGGCCAGTGCTCGACAGCTAGGTGGTAGTTTGGCGGGTTACCACAGTCCTTTGTTTATTGGGGAGTGACAAACTGTGTCTCAGTGCAGCAACACCAATCTGGATGAACATCCTGGCACTATACTGAACCAGGCCAACGTCAGCGGGGGTGCTGGGTGGCCTCTCTGTCTTCACCAGCTCCTGGTTGGAGTGGACAGGCATCTACAGTCCAGAAGTCCCCACCCAGCAGTGCGGTCAGTGTCGCTGCATCTTCACCGCATGGAGAAAACGCCACTCCATGTACATATTGAGTCCTAGCATGGAAGGGAAGCGAGGTGATGAAGTGCAGCAGTGGTACCACAGCCTAGTCATCTGCTGGCATCCGGTCCATCGCAGGCAGCCTACAAACAGGATAATGAGAGCAGAGCCATGGGTATCAAACAAGGTGACAAGCTCAAAGGTAGGAACAGCCCAGGGGCAGGAGGCAAGGAAGCACAGCATGCGACGGGACAGAAATGCAGGTCGGCAGTGATGTTGCAGCTGGCAAACACCTGAGATCCCAGAGGAGGGGCAACTGGCTCCCCTGCCGCAAGTGCAGCTGATTTTGATGGCACATCACTGTCCGGTCCCCCATGTCCTGAGTGAACACATAGTGGGCCTGCTGCCACCAGATGACTGCTTGAATCCAACCTCTCCTGGCGGCCGAAAGCCCACGCTCATATGCGGGTGCCCGGCTAGAAACAGGGAGATGGTGCCTTGGACAGTCACACTGGCAATGGAAGCATGAGGTGGAAAAACATGCAAGGCTGACAGCCATGACAGAGTTCTGCCGGACTCTTTTCCCTTATCAGAGTTGACCTGTATGAACTAAAAAAAAGAATAAGGGCCTCATACAGACAAGTCTCGGCTGCATTTTTCCACATCTGTGTCTTTAACATGTATACGAACTTTTCAGCCTCATTGTTTGACTGGAGATGGAAAAGCAGTGACAGAAGGTAGTGAATGCCATTACAGAGGCAGAACTTCCTGAAAACTGGAACAGAATTGCCGTACATATTCTGACACCAACGTTGGAGGAAAACCCTCAGTGGTGAAGGTTTTATCAAGGGCATGCGACTGTAGCTTCCGCACTATGCACCAACAGTTAACCACAAATGGAAAGTCTGAGTACACATTGATGACAATAAGGCAGGTAGTATCAAAGAAAGGTCACACAAAGTCAATGTGAGCCCACTGCCACAGGTGGGGGGGGGGGGGGGGGGGGGGAGTGGGGAAGGGGGGGGGGGGGTGGCAGCCAGGAAATGAATGTATGGTGGAGCGTCATCTCCTGTTGTTCTGACCGAGAACAGCTGTGTACAAGATGCTCCGCCTCCCAATCTATGCTTGGTCAGTACACTGGAGCCAGGTGAGCAGTTTAGAGCGCAATACTCCCCAGTAACCTTTGTGCACGAGCTGTACTATCATTTGGTGCAAAGGTTCTTCATTTGGTGCAAAGGTTCTGCCAGGACCACCAGAGAGATCGCTTGTCAATAGTGACTAGTGAGGAGGATAATGCAATCCTCCAGGATGAGCTGCTGGTGCAGGTGAAAATAATGGCGCAACAAGTTGGAGTCCTGACTGGGAATGCAGTCGGGTTAGCCTTGTTGGATGTATCACTGCACCTGTTATAAGATGGTGTCTTCCATCATCACTGCAGGCACAGATGTCACCATGATAAGGAACACATCCACCACTGTTGAGCCACTTCATCCAAATGGAAACACCAGATCTTGTCTTGATCGAACTCTGAGTTAGATCCAATTGGGAGATGTGAAAAGGCATTCGTGTTCATGTGGTTTGCACTTGTGAATTTCATAATGTTGCCTGCTGAGTAAAAGTGCTCAGCACTGGCAGTCCCCTCAGATATCCTCACTGCTGGACTGAAGTGAGATAGTAACATCATATGATTCGTAATGAGGTGAAACTTTGTCCTGTTATAGGAAAACATGGAATTTGTTCAGTGTGTAGACAACCACAAGGGCTCCTTTTCGATTTGCAGATACCTCTTTCGTGTGGCATTGGATGTTTTTGATGCGAAAGTGAATGAATATTCCGAGCCATCCATGGCTTTATGAGCCAGGATGGCCAACAGGTCCCATTCAGAGAGGTCGGTCATCACCACCGATTGTTTATCTGGTTGGAACTTGTGAGACATGGGGCCAATACGAGGGCCTGCTTCAAAGTCTTGAAAGCCTGCTCACATGCTTCTGAGCAGATAAAAGGGACACACTTTTCCTGTAGACTGTTTAGCAAGCACACGACTGATGCCACATTTGGGATGAATTTCCCGTAATATGTAACCTTCCCCAAGAATACGGGAGTGCAGAGAAAAATTTCTCATGTTTTGGAATAGGATCTATCCGATCTCTGACAGGGAATTGACTTTAACCTTAAAATCTCTACATAGGCACAGTTTACCCAAGATTTTTTTACAATAACTAACAATGTTGTCCACTCACTCATAGACACAGATTGAATAATGTCCAAGGCTGTCAATCTGTCTAGTTCATTTTTTACGGTATCCCATACTGCAAGGGGCTTGGGTCATGTATGGAAGAGGTGGGGGCTTGCTGACTTCTTTAAGGTGATGTGCACCAAAAGTTTCCTTGCTTTGCCAAGATGCCCCACAGACAGCCCCTGAGTACTTCATATTGATGTCATCTAATTCTTGAAATGGTGTTTGTTCCAAGACAATGTAGGCTAAGTCCTTGATGATAAATCCGAGCACTGAAAAGACATCACAGCCAAAAAAATTCTCTGTATCCAAGCTGTAAGCCACACGGAAGGTGAGGTGATGTACAACCTGTTTGTAAGATGCTGCAGTCATGATCTGTCATTTATATAGAATGGTTTACATGTTATATGCCACCAAGTGGCGAGCTGTAAATTTCAATGGAGGTGCTCCCAGCTGGAGATATGTTTGATAGTTTACCAGGGATGCAGAGGTATCTGTATTGGCCTGTAGCTGAACTTGTTTGTCACACATAGTGAACGTGATGAACAGTTACCAAGGGGAAACTTCTGTGTATGAGGATTTCTATTAAATCATATTAATGTGAAGTTGTCCCTCATGTGATGCGTTTTGTTTCTCCCGAACACAACAGACTGACACGAAACGGCCTTTCTTCCGGTACGCCTTGCGCTGTGCCCATCTATCGGGGCAGTCATCTCCGACATATTTTCGAAAACAGTCCAGGTATGACAGAAATAGGCATCAGTTGGGTGTGGGGGTAGTGGTTTTGCTTTCCTTGTTTATGAGACTCGATCGCAGGGCAGTGTTGTGTTTATTCTCTCTGGTTGCCACATTTGAGACTTCGTATAAGTTGGATTCCTCTTCCAGTTCTGAAGCGACGAATGCCACCTTGACTCCAAAATCTAACTGATGGCCCACAGTCCAGGAAACTTCACAGGACTGAGGTAATTTAAAACATCCTCCAAAGCAGGGTCTTCAAATTGTAGAGCTTTCTGACACACTTCCTTATCTGGAGCACTCCCCCCTCCCCCCCCCCCCCCCCCCCTCTCAATAATAGCATCCGGAATCATCACTTCAGCATACAACTCCTCATGTAAACAAGTCACAAAACAATATTTCCTACTGAGCCCCTGCAGTTCAGCTGCCCATGCATGATATGATTGGTTAGGTTGCCTACGACACTGATAAAACTCCACACAGGATGTTATTACACGGCAGAGGTGGTGAAAAGAGGTCAATAACAAAGCACACATTTCATCAAAGGTCAGATTAGTCAGTTCTGTGAGAAGGGGCAGTTTGTACAAAATTTGTACATACTAGGCAAAAGCCATAACTTGGAAATGGATCTGACTACGGTTGGATCCATTACAGAGAATGCAATGAAAGACTGTCAGAAACATCTCTCTTATGCCTCTCACTCCTCTCCTGAGCTTGTTGTATGGAGGGAATGGCAGCAAATTCAAATCAAACTGCCGGGAGAGCAACATGGTTAATGTTTCCTGACATTTCTGTACCTCTAACTGCTGACACAGTAAGTGTTGGAGTATGACTTCCATCGAAACACTCGGTGAGGTATCCTGGGGCATACGGTAAATGGTTGAGAAATGATCACGAAAAATACCCATGACTGTCGCCAATTCCATTGTAACACACACAACATAAAAACACGCCTTCACCTCTAGAACAAGTATATTTTTTCATCACGAGTACCAGGTTTAACAACAAGTACAATGTTCAGGGTGCCACCTGGCAAGACAGTTACAAAGAATTCAGTAATGAAGTAAACTGCACACAGAACTGCAGCAGAAAGAGAGAGAGAGTAGGATGGCAACCACCTCCATAGACACATGTGGCAGGCGACACAGAACACACTTACACAACTGTTGTGCACTGTAACTGACTTGCCCTGTCACTTCATAACAGCAATTATCAGAGACAGTGGCCAGTGCCCAACATTTGGTGGTAGTCCAGTGGGTTGGCACTACCCAGTTCCTCCAAAAAACCATTTCATGGACTTTATTTAAGGAATAGAATCCTTAAGCATTTTGTTCTGTTGACAGACTGATGAAATTTGCTGTGTACAGGCATGGCAATTGATCTGCCTCTTAAGAGTGAAGCTCCTAGTGTGGGAGAAGAAGTCATGAATGACAGCAGAAAGTTTTGATGGTAAAAAAACTATGACTTTGTTTTCAGTCTTGCACAATTATAAAATAATAAATTAAATTTGCAATGGAAATATCGGACAAAACATGATGTAAAAATAAAAAGCGGACATAGGTTCCACAATTTCTTGAATGAGATTCACCTCAAAATCAACTTTACCTTGGAAGCTCCCATTCCTAGATGTGTTGGTAGGTGGAAGATCTGAGAACAGCCTAGGACAAAGTGTATATAGAAAGCTTATTAACACAAATAGGTATTTAGATGTCACTTTGTACCACCATCCAGACAAGAAGCAATCAGTGCTCAACACGCTGTCTTCAAATGTCTTCCACATCAGTGATAACAGCAGTTGTTGGATTCCTTAAGGAAGGTACTGAAGGCCAATAATGACGACAGTTTGTCCAAAGACAGGGCTTTTGAACAGAATATTAATTATGCTAAAAAAATGTTGAGAAACCACCTTCTCACTCTGGTAAGATACCATTTGTTTCTGGGGTTACTGATCACATATTTCTTCAGAACTTTTTCTGGAGTAAAATGAATCCATCTCATTACCTCCACAATGCAGGCATCTATGACATGAAGTTCTGCTGCAGCAAAATGTATGTACCTGAAACAGCAAGACTGTTTCGGAACGTATTAACGAACATGAATGCTACATGCAGCTAGAACAATGTGTAAAATCTGTAACAGTGGATCATCATGAGTACTGTTGCCTTTACATTGATTTCAATAGTGTATGTGTGTTGGCTAAGGAAACCAACATTTATAGAAAAAAAGTCTGAGAACCAATTGAAATTTCTAAGAGTGAATATAGCTTCAATGGAGAGGACGGCCGTAGACTTCCAGCTTCGTGGTTCTCTGCCACCAAGGAAGCAAATATGAGACCACAGTGTGCGAGCAATACAAGCAATGTCTAGGAAGCCACCTCTGCAGACAGCAATACTTTTGGTAAAGATTCCACCTTTCTTGCTCTGCCCATTTCACTTCTATCAATGGTAGTGGTCCACCAATAGCAGCAGGAAGAATTTTAGTCAATAACTCTTCTCTAGCATAAATGCAGAAAATCCCATTCTATCCAATGACGATGATGCACCAATGGTAGTCACAAGAATTTCAGCCAATAAATTTACTTCTGTACCATGGCCTGGGAAACATCATTTACTATCGAATGACAATGTCACACCAATGTAGCCACAGGAACTTTGCCCAAAAATCCCATTTCTCCAGCAAAAGCACAGGAAAACTCCCCCTTTATAAGGGGAATGCAACACTAGTCCTTGACAATGTACAGTCAACCGTAGACACCACAAAACCCTGAAGAAGATCCTAGCAGAGGTCTCAAAATGCTAATCTTATAGAAGAAATACGGTATGACCCAACAACCCAGAAGATTATACCTTCACGAAAATGCTCACTTTTGCTCCATACAGTATCCTATTTGTGGGTAACTTACTAAGCCAAACTTGAGCTTACTGTGTCTAAAAACATGTATCATTAATTATTTGTGATGTGAATTCAATAAGTCTTGCAAAAATCTATTGAAAACTGGGGGTATACCAACTAAGGTTTCTATTTATATTTGTTTTTTAACGATACTTATTGTAATTATTACATATCTTATTTTTCAAAGCAACATTTTAATGTGTGGTATGATAGCCTGATATAAGAACAATCTACATAAAAGTCCGAGGCCATTTACTGCCATCCAGAAAGAAGTCCATTGTTCAGGAACAGACATTTTCAAAAATTTGCCAGCAGCTGTATGTATCTGTCATTAATAAGAGACAATTAAAAAGATGTCTAAAGAAGCTGCTCTTCTACAGTCACAAAACTGTCATGAGAATAAACTGATGTATACTAACAAGTCACATTATGTGAACACTATGTGACATCTGACACCTGCAAACCCTCCGTGCGACAATAAACTAAGCAAGTTCATCTTCCTCTCACAACCATTGGCTATAGTAGCCAGGGAATTAACTTGTACAATTTACTATGTATACATTCTAATGCCTGTGATAAATTTTGTATTAATTTTACAGACACACATATTACGCATTTCCCAACAAATCATGACGACCTGTTGGGCAATGAGAAATGGAGGTGGTGTATTTGTCACAGGAGACAAGAAAATCAAATCCAACGAGACAAAAATTGAAGCTGCATTTGAGACTGTTTGGGCAAGACTCAGAATGAGGGGTGGGTATAAAATGGTAACTGGATTCTTCTGTCACCCACCAGATTCATCTGCCGATATAACTGAAAATGTTCGAAAAAACCTCATTTCGCTCATATGTAATTTCCCCGGTCACACTGTAACCATTGGTGGAGATATTAATCAGACAACAATTTACTGGGAAAATTACAGTTTTGTTGGTGGTGGACATGATAAAACATCCTGAGAAACATTACTAAATGCCTTCTCTGAAATCTACCTAGAACAGTTAGTTAGCAACCCCACTCACAATGGAAATATATTGGATCTAATTGCAACAAACAGATCTGAACTCTTTGAAGATGTCCACAATGAAAGAGGCATCATTGAAAATGATGTGGTTGTGGCAACAATGATTACCAAAATATTAAGGGTAATTAAAATAAGCAGAAAGAGAGAAGAGTTCATTAAACTGGATAAAAAGTCAGTAATGACATATCTCAATAAGGAACTTGAAACTTTCAGCACAGGACAGAGCATGTAGAGGAATTATGGCTCAAGTTTAAAAGAATAGTTGACCATGCACAGGAAAGATATGTACCCCAGTAGAATATTGCATAATGGGTGGACCCTCCATGGTACACAGTCACTGTAAAGAAACTTCTAAAGAAACAAAGGCTACTGGATAATATGTGTAAAACAAAACATAGGAGTATAGGTACATAGATGTGAAATAAAATGCATTTGGCTGTCAAAAGAGCAATGTGTGAAGTCTTCTATGATTACTGAAGTAGAATATTCTCAAATGAACTTTCACAAAACACAATGATCTATTCATATGTGAAGGCCATTGGTGGCATCAAAGTTAAGTGTTCAGTCCCTAGCCAAAGACACAGGAACTGAAATTGAGGGCATCGAAGCAAAAGCTGAAATACTTAACTCAGTTTTTAATGTCCCTTTACAAAGGAAAGCGCATGAGAATTACCCCAATTTAATCCTCATACCATGAAAAGACAAGAGAAATAAGTATTAGTGTCAGTGGTGTTGAGAAACAGCTGAGATCATTAAAACTGAACAAAGCTCCAAGGCCTGATGGAATTCCTGTTAGATTCTATAACGAATTTGCAGCTGAATTAACCGACTCCTAACTATAACCCACTGTAGATCCCTCGAACAAAAAAACATACCCAATAGTTGATCCACGAAACTATTGCACAATATCTTTGACAGTGATTTGTTGTAGGATCGTAGAACATATTCTGAGCTCAAACATAAGGAGATATCTTGAACAGAATGAACATGGATTCTGAAAACATCAATAATGTGAAGTCCAACTCACACTTTACTCACATGACATACTAAAAACTTCATACTAAAAACCTGTGTGGCTTCAGTTGCGAGAGACTGCAGTCATGTGCGCTTGAGTTGCATTGCGCGCACGTGTGTCTGTGTGTGTGATCTATTTTTGATGAAAGCCGTACTGGCCAAAAGCTTACTTGTGAGTCTTTTGGTTGTTCCTATCTGCGACTCAGCATCTCCACTGTATGATGAGTAGCAACTTTCCTTTTCATAATATTGTTACATTCCACCAGGATTTTCCATTGATACTAAAAACTTTTGACCAAGGCAGCCAGGCAGATGCAGTATTTCTTGATTTCCCAAAAGCATTTGACTCAGCACCACACCTATGCTTAGTGTTAAAAGTACATTAATATGGTGTATCAAGTGAAATTTGAGACTGGATTGAAGACTTTTTGGTAGGAAGGATGCAGTATGCTATCTTGGAAGGCGAGTCACCACCAGATGTAGAAGTAACTTTGGGTGTACCCCAGGAAAGTGTGCGAGACCCTTGCTGTTCATGTTGTATATTAATTACCTGGGAGACAATATTAATAGTAACTTCAGACTATTTGCAGATGATGTAGTTATCTGTAATGAAGTACTGTCAGAAACAAGCTGCATAAATATTCTGTCTGGTATTGATAAGATTTCAAAGTGGTGTAAAGACTGGCAACTTTCTTTAAATGTTTAGAAATGTAAAACTGTGCACTTCACAAAATGAAAAAAAATGTGGTGTCCTATGATTGTAATAGCAATGAGTCACACCTGGGTGTTAGCACTTTGTAGGGATATACAGCAGGATGATCACATAGGCCCAGTTATGGGTGAAGCAGGTGGTAGACTTTGGTTTACTGGTTGAATACTGGGGAAGTGCAAGCAATCTACAAAGGAGATTACCTACAAATTGCTAGTGCAACCTATTCTTGAATACTGCTCAAGTGTGTGTGAGCCATACCAAACAGGACTAATAGGGGATATTGAATATATACAGAGGTCACTACCCGTGGAAGTGTGTCATGGAGTCGCCGAAGAAACTGATCACGCAGACTATTGAAGATAGACATGAACTATTCCAAGAAAGTCTACCAACAAAGTTTCAAGAACTGGCTTTAAATGATGAGTATAGGAATTGCTGTAACCCTTTTGTATCACTCACATAGGGTTCATGAGGACAAGATACTCACATAGGGAACATGAGGATAAGATCAGAATAAATACAGGAAACACATACAGAGGCATTTCAACAAACATTCTTCCCACACTTCATATGTGAATGGAACAGGAGGAAACACTAATAAATGGTTCAATGGGGCGTACCCTCTGTCATACATTTCACACTGATTTGCAAAGTACAGATGTACATGTATATGTAGGTAGCAGAAGCGGAAAACCAACTAGCATACACTAGATCAGCGGTTCTCATATTTTCCAACAACGCGGACCCGCTATTTACTCAGAAAGTGATCTGAGGACCCCCTTGCAATGCTGCCTGAAACTTCACATGGTATTAAAAAATATACTAATTAGAATTACCATTGACAAGAAAAAAATCAAGAAAAATAATCCAATAAGTAATTTATTCTAAAGGTAGAGATTGTTGCCTAGTGATCAAAATTTCGATTGGAAATACAGTAACTTAGAGCAATACAGTAACAGTACATTAATATATGAACCACAGTAAGACAGAACAACACAGTAAGTACAGTAACTGAAATCAGTGTCTTTTCTTTTTAAGGAAATCCACTTGATAAACAATGTTCTCAAATGAGGGGTTATTAATGGGAATAATGAAATTCTTTGTGTTTTTCCATAATTTCACTGAAATCCATAATAAATTTTGTCACCATAATCTTAAGGTCTGATTATACATTAAGGTGATTTCGCTCTAGGGTTTTAATACAGCAAACAGCGGAAAAGGTCTGCTCACATGAGTAAGAGGTAAGAAAAAGTATCACATGTTGCAATGCCTTTTTAGAACAGTCTTCATATTTACAGTGCACATGCAACCAAAAGTTACAAAGTTTATTTAAATGAAGTATCGCAGGATAGTTAAAATAGCTGTTCTTTTTCTGTGTCAGAGAGATTCACACCTTTATGCCATGGATTTCTACATTAGTGAAAGGATTTTCAGTCCAACAATTACCAGGTTGTGGGACAGTGAAAGGGTTTCGAAAACTTGCAGCGAATACTCTCAAGTGTCCTACAAGTGTTCTATGCACTTCAGCAGAGAGTTTTTCATCTGAAGAGTCAACAAAGTCCTTGAGCACTGGAAAGAATGAATATTTATTATTTCATACTCATACTAATTAACTAACTGTCGACAGCTGCAGTTTCTTAATTGTAGCTTCAATTGTAGCTTAGAGTGGGAGGTCGTCTAAAGGTGTGGCAGGGGGCGAAAGACATTCCGGAGGGCTGAACGGAAGGCCTCTCCAGTTTGTCTGACGAACCGGTTTCAGGCTCTGTCTCAGGCTGATATTGATCTTCGGCCTGACATGGCTGCTTGTCCTGTTCCAGAGGTTGCCCCTCAGTCGGCAAGATCCGGGCGGTCGCAGAGGGTGGGCTTACTGGTAGTTGGGAGCTCCAATGTCAGGCGCGTAATGGGGCACCTTAGGGATATGGCAGCAAGAGAGGGGAAGAAAACCAATGTGCACTCCGTGTGCATACCGGGGGGAGTCATTCCAGATGTGGAAAGGGTCCTTCCGGATGCCATGAAGGATACAGGGTGCACCCACCTGCAGGTGGTCGCTCATGTCGGCACCAATGATGTGTGTCGCTATGGATCGGAGGAAATCCTCTCTAGCTTCCAGCGGCTATCTGACTTGGTGAAGACTGCCAGTCTCGCTAACGGGATGAAAGCAGAGCTCACCATCTGCAGCATCGTCGACAGGACTGACTGCAGACCTTTGGTACAGAGCCGAGTGGAGGGTCTGAATCAGAGGCTGAGACGGTTCTGCGACCGTGTGGGCTGCATATTCCTCGACTTGCGCCATACGATGGTGGGGTTTCGGGTTCCGCTGGATAGGTCAGGAGTCCACTACATGCAACAAGCGGCTACTCGGGTAACTGGGGTCGTGTGGCGTGGGCTGGGTGGTTTTTTAGGTTAGATGGCCTTGGGCAAGTACAGAAAGGGCAACAGCCTCAACAGGTGCGGGGCAAAGTCAGGACATGCAGGGACCAAGCAGCAATCGGTATTGTAATTGTAAACTGTCGAAGCTGCATTGGTAAAGTACCGGAACTTCAAGCGCTGATAGAAAGCACCGAAGCTGAAATCGTTATAGGTACAGAAAGCTGGCTGAAGCCAGAGATAAATTCTGCCGAAATTTTTACAAAGGCACAGACGGTGTTTAGAAAGGATAGATTGCATGCAACCTGTAGTGAAGTAGAAGTGGATAATTCCTGTGAATTATTATGGGTGGAGGTTACACTCAACAACCGAGCTAGGTTAATAATTGTCTCCTTTTACCGACCTCCCGTCTCAGCAGCATTAGTGGCAGAACAACTGAGAGAAAATTTGGAATACATTTCACATAAATTTTCTCAGCATGTTATAGTCTTAGGTGGAGATTTCAATTTACCAGATATAGACTGGGACACTCAGATGTTTAGGACGGGTGGTAGGGACAGAGCATCGAGTGACATTATACTGAGTGCACTATCCGAAAATTAACTCGAGCAATTAAACAGAGAATCGACTCGTGGAGATAACATCTTGGACCTACTGATAACAAACAGACCTGAACTTTTCGACTCTGTATGTGCAGAACAGGGAATCAGTGATCATAAGGCCGTTGCAGCACCCCCGAATATGGAAGTTAATAGGAATATAAAAAAAGGGAGGAAGGTTTATCTGTTTAGCAAGAGTAATAGAAGGCAGATTTCAGACTACCTAACAGATCAAAACGAAATTGTCTGTTCCGACACTGACAATGTTGAGTGTTTATGGAAAAAGTTCAAGGCAATCGTAAAATGTGTTTTAGACAGGTACGTGCCGAGGGACGGGAAAAACCCACCGTGGTACAACAACAAAGTTAGGAAACTACTGCTAAAGCAAAGAGAGCTTCACTCCAAGTTTAAATGCAGCCAAAACGTCTCAGACAAACAGAAGCTAAACGATGTCAAAGTTAGCGTAAGGAGGGCTATGCGTGAAGCGTTCAGTGAATTCGAAAGTAAAATTCTATGTACCGACTTGACAGAAAATCCTAGGAAGTTCTGGTCTAACGTTAAATCAGTAAGTGGCTCGAAACAGCATATCCAGACACTCCGGGATGATGATGGCATTGAAACAGAGGATGACACGCGTAAAGCTGAAATACTAAACACCTTTTTCCACAGCTGTTTCACAGAGGAAGACCGCACTGCAGTTCCTTCTCTAAATCCTCGCACAAACGAAAAAATGGCTGACATCGAAATAAGTGTCCAAGGAATAGAAAAGCAACTGGAATCACTCAATAGAGGAAAGTCCACTGGACCTGACGGGATACCAATTCGATTCTACACAGAGTACGCGAAAGAACTTGCGGTACACGGCTGTTAGAAGGGGGGCAAGTCTCTAGAGGAACGGAAGGTTCCAAATGATTGGAAAAGAGCACAGGTAGTCCCAGTCTTCAAGAAGGGTCGTCGAGCAGATGCGCAAAACTATAGACCTATATCTCTGACGTCGATCTGTTGTAGAATTTTAGGAAGTGTTTTTTGCTCGAGTATCATGTCGTTTTTGGAAACCCAGAATCTACTATGTAGGAATCAACATGGATTCCGGAAACAGCAATCATGTGAGACCCAACTCGCTTTATTTGTTCATGAGACCCAGAAAATATTACATACAGGCTCCCAGGTAGATACTATTTTTCTTGACTTCCGGAAGGCGTTCGATACTGTTCCGCACTGTCGCCTGATAAACAAAGTAAGAGCCTACGGAATATCAGACCAGCTGTGTGGCTGGATTGAAGAGTTTTTAGTAAACAGAACACAGCATGTTGTTATCAATGGAGAGACGTCTACAGACGTTAAAGTAACCTCTGGCGTGCCACAGGCGAGTGTTATGGGACCATTGCTTTTCACAATATATATAAATGACCTAGTAGATAGTGTCGGAAGTTCCATGCGGCTTTTCACGGATGATGCTGTAGTATACAGAGAAGTTGCAGCATTAGAAAATTGTAGCGAAATGCAGGAAGATCTGCAACGGATAGGCACTTGGTGCAGGGAGTGGCAACTGACCCTTAACATAGACAAATGTAATGTATTGCGAATACATAGAAAGAAAGATCCTTTATTGTATGATTATATGATAGTGGAACAAACACTGGTAGCAGTTACTTCTGTAAAATATCTGGGAGTATGCGTGCGGAACGATTTGAAGTGGAATGATCATATAAAATTAATTGTTGGTAAGGCGGGTACCAGGTTGAGATTCATTGGGAGAGTCCTTTGAAAATGTAGTCCATCAACAAAGGAGGTGGCTTACAAAACAATCGTTCGACCTATACTTGAGTATTGCTCATCAGTGTGGGATCCGTACCAGATCGGGTTGACGGAGGAGATAGAGAAGATCCAAAGAAGAGCGGCGCGTTTCGTCACAGGGTTATTTGGTAACCGTGATAGCGTTACGGAGATGTTTAACTAACTCAAGTGGCAGACTCTGCAAGAGAGGCGTTCGGCATCGCGGTGTAGCTTGCTCGCCAGGTTTCGAGAAGGTGCGTTTCTGGATGAGGTATTGAATATATTGCTTCCCCCTACTTATAACTCCCGAGGAGATCACGAATGTAAAATTAGAGAGATTAGAGCGCGCACGGAGGCTTTCAGATAGTCGTTCTTCCCACGAACCATACGCGACTGGAACAGGAAAGAGAGTTAATGACACTGGCACATAAAGTGCCCTCCACCACACTCCGCTGGGTGGCTTGCGGAGTATAAATGTAGATGTAGAACTTTACTCTCAACCTGGGAAATGTTAAGATCTAAGTTCATTGGGGAAGTTCCACACCAAATAGGCCAGTTTTCTCAACAAATCAAAATCACACAATTTCTCGCTTCATAAAGAGGATTTCTTGTCTAAAGGAAACATGCATACTTCATCAGGCAGCTCAAAAAAATGACAGCCAATGCACTTCAGTATGTAAGAAAAGTTGAGTGTGTCTACTGCCAATTTCTTCATGTAAAACAGTGAAAAGACAGGAGTTTAGAGAATGCAATTTAATGAAGTTAACAAGTTTTGTTACTTCAACCAGAACACATTTCAAATACTCAGGTATTTTTCTCACTGCTAAAACTTCTCTGTGTATGAAGCAATGAATACACTTTACTTCTGGTGCTAAAGGTTTCACTGGAGCCGTTAAGTCTGTCTTCGAACCTGTAAGAGCACATGCTCTGCCCGTAGTGACAACTACACATTTATCCCACCTAATATCATTGTTTATCATAAGCTCATTAAGTGCACAGCACACATCTTCTGTCATTGTTCGAAGAACCTCTGTAGAAAACAACAGCTCCTGTCTGTTTACACTCAATACAGATGAAAATCAACAGATTTGCTTTTCCATCTTGCTTTCATCAAGTTGTAATGAATAACATTAGCTACACTGAATTTTTGAAATTAACTGTTCTTTCACATTGAAAGACATATTGTCAATTATTGTTTTAATCGTGTCATTTGAATGGGGCATTTAGTATATTTCCTTAGCAGCTGTATCACTTATCATAATTTCACACAACTTTCGCAGCTGATAAGATTAAATTTTCCACAACTGTATAGGGATTCCTAGATGTATCAATTATCAATGATACATGATATGAAGCTAAAGTAGATTTCACATTAGTATTACCAACCACTGCAGTCTCTGACATTACATTTTTACTGCATTTCATCTCCCTGAGGGTATTTATTTAAAAATAAAAAAATCTTTTGACCTACCAATGTGTCCCTCATGTTTCTTATCCAATTGACTTCGAAAAGTAACAAGTTTCATGTTTTCATTGACCAGTATTTCATAACACCACACACACTGAGGCTACCAGCTGTCATCACTGCCTATGTGTGTAAATCCATAACGAAAGTAGTCATCGCAATTCCTGCCTAGTTTTCTGTTCTTTCCTTCAACTTCACTTCTAGCAGCTTGTGAAGGCTCACTTTCACAAGCATTATCCGACTTAACATCATCAACAGTCTTTCATGTCACTGCAGACGATTACAATTATCAATCCAGTGTGAACTTAACAAATATCACCATACAAAAGAATGTTGAGCAGCTCAGGAAACAATTGGCTGAGGACAAATCAGTACGTATAATCAGTACGTATACATATGCTGTTTATTCATCTCCACTCACATTCCACGAACACTGTCTCTAATAGCTATTTTCTACAGTAAAACTTTTTCCCTTGTGTGTGTGTGTGTGTGTGTGTGTGGGCAAGCACTTGCACACACACTGATGTCATACTTAAATAATTCTTGCACAACAGCTGTGAGTTCCATTTTATCACAATGCATTTCAATTTTTATGCATATCGGACCCCCTGGTTAGGTCTCGTGGACCCCACTTTGAGAAACAGTACACTAGATGAAGCAACATACGTGAAATTCGTAGGCATACAGATGGATAATAAAATGAAAAGGTACCATCATGTGCATGAGTTGAGCTGAGCATTTCTGTTGATCTGCAAATGAGATGCTTTCACTCAGTACTTCACTAAGCTGTAATATTCAGGGATAATCCATCCAGGATCAAAAAACTATTTATTGCACAGAACCATGCAGCAAGAATGCTGTGTAAAGTTCATAACTGAACAGCAGGCAGAACTCTCTTCCAGAAACTAGAGATTCTTAAATGTACAGCCCTTTCTGTCTAATGATATTTGTAGTCAACAATATGAGTGAATTCAGGATGAATTATGTAACCACAGTACTAGGAGCAAAAACAACTGCCCATAAATTATGCAGTTCTGTATGGAGTTTTACACTCTGACGTAAAAGTCTATAACAGGTTACCAACAACCATCAGACAGCCCAGATATTCAGAAACAGATTAAAAGAATATCCCATTAGCCACAGAATTTACAAATTTATTGGAACAGCTGAGCTATGTACATTTCACATCACTCTAATGTTTATATTAACCAGATTTGACTTTGCCAATATATATATAGACAACGACCAGTGTTAAGTTACATAAATGCTTTGGAGTACTAGAAGAAAACAGCAGCTGAGGTATAGAAAAAAAGAAAGCAGTGGCTTTTATCAAAGTAATCTTTTTTCCTAATAAACCAAACATACAGAACATAATTTAGAAGTAATTCCTACAATTATCTGTATGAGCAGATCAGCATTAGTTGCAATTAGTTGTTAGTACACTTGGCGTAAGTAGTTTTCAGTGTATGCTTCTGCCCATTTATCTATAATTTGAGTTGGTTCATATTACAAAAGAATCTTATTTATGGAATGCAATGTGAGCTTGAACAAAAAATTATAATAAATTTATTTCTTTAATCATACTTATTCCACATTCTTGAAGGCCAGCTCACTCACGGTAAGTTGAATGAATGTGGGTATATCAGTTCTATTTTTGTGTTTCTGCAATGTTCAACATCGTATAACATATCATTACTATGGCTCCAGGGAATTAATAGCATGACAAGGATTTACAAATTCCTATTGCTGAACTACAATGAACAGGCTATTCACATTTGTAAATGGCCAGTATGTATCCTCATACGTAAATACATTAAATAACGGAGAACAATGTGTTCCCCAAGTACCACATCAACTTGTCGCTAAACCAATACTGAACAAAACAATGAAAACACTCTATTGCTTGAACACCATTGCATTTAAATGTACATACGGTTGTAGTCTACAAAGTATTAACAGTTTCTTACGTTCTTGGCAACTGTCATTTCTTTATTATGGATCCAATGCGCAAACTTCTATTATAAACACATAAAACAAAGTGTCTAGGAGAACTGTCATTCTCACATACCTTGTCCTTGTCGTGATATTTGGCCCAAATTGCATAAAATATTCGACGCAAAACCAGCAGCCTGTGCATCAACACCAACGAAAAAGATGAATCTGCACAAACATGTTGGGCAAGCTCTAATTGAGCCGCCAGTAAACTTGTTATGTGATGGTCGAGTTCAGCTGCTGTTGGTGATTCGCATTCAAAATCAGGTAACCCAGCATCTTGATTAGGTTTGATATGTGATGCTGGTGTCAAAATGACTTCTTTATTTGCTAACAATCGGCTAAAAAGCGATACTAAATTATGACCGGTTACTACATATTCGCAGTTTTCATTCACCCAAGTGCTATTTAGGTGGTCGAGCCACTTTTCTCTTAAATTTGAAGTCATGGTTAATTAGTTTCCCAATAACAACACGAGCTTAACACTATTTTCATACATCTGACACACTTATACATTGCGCTACTACGAATTCCATAATCCCTATACACACTGTATTTACAAGTATCAAAGACACCTCCAAAGACACCACTAGCATTGCAGCTGTCAACCACGCAAGATAGTCAGATGTTTTTATAAATTCTTTGACTTGCGTTTTTTTTATTTTAAGGAAGACTCGGGACTGGAAAGTGTCAACAGTGAACACTAACAGTCAATTCCTTCATAGTTCATTCCGGAAGTTGTGTTGTGTAGACTGAGATGTGTTTCTGTAGAGACGTGCGATACCCAAGTTAAGTGTGAAAGAAGTATGTTTATCTTATGAACATTAATATCCAGTGGTTTGGGATCAAATTAAAAATTAGGAAATACGTCTAAACTGTCTACGTAAAAGAAGTTAGCTGATAATGAGGAGGCGGGCTGGAGTTGGTGCTATACAAAAGCAAAGACTGGAACAAGAGAAATACAAAGACAAGGGCACTGAACTGCAGGAAAATCAGTTGGAGCAAATGACGAAACAGCTTGAAGTTTTCCGAGCAAATCTTGAAGAATTCGCATCCAAACATAAAAAAGAAATCAAGAAAAATGCCCAATTCAGAAGACAATTTCAGGAAATGTGTGCATCAATTGGCGTCGACCCTTTGGCGTCCGGCAAAGGCTTCTGGTCGGTTCTCGGAATTGGCGACTTTTACTATGAACTAAGTGTACAAATAGTGGAAGTCTGTTTAGCAACCAACTATAAAAACGGTGGTCTTATTAGTTTAGACGAACTAAGACACCGTTTGATACAAGCTAGAGGCAAGAATAAACAGCATCAGGATATTACAGTAGACGACCTTCTAAGTGCAGCGAAAAAACTTAGAATTTTTGGAGACGGATTTTCTGTTGTACCAATTGGTAAAGGACAGTACTTAGTTCAGTCAGTACCAGGTGAACTCAGTATGGACCATACAGCTGTTCTGCAACAAGCTGCTAATAGTGGGAAAGCAAATGTCTCTGTATCCGACTTACAGGATCAGTTGCGGTGGGAGAGAAACCGTGCTCAAAAAGCACTTGATTATATGGTCAAAGAAGGTCTTGCTTGGATTGACACGCAAGATGTTAAAGATGTGTTATATTGGTTTCCAAGTTTATTTGCTGCCTGTGTATCTGCTGCTTAATACAGAATTGTCAAGAAGCAAAGCTAATTTCATCTGTTCAGACTATTAATGTACTTTACATAAAATATTATTGGCGTTAGAAAATAAAATATATTGTACATGATGTGATGTGTTTCTTGTTGCAAATGTATGACCATTGTCAGGCATTTATTTTAACAATTGCAGTACTGCTGTTCAAGTACATATGTTTTATTTTGCTGTAGAAGCAGCATGTTGTAGTTTAGAAGCATTGAAAACTTTGGTATTTTCATTCGAATTAGTGTAATAAGTTTTCTTCTCATTAGATTTATTTGATGCATATTGCAATTTTAGCTGAACTTTGTCATATGTAACATGAATCATTCTAGCTTCAGTTAATAATATATGTAGTCACGAGGAAGAATTTTTTTAGTATGCAATGATTTGACTAATATCCTTCTTGTGGCATACACCAATTCATTTTTATGTCCACCTAACATCATCTGTAGATATGAACGAGGGCAACCTTCAGGGATGTGGAATGGGCAGGATAAACATTAACAAAAGATAAGTGTTAGTGGCAAAGTGCCAGACTGCAAAGGTCACGGGTTAGATCCCGAGTCATTTCTAGGTTTTTAATCTAGCACTTATCACTTCCTTCACTTCTGTCAGTGTTTGTTAATGTGCAAAATGCCAAGTTGCATCTTGCTTCAGAATCCATGTTAAACTGTAGGCCCCCCTGTAACTGGTTAAGTCAGTTCAAAGGGCAAAGGCAACAGCATGACATCTCTCACAGGACCATACCTACTGAAAGGAAATGTCATGTGGTTAGGGCCTTCTGTCAAGTAGACTGGTCATCTGGTGGAAGTCTTTTGATTTGAAGTCACTTTGGCAACTTGCGCGTCGATGGGGTGAGATGACGATGACGACAACAACATAACACCCAGTCCCTGAGCGGAGAAAATCTCCGACCCAGCTGGGAATTGAACCCGGGCCCCTCAGCATGTCATTCCCTCATGCTGACCACTCAGCTATCGAGGCGGACACCATACCTACTAAAGCATTGTCTTGTTCAGTTCTATCTTCAGGTTGGTGACTGCTTCATATTTTTAACCACATATTAGAAACTTAATCCATATACTGCACAACTATAAACTAGCACTATACTGCTTAATGTTATCAATGCTACTTCTTAATTCTCAGTTTGAAGATTAGCTGGCAGCCATTCTTCTCCAATCTTCTGTGTTTCCTACTGGTCTTTATATTTTCTAAAATGAAACTGCTCAGTATCGCAGTCTAGATCCTCCTGGCAATTTTAGCTGAACTTTGTCAAAGCACTATACTTTGTCCTGAATCATTCCTACCATTAAATTAATTAGAAAACTATTGTATTCACAGTAGAGAGATTTCCCCCACCCCGTTCTTTTAAGAGTTCCTTCATTTGTGCGTTTTGCTATCCACAAGATTTCTTCCATCCACCTCAAGCACTATGTTTCAAATGCCTCCAGATGTTTCCTACATCTGTATCTATACTCTGCAAACCACTGTAAGTTCCATGGCAGAAGGTAAATCCCATTGTACAATTTGTTAGGGTTTCTTCATGTTCCATTCACATATGGAGCATAGGAAGAATAATTGTTGAGTGCCTCTGTGCATGCAGTACTTAGGCTAATCTTATCCTCACAATCCCTATGTGAGCGTTATGTGGGGAGTTGCAATATATTCCTAGATTAATCATTTAAAACTGGTTCTTGAAACTTGGTTAATAGACAGTCTTGTGATAGTTTACATCTATCTTGAAGAGTCTTCCTGTTCAGTTCCTTCAGTATCTCTGTGACACTCTCCCACAGATTAAACAAACCCGTGACCAATTGTGCTGCCCTTCTCTGTTCTGCGACATATATTGGTATATCATGACTGCGACACACACAGGGCCACATTCCAGACCTCTGCATCTACAGACATGCTCTGCAAACTACGGTGAAGGGCATGGTACAGTATCCAAGTCATATATAGAGTGCTGGGAGAATGGCTGCTTAAATTCCTTTGTGCTTGCTGTGATTAGTATGTGGGAGTGATGCAGAAGGGGTTGATACATGAAGTTGGCTTCTGCAGGATAATTTGCATTTTATCTTTAAGTGTCTACCAATTCAGGTGTGGTTCCCCCCCCCCCCCCCCCCCTTTCTTTTTTTTCCCCCTGGATGCTCTGCCATGAATCAACAAATCTGAATCTTTGAATATGTTAACTATCCCCCGTTAGTCCTTTTTCTGTGTGTCCACAAAATGTGCGTAGTCCCCTTTATGGACTGATTGCGTTTTCCCAGTATCCTATCAATGAACTGAATATTGCCAGCAGCTTTACATACAACCGAACCTATGTGAGCATTCAATTTCGTAACCATAAAAATTGTTCTACCCAAATATTTGCCTGAGTTGATTGATTCCAATCATGACACACTAGTCCTATTGTTTTGTGAAGTGTGCAGTTTTAATTTATGTACATTTAAAGAAACTTGCCAACCTATGCACTACTTTGAAATCTTATATGCGTCAATAACTGTGCAACTTTTTTCCTGCAGTACTCCATAGTATATTACTGCGTAATTGGCAAAAAGTCTGAGGTTACTATTAATATTGTCTGCCAGACCATTAACATGTAAACTGAGCAGCATGAGTCCCTGTACACTTCCCTGGAGCATATTTGTGTCGACAACTCTCCATCCTGAATAACATGCTGTGGCCTTCCTAACGAGAAATCCTCAATCTGGCCACATATTTTGTTTTCATGTGATAGTACATTTGTTAGTAAAAATTAGTGTGGTACAAGTCAAGTGCTTTTCAGAAGTCAAGAAATACCTCATTCATCTGGTTGTCTTGATCCACGGCTTTCAGCGTGTCGTGTGAGAAAAGTGCTAGTTTGGTTTCACATTACAAATGTTTTGGAATCCAATATGGTTGAAACTATGTTGTGTAAACCTCATTATACGAGGGCTATCCACAAAGTACATTACGTTTTGGAATTAAAAATAAATAAAGTATTGGAAATTTTTTTTATTATATACAGATGAAAGCCGCACTTAAATACAATTTTTCTACATAGTTGCCATTTAAATTAAGGCACTTATCGTAGCGATGGACGAGCTTGGAAGTTCCTTCATCATAAAATTCGGCCGCCTGCGCCTTCAACCATGTGGTTACCTCTTCTTGAAGCTGTGCGTCGTCGTCATAACGCTGCATAGCCAACCACTTCTTCATTGCTGGGAATAAGTGGAAGTCGCTCGGTGCCAGGTCGGGACTGTACGGCGGATGAGGAAACAACTCCCACTTAAAAGATTCGAGAACTTCACGAGTGGCATTTGCCGTGTGGGCCCGGGCGTTGTCATGGATCAGCAAGATCTTTGAGCTCAACTTTCCCCTGCACTTGTTTTTTATTGCTCTTCTGAGGTTGTGCAGAGTTTGGCAATACCTTTGAGAGTTTATTGTAGTGCCTCTTTCCAGGAAATCCACAAAAATCACACCTTTTCTGTCCCAAAAGACAGTCGCCATCACCTTCCTTGCCGACATTGTCTGCATGCATTTCTTGGGTTTTTGGGCGGAATTTGTGTGCCCCCACTGCATTGACTGCAATTTTGTCTCGCAGTTCACATGCTTAATATGTGTTTTATCACCAGTAACGATGTGACCGAGTAATGAGTCACCATCTTTCTCGTAAGCGTCCAAAAACGTTAAAGCTGCAGCCATTCGCTGATTTTTGTGAATCTCTGTCAAGATTTTTGGTATCCATCTTGCACAAAACTTGTGGTAACCGAGCTTTTCAGTAATGATTTCATGCAACAAACTTCGTGAAATTTGTGGAAAACTCATAGAGAGTTCCGTTATTGTGAAATTACGGTTTTCACTGACCACGGCATCGACTGTTTCGACAAGTTCGGCAGTCACTATGCTGGGTCTTCCACTTCGCTCTTTGTCGTGAACATTAGTTCGGCCATTTTTAAATTTTATGACCCATTGACTCACTCCACCTTCAGTGATTATGTTGTCCCCATACGCTTCACAAAGCTGCCGATAGATTTCTATCAGTGTACAGTTTTTTGCAGTCAGAAACCTTATTACGGCATGCACTTCACACTTCGCGGAATTTTCAATTAACGCTGACATTTCAAACTGTCACAGTAACTCAACGGAGTACAGCACGAACCTCTCACTAGCACAGCAGGATGCCGACTGAGCGGCGGAATGCCATGACACCAAGATGGCCGCGTTAGCCCCGCCCCTAACGGACACAAATGAAAACGTAATGTACTTTGTGGATAGCCCTCGTATTTGGGCTCAGAATATATTCTAGTATTCTACAACAGATGGCCATCGGTGAGACTGAACACCAATGTTGTGGGGCAGTTCTGCTGCACTCATTATTCCTGTACAAGAACTCTCACAAATGTGCTTTGTCTGCAAGAGGACAAGCATCAACCGTAGACTACATTATAACCAACAAGTTGAGAATGTTGCTTGACACAAGAGTCTTTAAAGCATATAAAACTGATACAAACCATCACCTTCTGGTAGGTGCAGCAAGATTTCCACACAGATGACTAAAAGACAACACAAAGATAAGAGAGCCACGTAGGTCAAACCCACCGCACTATAGAATGGAGCTATTAGAAGATCAAAAGTATAAAATGGCTGTAACAATGCAGATTAAGAAAAATAGAAGTATGAAGTAGGAGAAACAGATGAAATATGATGGGAAACCTGATACAAATTTTGAAAGCAGCAGCAAATGAAAGCATAGGAATGAAGAAGCATTGCGGTAGAAAACAAAGATTGAATATCTAGGTCAAGGATATGAAGAAAGTTATCAAAGATGACAGAAATGCTTGTAAGTGATATTTGGCAACAAAGGAAGCATAAGATTTCACAGAGTGGGAAAGGAAATGAGCAGTGGCTAAAAGAGAGACTGGAAAAAGGCACTGTGAAAAATGGGGCCATTTCACCAACCACCTAGAAAAAGAGATAGAAAGATTGAATCCTCAACATTCAAAAACATTAAGAAACTAAAGAGAAAAGTAAGGTGCAAGTCAGACATTCATATGATAAAGAGATCTGACAACATTATTTTCAAGAGCTATAGACCTAGAATAAAACTGGATATCGACAAGAGGAAATATATCTAATAGACACTAACACACCAGATGAAATCCAGTAAAAGTAGCAGATATTCTGGGGAGGATGGCATTAATGTGGAACTTTTAAAGTCAGTTATAGAATATTAGAACAACAGGTGCAGAACTTCATAAACGTGATCTGGGGAACAAACTCAATCACAAAGATGACAGAGACAGTTGCCATCCAAAACCATAAAGAAGGTGATATCAGAACCTGCAATGGAATAAGCTTGCTCAACACTGGTAAAATTTATTCCAGCATTCATAATATCAAAGTTAATAACATTTTTATGAACTACTATTGTAAGAAGAGTAGGATGTATTCCAGAAAGACAGATCATGTGAAGATGGCCATTTCACACTCAAGATGCTAACTGAGAAAAGGAAAGAATTCAACCTAGAAACACATCTGACCTTGATTGGTTTAAAGAACACAGTTAACAAGCAAAAACTTTGGAAATTTTGGACAGAAAGTGGTACTCCAACACACATCATAAAAGGAATTTAGAGCACATACACTCTTTGATTTCAGGCAGAACTGAACAATAGATGTAAAAATGGAAACACATTGAGCATGGAGTTAGATGAGGATGTTGTCTCTCACCATTTCTATTAAACATCTATGAGGGTTGCCCAGAACATAATGCACCACTTTTTTTTTTTTTTTTTTTTTTTTTTTTTTTTTTTTTTTTTGCTTCTCCAGCAATTCTTTATTAAACATAATGAGAATTACACACATGAAAGAGTTGTGTTTTAGTTACACCCCCTATTTTTTCACATAATCTCAATCACGTTCAATGGCCTTCCTCCAACACAAAACAAGGGCCTGTATGCCCTGTCGGTACCATCCTTGTCCTGGTGGTGGAGCCAGTGCTTCACTGTGTGAATAACCTCCTCAACTCCATACCGTTCAAAGGCCTTCCTCAACACGAAACAAGGGCCTGTCAGTACCACTCCTTGTCCTGGTGGCAGAGCCAGTGCTTCACTGTGTGAATAACCTCCTCATTGTCCGCAAAATGTCTTCTATGAATGGCATCCTTTAATGGCCCAAACAAGAAGAAGTCTGAGGGGCTGGGTCAGGGCTGTAGGGTGGATGGTGTAACACTGTCCAACCATGTTTTGCAATGTGTTCAGGAGTCCTCAGACTTGTGTTGGGCCGAGCGTTATCATGTTGCAGCAAAGCATCTTCTGGGTTGCTGCAGAGCCAAAGTTGCCAGAAGTGTGTCTTGAGTTTTGTTAATGTGTTGACATATGCTTTGGAATTAATGGTACTGCCTCTTGGTATCACAGCAATGAGAATCACACCTTCACAGTCCCAGCACATACATGGTTATCATGACCTTACCAGTGGAAGCAGTTGCTTTGAATTTTTTTCTTCAGTGGGAATGGCACAATTCCATTGACTGTCATTTTGTTTCGGGCTTAAAATGGTGAACTCTGATTTCAACATCTGTCACAACCCAGAACAAGAAGGCCTCCCCCTCAGCTTCAAAATGTTGCACCAAATATAAGACAAATGTTTTTTTCTGGGCAATTTGTGATCCACTGTTAGACACCCCAGGACCTATCTTGCACACACTTTGAATATTCAAGAACGCAGATAATTGCAGCCATACTTCCTCTTCGCTGATTGATAGATGCAGCACCAACTGCTGAGTTGTAAAGCGTCTGTCCTCACCAATGACAACATTAACTCGCTACAACATGTCAGGTGTGACAGCCGTGGATCGTCTCTCCGACAGCTGCAAATCGTGGAGCTCCACCAAACCGACTTCTGATGGCTTCACCCTCTGTGCCCAGCAACTAACTGTACTTCCGTCAACAGCAGGTGCTCCCTAGACTTTGCAAAAATGTTTGTGAATATTCTCCACAGTTTCTTTATCTGCAGTGAGAAATTCAATGATGATACATTGCTTGTAACATACATCATCTACAGACGGCATTTTGGAACTGTTCCGCAGCTACGGTATCTGTTGGAAGTGACAGAAACTTGGCGTGCTCACTCAGGAGAATTCAAACATTACATACGTAACAATTTGCATTCTTAGCATTGTTTACAGCTGAGAAAAAATGCGGTGCATTACTTTCTGCGCAACCCTCATATTTAAATAAAATCATCAGTGAATAGAGACAAAAACCTCTTGGCAGAATCCAGGTAGATGAAGTGACCTAGATATGTTACTGTTTGCAGGTGACCAGGTACTTTTTGCAGGATCTGTTAATAATCTACACAGATCAGTGCATAACCTGCACACCAGAGTAAAAATGTACAATATGGAGAGCTCCCTCAATAAAACCAAAGTTAAGGTCTTCAGGGGAAAGGTCAGAAGAGAACTAAAATTTCAACAGAGAATGCAACTCTAGAGTAAGTTTCAGATTCAAATAACTAGGGTACACCCTCAAACAATGGAAAATCAAGGATGTAATAACAACAATATGGAATGGACAGATTGCTACTCACTATGTAGAAGTAGTGTTGAGTCGCAAGGCAGACACAGTGTAAAACAATGCTATAAATATTAAGCTGTCGGACTAAGTCCATCAGATGTACACAACTGAAACACATTCACAACTCACAAACACACGGCCACTGTCATCTCCAGGTGCTGTCATGACTGTAGACAACAGCTAGCAGTCAGGCCTTGGTGCCCAGAGAAGACGGAGGCTGTGTGTGTGAGCATTTTCTACGTCCAATGAAGGACATAGCCCATAAATAATTTAGGAGTAAAGGAGACCACTCACTCAATAGCAAAAGCATTGAGTTGTAAATAGGCACTCAATAAAGAATAAAAACTAACTTTCAGAAAAAATCCTTTAATGGGCCAGAGTACAAAAAACAAAGGGGTAGGTAGAGAGAGGAGGAGATGGGAAGTAGGAGGGGGGATTGGAGGCAGGTAGCTAGCGGCTCGAAGGGAGGCTGCGGGTGTGCAGAATAGGATTGTAGGAGAGAGGGATGGGACAGCAGATACATTAGGCATGAGACACATGGGCACCAGATCTGGTGATTTTGTCCCCCACACACTGAAGATGACTTGGAATTAATTGGGTGGGGAGGGGGCAGAGATAACATGACAGAGGAAGGGGAACTGTGCGATAGATGGTGTGGAGTCAGTGGGTTAGAAGATATTTAGGCCAGGAGGACTGAAGAAGCAAAGGATGTGTTGCAAGAGTAACTCCCATTTACAAATTTCAGAAAAGCTGGTGCTGGAGGGAAGGATCCAAATGGCACAGGTTGTGAAGCAGCCATTGAACTCGAGCATGTTGTGCTCAGCAGTGTGCTGTGCAACTAGGTGGTCAAATCTGTTCTTGGCCACAGTTCGGCAGTGGCCATTTGGTTGATTGTCATGCCTGCATAAAATGCTATGCAGATATTGCAGCAGAGCTATTGTGTGACATGGCTGCTTTCACACGTGGCCCTGCCTCTGATGATATACTACAAAGCTTGTGACAGGACTGGAGTAGAATGTGCTGGGTGGGTGAATCGGGCAGGTCTTTTACCTGAGTCTTCCACAGGGGTATGACATTTCTGGCAAGGGAGTGGAAGTGGAAGTGCATAGGAATGGACCAGGTTATGTAGGTTGAACAGGTGGCAAGGATGATTGGTAGGACACCCACATTTCTGGGCATGATGACAGATAATTAAAAACTTAGCAAAGGACATAATTCAGTTGCTCCAGTCTGGAGTGCTATTGGGTGATGAGGAACTGCTCCTTTGCAGTTAGTCTGATGTCTCAATATTTCTAGCATTCTTTTTCATTGCACCTGTCTGTGACTCAACACCACCTCTAGATGCTGAATAGCAATCTATCCTTCCCATATTGTATGCTGAATAGCAATCTATCCTTTCCATATTGTAAGGCAAAATCCATGTACACCCAACAAAACAATGTGCAACAAAAAGTCAGAGGGCTGTTAAATAGCATCTTCAGGCCACCTCTTGTTCAGCAGCAAACCAGACTTAAACTATGCGACACTCTGGTAAATCTTACCCTCTTGTATCACAGTGAAACTTGTACATTCCGCACAGAGTACAAATGGAGATTAACGAGTGCCGAGACACAGTTCATGAAACGAAAAGCTGACTACGCACAGTGAGACAGGAAATGATCTGATGACATTGTTTAGGATCTGAAAATAAAACCCATTTTCATCATGGTACAGAACAACTTGGAAAGACCACACGCTACAGACGAAGACCAGTCACACCCTCTGAAAAATCCTCAAATATCAACCTAGACACAGAAGAGATGTAGAAAGACCAGCATGGAGATGAAATGAGACTATAACAGGTCACTAGGCTTAATACTGGATACGGTATATACGAAGAAGTCGACCTGCTACCCTTCTTGTGGACAGGGGTGACCCGTGCTTTCTTCCAACTACAGGGCATAGCTTTTTGTTCGTGGTATCTATGTTCTATTTTGATTAACACGGGAGCTATCTGAGCAGAAAATTTTGTATATTATCTTACAGAAACTCCTTCAGACATAAGAGCCTTGTTCAACAGTACCTGTTTTTCAATAACATTGGCCATTGACGCTAATGTCTGTATCACTCACCTTTGCATTGTTGTGAGAATTAAATTGGAGCAACACTCTGTATCTTTCTTTGTAAAGGAACATTTAGAAAAACAATTTAGTATTTTTGCTGAATCATCTATG
Source organism: Schistocerca americana (assembly GCF_021461395.2). Classification (NCBI taxonomy): domain Eukaryota; kingdom Metazoa; phylum Arthropoda; class Insecta; order Orthoptera; family Acrididae; genus Schistocerca; species Schistocerca americana. Next base: position 393,330,334 of record NC_060125.1, on the reverse strand, counting down.
ACTCTCTGGATACTAACTTTGGTGCAACTGCAGCATTTATATATGATCATAATTTATTTGGGTTTTATGAGAAACTTTTGATGAGATTCTGCTACAGTAGTCTTTGAAGGATTGACACATTTTTACCCTTTTGACAGCCAAAAAATTTCACTCAGTATTTCTCTGCCTATATCCCTATGTCTTGTTTTATACCCATTTCACAGTAGTTCCATTTCTTTACAGTGAATGGAGGGTCCTCCTATCATGAACTGCTCTACTAGGTACATATGTGGTCAACTGTTCGTTTAAACTAGAGCTGCATTTCCTCTGTGTGCCTTGCCCTGAGGTAGATGTTTAGATTTCCTCTTTGATATATGTCATGATTTTGTTTTTATCTAGCTTACTGAGCACAGAAATCTTTCTGCTTGTGTTATTTACCCTTTGAACTTACATAATCTTTATTTCAACATGAACATCACTAAGAAGTCAGGTCTACTTAAGCCATTATACGTAATATATTTTCATCATAAGTGGACTCCTGAACTATTAGTTCCAATTTTTTTAAAAGAAGAGAAAGCATGTAATATTATTTTGCAGGGTGTCTTGTCATGCTCACCACTTATGACACAGTAATTTCCCCATTCAATTGCTGGATGATTAATGTCTCCCTCCAATTGTGATAGTATGGTTGAGGAACATATGTAATAGTAAACTTAGGTTTTCTCTCAAGTTCTTCGTTACATCGAGGGACATGGCCATCCATGCTCAGGGGCAATAGGGATGTGACATTCCCCCTCCCCTAACTTTCAGGGATAGAAAAAAATATAGTGCAGCCAGACATTTTCTTCCAAGAAAATGATTTAAAAGTCAGTATTATGTGGGTTTTTAACTGGGTCAGAGCTGGAACTTTTTTATGGCTACTTTTTCCAGAAACTATTGTATGCCAAGCTTTGATTCTATAAGGAACTGTTGTGCACAATGACCGTAGGCTCTAAAGAAGGAGAGGCACAGAGCAATCAGTCGCAATCCCAATAGTTTTCATTACTCTGGTGTATCTAGATTTTGGCAAATAGCCATCTTCAACACTGCAATACAAGGAAAATTACAGAATCAGAATTAATTTACTTTACATAGAACAAGAAGTAGAACACCATGTTATTCAATGGCAGCCGTCCATTCTGGTCAGCATACCACTCATGGTAGTACACGTCACCGTATGATCTTACTAATGTCTACACAGAAGGAAACTGCAGCGGTTCTTTACAGCAAGTACAACAATTTTAGTTT